>NC_068572.1:59923928-61265633 GCF_025698545.1 Gossypium raimondii | reverse complement strand
AATTTCCTAATTTAGACTCGTATTTAATTATTCTTTCTATATTTTCCTTTTTCCTAGGAACAATTTTGTGTTGCGGTGTTTACGTAACCACATAATAACGCCGCCTGGACCCACCAATGTACAAATGGGTCAACAAAGAAAATAAAATTGTGACATGGCAATTACTTATTGGCCCATGCATCACGTCCCAAGTCAAAGGTGGCGCAGCCTATTCTACGAACAAAATAAAAAGAAAGTCATAAACTAATTAGCAATAAGAAATGTTCAAATAATATCAATTAAATTAGTAAAAATAGTTTAAAAAATTAATAGTCAATTATGAACTATTCTCAAGGCATTGTTTCTTTTTTTTTCATTTAATTAGATAATTTAATTATATTCTATATTTATTTTAAATAATATACTAAATAGATATTATAACTTTAATTTTCTGTACTTATTTTTTCAATATTTAATTTTTCAGTTTATCAAACATAACCTGACTAACAAGAATAAATCTGGGAAAAAAAATCATAGATTTATATAAAATGAGACTCGAACTTGAGACCTCAAAATTATTGTATCGACCTCGTAATAACTTAAGAGTGAAGGCTTTATTGGCATAGATTATAAGTTACATACATGAAATTGAAGGTTGATAAATTAACCCTTGATGATGAAACTGAAATAATGTAAAGTTTGATGATAAATGAAGTTAGGTGCAAAAGGCATACAATAATAAGTGGCCAAGACTTTGTGAAATAAAAGCCAAGCAAAATGGCTTGAGACTTGAGAGAAAAGGGACATTTACATATATGGACTTCCTTCACTTCGTACTTTATTCTAATTGCACGAAAGTGTTTACCAATTGGTTCATTTTGCTTCAAAAGAGTGCCCTTTTCCTTTATCATATTAATTAGGTGAGCTGAATTACATCATATTTTTGAGATTATGGTACTTTAAATGTTGTGATTCGAACTTAATTTCTAAATTTTAAAATGTTTTAATTTAATTTATAAAATAACGTATCGATCGGGTCCTTTTGTCAACTTCACAACCAGCTCGGGCGTTGAGTATTAGCTCAAATGTGTTGTGGAGTATATTTAAAATACATTGGCTAAACTCAGGGACGAAGCTAAAAACTTATTTTAGAGAGATCAAATATGAATTATAAATTTTTGGAGGTCAAAGTGTAAAATTATTATTACACTAACTTGTAATTTATTAAAATTTGAAGGGGTACAAGATAATTTTATCATTTTGGGGAGGGGGCAATGCCACCACATGCCTTCCTTTATTTACGCATCTGGCCAAATTTTACACACATCTATACCTACTACATAAAAAACTTTGAATTTGATGTGTTAAAAAGAAAAGAATGCATCGATATTAAAAATTAGAACTTCTTTTAACTTGTCATGTCTAGGTTATCTATTCGAGAGGTGCTAACGTAATTAAAATTTGATTCACGTTATACCCTAGTCTTGATATGAGCCGACTTTTAATGCCCAAGCTAATAAGTAAAATGACATAAGAATCTGACTGATAAGACACTGATTATTTGATGACTCAAATAAAACGTTTTAAAAGAACTAAATTAGAATGCTAACCATAATTTAAGAGAGATAATTATGAATTCCGAAAAAATAATTTTCATGAACCGAAAAATAAACATGAAATATATGCTGAATTGAAAAGGAAAATAAATATTTTGATATATTAGTCTTCCATTTGCCAAATGCATCATTTTGCCATTTCACTTTTTTTCCCTCTTTCATTGTTTGTGTTTTGCTTTTGACTTTTTAATCAATATTAAGTGCTTCCACAATTTATTATAAACATAAGCTTTTACATTAATATTTATGTATACACACATCAATATCCATTTGAAATTTATTATGATTTATTATTGATAATTTATACACATAATGTAAACAAGGGCACGATCAGAAATTTTAGGGCTGAAATTAAATTGTAAGTAAAATTGCAATTTCATCATTTTGATAGCATACATTTTTATAATTTTAAATGATTAAATCAAATTTTTGTCATCTTTAGGGGGACAAAGTGCAATTTTACCTTTACTAATTTAAAAATTTTAAAAATTTCAAAAGGCCTGAATGAAAAAAAATTCATTTTAGGGGGGCCGAGACCATGTCAGCCCCCTGGTTATGCCCCTAAATGTATATTAATTATAGGGTTTAGGATTTAATTGAATATGATTCACTTGAGATTGTAAAAGCTCAAATTCAAGTTGGATTGAATTTTATAAGATTCGAAATAAAACTCGAGGCATTCAAAATTATTTGATTAAGTTTGATTAAAATTGAGAATAAATTCGGATTTTATACTTAAATTGAATTTGAATATAAACAAAGAATATTCAATACTAGATAAAATTTACAATATATAGGTGTATATATATATATATATATATATATATTAAAAGTAATTAATTCAAGTTTGAAAATAGGAGACAATATTATTAGAAAGGATAATCTCGAATTTTAAAATTATTAGTTTTCAAGAATCGTAAAACAATTGCAAAATTACAAATTTTAACCTTACAATTAAATCGATAACATATTAAAATATTGTACACTTATCGGAATGAACATATTATTATAATTTGTCCACTTAATCTAACCGATAAATCGGATCCAATTTTTCATTTGGTTGAATCAATCCAATCCAATGTTTTAATCATGGTACAAACCATATATTATGATTTATAGCACATGGAATGAGTCCCTTTCCCCCATTGATGACGGCTTCTTTTTAGTTTTACAATATGTATGTGTCACTGCTTTCGGCTGCAACTTCAATGAAAAAGTAACCCATTATTTGAATCTTACAGCTATTTTGCTTGATCCTAGCCCTTGCTTTTGTTAATAATTTAAGGTCTCTCAATTATATATTTTTTCTTTTTATCATTTAATTATGAAAAGTTATAAAAATAATTACGTAATTATTTATTTTTGTCTTTTCGATCACCCAATTATTTAAATTTTTAGATATTTTTGTTTTACGTTAACCAATTAGTGAAAAAAAAGACAAAATTAAATAGTTAATGACCATTTATAATTTTTCATAGTTAAGTGATCAAAAAGAAAAAAATATAATTGGATGATGTCTACTTGAATTTACTTATAATCAGTACTATGTTGGTGGGTGTACTGTTTTTTTTACGAAATTGATGTGTATATCAATTTATTTCGATGTATCATTTTGTATTGATCAATATTTTAAAATAAACATTCAATATCGTTTAAAATACAAAATAAACGAGATTAAATAATTTTCAAATATAAAATATTAATCAATTATATAAAACAATCATCAATAAGCTTCTAAAATAATATTTCATTGTTCAGTAAATTCGAAATAAATAAGGAACAAAAATATCTTCTCATACTTAGAAAAATATATCATAAAAACATTCCGTTCAATATTATTCATACATTAATCGAAGCATAAAGTTTCAGCCGGTGTGATTGAAATTGAGTGGAATGAACCGGTGCAATCGGTATAGACCGAAGTTTTCATGATGCGAAATAGAGAATCAATTGCTCCAGTTTTCTATTAGGATGGTGCATATCAACCAATACGGTCGGAACTGATACGAAACCGGCTACATCAGCTAATCCGACGCATGTCAACCCTACATTTTTTTAATATTTATTTTAAATTTATATCTTATTTTATTCCTACCATGTTCAATATAATCGAATTTGCATGTGATGTCCAATATTATCATGCTCTTGTTTATTTAATCTAGGGTTCAATAAAATAAATGTTTGGAAATATTTTTATTTTGACAACGAGGCTTTATGCTCTCTTTTTAATATGCTGATTTTAGTTAGCTTATTCTACTTCCATAATTATTTATTTATTTCATGGGTGTTGATTAATTATATGATATTGAATTTCTTTTAATTATAATTATTTTAAATATTTTTTGAAATATATGTATATTATTTTAATTCGATATTAAATAATTTTTATACTTTTTATTTATTAAAACTTTTTACATAGATAATTTAATATCTTTTTAATGTTTACATTACCGGTATAAATTTAATTTTTATGTATCTTAAATTAAATAATCTAATATATTACAAACTTTGAAGATGGATCGGATTTGAGTCTTAAATGTTGGAGCCCGAAATCAACTCATATTTTAATTGAACTTAATTTTTTTACCTAACCTTCTCAAGTTTTAAGCAAACCTTAAAATATGGGCGACAGTAAGAGGCCTAACAAGGGCTCGACCCCATAAAATAGTAATTTTATTTTTTGACCCTTTAAAATTTATAAAGTTTTAAGTAAGATTATACTTTAACCCTAAAAAATAATAAAATCTTGATTTAATTTTTTTATTAAGATGATAAAATTATATTTTAACTCTTATAAAATTATACAACTTAATTCTCAACGAAACATTCCATGATAAGCAAGCAAACTCTGTTATATTGTATTTTATATATTGTCCCATGAAAAGTCCCATGGTATGTAGAAGACCCATCTTTTGTTTATGCAATGAATCTCATCACAATTATTGGTTCTAAAACATTCAATATATATATATATTATTTTTGGTCCGAAATTTGACCTATAGTCATTACTTATCATTAAGATTTGAGGCACAAATTATTGACAAAATTTCCAATTTTATTTATGCATGTGATTACAACTTGTCTCCTTCTATGACATGTAACTTTCATTGGCTTTTCTTCCATTTGTTACATTTTTTTAGGTAATAATATGGTATATGTGTACAATTCTCATTAATAGTTTTCTATACAAAACATAACCAATTTTAACCATAGTCGGTGTATATAATAATTTATCTTATTATTGATTATTTTTAGAGGATAATTTATATACGTTTTTTCAAAAAATATAGTATAAAAAAAAGTGTAATTCGAACCCTATGTGATGGCCTAATAGTCAAGGTATTCACCGCCCCAAGTGTGGCCTGAGTTCAAGTCGCGTTAGTTATTCAAGTTCTGCCCTGTTATTGTAATTCATCAAAAAAATAAAAGTGCATTTTGAAAATTTAAACTACATTTTGATAGTATGCCATTTTTTCAGGGTGAATTTTTGTTATTCTTAGGGTGAGGCTATGACTATAATTATATTAGAAGTGATAAATTAAAAGATTGTGCGTGTGTTTTTTATAAGTTATAATTTGATTGACATAAGCATTATTTTTAGAGTAAGAGGACATAAATTCAAACCCGTTGAAGCACGTTTATCCTTGCATTTAAGGGTAGGGAGGATTATAGGCAGTTCTAGGCTCATTGTATAAAAAATTGCTCTCTTTTTTTTTTCCCGGAAAGTTTTGGAATCAGATAGGTGATCAAATTGATCGAGTCAATGGTTCTCAATTCGTCCTGTTTAAATCAAATAAATTATTAAAATATATTTTTCAAAAATTTATAAAATAACTTGATTCTATTAGTCTGTACTGGTTTGTGGATTAATTGATTTTTTCCCATGTTTCAAATCTATGTATCGGTTAATTTATGATTAAATCGTTCCGACTGGCCGATTCGATTTTGAAAACACTAGTTTTCTAACCAAATTATGTTAGGTTCGTGTTTATTTTGAATTTAGATCATCTTGAATTAAGATATTTTTTAACTAACTTCCAATTTAAGCTTTTCAAACTCAGAATAAGCTTGGACATAGGCAAAAAGCTATTATAGAATTCATTTATTCACATTTGATAAAAACAAATAAATATATTTATGTTAAACACGTACTCAAATCTATCGACCGAGATAAATAATTACTAAAATTTTAAGGATATTTGAAAATAGGGATAAATATTAAACTTATACACATAAATTAGTGCGATTTTATACATGAAATTTTAATTTAATTCAATTTTCAGAAATCACTAATAACATTATCAAATTAGCACCATTTTATGTTGATATATTGCATACACAAACTATTATATTAATCCAATATGCAAATAAATATATGTATTCATTTATTTAACTGTGCATAATCAAATCAAAATCAACAATTCAAATTCTATGTATATAATTGCATCCAATCAAAGTTCATATATCAAACTGCACATTAAAACAAAATTTATGGATAAATATATCCCGTGAAAATGGCAAATGGAAATTTCAAGTTCATTTTGCAAATTCTAAAATATTTAAAGGCTATATATGTAATTCACTCAACTTTCAAGAAAAAAAATTTATCCCTCAACAAGTAAAATAAAGATTTTAATTAGATATATATAATGAGATCTCACCAACAAGAATGCCAATTCAACATTATTTACCATAAAACTTCCTATCTTCACGGTTGATTTTAAGAGTTAATACATGAAATTACCGTTTGTTAAAACAGTTCCATGGCACAAAAGATCATGGGAACGTCGAAAATATCGGGCTTACCATACATCTGCGTCGCTGAGTCTCCTTCTCCGTGTTCATCAGCTTTAACCTCTTCTAGAATCCGTTTGTGGTCTTACCAATTTCCACTATCTGTGTCACGAGATTGGTAGAAATCGTTTGGTTTTACTATGTTGACATCCTCGAACTCGTTGTCATCTGCATGCAGGAAAAAACCGAAGCTTATAAAAATGCTGATTGAACTAAGGTGAGATGCATGAACTATATGGTAAGACCGGATGTTGCAATACACGATATGCTTCTTATTACTCATTTCTCATTGCATGATGTACGATGCCAGAAAGATGCAACTTCATACTTTCTGGCTAAACAATAAGTAAGGCATGAGTTAATAACTACCCATATCGGTGATACGCTCATTTCAAGACTACAATAATAGAATCCATCTCCAAACTGAGAGATCAAGTTTGCCAAGACTTGACAGTTGATAATATAAAATGCATTGCAATATAGAGCTAGTTAGACTGATGAAGAGAGAAACATATATTCAACTGCAGCAGCAATGATCGTCGGGGTTGGCATTTTTCCACTTCGAATATAGGCTTAGGTATATAAGATATCGTAACAGACAACCTAAATCTTAGTTTCGGCACAGACATGAAGATGCAGCCCTAAAAGATATAAAAACACATTAAGACGGAGAAGTTGAAGAGATAGAGAAAGAGAACAAAATGCAAGAAAGTTGCCCCGAGCCATTTCATGCATGCAGAAGAAGGCATGTCAAACAATGCATCTAAAGGAATAAAAGGCAGTACTCAACCGATTTTTTAAAAAGTTAACACAACTTTTCAGGAAGGCTAGATACTACTTCTGGAAGATTCCAGAAAAAGTTCCACTTCGTTCATGATTTTGACAATTTAAATGGAGAAGAGACATCCCAACTTAACCATTGTCACATACTAAGAGAGGCAATAGTTTAAAGAGGACCTCGAGAGAGTTAAAGGGGAAATTCACATCATCACCACTGAATGGCTTTTCCATAAAGCGCCAAAGAGGAACTTGAGAGAGTCAGAGGAGGTGTTGTCAATGCCATGCCAGTTCACAGACAAGGTTCAAAGATCTTGTGCGGTGGAGCAGACAGGTAAACAAAGTAGGGAAGCGAGTTCAATATCTTGAAGGGAGGCGTGTTGAAAGCTAGCTGTGATTAACAAAAAAACTTGAAATGAAAAGTATTCAACATTGGAGGCACATGGAGAACCTGGGCTGTTTAAGAAGAACAAAGGGAGGGCATGGGCGTGCTGCTTGTGAAGGGAACACAGCACCAAACAAAAGAAAGTGAGGGAGGGAGGGAGAAAGAAAGAAAGAAAGCCTACCAGGCTCTAGATAGTTCTACTCATGGAGAGCACAGAGAAGACCTCCACCAAGGGAGGAGAAAAGGGACAAAGGCAGCGGTGGCCACCATTCACAAATCAAAGACTCATTCTCTAGCAGCTGAAGTTTTAGAGAGGGAAGAGAGAAAAAAAAAACCCTAGTCATAGGTGCTAAGCCATTACTTTGTATCCAAATGAGTCCTTCATCTTTAACTTGTACTTAAAGAAACCAACAACCTTTACTTTATACCTAAATAACCTCTTAAATCAATATTTCATTTGAAATAAAGGCTTATTTAGGTACCACTCAAAAGAAAAGGGTTTATTTGGGTATAATAAGTGTATAAGGGCTTATTTAAGACAAGTGAAATAATTTAGAGGCCATTTTACACATTCATCTAAGACACAAAACGTGCATGGCTTATAGCAAATAAGAGCACTATCCTATGCAATTTATTGAATGTTTGCAAGTATTCCAGTGATAATAAAAGCTTCTTCACTTGTTTTATAACATAGTAAATGAAACAAAGTCATCTCTAACCTACCAAATGAAATACAGAAAATAGTATTTCCTCATAAACGCGAGGCAACCTATCTTCAAAGACTCAAGTTAGAAAGTATATATATTATAGCTTCTCTTGTGGCAGGAAAAGATTCTTCTACTTTTGATCCAAATCACTTAAGCTAACAAATAAGAATTACAGTAAATGGATGATGTGCAATAAGAAACATTTCAAGGAAATGAAAGCTGCAAAAGAAGAAAACTAATAAAAAGAAACAACCTTTTCTCAAGGTCAGTGCCACAACAGCATCATTTTCAACCTGAAATTAGAGTGTCATATGGGAAAATAAAATCAGTGGTAAGATATCAAAATGCAGCCAGAAAGATTTTTCAGCATAGGATGAGGGAAAAGAGAATGTAACTCATACCTTCTGGTCTGCCAAAGTTTTTGAATCCTCTAATATATCCCCATTACTCATAAGGATCAAACGCTGATCATTAACAGGTTGATCAATGAGGGTATGCAACTTTTGCTTAATGTCTAGGGTAGTTTCAGTTGGATCACACTGGATAAAGTAAGTTGTCTTGCTACGCTTCACACGGATGTACATAGCCTATAAAAGTTGTGGCAATCAATCCAAAGTTCAAAGGCTATACTTGAATATAACAGAAAAATGCTTCAAGTTGCTTAATAAATAGAAAAATAAGCTAAATAGGAATAACTATTGACAATATATTCAATGTCTTCCACGCATAAAACATTGGCCTAAGAAAAAAAAATTATACTTGACTATTTTGCTTTTATGACTCATTTGGTTGTATCACACTTACTGCTCCAGTCCTTGCATAGAAGAACTGTTAAGAGTTCCTCAGCGCTGATTCTTTTAATTAGAAATGATGGAATTGGTTATTTGATGCATAAAAGAGCAGTTGTGGAAGTTTTCAAACAAATCTATTTTGCTTCAAAGCTTTTCAACAACACAAATAAATCCTTTATCTAATGATCTATCATTATGTTCACAAGACAGTCCAACTCACGACACTTTTCAGTAGTCCCTACCAACCACAAGAAAGCTGCTGTTGGATATATTCACTGTTTGACAAGATGATAAATGTTAATTGCTATTTGAACAAGCCAAAATCAACCACAAGGATTCAAGCAAACAATCCTGAATTTTAGTAAATCCCACACTCCAACTAGACAGAGAATTTCAGATAAAAAACCAGCCAGATTGGAACTACATCTTTCTTTGTAAGTAACACCTGAACAAGTGAATAAACATTGGGGCTAGGCTATGTAGTCTAGAAACATTTGGTCTCCACCTAACGAGGAGTAACAAAACCAGTTTTTAACTATGTTTATCCAACTCTTCATTTTTCTTTTAAGTACCTATGTCCAAAACATCTACAAATATGGATATGAGATATAGAATCCTCCAATTACACGGAAAAACATAAGAAAAAAGTTAACCTACTCGTGTCGAACACATTCCAATATCTGACACTCGCATCTGAATTCGAGTGACATAAGTTTTTAACTTTTTAAAATTTAAGCACAAAGTTATGTTCTCGGTTCCATTCACCACTACGAAGTCCCCCACGGGTCGAGCCTTTTGCCTATTTCACTCTCCTTCAACTAGACCTTGAAGTCATCAATCATCAAATACTGCAACTAAAACTAATTTAGATCTACAAATTGTTTTCATTTTCTCATAGCACTTTCATCCTTTTAATAATAATTTACGGTAACTATAAGCTATCAAGTCCATCGCAATTCATCCAATTCCACCAACTGCAGCTATATCTCAAATCCTTTATGCTCAACCAGGCTAAATTACTAAGAAATTGGGAAAAAAAGTTGCCACTAAATTTACATTAAAATGCACCAGCACATGCACATGAACTAAAACGAGAGAAAGAGAGAGAGATCATCGGCGTACCATTTTTCTCCCTTCAAATTTTGAAGTTAACTCCCAGCTTCCGGTTATTTAAAAGAAATCTGCAAAAAAAAAGGGTTAATTTCAACTGTAAACTAACAAAAAATAAATAGTAACAAAATCCAGGAACTTCATATATTGCCTTTTATAAAAGAAGATGATAAGAAAAAAATATGAAAAAAAAAACATTTGCAGATCGGAGCAATCGAAATCAAATCCAAGTGATGAATAGCGTTTTAAATAAATTTAAAAAACAAACTTAAGGGGGAACGAATCAAATTAGGGCAAATAATTAAATATAAAAGAGATCAAAAGGAAATCAAACCTTCAAAATTACAGGCCCCTCTGTTAAAGAAATTTGATGCTCTCTTTACTTATTTATTCTATTTTCTTTTCAGTTTTTCTTTTCGACTCTACTGTTTATTTTTTATTTAATATATCGGTAAGTGTAAATGAGATTTTAATATTCGTAAATTATTTAAGTTTAATTTGAAAAAGTTATCAAATTTGATTTGATAATTACTGAGCTCGAGCAATTTAAGCTATTGATCGAGTTGAATTTTGAGTTTGATAATACGGTTAGTTAAACTATATATTATTAAATTACAATATTACTCTTAATATATATTATTAACTCTAAATTTAATTATCAAGCCGAGATCAAGCTTGATAAATTATATTAATTGAGCTTGAGTAGCTTGATTTTATCTCAAGTCAAGCTCGAGCTTAAAAATAGATACTTGATTGAACTGGAGTCGAATATCAAGTTCCAAATTTTGAGATAAACTTGAACTTAAAAGTATTCGGACTTGACTCGGTTTAATTACGTTCCTATATATATTTAAATACTTATTTGCATGTGCAATGAATTCTTTTAATTTCACAATCAAATTTGATAGACTAACACATGTTTCGTTTATTTATTTATTTTAAGTATTAACTAATACTTAGTGGTGTTTTGATTAAAACTACTTAAAAAACAACTTGTCTATCTCGAAAAGACAACTCGATTTGAATCGAGCTTGAACAAGAGTTTTTGTCTTTAAGTCAACTCAAATTTTAATTTAAATAATAAAAAACATATATTTAATTTAAATTTAAATTTAATTACAAAAATATACTCTCTTTTTTTATTATTAATACTTTGAACAACGAAATAGGCTTTTGTGTTAGGCGGCTTGAAAGCTTTTTGTAACTAAGGGTGAGTTTGGATGGGCGGTGCGTTTACCTGCGATTAGTGTAAAAACAACGATGGCGGTGAGATTAGACACTGTAGCGATACTGTAGCGTGAGACAAAAAATAAACTAAACGCACCGCACCGCACCCAATCGCCCATCCAAACCCACCCTAAGCCTTATTCTACCAATGAACAATTTTATTCTTAATCGTGCATTGTCAGTATAGTAAATAATTATTCATGTCTTAATTACTATTGAATTATTCATTTTCTTTTATAATCACATGTATTATCATCTGTTTCACGATTTGAGTATAGTATTTTTCAAGTCGAGATAATATTCTCAACAATGTTGACTTCAGGTTTTGAACTTTAGGCACGTACGGAGAAAAATCTATTTTCTCTTTCATTTCTTCCAACTACTTATTGATGAATTGTCTATGTAAGTTTTTGTTTCGAGACAATAATCACCCAATTAAATTGTTGATTTTTTAAATTTAAAAGAGTATAAATAAATTTTTTATACAATCTTTACTGTTATCTATAACACTCCTTAAATCCTTAAATCAAATAATAATACGTGTTTGAACATGTTTAAATCTATGCCATCTTTAATTATTTTAATAGCAATGAGCTAAAACTCAATCTATATCTGTAAAAATAATTTTAAATACTTTCATTTATAATCATATACATGTAACATTTAATTTTTTATATTTATAAAATAAATTTCATGAAATGCTTGAAATTTTAAATAATTTAAATAATTAAATTTGATTTTCATATGTAAAGATAAATATTATTGTTTTATATTTTAACAGCGGAATAAAAATTGTACAAACAGTATTATAATATTGAAATTTATATATTATTTAAAAATTAAGAGAAATTAACATTGTTAATAATAAGTAACAATAATTAAAATTAAACACCTAAAACGTTAAAAACTAGTTATATTAAGAAATAAAAGTAAAGTGCCATTATTAACTTTGCAAATTTTCAATACAATAAATACATGTCAGGTAACACCTATTTATGAATTGTACATCATTTGATGTCTAAGCAAGCAAAATAGGTCTTACATGTAATTATTGCAAATTTTCAATACAATAATTACACTTAAAGTCTTGTGTTTCGACTTTGAAGAAAGTCTAGGGGCACCATTTGATGTCTAAGCAACCAAAATCATAGTTGTTGAGAGCTTTACGATTGAAGAGATTTGGAGGGGTACGTATATTTCGGATAAAATTAAATTAATTAATTAAATTAAATTAAATTAATTTGATTTAGGTTTTTATTTTTATTCTCTTCAATAATTTAATTTTTGTTCATAAAATAACTTTAAACGTCATGAACTAACGAACTAAAATCTAAGTTTTTTTTTTTCGATCTTTGATGCTGACTGCTAGATTGACTTGGATATAAGATATATTATTTTACTCATCGATTGGTATTGAACTACCGTACCAATCGTCTAATCATTATTTGAAGCTCACTGGTAGGACTTTTTATTAAAAAAAAAACTTAACAGACAAATGACTTAAAATGGAAATTTTTGAATAGTTCGGTATTGTTTTGTAACTTTTAAAGTTTAGTGACTAAAATATAAACTTACTAAAATTTTAATAACTTTAGGTATAGTTTATCCAATTAAAAACAAGAAAAACGAAAACTCATAACTCAAAAAGTTAGAAATTTCGATTAATTTGAAAATAATTACACGATCAAGTTTTTATTTATTTTTAAATAGTCCTACCTCAAAGAAATTAGATTAAAATAAATTATAGAAGTTAATCCACAATAAAATTATATAATAGTTAGCAGATCGTGACACTTAACATATCTTAAAATATTTATGTCAACTTATGAAATTTCAGTGTCCATGTGAAACTCTCATGCTAAATTTGCTAATTTCATAGTTCTAAATTATTGGTCGGTCATAAATTTTATTGTTGTGTCTAATTATGAAGTTCGTGCTTATATTTTGTAGAAATTGAAAAATTAGTCCTTCTACTTTAACTTTCTAAAATTGATTCTTGTAATTTATAAAAGAAGAAAAAGAAGTTAATTAAATTGAGTGACACTGCTAATCACAGCCACTAAACCATTGCCCTTGGAAATCAATAGTGCAATAATTTCTATGCAAGAAATTAACAAAAGTCAACAGTTTAATAATTTATACCAACAAATTAGTAAAACCAATAGTTTAATAAAGTACGATGATCAATTTTTAACAAATTAAAATAGAATGATTAATTTTTCAGTTTTTGTAAAGTAGAAGGATGAAATTTACAATTAAACCTACTTAAATTTTTTCATAAACAAACTTCCTTTAAATAAAGCGAAAAATGACAATGCATGAGATGGACAATAAGACCCCAACTGATCAGGAAAACATAAAGGAGCTTCGCCCCTGCCCCAAATGGTAAATTGATCAATTTAACTCTTTTAAAATGATAGTAAAATTTTAGTTTAGTCCCTTGAAATATTTTTTTACTTTGCCCCTAGCACATAGGCATAAAACACAGACTCTCGAGCTGAAAAAGAAAAACCCACCAAAGAGGAGAAGATATTAGCAAACCATGACGAATGTTTTTAGAATCGAACTAATGATTGAACAGATTAAATTATTGATTTCTGTTCAATCAGTTTAATCGTTTCAATTAAATAAATTATTAAAATATTATTTTAAGTATTAATTTAATTAATTCTCATGTAACTAATCTAATCTCGTATTTCAAATCGATATTCTATTCAATTTTCGATCTAACTATCCATCCATTTAATATAATTTTGAAAATAATGATCGCAACCTCTAATACAACGACAGGAGATGAATCAAAGCTGGTTCGGAAATTAAACACTGTCATGCAATTGTTTAATGACACCTAGACGTTATTACCGTGTGAGACTGGCAATGTACATATCAAATGAAATGGTCGGCGGCAAAGGCAAGACATGTGGACCCGCTTTTAGTAACCGTTAAGATAATGCTTTTAGAGGTTTTTTTAACTTTTAACGGACATTTTAATCATGAAAGGCTTCCAACAAATGTAATGGTTAATTATAATTCACAATTTAATCATGATGTTCCACCCAATAAGACCAAATTCATATAAAAACAAAGACAATATTTTCGATTCTTCTCGTAAATTTAGATTTTAGTATGCATTTTATTTTAAAAATTAATATTTTATTTTAAAATTTTAAAATTTAGATTCAATTATTTTGTTAAATTTAGATTTACTATATTGACATTATTTTAGTTACACAAATCATTATTTCTTATTTCAAAATGTCATATTAATAAATTTAATAAAAAAATAATGTTAACAATTAAATCGAATTTTAAAAAGTAAAGAGATTAAATTCTTATGAATAAAATTACATGGATTAAATTCTAAAAGTACAAGGATTTATGATGTATTTTAACCTTAATTTAATTGATTGGATTAGTTGCACAAGTACAATTTCAATTGCAATCATAATTAAGTATTATAGAGCGTAATCACACTAATATCTAGAGTCAAACTAGAATAGTTCTCGAGAGAACTCATATACGATGGAATATAAGTTAGAATGAATTTAGAAACAATTCACCCATGTTTTACGCAATGTGGAGTCGATCCTAAGCATAAATCTCAAAACCTTAGCTTTTGCTAATAATGTTAATGCACCATTGACAAGCAATGTTTACAAAATCGAATTTAGAGCTGGTCAGTACATCCATCCAAAACAAGATGAAAAAACTAATTGATTCATGAACCGATACAGACTGTTTGAACCAAGCAAAAAAAAAACTTAAAATTTTTAATAATTTATTTAATTTAAACCATATGAATTGGTCAAATTAAAAATCGATAGCTCAATCGGTTCAACCACCAGTCTATTTTCAAAAATATCATTGGAAACATTAAATTTAAATTTAACGTGAAATATTTTAAATATAAACGAATCAAAAGTGTAAATTGCTTTGAATCTAATGCATTTAAAGTTTTTTTTTTACACACAAATCTTTTACATATGATTTAGATTTCATTTCTTACAATAAATTTGTGACGATTTCGTTAATTAAATAAATATCTAAATTTAATTAACAAAATCTAACTTTAACACTTTTTAGTAATCACTTTTAAAACTTAAAATCCTAAATAATATAATATTTAGTGTATCAAATTGGCAAAAATTATAAATTGGTATTTAAAATTTTTTTATTCACATAGTCTGAAAATTTATCAATTCTTTTAATTTAATATCTGAACTTATTCGGTAAAAATATAATGATGTGACACTTTGAAATATATTTTAAAATAATATAACACAATATCAATATGTCACGTTATCAAAATTTAATGGAGTTTAAATTTAGGGACCAAATTGACAAAAACACCCAACTTTTGAGACTAATGTGAAGAAAGGTTTAAGGATCAAATAAAAATAATTAACAAATTTAGTGACTAAATATTGACTTATCCCTATTCATAATCACTATAAATTCACACCATTGTCTAAATCTCTGCTTTTTTGATGTTTCCGAAATTTATTCTTACGTTTTATTTTTAAACCTCCACTTTCCCAAGCAGTTTCCAAACACCAATTTTCTTTTCTCTTTCTTTCTCTCTGTTTCTCTCTTCTTTTTAAATGCAATGAAAAGCACAAGCCAAGCTTTCATATCTTATTTCTTGTTCGAGTTTCTTTAATGGAAAAGAAATAAAAGCTGAAACTTTGTAGAAAAATTCGGTGTTCGATAGTGAGCTGTTTGAATTTCGGAATTGATCGCTTTTGTTCGTGTAAATCAAAGCCGGCTTCTCCGAGGATCAAACTTGTTTGTATTTTCTGCAAATTAAAAAAGGTACCTTTTGTTCGTTGAAGAACTTTTTAGATTGTGATTTGAATTTTGTTTTTGAATCTTTGGCGGTAAATATGTATGGCCTTTATGGTATCTGATTGCTTTAAATTTTCTCGGTAAAGTTCTTTTATTTTATTTTTTGTTCTTAAATTTTTCTCGGTAAAAGTTAAAGAATTAAGATCATAAAATTTAAATAGCGAAATGAACTTATTATCTAAATAAAATATATTAAAACTAGTGTTATATATTGAAAAAAAGTGGTGAATATTATCTAAAGTTACTTCGAACAGCCTTTGAAAATTTTGGAAAAAATAAATCCATTTTAAGTCTAAATTGATGGGTTTGAATTATTTTATCAAATATTAATTCGAGGTAAAGTTACAAATTTTATTTAAACAAAAATATAAACAATTATGGTAAAAAATCGAAATGGGTTATTAATTTTGAGAAAAAATTAAAATATAAATTTATTGTATAAGCTAATTTTTACCAACAATTAAATTCACTTTGATATATATATATATATATATATTTCATTTTATTACTTAAACTTAATAATTAAGCAAGGTGAAACCAGGGGAATCCTGAAAAGCTTTTAGAGAGAGAAACAAAATTAAATTATATATTTTTATGAGAGTTAAAATGGAAATTTATAATAATATTAGTTTATAATTTCATATATTTTAAAGGAATTAAATGATAGAATTACCATTTTTGGGGTCAAGGCTATTGACTCCCCTTTCTACTATCTTGCAATTAGGTCCATATTGGTATCCGATTTTAGACTCCGTAAAAGTGTGATAGGTCCATATTGGTATCCGATTTTAGACTTCGTAAAAGTATGATGTAATTTTAAAGTGTCACATTATCAAATTTTTGGGTTTAAATATCATGGTAGACCTAGTTATTAGTCCAGGTACCAAAATAACCCCCGCAAAAAGAGTTTACCAATGTGTACCTAATTGCAAAAGGTTAAGAATTAAATTAACCATAAACCAAATGCTGCCAAGACTCCTGCAATTAGTTGCACAGCAAAGAAAAACTTGTCATCACTCAAATTTAAATTCCTAATTATGGTAATGTACTTTTTATTTGGTAGTTAAGTACATGTTTCTTTTATGGAAATAAAATAAATCATTGTTTTGCATTTTACTGTGTTTGATTTTTTTATTTTATTTTGTCACTTTCTTGGCAAAAGTATTTTCCTTTGCATTTCAGATGAATATATAAAGAACCATTCATAATTTCCTGTGTGCTTAATATTCGTAAGGAAAAAAAGAATTAGAACCAACATTAATCCTCCATGGATGCAAGCTCTGCTGCAACATTGCCAACACAAGAAACTGATGTCACAGTTCTAAAAGACACCCTTCGTTCACAGCAACAGCTTCTTCAAAAGCTATATTCCGAGCTCGACGTCGAACGAGAATCCTCGGCGACTGCCACGAATGAAGCCTTGTCGATGATACTTCGCTTACAAGGTGAAAAGGCAGCAATGAAAATGGAAGCAAGTCAATACAAGAGGTTAGCTGAAGAGAAGATTGGTCACGCTGAAGAATCACTAGCAATACTTGAAGAACTTGTGTATCAAAAAGAAATGGAGATATCTTCACTTGAGTTCCAAATCCAAGCTTATAGGTATAAACTTTTAAGCTTAGGGTATGATGATTTGAATGATCTCGAATCACAGTTTACGATGATTCAATCGACCGAGAAAACCAATGGATTCATTGGTGAAAAGGGTGTTAAATCTACTGTTAAGAGACTTAGTTCTTTGCCTGCTAGTTTACCAATAGGTTTTGGTGCTAAAAAGAACAGTAATGACGGTGAAAACAATCTGGGACCGGTACAAGATTTGTGTTTGAGCGCGGATACAGGGAGTTCCGATATGGTAGTTTGTGGTTTAGGGTCAGAATCGAGGAGGAGTTCAGTGAATTCAACGACCGGGGACTTTAAATCTTATTTGGAACAAATCAGACTATTGGACGAAAAGGTGAAAGAGATTTCAGATTGTGAGCTAAAGAAAAATTCAGATGTCTCAAAATCTCATGAAGATTCATTAGAAAGGTCCATTTCGAGTACTGCTTGTTGCACTAGTATTGTTCATGATATCTTTGAAGTTACTGAAACCAGAGCGAAAAAGGAAAAATGTATCGGTAAGTCGGTTTTGGGAAGCGATGATCGGCTAACAAAACCGGATTTGATCATGGAAGATACTTTGGGATTGCCTGTGAAAGACGAGATTGATTGCATAAAGATGAATAACTTTTTAAGTGCAAAGCCTGAGAAAGTATCATGTAAACTAAGAGATGAATATGGAACTGAATGTGTAAAGGTTAATAAGGTCCTAAGTGTAAACCATGACAAAAGTTTATATAATAAACTGATAGATCATACAGATGCTGATTGCAAATCGGGTCCTATTTGCCGAGCTACTACCGATGTTACCGACTATCAGTCCGAGTTGAAACAACTTAGCCAGAGAGTTGAACAGCTTGAGAGTGGGAGAAACAATGCAAGGCATGATGAAATTGTAGAAGCAAGGGAAGAGGAATTGAATTTGTTGAAGGATGTAAGAGAACAGTTGAATTTAATACAATCCGAGATGCAAAATTGGAGACCAAAGAAACTGGAACTGGCCTCTCGTTCGGCCGAGGTGGATTTAGTTCCTCTTACAGAGGTATGTTTTGTGATTGCCCTTTTCTTTTTATCACTCTCTAGCATCCATAAGTATTTGATAATGTGACCACTTTTTGTGCAAAACAGGCAATGCTGTACTTTTGGCTGTAATTCAAGCATTTGATGTTGGAATCAATATATACAAGCACCAGTATAAATCAAGGCATGGTGAGCTAAAAATGGTGCACATATACTGTATATCTTTTGATTTGCCTGTTAGAGTTTGTGATTAAAAATAGATAGTTTTGCATATAAAATGAACTTTGATTCAAAAGTTGCTTTTTGGTTGAGCTTTTTCATATATGTATTTTCATACAGGCAAATATTAGTCCGGTTTCTCGATGAAAGAAACACCGAGGAAATTACCTAACTGTATCTTATTCTTGTGTTACTCAGACTCGGATGTGAGGTTGGACATGATTGACGCCCTTTGATTTTTTTTTTTTACCTGTTTCGGGTTTCGATATTATCAGATCAAAATAGCCTTTGAACCATTTGAATCCCAACTTGTGGATGGCTTGGCTTATGTTGCCTGGCAGATTGTCATATGTGAACTGAAGCAAGCAGCACAGTTAGCTTTGCATGTTAACGCATTTCATGTTGTAAACCTGGAAAATGTTTTCAACTTGGACCAAACCGGAAGTGTTCGGCCCAAATCGGCTCTGCACCCTATGGTGGCCGAAACCCCCTCTCATAATCACCCCCCATGGGATATGTTTTTTGTGTTCCCACGTGGTCTAATTCATTTCCACTTCAACATAGATAATAAAACTAATGATGTTTGCCATTGCTGCTTCCCTGGTGTGACTTACCATTGCAAATTGCAGTGTTTTGGATCCATCGAAATTGCAGCTTAAACCACAAATTTTCTTGTTGAATTATCTTGTTCATATTGTTGAATTTTGTTGATTTAAGGTTCGAGTTTGGAGATTGGAGGACTGTTCATCTTCGGAGGGTGGAGAATCGTAAAAACGAGTGGTCTTGGGAATATGATGAGAAAAGAGAGAAGACGGGTCCTTAAGAACGTATATAAACCAGCTTTTGGTGAGGCCTGTAATACCCTATTTGGGGATCATCGAGAATCCATCTTTCTCCTCTCTTTTTTTAACTATACTTCCAAGATCACTCTTCACCTTCCAAAAGTGAACTGTCCACAAACCTCTAAACCCGAACTTTGCATCAACAAATTTATTATATTTTTACCTCAACCACAATTTTTACATTTCATTGATGGTGCCTTGATTCTTGAATCAAAGTCCCAAGTGGCCCGTATTCAGTAAGGGTTTCAGTCTTTTATTCGAGGCCTTCATAGTTGGCTTAACTAGAAATCCCACATCAGGAAGCTAACATGAGAATAGGCGAGAAGCTGGCTTTAAATAGAGCGAACCATGATGAGACTAAGCATACCTTTCTCGGCCTTTTGGCTAAGATCAAGTGTAGTATCTGTTCTTATCAGTTTAATATCTGATACGTGGGCCAATGGTCCACACGATATTAAATTTATTTTTTAAGGGGGAGGGTCCATCACAGTAGCTTGCTACTGGGGCTCTCAAGCGTAGCCCAGGTGTTGCACTATAGCTTGGGCCTTGCGCACCCCACCCAATTCCAGTTTTAAGTATTCGTTAATTTGTATTTAATAATTGGGTCTGGACTTAAATAGATAATGTGTATTTTGAACCTGATGGACTTGTAAGTAATTCGGTTTTTTCCATTATCAATTTTGAACTAAATTTCGATTATGGCGTTAGTTTATTCGATCATAAATAATTAATATTTTTATGAGTTTATTATTATTTATTTAATTATTATTGGTTTATCGAAGATCAAATTGGCTAAATTAAAAATTAGTGGTTTAAATTATTTAACCGTTTAGTTCAATTTTACTCTGAGATTACAACATATCATCTAATTTTTTTAATTTTTCAAGTAATGACGTGGTACAATATCAAAATGCAAACATCATTAAACTTTTAGATTTTTCAAGTTTAGAGATCAAAATGAAAGTTTCAAATGGACCAAAAAAAGTACTGGTACCGAAGTGAACGTGTTAGTCAAGTTTAGGTGCCAATATAGATATACTTGTCAAGTTCAGGAGTCAAAAGTTACATTATATTCTTTTTTTTTTCATAGTCAGTAATAGAATGAACTTAAATAAATAACGATTTTAAACTTAAGAGGTTAAAGTAAATAAAAAAAAATTCAAAAACCAATGTAGATCTATTTGTCAAATTCAAGAGCCAACAGTTACATTATCTCAAAAGCTAATCCTGTAAATTTCATATTTATTTGGAACTTATCTATATTTCTAAAGAACAATGTTTTTCTTTTCCAACATCTAAAAACTATGTTTACGGTATATATTTTATAATTTTTTAGATTTTATAAGAGGGTTAAATTTATTATGATTAATTGTTGTTAGCTATTCATTTTTGAAATTAATATGAATTAAGTTACTTTAAATTTTTTTAGAGATATGAATTTACTGAGATTAAAATTGAGAGGGAACAAATAAATTTTTTTACCAAAAAAAAAAATATAACAAATGCCAAAAAGAAAACCCTTGAAGTTACAAGTGAGAAGGACGGATTTTGACCCCTCAAGACATGGTGATCCGTGTTAGGACTTTCCATCGTGACTTTCGAGTCCATAACCTTTTGTTAGCTCCGTTGCTTCCTAGTAGACCAAAAGTGGCTCATTAGGAGGCTCCTTGTGAGGGGCACTTGAAGATCAACATCAATGTCGTGTGGAGTGGTGATGAGAGGAGTGCAGTTTGTGGTGCCATTGTTAGTGCCTCGGAAGGGTTTGTGTGTGCGAGCTTTGCGCACTAGTTAGGCAACGTCTTCTATGCCCCTTCCGCTGAAGCCTTAACCATTGTTGGTTTTCTTAAGAAAGCTTGCGAGTTGGACTTTAGCCAAATTATCATTTAGTCGGATTGCTTATTTATTGTGAACAAAATTACTAGTGTTTGTTTGAATTTTTTGTTTTGTTTTTGGTCGTGTTGCCAAGGGGATCTTTTTGTATGTGATTGTTTTACTTATTTATCTTTTCATTTTGCCCATCGATCAGCCAATGGTGTCGCTCATTGCTTGACACATTAAGTGTTGGAGGGAGATGATAAACTATTCGGATTTCATCCACAGGCTTATTTTGAATAACTTTGCAATATCATATTTTTTGGATTAATTTATATTTTCCTTTCAAAACTATGCAAATATTTTATTCCAATAGATACGTATATTGCCTTTGCCTCTTTTTTTTTTAATTTTTATCTTTATTGTAAAAAAAGAATTTGTGACCCAAAAACAACTCGATTTCAATACCTCACGAGTCTAATTGAGCTTTAATGTTAGTGTGTAGAAAAAAAGATAAATTTTAATACTTGATTCGAACAACTAGCGAAATTGTTTGAGCTATTCATTTTATTATATTATTTATATTTTAAAATCATAATTTTACTCTTATTATATATTTTAACATTTAAGATATAGTTTACGTATTTAAATTAAATTTTATAAATAATTTATATTAATTACTTAAAATTTTAAATTTTATATTTCATATACTAAAGTACTATTAATGAGCTACAATAAATTATTTTCTAACAATTTTATTGAAGTATCATAATACTAACAATTTGAAAATAATTTAAATACATATTTTCTATTTTATAACATTATATCTAAAATGAACATTTTATATTTTTAAAAGCGTTTTCGACACTTAATTAAACTTTTTAAAAATGTTTTTATGGCATTTTCAAAAGTATTTTGAAAAGCAATGCTGAATTAGCTTTCAATGACTCATTTCCTCTTAGAACACAATTCCTTAACATTATTAGTTATATATAGAAGACAAATCAATGTTTAGTCCTTAAATTTGATAATTTTTATATTGAGTCCTTAAATTTTTTGGTTAATATTAATTTTGAAATTTGACAGTTTTTCTCGATTTGGTACTTGAACTTGAGTTTTGTGAAAATATAATGATGTCGCACTATGAGACCGTGCAATATAGTCACTTTTAAAAAAACATAATAATTTCTTTATAGCTTCTAATATTTTTTTGATTTTATATATATTTTAAAATTTCAAGTAACAATGTGACATAATCTCAGAGTACCATATCATCTCTCTTGAACAGAGATGACAACGAGGTTGGGTGAGACGATTTCTTGCCGACCCCAAACCGCCTTGAAATTCTACTACCATAACCTGAACCCAACTTGACCTCAATTTAAAAGAAATTTAATCCAATCTAAATGTGGCCCGAAAAAATTAATGTTATACATGAATCCATCCGGTCTAACGAAAACAGATATCCTTTTATGTTTCAATTTCAACATAGATATTTGGAAGATAAACTTGGGAGATTATATTAGTTTCTTCTTGGTTTTTTTTCTTAATTATTATTTTGAGAATCAAGTTGGCTTTTAGTTTTGGTTTTAGAGGACAATAATTAGATTAAAAGATAAAGCTACAAATTTTGGCGCTAATTTCTTCCTTGAATTTAAATTTAGGGATTAAATTGAAAAAATGTTAAATTTTAAAATTAATTTTAACAAAAAAATTCAAGGATCTAGTTGCGAATAGTTTCCAAGCTCAAAACTAATTATTGTCTTATCCTTGTATATATACACATAATTTAGTATATGTTTTTTGATATAATACCTAAATTACTCATAAATTTCCTCACTTATAAATCGAACGATAACACTTGCTTAAATGTGCTTGAACCCATATCTTCTTTATTGTTACAGCAACAACTACGCCAATGCCCTAAAGCTCAATCAATAATTTAATAAGTATCTTAAAATTATAATTTGATTTAAAAAGAAATAAAATCCTATTGCATTAAAATTAAAACATTATTATTATTTTTTCAAAGTGTACTATACCTAATATGGTTTTTGTCCATGTATTTTAATTTAGTTACTTTGATTTTGTGTAATTTTATACATTAAATGTTAATTTGATTCTCTAACATAATTATTGATATAACATCATATTACGTAAAAATATTGCATACATATATAATTATATTTATTTAAAATAAAAATAATTTAAGAAAATATCTTTAAACTTTACTTACAAAAGAAGAAAAAAACATAATTTCATTTTTCCCTAAAAAACTCTCATTTTTTCCTTTTGAACTGGTTTTTCTTTTAAAAAGAAAACCCTAAATTATAAAAAAGTAAAAAAAATTACCAAACATCTTTACGATTATAACCATAATAAGATAAATACCATCTAACAAATTTTTTCAACCCGGTTTGCAAATCGGTTGTCGGTTTATACCCGAATTCTCTTCGGGCCAAACTAATATTCGCATGTGTGTACGGAACGTCGCCGTTTCCAGGCATTTCCACAATCTTCCTTTTCGCTTTAACCCTCAAATGTTTCTCCAGTATATTCACCAACGTCGGAACCTTAACCGGCGTCGTATTACCCAAATTAAAATTCCTATACGGTGCGGGTCCCCGTTTTTTACCACCCGACCCGGTACTTCTCCCGGATGTATCCAACGATCCTAAACAACCTTTCACGATATCATCAATATATGTGAAATCTCGTGCTAAATCCGCTTTGTTTTTCCCACGATATATCGTGATTGTTTTCCCTTGTAATATATTTCTCGTGAACGAGAAATACGCCATATCGGGTCTTCCCCATGGACCATAAACAGTAAAGAATCTTAACCCGGTTATTGCTAAACCGTAAATATGGTTATAAGTATGGGTAATTTCTTCACCGGCTTTTTTGGTGGCGGCGTATAAGCTAGCCGGCTGGTCAGTCCGGTCTAATTCGGAGAAAGGAACTTTATCGTTTAAGCCGTAAACGGAGCTGGAAGAAGCCCAAACGATAGCCGGCTGCGGATTAGCCGACTTACAAGTTTCAAGAAGGGTAACGAGACCGGCTATATTACTATGAACGTAAGAGCTAGGATTTTCCATGGCGTACCTTACACCGGCTTGAGCCGCTAAATGCATAACGTGAGTAAAAGCCACCAAGTCGAAAAGCTTAGCCATCAGCTTAACGTCGTTTAAGTCACCTTCAACGACTAAAATGGCTTGGCTATGTAACAATGATTGCCTTGCTTTCTTCAACGAAGGGTCATAATAGTTATTAAAATTATCAAGCCCAACGACGCCGTCGCCGCGTTTTTTCAAAGCGAGTGAAACATGGGAACCGATGAAACCGGCGGCGCCTGTCACCAGTACCGACATTCCACCGGGACGATTAGTTTTAGCGGAGTTACGGATTTGTTTCTCCCATTGGATTCCACCCCATGAAGCGGTGAAATACCGGTTACCGGAATCGACGAAGCTTTGGAAACTTAAATACGACGCCGTTAAAGCGATTAAGAAAAGTGCCCATATAAACATGGTGCTGGTTGAAGCGAAACAACGGTGGAATTGACGGTTAATATTATGGCCTCTATCGATTTTAAATTTCCCTGGTGTCGATGGGAACAGTTCATCTTCCAGGGACGGCATTCTTTCTCTTAATTCCTAACTTTCTTTTTTGGAATTACAAGATGAAGAGAGAGAAAAAAAGGGGTTTGCTTAAATGATCACGTAAATGAAAATTTGAGGGAAAATAAATAATGGGTGTGAAGGAAAAAAATGAGAGGCGAGGTTTAAATTTTTTTTTTCATGAACCTATCAATAAAGGGAAGGGGGAAAGGTGAGGAAAGGGGGACGGTAATGGTTGGTTACCCTCAAAGTAGTGACATGTATTGACGTCCAACGCCTTTAAGGGGTTGCTTTTGGTTTTTAGCTCCAACTCTCCATTAGGTTAAAATTGGCACAAAATTTGTTTTTGTTTTTAAATAGAAATAATGTTAAAAATTAAGGGTAAATTGCATCTAAGGTTAAAAAAGTATTAGTATGTTTACGTTTTGATCATTCAACTTCAACAAGTTATAAAATAGTCATTGAATTATTCGAATGTTTTCATTATTGAATAATTCAGACTTTTTTTTATCTAAGTCCCTGGGATGCTTAATTTTCTTTTTAAAAGTTTAGTTAGTGAGCTTTGAGCGACAATTCAACAACGGGTTTGGTGACTCAGTACACATTGATGAGTAGATACAAGTCGTTTTGACGTTTAGTGTTGGACATTAGAGAAGAAAGTTGTTTGGATTTTGGTTTGTAGATTTGTGACATTCGAAGCTATTTCATGAAAAAATTAAACTGTAGAAGAGAAGATGAAAGAGAGTTTTTGATTGATGTAGGCAGTGCGAATAAAGAAGTCCATACAACAATAATTTTAATAGTCCAGTGATTAAATAAAAACTTTCAAATAGTTCAACGACCATTTTGTAATTTTTTGAAGTTAAATACCCAAAACATAAACTTATTAATAGTTTAATGACCTTGAGTGCCGTTTACATAGAAATTAAATAAAATTTAAAATTGTATTATATAAATAATAATTCAAGCGGTTCAAAATGAATAAATTTTTAATTATATTATATTATTTATATTTGTTAGGTATTAAAATAATATACATTTAGTTGATTAAATTAATTAAATCGATTATTAATTTTAATAACTCACCAACAAAACCATTTTAATTGAAACCAAAACCAGTTTAACTGAGAAAAAACTGATTAATTGAAATCGGTTTAACTGAATGACTACCAACTTATGTTCTCCCTTATCAATGGTTGGATTTTAAAGTTTAAGGATGAAAATAGAATTTAACCTAAAGTTTAAGGCCACTCTGTGAATAAGTTATGAGTTATTAAGTGAGCTACTAGTTGTACTTTTTGTTGAGGAGTTCTTTCGGATAAATTTTTGAAGTGTCATCTGTTATAAATTGATAGATCATTGTTGGTATTTTACTTAAGGAAATGTAAACATTAATGCTTGGTAGAGTTTGAACCCATGTCTACGTTACCCTGGTTCTACTTGACGAGGAACTCCCGCTCTATTAAACTCGTTGCCTCTTCAAGCAGCCTCAAGCACTTGGGCTCTCAACAAAGTTGGGAGAGAAAACCCCGACTGAGGATACTATTGATCAGTTGAGGGATCTTCCATTAACTCCCGACGAATGACACTTTGAATATTTTTTAAAATGAATCAACTTCCATTTAACACTTTTATTAATTTTATATTTATTATAAATAAATTAAATTTTTATATAGTGCCATTTTCATTCTTCACATATTATCAACACCAATGAATTACATTCCTATATTCCTATTTTAGTTGCGTTATTTATTTTTAAACCTCATTTTAGAAGTGGTCCTCGAGTAGACAATAAAACTCTTAACCACAAACTTGATGCTATCTTTATACAATTGATGCACCATATAATTAAATTGGATAAATTATTCCATGCTCCTCAACCATATATTATAATTTGATGTCATGTTTCTACTACTTATTAAGTTGGCCCTAGCAATGTTCATCTCCAATGTTACCTAGAATCAATATCTCATCTTCAAAATCTTAATGATTATCGTATTAAAACGGAGCAAGTTAGTTTTATTTAAGTTAGGTGAAATCAGATTTGGGTCGAGTTTAGAAAAGTATTAGGAGTATTGAAACTCATTAATACTATGTTTGATTCAGTTTGAAATGAAGGTAAGTAAAACTCAATTCGACTCGTAAAATCGAAAAGCTTGAATTTTGAGTTATTCAATTTTTCAAATAAAATCAAATAAGTAAATTGAATTTTCAAGTTTGAGTCAAGTTGAATTTTTACTACTCGAATGAACTAAAAAAACAATATATACCACTGAGTTCTTTCTAATTTTTAAAATGAAAAATTAGTCTCCCTTGAAAAAATTACAAAATTCAAAAAATCTTCAAAAATTTAAAAATTCTATAAATAATGTTAAATTATTCTTTTACCATAATGATAAATTTTAATTTGACATATTTATTTTTTAATTTAACTCAAACAAATTTATGATCAACTTGCTCAATTATCATTCGACTTAACTCGATTTGATTTTTTTTTTAAATTGAGTTAGAATGGTAAAATAAAACTCAACTCAATTAACTCGAAATTTTTTCTCTCGATTCCAACGCACGTCACTAACTTGAAATGTGGGTACAATTTTTTATTTAAATCCACACATAGATTTACATAAAAAGATTTATAAATATATATAATGTAAGTAAACTTGTTCAAGGGTTAGGTTACCTATCCAAGCCCAAATACTTTCTTGAGAGCACTTTTTGGGGAAAATGTTATTTATAAGTTATAAATAATATCATACTTAGGTCCGGTTTAAACCCTACCTAGTCTGACTCATAAACACTTTTAAACGTAAATATAATTTATAAGTTATAAATCTTAGACAAAACATTAAATAGCATTTAACCTGAAATGATACATCGAAATACACCAAAACGACACGAATCGTACTAGAACAAAAACATGACTACTCTCCTCTTAGACGTCTAGGGTCTAGCAATTAAAACAAGTTATTTAACCAAACGAAACCCTAAGGATTAAATAGCAAAAAACAAAAGAAAAAGGGCTACAACCAAAAATACCAAAGAATTGAACTTTTTCATTCATCTCTCTCACACTGCGCTACCATCATGTACAGTGGATCTCCCACATGGTAGCCAAGAACAGAGCCATATGACAAGCTATGAGAAACACCGCCATGGAAACCAAGAACACCCCAAGTTTGGACCATTTGCTTTTCAATGCCTTGACGTAACCTTGTTTACAGCTTTGGCAATCGTAACACAATACGTCCCTGTCGTTCTTCCATGCATTACAGTCGGCGTTTACCGACGGATCGGTTTCCGGTGTATCGTCTTTTTCCCAGAAAGTGGCGTTTACGTACCGCATGTGGCACTCTTCTGGTGGTGTGCAACATCCGGACTTTAAAAAAAAGGGCACATAACTACATAATTAGTAATTTGCCACAAAAAAAAAAGGGTTAAAGTGAAATTATGATTTTTATCTCTATCATACTCAAAATTGGGAGTTATTCCCTTGATCATATACAGATGAGGTGGTCGTGTTTTAGAACGGTTCACTCTACTGGGCAAAGAGTCGTTCAATGGCCAGAGGTAGGTATAGGAGGAAAAATTAGGTACTTTGGGTTACTTTAGCCCTCTGATTGAGGTTTCAATTTATATATACGAGTATTCCTAGATGCCACATCTCGTTTTGTGGTTGGAGCATTGGCAAACAAGTGGACTATACTAATTAGTCTTGGTAGGGTGGTGCTATCAGCGAGTGGGATCAGCTTGATGTGGACGGATTGTTGGGATTTGTTGGGTGAGGTGTTCGCTCGAACGATGAGTCACCACTAAGAGTTCTAATGAGAAGAGTTAAGACAAGGTATCCATGACGTATTTGGTGGTAAGGGGTAACATTCCTGTGCTTCAATTCGGCATAATTTGATATGTTAAATGTTGATGTGGACTTTTTCCTTAACCTCAATAAAAAACTGATGCCAACCTAAAGAGTTAGAAGCTGGTTTATGAAAAAATTAAATTGAGTGATCGTATAATTCAAGTGTAATGACTACATTCTAAATTTAAACATGCAAGAATGACAAAATCATAATTTGATTTAAGGATGAGTTAAAAAAAAATACATGCCTTATTTTAAACAGGAATAAATAGCGGTGTTAACTATTTGGATTGGCTAATAATATTATAAAGTAGAGGATCAAGTTATGTTAAATTAAAGTGTAATGACTAAATTTTAAATTTAAAAATAGTAACGGATCAAAATCATAATTTGACCTAAAGATGAGTACAACAACGTTTTTAAGAAAATGTCCTTGTGACTAATTTAACTAAAAGAATTAATTAGTGATATTACTAATTAACTATTTGGATTAACTAAGTTATAAAATAGAGAGATCAAATTATGTCAAATTATGTGGAACGAATTAGGGATGTAATCAAGTGGAGCCAGATTCGAATACTAGCAAACTCGAGCTCGATTAAACTTGTTTAGCAATTTTACATACTAAAGCTTGATTAAGCTCATATGTATTTAAGCTCAAGTTCGACTCCATGATTAAGTTTAGGATTGGTAATATATATTGAGGTTAATAATGTAATCTAGCAATATAAAATATATATTGAAAATGAAATCCTCGATAAGTTCGAGCCTAGTATTACTAATCTTGAATTTGGTTCGATCGATAGCTTCAGCTACTTAAGCATGAGCTAGAGCTCGACTTGATAGTTATCAAATTGTTTTCAAGTCGAACTCAACCAAGATGCAAATAGCGGTGTGATGATATGCTAATGTACCTCAACGTATGATAATTTCTTCTTATTGAAATCACTCGGTTTCAAAGGCATCGACGAAGCAGCCAAATCTTGACACACATGAACATCATAAATACACCCTTTAAGATTATTCCAAAGCCCATCATCGTCAACCTTCATCTTAAACCACAACGGCGTCGCCGGTACCCTCCTCGATTCCAAACTGTTAGAACCAAGCAATGCCAATCCAACAGTAAACATCAACGTCAACGGCACCGTCACAACAATAATCGCCACCATCGGCCACCGTGCCCGTAGAAACAACAACGCCCCGTTACAAACCAAGAACACTAAAATCAACCCAACACTGATCCCAATCTGTAACCTCGGCAACTTAAACAACCACTCACAGTCATAACTTTTCATATACAGCAACCAAGTGACAGAAGCAAGGATCGGAAGTGAAAACACAAAGGATACCAATGATAATATCCCTGTAACATGTTTCACTTTGAGGTCTTTGAACATGTTCTTCTTTGAACCTTTGTCTTGTTTGGTTTGGGTGTTGTTTTCGGGGTCGGGTGTTGGTTCAGTTTCTGCTGGTGGTGGTGGTGTGATGTTAGGTTCATCCGCCATTGAAGTGAGAAAGTAGAGCTTCAGTTAGTGCTATAGACTGTGTGTGTTCAAGTGAAGGGGAAAGTATCTAGGGATGGATTTTATGCAGTACTTTTGGGGATAAGGGGGCTTGTGTGTCATGGTTTTTACCAGGTCTTGTTCTTTGAACGTGCTTAGCGTACGGGTTATCGTTGGAGAGATTGAGAGATTGTAGGGAAAGGTTATGAATCTGTTTCCTTTGAAATTCATACAAATTTGTATATAATTTACATAATTTTGTAATGTTTATGCAATTAATATTTGGTTAAAATGTTTGATCTGAGTCCTTGTAATCTTCATTTTTTGCTATTTAATCCTTTTATTCAAGGAATTTAGCTCCTCTACCTTTCAATTTAAAAATACAAGTTCAATTGTTAATACCGTTAAAATTTTGTAATGTTTATGAGATTAAAATTTGCTTAAAATGTGTTCCAAGCCCTTGTACTCTTCATTTTTACAATATAGTCCTTTTACTTTTATTTCAAGAATTTATTTATTTTTCAGATTTAAAAATATAAATTCAATTGTTAACCCTGTTAAAGGTTTCCTATTGAAATTTAAGTTCATAGCAATATCATTTTCTGTTAAATGGCTTTGAATTGAGTATGTTTTTTATTTCAAATTCAAAAAAGTTCTAATAGAAATAACAATTAACCCTAAATTTTGAGATTTGGAAAATGGATGGACTAAAATTTTAAAGTTAAAAATAGAGAAACTAAATTCCAAATGTAGAAAAAGTACAGGGACTAAAAAAAGCATATTTTAACCTTAATATTTTTCATACGATTATCGTATTTTATGTTTTATTTGCCTATATAAGCTATATTGCATATTGAGTTTTAAATAAATTAAATGTGTATATCAATTTGTTCAGTATGATAAAAAAAGTAGGTTTTATTGTGAAATCCTCCTCTAGTTTATAAAAATTGAAAAATTAATATTTCTATTTTAATTTTTAGAATTTGGTTCTCGTACTTTTATGAAACTAACAAGTTAAGTTTAATTAGGTGACATTGATAAACTTTATCGTGGAATCATTGATTTATACGTAAGGAATTAGTAAAATCAACAGTTCAATAATTTATATGCAATAAATTAACAAAAATTATTAGTTCAATTTCACTTTTTGGTTAATAACTTGACTAACTTCTTACTTCTTAGTTTTAGTAATGTACGGAAGTCGGATTTTAATAAATTAAATTATGAAGATTAGTTTCTCAAATTTTCTAAATTAGAAGGATGAAATTTAGAATTATACCAATAAAATATTGAAATTTTTAAAATATTAATGATATATATTTTGAAAATATATAAAATTAATTTAATTTTACATTATATTCCTCCTTAATAATTATACTAATCATATGAAATGGAAGACATATTCTTTGTGGAATGTTCTCCTTTTATTAGTGTGGTTTTACTATTTTATAAGTGATTACTTTATGAAATTATACACATATACAAAAATAAGTTAAAATATAAAATATATATAATTTTATTTTATATTTAAATAATTTTCAGTTAAACAAGGTATTGTTGAAACCGTAATTAATATTTAAATAATTAAAACCAAAACTAATCAATACAATCCAACTCATAACTAGAATAAATTCGGATAGAGCTTAAATTTTGTAGAACTTAAATTGAAATATATTCGGATAGAACCGATACATGTTTTACATAGGATAAAAATTTAAACACGAAATTTTAAGATTTTCAAAACTTCAACCTTGACAAAGCCAAAACTCGATTAAAATGATTCTTTCTACAAGGAGAGTGAATAGGGGGTGCCTAGCAATTAATTTAGGACCTAATATCAATGTGAGTGAACAGGTTGGGCGATTTTTTCGATTATAGATTCAATTTTGTTGGTTATTCCTATCGGTTATTAATTTTTTAATTTTCAAATCAACCCGACCAAAAAAGCCAACATAGTATTTTTAATTATTTAAAATATATTTAGAATTTATAATATATCAAATAAATATATATTATTAAAGCCCAATTGGCACCTAAAGTCCAATTGGTTATGTGGATTTAATAAAAAAAACAGAACGGTCTTCCGTGGGTTAAACCAACTTATCTCATAAATCTGGATTAAATTCGATTTAGCCACGTGGAACAAATGCAGTTACAAAAACGCGTACGGCGCGTGACAATAAACATTCCATTAGCCCTCCAATAAGATCACTGTTTTTTTTTTCCTTCCATCATAACAAAAAAAAAAAAAATAATCCGACCTAATAGAGAAAACCAACAAAGAAAATCCCAAAAACGATGTCGTTCCGCCTGAGCAACAACCTACTCGGTATCCTCAACTTCGTAACCTTCCTCCTCTCGATCCCCATCCTCGTAGCCGGCATCTGGCTCAGCCGTAAAGCCATAACTGAATGCGAACGTTTTATCGACAAACCCATCATCATCGTCGGAGTTTTCCTCATGGTAGTCTCATTGGCTGGATTCGTCGGCGCATGCTGTCACGTGAAATGGTTGCTCTGGCTTTACCTCGTCGTTATGTTCATCCTCATCGTGCTCGGCATTGCCGGCACGATTTTCGCTTTCGTGGTAACAAATAAAGGGGCGGGAAGGGTCTTGTCAGGGAAAGGGTATAAGGAATACCGGTTGGGGGATTATTCGAATTGGTTGCAAAAGAGGGTTAGTGATGAGAATAATTGGTTTAAGATTAAGAGCTGTTTGGTTGATAGTAAAGTTTGCAGTGATTTTCATAACCAGCATATGAATGAGAGTGTAACAGAGTTTTATAAGGTGCATTTGTCTGCCATACAGGTACGTCATATTACTTTTTGAAAATTAATTTGATTTTTAAGTCGGGTTAATAGTTCAAGTCTTGAATAGAGACTCGAAATAAAATTATAGATAAAAGATATTTAGTCTTAAAAAATAAATATTTAAAATATAAGTAGAATTTGAGTTAAAATATATTTAAGGTTTGAATTTATTTAGCTTGACTAATTTTAAGTGTTATGATATGTTGTGGTATACAAATTAAATATATAATATTATAACGTGAACATCGAAATTATATTAAGTTAATAGATTGTTTAAGTTTAAAATTTTAATAAAAATAAAAAATTATAAAATATTAAATAAAAATAACGTATATATCTCAGAAAAATAAAGAAATATATATGGATGATTCTTGTTGATATAAGGTGTAAATTATGATGGTGGACGATGATTGGAGAATATGGTTGTATGGGTGGAGGTTGTATGTAATTAAGAATGGTTGGAGTTAGAAGAAGGAAGGGCGATATGTGTAGGATTTTAGAACAGACATCCTTAGTCTTTCCCAAACTACCACATGTCATTCTTCATATTTCTTAAAGCTTAGTCGGCTTAATAATATCTCTTCTAGATATGAGTTATCATGTCAAGACAACAGATAAATGTAATGTATGGATGGTAAATGTTTTGTCATTGATCTGTCAATAGGTGACCTTAGCTTATGAGGTTGTAAGTTGCGAAGTGATCTCGTAAGGTGTGACAATTTACAAATATTTAATTTAACTCGATCCATGAATACTTTCATATTAAATTGTTTATTTCTTGACTTAAATTGGGTTTTTTTTCTTTATATATTTTGGACTTTCCATTTATGTGTTTCATGTTTTATTTTGCAGTCCGGTTGTTGTAAGCCATCAAACGACTGTCAATTCACCTTCCTAGGACCAACAAACTGGACCAAAGGCAATGGTGTCTTCATCAACAACACCGATTGCAATACATGGAGCAATGATTTGGGCACATTATGTTTCGATTGCCATGCATGTAAAGCTGGTTTTATAGACAACCTAAGGAGTTCTTGGAAGAAAGTAATGGTGGTCAACATTATCTTCCTAGTTTGCCTCATCATTGTCTACTCTGTCGGTTGCTGTGCTTTCAGTAACAGTAGGAAAAGCAAGTCTTGAGGACACTAAGGCTTATTTCTTTGTTTCTTTTTTGTTCATAGTATTTTGAATTTGGGGTCAGAAATTAGGGTTTTAGTTTGTTGGGTTTTTGCTTTTGTTTTCTACTTGTGTTTTGCAACTTCGGATTTTTTTCCCTCCTCTCATTGGTAGATTTGCTATTTAATGGAGATTAATTTTTTTTGTCAAATTACATGTTAGCATAATGATAAAATTACACTTTGACCTCAAATAATTTATGATTCATCTCTGGTCAACTAAAATAAAATAAAATCTTACACGTAAAATCAAAATTTGCAATATATGGAGTAGCTTTGATTCCATAAAGACTAGACTGATCAATTTTATGATTTATTATGACTAAGATTTATACAAATTTACGATATTAAAGAAAAGGGGTTAAATCTAAATCTAAAATAAATAATAAAATTTAATAAAAATAGAAATCCTATCACATGTATGCGCGGAGAACTACAATTTAGAATATATATGTTTTTAAAAATAACACACAATAAATAATGAAACGTATAGTTTGAAACGATTAATAATATCCCATGAAATATGTACGATATTAAAATAAATACATGATATTAACAATACTAAATGCACTACAATTTTTATCATGGTGTTGTGTTGAGTTGATGTGACACAAACTCAATGAACAATAATATCAACATATACAACTGATGGAGATAATAAATTGTGCTTATTAAAACAAAAATGTATAAAAATATCAAAATAAATGTGAGAAATTCAAGGTTTTACTAGTGCGATTGGTTCGGGTTAAAATCCCAACATATGCATATTTTTATTGATTTTTTAAATAAAAAGACTAAAAGTACCCTCGAATAACATAATTTATTTTAATTAAAGAAGGGCATTTTCGTAATTTTTAAATCAATTGGTGGCCTAGTTGAGAGTGATAGCAACTCAGTAAGGAGCTTAGAAAATAGTATAGATAAAAATACAATGGAAATTAAGTTTGAGTAAAAATTAATAAGACGAAAACTCCAGCTTCAGGCGAGATTTTAACTCCGGTTTCAAACTGATCCCAAACAATAGATTTTCTCCTCCAATCAATAAGTCAGTTATAGTGGTCAAGGAAAACCTCAAACCACCAACCATTCCATATGTAATATAACTGCAATAATGTCTTGATAGCTAACCTTTACCAAGTGAATAACCCTAAAAGTAGCTTCCACGATTTAATTCCTCGATGAAGGACATCGCTCAAATCAATGATCTCAATTGTGCGAGTCGTTTAAACTTGATCGTTAACTCCCTTGACAAATTCAATCACTCACTCAATTGGTTGTACAAACCCAAAATTTACCCGGCCCATATACAAATATTAAAACAAAATAAAATATATAATGATAAAAGCCCAATTTTAGCCCAAATCGTTTTAACCCAAAACTCACTAACCTAACCCAATCAACCCAAATAATTAGCCCAAACCCAGTATGGCCCAAAACAATTTTTTTTTTCAGAAACAAAAAACCCTAACAGCCTAAGTCTCCAGCCACCGCAACAATAGCCGAAAATGCACCGCCCTTCGCGCCGCCTCCTCCACGTGTGCCGCCATGTCTGTATCTGCAAAACAGACTAGGAGAGTCCAAAAGCAAAAAATATAGTGTAAAAAAATAGAAAAAAATAGAGAAATAAGTGGTATTTTCGGGATATAAAAAGAGCCCCGATTTTATGTTTTTGGGGTTACGAATGAATCAAAAGAAAACGAAGAAAAATCAATTCAAATACAGATCATTTTCAAAGGTAGTTGTGCTGATTTTTTTCGGCTTATTTATTTATTTTTATTTTTTTAAAGAAAACAAAAAAAAGAGAAAAGGATAAAAATCGTACCTTTTCGCGAAGGAGGTGTCGATTCTGATAAAAATCGGTATTTTTTAGGCCGGGAGTCGAAAATACCCAAAAAATATATTTTTTTTTGGCCACTGCGGATGACGGCGCCGTCGCCGGCGACCGGTGGCCGCCGCGGTGGTCCGACGACCTTAGCTTGGCCGGAAGAGAGGGGAGTTGAAAGAGAGAGGGAGAGTGTTTTTGAGTTTTTTTTTTTGAAAAGGGGATGAAATGAAGTTTTTTAAAAAATTTTGGGCTTAAATACCCATATTAAAACGGCACCGTTTCATTAGGCCGCCAGACGCCCAAAACGGTGTCGTTTTGGGGGCCAACCCGCGCTTCGACCCAACCCAGGGGAGGGATCCGCGTGTTTTGCTGTAATGGTTTATTTTCATGTTAGGCCCTTCCGTTTTTTCGATTGTTTTAATCAGTTTTTTTTTTACTTTTTCAATTGATACCTCAAATCTTATTTCGTTCCCGATTTGGTCCCTTGCAAAACTGTGCGCTTTAAGAGCGTGGGAAAATTGCCCTTATGGTCCTCTGTCCCTTATGCGTATTTTATTTTAGTCTTATTTTGATTTTATCATTAAATTATTTATAAATCTTACCTTTAATTTCATTCTGATTGCAATATAGTCCTTTAATCAATTTATTTTATTAGTTGACTATTCATCTCTCTAATATTCTTCATTTTTTTAAAGTTAATATTATTTTTTATTTTTATATTATATTCATTATTTATCTTTTATATATTTAAGCTTTAATATTTCTTTACTTATATCACGTATTTTTTTAATTTGATAATCCTCGAATTTGCTCTTACGTATGTATGTGTCATTCACTTATTTGTTGTCTTATTTTTATACTATTATAATTATCATAATTATCACCATTATTATTATTATTATTATTATTATTATTATTATTATTTTACTGTTTTATTTAATATTATATTATATTTATTTATTTACTTACTCTCAATTTTAAATCCATCTTATATTAGTTTTATTTTATCATTAATTATTTTGTATATTGGCTTGTTTATTTTATTTTTTCATTTTATTTTATTTTGCCATTATTAGTGTTACTTTATTCCATTATTAGTTTATTTGTTTTTTTTTAAAATACTTTCAAGTTTTAGACTTATTATTATGGTTATTGTGGCTGTTATTCATTCGTTATTATTTATTTTATTCTTTTGATTGTTAATATTAGCATTAAAATGATGTATGTTATATTATTATCGTTATTGTATGTGTGACAATTTGCTTATTAATACGCTTATTGTAATCAGTCGATAATTTGATATTTTATTCGCATATCACTTTAAACATTGCATTAATTTTCGTCCAAATTCAAAAAAGAAGATTTTGAAAAAACGAAGACAATATTTCGTATTTTTGGAATTCGAGAAGTCATTCCCTAACTTACGGGGTTTCGATTTTTCGAAAAATCCGTATATACGAACCACTTTTGAAAAAATACATTTTTAAAATAATCTCGGGATTAATAAAGGACCGTGTTCTAACTTACGGAATATGGTTTTTTTAAAACCAAGATAATCAAAATTTCTGAAAATAAGTAAATTTTTTGTGTTTATTCTCGTGTCGGGATTAAAGGTATTGTGTCCTAACTCACAGGATATAATTCTTTTTCTCGATTAATGTGAAATACACCATTCCTTAAAATTTTAAGTGATTTTAAAAGGATCATATTTTTAAATTTCTTTTCGAATTTTTAATTTTTCGACATTAAGACATTAATTAATTGATTAGGTACCAATTTTGGGCATGACGAGGGTGCTAATCCTTCCTCGCATGTAACTGACTCCCGAACTTGTTTTTCTTGAATTCCGTAGACCAAAATTATTGTTTTAGTAAAATCAAAATGTTTTATTAAAACGATTGAATCGCAAGGTGATCCGATCACACCTAAAAAATATCAGTGACGACTCCTATTTTTTCATTTTCATTTTTCAAAATCCAAGTCGATCCTTTGATTAAAAATAGTTTCGACAGCTTGGCGACTCCACTGGGGACAGGTTGAGAGTCAAGCCACAAATTGATTAATTTTTTTCTTTTTGTCGACAAATCAAAATTTGTTTTAAAATTTCCCCTTTTGCATCCTATCCATTATTTTTATGGTTTTAATCATAGTGTGTTTGTTTGGTTGGTCCAAATCTGTTAATGTGTATTTGCATGTTGCATTACATAAGTTGGTCAATTTTATCCCTTTAAGTGGGAGTGAGAAGATAGTCCTTCGTGAGGTCTTCACCTCCGTGCAGGATAGTGGATAGTTTTCGAAATACATCCGTACCTATGTCTTCGTGCGATTTTAATCTTCGTGCACCCATAGGAAAATGTATTCCCCTGAACCAAACTCGGTCCGCATGAGCCTAAAATGGGTGAGGATCGAGGAATCTGTTGGTTTGGGTACCTTTGCTCTAGAAGCCAAACCTCATGTAGTGAACTTTAGGAACTTGCCCTAGGTAGAACTATACCAAACCCTAGTAGATTCCTGAATAGGTGCTTTATTATTTCCAAACTTTTCAGAGTAATATGCAAAACTTCCTTTGTGAAAGTTTTATTATTAGTCCATTAATCATTATTCCAATGCAACATGTTTGCAAAAAGGTCATAACAATGGATAAGAATAAAGTTGGTTCTGAGCATAGCTTGAAAGAATAAATTATCGAAAATAGTAAAGAAGGATGACAAAGAAATTAATTAGGAATGTATATCTTGGAAAGAAAAAAAGTATTCCCAGAGCAACAAATAATATGAGAATTGGGTGCCCCAGATACCGCAGCTTAAACTTCTCTGTACAAACTTTCTAAAGACCATTCTGAGTTTGACATGTGTTTAGGAGATCTACAGTGCTTTGTCGATGCCCCAAGATGTCGCCTATCCTTTCCTGTTGATTCCGGCATAGCAAGATCACCATATGCCCTAATATGATCAAAATTTGAGCAGCTTAAATCACCTCATGCCCCATTCTGATCAGTACTTGAGCCGTCCTTTTCGGGTTTTCAACTCAAATCCCCTTTGGCCTAAAGTGCCATTTGCGGGTTTTCCCCTTAGCCTCTCCATTTTTACTCTTTCATTTTTCTTTTTCATTTTTCATCATCTTTTTTTTTTTAAATCCATTGTCTTGCAGTACGGTGACAAACCGTGGTGTCTGATTACAGCCCGCAGCTATCGTGCTGTCATTCAAGTTCGATGCAATTTCCAATACCATCCTCTCTGGAATTCTATATCGGCATATGATGACATTGACGCATGCAGTAGCCTCTATCCGTTTGATGAAGTAATTAATGATCTCAATATTGAAGCAATGCCCATTAGAAGTCTTCCATAATGGTGAAGTCCCTGCCCCATTTTGCTCAAAATTTGAGTCGCCCTTTTCGGGTTTTCAACTCAAAACCACCTTTGGTCACAAAGCGCCTTTTTTGGATTTTCGCCTTGGCCTCTCATTTTCTTTTCTTTTTCTCTTTTCATATTTTATTTTGAATTTGATTGATTTCTCTTTTTGCTTTTGCTTTTTATTTTCTTTTTTGTTTTTCATTTTGATTTTGATTTTTTTTAATCTGAACCCTTTCGATCAGAATCAATGTTTCTATAGATAAGATTTCTCACTTTCATCTTGTATGCGAAAAACCCTATTTGGTATCAGGTTTCTTTCATAGAGCCTTCTAGGGCGAAACAACGATAGAAAATTTTGGATCCTCCTCTTCAATTAGGATAAAATCTAACAAAACTTGAAGAGATAGAAATTTGACTTCAAACGGGCAAAGCTATACTGAGTCAACGAGAAAGACGTTGTCCCGACAAAGAATTGCATCGTTCCTACTGCAAATTTCTGTCATCGTGCTGTTGTGCAGATTTCTTTATCAGCATTTATCCTAGGCACATCCTGGTATGATCCTACAAAGACATCTTTGAACAATGTCTTGCTTCATCTTTGAGGTCAGGTCAATTTTAATCTTTACCAAGCTCACAATTTTTAATAATTCCTTGAGAGGTAGGATCTGTTTATCCTCTTGCTCAACTATCCTCAATAAGTCCGGAGGTAAGCTACAATCTTTGTCATTTTCAAAGTCCTGAGATCCCTCTAAACACATGCATCGCTCAAAAGGAAAATCTGAGTCTGTAGTAGAGTCATTCATGTAATTGATATATGGGGACCTATAATAAATACCAAAGAATATGCAAAAGAATGTATAAATTTATGAATAATTATTTATACAATATGATTATGAATGAATGAATAGCAATTTAGAAGAAAATTCAAAAGAATGAAAGAATCTAGAATTGTTTGTAAAGAATAAAAATATTGGCTCAGTAATAATTGCAAAGATGTATTTCATTAAAATAACAACGTTCAGACATGAGCCTATTTCACAAAGGAAATTTATATCATTTTTAGGCTAAAAACAACAAAAATATTCTAAACATTATTTTAAAAAAGCTCTAGAGACTATAGGGTTTTCTTCTACAGTCAAATTTCTTAGAGCACTCCCAAATTTATAAGGGCGGATATCTAACAAGGTCCCTCCTTCAGTTACTTTTCGTCGATGTGAACACCTCACACTCTTCTCCATGCATTGCATTCACTCCATTATCAATTATGATTGGGTAACGGATTTTCCGCATTGGAGGAATTATCAAATTTAATGACGCCCATACTGATAAGCCTTTCAATCAGTTTTTTAAAGGCAATGCAGTTTTCTATGAAATTCCCCGTATTTCCCGCATGATATTTGCATTGTGCATTTGCGTCGTGCCATCTGGGGTACGGAGGCTGTGGAGGCTTTGTGTAGAGAGGGGCAACAATACGCGCGTTGAATAAGCTTTGATACAGCTCCTTATACGACATCGGAATTAGCGTGAACTGGAGGTTCTCAGTGCCTTGTTTCACATAAGATTCTTGTCTTGATGAACCTTGTTGACTAGCGACCCATTTACCTGGATGACTTACTGACCTTGAGTAAGCTGTGTTGTTCACCTCATTTTCTCTTCTTCTTGGGTTTGACCTCTTATCACTCTCTTTCGCATCAATTTTTCGGCTCTTATAGCATTCTCAATCATTTCACCATTCATAACTATGTCAGAAAAGCTTTTTGTTGCGCTTCCTAATATATGCGTAATGAACGGGGCCTTCAGTGTATTAATGAAGAGCATTGTCGTCTCTTTTTCCAAGAGGGGTGGCTGAACCTGGACTGCAACCTCCCTCCACCTCTGTGCATACTGCCTAAAACTTTCGCTTTATTTCTTTTCCAAATTTTGCAAGGTGATTCTATCGGGAACCATATCCGTTACATGACCGTATTGTTTCATAAATGCCTGTGCTAGGTCCCTCCATGAACCAATCTCGGTACGGCTCAACTAATTGTACCATTTCGACGCTGCTACAATGAGGCTATCCTGAAAACAATGTATTAATAGCTGATCATTGTTAATATACCAGTCATTCTCCTACAGAACATGTTGATATGGGCTTCTGGGCAACTGGTCCTACTATATTTCTCAAATTCAGGCATCTTAAACTTGTGAGAGAGTACTAAGTCTGGAACCAAGCTCAGATCTTTCGCATCGATTCCATGGTGATTATCGACGCTTTCCAGGGCTTTGAATTTTTCCTCCAACCATTTACACCTATCCTCCCATTGTTTTGGCAGTTTGACGTTTGCCTTCTCTTTTTCAGCCATTTCATTGAAATCAGGAATAACAAGATTCACTGGGTTATCTCTAGGATTAGAACCTGATCCAGCCTCAGTCTGAATCTGCGCATGCAAAGGCGTAAAGCCTAGAGGATAGATAGGTCTATCATTGTCTTCTCCTTCATTATTAACCATAGGACCCTTCCCCTTATTTACACATTTAGTCAGTAGGTGGGTCAATTCAGCAATCGCATCTTTTTGAGCATTGATCAATTTTTCCGTCATGTTTTCTGGAATTTTATCTAGCCGCTCTTGCATTTGTACTTGTAACTGTTCTTGCATATCCTTTTGCATTTGCTCCAGTTTCTCTAATATTTGGTCCATTTCCTTAGTCTTTCGACGAGTACCGTATTGATGCTTAATGGGTGAACTTTTGTCGGTTTCCAGATTAGCTGAAATAAATTTACTCAATTAGACCCTTTCAATGGACTTTAATGCATGTAATGCGAATGCATGAAATGTATCCCTAAAGAGACGTTGATTCTGATTCAATTACATTTAGAAAACTTTTCTAGAAGATAAATTTCTTTACATAAAATGGATACATGTACGGCCTCACCCTCATATTCCAAGAAACAACATCGATCTTTTTCTTCATGCGCATGTTTGAAATAATCTCACCAATTTTCAATATACGCCACTGCTAGCTCCTTTTCTCGATCTTGGTCGCGATCCATCACCTGCCCATCTTCATAAGGCTCGTCAGCTTCTTTAAGAGAGTTGGAACGTCGAAGGCTCTTAGACAATCGCCTTGAATCCTCAGGCCACGAAGCAAGGTCACGAACTCTTCCATGTGTTCTTCTTGTGTTTCTCAGAATATATTCAGACAACCGTATTGTTTTCCACTTTATCAAGGAATCCGTATTCCATGACAAGCTTTCTAATTTAATAATCGGACTTGAATCAATATCTCTTTCCTAAGATGGAAATGCAATGCAATCTCAATCAAAACACGACAAGAGGGGTTAGTGGAAAACACAAACAAGCAAGGAAAACAAAAGTACCTAGTCGGGTAACCACTAGGGGTTTGGAATAGCTCTACCTAGGTTAAGTTCCTAAGTCCACTATATGAGGTTGGTTCTAAAGTCAAGGTACCCGAACCACCAGATTCCTCGATCTTCACCCATTATAGGCTCATACAGACCGAGTTCAATTCAGGGGAATACAGTTCCCTATGGCTGCACGAAGATGAAAATCTCACGAAGACATATGTACGGATGTATCCCGAAAGTGATTCACTATCCTGCACGGAGGTGAAAACCTCACGAAGGAGTAGCTTCTCACTCCCACTTAAAAGGACAAGACTAAACAGTCTTATGCAATATGATGCCAAAATATACGACTCAATTTACAATAATTATGCAAGCAAGTGCAAAGAAAAAACCGTAATTTTTCAAATCAATTTTCGACAATAAGACAGAAAACAATCAATTTTACGGCTTGACTCTCTATCGTCCTCAGTGGAGTCACCAAGCTGTCGAAACCATTTTTTTTGAAATTTGAAAAATGGGTATCGATTTTGAAAATGAAAATTGGGAGTCGCCACTGATCTTTTATTGTGGTGTGATCGGATCACCTTGAAAATAATTTTTAGGTCTGCGAGTTTTGAGAAAATAGGTTCGGGAGTCGGTTACGCACGAGGAATGGTTAGCACCTCGTGACGCCCAAAATTGGTACCGAATTGATTGTTTAATGTCTTAGTGTCGAAATTTTGAAAAGATTCTAAAGTACGATTCTTTTAACCTGAATAAATTGAATGATAAAACACTCTTATATAAAATGTCACACCTAGTGAGTTAAGGCGCAACATTTTTAATCTTCAAAATTAAGTTTATCTTTTAACTTTTAAAACCTATGCATTTTTTAGAAGGATATTTGATTCTTTAGGTCAAATGAGAAAATCGAAACCCAGTGAGTTAGGGTTCGATTTCACAAAATCCTAAGTATCGAACATTGCCTTTATTTTTACTCGTTAGAAAAATCCTCGCTTCGAGAAAACAATACGTCATATCCAATGCGTTAGGACACAACGTGTCGAATTCCTGAGAATGAGTTTTTATTTATGTGCTTTAATTAAAGAAAATTTGATTATTTAGATTCAACGAGAAAAATTAAAACCTAATACGTTAGGGCTTAATTTTCTCGAGGATTCCAAAATTTTCCTTTTTTACGAATTTAGGTAAAAATTGATGTAATGTTAAATTTGATGTATGAATAAATGGTTACGTTAAAAGATGACAACAATATGAAAATACGAATAACAATTCAACACACATGATGGCAATAATTGCATAATATACAGGGTTTTTTATAAAAATATTATAAAAAAATAAAAATTTACCAAAATATTATAATTTTTTTATTTACCAAAATATTACATTTTTAATTATTCACCAAAATGTATCAAAAAAAATCTGGGTTAGGCCAATGGAATTGGCGGCACCAATGGTGCCAAAGGACTGAAATGTGACCATCTGTAGTTTCAAGGACCTCACATGCAAATTTACCATTTTTAATTTTGAAAGTGAATTGCTGCTGCTGTGAGTGGGGCGCACTAAAATTGAAATGTGGCTAATTGCCTTCTAAGCCCTCCTTATTTATTATTTTCTTTTTATTCCCCTTCAACTCACTTTTTTATTTAATAACTCTATTTTAATTTAATAAAATAGTCTCATTTAATAACTCTATTTTAATTTAATAAACTATTCTCATTTAACAACTCTATTTTAAATTAAAATAATTTACTTAATTTTTTTAAAATTAAAATAGAGTTATTAAATTTCTCTGTTTCTTTTCAGGATTGGCTTGCTATTAACCTTTGTTTTCATGAAAGATTGCAGGATTATGGCCTCATGTGGTCTTGCCTGTTTGGACTAGTTGCGTGGCGTATATGGAAGAACAGAAACCTTTTTATCTTCCAACATATATCTTGGACAGCTTCGGAAGTAGTGAAAGTCTCTAGCTGCTGGGGACGAAATTATATCTCACATGTTGGAAATCTCAACAACATTAAGCAGAGCTCCCTTTTGATGGTCAATCCAGGTGATAATTGGGTGTTTTTATTCACTGATGGAGCTGTGGCCAGAGATTCAGGTTATGCTGCAATAGGAGGCGTGGCTCGTGACCGGGTTGGAGATTGGATTGTGGGTTTTAACCGATTCATAGGCGTGTGTTCTCCGTTCGAAGCTGAAGTTTGGGCCATTCTTGATGGTATCCTTATTTTACTTAATAAGGGATATAAACGAATCACCATCATGACTGATAATCTTGAAGTTGCCCAGACCTTGAATGATATGGACTTGGAAGACTCAGGGATCACTGTACTCCGAAGAACTCTACGCATCTTACATTCAGAAGGGGAGTGGAGGATTAAGCATATACCAAGAAATCAAAACTTGGTAGCGGATCGTCTTGCTAAACTCAGTTTGAGTTGGAAATCAAGCTTGCAAGTTATTGATGAGGCTCCCAAGGATATTTTAGATTTACTACAAGTGGATAAAATGAATGGTTGTTTTATGTAATTGATATTTCATTTCACCAAAAAAAAAAGAGTTAATAAACTATTAAATTAAAATAGTTTACTTAATTTTTTTAAATTAAAATAGTTTACTTAATTTTTTAAATTAAAATAGTTTACTTAATTTTTTAAATTAAAATAGAGTTATTAAATGAGAATAGTTTATTAAATTAAAATAGAGTTATTAAATGAGAATAGTTTATTAAATTAAAATAGAGTTGTTAAATGAGAATAGTTTATTAAATTAAAATAGAGTTATTAAATACAAAAGTGAGTTGAAAGGGAATAAAAAGAAAATAATAAATAAGGAGGGCTTAGAAGGCAATTAGCCATATTTCAATTTTAGTGCGCCCCGCACAGCAATTCACTTTCAAAATTAAAAATGATAAATTTGCATGTGAGGTCCTTAAAACTACAGATGGTCACATTTCAGTCCTTTGGCACCATTGGTGCCGCCAATGGCATTGGCACATTTGGTGCTGCCAATTCCATTGGCCTAACCCAGATTTTTTCAGCTTTTTTGTTTTTGTTTTTTGTGTTTTTTTATATATTTTGGTAAATAATTAAAAAAAGTAATATTTTGGTAAATAAAAAAAGTTATAATATTTTGGTAAATTTTATTTTTTATAATATTTTTAAAAAAACCCAATATACATTACTTTAAAACTAACTAAAAATAAAATAAAACTAATGGAATGAAATAACATAACAACAATTTAAAATAAATAAAAGATCAAAAAGTAAATAATACGAAAGGTTCAAAATTAGCAATGTAAAAATTTAACATAAATAAAATATAAAAATAGTTTGAAATAAACAATTTTAAGCGATTTAAAATAGACATTACACAAAAAGTTTAAAAGAAATGATATGTAAAAATCTAAACTAAATCATATACATAAAACAATCCAACATGAATAATATAAATAAAATGTAAACCGTTTAAATAATAATAATAATAGTAGATATACAAATTTAAATGAAATAATAAATAACAAGTTAAAGGATTAAAATAAGGCAAATTAGGGGGCTAAATTAAAACTAGGATGAAATTAAACGGATGAAATTAAAAAAGTGAACAAAGGATTAAACTGAAAACGCGCGAAACAAGAGGGGACCGAATGGGTAATAAAACCCAAATTCAAAAACACGAGTCTGCCTTTCAGAGTATCAGTGGATCAAGGACCCAATTCAAAATTAGACAAAATTATGGGGCCAAATTAAAAGTAAATAAACAAGCGGAAGGGTAAAATCAAAACAAATCAATAATGCGAAGGGGCCAATGGCGCAAATATCCCATTTAACCAAAATGCGCGGATCCTCCCCGGGTGGAGTCACACGCGCGGGTTACAGGGCCAAATACGACGCCGTTTTGGGGGCCATTGAGAAAGACCTCAAACGGCGTCGTTTCTGATTCAATATAAAGCAAAAACAAACCCTAAACTAAACAGTTTTCAGCCACTTTGGAGGCCATAGTTGCAAGGCCCAGAGGGGAGACCTCTCACCTTTCGCCAGACTCCGATTACGGCGGAGTTAGCGGAGGCGCGGCCACCAGGTAAGCCTCTCCACCTCGACTCCCCCCTTTTACCCCTCTTTTATACACGAATAATAATACAAAATAGAAAAGGAAAAAAAAACACAGGCAAAAAAAGGAAAGACTACCTTCAAAAACACTTTGATTTTTTTTTCTATTGATCTTCTTTTATTTTTTTAGTTTTCTACAATATGCGTGTGCCAATACAAAGGGTCTTTTTTGGTTCTTATATCCTCATTCGATTAAGAACCGAAAAAAATCAAATAAAATCAACAACGAAAATATAAAAAAATCCTCATTGGCTCGCTCTCTGCTGTATTTCATTTGCGTGTCCTTCTTGCAGGTACGACACATGGGGGCGCTGACGTAGCGTGTACGGAGGCGGCCGTAGAGGGGTGTGCGTGGCTGGGGCAGCAACGGCCGCTGAAGCAGACTAGGGTTTCTTTGTTTGCACTTTAGCCGGGCTAGGCTAATTGGATTTAGGTTAGGCTTGGGCTAGGGGTTTTGGGCTAATTGGGGTTAAATTTGGTTGGGCCACTTGGGCCTATGTATTTGGACTGTTTATTATTTTTGGGTTGGTTGGGTTTGGGTCACATGGGCCCCAGGCAAAAATGGGTCACTACATCATGGTTAAAGCATTGAATTAATTATCGACGCTAAATCTAGTGACTCATAATAAAAAAAAATAATTAAAAGGCAAATTTTATTTAAAAGAAAATAAAAATAAAACAAGAATAAATGTTTGGTAGCTCAGGCCTTCCTGTTCATTCACCTAATGTCTACCTATATCTTATAATAAATAATCATAGTAAAACCTAAATCCTAGAGAGTGAAGGAGTTTAGCACCTCCGAGGACTGGAATTAAGGGTTGGCAAGGCTGTATTTAGATATTTATAATTGATAAAATTTTAAATAATAATAAAATTGTACTTTAGTTTTTAAAAATAATAAAATTTGATTTAAATTTTTAAAATTATAAAAATATAGACTATTAAAATAATAAAATTACCATTTTATTATCATAAAAGATATAATTTAATTTCGATCCTCCCAAAAAATTATCTGACTTACCCTTGACACCTCTTTTGCTAAAAAGAAAAACCTCAAAATATACGCAAGGATAAAATAAATAAAGGTAAAGAAAAACTTTTCACTTGTTATTAAAGATGAATCTAATCTAATCTAATCTTAATTAATTTCTTAAAATACATCTTCCCAAATAAATGTAATAAAATAAATAATTCTAAATTCTAAATTCTAAATGTCAAAATCAATAGAACACATGTATAATGTTAATTAAAATAAACAATAAAAATATGTCAATTAAGCGCATTACTTTACTTACCACTAAACAAAACCTCCAAAATCAGTCCATTATCATAAATATATTAAGAAATAATAAAATCATAAAATTTAAGATAAACTATGCTTAAGGTGATTAAATTATTAATAAGTTTACGTTTCGGTCATTTAGCTAATTCAAAAAGTTAAAAAAGGGTCACTGAACTAACCTAAAGTTTTTATTTAAGTCATTGAACTATGAAAAAAAGTATTTAAGTTGTTGGGTTATTAAAAAAAAAAATTTGGCTAACGAGCTCCAAGTGACGATTCGATAGCCGGTACAGTGTATCAATAACCATCGATGAATAAAAGAACATAACTTAAATCCAAGTTGATCGGATTATCTGTAACACCCCCTAACCCCAAACCGTCGCCGGAACAGGGTTACGAGACATTACCGGACATACCAAGCAATTTACAAATAATTCTTAAATAAATAACCATCCTATTAAAATAATTCATAAATTGTTATAAAATTTTAGTAATTGATTTCATTCATTTTTAGAAAAATTTCGGCAGCATTTCTGCTTATTTTTACATCAAACCCCCTGCAATTTAAAATCATAACATTTTCAAATAAAATCAAATCAACCAATATCATATATCCACAATTTGAGTTTGAACAAATCATGAACCTTAGGTTCATTTCTCAATCTCATTTCACATTTCAATTCACAATTCAACTTTTTCATATCATTTCAATAGCTCGTTTGACCAACTCGTTCGGTTTATCATTTAATCATTTACCCTATTAACAAAACTCGGACTTTGGCGGATACACGGATCCAACCAAACACACCAGAATGGCACCCAGTGCCTCATCGGATAGTTCGAAGCAATAGTTGACACCCAGTGTCTTATCGGCCAAGCCGAAGAAAGTTGGTACCCAGTACCTCATCGAATCTATCCGAAGAAATATTGTGACACCCAGTGTCTCATCGACTCGAGGTCGAAGTATCCCTGAACTCTTCCAATCCTATGGCATGCCAACTATATCCGACTCAGCCCGACTAGTTAATAGAGTATTTAAATCACATATATTCTCAATTCAATCACAATTTCTCACATTTTCAATTCAATCATTTTTCCACCTTTCAATCAATGATTATTTCACAAATTCACACATTTTCACAACTCAATACATTTCCATACAATTTAATACCATTCACAATTCGATTCAAATTCATTTCCCGCTTTCAATCAACAAACAATTCAAATATTAATTTATATCAACTATTCAATTTAATTCCCACTCATAATAATAATAATAATAATAATAATAATAATAATAATAATAATACTAATATTAATACTTACCTCACATTTCATTTACTAGACACATAAATTAAAAGTTAGCATTTAATAATAAATAACTTGAATTATAGTAATACAAACCGTAAATCTCCCGCTTTAGTCCTCGATAGCTATCCCTTTTCCTTTAGATGCCGATGCCTCGGGTTATTTGTTAGCTACGAAAATAATAATAATTTATACTATTAATTTCAACACTAATTATGATAAATAATTAAATTTCTATTCAATTTCTTCATTATTCTCAATTTAATCCTAACTAAATTCACTTACTTTCCTAATTCAGTTCACACTCTATTTCTATTCAAATTTCATCCAAACTTAAATTTAACTATTAAAATTTCAGCATATTTTCCTAATTTCGAATTTTCCCCAATTTAGTCCCTAACACATAAAACTTATAGTTTCTTTTATAATTTAATCCTTTTATCAATTCTAACTTGAAATTTATTCAATTAAATCCCTAATTCAACAATTTATTCAACATGAATCATGCTTAAAAAACTATAAACTTCCAAAATATCAACTTAATTTCATCAAAACTTTGTTTTAAAACTTCTAAATCATCAAAACTAAATAAAAGGGCTTAATTGACTTACCAAATTAACTCCAAGCTTTAAAATCTATTTTCCCTTTTTCTTTTTTTTTTCTTCTTTCTTCCCTGTTTCGTTTGCTTCTCTGTTTCTTTGTTCTTTCTATTCTGTTTCTTTTGTTTTGTTTTATTTCTTTACTTTCTTTTATTTACTTTATTGTTTTAATTATAACAATATAATAATATATTTGCTTAATTAATAAGTAATATATTTTATTCTTAAATACATATGTTTATTATTATTACACATGTATTGACAAACACCACCCACTTGTCTATTATCATCACTATACGTTTGTCCTTATTTAATTTATTTCTTAATATAATATTTATAATATAAGCTATTGGCTTATTTACCTATTTAGTCCCTTTTATTTTCTTTTGATTTATAATTAGACTTTTACCCCTTATTCATTTTAATCCTTTTTCCTAATTACTCTTAATTAAGCTAAATTCACCTTTCTAAAACCTAATTAAATACACAACTAGTCTAGTAAATATTTCTAATAATTATTTTCAGACTCAGTTTACTAAGATGGAGGCCCGATATTATACTTTTCCGATGCTCGTGAATTTTGGGTCATTACATTATCAGTGCCAGAGATTGGAGAATAAAGCTGCGCAGATTGGTGATATTCAAAGTTATTTCATGAAAAAAATGAACTGTAGAAGAGAAGGGGAGGGAGAGCTTTTGATTGGTGCAGATGGTGCGAATAAAGAAGGTCATACAACAACGATTTTAACAACACAATGACTTAAATGAAAACTTCCGAATAATTTTATAAACATTTTATAATTTTTTTTAAATTTAGTGACTAACGCATAAACTTGTTTATTATTTATTGAGGTCGTATGTAGTATACCTAAAATTTACATTAACTATGCAAACTTATGGTGACCATAATTGTTGAGCTCCCATCTAATATCCCCTTCTTCCCCAACCATACTAGCCATTAATGAAATTTCACACAAACCATACAGCTGTCCCTTGTTGAAACCAATGGAAATCGAAAACTCAATGATGCCATCTTACCCAACTGTTTGGCACAGTACCAATATCATATAAATGTTAAAATTTTTAAAATAAAAACCAATCTCTAATTGTTTATTTATTCAATATCATCCTCTAAACATAATTTACATGAATCAAGTCAATGTACGTCACCTAAACCGTCTTTCTTTTTGGGATAAATTAACATTTAGCTCACAAACTTAGTATTTCCCCCAATTTAGTCCCTCAACTATTATTTTTGTCCACAATAGTTCCATAATTTGTCAATTTTTCCCAACTTTGGTTCATATTTATAATTTTTATAAAAAAATTAAGAAATAACGTGACACAATCTTAGGGTGTCATATCATCATAAGGATCAAAATTAAAATTTTTTTTACCAAGTTTCAAGATGTCAACTTGTCCTAGTTTTGGCCCATATTGTACCATGTCATTACTGAAGAAATTATAGTTTTTATTGAAAAAAATTAAGTGATGACATGGTACAATATTAGAGTGTCATGTCATCATAGGGATCAAAATTGGAAAAAAAAATGTCAAGTTTCAAGACTACACATCGATCTTGAAATTTGTCAACTTTTCCGAGTTTTGGTTCATGTTGTACCACGTCATTACTCAAGAAATTATAATTTTTATAAAAAAAAATTAAGTGATGACGTAGCACAATCTTGAGAAAATTTGCCAAGTTCCAGGACTAATGGAACAAAAATGGTTGTCAATTCAGGTACTAAATGTTGAATTATCCCATTCTTTTATCTGTCACCACCATTTTCGTTTCTCCTTGCAGCTATAAAAACCCTCAAAGGATTTCAAAAACATAGTGAGCTAAACAAAGCAAAAACAAGTTAAAAATGGCTAAAAAACCTCTTTCAGCTTGGCCATGGGAAAACTTGGGGAGTTTCAAGGTACGGAAAAGGAAAACTATATTGTGTTTAATTTTTTTTGTCATACAATACGTTCAATACTGATATCAAATTTTTTTTCTTGGAAACTCTTTGATAATGGCAAAGTATGCGATGTATGGTCCATTAGCTGCAACTGTTATGTATTCATGGATCTATGAAGATTCCTATAAGCATCCATGGTGTGTTCATATACTCATTATATGTGCTTTGAGAGGTTTCATGCACCAACTATGGAATTCTTACAACAACATGCTTTTCCTTGGAAATTGTCGGATTAAGCAACAAGGAGTTGAATTCAAGCAGATTGACAATGAATGGGACTGGTAAAAAAAAATAAAAAAAACATTAAAAAAAAACCATGAAGTTTCTGTCTTGTAATAATTCAAATGATTTGATTATTATTATTATTATTATTATTTTTGTTTGAAGGGACAATTTTATACTTCTTCAAGGTCTGTTAGCTACCATGGCTTGCCTGATGTTTCCATCCATGGATGATGAGTTTCCAATATGGAACACAAAAGGGTTTATTACATTGATGTTATTGCATGTAATGGTGTCAGAGCCATTGTATTATTGGATGCATAGGTTCTTCCATGGAAGATACCTTTTCACCCATTATCATTCACTTCACCATTCATCTTCGGTGCCCCATCCCTTTACAGGTCGGTAAAAAAACCCGATTTTCTCTTCGTTTTGATTTCCATTTAAGTTTTTTTTAATATGAGATAATTGTAATTTTAGTTTCTCCTAAAAATAAATATTCAATTTAAATCTTTTTAATCATTTGATTAATTTAAAAAATTAGGTTAAATATGCCACAAGTCCCTATACTCTTTGTAAATTAGGAATTTAATCTCTTTATTTTTCAGATTTTAAAATTTAGGTTCAATTGCTAACACTATTAAATTCATCTTCATTACAACTTCGTATATTTTAGTTACATTGCCACCAAGTAGACCTAATCATGCCCAAAGGTCCGCTCGAAAAGTGGGAGAGTTTGAAAAAAAATAAGGGCTCGGAAAATGGGATTGGATAAAAAAATAAAACATGTTTTCTAAATGGGTTGGTCCTGGCCCTAATCAGCGTAAACTTTCTTTTTTGCTACTGTTTTGCGACCATTTCACTATTATATTGTTGTAATTTCGTTGTTATTATTTGGATATTATATAACTCTTGTTTTATTATTAATTTTACTACTGTTTTAGAGACATTTGCTTGTTAAGTTGCAACTATCTTAGTATCATTTACTTTTTTAGTGTATTTTCAAATTGTTGGGAAATAATTAATGTTTTAATGTTTTTAGTTTATTTGATGTATTATATTTTTTTAAAAAAATTACTTTTATATAAAAATAATCTAAAAAATTTAATCTGGGTCGGGCTTGGGTAGAATTTTAGGCCCACTTTTAGGTTGGGCCCAGAAAAAAGGCTTAAAATTTTGCATTAGCCTCGAAGCCGGCCCAACCCATGATCAAGTCTACTACCAAGTGAGTATTTTTTTATTTTAAAATGCGACACTAACAAATTAAAAAAAAAAGGAAATGTTGAGGGATTAAAAGACCTATGATATATTTTTACTAAAAAAAAAGAGAAAGCCATCTCCCTCGTAAACTACTTCATGCATTCATTCACTTTCAAGTTTTTGTTTTTGCAGCTGGACATGCAACATTTTTAGAGCACCTTATATTATCTATGGTGATTGGAATTCCAATAATGGGGTCAATTCTAATGGGAAGTGGATCAACAAGCATGATTTATGGGTATGTTTTGGGGTTTGATTTTATGAGATGTATGGGACATTCCAATGTTGAAGTTATTCATGGTGCAATCTTCAACAAGCTACCTTTCCTTAGATATCTCATCTATACCCCCACGTAAGTAAATTTTACCCTTTTTCAGTTTAGGGCTTATTACTAGAATACATGTACCTCCAATTTAATATAAAAGTATAACAAACTGAATTTGAACTTAAACTAAACTAAATTTAGATGGCAAAGTATCATAGAGGTTATTGTACTAAAAATCAAACTGTATTTTGCACATTCTACTAAAAAACTGACAAATTAGTCCTTATATGTTAGATTAAAGAGCAAATTGGTCCTTGTGTTAAAGAATCCATCTATTTCTACTATTAAAAATTGGTCTCTGTACTTTGGAATGAGGTACATGTGGTCTAGTTATTCCATCAGCTATACTAGTTTTTAAGTGTATCAATGGATATTTTTTTAGCAAAAAGGATCAATTTGCTCATTTTTTTAGTAAAAGGGATAACATGCAATCTGACTCTTAGTACAAGGACCTCTATGGTACTTTTATCAATCTAGACAAGATCCAGACATGATGAGACGTGAGTGGTTTTTATTCTTCTATACCTAATTTTATTTTAAGAAATATTAAATTTTGTAGGATTATATTTAATACATTATTTTTATTTAATTAAAAAATTAAAGCATTACTTGTACTTTTTCTTTTACAGCAAATAATGAATAATAATTTTCTTTAATTAAATAAAAATAATGCAACAAAACAGAATTAAATTATCTTTTACTAGTTTATTTATGCACTTGTTTAGAAAATCCTTAAACAAAATGTAACTAAAATATATTTTGAGTTTAATAAAACTGATGTAAAAGCTTGTCTAAAATAATAATTTATATATTTGTTAGTGAACAAAAGATGACAGCTTTAAAAAATATATATATTTGGTTTATTGACAAAATATAAATCTATACACAATAAATAAAACATTTTATAGAAAAAAAGGACTAAATTGACTAAAATGCATAACACAAACCTTTTATAGAAGTTGAATTTTAATAAATATATTTTTAAAAATAAAAAATTTATTTCATTTTAATTAAGTGACAATTGCCATATGGATTTGTTTATGTATTAATATATGAAATATAAATCTATTAAATAGTGCTTAATTTGTGTCTATAATCAACTCATTGTTTTCAATTTTAGTTAAATTATGTTATTAATCCTTGCACTATACCTAAGTTGTTTAGTTTGGTTATTTTTAATTCTTATACTTTTCGCATTTTAAAATTTCAGTCCTATCTAAATGGTAGTGCTAAATTCATTAAGTTATGATTTTCTCAAAAGTTGATACAATAAAGATATTATCACATATGCAATGCTATATGTTATTTTCTTCTTTCCACATATTACTCATTAAGAAGTCAGTGAATGGATTAGTGATTGTCGTTTGCGTCAAGACTACAATTTTGAAATTCAAAAAGGATGAAGATTAAGAATGGTCTAATCACAGAATGTGCATTAAATCTACAACTGTATACATGTTGAGCAAACCCTGAAATTTCAACAATAAAAAAGTATAAAAATTAAAATACATGGACTAATTTTATAATTGATACAAAATACAAGGACTAATATAAAATTTTGACTTGGAATTAGGTAAGAATTAATTTAGATCCCTTTTCTTTTTAAATTTTTAGACTTGGAAATTAGGTGTGAATTAATATGGGAAGAAAAGTTCATTTATAGCTTTAAAATGGGAAGTCGGTTTTGTTATTGCTACTTATTTATACTGATTTTAATTGCATTTAGTGAAATCATTAAGCCTTAAAAACTTTAGGTTCTTTCAAAAGAAAAGAAGGTATAGTTATTAAATGATTCTACTTGAAATTGATGTCAATGTACCAAAGATTTTGCTTTTGTTCAAAAGATTTGTTAGTGGGCAGGGTCGGGTGGGGTCGGATTTGAGTTGAGTAGGTTGTAATTAAATATTAGGTTCATTTGATAGGTTCGGGCTCGATTTAAAAAACGAGCCTAAATCTTTGTCCAGGTCCAGCCCAAATTATAGATGCTAAACCTAGGCTAGCTCGTATTAAAATTTATTTTATTTTATTTTATTTAGAAATTTAATACATTAAAAATACTAAAAATATTAAAATAAATATTTCCTAACAAATTAAAATAAATTAAAAAAATCTTTATACTTAAATAACACTAAAATAGGTGCAACTTAACAATCAAATACTTCTAAAATAGTAACAAAATTAACAATAAAACAAAAGTTATACAATATACAAACAATAACAACAAAATAGCAGTAACATAATAGTTAAATGATAGCAAAACAGTGAGAAAATAAAGACAAAATAACATTTTTTTTTTGCAAATTAGGGCTGGGCCCATGCAAAAATCTTACTTGAGGCTCGACTTGTTTAGAGGTGCCCATGGGGCGGGCCCAACCAAAATTTTAGTTTCGTTTGCTAGGCCCGGTCTGAAAAATGGATCTAATATTTTTCTCAAGCCTGGCTCGAATAAAAATGTTAAAACCCGGGTCGGACCCGACCTGCCCGTATTAATTTTTTATATTATATTTTAAAAAAGTTATAATACATCATAAATACTAAAAATATTAAAATAAATGTTTCCCAACAAATTGAAAATAAATAAATATATATGTATACTTAAATAACGTTAAGATAGGTGCAATTTAACAAGTAAATGCCTCTAAAATAGTAACAAAATTAACAATAAAACAAGAGTTATACAATATTCAAATAATAACAACAAAATAGTATCAACATAGTAGTGAAATGTTAGCAAAATAGTGAAAAATAACAAGAAAATAGCAACAAAAAAAAGTAAAAAAACCTAGGAGAAGCAACAGTTTTTTTTTTTTTTCCTTTTTTACATATTTGGGCTTGGCCAAAAAAACTTTACCTGAGACCCGATCCGTTTTCTAATGGGTCTTATTTTTTTTGCCCACACCCTCCCACTTTCTGACGGGCTTGGCCCGACCCATGGATAGGTCTAGTCACAAGTACTTATTCAATAATTCACGGATCATAAAACGGATATGTAGGATACTTTAGTAAAAAAGAAAACATCAAATGAATTTCATACATGTATCATACTAAAATTAAAAAGTTATATTCAAATTTGAGATTCAGTTTTCATATTTTAATTTCCATTAAAATGCTAATTTTGATTTCATTTAAAAGAATTCCTTTAAAAAAATCGTATCAACATGGTACGTTGGAAGGAGTTTTTATTTTAAAGGGGTTAAAAATTAAATTATAAATTTTTAAGGGGTTAAAGTATAGGTATATCATTGTATTAACTTATTTTAAAAATAAAAAAAGAATTATTAATGTTTGATGTTTATGCAAATTGTCAGGTACCATAGCTTGCACCACTCAGATATGGGGACTAATTTTTGCCTCTTCATGCCCCTGTTTGATGCAATGTGGAATACACTTAACAGGAACTCATGGCAGCTTCACAATAAAATTACTTCGAATTCAGGTAAATTTGATTGATTCCTCGCTTAAAATATTAAATCTATTTAAAATTGGATCAGATTTGTCATATTATATAGATTCAATCCAATCCGATCCAACTAATGAGTTCGGTCAATGTTTTAAATATAGTTGGTTTTTTAATGCAGGGGAAAATGGGAGGGTTCCGGATTTTGTGTTCCTAGCCCACATAGTGGACGTAATGTCGGCGATGCACATTCCGTTTGTAAACCGATCCTTCGCATCAATACCCTTCTCCACAAGGATGTTTCTACTACCAATTTGGCCTGTAACTTTGATGATATTGCTAATGATGTGGGCATGGTCCAAGACCTTCCTCCACACTTTCTACAACCTTCGAGGCCGTTTGTACCAGACATGGGTTGTTCCCAGATTCGGTTTTCAGGTATATGCGTAATTTTAAATTATGATTATTGATTTTATTGACGTTTTGTAACGATTCGAAGTTATCGTAGATGTGAAGTTGATAACGTGATTGGTATAAAATAATTAAGAGATGATGTAAGTGCACCCAGAAAAATTTATTGGTGTAGAGCATTGCTTGTTTTTGCAGTATTTCTTACCATTTGCAGCTGATGGCATCAACAAGAAAATAGAGGAGGCCATTCTAAAGGCTGATAGGATGGGGGTCAAGGTCATTAGCCTTGCAGCATTAAATAAGGTTAGTATTTTTCATTATATATATATATCAGTTAGGATTATAATCGAATTATAAATATTTGGAGGTAAAATTTAATTTTATTATCATTTTAATTTATAATTTTATAATTTTTTAAGAGACTAGAAACAAAATTTCCTGATTCATTTTTTCTTCTTACTTTTGTAAAATTTTTAAATTGGGTATGATTCAGACAACATATTAATAAATTTTGTTATTATCCAAACTCGGTTCAAAATATGACTTATTCTTATGTTCAAATTCATTTTCAAGCTTTTTTTATTATTTAAAAGTTCTCAAACTTTAAATAAATCTTTAAATTTGAGGAATAACCCAATCCTTAATCTACAGAATGAAGCTCTAAATGGAGGAGGAACCTTGTTTGTTAACAAGCACCCACAACTTAAAGTTAGAGTTTGCCATGGCAACACATTGACTGCTGCAGTTATTGTAAACGAAATTCCCAAAGATGTCAAAGAAGTGTTCTTAACAGGCTCCACTTCAAAGCTCGGTCGAGCGATCGCCCTCTACCTTTGTCGAAGGCGTATTCGTGTTCTCGTAAGTCTTTTTCAATTTTCTTGATCATCTCTTTTGACACATTTAATACATGTATCATATTTGTATTGAAAATTTATATATATATATTATAGATGCTAACTTTATCGACTGAGAGATTTCAAAAAATACAAAAAGAAGCCCCAGCGGATACCCAAAACTATCTTGTCCATGTGACCAAATACCAAGCAGCTCAAAATTGCAAGGTATGATACGTTGTCTTAGATTATTGAATTGTTTCGATCAATGGCGGCACTAAGGGACTAGCAGGGGCCAGAGCCCCCTAAATTGAGAAAATATCACTTTAGTTATAAATTATTAGTAAATGGTAAATTTATAATTTGCCTCTCAAAAATGATAAAATTTTAATTTAATCTTTTAAAATTATAAAGATATAAGCTAATACAATGATGAAATTGTATTTTAACTCTAATAAAATTAGATAACTGAAATTTGACCTCAAAAAATAATTTTTGATTTCATCCCTGATTTTGATATTTCAATAATCATATGATCGTGTTGTAGACATGGATTGCGGGCAAGTGGATAACACCATGGGAGCAAAGTTGGGCTCCAAGTGGAACACATTTTCATCAATTTGTGGTGCCTCCCATTTTAGCCTCCAGGAGGGACTGCACTTATGGTGATCTTGCAGCCATGAGGTTGCCTGAGGATGTTGAAGGACTTGGGAGTTGTGAGGTTAGCAATCTTCTCATTAAGCACATCCTAATTTTTAGTAAAAATTATAGGGTCAATTATACCAAAAATCTCGAAACTATCGTCTAAGATTCTAAATGGGTTCATAAAGTTTAAAATATTTTAATTGAGTCATCAAGTATTAGTGTTTTATAAATAAGGTCCTTCCATCAACATAGCCATCAAATTAGTGTTAGTTTAAGTTTGATTTGAATCATTTTTAAAATACCTGAATCAAATTGTAAATACAAATGTACATATCATATGAATAATTTGAATTTAATGTGTTCAATAATCAAATGGCATTAAAATTTAGGAGGGCTATTGATTTATTTTAACACGTCAGGTCCAAGTAGTACATGCAATAGGGATAGGCGAATCTAGGGAGCAGCAAGGGCTTAACCCCCTAATGGAAAAATTGCCTTTTAATCCCCTCATAAATGATGAAATTAGATGTTTATATAAGACAAATTGCACATGGATCCCTCAAAAATGAAAAGATTTATGTTTAGTCCTTACAAAAATGATGAAACCATAAGCTAATACATGATAAAATTATATTTTGACCTCCTAAAAATTTATAATTCAATTTCCCCCCACACCTTTAAAATGCACTCTATGTCTGACTCAATTGCCATTTTCATGTTATCTTATTTCAACCAAAGGGTAAGGGGAAGGGTAAGTAAGTACTTAAGCACTGCTAGTCTTTTGCCACTACATTAATGACTGATTGATAGCTTGATTAGCTAAAACGATACGATACTGAATATTTTGTGCGACCTTTTTCCATTCATATGATTTTTATTTACTAAGTTTTGGTGGATGTTGGGGGCAGTACAAGTTGGAGAGGGGAGTGGTGCATGCATGCCATGCAGGAGGAGCAGTTCATCAACTAGAAGGCTGGACTCACCACGAAATTGGGCCAATTGATGTTGATAGAATCGATCTCGTATGGGAAGCTGCACTCAAGCATGGTTTCCGGCCTGTGTTTCAACCTTAAACCTTAATAAATAATCGATATTAATGTATTTTGATAAACATATTTGGACAAAAACAATAATTAAGAATTATGTGGGATTTGTATTTCTAAATTCCTTTAAAAATAGGGTTAGTATATACGGAATTATTTAAATTTGGTAATTTATATTTATTTGGTATTAATTTTTTTATTGATATTTAAGTTTGGAGATCGTAAGTTAATTTAGTACTTTTTTAGGTACCTAATTAACACTTTTAAAATATATTGACATAACGTGACATGAACAACCAATAGCATGGTGGCACATAATAGTCTCACATTTTAACAAGTGGCAAAAATAATTTGTTTATCAATTTAAATTATTTTTTTTGCCATATGTCAAAATGTGAGGTTGCCATATGTCACAATGCTATTGGTGATCAGTGCTACATCAGCGTATTCTAACTAGTATTAGTTAGGTACCTAAAAAAGACATCAAGTTGACTTATGGTTTCCAAGTTTAGCTGACAATTAGGTCTAAAATATGGTTTAGGTACTAAGGGTTAGTTACCATCATTGTTAAAAAGTGTTTTTGAGAAGATTTAATAGGAGATAAAAAGGTAATTCATTGAAAAACATTTTTCCAAAAGTCAAAACCTAAAAATTTCGACTTTTTAGCTTGAGTTAAAATCTAAGTTTAAAATCAAGGTTTTGTTTGAAAAGCACCTGTTTACCAAATTTCTTGGTTTGAAATCAAGGTTTGGGTTGAAAAATACACTTAGGTACAAATTGCCAAATTTAGATACCTCTGTATATATTAACCCAAAATATATGCTAATTTATTTTATTACCTTCAAAAATTTATTTATTATATATATAAATAATATCAATTCCAAACTAATATTAACATAATATATTTTTATCGAGATTTAGGATGGGTAAAAGTGTTTATTAGCTTAATCGAGTGGATGCATGTATAGCATTAATATTATACATAATTTCCAAGTTCGATTCAACTCAAAATATAAGCTTTAAATTTTGCTAAAATCCTTTCATATTGTAAATGGTTAACTCAAATTCGTTTAGGTCCGTCCATATATATATATTTTTAATTTTAAAATATATTATGTTTCTTTAACATTTAATATGATTCTTTTACTACCGTTATATATATTTTTTATTAAATTCCTAAATATAAACTGAATATTGGAGCCTAAGTCCGACCTGTAATTTAATCACACCTGAACTTTTTGTTTTGTGCAAATTCGTTTTTCAAGCTTAATATTTTGTTTGAACCCTCTCAAATATGAAGCAAACTTTCGAGTTTGGATAGATAACCCGACCCTTAAATATATCTAGAGAAGGAGTGTCCAAATTTAAACTCGAAATCTGATATCAACAAAGACTTAAACAACACAAGTAATACTCTATTTGTATGAGCATAAATTAGTTTGAACATAAGATGTTTATTACAATGCCATGTGCTAATCACCAAGACTTAAACTTTGTTGTACAATAAAATTATGGGCAAGGCAAAATATTCAGACAAGGCATTTGGACAAGTCATATTATTGTGTAAAACTTAAATGATAAAACCCAAAAAAAAAAAATTGCATGAAAAAGGTAAGTGAGGGGGGCAAGCATGCATGCAAGCAAGCATGCGCCCTGTGCTACTCTTTAATAACCCTCCCTTGATTTTCTCCTGAACATCCATTGTTTAAAGTAACCATTTATTCAACATGGCCCTACACCTCAGAAACCTTGTCTATGAATATAAATATTGGTTTAATTTTGTCTTTGATCCTTGTACTTTTTGAAATTTAAAAATTATCATTTTATTTTTATTTCTAGAAATTCAATCGTTCTACCAGTTTAAGAATTCAAAGTTAAAGCTCAATTGATATCACATATACAAATTTAACTAATGTTAGTTAATAGTGTTATCAATTGGATTTTAATTTTAAATCGACAAGTAGAGGGACTAAAATTTTAAAATTAAAAGCCAAGGGACTAAATCTCAATAATCCAAAAAGTAAAAACCAAACAAACTAAAGCTAGGTTTTTTTAACGATCAAGTATACTTTATATTCGTTTTGTGACTTTTCTCTTAACAATGTCATATCTAAAATTTAAACTCGAGTACTTTTCTAGAAATACAATATATATTACCATTGCACTTAATTCTTATTAAAAAGTAGAGGAAGAACTAAACCATAAATATTCGGGGAAAAATAAAATTAAGGGTACAATAATAAATTAAAAGAATTACTTAGTTAAGATCCTTAATAAACCCAAGATGACTAATTTAAAGTTTATATTCATAGTAATGTTTTAATTATGAAAGTATTTTTTTGAATAAATTTAAAATTAGTCATAGCCCCTCATCAACCCATAAATAGGAGGATAATGCGCTTCAATGCACTCGAACTCACATCTTCTTGCATTGGTAATAATATCCATACTAATCAAACTAAGACTCAATCGACATGAAAGTAAAAACTAAATACGCAAAAATCTCGAGATTTTATTCAAAAAAGAGTTATATTTATTATAGATACTAAGATCTAAATAAGGGGGATATCATGTATATATGTATAGATGTAATGATTGAAGGAAAGAACCCCATGTGGAGACCATGTGGGAAGGAGAGGAGAACGGGGGAGAGGCTTTTAAGTGCTTAACTCCTTTTTTTCATTGCCTAGTCTTTTTAAAAACTTTTGGTTTCTCATTTTATACATGATATATAGATAGATAATTATTTTGTATATTGACACTAAAATTAAAATATTGTAGAAATGAGGATCTTGATATTAAATTTTAAGACTTAATTACAATTTTAAGAAATTTAATAATAATTTTAAAAATTTTGAGGGTTTAATAAAATTTCAAAAACTTCAAAGTGTTAATGATAAAGATCTGTCTTTGGTTAAGAATTTATTAAGTATATTTAGTTGAATTGATGTAATTATTATTGTAAAATTAAAAAAAAGTGAATTGAATACATTCAAATATATATATTATTAATTTAAAATATGGAGGGTTAGGGGTTGTAGTAGGGACTGATTGTACCATAAAATATAACTTAATATACTTATATATGTGTATATAAAATAAGGTTAGGTAGGTGGAAGAGAGGTGTTTTCATGATAACTCCAATTTAGGATTTTTGTTTATATTCGTAACCCAAAGTTTTTTTATCTCTCTCACTACACATAAAAATGGTGAATGTACCTTGAAATCACTTTACTATCAAATTAGTCCCTTTATTATTAAATGGATCAATTTAGTCCTAATATTGTTAAAAGAATCAAATAATATCAAATTAGAATAAAGTTAGCGATTCATCGTTTATAATTTTTTTATGGTTTCTATAAATGAAATCTTTTATTTGGAATTGAACTGCAATTGAAAAATAATTTTAAGACATTTTATATAGTAAATGGTAACTCTGTTATAACTGAACTTATTTGATTCTTTTTAATAACATATGGACTAAATTAATCCATTTAATAATAAATGGACTAATTTAATCCAATCCTTATAATAGAGGGACTTTCGAGATACTTTAACCCATAAAAAACCCAATAATAATAATAATAATAATAATAATAATAATAGAAACAAAAGGTTTTAAAATATATCCCCTAGGTTTATGGGGTGGGCCATGAATTGTCATGTGCTTGCATGTGCATTGTCTTTCCCTCATAGGCCCACCACCTGTTTTCCCATTGAGCAAATAAATGAAGTTTTATGGTACATTCCCTTCCCCTCCCCTCTCTATTTTCTTGGATTCTGATTCACTTTCTTGGATCTGTTTCACTCTCTCAGACTCAGTTTTCTGATACTTCTCTCATCTCAACAATAATTTCATTAAAAAAAAGCCATATATATTATTTCCATAGAAGAAGCTTAACCAAGGTATGTACATGGTAACATGTATAATAACAATCTTAGTCCCTTGCTAAATTGCTACTAATGCCATATTATTGTCTTCTTTGAAACCCTAAGTTCCATTTTTGTTTTACTTTCAATAAATTACAATATTGGTCCTTGAACTTTTGTTTGTTTTTTTTTGTAGGATGCATCTTCCTCATAGTACACTCAAGCAAGAGTTTGTCAAGAAATGGATAATGGGTCTTCAAAGATGCAAGTTTTCAAACAAGAAGATGAGTATCTTTGAGAGAAAAAAGGCCATAAAGTTATCAGCTGATACAGCCATGGCGTCTGCAAGAAAGGGTCTAACCTGTTGGAGCCGAGCACTCATTTCGAACCCCGACCGGCCGGTGCCGACAACGACGAGACGAGCTTCGTCGGCGTGTAAGAAGATTGTGAAAAGGAGCCGTAGGATCCGAAGGACAGCAAAATGTGGTGCTGCCCGAAAGGGACAAATAACAAGGTCGATTGCTCAATGTCTGGTAAGGAAAAGAACACAGATTTTGAAAAGTTTAATACCAGGTGGAGAGTTTATGAATGAAGTGTGTTTGATTGAAGAAACTTTAGATTATATTACATCTCTTAGAGTTCAAGTTGATGTAATGAGAAGCCTTGCTAGTGCTTCAGCTAGAGCTAGTGAACCCCATAATTAAGAGCATCAATGGTGTTTTATTATTATGATTTGGTAAGGGTATGGGTCGGTTGATATTAACTGAATATTTTAATATAAACCCTTTGCAACTCCGTCAATGGTAGGGTGTTTTCTTTTTGCTTTTGGAGCCATTGTTAAAATGGAAGTTGGAACCCATTGAACCAACCATTTACATATCAGCTCTATCTATCTATGTATGTTTCCTTTCCGATTTCAAAATTTATATTCAGTATGATTAAAGAAATGAGAAAATGATTTTAATAGTATGAACATTTGGATTTAAATTTTAAAATAAGTCAATCTTTCTATACATAATTTTCTCTCCCAAGCACATGTTTCTTATTCATTATATTTATATAGATTTCAACTTTTCTTCTCTAAAACTTTATCTGTTTCATATTTAAACGAGACTTTGGACACTTATGGTAAAGGTTTTGAAATTTTGAAGCCTTAGAATCTTTTCTATAACTATTTTAATTTAGCCTTGAATATATTTCAAAAATTAATCATATACTTTATTGTAATTATAATTGGAATGTATTTAGAATCAATTTAGATCATTTTTATTCACAATGAGATTTAAAAATTCTTATTATATTTTTAAGAAAAGCATTAAATTATTTAATGTAGGGGTGTGGGTTTTGTAGATATGATTTGATAGGTCAAATTGTCCTCAGAATCTGTGTACCAAAAAACACCAGCAATGCCATGATTTGATTGATGTCTTCATTAACTTTTTACTTATGTTTCCAACTCAATCCAATTGGTCAGACACCACTCGGTTTTTACTAATCACCCAAATATATATAAAACATAAACTCTTGTGTTGATTTGATTTGATGTTGAGTGTATTTATAGAGAATCGCATGTCAGATATATTATATAATTCGACTTAATTTCTTTTTAAATTTGACAAAAGTAATACTTTATTTTTAGTCAAATACATGAAAAATAATAATAAAATGCATGCTAAAAGTGGGAAAATCTAAAATTTAATGTATATAACAAATTTCAACAAAGTAATAACATTTATCTTTCATCAAGTGTTATTTGACATAACATTTCTCTTTTCTATTGACTCATCAAACGTGGCGTAATCATATTTATACATTATAAAGTAATACACGCAAATCCTTGAAAAATAATTAATTAATATAATACTTTATTTAATTTTTATTTATAATAAATATAGAAAAACTTAATATATTTTAATTATTAAATAGAATAAAATGTAATCGTTTCCACCAACTTCACCGCTGCTTATATATATATATATATTTTACAACTTAACATTTTTTTAATGTTTACATTATAGTATTATATATATTTATTATAAATTTAATTTTTATATGATATAAATTGCATAATATATAAAAATAATATGTTATGTTATATTACAAACTTCAAAAAGGGGTTGGGTAGGGCTCGAACCTTGAATGTTTGAGCCGAGCTCGGTCTATATTTTAAAAGGGCTATTTTTTTTTTGTTCAACTCCACTTTTTGAGCTTAATATTTTTGTCTAAACTCTATCAAATTTCAGGCGAACCTTCGGGCTTGGGTTGATAGGTCAACCATTGAACCGGTCTACTTTATAAGAGCTATTTCTTCTTCTTTTTTCTTAAGCACGTTAGAACCAATTATCCATGCAATAAATAGATATGTCTAAAATTTGGCCCATGTATTTTAAAAATGCTCCATTAAACAAGCTAAATTTAAAGCCCAAGCTGATTGAAGGATCTAATTGAAACAATACTAATACTATGAGAACTCAATTAAAATGTTTTCAAATTCAAAGATTAATTTAGAATATGGATTGTAGTTCAAGGACATAACATGAAATTAACCCAGAACATAATGTTTGGTCCTTGCACAAAAGCATGGGACACAAAGTAAAAAAGAAAAAAAAAATGAGCATATTAAATAAGTCATTTCCAATATCATCATATCTTGAAAACATTGATCTCATATCAATTATATAGTTGAAAATCAAAGTAATGGTTTATTAGGATTTTATGTTCTTTTTGTTCGTCTATTGGATTTGGACCCCTCTTTTAGCAAATTGACAATAATTTTGCTTTCTTGTGACTTGGTCGGGAGACCACAAACCAAAGCCCTTTTTTGATGAATCTAAGTGCTTTCTTAATCTCATTTTATGCAGGCCAGCTAATTTTCTTCCATTATATGCATTCCAAATCATTGATTTTGACTCATCTCCCTCTTGCATTTTCTTATTGTCAATTGGATATATAGATAAAAAGGCTTAATGCTTGATTTACTCCTTAAATTATATCAATTTTTCACTTTAGTCCTTATTAATTTTTCCCAAATCAAGAACTAAACATTGTAGAGCAAAAGTTATACCTTAAATTCTACTGTTAGCCTTGTACTTTACAAAAGTTGTGGATTTAATTTCTGTACTTTTCAAATTGGTCAATTTTAGTCTCTCTACCTTTTAAAATTTAAAATTTTAGTCCTGACTCAAACAATAACAATTAAATTTGTTTGGTTAAATTCAATTACTAGTCTTGTACTATGCTTAGGGTTGTAGACATTCGTTAATTCATTAATTGGATTTTTAGTGCGTAATATGTGAAAATAATAAGCTGACGTGACATTACATATATGATAACATATTTGACGGATCAGATTTTGAAAATAGCATTGTAGAGCCCAAATTTTGCCCGGGGCCCAATAGAACCCAAACAAACCAAACTAATAAAACACTTCCAGTCCATTACAACAAAAATTAACCCAAAATGCCCAAACCCAAATTCAAGCCCAAACCTAATATCCCATAACAAACTTTCAAAGAAGAGTAAACCCTAGCCCCTATTGCCCAAGTCGTCGCTCACCTCCCTCAAGACGCCTCTCCAGCCATGCTGTTTCGCCAATCGACGACTTCACGTATCCACGCGTCTGACACCTACAAGAAAGAAGCACACGCAATAGAAGAATACAACAAAAAAGAGCGAAAAGCAAAAAGAATAGAAAATGAAAAGTGGTAATCGGCTATAAATGCCATAAGCCATTGCTTGTATTTTTTTGGGACAAATATTAGAATAGCAGAAATAAGAACAACAAAGGCTGATATTTTTTGGTCTATTTACTTATCGTTTTCGTTTTATTTTTATTTTTATTTTGTTTCACGAATCTGTTAAATAAAAAGAAAGTAATAAAAGAAAATGGGAGGGAGGAAACGAACCCTAATCTCCCCGCATGCGCCGTCGTCGGAATCCTTCGGGTCACCCAAATCGGGCCGGAACGGGTGCCGTTTGGGTTTCCTTCCCGCGGCTTTAGGGCCATGAAGGTTCGGGCTTCATCGGTCGTCGGAAAAAGGGTTAAAAACCCACCTTCGGCCACTGCTCGTTCGCCATGACTGTGGCATGGTCCGATGACCGGAGGAGAGAGGGGAGAGTGTTGAGAGGGTCTGCTGGTTTTATTTTTTTTAGGTGGGATGAGAATGAAAAGTTTTTAAAAAAAAATTGAGCCTTTGTACACTCCCTAAACGGCGTCGTTTAGGGCTTGGCACCATAGCCCTAAAACGACGTCGTTTAGCCTTTGGACCCGGTGACCCGATCACACCTCATCAAAAAGGATTGGTGGCGACTCCCGTTTTCGTTTTCGTTTTCAAAATCCAAGTCGACCCCGTTTTCATCAAAAAAAATGGTGTCAACAGCTTGGCGACTCCACTGGGATGTTTAAAAATAGAGTCAAGCCACGTGTTGATTATTTTTGTCTTCTTGTCGAAAATCAAAAATTTGGTTTAAATGTACGATCCTTTCATTGCATTTCATTCGTCTTTATTTCGTTTTTTATCATTGTGATTTGATTGCTGTGGTAGTTTAAGTTTGGTATACTGCTGCATTACATTGCATGACTGAAGGTCACACATTTTAAGTGGAAGTGAGAAACTAGTCCTTCGTGAGGTCTTCACCTCCGTGCAGGATAGTGGATCGCTTTCGGGATACATCCGTACATATGTCTTCGTGAGATTTTCATCTCCGTGCAGCCATAGGGAAATGTATTCCCCTGAATCGAGCTCGGTCTATATGAGCCTATAATGGGTGAGGACCGAGGAATCTGCTGGTTCAAGTACCCTTACTTTAAAACCAAACCGCATGTAAAAGACCTTAGGAGCCCACCCTAGGTAGAGCCGCTCCAAACCCCTGGTGGTCACCCGAATAGGTGTTCTATTTATTTTTGTTTTCTTTTGCTTTGTACTAACCTGTTTTCTTTTGTTTTGGTTATGATTGCATTGCATTGCATTGCATTTTTCATCATAAAAAAGAGGTGTTGATTCACGTTCAGTTGCTAAATAGAGAGCTTGTCATAAGAAAATGAGTTTCTTAATAAAGTGGATGAAAATACGGTTGTCTGAATATGGTCCAAGAAAACTTGATAAGAGAAGGATGATGGAGGACTACACGACTATTGCTCTATTGCCCAAGGATTCAAGATGACAAAGATTATTCTAGAGCCGCTGAACTTTCGTAAAGAGAAGCCAACGAGCATCACGAGGATGAGTGAGCAACGAGTCGCGGCCCGGATCAATCAAAAAGGAGATAAAAGATACGCTCTTTTGAAAAGTTCGTGAGATTTATCTTAACGCTCGAATGAAGAAGAGGATCGAATGTCTCCGCATATGAGGGCAAAGCTATATATATATCCGTTTTATGTAAAGAGATTTATTTTCTAGTAAAGTTGTTCTAATAGAATTGAACCAAGAATCAACGTCTCTTTTTTGCATTCATGCATCAACATTACATTTCATTGCATGCAACAAATTTCCTAAAATCCAAAAATACGCATTCATGCATCAACATTACATTTCATTGCATGCAATAAATTTCTTAAAATCCAAAAATATGCGTTCATGCATCAACATTACATTTCATTGCATACAATAAATTTCCTAAAATCCAAAAGTGCTTTGAGTTCAGAACTCCAGTACAGAGCCAGATGGAGGATAAAGAATTAGAATTCTTTGGAGATATCTATGGTATGGAAAGGAAAGATGTTCACGCCTTTGAAGAAAGAACTAAAAAAAACCTATTAGGGATTTGTTTCTACATCCCTAGGGGCGTTCTAAACAACCGGACTGTGAAGGAGATTCTTGTAATTTTTAGGACCATTTCAGAATAATATTTGGAACACTCTTATTGCTCTAAGCCTGGGAGCAATAGAAAATCCTTTTGTGAAAAAAGCACATGTCCACTATTCTTTATTTCAACGAAATGCGTCTTTGTGTCTGGTTTTGGCAAACATTCTTTGTTCATTCCATTTCATTCATACTCATACCACACAGATAATTACCCTTTGATTCATTTGTTCTTTGAGTCTTCTTTCGTTCCTATAACAGGTCTCTAGATATCAATGATATGAGCGACACTGCTATTGACTCAGAATCTCCTTTTCAGTAAGATATGTGTCTAGAGGAACCTCAAGACTTCGAAGATGATCAAGACTGTAGTATATCTCCTGATTTGTTAAGGATGGTAAAGCAAGTCGAAAAAAATATCCTACCTTACAAAAATCAGTAGGGAATTGGGAGCTTAGGATAAGAGAAAAAGGTGAAGATCAGAGCCTATATCACCGCGGAGACAAAGCGAGACGTCATTGAGTTACTTTAAGAATTTAAGGATGTTTTCGCATGATCGTATCAAGATATGCCTGAGCTACTAAGACGTGTGGATGCTCTTGAGCCAAAGAAGATATTGAAAGGGGACTATACGGGTGTCTGAGGAACACATGCTAATAGTTTTGCAATGGCCAAGCAAATCATAAGATTTGGGTACTGCTGGTCCACCATGGAGAGAGATTGCATCAGTTATACCAAGAAACGCCACAAGGGCCAAATTTACGGAGACAAGATTTATGTGATTCATTTATCTCTTCATGTTATGACTTTTCTATTGACTTTCTCTATGTGGGGCATGGATATCGTTGAGCCAATCTCGTCTAAGGTTTTGGCGATCATGATTATCACTAAGTGGGTAGAAGCTTTCATAGGCCGATGTCACAAAGTCGACGGTCAGCAAATTCCTGAAAAAGAAATCATATGTCAGTATGGAATGCCAAAAGGCTCATATCAGACGATGCATTGAATTTGAACAATAGCACGACATCAGAAGTTTACAGTCTGTTCAAGATTAACACCATGTCGCCCCAAAATAAATGATTCAGTGGAGGCAAAAAAATACACAAAAAAAAAATAAAAAACCTCTACCGGGGCAACTAATTTCTCATTGGCATATGGAATGGGGACAAGAAGTTGATATTCCTTCCCTTCGAGTCTTGTCAGAGCTGAAGTTGGATAAAGCAGAATGGACCCAAGCCCGATATGATCAGTTAAAATTTGATTGAAGAGAAAGGTCGAAAGCTATTCGTCATGGTCAAATACACCAAAAACAAATGATGCGAGCTTACCAAAGAAAAGGTTCGCCCCAGAGAATTCTATGAGGGGAACCTAATATCGAAGAAGATCCTTTCCATACAAAAGGACTTCAAAAGAAAGTGGATGCCAAATCGAGAAGGACCTTATGTGGAAGGTCTTATCTAGGAGAGCGTCGGTATTGACCAAGACAGATGGCAAGAACCTGCCTAATCTTGAGAATTTTGATGCAAGCAATAGAAACTTCACTTGAGAAAAAAAAACAAAAAGAAAAAAGAAAAGAAAAACGAAAAAGAAAAGAGAAAAAGGAGAGGCCAATGTGAAAACCCGCAAAGAGCACATTGAGACCAAAAGGGTTTTGAATTGAAAACCCGGGAATGGGCAGTTTAAATTTTGATCGAATGTGGGGCATGCGGTAGTCTTGTCCTCTCCGAATTAATAAGAAGGAGAGATGCTATATCTTGGGGCATCAACAAAGTCTTCTAGGACTTCTAAACACATATCAAGTTCAAAAGGGTCCTCAAGAAGTTTGGGGCAGAGAAGCTCATGCTGTGATATCTGGGGCACCTATTTCCATTTTATTCATTTTTGTATTTTTGACAAAATACGCCATCTTGATTAATTTATTCTCATTTTGTATTCTAGCAAAATTTGCTATCTTGATTAATTTGTTTATTTAGAGCTTTGCTCTCAACAAATTTCCATCTTATCCATTGTGATAATCTTTTTCATCTTATACATCTCGTACCTCAGCAAAATTTGCTGTCTTGATTGATTTGTTTGTTTAGAGCTTTACTCTCAACAAAATTTCATTTTGTCTATTTTGATAATCTTTTTCAAGCATTTTTCATTGAAATAACGATTAATGGACTGACAATACTCATGCAGAAGGAGTTCTGCATATTACTCTGAAAGTTTCTAAATAATACGAGGACCTGAAACAGGACTATTGTTTAGGACGAACCAAACCTGAGGGTTGGAAACATTTGAGAAATGATAGTCTAAATTGAGACTATTTCTTTGAATCTTCTATCAAAGATACTTGCTGAACGGGAAAACATCAGTGATAGAACCTTGACGAACAACAAGGAACGACAACCCAAACATTAAAAATGGATCATTCTCATGACATTCTACATTCATGCAAATATCATTCATACACATCTAGTTAGGAGCATTTGATTTATTCTGATCATGTCATCCTAAACACTAAGCATAAATAGGTCCATAAAATGGATTCTACAGGTCATGTTCCCCAGAGAACAGATCAAAGAAAGCCTTGCCTCCATCGGTTGCAGTGGAGCTGGTCAAAGATAGCAGATCTTGCCTTCCTGCATTAACAGCGAAGCAGATCGAAAACAAAACCTTGCCTCTATCGGTTACGGTGGAGCTGGTTAAAGAAAGCAGATCTTGCCTTCCTACGTTAACAGCAGAGCAGATCGAAAAGAAAGCCTTGCCTCCATCGGTTGCAGTGGAGCTGGTCAAAGATAGCAGATCTTGCCTTCCTGCATTAACAGTGAAGTAGATCGAAAACAAAACCTTGCCTCCATCGGTTACAGTGGAGCTGGTTAAAGAAAGCAGATCTTGCCTTCCTACGTTAACAGCAGAGCAGATCGAAAAGAAAGTCTTGCCTCCATCGGTTGCAGTGGAGCTGGTCAAAGATAGCAGATCTTGCCTTCCTGCATTAACAGCGAAGCAGATCGAAAATAAAGCCTTGCCTCCATCGGTTGCAGTGGAGCTGGTTAAAGATAGCAGATCTTACCTTCCTGCGTTAAACGGCGAAGTAGTAGATCGAAGATAGCAGATCTTGCCTTCCTGTACTAACGGCGAAGCAGATCAAAGAAGCCAGTCTTGCCTCCCTGTACTAACAGTAGAGCAGACTAAAGATAACAGATCTTGCCCTCCTGCATCGACAGCAGGGCAGATCAAATATGGCAGATTTTACCTCCCTGTGACTACAGTGGAGTACAAAAAACCAGATCTTATCTTCCTAAGTAGTAGTGGAGCAGATCACATCAAGTTTTATCTCCCTAAGCAGTAGTGGAGCAGACGAAAGAAACCAGATCTTATCTCCCTAAGCAGTAGTGGAGCAGATCACATCAAGTCTTATCTCTCTAAGCAGTAGTGGAGCAGATCACATCAAGTCTTATCTCTCTAAGCAGTAGTGGAGCAGACGAAATAAACCAGTCTTATCTCCCTAAGCAGTAGTGGAGCAGACGAAAGAAACCAGTCTTATCTCCCTAAGCAGTAGTGGAGCAAACGAAAGAAACCAGATCTTATCTCCCTAAATAGTAGTGGAGCAGATCACATCAAGTCTTATCTCCCCAAGCAGTAGTGGAGCAGACGAAAGAAACCAGATCTTATCTCCCTAAGCAGTAGTGGAGCAGATCATATCAAGTCTTATCTCCCTAAGCAGTAGTGGAGCAGACGAAAGAAACCAGATCTTATCTCCCTAAGCAGTAGTGGAGCAGATTACATCAAGTCTTATCTCCCTAAGTAGTAGTGGAGCAGACGAAAGAAACCAAATCTTATCTCCCTAAGCAGTAGTGGAGCAGACAAAAGAAATCAATCCTATCTCCCTGAAGTTGTAGTGGAGTGGATTAAAACCACAGATATTATCTCCCTAAGCAGTAGTGGAGCAAATCGCATCTAGTCTTATCTCCCTAAGCAGTAGTGGAGCAGACGAAAGAAACCAATCCTATCTCCCAAAAGTTACAGTGGAGCAGATTAAAACCACAAATCTCATCCCCATAGAGTTGCAGCAGAGTAGATCAAAGTCGTATCTCTCCAAGGATGTTGTGAAGTGGATCAAAGCAATAAGACGCAGTGGACTAGAGTGAGGCTACTTAAAGAAGAAAGGCACCAAGAAGTTAAGACTCGACGAGACCGGGCAAAATTGGTCTTTCTTAGTCTTTGCTCTATTCTCGTTACACGAAAATGAGCAAAGAGGGACAGCTGTAAAGCCCAAATTTTGCCCGGGGCCCAATAGAACCCAAACAAACCAAACTAATAAAACACTTCCAGTCCATTACAACAAAAATTAACCCAAAATGCCCAAACCCAAATTCAAGCCCAAACCTAATATCCCATAACAAACTTTCAGCAGTAGCAAACCCTAGCCCCTATTGCCCATGTGCATCGCTCAGCCTCCCCGCACGCCTCCTGGCCTCCGCCGTTGCTCGCCAATCGACGACTTCGTGTATCCACGCGTCTGACACCTGCAAGAAAAAAGCACACGCAACAGAAGAATACAACAAAAAAGAGTGAAAAGCAAAAAGAATAGAAAATGAAAAGTGGTAATCGGTTATAAATTCCATAAGCCATTGCTTGTATTTTTTTGGGACACATCTTAGAATAGCAGAAATAAGAACAACAAAGGTTGATATTTTTTGGTCTATTTACTTATCGTTTTCGTTTTATTTTTATTTTTATTTTTATTTCGTTTCACGAATCTATTAAATAAAAAGAAAGCAATAAAAGAAAAGGGGAGGGAGGAAACAAACCCTAATCTCCCCGCATGCGCCATCGTCGGAATCCTTCGGGTCACCCAAATCGGGCCGGAACGGGTGGCGTTTGGGTTTCCTTCCCGCGGCTTTAGGGTCATGAAGGTTCGGGCTTCATCGGTCGTCGGAAAAGGGGTTAAAAACCCACCTTCGGCCACTACTCGTTCGCCATGACTGTGGCATGGTCTGATGACCGGAGGAGAGAGGGGAGAGTGTTGAGAGGGTCTGCTGGTTTTGTTTTTTTTTAGGTGGGATGAGAATGAAAAGTTTTTAAAAAAATTTGAGCCTTTGTACTTCCCTAAACGGCGTCATTTAGGGCTTGGCACCATAGCCCTAAAACGACTTCGTTTAGCCTTTGGACCCGGTGACCCGATCACACCTCATCAAAAAGGATTGGTGGCGACTCCCGTTTTCGTTTTCGTTTTCAAAATCCAAGTCGACCCCGTTTTCATCAAAAAAATGGTGTCAACAAGCATAAATTAACTTAATGAATTTAATAGTTATTGTTTGGTTTGGATTGAAGTTTTAAAATTTAAAAAATACAAAAACTAAAAATGACCAGATTAAAGTGCATGGATTAAATCCACAACTTTAGCAAAGTATAAGGACTAATAGCATAATTTAACCAAAGTTATACTTACCCTAATTTTTAATGGAATTGTCAATAGAGTTCGAGATCATTAAAGGGTAATTAAGACATTGTAGAGCATACATACATACATAGGATTTTCAAAGATAATTGATAATATGCCTTGACGTTTCCTTTGTAAAAAAAAAAATACATTAAATAACATTGCTTAGCATAATTTAATTTTCAGAAATATAATCTACTTGGTCATCTCTATATGTTGCTGAAAATGTAGATAATAATACACAAAGGAACAACTGCAGTCATACACCATAAGAGTTTGCCATACTTTTGAGAACACAAACAAGTGACTTCAATCCGATAATGTGCTCGATAGACCTCCGAAACAGCGTCTCCAAATCGGCACCGACACAACCCGGGACTATCTTCCGCAATGTACGGAGATTCCTTCGCGCAGAAATTTTCGCAAACTTCACCTTTTTTCTCATCACTAGGCGGTTCATCCTTGTCCTTTGGTTTCCTTGGTCCATGGGCATAAAGCAAGGTTTCCCCATGGTAAAAGGCAAGGGAAGATTAAATACTTGCTTGGGGTTTTATAGAGTTTAGAAATTTCTTTTTCACTTGCTTGGGGCATTTTAGTAGTTCAAACTTTTTAAAAGCTCAAGATGGGGTAGATATGGAGCAAATTTGTGATTGAAGACTTATTCAATACTTGTCAGTTGTCACCTAGTGAAACATCACTATATATATATATACATATAGGGTATTAATACAAACCTGTAATTTCCAGCTCAATCTTATGGTTAAAGAGGTGTAAATCACAAGGAACAAAAGAAGATGGAAGCCTGGAAACTGGTCTCAGGATTTTGTTTTTGGAAGTGAATTTGATCGACAATGAAGCATGGTGCATGAACTTGGAACTGTTTAAATGTTTTGTTTAAAAAAAATTCATTTTCATTGCAGTCCCTCTCCTATGTTTAAATTCGAAATTTAGTTCCTATATTCTAATTTGGTAATGAACTTCTATACTTCTTTAATTTGTCAAAAATAGTTGACATCATCTAATTCATCTCGTTTAATTGGAATCAAGGGTGAAGCTAAAAATTAGTTTAGGAGGATAAAAATGAATTGTAAATGAGGAGTCGAAGTGCAGATTCATTATTATATTAATTTGTATAAATTCACAAAACTTGAAGGGTATAAATAAAAGATTTTCCTTCTTAATTTTAAATTAACTAATAACATTATAAGAGTACATATCAGAATAGAAGACAGACTAAAACCATAATTTAACCTAAAATAAAAATTATTATCCATGCTATAATCGCATCTGAGTTAGTGTGGTATATGAATATATTTTATAAAATTTATTTCTAAAATATTAGAATCATATTCAAGTAATTTAGAAGGATGAGGGGAATGATATGGCAAGCATGTATGGGCAGGACCATATTCATGTGTTGGTGGTCGGCATGAATGTCTCTTCCATCTCAATTTCTCATATTCTGGAATTCTTGGGATTGGTTTTCCACTGCAAAAAGTGCCAGTTTAGCCAGATATTATTCACCAACCAACCATCCAATAAGGGTTTTTTTTCTTTTTATTTTCCGAATCATCTATAGTAATGATAATTTTTTGCTGTAAATATTCTTTGGAGAAATGGTTAAGGGATGAGGTCAGGGGTGAAAGTTAAAAATTATTTCTGGGAGGGCTGGAATTGAGTTATGTATTTTTTTAAAAGTTAAAATGTAATTTCATCATTTACTAGCTTATATATTTATAATATTTAAAAAATTAAATTAAAATTTTATCATTTTGGGGAAAATGTAATTTGACAATTTACTCACTTATAATTTTATAAATATAAAGTAGTGAATGTGATTATATTTTTCCATTTTAGGCCCTTGCCAACTCCAAATGAGGTGAACCCTCATTTGAAATGAAAAGAGATGTCAACCCTCAAATTTTCAGTATCTAAATATGCTCTCTTTTTGTTGGTAATGAATTCGAATATCTAATATCATTATCCATTTTGCTTCTTTAAAATTTTATTTTAAATTTTCACATATTAAATAATACATATATAGTACTTATAATGTTATTTAAAGAAAACTAGATCAAATATTATAAAATTTGCTACCAATTCTTTCTGAAATATGACAAAGATCATAGCATGTAGAATCCTGTACTTTTTCGAAAATTCAGTACCAACTCATCAGCTATTAAGATTATTATTTAATACACAATATTCTTATAAACTATCAATCAACCAAATAATGCAAGAAATTAACTTTTTAATGATATATCATCATCTAAATTAACTGATATTGTGTAGATATATAAAATAGAAGTTAAATCAGTGATAAAGAGTTCGATTTTTGTTTTGGGTATAGAATAGTTTTAAAACTCGTGATCAACATCTACTCTCTTAATAAGCCTACAAAATATAGAGAATTTATCATTAGACTCGCTTTGATAAATACCTTAAAAAAAACATTGAGAACAATGTGGTCCTTGGATTGCATATCTTTTTTCTCCCATTTGGGGTATCTAATGAAAAGCTGCAATGGATTATGTATATCCAAACCCACCCACCCACCAACAAGAGATTGATTGAATGTAGATTCACCGAGAAAGCTATAAAGCCTATAAGAAATTGAACAGGAGGTGGCAACTCAGATGAACATAGAGGTTTCCCATTCTGGACCTGCATGCAGGGATGTGGTTTTAGGGGTTCAAAGAACGTAGACAGTTGGTGCCAAGTAGGCCAACTTGCTATAGGACAAAGCTAGCATTTCATCTACTCAGTACATTGCATTCGACTTCATTTATGATAACTCCCCTGATAGATTTATCCATAAAATTTATTCAAATTTGAGTTTTTATTTGGGCAAATTCATTTGGATATAGTCTGCACTCTGCATATGTGTGATATGGGTATGTCTTTATTATGCGTGTCAATATGTGATTATTAATCCTCTAATTGTAGGTAATAGTAGCATAAATATCTTTATACTAAGAGGCAGATTGTATTTTATATCCTCTATAGATTATTTCTGTTAAAAATTTCATCAATTTGTATCGTTATAAACTGGCTTGACTGACATAATAATCAGACCACGTGTACCTCATGATCATGTATAGAGATTAACTTTGAACAGTAAAAATAGAAGAAATTTTAATAGAAAATCCAATTTACTCTTTGATCCAATGTATAAGAACTAATTTATTCGCTTTTTAAATAAAAGAGCAATATACCATCCAAATACTTATACTACTATTCTTGTACCCTAATTGTACAATAGGAAAATACAAATCATCTATGATATATTATATGATTGTTGATGTTAAAATATCTATGCAGGATAGCTAATTGGATGGGATAGCCTCTAAAATGTTGATATGGTATTATTTTTGTTGATAGAGGACTTGTTCAATGCGTCTTTTTATTAGGTGATACCATCCTAGTGAAGTCATTATTGTCTTAGTGTGACTAAGTGTTTGGATTAGCTTGGATCTCTTGGCAACTTGATTACTTCAATGGTGGAACATGATTTTCGTTTTTATGCCTTGATTTCACCAAACATTTATTCTCCTTTGTTTCAAAGAAAACTAATCTGGTCTTGGATTGGGTTGCACGTGTTGTTAGACTAAGAAGTCTTGGTTTTTACCAAAATGGCACATCCACTATTAGAGTGTTACTCTTAATAAGATATCATTTGGGACTCGAGTTTAACACATTTTTTAATATGGTATTTGTGTTTTTTTTTGTCTAAATTAGTATATGTATTTGACAAAAGTTATATATTGTAATTCCTAAAGAAAACAGTGTTAATTTTTTTTGTGTTTAATTTGTCAAATACAGTTTGATGTATATGATTTAATCTGAGTTTTAAGGTGGATCTAATTGCTAATAATAGTAATTAAATTCATCAGATCAATCATATTAGCAAACTGAAACCTCCATATTGCAAATGTACATGATACAACTATTTACTGATTTGAATTAAACTTTCAAAGAAAATAAATGATGGTGGAGATTGGATTAGGGTAGGATGCAAGACTTGGACAAATGCTTAGTGAGATGGGCTGAGATTACATTTGTACCCCATGAACTGTGCTTTACTTGGGCTAAAAGGTGAACAAGACTTGCTAAGCATTATTTGGATCAAATTCATTTTAATTGGATTTTATACAACCACCTTAAATTGCTAAATTATAAGAGCATTTAATTTTTGGGGGAATATAAGACCTACATTTTCATAATCTATTCGTATAAGTGAAATTTTTAATTAAATTTCAATTCAATTGAAAAATTGTTAAAATTTTATTAATTTATGTTTTTTTTTTTTTTTACATTTTGATAAATCTAAGGAAATATTTACTTATTAAGGAACATGAAAGGTATTGTTCCACTCAGAGTTTTGTCTCCCGTACTCTAAATAGAACTCAATCAAGTTCATAAAATTTAAAGAGCGCCTCGGTTGATGCAAATACGACCTTCAAACTCATACAAAAAGTGTCAGTATTATTAAAAAAATTAATTTTAAAATTGAATGTTGAACAAAGATTTGCTTTGTTTTCATATTTGGGAGAAATTGCAAAAATAATAATAATACTTGTCCAATTATGTCGGGATCATGTTTTTATATATTCTCGAATGTTGGATATATATTTTACCATTTTCTTATTAGAAGTATTTATATTATAATGCATTTACTATTTAAATAAAAATTATGTAAAATTATATCTATAAAATAGTTTTTTTTTTGCAAGATAAATAAAACTGTAATAACGAGAGTGCATATAACAACTGAAGAACAGGAACGCAAAATAGTTGGACTCGTTGTTGATCTAACCTGTACAAGTTTTTAAATATATAAGAATTATTAGACTTGGTGATATACAGATCAATTACTGTATCAATCCCCTCATCCAAGTAGACAACAAACCAAGACTACTAATAACTATCTTTAGGGATGAAGTCAGAAATTTATTTTGGAGTGGTTAGCAATAAATTATAAATGTTTTTACGACAAAATTGAAAATTTGTCACCATACTAATTTGTATTCTTAAAATTTTTAAAGGGCCTCTAAAGCAATTCTATCATATTAGGGGGAGGGACAAGTGTACTACAACTCATTTCTAGTTTCACTACCGAATATGTTTACAAGTCATTCAAGTTAATCTCCACGAAAGAGGTAACCTGATTTGTTTGATCTGAATCAATCCAACTTTTATATATCGGCCAACGTGCATTTATAATATAAGTTATGGCATGACTCGGTTGTTTTGGTTCAAATAATTATCAACTTCGAATCTGATAAGTTATCAAATTTAAGCAGTTATAAATACAATTGTAACGACTTTTATAAGAATTTCAACAACTTTTTTAATCAATATTTTTTAATCATTTCTCAGTTAAATTGATGTTAGAATAATATAAATTACATGGTGGACAACAGAACACTTGTGAAGAAGTGTCCATGTCCATACTTCATAATCACTTCCTCTATTTGAGGTTGACCTAAAATAGACATCCAACAACATATGTCCAAATCTAATTTATTAGCACCATAAATGATTAAATAAATAATCTAAAGCTACTCATTGGGGAAAAAATAAATCCATAAAAGGACACCAAATTTGTTCCAAGTTAGGCTCTTTTCTTCAAAAGTAATAATTTCTGTTTTGTAAGATTGTGATGTTTGGGTTCTTTTGGATGAGTATTTATTTTTAGTGTGGTGCGTTTAATTTTCTTTTTGTCTCACGTTATAGTATCTAATTTCATTGTCACTACTACTTTTACACTAATTACGAGTAATTGCATCACTCCAGACTCTTGTAACGGGCAAAAAGAAAGCAGACAAACAATGAAGAAATTATCATAAAAAAGAACCCTTTTTTTTATCTTTTATTATTACTTTTTACTTTCTTTTTCCTACAACATGATCATGCAATTTTGCCTTCCAAAACAAGCAATCAAAAGTGTGTTTTCCTAATTTATAATTTTGGTACATTAAGAAGGAAAAGAAGTTGTTTAAGTTTGACATCTGAATTTAATGTTAATATTGATTTGTATTTGTACCCTATACAATAATTGTAAAAATATAATTATTAAAGAATAATTACATTAATTACAATGCTAATATAGTATAATCAATTCATTTTCTAATTAATTTTGTTACTTTAACCTTAATTTTTTTTTTTCGTATATAATTTTTCCCTCAATCATTAAAAATTAATCAAATTACTTTGTTTGGAAAGGAAAATTATATTAGTCCATTTTTTAAAATATAATAATCTGGGCAACAGTTTACATATACTTTAGTGTTATATAGATAAAACTTTTTGAAATTTATTGAGTTTTAAATATTTTTCTGAACTGGTATAAAGTATGTAAATTGTCACATAAATTATCACATTAATATTGTTAAAAAAGAAATAAGATCAAAATAACAAAAAGAAAATTTATCATTATGGTTTGTAATTCCAATCGATCCTTACATTCTCATGTAATAATGAAGGGTGTCTAAATAGGCTCATTTCATTACAATTCACTAATTACAATATTTACCCATACATATAGCTCGCATTAATTATCTTCAAATTTAATTATTATCAATTTTCAAACACATTGTAAGCAACACAATTTTTTCCTTACATGTTTGGGTTAAAGGACGAATGAACAACCTTGTTTTGTCTCCCACCTAACCAAAGCATAGTTCTCCTTGCAAAAGATGGTGTTTTACCTTGTGAATGATCATCTAAGCTATGGCACCTCTGGTTTTCTTCATCAAGCCCTAATTCTTCACTCCCTCCTCCATTTCCCCACCTTGAAGAACCCATCTCAAACACATCATCCCCACCACCACCGTTCTTCACCTTCAACCTAAACGAAAAGGCCCTCCTAGATGAATCCATTTGCCTCCCTTTCTTCCCTCGAAGCCAAATTTTCGATATTGAAAAGCTTTCTTTGTTGCTTCTCCTAATAGACTTGCTGCCATTATCATCAATGGTGGTGGTCGTAGTTTCAAAACCATTGAACCCTCTTCTTGATTCACAATCACATTCAGACATTGCAAGGTGGTGACCAGGTGTTAATGGCAAACAAAGCTTTTTTCTCGGTGGTTTCTTCAATGGTGTCCTTATTGGTACTTGTAAGAAAGAATTTTCATCCATTACATATTCAAATGACCCCATTGAAAAACACCTCCTTGAATCAACATTACTGTTGATACCACTACAACCTTCAATGCCATTATCAACATTTCTAAACTTCCCTAGCTTAACAGGCACAATGTTTTCATCCACCATTAAAGTGGGGTTGGCTTCCACATCATCAACAATGGGTGGTGGTGGCAGCGGTGGTGGCGGCGGTGGTGGGGGTGGTGATGAACAGCTATCAATTATTAAACTAGCTCTACATAAAGGGCAAGTAGAATGAGACAAAAGCCAAGTATCAATACACTCCATATGGAAAGCATGGCTACAAATTGGTAACAATCTAAGCTTATCTTCAACCTCAAATCCACACAAACAAACAGCACAATCAAATGGGTTGTGTTTCAAACCTATGATGGATTTGTAATGAAAAACAGGGAGATTATCTATTAATGATTGGTCGACACCAGCATCATGGAGATGGAACAGTTGTTGCAACTGTCCTTGAAGGACTGTCACATGGTCTGAATCACCGGGTTCTCTATTTGAAGGTCTTAAAAGGAATCTAATTAAGAGATGAACCAAACCAGAAACAAAGAAGATGATAGCTAGGATTATGATTATAAGCAATAAACTTGGACTGACCTTGTTTATGAAATTTGAACCATTGGATTGTAAGCTTTGTGGTGGTGGCTGTAATGGCGGTGGTGATTGGGGAGGGAAGTAAGGTGGTGGTTGCTCTAATGGAGAAAGGTATTGGACCAACATTCTTTGCTTGGTTTCATGGAAAATTGGTTCCATTGTGTTCCAAAAAGGGGGAGAGAAAAAGAGAGTTTAATATGTGGGTTTTAAAGGGTAGAAATAAAAAGGTGGTGGTAGAAGACTAGAAGGAGAATTTTAAAAAAATTTGGTAGCAATAATAATAAGTCTACCAAATAGTGGTTAAATAGTGTAGAGTTAATCAATATTTTTTGGTTTAATTATTGTTTTAGTCTCTTTACTATGCTAAAATTTAGGAAAAAATCCACCTACTTTTTATCATTACAATATTGGGCGCAGGGGAAAGGGGAATGACAATATTTGAAATCGTTTCATTCGGGTGTCGAAGGCCAAGAGGTAGGCGAGACTTTGACCCCCGCCCCAAAATGGTAAATTATTATTTTAGTCTCTTAAATTTTTTAAAATTATAAGTTGATTTAATGGTGAAAATACATTTTGACCTTTCAAAGATGAAAAAATTTCAATTTAATCTCTTTAAAATTTTAAAATAACAAATATATACGAAGATAAAATTATACTTTGACCCCTTTAAAATTTTATAATTTAACGTTGACCCCCAAAAATAAGCTTTTCCCGTCGTGCCTAGAGAAAAGTTTTAACCACGGCTCCAAAGGATTTTTTTTTTTCTTTTACAAAGTTAAGTTATAAATGTTTAAACCCATTGGGGTGCCAACAATGGGCTTTAAGCCTTTAACCATTACTTTCTTGTGTTCTTGAGTGTTCTCTTAAATTTTTTACAATGTTATTATTAGATTTAAATCGATAACGATCAAATTCTACTATTGGCCTATGTATTATGCATAAATTGCTGATTTAATCTCCTTATTTTAATCTGATCAATTTTAATCCTTATATTTTATTGACAAGCCTGGTCAAAACGATTATAGTTATGGATTTAGTCACTATTTTTTTGTCCCTATTATTTTTTATTAGTCCCTGCACTTTAGTCACGTGACATTTAACTAAGTAAAATGGTTATCAATTTAGACATGATAAAATCAAAGGATCAAAATATGCCAAATCAAAAAGAATAAATCCCTAATTTCATAATAGTAAAGGGACTAATATCATAATTAAACCATACATGTTTGAAAACAAAAACAAGTCCATAATTATTTGGGGTGAAGAGAAATTACATTTTGGCATTATTTGATGTATTTTCTGGCATGCTGTCTAAAAAGTGAAGTAAATGATGGAAACAAAAACACCAATTTTTAGGAGAAAAGAAGTCTCCACTATGAACTGAAATCATATTTCTGGATTTCGTGCACTACAAAAAGAAGAGAAAGCGAGAAATATTTTTACTACATTTTTTGAATTATATTATACTTTATATTCAATTTTCCTTTTTTTCCTGCTTTTAATTCACCAACTCCTAAAGTATAAACTTACTTAAATATAGTTCCCGGGGTGGATCCAAAATTAAATTATAATTTTTATTATAGTAAAAATATAATTTTTAAAGGATTAAGGGTTCAAAGTGTAATTTTATATTTACTAATTTCAATTTTTAAAAAATTTAAACGTTCAATTCTCATAGGGACTAAAATATGAAGGATAATGCGTTTCAGCGCACTCAAACCCACGGTTTCCTACACTAGCAACAATGCTAATGCCAGTCGAACTAATGCTCAATTAGCATTGTAATTACTCAGGGACGAAATTAATTGTTTTCTTTTTAAGAAATAGAATTAAAATTTAATTTTTTTTTTTACACTTTAGGTGCTAAGTGCTAACCCCCTGGCCTGCCTGCTCCTTCTAGATTCACTTCTGACCCTAAATGTTGAAACTATACTCTAATTTAATGAGGAAAGATGTGTGAATAATATATGTATATATATGAGCATGCAAAACGAGGTTTTCTTTGAAATGAGACAAAGACAACTATATTAAAATACGCATGCTGTGCTCCTTTGCAATTCTTAGCCATGAAAGTTGGGTCACAGTATCAAAATATCTGTCATTTTTGCTCTAAAGGTAGAAATTGCTAGAAAATTATTAGATTATTAAAATATATTTTATTATTATATTTAAATAAAATATTTGTTGTTAATCCAAATTTATAAAATAATACGACAACATATTAAAATTTATTAATATAAATTAGTATATATTTGTTGAGGGGAGGTTGGCCTTATTTTGGGATAAGTTTTTAAAATGTCGTTTGTTAAGAGTTGACGAACCCCCACAATGATAGAGGTATTGTGTTCAAGGTGTTTGTGTTCGATTTTATCCTCGGGTTTTGTCTCTTGACTTCGCGAAGAGCCCTCGACGAGTTTCCGAAGTGGGAGTGCCTCGCAATTAGTTGAGATGGTATCATTCTTACCCACTAATGCCATATAAGTAGAATGAAAAAACTCGAACTGCCCAACAGATTCCAAATCGATCTGCTCCAAATGGAGCGGATTTTTGTTTGAAAAATGGGTGGGAGGTGGGACGAGGTGGATTTTTTCTTTTTGATAGTGGGTATGGAGCGATTATTGTAATTGCTTGTCCCACCCTGACCCGCTCCACTATATAAAATTATCATTTTATCTTTGTATATATAAACTATTATAAGGGTAAAAATGTAATAACGTAATATAGAAAAAAAATCATATAGTTCATGTTTAAATGTTTACTTAATTTTAAAAATATTAAAAATATTAAAAATAAGTAGCAAAAATTAAATTAAAGTGATCTACGGTGGGATGAGGATGGATGCATCCAATATCCATAGAGGTGGTAGTGATTTTCAATATTATATGTCCATAGTGGAGTGGGACGGGTGGTGGAGTAAAACATACCAATTGTGGAACAAAAGTGGATTTAGCAATATTCTCCTTCACTCCGCCCCATTGCCATCTCTACATATAAAGGCATGGGTTCGAACCCCACCAAGACCAAATTTTCATATTTTCTTGGTGGGAGAGGTCTCCCACTATGTGAATCCATCGACGGCTATCCCTAGAGTTGGGAGTCAAAATCCAGGGATAAAATCGAGCACAGACACTCCAAACACAATACTTCTACCATTGAGAAGTATATCAACTCCCGACAAACGACACTTCAATACTTCTCCCAGAACAAACTATACCTCCCCTTAACAATATCAAATATTATATAAATATATAATAATTTAAATATAATTATAACATATAAAAAAATATACAAACACCAAATCTAACTACTAAATTATGTGTTAGATAAATAAGAGTAAACAAAAGAATACGAGTTGTTGAACCAAATAAAATCCATCAACTTTTTCTAGAAACCTTTTAAAGTTTCAAACGAGTAATTTGGGGATAACCTAATTAAGACTTAATGAGTGAGAAACAATATTTTTAAATGAATTAAACTCTGCATGAGTTTGGTTTTTTTTTAATAATCCAGATTCTGATTTTTTTTAATACAATGTCTTCAACACATTCAAACCCACAATACTCCCGCATTGACAATAATATTCAGCCAGTCGAGTTATGACTTAATTGGCGGATAGTTTACTTTATCTGTATTAGGTTTTAAGTAAAAAAATTTAACTTCCGGTCAATCTAACTCACTAAAGTAATTTTAAATTATATTTTTATTTAAGATTTGATTATAAAAATATACCATTGTTAATATAAAATTATTTTATTACTTTTAAATAACAAAAAAAAATTATTTACATTGATGGACTAAAGTTGTAACCCAAACAACCGGATCATGAACAAATCATAATTAACAATTTTTTTGGTCCCATTTGATGTTTTCTTTTTCTTATTTTACTCCTTTTGTCAAATATTAGCTCTAATATACAAAACTAAAATGTCAAAAGGTTAGGGCATATAAAAAATTATAGAAAAAAAACCCCTCAACCAAATTTTTTTAATGGATAACTTAATTAAACCCCAAATTTCTCCCCAACCAAGGCATCCAATGGCATATAAAAATAGATAAAGTAAAGCATGCTTTTCACAAACTTGTGAATATAGACTTCTCAAAAGAATTATCTTAATTTTCTAAAAAATTACTTAAGAAAAGGAGCTTTACATGCATTTAAAATGAAAAATAGAGAAAAAAAAGGAATAATTGTCAAGCCTTCAAATATAAACACAACATGGAATGAAAGATTATAGTTTTTGAAATAATATATATAACCTCATATCTACATAGAAATGTTCGTGGGTCAAGTTCAGACCGAGTAATATAAATTGATATTATACTTCATTCTTGTTTAAGTCTAGTTCGATTTGAATATGAATCTTAATATCTGTTCAAATTTATATTTTTTTATTTAAAAAATTTGAAGATAACCCAAGGAATTTTCAATGTCAATGAAAAAAAGGGTACTAGAAGATAGAATAATTAGGAAGGGACAACTAGTTTGATTATTGTTAAGTGTAGGGCCACATGGATGGTACTACATTGGTCAAGTAATTCTTTTGGTTTAAAACTTTAATTTCACACCCATCAAATAACAGGATTTCACGTAATATTTTTTAAGAAGAAAAGTATTTTGAGGATTTAAATTGTATATTTTTATGAAAGTTAAAAATATAATTTTATTACTTTAATAGTTTATATCTTTATAATTTTTTAGAGTATTAAATTAAAAATTTATCATTTTTAAGTCAAAATATAATTTTAGTATGTACTAATTTAAAATTTTAAAAGATTAAAAGTGGAAATTTTCATCTGCTCCCAATGTTAATATAATTAAATTAAAATATTATTAGTTACACCAATAGTGAAGTTAAGAAATGTCTCAAGTGAAACTAGAAAGTTTATCTTTCCTTTGTTTTCGTTAATTTTTAGCCTAATTTAAAAATACATGACATAACCACGGGAGTTAGGTGAGATGACAAAGGTCTCTCCTACCTTAACTAGTGATCAAGAGTTCAATCATTGCCTTGGGTATTGAGTAGCTTTAAAACCCATAGCCAACATCTACCCCTTAATGGGTCTATCGAATGTGGAGAATTAGTTTCGGCTCACTCCAATAAACACCTTTTTAAAACATTTGTATAATCTTTTAAGTTAAATTGGTCTATCCACTTTTTAATCGGCTTATTTTCTATTTTTAAAATTAATTACAATTATAAATTTAAGCGCTTAATCTTTACAATTTTAATCAATTTGGTTTCTTTTTTACTTTAATTATAAAAATTTTAGAAAAATTAAAATTATTCCAATTCTTTTAGAGAGATCAATTTACTCGATATCAGAATTGAGAAGAAGCCTTTTACCAAAAAATAAAATTTAACTACTTTTTCTATAAATTAATTACGAAATAAAAATAATACAAAGTGATAATGATATATGTGATTCTTAGATGTGATCATGGGTTTTTTGCCTACCGACAACCCGCCCGAAATATGGGAAGGTTCGGGTAAAAATATATGCCCGAAATATGAGTTTGGGCAAAAAACGAGCTCGTTTAGAAAACGGGCCGGGCTTCGGGCACCACTTTTTTTACCCGGGCCCGGTCCGTTTTCTTTTTATTCTTGTCGCAGCACTTCACTACATGTTTTCTTTGCAATTATCAATGGTAAGTTCCAACAATAATTTTTAATTTTATTATTCGTTTTTTTAAAATATAGTTATGCTAGATTAAATATTAAAATATTTTGATAATTATCTCGGGATAAAGTAACTTTTTTCTAAACTCGATCTTAATTTGATCTCAACTTGACTAATTGAAAAATCAACCTTATCACGTTGGGTCGAGTCGAAACCCGTGGGTTCCAAGTTTTTCTTTTTTTTCATCACTAAGAGAACCTCATTTGTCGTTTGATCAACGTGTTTGAGTCTTATACAAGCAGATTTTTAGTCATTTGTCCTTTGGTAAAGGTGTTTGAATCTTACATTGACGATTTTGTATGTATATTAAGACAATAATTAAATAAATATTGGCATAATTATTTATTTGGCCCTTCAACTTTACATAAAAAATTATTTTAGCTTTTTTTTTAACAATTAAACTTACATTATTTGTCAAATCACTCCAAAATTGATGAAAAAATAAACACTTGTTAACTTTGCTAACTTGACATGCACGTGCATTGCCATATGAATTCCACACCAACAATTAATTAATTGTTTTAAATTTTAAATTTTAAAACAATTATAAAAATTATTTTTTAAAACTATTTTAAAAGTATAAAAATTATAAGTTTTTTAAATATTTTTTAATTTAATTAATTACTAATATGGCATTCATGTGGACTGCCACATGGATGCCACATTAGCAACGTTAACAAATATTAACTTTTCCATCTATTTGGAGTGATTTGATAAATGATACAAGTTCAGAGATTAAATGAATGGCTAAAATAACTTTTTTATAAAGTTAGAGGGCTAAATAAGTCATTATGCCTAATTTTTTATAGGTGTTTGAAATCAGATTTATTCTGCCCAAAATTTCATCTTTATATATTTAAGATATCTTAGACAAAAATATTATGTTCGGAAAATGAATTTGAGGAGAAATAAATCCGATTAAAATATAAGCAAAGTTTGGACTCTAACATTTAAAGTCAGAGCACGGGCTAATTCGGCCAATTTTCTAAGTATATGTTATATCACATTAGTAAATGTTGTAATAAAATTAAAAATTAGGATAAGTTATTCTAAAACGGGTTAGAATTAGTTATTTACAAATACGAGTGAGTTTAAGCAAAATTTAATGCTCATAGTTGAGCCCAGGGGTGAAGCTAGAAATTTTGTTTAGGGGGGCGAGATAAGATTATAAATTCGAGGGGACAAAAACTAAAAATTTTGTATTAAGAAGGTTTAAATTAAATTATTAACTTTTCAAAAGGACTAAAATTATAATTTTATGATTTAATTAAAAATTAAAAATAACTAAATTGAATCTTTTAATTTTGGGAAGAGACCATAAAATGATTTTTCCCATTGAGTCCTTGAATACTTTCTATTTCACTCTCCAAAAAGCTATAGAAATATCTCATTTCAACTAAACCTCTTGGAAATATAAGAAAATATTTATATGCAAATACATCATTTGAATGTCAATGTCATATTAAATTCACACCCACCTTAAAGCTGATAAGTTTTAAATTCCATTAAGGATAAGACTAAGAAACACCCTATTTTTTTATATTTTAATACACATATAAAAATTATTTTTAAGAGTTTCATTATAAATTTTGACCATGTAACATAATATCTAGAATTATTTATAGTTCCTGTCCAACCTGTAAATAAAAAGACAATACGCTTCAGTGTACTTAAATCCACATCTTCCTATATTGACACTAATATCTACATCAATCGAGTGAAGACTTAATCGGTAAAATATTATGTTTTAAAATTGAAAAAAAAAAGTAATTTATGTTTGATATGCTCGTCCTATACCTGCTTAATCGAATGCATACGTGCTAAAGGCATATGTTGCATTAAAATTAATATATATCCTGTCTAAATTTTAATACATTTATATATTTAAATGTATAATATCTTTTTTCATGTTTTAATTATTATTTTTAGTATTCTGCATGTCCGTTTCACAATTCATATTTGGGGTTCATGGTTACCCTTCTCAACAATGTTGTTTTCAAACTTCGAACCTACATTTTTCTCTTAGAAGTACAATATGTCTTACAATTGCACTCAACCACTTGTTTTAAAATTATTAACTCTATTTCAAATCATACTCTTAAATGTAATTAGAAAATTATCATTAAACCTTAACTAAGCCTTTCATAGTTTTTAGAAATTTCCATTACGCTTCTCAAAACTTTTGAAAATTTGAATTTGGACACAACCAAAATTTTGGGAAATTCTTATTTAGTCTCCAGAATTTTTAAAATTTTAATTAGACCATCTAAATATTTAGAAAAAAAATCTTAAAGAAGCTTTTAAAAAATTTAATTAAAACCCCAATTTTTAAAAATATTTAATTACGCCCCTGTGATTTTTAGAAAATTTCATTAGGTCTTTCAAAACTTTTGAAAATTTGAATAAGGCCCCACAAAAAGTTTTGGAAATTCGTATGAAGTCTCCAAAACTTTTGGAAAGTTTAATTAGACCCTTCAAAATAGTCAGGGCAATGCTAGGGGGCTACAGGGCCCCGATTCCCTAAAATGGGAAATTTAACTTTTGACCCTTTATAATTTATAAAATTTTAATTTAATATATGGTAAAATCACACTTTAACACCCAAAAATGATAAATTTTGATTTAATCATTTAATAATTATAAAGATACAAATTATTAAAATGATAAAATTGCAATTTAACTCTTTTAAAAACATACAACTTAATTCCAATCCCCAGAAAAACTTTTTGGCTTCACCCTTGAAAACAGTTAAAATTTTAATTAAAACCCCCAAATTTTTTTAAAATTTAATTAAATCCCGAAAATATCCTTCACTTATCTTAGGATAAGTCCTATAGTTTCCGGGTGGTTTTGAATACTGCTAGTTGTATTGTAAACGATGTGAAAATGAAATATTGAAACGGTGCATGAATACTGCGTGCCAAATAACCCGGCATGTCAAATAAATTGGTCTAATTGTGTTGCCAGGCACAGTAGTTGTTCCAAATTTTAAACTTAGTCCATCTACTAAAATTTTGAAAAATTGAATGCTCTTACCACATTGATTTACAAATTCTAGTCCAAACTGATAGCGGTGTTACTTTTCTACCATTAAAAATGCTGACGTGGACGTGAAACTGCTGATGTGACATTAACTAATATGCTGAACTTGGTCGACGAATCTGTTGGCATTAATGCCATGTAATTTTTTTAGTTATATTTTGGCATAAGTTGCATAATTTTTTGAAATTCTAAATTTCAATTTTGACCCAGATACTAGATGTTAAATTATGATATTTTCAAAATATTATGCGGTAGACATATTATCACATGTGTAATGTCATATCAGTTTGATAATTGCACATAATACTCATGAAAAAGGCCATCTTATTTCTACTTAATGAATTTAATGACTAATTTTTAAGTGAAGAGTGAACTTTAAGGACTAAAATGAACGAATTAGATAAATATTATGCATTTTATTCTTTTTGTCTTTTTTTAATGTGCAAAATTGTTACGATGTATATACCACATCATTACATATTTAAAGAAAATCACGTCAATTTATTTGATAAAATTAATGAAATTTTTTCTTAGAGTTGAAAATACACATTTCGTAACCTAAAGCATTAGAAATGACCAACTTATAATAAAGAGACTAAATTTACAAAAATGAATAGTGTAAGGACCATTTATAAAAATTAACCAAAAATATGTCACTTTCAAAGGAGTTGCAAGCTTCTTGATTCCATCCAAAGCAAATGGAATCTTTCCATCAATAGTGAAGAATATGCTCATCAAGTATGATGGGAGAAAAAGTAAGAAAAGACGTCCTTTTCTTATCTTTTATATTTAAAATATACCCTCATAATACTCTTTATAAATTTAAAATTTAGTCCATATATTTTATTTTCGAGAATTCAGTTCTTTTACTTTTCAGATTTTAAATTTAGGTCCAATTGTTAACCCAATTAATTTCTTTTTATTAAATTTATTGGTGTGACATTTTAAACTAAAAATACGCACTTTGTAGTTATGTAACTAAAAGATAGATGTTGTAATGAAGTTAAATTTAATAAAATAATTTTAATAACGTTAGCAGTTGGCACCTAAATTTTAAAATTTAAAAGTGAAGGGATTAAATTACTAGAAATAAAAGTATAGAGACTTATGGTATATTTTAACCATAAATATTGGGTATAGTGGCAAATTATGTTGAAATTTTAAGGAAAGAGTAGAGTACATTTTTAAGAGAGGAGGCTATAAATACCAAAATGATTTATCTCCATAAACCATGAATCCAAAAATAAATTAAAACCGACATGGATGATACCTTCATTTTTCCAAAAAGAATATTTAAAATATACCCACTAGAGCCTTAGCTCCCAAAATAGAAAATTTGTGTTTTAACCCTTCTAAAATCTAAAGAGTTATAAGTTAATACATGGTAAAATTATATTTTGACCCTTTCGAAAATTATAAAGTTTTAAGCTTACAACTATAAGATTTACATTTTGGCTCTCATAAAAAAATTAATTTAATTTCAGCCTCTCCAAAAAAATTTCTAGCTTCGCCCTTGAATGTAGTTACCGAATACTGAAAGTTGTAAAAATTAGGCATAATAATAAATATAGCCCTTAATGTTTACTCATTTTGTCACTTTGACCTTGATTCTTTTTTTTTTTTGGATCACTTTGGTCCTCAACCTTAAATTTTTAGTCAAATTGCTTTATTTTTTACTAAAAAATTGATTGAACTATTAATATTTTAATGGCACTGACATGGTAAACTACGTGGCGGTTTACTTGTACTTCATTGCTAACATGGATAGCATTTGAAGAATTTTTATGAATGTTTTGAATTTTGTCACATTTTTAAAGATTTTTTTTTTACTTTTTATGAAGTACACGTAAACTGTCAAAGAAGCAATAAACTTTTGAAGGTTAAAGACCAAACTAATAAAAAGAGAGAGTAAGGACCAAATTGATCAAAGAAGTAAGCATTAAAGACTAAATTTATTATTATACAAAAATTATTAAGTATAATGGCTAAAAAATATTCATCTCTATCTATAAAAGGCACACTTTTCAACACTTATCAAGTAAAAAGCCCATAGGAAAAAATAGAAGGAAAAACCAAAAACAGTTATAAATAAATAAATAAATTTATAATTCTAATTTCCTAAAACAATGAGCGCAAAATAAATAAATATTTTCTTTTGTTTTCATTAATAAATTAATTAATAAATAAATTTTAAAAAATAATGTTTGACCATATCTTTAGCCCCTTTATAAATTTATATTTAAAGTTCGTTTCTTTTATTTCCAATAATTTCTCAGTTTTCACATTTACCATTTCAATCTCAAAATCCCCAGAAAAAGAAAAAAAAAAACCCCACCATGCCGCCGCCGCCGCCGCTACCTCCACAATCCTCCCCAACCGGTGGTTCAACGTCGACGCCGTCGAAATCGAAGGAAAAGTTCCTGTCTTTGATCTTAAAAGCCATAATTATGATGCTTCTCATCTCTTTCTTCTTCCTCATTTTACCTTTAGCTTCTTTCCTCCTCCTCCTGCCTCTTCTCCTCCGCCACCGCCGTCACCGCCACCGTCGTCACCATCTCCATCCCTCCTCTGGGTTTTCCTCGAAACAGCTCAAAAAGCTTCCCCAATTCAGATTCTCCCACGAAACGGAATCCGTCGGGTCGGATTCGGATTCTTGTGTGATTTGCTTAGATGGGTTCAGGCAAGGTCAATGGTGTAGAAGCCTCGTTGGGTGTGGCCATTTGTTCCATAGGAAGTGTTTGGATGGTTGGTTAATCAAAGTTGCTGCTTGCCCAATTTGTAGAACGAGGGTTCGATTTGAAAATGAAGATAATTGCAATTCCGGTCCTTGTTGTTCGAGGAGAGCAGAGTTTCAGGGCTTGTTTGATTTGTAAGTTTATTGCAAATTTAGTCCCTCTTTTTTGTATTATAAAATTGTACAGCTCCCTTTTTCTTAATAATCGTTATGAAGAATTCCTGCAATTTTGATTCACAGTTTGTATTGCTCTTTTAATAATTGAATTGCCTTTTATTTTATTTATTTTTCCTCATGAATATGATGAAGATTGCTGATACCTTTATTTGAATTTTTATTATTATAATGAGGAAATTGATTATAATTGTTATTTTTTGAAGTTTCATTAATTTTTTAATTTTGGCATTTTATTTTTGTTGTGATTATCAAAATTTGAAGGAATTCTGTTTATGTTATTGATTTCATTTACAATCATTTTCTCTTGAAGATTTTATCTTGGTAGCCTTTGTGTGATTATAAATGGTGAAACTACCTAAGAAATCCCTGGATCAATTTACTGTTTAGAAAATTGACTTTATTCTCTTAACTCGAAATAAAATATTTCAGTAGGAGAATCATAAAAACTTAAATATGATATTATATTGGTAGCTTTTGTGTAATTATATGTGAGAATGAATCTTCACTGTCCCTAATTATCATGCACATGAATTCGAGTTACTCTTTTTTATTTATTTTAAATGTATGAAGAGTATTAGGATTGAGAGCATATATTAATCAAATAATAAAATGCATGCATCTGATACATATAGAAGCTCATGATGAATCTCTGTTACATAAATATGCACAGAAGAAAATGTTAGTTAATGCCTCTCTCTTTGTGTTTCATTGTTTTTCTATGATGCAGCGAACATTCATAATTAATTCCATCATAAATATTACTTTGATGTGTCCATTTCCTTAGTGTAGATTATTACTCAAATGAGATGAAAAACAAAGATGCTAGCCTATAATGGTCCAATTGACATCATAAGCATATCATGAGATTTTTTTTCTGGTGAAACAAGCTTGAAATGAGCTTGTTACAATGGGATGGTGGCTACACCCCTCTAGTTCCCCCATCTTCCTCTCTTCGGGACACAAACATTGTTTTGTTAGGACATGATAAATCAAACCACTTTTGACAAGACAACTATTACTTGTTACAAGCATGTTCTACACTACTGACCTAACGAAGGTACCATGAAAGTGACTAGTAGGCTCTATCAAGAGGTGACACACGACCTAAATAGGTGAAACCCATAAAAACATAGTCTTCACTCCCAAAGAGGAGACTTGCTCATCAGCTCCAACTGAAAGTCCCATCCGTACTTTCTTCTTTTCTAAGCTCTCCTCCCTTTTTCACCACCTCGTACTATGACCCCAAGTGGTACGGCTATCCGCCCAAACAGGATGAATTGTCCTCAATATCCACCACATGTTCCTCCATGTCACCTTTTGGTATCAACACAGCTAGAATTGTCTTAGCAAATTCTAGGATGATGGCTCCGCCTACTTGGTTTCCCCGGCTACACCTCTTTGGCCACAAGCATTGTTTCGTCGGGACTTGAGAAATCAAATCTTGACAAAATAACCATTACTTACTAACAAGCTTATCAAGAGGTGACACATGGTCTAAATAGGTCAAACTCATAAAAATACCTTCCTCACCCCAAGGAGGGGCATGTGCAGCTCCAACTCAAAATCCCTCCCTTCCTCATCTCCTCCTACCACCTCAAGTGGTACTACTCTCCGTTCAAATAGATTGAATTGTTCTATTATCTTCCTCCACGCCACCTTTTGGTATCTACATAGCTTAGATCCTTTTGTACCACCATAGGTGAAGGGTGATTGTGCTGCTAGAGGGGGATTCCATGTGTGTGTTTTCACTTCTTCAGGTCTTACTTGACGGTTTAGCATGCTATTCATTTCATCACTTTAGGGGAGGGATTACGATAATTTCTTTGTGAAAAGTGAATGTAGTAACTGGAAATCATCTATTGCACCATATGTCTTTGAATGATTAATGCCTGCGGACACTTCACTCTTCTCAAGTATTGATAATCTTATCTGCCATTCATTAAAATGGGAACATCATGAAAGATACTTAAAATATCAAAATAAGATAGGACCACACAATAAGGGTATGCGATATTGTAGGTTTTATATTAAGAAAAATCGAGAATTAATTTGAACCAAAGTGTTTAAATTTTTATCCATTATTTAAATTGAACTTTTATGATATAAAAATAAATGAAAATTAAAATAACTTAAAAGTTTTATTTTTCATAAAAATACATTTGTGAAAAAGACTATTAAATAATATCTAAAAAATACAAAACAAAGGTCAAGTCGGGAAAATTAACAAACTCAGGATAATTAAATAAATGTTTTTGTTTTTATAACATCAAAATAAAAAATGGAAATAGGATTAATTAAAATAAAACTAACCGGCCGGCGGTGCTGCTTTTCAAAAATATACGCGGCACGACACTGTATAATAGTCGGTTACAGCGGAATTTAATCCCATGTTCTAGATCTTAGTAGATAACGATGAAGACTCATCCAATCAGAACCGTCCAAATCACTTGTCATATATATAAATATCTTTTCAACTTTTCCAATTTCTCGTATGATATTATTTATTGGGGCAAATGACCAAAATCTTGTTTACGTGGACACAAATCGCGCCCCTTATGATGCGATTTGTTGACGTGAGTGAACAGTTTCTCATTTTTAGCTTGGAAAATTTTGAAAGGCCATAATTTTTCGCTCGGTTGTCCGATTGAGACGAATTTTTTTTATTTCGGCAGTTTGTCAACGCGTAGATCTCGAAAAGTTATTTGAAATAAAAAAAAATTCGTCTCAATCGGACAACCGAGTGAAAAGTTATGGCCTTTCAAAGTTTTCCAAGCTAAAAATGAGAAACTGTTCATCGACGTCAGCAAATCGCGTCCTAGAGGGCGCGATTTGTGTCCACGTAAGCAAATCGCGTTGACGTGGATGTGATTTCCTGGCGCGTACCCTGACATCGCGCTGACGTGGACGCGATTTCGCGGAAAATGGACCATTTCAGTAAATAATTAAATAATTGACCCATTTCAGTAATTTTTGAAAAAAAAAAGGTTTTTTTTGGTCATTTGCCCTATTTATTGTACGAATTGCACTTAATTTTTCTCTTGAAATTATATTTTATTTTTTTAGTTTAATATTTAAATTATTATCCTGTTATATTTTATCGAAAAAATTAATAATGTTAAGAAAAACACAATCAATCAAAACATGCCATATGTTCAATATTGACCGATAATGTGAGAGCTGTCACAATGAAGTAGAGCTGCCCTGTTTTGGACAAGGCATTGGGAGTTGATGAGAATTTGAATCCAATGAATCATGTTATCATTGCCTCTGCTTGCTGTCATGGTAGAGTCGAAGGCTAAAAGGGATTTAAAATATTATTTTTCAGTTGTTAAGTGGTTTTAAAAAATAATTTTTTAAAACTTTTAAAGGTCAAAAAAAAAATTTACCCAAAAAATTCTTTTTAGCTTTTAAGGGGTTCAAAAAATTTTTACCAACTTATATAGGAATTAAAGGATTCTTTTCTAACTTTTAAAAAACTTAAAATCCCGTTTTATTATTTTGCTTAGGGCTCCAAAAATATTAAAAACGGATCTACTTGCGGTCTCTTAATAGGGTAATTCGAGTCGGTTCATGGAACATTATAAATACATTAGCACTAATAATGTTGCGGACATCATTGTCACAATGAGGTATTCTCCATTGGAGAATTGGATTTGGTTTAACATTGAGACTTGTTGGTTTTGAATCGTGATGGCATTATGAAGCCTAGTGATGAAGTTATTTCGGTGTTGAATCGACAATGCGATGACACGGAAAACATTCTTTTCGTTGTGAGCGATTGAGATTGGGAGCCATTGAGTAAGTGGACTTGAGTTGATGTTGTTGAACCTATAATGCAACTTTACATGAAGATGACAAATGGCTGTCGATGGAGAATAAAGAAACCGCAATCGTCTAGCACCATCGAGACGTCGACCTCGATCACAGTTTATGCCATGCTAAGGATCTTCATGGTCTCTTTGAGAATGATCAAAGACATAGTTGTGGAAAACCTTATATCAAACACGAAAAGCGGGGTGAATTACTGGGTTTTATGATGTACATCGGAGATTATCGGTTGAACAAAGACACACTTGAAAGCATCGTACAATTGTCAGCTGACCCGAACTTATCGATTGTATTGAAGTTTCTTTTAAGGTAAACTACACCATTAGTCACAAAATTCCGTCTAAATTTTTATTTTGGTCGCTTAACTAAAAAAGTCACAATTTGGTCATTGAATTATTCAAAGTTTTCATTTAAGTCATTAGACTGTTAACATTTATGCTATATGACTTTCTTTATTCGTATTACTTGCACTAATCGAAAGTTCTCTTAACCCTTCTTTTCTACAATTTTGTTTTTTTTTTATTAAACAATTTTAAATATCACAAATCTACGAAGTAAAATTCAAACAACTTTTTTCTCCAATCTTAGGCACTGACTATTAGATCAACTTAGAACTAAAGTATATTCTTCTACTCGTCAATGGATATTGATCCACCACACTTGTTGTCAAATCGTTGCTTGGAGTTCATTGGCGGAACTTTTTTTTATAAAATAACAATAACTCAATGACTTATATAAAAACTTTTGAATAGTTCAACGACCAAATTGTAACTTTTTTAATTAAGTGATCAAAACGAAAACTTACCCTAATTTAGACATTTTCTAATATGATTTAATTTAACCCTTAGTCCAATAAAAAGTTTGGACAATTTCAAAGATGGGTGTGGGTCCAATTACTAGTATAAATGGAATTAGAATCTTATAATCTAATTGCAACCACCTAAAGTGAAAAATAAATGGAATCAATCAAATGCAAGACCAATATCTTACACAAATTTTGCAATGTTCCAATGCAATTTAATATATATACACGTTTAACAATCTAATTTGTTTTATGCAAATAGAAAATTTCATCAATGTGTAAAAATAGAATAAATTTAACCTTTTCTTTAATTTTTTTATTAGTTAAATCAATTTTTTAAACATTTAATATGGTGTGCCAAATTGGTTAAGTTTTTTATTTTATTTTCAATGTAATTGGTTCAGTTTAATTCGCTTTTATGGTTTGATTTATCGAAATTTAATTATTAATATTATTAGCTAATTATGAATTTTCATCAAATTAAATTTAAAATTCAATTAAACACTAAAAGTTAACATTTTCATCTTCAAGTACCAAAATATATAAATTGTATTAAATAACAAATTGTTATTAAATGGTTTATTTTCTTAATATAAAGTGTCAGCAAATTTGATCCAACATTAAAGTGCATGGAATGGTAAAAGATTTAATATTTGTTATCAAGTCCTCAAATTTACAATTAATCTCGAGTTTGAATCTGAACAATTTATCCCTTCCATTCTTTTCATAAAAAAATGGATAAATCTCAAAAAGTATAATGTCAAATTTAGCTCTCAACATTTATATTTTTATTAATTTTACCTTTATTCTTTTTGAGATAAATTTGGTCATATAATTTTTAATGATATTGGCATGGGAACTCGCGTATCACTCCAAGTATATTTTATCTTGACATGACAATTGTTTGTCTCATATACCAAATCAACCAATAATTTAAAAATTATAAAATATTTAAAAATTAAAATTAAAAATCAAAAATTTATAAAAGATTATAAACAAATTAGCATGGAGTACATGTGGATTGCCATGTATGCTGAAATATTTAAAATTAATATTTTAGTGAGTATTTTCGTTAAAAACAACATTCAATTAAAAAAAAGAATAAGAGTCAAATTGACAAAAGATGTAAACATTAAGTGCTAAATTTGACATTACGTCATCTTAAAATTATATATTTAATGCACAATTTCATACATGGACTTTGATTTGGTGCAATTATGCACAAAGAACTTCGATTGTGCTTCAAATGTATATATGAAACTTTAATTTTGATTCAATCGTACACAATTAAAAAAATCATTAATTTATTAAATAAATATACTGATATATCAGCTTTTAACTTGCTTTGTTTAATATTGATGTCATCAAATTTAACCCAAAAAATATTAAAATAATTTTTTTTAAGAAAAAAAAGCCCCAAATTTATGTGGCTAATATGTAAAATTGGATATTATAGAATGTGAGCTTTGCAATTGTATGGCAATTGGCTCTCCCCGGTTAAGTACGTAACCCCTATGCCCCCTCACGTTTTCATGCTTTACATATATTTATTTTATAATTTTATATATATATTTAAAATTAATTATATATTATTACCAATATATATATATTCAGGTGGAAAGTCAGATATTTTATAGTAGAGGGCCGGAATTGAATTTAAAATTTTTTTGAGGGTCAGAACAGAAAATTTACCAAAATTTTAGAGTTTAAAGAGGCAAATAGGTATCAAATTAAACTTCATTTAAACGAAAGTTTTTGGTCATTATACTACAAGCTCGGTTCATATATGTATATAGAAAATTAGGTAAAAGCACCTCTCAATTTTGATATTAAGCAAATTGGTCCATCTAAAAAAATTAGAGCAGTTTAATCTCTATTAAATTTGAAAGTGAGCAACTAAGGACAATTAGCCACGATGTTATCTCGTACATAATTTTGATTGGTATAATAACAATTTTAGCTCTTGATATTTATATATTTTATGTAAAAGTTGACATAATGTATAAACGTTGCAAGCTAAATTTGTTAAATCAGGATCAAATTGATAGAATGTGTAAATTTTGTACGCTAAATTTGTTATCATAGCAATAGAAAATATGTCCAATTGACGAAAATCATTAACGTTGTAATTAATTGTTCTTAGTTACTCACTTTTGAAATTAATGATTAAATTACTCGATTTTTTAGAAAGACTAATTTGCTCAATATCGAAATTGAGAGGGACTAGAGAGATCTTTTACCAGAAAATTATTATTTAGATATATATGGTAAAAGTACCATAGGAGTCCATGTGCTACCATTTAGATTGCATTTTGGTTATTGAAAAAATGGATAAATTAATCTTTATACGTTGGATGAATTACCAAAATCGTTCCTCCTTTAAATTTAGCATAAAATGCTTGTTTTAGTATATTATAAAAATATAATAACAACTTCAGTCCTCAACTTTTACACATTTATTTAATTTGATTCTTATTCTCTTATTTTAGAAAAATTCATCTTAATATTTCATTTTTATAGCACCACATTAACAATGAAACATTGAGCCCCAATTTGTTCCAAATAAAAATATAAAAAATTAAAAACAGAACATTTCTTATAAGTTAAAATTAAATGGAAAAACAATTAGATTGTTTTATATTTTTGAAAAATATAATAAAAATAATGAAATAAAATAAATGCTATATATATTTATATTTGTTTTTAACAAAAAAAAAAAAAAAAAGAAGAAGAAGAAGAAGCGAATATTAATAAGTATATACCGTTAAATCTATCAACGTCTCCCCGCCAAAAATAGTTTGAGTATATTTACATTTCTATCCAACAAAAGTAACAAAATACCAATTGTATCCCCAAATAGCTCTCACTATGAGAACGCATCAAGGACCACCTTGACACTACTAGGCAGCCAATCTCCATGGCTTCGTTCACAGGATTCGTCATCGAGTTCAAGTCGGACAACTAGAGACTCATCTGACACGGGAAATTGTGTTTTCAACCGTTGCAAGCTCGGAACCAATCTTTTCTCTATCCATTCTTCTAATCCGGTTCTACCTATCCATACACCACTCATAATCTTTTCTAGAGCATCATCTATGATCTCGATCGATACCCTTTCCCCGATAATGCTGGAAAATCTTTTTGTTATGTTGTTTGATATATTGCGTCTAATGGGACCGAAGTCGACGGGTTTGAAGACGATTGCATCGTTGACAGAATCAAGCAGTTCACGGGGTATTGATGATGTTGAGTTGGATGATAGCCTATTAGCGAGGCCATGTTCTTCGTGGTTGACCGTGAGATCGCTCGAGTGGTGTGATCCATCTTCCACATTAGTCGCTTCATTAAGATCAAAACATAGCGGTGAACTGGTATCCTTCCTTGGCTTTGTTGCTCGGCTTGCCTCATGTAGCCAACAAGCTCGACGCTTTGAAGTTTTCTCCAAAACGGATAACCTTAATTGCCAACCTCCACTTGCGATACAGGTGAGCTTCGTTTCATCCAGGGAAATACCATTTGATGAGAATTTGAGATTATCTGGCAACCAATTTGCAGTGAGAATAAAAATAACATTTCCGAGACTGATCTCACGACCGTGAGAATCAGTGAGTCGGCCTCTCTCCATTGCTTGTTTTATGCCACCTCTAACTAACATATTTGCTTCGTCTATGTCTTCAAGCATTACTACCGAGAAAGGATTCCTCTTAACAGCCTCTGCTATTCTATCCAGCACAGTTTTACCACGGAAACTCAAATCGGATTCCCCATCATCACGTCTCGAGCCAAGACCTATCACCACGGGATCAGCCCCGCATACTTGATTTGAGAGGACCGACGCCATCTTCTTCTTGCCAACCCTGTCGGGACCGGAAAACAATAACCAAACATCACCCTTTGATCCAGCACCCTGTCGTTTTCCATTGTCTAGTTTACACCGCGTCACTGCTGCAGCCACCGCAGATGCTGCATCCTGCTGCCACCACACCTTCTCAGTTAGACCTTTAAGGAGTTTCTTGAACGAATCAGCATCTAACGCGTTTAACAGTTTGTTGCTTTTCAAATCCTGTAACTTGTTCCATGGTTCGGAAGGTAGGCAGCCCAAAAAGTCCCTCACACACTCTTTATGTGTTCTTTCAAGTTCGGTCTCGGTTATCTTTGGCCGTCCAAGAACAAGGTCTGTTCTTACCGGACTTCCAGGTTGGCTAGCTACAAGATTCGGGATCCGTTGCAGTGTCTCCCCACTGCACCTGTTTAATGTTAATTTGGGCTGGAAAGGCACCAAACTCGTCATAGAAAGAGCCATAGGAGCAAACTGGTCAGAGCTTAAACCGGATTGATGAAATTTCGGGTGTAGATGCAAGCAAGTATCATTCCATTTCTTCTGGAGTTCTTGAATCTTCTGCTTCAAAAATCAAAAGTATATGTATACATATATATATATATAGTTCACATATTTACATAAAATATTCCAATAAGACTTGTTTTTTGTTTAACTTGAGATTGTTACCTGTGCCTGATCATCATGGACTCTTGCATTCTGCAACCATTGCGGCAATGCCGGCTGAGTTGATTTGGAATTAGCATCAGACAATGGTTTCTCGAACTCCTTGGCTGCTAAAAGTTTGGCAACCTCTTGTTCGTAATTCTGCATGCACTGTGGACAACATCCTTGTTTTCGGGTAGGGTCGAAGTTCTCTGAGAGTTGCCTAGGTCGAGCAGCTGTAGTCACAAACCCATTCATCGAGGATAAGGACTCAACAGAACCGTTAAGGATCCCATTGCTCCCAAACCTGCGATCAAGCATATTATCCAAGTTAATATGAAGATTAAACCTAAAAAGGGTTCAAAATTTGTAAGAACAAATGACCTTGAAAGCATTTTAGAAGCAACAGGAACTGCTTGCAAATCCCAATCATTCTCCATTGAAGGATAATAAACTTGGCACCTCAAATAAGTTTCACAAGTAGCTGTTCCAATCAACCATAGTCTCCCATTACCTTCTCCGAACCGCTGCAACTTCGCCATCTCCGCCACCGCAGCAGCACCGCCTGGTTCCAGTAGAGACAGCCGTTGAGCCCCGATCGGCTGGTTACTCTCTACTAGCCATTTCAAGTCACCCAAATCAAGAATGACCCCTCCAAAATCCAAATTCCCAATCTTGGCTCCAATTTGAGTGCCTAATTCCTTGATTTTTGCAACCATTTGGGGTTTATCCAATGCCAAATCCTTCCATAAATGAACCACTTCAACGTTTTTAAAAATCCCATCAATTTCTTTACCTTGAATCATCCTTAAAATCTCTTGAACCACCGATTCCGGCGCGGGTTCGCCCACCAAAACCGGGTTCCTTTTCTTTCTCTTCGTCAAAATATCAAACACCTTTTGGACATCTTCATTCCTTTGATGCCCTGACTGGCTGTCTGCCTTTTGTTGTAACCTCGGGTTCAGATACAAATTCCGGTTAACAGAAGGGGCGGCAACGGCCGGTTTGAACCCGAGACGGATTGTCCCGGTCGGATTCTTTCCGTTCAAGGATTGTTCAATGGCGGATTTAACTGCTGGACTTGAAAAACTAGCTTCACTCATTACTCTACTAACGCTTGGATCATCGAGGATCGATATAATCAACTGTTCTAATTCAACTTTAACAGCCAAAAGCGGTTGCTGTTGTTCGGGACACCCACGGCGTTGATGGGCTTGAGCGCGTTTCAAAGCAGCCATCAAAGCGTTTGAAATCGGCGGGTCGAGTCCGGTGCCGCCATTGTCGGCGCTTTGAGAAGTTGGGAGACGTTCCAACGCCACACTGAAACAAAGCTCCAAAGCTCGACACTGTAACGGGTGGGATGAACTCGGGTGTGATTTAATACACGCTTGGCGAAGGAATCCGGCGGGAGACGATAGAAGCATTGCCGCCACATGAAGCGGCGTCGTTTGGCCGTGATTCCGACGGCTTGCTTCGGCTATTGAATGGTTTAACACGGTTGCCGCCTCCGGCGTAAGTGTTTGTTGGATCGTACTTAACCCAACTCTCATTTACGTTAGAAAGAATTGAAAGGAATCAACAAATGAAAGGTTTAAGCGATTAAAATCTTTGGGCTTTCTTTCTATTTTCACAGAAAATAAGAAAAAAAAAAACAACAAAAAATCGATCTTTATTTTAAAAAAAATCTCCATTTTTCCTCACCCATTTTTTCTTTCTCTTTGATTCATCAATAACTAAAAATATCAAGCACAATTTAAGTGACAAGATTTAGACTTTATATCCTCACCACCATCCATAAAATTGGGTAGAAAGGTAAAATTTGAAGGAAAAAAATTGATCTTTTTTTTAAAGGGTCGGCTGAAAGGTGCATGAAAATATGTTTGTTTTTATCAGACAAAAAGAAAAGGTAAAAACGAAATTCTGGAAAATTGAGAAATGGAAATACTTTTTCACTTTGCAACGATTTCTCAAACTATACTCTTTTCTATTTTTTATTAATTAAAGTTTCAGGTTTGAATTTTTAAATATAAAAACAGGTTTTAGAGAGTTTGACTTCTGTTTACAGATCCAACAAGATTCATCTGTGAGCTTTAATTCACATCATTTTTGACTTTTCGTTTATATGTTGTAATGTTTTTATTTTGTTTTGTATTTACTCAAATATGTAAAAGAAACCGATTATATTTTGTCTTATTTACTCGAAAAATAAATAAGTTGATTTATATGTATTAGATCAAATAATAATCCAGGTCTTGATATCAAAATCTTCGTGATATTTTTATTGTTAAAAATTGTTAAAATTTAATTTAATATCCAACATGGGAAGTTTTAAATTCAACCAAAAACTTTTTGTTCGTGTTAAATTAATTAATAAAATTAAATGAATATATGTTATGTATGAATAGAGAAAATAATATTATAAATATTTTATTTATTGTGTAAGGGTCCAAAATCGATATTCTATAACTTAATATGATTATGATTATTCGATACCTAAGGGAAAAGCTAAATAATAAAATTAATGCATATGGTTTGGTAAAGAATTTATTTATAAATATTGATTAAAATACACTGTTTTAATATTTATTTATCTATATTTTCTGATATCGATTTAATCCACATCACTGCAAACAAACAAATTCAACATTTTCTTACAAAGAAAAAAACAAGAAATTCGATCCCTCCATTCATCTTGAGTTTTTTTCTTTCAATTTTTATTATAATTAATACATCTAAATAATTAGAACTAAAATTAATATTGGATTGAAAATTAAAATATATGAAAAGTTTAAAAATAAAAGTAAGGAATATATCTTAAAATCGTATACAAATATTGATCAAACGTGCAATTAGATAAATAAATTTTAATTTAGTATAATTATGTATATGAAATTTTATTGTAGTTTAAAATATACATAAAATTTTAATTTTTATTCAATTCTATAATTTTAAAAATATATAATACATCAGCTTATTTGTATATCGCTAAATATAATTATTTATGTATATAATCTATTTAGTTAAATGATGCTTGATAAATACGTAAAATTTCTTAATTTATTTGTGATATTTCTCGTCTTCAATTATGTTATTTATGTTCCTAATTGTATTATTTATACTTATATTTTATTTAGGAAATAATTAGAGAAAAAATAATTTTATTTTTGGCAAGTTATTGTGTATTAAATTTTCAACACAGTGCAATTCTAGTATTTTCACCATAATTTGATCTACACACTTCTTTTTTGGGCTCATAATATATTGATTTAAAGGGTAAGAGATCTAGCTAAAGTTATTTCATGGCTTGAGCCCAAAAACGTCAAGAAATCACTGAAAACTGCCTTGGAATTTTGACGCGAAAATTGCCAAGAAACCTTGAAAATTTCTACTTTATGTAGTTAAGAGCATTTTTGTGCTTTCTCCATTGTATTATTTTTTTCATTTAAATAGACATTATTATGTTAAGAGAGGAGGGACTTAGACTTAGCCGTTCTTAGTTTTGTTTTGTTTTCTATATTTTATGAGTTTATAAACCTTATTTTCTAGTCAAAGGTTTTGTTTTCTATATTTAATAAATTCTTCTTTGTTCTTTGGTATTCATGCATCTTCTGTTTTATTTACAATTGCTCAAGCTTATCAAATATTCGGTCAGCATTTGACAGCTTAGGGCTCCTTTGGATGCCAACGCACTACAGTGCGTTGAATTTTTTCCCTTTTATTATCAATCTCACTGCACCACAGCTGCAGCATTACCTGTTTGGATGTGTTGGCTTGCAGCACAGTGAGGAGTTTCTGCTGCACTGGACAGCCTTAAGCTGACTGGTGGTAAAAGCTCTAGTTAGGTGTAGCTGGGGCAGTAGACATTTTTAGAAGACAATAATACCCATACTTTAATTTATTATAAAAGGAGTGTTTACTATCATGCCAGTTAGGATTTACATTGAAGGCATCACCTGTTGTTTGTTTATTACTTACAATCCAATGAATTACTATCATCGTGTTCTCCTTGTGTAGATTGTGTGGATCTTTTCTAGCTTACTACGTGATGTTCCTGTTGATCCTATCATCTGGTCTTGCAGGTTAAGGATTCAGGCTGCGGTGTTCTCCCACAAGATATACCAATTCTCTTTACCAAATTTGCACAGCCTCGAAGTGGAAATAGCAGTGGTGCGGGGCTTGGACTTGCCATTTGTAGAAGGTAAAATTAGAAACATTCAATTCCCTCGCATAGGAAGATTTGCCTGTTTCTCTTATAATCAAAATGACCTTTGTTCTTAAATGTTTGAATTTAGGTTTGTAAATTTGATAGGAGGCCACATATGGATTGAGAGTGAGGGCCTTGACAAAGGCTGCACAGTAACATTCCTTGTCAAACTTGGGATCTGCAGCAATCCCGATGATTCAGCTATCCATCACGCTTCATTGCAAGTTAGAGCATATCATGGAAGTGCAGATCTGAGTGGACAGAAACCTATATTAAGAGATCACGGTCATCGAGCTATCTCATCCAATCCCAATGCACGATACCAAAGAAACCTTTAGAGTTGCAATGAGAGAAATACGACTTACACTATTTTCTTATTTTCATATCATTTGAAGTGATGATTGCTGATTAAAGTGAATTAATTGGTTGCTGATGCAGCAACAATTGGAATGATAGAATTGTTGTACGGTTTCGAGGCTGTAACCCATCTTCCTCAGTTTGTAAACGATAAAAAATTGCGTGGTTGTTTCGGAAGGGACAGGTAGCAAGCATTAAACAGTCGATGAAACGATGGTATTTAGAAATCAATGAAACCATAGCAAAAATAAATAAATGTCACTAAAAAGTAAACAAAACAGCATGGAAACTGAGAACAAAATCATGAAACCTTAAAAACTTAAACAAGTTCATATTGGCCACAAACAGCAGACTGCTGGCTCGACAAAAAAACTACTTGAACATGTTTCTCTCTAAATTCATGGCTCACACTTCTTCGCTAGATCACCTCCTTACTTCTTGGACTTCTTCGAACCACTGAATAAGAAACATGAGAGAAATTAATCACTTGAACATCGATCCTTTTTGGAAAATAAGTAGAATATCAAAGATATACTTACCCAGCTGGTTGAGCAGTGGCGGCAGGTGGTGCTGCAACTGACTTCTCTACTCCTCCAGGTCCCTGAAGAAAAGAACTCCAGCCATATAAGTAATCTACTCAACATTATTGACATTTTGCCCGGTGTAGTGCATACCAAAAACACTGCACCATTCTTCGTTACGCTCTGTGATTGAACGAACATTTGGAGTGTGGAAAAAAAATGGCCAATATTAAGAGATATTCCAAGTTATTCATTCAATAAGCAAGTTTTAATAGTTATTGCAACAATGGTTTTGCATAATTACATTCGAAGACATGCTTGGTCAAATGATGAGGATTTTCGAGAATTTGAGAATATACCTGACATGCCAGTCTCTTCAAGCCAGTTTGACAGAGGTGAATCAAGTTCTTCTAACAGAGAAAGTGACCTTGAAATTACGATGTTAAGGGAAACCATTGCAACTAGTTTAATGAATCCATATTTGTAAAAACATTTTGTATCATAACCTAATTTCTAGTAATAATGAAACTTGTTATATCTTATGTTACTATATTTTTTTATTAAAATCATCCGTTTAGATACTTTAAATTTTGATCCAAGTATAATGTTACTATTTGTGAAAATAATATTTACCATTGTTATAAAAAAAATATTTAACTATAAAAAATAAAAAATAATTATCATTTTATCTAATAAATAATTTAAATTAATTATATAATTCATTAAAATATTGGAAGATACATTTTAATATTTTATTAAATGAATTTATAAACTCACATATTTTAATAATTTAAAAAACTTCTATTATATATCAATTCTAATTTGATGTCATTAATAGTCATTTTTTATTCTCACCTCACCGCTACAGCTGCGTTTGAATCCAAACACACACTCCACCATTGTTTCTAATCTCACCGCTACAGTAACTAATCTCACCGCCACCGCTGTTTTTAACCTCACCGGAGGCAAACACACCCCCCATCCAAACTAGCCCTTAGGCTAGTTGTCGAGTCAATTAGAATAATTGAATATGTAATTGTTTAATTCATTCTAATACTTGTGACAAATTGCATAATTCGTTTATGTCATAATTTACAATTATGTAGTGTGAATGTGTGATCTAACTTAAATAAACCTCGTTGAGGTGAGTTTGTTGGTTAGAATTAGGTCTCTTTAGTTCTTAATGTTGCCAGTAAGTTAAATATTGGGCATTGAGTTATATAAAGTTATTTATTGTTTAGGGAAGTAATTTCAAATGAGTTACCTCTTGGTTACCGAATAAGTAATGATAGATTAGTTGTCCAATGTTGAGTCAACAACTATAACTAATTTATTAAAGGCATTGAAGTTATATTTGTGTCGATGACCAAATCTATAAATCAAATGGAGATTTTACCCCTAGAGCTTTTCCCCATTGATTGTCCGAAACTTTTAATTGTTACTTTCTTCATTTTAGTTTTTAATTTGAATTTTGTTTTTGTTTTTACGAGACCCCTTTTTTATTTACTTTACTTGTTTTTGTTTAAGGAATGAAATCATTGTCTATCTCTATGGATATGACTCTACTTGTTGCTATCTACTAATTTATATTTTCAAGTAGGTTTTTATTTTTGTAGGTCTCGACAACCTATCAATGCTATGTTGAGAATTATGTTAGTATAGTTTGTAAAATTGAATCAAATCAAAATTTATAAATAAAATAGCACAAAATTAAGGATCATGTATCATTTTATATATTTGACCAAAATTCATTTTTGAGATTTATCCCAAAAAGAAAAAAGAAAAAAGACCAACTTTTAAACATTTTTCACTAACACAAAAATAAAAATCTTGATTTTTGTCATGTACATCATCCATGATATTAAAAAAACAAAAAAAATTTACAAGCAAATGAAACAATATTCATATTGTGGTTGCTTAAAGTAGTTTGAATGAACCAAGATAACTATTTGCCGAATTTATTTTGAACTTTGTTTTTAAATAATTACTTAAAAATTATTTGTTTTAAGATTTTAATTTTTAAAATATTTGTTTAGGTGGTAAAATGTTATGTCAGCATTATATAAATGTAGTCACGTGCAATCGTTTAATTGTTATGTCAATCTCATTAAGAAAGCTTAACAATCAAACTCGGTCAACATTTTACGAGAGGCTTGACTGAATTATTCTTTTCAATTTTAAGAGTTGAATTGGAAGTAAATTATGTATAAAGAGTTAATTAATTTTTTAATTAAAACTTTTTATTGGTTTTTTTCCTTTTCTATCAAAAGCTTAAAATTAATTTTCATGATATAAAAATATTATAATAATCAATCAAATTGTATATATTGGGAGAAGGGACAAAATTATATTGAAAATTAAATATATAATATTTTTGCCAATAAAATATCAAATAATAATCTGTTTTGAATATGTGGTTTTAATTTTCAAAAGACTCTATGCCTTGTCCTTAAGTGTAGACATATGTGAATCTAGAAGGTAGGATATAATTATATTAAATTTAAACTCAACCTATTTTTTTCAAAAAACGAAAGTATTATTATATATATTTTTTGGGTAAGGAATTTGTTGATATTGGTTATCAACAAGGAGAAGAAGATGTTAGAGAGGAGAGTCGGTTCACGTATACTAGGTGGTGAGCCAGTGAAAGGAGAAGGAAAAGAGAGAAGAAAAGAGATGGATGTCTTAAGGTTGGTCTTTGATACCATGCACTCAGGTTTATGTAAGGGGTCTCTCTTTATCTTGTACTGTCACATTATGGACAGTACAGAGGTTTGCATAATTGTGTGGGCGGTCAAGTGTTAGTGTCTTTACCAGTCAGTTGCCGCCATGAAGTGTACTATGTGATCTTGCTTTGATATTCTCGTTCTTGAGGTCATATAAGGCAGTTATGTCTAAGTGCTCTTAGCGAGGGGTGCATGACGGACTATCTCTAAGGTAATTCCTTGGGCCCGTGGAAGGTCCCTAACGAACCGTTCTTCACAAATGATTTCTCGTGGACTATTCGATAGCTTGCCACATGTCGTGTTTTGGTAGGAGTATAATAGAATTTAATATCTCATAAGTAAAAATTCGATTTCGAGTATTGTGATGAATAAAACAATATTACTTTTATTTCCAATTAAGAGATTTAATCTAATTCGATTTCAATTTTAATCAAAATTTAATACGACGGAAAATACCGAGAAAAAAAAACTTTTAACACCAAGCAAAATTGCTTTATAAGTACAATGATGGCATTTTTTTTGGTAAGATAGCCAAAAAATCAAAAGCTAGTGCAACTTGTCTCAAATTTTACCTATGCTATACATCTAAATGTAGCTTTATTTTTTTTTTCTAAGTAGGTAATAATTCATAAAAACAAAAAGCATAAATGACTTATTAATTGGTCCAAAGGTACCCATAGTTGGACGGTGGCACTTGGCAGAGGTTAAAATGATGCAAGTACAATTATTTTTTAGTCCCTATTAAAAATTAAGAATTAAACTTTAATCTTTGATTTTTCTTTTGTTAAATAAAAATTTTCCAATTTTGGTTCTACCCAAAAATTAATAATTCTATTTAAAATTATCTTAATTTTTTTAAAATTTATATAATTTTTAATTTTTTTAAAAGGAGGAGGAGTGTATTCTAGTGGAGAAGCATAGAAGAAGGAAATTATAAAGTAAAGTGTTTAGAGTGTCGTCCTCCAAAAAGCATCTTTAGAAATATATATAAGGAGATTTTCGGGTCTGATTTCGAGTCGAGTTATAATATATTTTATTATAATTGTGTATTTATGCATAATAAATATGTTTAAGGTATTTTTTTATATAAATTATATGTACCTCTCTTTTTAGACTTTTAAGATTAGTTTATATAATAATGGAAAGTGGCTTTGTCGTAATGGACGGAAACTAAGGGCACGCCGGTGGCCGTCCTTCCAAAGTTCTTAAAAAGTTAAATCATACATTAATTTATGTAAGTAAAAAAATTTACAACTTTAGAATATAATGATTAACTCCACTATAATTAAAAATTATATTTAATAAGTATGAAATTCGATGGATGAGGACTTCGATCCAGAGGTGAAGTCAGAAATTATTATTTAGGGGCCGGAACTAAATATGTATTTTTTAGAGTTAAAATGTAATTCATCATTATATTAATTTATATATTTGTTATCTTGAGAGTTAATGTGCAATTTAATCATTTACTCATTTATAATTTTATAAAATATAAAGGGATGAATGTGATATTTTTCAATTTTAGGGGGACTTCAGCCGTGGCCCTGCCATCCCCTTGATGTCGCCCCTGTTGGGTCAAATCAAGGTTCAAGTTGTGGCAATTAAGCATTTATAATGTTTGACTTTGATTGGACTAGTAATATAGTTGCAACTTCAAAAAACAAGTATGAAATTTAGCCCATAAACTGCTTTTAATTTTGGAATCTGGTCCCTAGACTCTTTTAATTTCATAATTGAAGTCCAATTAATTACGTAATTGGCTCACATGGCTAACTTAAAACTTTGTTGAAGCCTTGTGAGCAAATATATATATATATATATATATATATATGTCGACTTTCAATCTGCTTCATTGACACAACGTCAAAGAAGCAAAAAACCCTAGATTCAAAATTGGCAATTGCACAACTCGAGATTCAATATTTTTATTTGATTATTCAATCAATCATGCATGTAACATTGATCACATGAGCAAATTTTTCCTGAGGTTAAAAATAAAAACACCAAATTTAAATATACAAAAAATACAGCAGAATTAAACCAAAAATTAAGTACCATATTTTTTCCTCCAAATGGACAAATAGTGGTTTTGTCACTATTTTTCTTATCAGATGAATTTTGTAAAAGCACCAATCAAGCAAAAGATTATCCCAAACCCCTTTTTACAATTTAAGAAACTTTCTAAAAGAAAGCAACTATATAAGAAGGAAAAATAATGTTCTCAAACTTTTTTGAATCAAAAGTTTGATTATTATTGGTACATTGAGAACGGGGCTTTTAACAATATATATTTGAGCATATTAAACACAAATAAATTAAGAACCGGAATGATCTGAACTAAAATCGAGTAATCAACCCATCAGATTAAAACTCACATATGATAATATGATCAATAGAGGAGTTTGAGAACCTCACATGACAATTACATATGGTAAAACTTGAATTTAGATATTCAAAAACCCAAAACCTCAGCTTTTGTCAATAATACTGTTACCTCATTAAGCACGATTAAAGTAAAATAATTATTATTTTTAAATATTAATTAATAGGATTTAAATCATGTCAATGTAATCCTTCCCAATTTGTAACTTGACTCGCTAGAATAGTCCTTAATGATTGTATGGTTAGGGAAGTATGGCCCCATCAAAAGAACCCTCCATTATTCACGAGTTTAAAATATGTTATAAGTCTTTACATTTTTCATAAATTTGAAATTTAATACTTTTACTTTTATTTTTAAGAATTTAGACTTATTACTTTTTAAATTTCAAAATTTAGGTTCAATTATGGTCACTGTTCAAATAATTTTGTTAAAATTCAAGTTCATTACAATATAATTTCTTAGTTAAATTTGTAAAAAGTATAGGGACTTATGGCGTATTTTAACGTATTCACAAAAGAAAAAACGACAAATTAGAAGATGTTAAATCCCCACTTCAAAAAGCTTTATTTGAAAGCATGTGGGATCTATATTTTCCCCTTTACAACTTGTGGAATCCTTAAAAGGCTTAAAAGAGTTACCAACAATGGAAAATCCCACTTTGAGGAAGGTGAGGAAAAAGCTACACTTTTCCCCTCCCAATAATGGTGTTGAGAATTAGGGTTTGTAGCACTCACTAATAATGGTCTCTTTTACTTTACACTCAAGCATACATTCAACTTTAACTTTTGGAGATATCAAGGCAGCTGCTTTCTTAGAATGATTAACCCTTTTGGGGTACATATGTGCAAGTAAAAGATGGCCTACGTGTGCATTGATGTGTGATTTTTGGGTTTATATTGATTTTTGGGAAATATTAACCAAGACACATGTTAAGGCATATATGGGAAAATTAAGCGAAGGTTAAATAAAATGAAAAATTAAATACTGAATTATAGGGTATCGTTGATATTAGTAAGAAAGATAGAGGCAAGAAGAGTGATATTAGAAGCAGCTTGGCAGCATTAGATCTTGTTCGTGGAAAGAGTGAGATGGATTATGACATTATTGTTATGCAAAATGTTAAAATAATAATTGCTAGTGATTGAAAAATTGATCTCAAACATGTGTTTCATGAAGGAAATTAACTAGCGGATAGTATGGAGGCATGGCTTTTAATTTAGAACCGGGTCTTACTGTCTTTCCACAGTTATCTGATGCAATTCTTCAAATTCTACATGATTATTTAGACGGTTTTATAGTGCTTAAAATGGTTGTAGTTTAAACACGGGTGGTTTTCTACATTTACCAAAAAAAAATAATACCGAAATTAAGTTATAAAATTCGTTTGATTTATTTCTTAAAATTAAGTATGGAATATAATTAAATTGTTTAATAAATATAAATTTTAATATTTTAAAGTTAAAGAACATAAAAGGATAATGTTAAAAATACTTTAAAAATAAATAGCTTCTTATCTATTTATTATTTTTCACACTTTTCGTGATTACATTAAAAATTAAATCATTAATTTTAAGCTATTTTATTTTCTTTTTCAATGGTTATCAAACAAAGTCTTATTTATGAACTATTAATGGAATTTCTTTTAGCAGTGATGATATTATTATTATCCCATTTAAATATTGCTTGTGAAATTTATTAGTAGTATAAAAATACTAACCTTATATATAATAGGTAAAATCTTATATAAATTCTATATACTATGCATTTTTTGCATATTTAGTCTCTCTATTATAATTTGATAATTTTTAGTTACCCTATTTTTTTAACATTAATCTCATTATAAATTTTTATCATATCTATTCTTTTTTTATGCAATGCCTAAAACTATATCCATAGTCCCTCCCTAACCTTTAAATAAGAGGATAATGTGCTTCAATCACTTCAATCCATGCCCCCTACACTAATAACAATACCTATGTCAATTGAACTAAGACTCAATCTGCAATCACTTTACTGTTTTTAAATGTGTATTTTTAATCTCGAGCTCAATTGTTTCCTCTTGATTTTGTCAAATAATTTGGTGTAATATATTTCAAAAAGATAAAAAAAAAAAAGAAGACATCCCTCTCTCTAGAATAATTATTGGGAATGGAAATCATGAACTCCAAAATAAATAATTTTCCTAACAGGAACATGATTAGTGCAACTTGAACCCAGGTCACACCTAAAATGATACACACCTTAACCATCAAGCTAATACATGAAGTTCCAAATGAATCAATTTTTATACCCCATAAAACCAATATAAATCATACTTTAATTTTTTTTTAAAGTGAATTGAGTGTGGTTATATATATAGATATTATTTTCAAATGAATTGAGGGTTAACCATATTACATAATTACAAATCATAAAATTTATGAAGGGCCTACCAATACGAGTATAGTCCACTTCCAAATTTCAACTACAAATCATAAATGCAAATTTGGTTTTCTTGCATGAGATGAGTCATTGTCTCAAACCTAAATAAAATTAAGCACCATTGAAAATATTTGAGGCTGCATTTGGAAGTATGGGTCGTATTCATGTGTCAAAACTGTGATGAAAATGAGGGGTTTTTTTCATCTATTCACATGAATTACATGAAATATCATAAGGGAATCATATTTTTAATTAATATTATCATTATTTTGATGGTTTTTTTTACTAAGCAATCATGTTAGTTATGTTGTATATATATATTTGTAAGGGTTAGTTTAGTATTACTTCTTATAAGTACATTTGGGGCAAAAACGCCTTTAAAATAAAAGTATTTTTAAATAATATGTTTTAAGCTTTTCAAAATGTTTTTGATTAAAAATAGAAGCAAAAAATTTTAACTTTTTCTATTAAAAAAATACTTTTAAAAAACAATACTAATTTGACCCTAAATCTTAAGTACTCTACAATCGCCTTATACATAATAGGTTATTATTGCAGAAGCCCCACAAAAAATCATTTTGCTTACCCTCAAAGCCAAGGACGGCACCAAGGGGGCAGACACAAGCCTTGTCCCCTACCCTTGAAATGGTAGAAAAATTTAATCCTTGTGACGGCCTAAAATGGTAAATTTTCTTTATAATCTCTTTAAAAATTATGAAATAATATATTAATACAATGATATAATCTTGGACTAAGGAAAATAGAAGAGGATTTTCTCTCTCTTGTTTTTTCCACTTTCTTCTCCTACTAAGAATCCTCATATTTTGGAACCTTGTAAGCACCATGAGGAACTCATCTTCTTAGAGAGGTTTGCAACTTTTCCCCCTTTTCACTATACTTTTGAAATTATTTGATATTACGACTCTTCACTTGTTTAAGATGAATCGTCCCCAAATTCTTAATCTAAAATTTATATCAGTATATTATAAATTAAAAAAGAGATGGAACTCTAAACCTAACGTGAATTAAATACTAGCAGCATGATAGATATTGGAAGCTTAAGTTGATTTTCATTAATTGAATTGTGTTATTTTATTTATTCTTTCTAGGTTTCAATCTAGTTTTGATTAGTTTATCATGTTTAAAATTTAATTCTTTTACTTTAATTTCATATAATTTTATCCTTAATTTTTGGTTAATTCAAATATTTTTTAATACTTAATTTAATAAATATTTATGGAAAAGCATAAAAAGGGGTAAAAGAAAGAAAAAAGAAATACATACAATCTGTGGTGGGCTAAGTTGTGGTCATGTCCACCTTAGCTAATTTATTGGGCTTGTAGGTTAAGGCCAGCAGATTTAATGCAAATAATATGTCAATATTTTTTGGTATCTTTGTATTTAACATAAGCTCCCGAATAAATTTAAAATAAATTGAATCGTAGCACTCAATAAGCTCTTTTAATGTTAATTTCTTCATCTAAAAAATTTAAGATCAAAATTTTATGTAAACAACATCATCGAATTCTTTATCGCCGATTCATTTTACGTTAGTACTATGCTTTTAATATTAAAAACGGTTCAGAATTTTATACTAATTTGAATAATAAAAAGATGTTAATGTCCGTCGAAATTTAATTATAATTTTTTACAGATCAAAATATAAGTTTATCATATATTAATTTATAATTTCATAATTTCAAGGGACAAAACATTTTTTTCATTTTAAGAGAGTTAAAGTGCAACTTTATTAAATATTAATTTATAATTTCTTTATTTATAAGAGGATTGAATTGAAAAGTTTTCATTTTGGGTACCAAAGTGCAATTGTACTATATATTAATTTATAGTTTATCTATTTATAAAAAGACAAGATTGAATTTTTTTTTTCATTTTGGGGCCCTAAGGCTCCTATCTATCTTCATTTAGATTTACCTCTAATCTCGATCTAATCACATTAGGTCACCTTGTCGACCTAATAAAGAGACCATTGAATAACAGATTCGTCTATTAGAAGATGACACATGATTAAAAAAGTCGACCCCATATGCACATTGCTTGACTCTATAGCAAGGGACTCTCTTCTTCTAGCTTCCTCTTCTTGCAAGAACTTCTTCGACCTATTGCAATACCTTAATCACTTCCTTCTCTATTCACGACTCTCCTCTCCGGTTTTAGAATGAACCACCTTGTCACACTATTGTATCAACAATATTATAAATTGTTATTATCTAAAACGAATCAAAATACACCAAAATAACCTAATTGCACCAAAAACTCCTATTAAAAACTCTTTAAAAAAACATGTTGGGCTGTTCGTCCAATGTGATGCAAATTTGCAATTCACCTTCCTCAATATATATAAATTTACTCACTAATAACTAAAATAATTCGATTGAATCTTAATTAGATTGATATTAATGTTGTTGTCAGTGCAAGAAAACGTGATTTCGAGTGCGTTGAAGGGCATTATCCTCCTATTTAAGAATTGAAGAAAGATTATATAAATAAATCTAAATATAGTATAAAAAGAATAGACATTATAAAAACTTATAACGAAATTAATATTAAATAAATTTAAAAACAAAACATTTGTCATGTCAAATTTGACATTAAATCTAAAACCCATGACTTGACAACTACGTAGCAACCCACTGTTTTTCTTTAATGGGTCCATTTTATAGTGGTTTTTCTGTATACAGCAATTTATGGGTGTCAGTTTATAGGATAAAATGAATTTATTTATTTTTTGAGTCACCCAAGGTGCTCATGGGTCGGGTCGAGTCGGGTCAGGTTCAGGATGGGCCTAGAAAAAATTTTGGCCCGCTTCTAGGCCCATAATATGGGCCTGAAATTTTGTATAGGTCGGCCCAGGAAAAATTCCTAAGCCTGAGCCTGCCCAATTTTTTAATAAATACCAAAAATTTATTTTAAAAATAAAAAATAAAAAATATTTTAAAAGTATTTTAAAATTTAAAAAATATTTATTATATATTTGGGCTGGGCCGGGGCCAAAAAAGTGGTGCCCGAGGCCGGCCCGTTTTCTAAACAGGCCTCGTTTTTTGCCCAAATCCATATTTCGGGCCTATATTTTTACCTGAACCCTCCCATATTTCAGGCGGGCCGTTGGGCTGGGCCGCCCGGCCAATGAGCACCTCTAACCCAAAGTTGACTTAAGGTGTCTTAACAAAGAATGATTACGAAGAAAACAACCCCACTTTTTTATTGGTTAAAATACGTAGGAAGTCCTTATATTAGAAGATCTGGATCAAATTAGTTCCTTTATTATTAAATGAATTAATTTAGTCTTTATACTATTAAAAAGAATCAAATAAGTCTAAAGAGTAACATGATTAACATTTACGGTTCGACTACAGTTCAATTTCAAACAAAAGATTTTATTTATAGAACCATAAAAACTTTAACAATATTAACTTTATTAAATAATAAATGATATTTTTAAACAACAAATGTTCCAATTTGACCTTATTTAATACTTTTTAATAATACAATGACTAAATTAATCCATCTAATAGTAGAGAGATTAATTTGATCCAATCCTTATAATACGGGGATCTCTCAGATATATTCACCCTTTTCTCTCCTACGTCTAGCTTCAATCACGCCATTAGTTGTATTTTTTAAAACTACATCAAATGGGATTCAACTATTAGTTAATTTATGTTTTGGTCATTCAACTTCAAAAAGTTAAAAAAGTAGTCACTAAACTATTCAAAAGTTTTCATTTAAGCTGCTGAGTTGATAAATCATTGTTGTATGACCTATTTTGTGACCTTTTCTGTTCACATCGATTGCACCAATCGAAAGCTCTCATTCCCTTCTATTTTACAATTTAGTTTTTTTTTTAATGAAACAACTTTGAACTTTACAAATCCGTTAATCAAAATCCAAATAATTTTATTCTTCGATCTCCGGCACTAATTGTTAGATCGACTTAAAATTAAAGTATTCTTTCTCTACTTGTTAATGCATACTATTCAAGGGTGGAGAGCCAACCCCTTAAAATGGAAATTTTCTATTTTGATCCTTTTATGATTTATAATATTTAAACTAGTAATGGTAAAATTGCACTTCGTCCCCCAAAATGATAACATTTTGATTTAATCATTTAAAATTTATAAATTACATAGGCTATTAAAATGATAAGACTGCATTTTTATTATTGTAAAAATATACAACTTAATTCCAGGCCCTAAAATTTTTTTTTTGGCTTCGCTCCCGATACTAATCCATTATACCAACCGTGGAATCGTCTCTTGGAATTCGCTAGCCGAACTATTTTTATATAAAAATACTTTAATAACTCGATAACTTTTAAATAATTTAATCACTATTTTATAATTTTTGAAATTAAATGAATTTATATTTATAAAAAAATGTTTAACGACTCCCAAATTCTAGAGTAGAGAAGCTGGCGCTGTCATGCAAATTGGAGGAATTGTCAATATTCTATTTTGATTTTAGAAAAAGCCAAAATAAAATAGAAAATATATAAAAGAATTCCGTCACATGGCCAGCGCAGAAAAATACCAAAGAAAACAGCAGTGGAAATTCCAATTATGTTTCTAGAGACAAAAAACCAAGCCGACATTTCGGATCTGTTAATAAATAGATAAACAAATTCTTTGGTGCTCCAGTAACGGAATCAACGGTCATTTAGCGCGTGGACCCACCTTCCCTCCAACGCCCGCCATTCGGTTTCCTTAATTACCCTTAGACTAGAACGTCTTCAATTTATAAAAAATAAAATTCAGAATAGGAAAGTTGTTATTTATGAATATGTTTATGTAATCTTTTTGCTTATTTTAGATTTTTCACACTAAAAAAAATGATTTTTTTAATTTTTTGCTGAAACGTCAATATTATAGCAGTCAACATTGATTAAATGGTTTATTTGGTCAGTTTTGTTAGTTTAAGAACTCGATCGGGTGTAAAAAGGTCGTAGGAGTTTAATTGATTTTTTCAAATATGTTTGAGGGCCTTTTATACCATTAAGCCTATATTTATTTATCGGGTTAATATAATATTCTATCCACGAACTTTATAACTAGGTCCAATTTAGCACCTATATTTTACAATCATATCTATATTGGCACCTAAACTTGGAAAATGAAAAAGTTAGATGACATGGCATTTTAAAATTATACCACATCATTAGTTAAAAGTTAATATATATTTAAAAATTTTGATGATGACATGGCATAATATTAGAGTTTTGCATAATCAAATTTTGACGAAATCCAAATTTAGATACTAAAAGTTCAAATACTAAAATAAACAAAAAGAAAATACAAGTATCAAAGTGGACCTAGTTACCAAGTTAGAAGCAAAAAATTATATTAACCCTTATTTATTTATTGTATTGTTTTAATTGTTTTAGAATTTATTTAAAATTTAATATAATAATTTATATTATAAAAATATAATTTATTTATATACATTTTAAAATAGATTTACTTGCTCCAGACGTCAGCAAACTATGATATTGATCTTCAATCTTCAAAATAGTCTATATGAGTTTTAAACGTATTAGTATTGTTATATCCTCACCATAGTATAACATGTGGTAAGTTGGTAGGCAATTGAGGACAACTTTCCACTAGAAACAATTGGTAGGCAATCTGATGACAACTTTCCACTAGAAACAATATGCATACAAGCCCCCACGAGAAATAGTCCAAACACAACTATTTGTGTGTGGAATGGTCCTTAGATGACCCTTTGCAAACCCTGCCTGAATCAACATAAAAACAGCTTGCTATGAACCACTTACTAGGACCGCTCAGATGTAATTGTCTCGTACGACCCTAAAGATGAATATGTCAAAGCAGGATCACACAATACACTCTATGGTGACAAATGACCTGTAATATCCCTATCATCTGGTCAGCATGCACAAGTGTACAGAACACTATACTGCTGACTACACGACACTATAAGATAAAAAAGTCACTCTCCTATATAAGTTCGAGTGCTCAGGAGACCAACGATCGTCACCTTCTCCTCTAAAAACCGTACATAGCAACCTAAGCACACCATTCCTCTCCTCCTTACATGGGCTCTCCACCTATGAAAAATGAACAGACACTTCTCTCTACCATATTCTCTTTATTAGTATTGTATTATTCATATCCTTCTATTAGTTTAGCCATACTTAAACATTAAATTTCAATTTAAATCTAATGTGGAATATACTTCAAATATATGGACCAATTTATAAATATATGTGATTCCAACTAACATTTTAACACTTAAATTGACGACAAGACGTACAATATTGACCTTTTAAAACATTTTTATTTCAATGGTATTCACGTGATGCCATGTTTGAACTTGAAGAACAATGATTCCAAGCTTTAGGAGTGGGAGAAGGAATCTCATGTAACGCACATGCAACTGTAGAAGAAGAATCTATGCATCTCGTTCGCTAGTTTCATCTTAATGTTCCCCATGTGCTGTACGTTACTCCCTTTGCTAATTGTTATCCACTAATCTCACTTTTATACTTATATTTCGGGTTATGTTGAAAATATCTCATAAATTCATGTATTTTTCAAAAAATTAGAATTTAGGATTTAACTTTTATTTTTAACAATTTATATTTTAAATTTGAAAAATAGAGATTAAATTCTAGAAAATAAAAATATATAGACTAAATTTTAAATATTAGAAAATATAGAAACTTCCGACGTATTTTAACCATTTAGCAATTACGTCTACTTTAGTAATTGTATAATTTTTCATTAAAAAAAAAAAACAAACAAACATAATTGCCAAATTCAAGAGCAAAAATTATATGGTTAAAATATGCTCTATACTCTTCACAAATTTGAAATATAGTTATTATACTTTTATTTTTAAAAATTTAGTCCTTTTACTTTTTAAATTTTTAAATTTAAGTCTAATTATTAATATTATTAAATTTATTGGTGCGACATTTTAAAATAAAAAATTCACTTAACAGCAATATAACTAAAAAGGACGTTGTAATGAACTTAGATTTAACAAAATAATCTTAACAATATTAACATTTTGCTTGAATTTTAAAATTTGAAAAATAGAAGGACTAAATTTTTAAAATAAAAGTACATAGATTAAATCATAAATTTACGAAAAATATTTGGATTATATTAACCCTAATATTTTAAACATGTTTTCGATATTTCATTTCTAGAAAATCTAAGTCAATCATGGTCGTAAATGAGCTGTTTGATGGAAAAGACAAAAGTCAAAGCTTTCAATAATTTTCCAAATTAGCTTTAAATATCGTAGATGGCAATTTTGTAATTTATCAAAACCCAGAAGGGCATTTCCCGTTCCTCCGCCCCTCCAACGACTCCACACTGAAACAAACGAAACAAGCCTAACTAAGAATTTTAATATCTTACCATTAAAAGATAATGGTCAAATTTTTTAATAAGGCCCTTGAACTATATGTTTTTAACGGATTTAGTCTCTATAATTTCTAGTCCTTTAGTTTTTGAAATGTGTATTTTCAATCACATAGGTTTTTCTTATTTCACAATAAGTTCACCAAATGATGTGATGACGTGGTATACAGTGGTTAGTATTTTATACAATTGGAGAAGGTTTTTTGAAAATATACATTTTAAAGAGTAAAGAGAGTAAATGCATCTACTAAAATTATAAATGTATGGACCTTTTAGAAATTTGACCAAAAATAATTAGTAAAAAAAAAAAAAAACCAACTTCATAAAAAAACAAAAATTCAAAACCTCATCCTTCTTCCCTGACACTCAATCTATATTTATATAAACATTTTCATGTTCACCTTTTACTTTACATATTTTGGACAAATACAAGAATTAATTTTTTTTGAAAAATAAATAATGGCTAAGCCGTCGTCGGAAGGAGATTCTTCGACGGCATCACGGACCGGTTCACGTTCCACGATGGGGGAATCATCGTTGAAAGGTTGCGGTTTTTCGAGTTTTACCGGTTTTAGGGCTGAGAAGGAAGATGTTCTGAGGCTGGCGATGCCTCTATATCTACGCTTGGCTATGCTTGATTGTATTAAGAAAAAAGACGTCGACGCCGGTGACCAGCATTTTCAAACGAGCAGCTCCGAAGATGATCCTTGTGAAAATCCTGTCGTCGTTTTTATTAACCCTAAAAGCGGCGGCCGGAATGGTTCCGTCCTTCAAGACCGTCTCCAGCATATGATTAGCCAAGAGCAGGTAATACTTTTCAATTTCCTTATGTATATTTGAATTTGTGGTAGCCTTGGTTTTATATGTTGATTGAGGTAAAATAGTCCCTCAAAGAGCAAATTGATCCAAAATTTTCATATATTTGTATTGTTAAAAATGCACATGGCCGACGGAATAAACAGAAAGTGGCATGTCGCATGCCATGAGTAAGTCAGCAAACGTACAATGGAATTTTTAAGAGGAGGAGCAATTTGCTCTTTGATTTATCTACAGGGAGCAAAATCCAATCTGATTCTACTAGGGGCCTCCATGTTACTTTAACAGTTTGTTGATGAATTTTTAATTTGGAAATGTAGGTATTTGACCTCCATAATGTGAAACCGGATGAATTTGTACGTTATGGATTGGGTTGCCTTGAGAAGCGGGCTGAAAAAGACAATTGTGCCAAAGAGGCAAGGAAGAACATCAGGGTTGTGGTATGTTTCTACTTTCTACCAACCTTTTTCTATATGTTGGCTGTAAAATTTAAAAAATATGACTTTTCTGTAAGAAATATAAGTACACGACTTTACTTTTATGCAGAACTCCTAGAGTTGGTGTTTTATTTCATTCATGGTTTTTATATCCGATCATTCGTGATTTGTTTTTTTAGCAATTTTTACAAAGTTAAGAACAAATTACAAAATTAATTTAAACCCAATATTCCAAACTGATGGTTTAAGACTCTGGATGTATGGGCAGGTTGCTGGTGGTGATGGTACAGTTGGTTGGGTGCTTGGATGTCTTGGAGTGCTTCATGAAAAGGATCAGTTTCCGGTTCCTCCTGTAGCTATTATTCCTCTTGGTACGGGCAATGACTTAGCTAGAAGTTTCGGTTGGGTAAGTTAACCCCTTTATAAATTTTAAATTTGATGTTGTCTACTGTTTTCTTTTCTCTGTTCCTCATGCTCTGAATGTGCACTGCAGGGAGGTTCATTTCCTTTTTCCCGGAGATCAGCTATTAAGAGAGCTTTGCAAAGAGCTACTAACGGTCGAATTTGCCATTTAGATAGGTAACTAGACATTTAGTACTATCTTTTGCTTATGGGGCGGCATACTGATGGTTTTTGGGTGATTGCCTTTTGTTTTATTAGTTTATAATCCTTTGTTGAGGACTCATTGTATGTATTAGTTTCTTGAAATTGAAACATGGGTTTGCATAAGACATCATTGTTGCATAAATCCTACTTTTTGGTTATGTTATATCAATAATTGTTTCTTTGATGCAGTTGGCATGTTGTGGTGCAAATGCCTGGCGGAGAAGTTGTTGATCCTCCCCATTCTTTGAAGACTACCGAAGTGTGTGATGTTGATCAGGTAGTGAATTTCTCTGCTCTAAATCCTCTGTTTTTATGCAATCAACTTCTACTGTGTGGCTAGTTTTGAACAAGTGAACATTCATGCTTTATTGAGTCTTTTGAGGGTTTATAAAGTTTTATCTACTCTATTTTATAAACTTTGAGCATTAGGTTACTTAATTTGGGATTATTGGAATTCACCATTTATAAGCTGAGAATAACTTGCAGTAAGGTAATTATGTAAAAATGTGTTTGACTCTCTTTATTGAGATTATATTGTAGAGACAAATTTCTAAAAACAGAGTACCTTTTAGGTAATAGATTAAGATATTGTACTGTTTCTTTCTAAGTATTTGTTGTGGTTTACCATCTGATTACTTAGATATGACGCATTAGTGTTCTTTTCTTTAATTAAAAAATCGAGATTTCTTCTAATCGTGATTTGATGATCTTGTGATGTGGAATTTCAAATTTAAGTGGGAAAAATCTTGTCTGTGACTGCAGAATTTGAAGATTGAAGGGCGTGTTCCAGACAAAGTAAACTGCTACGAAGGAGTTTTCTATAATTACTTTAGCATAGGTATGGTATCCCAGTTTAACTTCAGGGTCTCGATTCTTCTAATTTCATGCATCTGGGAATTCACTTGGTGGGTAGCTGCATACATTTTCTTCTTAGAACCAGAATAGAGTAGCTGCTATTTTATTCAAGAGAAACAGAATAGAGAAGTAGCATTCTGAACCAAATTTGTAATAGAGTCTGTAGATGATCAAACTTTTGTAAAGATTCCTTTGCTTTATTAAAATAACTTTTAAATCATCTAAATACTATTTTCCTCTTACAATTGCATAAAGGTTCTAGTAAGTCCACACACATATGAGCAGAGTTGTCTTCCTAGGAACAAATCTGTGCACATTCTTGCTTATGGTGCTTTTTTATTACTATTACAACCATATTTGGTTCGTAAGAATCTTTATGTTTTCATTTAATTCAGGAATGGATGCGCAAGTGGCTTATGGATTTCATCATTTACGTAATGAGAAACCTTACCTTGCACAAGGTCCTATTTCAAACAAGGTATTTGTTGTGCTAAGTGGTTATATTGCCATCTACCAAATATACATGCCCCATTCAATGGCTTGCTTTGCTGAAACTAATATTATATTATAATTGGTCCATCTTTGTGGTAGATTATTTACTCCGGTTACAGTTGCAGTCAGGGTTGGTTTCTCACACCTTGCATGAGTGATCCAAGTTTAAGGTTAGACATTATGATAGTTGTTTAGTTTCTATCTTATTTAATGATGGACAAATTCCGTTTTCGAAGTAACAATGTTTGAATGTAATATCACTCAGCTAATGTTTGAATCGTCTGGAGAAAGTGTAGCTAAAGGCATTCTTGGTGCCGAAGGCAAGGCTAAAAAGTGCATTTACCTAACATAAGCTTTTGATGCTTAGATACATTAGTTTGAAAGGTGATGAGTGCCTAATAGACATTACTCCGTGAAGTTTTCCTCTATTTTTACTTGGAATTTGACAATATATGTATGTTTTATATTTGTATTATATATGCACCTTGCTTTGATTACGAATGTCTTTTTTGTGCATGTTCTGATGCACATGCTTTTCAAATGTTTGTTCAGTCACACCAACAAGTTTTGTTTACCCGGGAAAAAATAATCTATGAATCCATGAAAAATTCTCTCTTTCTTGTTAATGGTGTTTTGCAGTCAACAATCATTCCTTTTGAAGTAAATATAATTTTAAGATGTTTTAAATGCAGGGGACTCAATAACATTTTAAGTATCCACATTAAAAGGAAGAACTCCTCAAAATGGGAGCCGATCGAAATCCCTAGAAGGTACATTTCTAGTATCAATTTTTTCTTGTTATGCATAAGCATCCTAATTGCTGTATTCATCTCTTTTTTTTACTGTCATTGTGTTTACTTATCAACTGTTCATCTTCTCAATTCTTATTTAACCTTATCGTTTACCTACGATTTCTATAAATATTTATTTTATTTAACCTTCTGCATGACAACCTGTAATATTATGCTATTTTCTTTTAGTGTGAGGGCCATTGTTGCTTTAAATCTTCATAGTTATGGAAGTGGGCGAAATCCATGGGGTAATCTAAAACCCGATTACTTGCAAAAGGTATGGTAAATCTCTTCAGATTGCTTAGTAATAGTCTTTGTTTAGTGTTCATAGTACAATCTCTCTCCCCCCTTCTGCACTTTTTGGGTATACTCGAACTGTTTGCTTATATTTGATGGTGGGATCTAGATTTAAAAGGTCGAGTGATGAATGTGTATATTATACGGACTCTTCATTTTCCCTTAAGTACTCATCTTTGATATGTGTGTGACACATTTGGACATCCATGTTAGTATTATCTTCCAAATATATGGACAAACATTAAAAAGAAGAAAATATCCATGTCACATACTTATATCAGACACTCACCCCTATCAAATGCTGAACTTTTGTTGGTTTAACCGAAAAACATTCGGAAAGATGTTACTGCTATGTTTTTCATTCAACACCATGCAGGCTTTATTGATTATATTTAATTATTTCAACTTTGTGGTCTACGCTTATGGTATAAAATCAATGTTCTGAGTTATGATTTCTAGGCTGGTAGCGAGTTGCAAGTTACTCAGTCTTTTCGGTTTAATTTTAAGCTTTTATTGAGAAGCTTGTCAAAATCCAAATCTAATAATAGTTGCCTTCAATCGTCGTTTATTTTTCAGAGAGGCTTTGTCGAGGCCCATGTTGATGATGGTATACTAGAAATTTTTGGCTTAAAGCAAGGATGGCATGCATCGTTTGTAATGGTTGAGCTCATATCTGCAAAACACATCGCACAGGTACCGTACGAAGTTTTCATCATAACGAGTTGAAGGTAGTTAAAAAATTATATTGTAGAAGTACAAGATTAGGATGGACTGAAATTTTTTTCCTTGGCCTAAAAATAGGTATTTATATACCATATGCCTTTGAAAAAGTTGTTTCCATTGTTGAGAAAGCCTACTACTAATTACTAAAACTTTATTGGGATAAAGCAACATTTAGTCCTTGAACTTGGCTGTTTTCCCAACTTGGTCCCTCAACTGTTTTTTTGGTTCGCATTAATCTTGGAACTTGACAACTTTTTTCAGTTTTGGTCCATGTGATGACATGCCACTTTAGATTGTGTCATGTCATTCGTTTTACACAATCTTAGAGTGTAACGTCATCGAATGCACTTAAACTAGGAAAAGTTGTCCAGGACTGATGTGGACAAAAGAAAAAGTTCAGGGACCAAATTGAAAAAAAATTCCAAGTTCAGGGACTAAATGTATTTTGCAAGAAGATGGATAGTTCCTTGAAAATACCTTACACACTCATAGGGTGAGAGATGCCCCTACTTGCAAGATACTTGAATTCAGCTTAGTAATTGTTGAGCCTGACTCTAAGTTATCGAACAAGCTGAATTGAGTTGAGCATAAATAATCGAGTTCCTTTGTATACTAGGTAAACAAACATAATCGAGTTATCTGGAAAACGGGGTAAATTGACAACTTCTTTTACGGATTTCATTTTTTTCCAGGCGTCATCGATTCGATTGGAGTTAAGTGGTGGAGATTGGAGAGATGCATTTTTGCAAATGGATGGGGAGCCATGGAAACAACCCATGAGCAAAGAGTATTCCACCATTGTGGAAATTAAAAGGGTGCCATTTCCGTCAGTAATGGTCAATGGAGAGTGACATTGGGCTAATCCCATTTCTTTCTCTCGTGTTTTGTAAATCATTACGGTTGGCTAGTGGTTAAGCCTTTTGTTGGCAGCATCATCACCGAAGTGTGTTGTAAATTATTGTTCTTTTACCCCCCAGTGAATAGGAGCTAATCGGTGAACTTCATTCATAGAATACGCCATGTTCTATTTTTTTTAATAGGAATGTAATTTAACAATATTTTCCTACTTCTATTTTCAAAATGTCCAATTTGATACTTGAAATTTAACTTCTGTGTATCAATTTGGTATTTCCTTTTAACGGTGTTAATTATTGAGATTTTTGACTCGTGGTCTAATCATGGTCTGCCATGTGGCATTGTAAGTTAGAGAAAAGTTCAACTGGTCAAAAGAAAAGAACTTCAGAACAATTTTCCCTTTTATTTTTAATCCCAAAAAGTAGGATGAATTAGTAATATATGTCGTTTTTAGAAAATAATTAGGGTTTTAGGTTGATTTTTTTTTATATTTAGAGAAATAGGTCAGAGAAACAAAATTTTTAGTCTGTCCCTTTTTTATGGTTTAAATTTTCCTCTCTGATTGCAATGCCACATGGCACCTTGTGATCAGGACACGTATCAAATAATGTCAAAATTTGACATCGTTACAAATAGGTACCATAATGATAAACAAAATAAAACTACAGGTACCAAATTGGACAAATTGAAAGTAGAAGTGCTACATTGATGATTTTATTAAAAATATAAGAAGATTTTTTGTCATTATCCCTTTTAATATTATATTTATCATTTACATATTTATAAATGATTCATTTTCTTTCATTAGTGTGATGTTCTTTAATTTACTTACTCAAAAATAATTGAAAAAGGATTGCTTAGTTTTTAAATTAAAGAAATATATGTCTACACCTTTTAAAAATCTCATATTTTTTATTTTTCAAAATACAACTATTAAATATTAGTAAGTTTATATTTTGGTCATTCAACTTCAAAAAGTAAAAAAATGATCACTGAACTATTCAGAAGTTTTCATTAAATTCACTAAACTATCCAAAAGTTTTTATTTAAGTCATTGGACTTTAAAGATTTTTAAAAAAAAGTTTGACTAGCGAGCTCTAAGCGATGATTCCACGACCGGTATAGTGAAACAATACCCATCAACGAGTAGAAAAACATTCTTCAATCCAAGTCGATCTAACGATTAATGTCGGAGATAAGAAAAGAAAGCTATTTGAATTTTAATTTGCAGATTCATGACATTCAGAACTCTTTCATTAAAAAAAGTTGAATTGTAGAAGAGAAGTGTAAAGAAAGCTTCAATTCGTACAGGCGGAGCATATAAAGAAGGCCATACAAACACTTATTTTAACATCCCAATGACTTAAATAAAAACTTTTTAATAGATAAATGACCATTTTATAAGTTTTTGAAGTCGAGTGACCAAAATATAAATTTACTAATAGATCAGTGACCTTGGTGAAGTTATACTTTAAAAAAGTGTCGGACCCGGCTGGCTTTTGATCCTCCTTTAAAATGATCTCTTCTATTTCAAATTAGGGTTTTAAGAGCTCATTTTTTATCTGTTTAAAACCTTTCGAAAAAGAGGGAAAAGAAAAAAGCGGTCGAGATTTTCACAGCCATGGCGAGCACCAAAGTACAGAGGATTATGACCCAACCCATCGTATGTACATCTTTCATTATTTCCTGATTTCTTTTTTTCCCCTTTTTAAATTTTTTTTCTTACTCGATTTTTCTGGGTTTTTTTTTGTGCTGTAACAGAACCTGATCTTCAGGTTTCTCCAAAGTGTAAGTCTCTATTTTTCATTCTTAATTCCCTTGAATTTTCTTTTCTGGGTTTTGCTTGTTTGTTAATGAATTTATTGTACTGTTTTTTTTTTAAATTATATTTTTTCGATTTGGAATTATCCAGAAAGCTCGCATTCAGATTTGGCTTTTCGAGCAGAAAGATTTGAGGATTGAAGGCCGAATCATTGTAAGTTTGTGTATTATTTCCTTTAAATTAAGTTTTTTTCTACTTATTTGGTAAAGATTTTAATTTTTTTAAAATTGAGTTGTGTCAGGTGTTTGGTCTAAGCTTATACTTGAGGATTCGAACTCGTATTTAAGATCGAGTTATATGCTTTAGTCGGAGTGTCCTCTTAGGTGTTTAGTCCTAGCTTATACCCTGAGATTTAAGGTTTTTTGAAACTGGACCATACTGACCGGTCCAACTGGTTAGGCAGGGAACCAGCCAGGGTACCCTTCCGGAGAAGGTCATTGAATCAGTTGACTTGGGAACCGGTACAGACTGGTTGAACCAGCTATTTGAACCTGATTTTTAATATTTTTATTTTTTATGAACTTTTTAATGATTTAATTAATTGAACCGATCGGACTTGTTGGACTGGCGAACTGGTAAGAACTGTGTTAACCTTGTTTCAAATAGTTAGAATGTAGGTTTTTTTTTTTTTTGGTGGTTTTGCATGATTCGCACCGGCTTATGTTATTTGCGTGTAATTTGATATTAATGTGAATATGTTATGGTTTTCCGTTCCTTGCTCTGATTTGTACATATTTTTTGTTGATGAGATTTGGGGTTTTCTTTGCTTTTTCTCGATAATCGAGAACATTCTCTATTTTGGGTCTCATTAGTTGACAACCATTGAACAAATCACAAAAACATTCACGGGGCAACCGGTCCTAACATCTTTAACTAGTAGAACACTCTTGAGTGTTTATTCAGACTGTTGCTAGTGTAACAACGAAGGCAAAAAAACAGCAGTTCCCTTGGTCCGTTTTAATGAATAAAATCTGTAGGAACTAAGAATCTTTAGCTCTATTATTCGGCAAGTTTATATTATTACAAAGAATAAGGCATGAAGTGTAAATTTTGGCCCATTGTACAGCTTGGGAAAGGAAATAGGCATCTATTCAAGGGATTTCAGTCGCGTCTTAAAAGCATTTTTTAAAGAATTTTATGACTAAAAGCTCATTTCATCTTACTTGCCCTATTTGGCATTTTGCAGGGTTTTGACGAGTACATGAATTTAGTTCTTGATGATGCTGAAGAAGTTAACGTCAAGAAGAAAAGCCGAAAGTCATTAGGTTAATTATCTTACTCTTATTGTCGTTCTCGTCCCTTGTTTTATGTATATCATCTTATTTGTTCATTTTTTTTTCCAGGAAGGATTCTTCTTAAAGGAGACAACATTACTCTTATGATGAATAGGTAAGTGAATTGAAATAAACTCCATGTCTCTTTCTCTCAAACTTGACACTCTCACACTGACATTTTTTTGTTAATTTCTACAGTGGAAAATGATTGTAGATCCAGCAGTTATTTGGACTCGTGAATGCAAGATCTTCTTGTCATCGTATAGGTCAATCTACTATGACAATATTGTGCTATCTTTAAAAACATGCCTTCGTGTTAGAACATTCACCTTCTAGGAGGTGCTTCTAGTATTTCGGACAGTTTACTGATGCTTTTGCTTAGATTAACTAATGATTTGACATGTATGATTCTGCCCTTTGATCTGCACTATAAGATTTCTGATTAAGTCGGCATAAAAAACCCTTATTTACGATCCGTAGCCTGCATTCTTCTCGTTTTCGTTAACCATGCATGTGCTGCTGTTCGGTTTTGGATTTCATTTATTTCTGGTACGTATTGGCCTCCTCATTTATTTAGAAGATCTAGCTAACTACGAGTACATGTTAACTATGTTACTCCTACTCGTTTGTTTTTCTTCAAGTATAAAATGTCTGATACTTGTATTTGATCCATGGATTTGGGGATATGACTTTTAGGAATCCTCAAAATACATAGAAAAACTTGGAAAAATCAGACCATACCTAGTATCCTGTACTCAGTCTCACTCAAATCCAAGTAGCATTAGCCTCCTAAGTTTTTGAAGCTTATTGTCGAAGTCTTTGATGATTTTGTTTGTGTCAATTTGGCTTTAGTCATGATCTAAGTATTGCTATGATGGTAGATTGTCTTGAACCTAAAAAGTCTATTTGATTGTAGTTAATATAACTCGGAAGTTGAAAATGACCCTAACTAGAAACTATTTGAATATTAAGTTGCCTTTGGGCTTCGGGTTTAGCATAGTTGTAGCCGTTACCAGTCTAATGCATCTTTGGTGGTCAAGTGATCTTACAAAAAAGAAAAGAATCCAAAGTGGATTGGGAGAAACTCAAATACGAACTAGATTGGTTGTCTGGATCGGAAATCAGTCGGTATATCCCTTTGTACATAAGGGTTGAATTGATCTTTGACGAACTTCTTGAAACTGGTTAAAAATCAGAGATTGGGGTAAACTACACTAATAGTTATTCAACTAATAGTAATTTTTTTTGTCACTTAACTATGAAAAGTTGTAAAATGATCATCAAATTATTCAATTTTGTTTTTCTATCACCTGGCTAATATAAAAATAGAAACACCTAAAAAATTCAAGATAGTTGGGTGACCAAAACAAAAAAAAAAATCAAGTAGTTGAGTCATCATTTTGTGATTTTTCATAGTTAAGTGATAAAAAAGAAAGGTGAAATATTGCTATTAGACTTGTACTTTAGGAAAGTTGTGGATTTAGTCCTTGTATTTTAATTTGGTTATCTTCAGTACATGGACTCTAGAATTTGGAAATTGTAGTCTTAACCAAATAAATGCTAAATATTAAATTTATTAAGTTTTGTTATGTGTAAAATTTGATTTGTTAAACATGTTAACTTGTTATTTCTCATCTTCAAAAATATATTGATTAAGAATGCAGCGGGAGAAGGGGATTAAATTTATAATTATTTATAATTTTATGGGTAATACATGATTAATGGTATAATTTAATTAAACATATTGAACTGCTACCTATTTTGTAATTTTTTTTTATAATTGGGCGATTATTAGGGATTAATAGAGGAATTAATTGAGTTGAAAAATCAATGATGCAATTATTAAGGAGGAATCCAATGATGACATATTTAGTAGAAATTGGAAGGCTTTGTGGTCGTATCGCATTCACCTTTCTCAGTGTTATCTTCAGACAGTTTCTGTGAATGGACCCCTATATTCAGTAATGTTAGCACATAATCACATGATACCAACCTCTTATTTAAAAATGAAAACTATTTCAAAGATTAAAAAAATAAATACATAGATTTTGAAGAAGATACTGGAGTCTCCATCCTGTTATTTGAATGAGTAAATAGTGGGTAAGTAGAGTATCTATTTCCGTTTGTTCTGAATTTCTTTTCTTATTTACATCGTTATGAAAATATTACTATTTTTAACTTTATATGTAAAATAGTGGATTTTCCAAATTATCGACCCATAATTAGAGTTTCACATAGATTCGAAATTAAATTATTTATATGTAAATTATTTTTTAAAATTCAAATTAAATTCTAACATAGATTCTAGAATTAGTTCTCTTCTGTTTTGGTTATCCAATTAATTTAGTCATTAACATTTCAAATCATTTTATTTTGGTCTGTTGAATAGTTAACGGAATGACGATGTGACTTTTTTAATTGGTATAATAACACATTTAGTCCTTAATACTTGCACATTTTTATCATTTTGTCATAATTTTAAATAATTTGATAAATTTAATCTTTCACATTTATAAATTCTATCAATTTGATCATCAAATATATAGTTAAATATAAATTATATATTATGAAAAAGTACAAAATATAATATTATTTATATAAATATACCACATGTGTTTATATTTAATTATAATTATAAGGCTCAAATATGCATTTAGCGTCTCCCGAACTTGACACATTTTTTCAAGTTGGTGCTTATGATTTTTTGACCCAACTTGGTGCCTGAATTTTCATTCCATCAAGAGTTTTGGTATTATTTTATAACAATGTTAGTAGCAAAAGTCATGCTTATTATGTGTTCAGTTTAACGGTAACATAGCGTATGTTGTACGTACAATCACTTATATGAATATATGTTGTACGTACAATCACAAAATTATATAAAATTTTAAAATATAAAATAAATTATAAATTATAAAATATATGTATATAAAAGAATAAAAAATATAAAATTCAAATTTGAAAAATTAAAAACCTATAAAATTTACATATTTTTCTAAATAAATTGCAAACAAATTAGATGAAGATAAATTTTACAATAAATTTTATGCTTATAATTGGGGGAAATTATTACACGATTCTTTAAGTTGACAAGAATGCAAAGATGATTAGAAAAAGGCTTGTAAGAAGCTTTTTCGTTTTATTTGTTAGGTTTCACAAGAAAAATTTGCGCTCCTTTGTTGAGAATGCTATTAATATGATCATGAATGAAGTTGATCAAAATCACAAATTTACATATAAGTTTATCCATATTTAATTATATGTGTTTGAGGATCATCTTGATACAATTTGTAAATGTTATTGAATTATTTAGAATTAGGATCAAATTGATAGAATGTGTAAGCATTGAGGACTAAATATGTTATTATCTTGGTTGGAAAAAGGCGTATCATCACTTCCGTTAACCATTTAATAGAGAGTAAGTGACCAAAATAGAAATAATCTAAAACATGAATGACCAAAATAAAATGTTAGTGATTAAATTGAAAATTTTCATAATTGAATGACCAAAATAGAAATACATTAATAGTTGAGTACCTAATTTTATTATTCACCCAAAATTTTATAACATCGAAAAGAATCTAATCCTCAATGAGCATCATATCATGCTTAATATAAATATTATCCACCAAAACATCTACTATCCAATTAGATGGTTAGAAATTTTTGTTAGAGAGATTCAAATTAAATTATAACTTTTACGGTAAAAAATATAAAATTTTAGAAATTAAAATGTAAATTTATTTTTATTAATTTAAAATTTTAAAATTTTAAAGGAGATATTAAAAAAATTTTATTTTAAGGGCGTATATTCTCTAAATAATAATAGTAATAATAACTACTCCTCAAAATATAGAGAAAATTTTTTCCAAAATACTTCAAATTTACACTTTAAATTGTTTATTTTTTATTAAAAAAAAAGAAGATAAATAAAACGATGAAACGAAACCTGTCTCGTGAAGCAGCAGGACCAACACTCTTTTCTCTTCCATTTTTCTTTTCTTTTCTTTTCATTTGATTTCTCTTTGAAAATCCCTTCCTTTCTCTCTCTAAATTCTTTGCTTCTTTCCGTTTCCTTTCCCTTTAGATGTTTAGTTCAAAGTGTTTCCTTTCTACATTCACCTCATTTCACTCACATTACCAATAAATAACCCTCCACAAAGTCCCGAAGGTGAAAGCTAGAGGTAAAGAGAGTAGAATTGGAGTAAAACCCATTTTTAGTTGAAGGGAAAAATGTCGGATTTAGGTAAGCCGGTGACGGAGAGAGGGGGTTTCGAGAAACTTCCTGATCAACTTCGTGACTCACTGAGTTACGATTTTAACAAGCCTGATTTCCGTGAACTCGATCTGGGTTCACCCGTTTCGCCGCTCCGAACTCGACAATCCGGTCTCACGATGACAACGACTACTAGTTCGAGCTCGAGCTCATCCGGATCGGTTTCGGGTCGAAATGGATCCATCGTGACTGGTAGAAGATACGAGTCTCGTATAAATAACAATTCCGGCGAACTTTCCGGGTCAAACGAAACAAGCCCGACTGTTTCGACGCGGATTTTAAAACCGGGTCAGATAAGATCCGAACCCAACATCCCCGTCAGTTCTCCGTCTGTCAATGTTCTTCCGACGGGTAATATATGTTCTTCAGGGAAAATCCTAAAAACCGGCATGGCGGTGAATCGGAGCTCAAGGCCCGACGTTTTAGGTTCTAGGTCCGGTAATTATGGCCATGGCAGTATAATGCGGGGCTCTGGAATGGGAATTGGACACATTACAGCTTCCAAAGGTGGTACCTTTGATCACAATAACACCATGGGGAAAGCAATGGAACCTGATGAAGTGAAGAGAATTGGCAATGAGATGTATAAAAAAGGACAATTTTTAGAGGCTTTGAGTTTATATGATAAGGCTATAGCTTTGTCTCCAGGTATTGCGGCTTACCGGAGTAATAGAGCGGCGGCATTGACGGCGTTAGGGAGATTAGGAGAGGCGGTGAAGGAGTGTGAGGAAACTGTTAAGTTGGATCCTAACTATTGGAGGGCTCATCAGAGATTGGCTTCATTGTTGTTAAGGTATAAAATAATTTCGATTATACATTCCTTTTGGTGTTTAAATGGTTTTCTTAGAGTGTGAGTAGAAATATTTCTGTATAGTTCTTTTGATGTTTTTAATCTAATTTTGTTAGAAAAAATCTTGGTTTTAATTGTTGCTAATGTTGTTGATTGGTTTTGGTGGGTTGTGATGCTTTTGATCTACATTGTTGGACTTCTTGTTTTGTGTTTGTGTATGTTCGTATGTGTGTATGTATGTGTGTATGTGTGTGTGTGTATGTATTATGTGTGTTTCTTGTATTTCCTTGTTCCTTTAGGTACATTGTGGAGGCTCCTGTTAATACAGATTGCATTTTGCCTTTTTACTAAAAAACTGGACAAATTAGTCTATGTATCTTAGATCAAAGAGCAAATTGGTATTTTTTGTTAAAAATTTCACCAATTTCTACCATTAAACACGGGCCTAGTTGATGAAATAATCAGATAGTTACACATGGCGTGTAATGTGTACCTTATGTTTTCCTTTATGTTGTTAGTGTGTATGTATGTTTGTGTGTATGTTTGTATGTATATGTATGCGTGTTGTATTTCCTTTTTCTTTAGTTGCTTTGTCTTGGAGGTGGTCCCAAAATTTCGATTCGGTGAATGAATTTGAGTAATGCATTGATGAGAGTAGTCACTAATATTATTGATTGTTATATTTATTTATATATATATATTAGTTACTTTTCTGTTTGCCATATTTAATATTTATCCTCAGAACTGTCTGCTCTCTATCTTTTCATTTCTGATCCGGGTTTCTTCAATTCTTCGTGCCTGTACCGACTGTTGACTTTTAGTTATATGGTTCTCGTGTTGGTCGTAGTTTGTATTTGTTAGATCACCTTACCTAGGTTTATTCTTCTTTTAAGTATTTCTCAAGTTGTTTGTTGATATTCGATGTCCAGCTTCTCTCAACCAATCTGGTCAAATGTTTTACGGTTTTGTGTTCAAACTACATATATCCTTAAAATGATTGGCTATTGGATATTGGTTAGCTCATGAGTCATGAGCTTGTCGGCTATGTTCTCTATCGTCTATAAAAGATTATGTATCCATCTGTTCCATTGTTTTGCATGTTTACGTTACTTCTCGCGAGTTGTTCTCATTGACACCGATGTACCTATAATATTTTGGTTGCTTCGATTTAACGCCGCTGCACTTCAGGGTCGGGCAGGTCGAAAACGCTAGGAAGCACCTATGTCTTCTGGGGCAGCCACAAGATCGAACTGAGTTACAGAAGTTGCAGGCTGTGGAAAAGCATCTTTGCAAGTGTACAGATGCTCGGAGAATTAGGGACTGGAAGAGTGCATTAAGGGAAACCGATGCTGCCATTGCCTCTGGAGCTGACTTCTCTCCTCAGGTAAAAAAGCGGTAAAAGTATCATGGAAGCCGTTGTACTTGGAGTCAGATTGCATTTTACCCCATTTACTCAAAAAATGAGCAAATTAGTCCTTGTATATTAGATTAAAGAGTAAACTGGTCATTTCTATTAAAAATTTCATCCATTTCTACTGTCAAAAATTGAGTGGCTGACAAAATAACCAAATAGACATGTACAGTAAAAATGAATTAAATTTTTAACAGGAGGACCAGTTTGCTCTTTGATCTAATGTACATGGGCTAATTTGTCAATTTTTTAGTAGAGGGGGCAAAATGTAATCTGACTCATAGTATAAGTTCCTCCATGGTACTTTTACCATAAAAAAGCTCAGCTAAAGTTTTTTCTTCATTAAATTACGAAGAATTTGTGCAGTTAACGGACATGGAAAATGGCTGAACTGATTCAAATTGAATTTACAGCTTTTTATGTGTAGAGTGGAAGCCCTTTTGAAACTCCATCAACTCGATGATGCTGAATCAAGCCTTTCGGTTGTTCCTAAATTAGAACCATGCACCAACTCCTGTTCACAGACTAAGTTCTTCGGGATGTTTTCTGAAGCATATCTCTTCTTTGTCCAAGCACAAATTGAGATGGCACTCGGAAGGTTAGTAAAAAAACGATTCTAAGCTTAATCTGATATCAGTTATTTGCAAAATACAAAAATTGATAGCGGATATATTACAGGTTCGAGAATGCTGTTACAGCTGCTGAAAAGGCTGAACAAATTGATCCCCGAAATGTTGAAGTTGCTGTACTGCTTAACAACGTGAAGTTGGTTGCGAGAGCACGGGCACGTGGGAATGATCTGTTCAAATCCGAAAGATTCACTGAGGCCTGCTCAGCGTATGGGGACGGTCTTAGGCTCGATCCATCAAACTCTATTCTTTATTGTAACAGAGCAGCTTGTTGGTTTAAGCTCGGGCGGTGGGAACATTCCGTTGAAGATTGTGACCAAGCTTTAAGCATCCAACCAAATTACATAAAAGCCCTTTTACGAAGAGCGGCATCTAATAGCAAGGTATAGAAATTCTTTAAAAGCTTTTTTTTAGGTAAAAGTACCATGGAGGCCCTTGTACTAGGAGTTAAATTGTATTTTGCTCACTTTACTTAAAAAATGAGCAAATTAGTCATTGTATCTTAAATCAAAGAGTAAACCACTCCTCTCTGTAGAAATGGATAGAATTTTTAATCGGACTGATTTGCTCTTTAATCTAACGTGCATGGGTTAATTTACCAATTTTTTTAGTAGAGGGGGCAAAATGCAATCGGACTCCTTGTACAAGGGCTTCTATTGTGCTTTTACCCTATCTTTGATCATAAGAATAGCCATCTCATGTATATGCTATTTGACATTGTGAACTATAGCTAGAGAGATGGGCTGATGCGGTTCAAGATTACGAAGTTTTGCGAAGGGAACTTCCCGATGACAACAAGATTGCCGAATCTCTATTTCAAGCACAAGTCGCATTGAAGAAATCTCATGGCGACTTCGGCGAGGAAGCATGCAGTATCAAACAGTTCCGAGCTGCGATATCTCTGCCAGGTACATTTTTGCCCTTGCGTTCACCAAAATTTAAACTGTCATCGTTTTTACCGTCTCGAATCCCCTCTTGAAAGAGTTAATTCAATCAACAGGCGTTTCCGTAGTCCATTTCAAGATGAGTTCCAACATGCAATGCAAACAGATATCTCCATTCGTGGATTCACTATGTGACCGCCATCCCTCCGTAAATTTTCTAAACGTAAACGGCCCACCTTTTATTTTTTTTTCTGATACTCGTTTAGAAAATAACAGAAATGTGTTCTTTCGAATAGGTGGACATCGAGGAGAGTCCTGGAGTTGCAAATGCCGAAAACATAAGTATCTTACCAACATTCAAGATATACAAAAACGGTTGCTGCCTCAAGGAAATGGTGTGTCCGAGTCGAGAAATGCTTGAACACTCAGTGATACATAATAGCTCTTACAACCCATGATGGCACCGTTTTCCACTATAATTTTTTCCGGTACTTTCTTGCTGCCCAAATCTCCATTTTTGTTGGGAATTTACACAAAAACCATTGTGCCATAGGAACCCAGAAAAGTCACAGCTTTTAGTTCCCTTTTGCAGCTTTTAAATTTATTCATTCATTTCCTCATTGCTTTGGGGTTCATTTTAAAGATGCAATGAGAGGATTTGCAGGCAGGCTGTTAGTAGATGATATGTGCTTGTGTATATATACGTGTGATGATAAATATTGTTTCTTTTTTATTTCATCAATAAGGAAAAAAAATTCGTATTATCTATAAATTTGTGCTAAAAATAAATTGAATATAAATTATAAATACCGTTTTGTTTCTTTATTGAGTGAATGCACTTTAAATTTATACATTGAATAAAAAATTAACATTGCTGCTTTTATTTTCTTAAAATTTCAAACACTACAGGGTTTTTTTATGGTTTATTGACTATATATATATATATAATTATGGTTTCTAATGTTTCATTGTCTTAACATTTATTTAGGGAAAAATACTATGGAGGTATTTTTGTATTAGAAGTTAGATTGTATTTTGTTGTTCTGAAAAATGGTTAAATTAATTCTTGTATATTAGATGAGATTAATTTGTCTATTTTTGTGTAAAATGGATTCCGACTTTTAATTCAGGGATCTATTTTTGTGTAAAATAGATGCTAAATTATTGAATAAAGTTCAATATATGATGAGTACGAGTACATATATATATATATATATATAAGTTAAAATCATATCGAGATTATGCTATGCTCGCATGATTAAGATTCGATATGATCTTGGGATTTAAAAATCCTTATTCGGTAAGAGGGAAGCCCATTTCTTTAAGAACTTGAGCACATCCAGGGACAGCTACCTTCTTCTTGAAGCCAAGATTGTTAGCCTTTCTGCTAGGCTCGGCTAAGCCATCATCGCTTGTTAATTCCACTTGTGCCTTTTCAAATGCTTCCATCTTCTCGTTACAATCCGCCCTTGGACTGCTCACCGTGCTCACCTCGCAAATCTGTTCCTCGTGGTTGCCTTCCACCGGGATCTTGTACACACCGTTTGCGTCTGTTTCCGCTTCGTGGCTGTACGTAACAGTTTCGTCCCCTTGTTTCCTGCACTCCAACTTCACCTTGGCACCTACAAGAACATTGAGTTAATGAGCAACGGTAAGAGGAAAGAGAAAACCATGAGGGATTTAATAAACGAAGATTTCTTGTTCCGCAAGCAAGCAAAAGAAAAAAGAGTAAGAAAAAAAAGTGAAACTATAAGGAATTTAATAATCAAAGGTTTCTTGTTCTTCAAGTAAGTAAAAAGAAAGAGAAAAGAAAACCTGGTATGGGTTCGCTGAGTTTGGTTTCGAACTCTACGCGGCAAGTGTCACAATAAATTTTGCCGAGTACGACGAACTTGTTGTCGAGACTGCCGGCATAGGCGAAGCCAACGAGGGAAGACAACAAGCAGATTGCCATTGAAACCAGGGCCCTCTGTGAAGCTTTTGCCATTTTTTTCTTATTTGTTCCTGTTTTGGGTTGATGAAACTTGTAAACAAGGTGAATTTATAGGGATTTAATTTTGTTTCAACCCCTTTTTTTTCGCCATTTTTAAAGTATTTGCAGAGAAAGACTCATTCTTTTTTAACTAAAATTAGTAATATAAAAGTAACAATAAAATCATGGGTAAATTGCACCAGTAGTAACTCAACTATTAGTAAATTTCTTTTTTTTTCACTCAACTATGAAAAATTACAAAATGGTCAACCAACTATTCAATTTTGTCTTTTTTGGTGACCAGGTGGGTAGCTTTTAAAATTAGCATGATAGTAACTTTAATCCTCAATATTTCTGCATTGTTTCAATTTAGTCTTGATTGTAAAAAATTTAACCCTTAACATTTACACATTGTGTAATATGGTCTTTTGCAATTTTACTTTTCTTTATGACCCTTTAACCTAAAAAGCTAAAAAAAACAAATTTATTAGCTAAATTTGATTGAAAATATAAAAAATAGAAACACTAAAAAATCTAAGATAATAATTTTATTTTTCCCATTCTTTTAAAATTAACCCTCAATGTTACAAAGACAAACTAAACGCAAAAAAAAAAAAAACACTGTGTAAACGTTGAGAGTTATTTTTAGAATCAAAACTAAATTGGCATAATGTATAAATGTTGAAGTTAAAATTGCTATTATGTTAATTTTAAAAGCTATCGACATTAGTCAACTAGTCAACAAAAAAGATAAATTTGAATAATTGGGACCACTTTATAACTTCTCATAGTTGGATAACCAAAAAAGAAATTTACTAAGAGTAAAGTTACCATTTTGTAACTTTTCATAGTTGGGTGACTACTAATGGATTGCCACATACGTGGCTATAATTAGAACCAAACCAAGGCTTGCTTACATTATATATATATTGGCCAGATTGCTTAATATATATATTGGCCAGATTGCTTACATAATATTTAAAAAGCATATAATATAATAAGTTTTGGTGCAACAATAAACACTGTAACTAGGAATTTAAATAGCATCATCCACATTTTTTAACCCGTCGTCAATGTGTGTAATTCTTATTCTCGGGACTAAATCGACTTAAGAGTTAGCCGAAGTGGGGTTTAACCGGTGTTTTGCAAGCCGGCAGCAATACCCTTCATGGTCAAGATGAGGGTGTCTTCTAAACCGGGGGCGTATTCACTTGTTGGGTTTAGTTTCACGAGTTCATCCGCGGATTTGTTTGATTCCATGATCTCTTTGGAGATATGTGGACGGAACTTGACATCGTAGCTCGGGTCACGGATACGTTTGAGTGTGTAGGCTTGGCAGACATTTAGTGTTGTTATGTATGAATCTCGGAGCCGTAGTCTTTGCTTCAAGTACGGATCACCTTCGAGAAGATCCTTGTGCCCAGCAATCTGGAAATAGCATCAACATTCGTTAGCCAAATACATTGTTCGAAAGAAATAAATCGAAGCAGGGAATTGTGTTCTAGTGAGTTTACTTGTAGGAGAAGGCTTTTAGTTTCTTCATAGTTAGTCCTCAACCGCTCTCCAAATGACCATAGTTCTTGAGAAACAAGGAGATTATCATATAAGGCGGCGATCCCGGGATCTCCTTTTGCGAAGACCATTTCAACCAAATCGATCGTTACCCGGAAGAAAGGCCATTCGTTGTACATCTGCCGCAGCATATGGAGATTCTTAATGTCCTTTTGAATGGCATGTTTGAATGCTGCTCTAAAACCGAGCCAAACGGGAAGATGAAATCTCGTCTGTGTCCAGGCAAAGATCCACGGGATAGCTCGGAGAGATTCGATGCCCCCACTTGGCTTCCGCTTCGATGGTCTGCTACCAATATTCATCCTACCGTACTCTAACTCGGGTGTAGCCTACAACCAAAAGAAACAGTATTATTCAATCAAAAACTGCTAAGAATGTGAGTATGCAAGTTCACTTACGAGGCGGAAATATTCAACAAATCGAGGTTCTTTGAAGACAATGGAACGGTACTCCTCTGTAGCAACGACCGCCATTTCATCCATCAAAGCACGCCATTCAGGTTTCGGTGAAACCGGAGGGTGCATACCATGCTCAAGTGTGGCAGCTGTAAAACGTTGGAGTGTTCTAAAGCACAAATGCTCTTCTCCGAACGATTTCTCAATAACTTCACCTTGAACTGTAACACGAAGTGACCCGTGAATAGTTTCCGGTGGTTGAGATAATATAGCAAGATGGGTGGGACCACCTCCTCTTCCAACAGTTCCACCGCGACCATGGAACATTGTTAGCTTCACACCGAACTGCTTAGCGACCTTTATAAGCTCCTCTTGAGCTTTGTACAACTGCCACGCAGCAGAGAAACGCCCAGCATCTTTACCCGAATCTGAGTACCCAATCATAACTTCTTGTTTGCCGTTGATCCGGTTTCTATACCAATCTATAGAGAAAAGTCGAGCCAATGCAGCGGGTGCAGCCTCTAAATCCGCAAGCTTCTCGAAAAGTGGTACAACTCTTAATGGTTGCTTCACGTGGCATTCACGCTGTAGGAGCTCAACAGCAAGAACATCCGAAGGTGTAGTCGCCATTGAAATGATGTATGCTCCGAAGCTGTCTGCCGGGAGTTCCGCTATGACATGGAACGTGTCCAAAACATCGGCAATTTCTTCGGTTTTAGGAAGATCGAGACCAAACAACGGGCGCTTGCCACGCAGTTCAGATAACAACCATTCCTGCTTTTGTTCTTCAGACCATTCTCGATAGGAACCGATTTCCAAGTACTTGGTAATGGCATCTATGGCATCGGTGTGGCGATCAGACTCTTGCCTAATGTCAAGTCTAACAAGTGAGAGCCCGAAAGTCGAAACTTGCCTCAAGAAATCGAGAAGGCTTCCATCAGCAATCGGTTGGTCACCACACGAGCAAAGAGATCTATAACACAGTTCGAGCGGCTCCAGGAACTGCATAAAATTTATGACTTTCATTAGCATCGATGCCACTTATGAAGAGGCTACTAAACTACCGATACAACGGAACTACAAAACCAGGTTTGATGAGACCTGCTCAATGTTGGTGAAAGTTGCTTCCACTGGAATATCGGAGATACCGTGAGATAACATTTGACGAGACCGTTCTCGTGTCTGATACAGCTTGTCCCTAACATCACCGAGAATAACACGGTACGGTTCATTCGGAGGAACTTGTTTCCAGAACTCTGCAATACAAGTAACACCAATAAGAACTAATGGTACGAGAATACGAGATCAGTTGAACATAATAGTATACCTATGTAATGTTTAGCATCTCTCCTTGATGATCTATGAAGTTCTTCAGCACGAACACGAAGCTCATCGCTGCAACGCCACATCGACAACTAAACACACAAACATCAATAAGAACCGAGCCTCAAACGGGAACTTTAAGTTAAAGAATGGAAGCTAAAATACCTCGAACATCAGATCCTCGATTTGGGAGTAGTATAAATTAGCAGCCATCAATCTAGCCAACAAGCAAACATCCCTTGTGACCTCGGGCGTTACCCTCGGATTACCTGCATTATACACCAAGAAAACGATATAAATGCCCCCGAATATATACCATCTTTTACTATTTATTTACTTGTGTGACCATACCATCACGATCACCGCCCATCCACGAAGAAAATTGAATAAGCGGAGCATTATAAGGAACACGTTCATTAATCCCGATATTCTTCAAAGCTGTATCAACTCGTCGTAAAAATTTAGGGACACCCTTCCATATCGTTTCATGGAAGTAACTCATTCCGGCCCTCATTTCATCTTGAGGAGTCGGTTGTGTCCTTCGAATCTCGTCCGTACGAAATGCGGCTTGAATCTACACGTAAAAGACAAGCAAAAACAGAGTTGCAAGACAGGGGATCACACATGTTTATCAAACGAATATCACGAAAACCCGACACGTACCTCGCGCTGTAAAGCCTCGTCGAGCTCTTGCTTATCGTCCGGAGAAATATCTTTACCATACAACTGCGCTAAACAATTTCTTATCCTGCAAGAAACCGAAAAACTTAGGCATTGAATTGAAATTTTCTTGCATAGGGAAAAAACCACACACACCTTCCATGTTTTTGCAACAACGATCTACGAACCGATTGCGTAGGATGCGCAGTAAAGACGAGATCAACGGTTTGATTCTTAAGAGCATCGAAAACTTCTTCCGGTGACTTATTCAAATCAACCACAAGTCTCTTTAAAGTTTCTTCGATATCGGATTCGGTCGTAGCCGAATTCTCGTCAACGAAATCGCCCTTTTTCAACTTAATCCTTCGCCGATATGCGATTTGAACTTCCTCGGCGAGGTTAGCTAAGTTAAGCATATGTGAAAAAGCTTTAGCTACGACAATGGAATCACCTGGATCTAAACTGGTTAATACATTCCCTAATTCCTCAAGTTTTTTGGGATCATTTTTCCCTTCATATTCAGCTGACAGTTCATAACATTCTTGAACCTAAAAGTTTTTAAAAAAAAATCCCAAACATTAAAAAATAGTACAAAACAATCCCAAAACAGATATTGATTAAAAAAGGAAGAAGAACATACAGTTTCTTTAAGATCTTCGCCATGTAAATCTTGAAGAATATCAAGGAATCGATCTAAAAGCAAAGCATCGTATTCAACTAATTTATCATCTTCACTTACTTTAGAAGGAACCAATAGTCGTAACTGTGCATCAATGGAAGCTAATTTTTGCATCTTGTTTGAATTACTAGTACTCGCCATATCTCACTTAAAGGTTAGAACTTTAGCCTTTTTCTTAAAGAAGAAGAAGAAGAAGAAGAAGAAGCAAAGATCAAAGATTGGATATACGGTAATAGATATAGAATCTGATTAATACCCAGAAAATAAAATCTATAAAAAGTTTTGATTTTTGAGAGAAAAAAAAAGAGACCTAGATTTGGGATTTTTTTTCAAGAAATGAATTACCTTAAAAACTGCTAATGAGAAAAACTGAAACTGTGGATCAAAGAGAAGGGGGGGGGGGTTGTGAGAAGGACTGAAGAAAAATAAATTTTATTTATAGAAGAGACAAGATTCTGATTCAGCTATATGAAAGGTTCAATCTTTATTTTTTTTATTTTTTTTTTCAGGCGGTTTTATTGGCTAAAACCAGTGTTGGAAGTTGAAGTAAAAAGGCCGCGAATCATAGTTTGGACTTCGTTCTTTGTTGCGGTCTTTACATTCTCTCTCTCTCTTTTGACTGCAACAAAAAAATTTTGATGAAATTGATTCCGATTCAAGGTCACATTGATGGCACATGTGATGTGATGTGATTAGATGTAACGGTAAATCATCTCGAAATTTAAAAAATTAAAATTAATGGATCAATAAGTAATTGAGTGTAATAATAAGATAAATTGTACTTCTAAAGAGAAGATTCAGATTTAAATATTAGAGATGATTCACAAATTTGAATATTAACAGAAAAAGACATGAATAATATATATATATATATATATATATATATATATAAAGAATTGATGGAATCTAAATTCAAGGATTAAAATAATTTTAATTGTCAAGTTCGAGCATCAAAATAGATAAAAAAGTATAAGTATCAAAGTAGATCTAATTACTAAGTTCAAGTTCATTTTATAATTTGAAAAAAAGGATATTGGAAGAGTTGATCTTGTTCCATTCAATGATGAAGTCGAAATTTTTTTTAGGAGGACCGAAATTTAATTATAATTTTTACGATTGTAAAATACAATTTCACTATTTTAATAGTTTATATTTTTATATTTTTTAAATTTTAGGTGATCAAAGTATAATTTTATCTTTACTAATTTAAAATTTTAAAAAATTTAAAGAGTTTAAATAAAAAATTTCCTACCACCCCTAGCTACACCCTTAATTCTATTTGATTCAATATCAAATTTAATGGACACTTAATATAATTATCCGTCACTAAATATTTTTAAATAAAAAGTAAACATGTTTTTCAAAAAGAAATAGTTGAAGAGAATAAAATATATTTTCAAAGATGCTTCTCTTTTACTTTTTATTTAACGAGTGTATGTTTTTTAAAATAAATTTAGGTAAGAAAATAAAATTATATAAAATTATCATAATAATTATTTAATTATTATAAAATAAATATTATTTATTTCAATGTTTAAATGTGTTATAATTATATTTTAAAAAAATTACCATTATAATTTGATTTAATTTTTACATTTTCTAAATTATTTCATTATATTTAAAATTTTAAGATAGATGGATAAATAAATTTTAAATTTTTAAATAAAAACTATATATATGTCCACAACTATTGTATAAAACTGTTTTAAAGAATAGTATTTTAAACTTTTCATTTTTAACATATCTTTTAAAATATTCTTACTTTCACCTTTGTCTGTCATCATTTTTTTTATTTTTAGCATTAAATTAAAAATAAATTGTATTTTAATTTATACATACAATTCCGTACATTGCCCAAGAAAGAAATTAGTTTATAATATTACCACTACTTTTTATTGTAATTATGTAAGATTTAAAATAAAATTTATTAATTTATAGAAAATGTAAAACAAAATGTTTATTTTATTCTTAGAACAATATATTCATATATTTTACTATTTTTAAAATAAAAAATACATATTCGCATTTTTAAATCACCATTTAGAAATGATAAAAATATTTAAATTAGATTATAAAAATATATAAATAATTTTGTTTTAAACAATAAAATAATCAAATTAAGCCAATCTAAGATTGAAAACATAAGACCAAGCCCACCTTAAACCTGGTTAGATCGATTGGATTGAATAAGTTGTTAAACTCGTAAACATTTCTACTTTTTACCCACTTTTAGTTTTTTTAATTCTTTTTAATTTGGATAATAATTAATTGTTTTAATTTATATTAGCAAATTATAATTGATAAATTTGATATTATTAGCCTTGTACTTATTATGAAATTAACAAATAACGTGGGTAAACCTATCCTAATTAAACCTAAGATAATATATTTTAAAATTGTAGAATCTCTTTCATTTAAGATGTAATATATTAGTAATTACTTAAGTCTTAGTTGGACTGGCATAGGTATTATTATCAATGTACGTGGACATGAGTTCGAGTGTACTGTAACACATTATCCTCCTATTCATGAGTTGAGAATGAGCTACGGGTAGTTCTAGACATTATACAAACAAAAATGACTATTTTTATACTTTACCCATTATTATATTACAAATTTATTATTCAATTCCACTAAAAAAATGAACTCACCCTTGATATTATGTCCTATCACATTTTAATTATTGTTTTTTTCATGCCATGCAACATCTTCGTATTGGACAATTTTGTTAAAATGTTATATGATGAGAATGATGGTAATTTCATTAATAAATTAGAAAATGACCATTTTAATTACATTAAGGTTATCTTCATAGTTGAGCATGCAAAAGCATGGAGTAGCTTTGGTTGACTTGAAGGGTACCTTTCAATTACACTTCATATTTTCATTGGATTATGCATAATTTCTTTATTTTATTTATTTGATTTGATGTTAGACTTTTAATATCTGAAATCCAAGTTCACGAATCAAATTTAAAATAAATTATTAATTTTTTATTGTTCCATAGAAAATTGATATTAATTAAAAACTAAATACAACTCTTTGCGACTCCATTAATAATTTAATCCAACATAAATATAAATATAAACATAAACATCATCATCATAATGATAAATCATAAAAGATGGGAGAACTGCTCGCCACATAATCAACTACCTAAAACAATAAAATTATGATATTAAAAAAATACAAATTGATTAATTAAATGGGAATTAACTCACGTCAATGCTTCTGCAGTCCAATCGAGTTAATATAATTACTTAAATTACTAATAACATGAAAATAATAACAATCTCTCATTATTTCTTCTATTTTAGCCTATCTATATTATTCATAAGGTTTTACAATTAAATTTAGGGACAGACAGAATGGTAAATTTTAATATAATTCCTTTAAATTTTATATAATTATAAATTAATACATTGGTATAATTATTTTTATCCTTTAAATTCTTAAAAGAAAGTTTTGGCTTTGTCTCTCAAGTGAAATAAAAGTGTAACATCAAATTCATTTATACAAGTGAAAGGAAAAAGTATACAATAAAATTAGAATAATTATCCCTTTCAATATTTTATATATAATGACTAGGGGACTATTTTTTTTTCAATTTTATTAACATTAATTATTAAAACGAAAATTTTGAAAGTCAAGTGACCAAATTCTAAATCTTGAATACTCGGATTACTATTGTTGTAGTTTATCCATTTCAAAATAGATAATAATTCTTTTAATATATTTCAATTTACTTAATATACAATGTATTCACCAAATGGAATAAAATTAATAATTTTAAATCCATATTTTCAAATAAAATTTCTAGAGATAAACTTTTAGGACACGTTTTTATTTTTATTTTATTTTTATGAATTTAGACATTTTACTGTTCAAATTTTAAAATTTAAATTCAATTATTAACATAATTAATTTTATTAATAAATTCATTGTTGTGATATATTGAAATAAATAAAAAAACTCACTTGATAGACTAACCATGTAACAAAAAAAATATTATAATGAAACTGAATTTAACAAAAGAATTTTAACAATATTAACAATTGAATTTATATTTTTAAATTCAAAATATTAAAAAAAACTAGAAAATTCTTGAAATATACAAAGGTGCCTCTATTTTGTTTTTTGAACAATCTTTATATATAGGTTCTGATAATATCTACTCTTTTTGACATAATGCCTAGAACTATTAATAGTTCCTTCCCAACCCATAATTAGGAGGATAATGTGCTTCAGCGCACTCCAACTCACGTCTTTTTATATTGACAAAAATATTCATACTAATTAAACTAAGATTCAATCCGTAAAAAGTGTGTTTATTTAGATTTGGTGATTGAAATAAACAAATTTGTAGTACAACATTAGTGCATTCAAGTCCACGATTAGGCTATAGGGCTCTTCGAAATGGTTAAAATTATAGGCCAAACTACAAGCTTGGTTGCATCACTAAGCCCAAGGGATTGGGGCTGTAAGTGGAAAAATGACATAGCTTACCCATCCCAATAACTATAGCATCATTTTTCTCCATTCTAGATTTTATTAATTCCACTAAGAAAATATAATAGACCAAAATTAGATGTGGGTTTTTTTAAAAATTATTTCGATTATACTACTCATTCTCAATATAATTTGGTTTGATGGTCGGTTTATTGCTAAAAAGAAAAACATATTTAAAAAATTGGGGAAATAGAAAAAGATAATAAAAGAAAACCCCAAAAAAATCACAATTTTTTATTATTTAAATTGGGTTTAGGCCAATTAGTTAATGAAGTTAGGGCAGGGTGTTCTTTCTTAGTTTGATTTTAACTAATCTAATCCCCCTCTCCAAGTCAGTAGCTTGACCAATATAAACAACTATGAATTTCTGTAGAACTATTTTGATTTGATTTCAGATACATAATATGGTATGTGAAATCTTTCAAGGATTTGAATGATAGAAAAGGTGGAATACATTTGTAAGGCAAGAATATTTTTAAAACCTTCACCACCTGAAAAGGGAATAATTAGCCTTTGATTTTTAGGTTTTATTGGAAGAGGATGTTGACAAAATTTACACTCTACCACAAGTTTTCCTTTATAGATTTATTAATTATTACATGGTCAATAGCCAGCTTTGAGCCATTATTTCTTTGGAATTATTGGCTTTTGCCCAGCTTCCATTCCTTAACATTTTCCTCTTTTAACACAGTGTAAAGCCATTGATTCTCCAACACCAAAACCACAGTAATTTCTTTTCATGTTTGTTGCCCACAATTACTTTTTTTTCATCAAACTTTTAAGGTGATATCTTATTACAGAGAAAGATGGTAGCGGTTATGATAAAAGATAAGAATGAAGAGATTACAGTCGTTTAATTAAATTGATTAAAAAATAAACTCACTTTTCTTAATACATATTTTACGTGGAATGATTAACGATATTACTTTCTTGTACCATTTCTATATTCCTTTTATATGCATGCATCACTGGGAAATTGAAATCCCAACAAATACAAATAGGTTAATTATGCTATTAATCCTTATACTTTTCTCACAATTGAAATTTAATCCAAGAAATTTGGTTTTTTTTTTTTTTGTTTTAATAATTAAAGTAGTATTGTTTGAATACAGATTGGCTAATTGAGGGACCAGTCCGAAAAATTGTTTTGAACCGATTAGAATGGGAATAAATACAAACCGACTAAAAAACCAATTAAACTGGCGATTAAATCAACTAAAAATTGATTGAACCAGGTTTTTAGATTTTTTTTAAAAATTTTAATAAATTTTTAATCAGATTAGCAAACCTATAACCTAATCAGTTTGATCATTGGTGCAGTTTGAAAAACTTTGAATTAAAACATAATTAATTACACTATTATGGATTTTCGATTATGTGAATGCAAGTCCTTTGACGATTCTCATGACTTCAATTCAGGATGTAGGTCCTTGATTAAATAGACTAATAGCAACTTTAGTCCCTCCTAATTAAATTAAATAAAATTTCATATTCAACCTCTAAACTTTTAAAATTTTATTTTAACCCTCAATTAAAATCGAAATTCCAACTTCACCCGAGGTGTACTGTATAATAAGTTGACGAATTATTTTAAACAAATTCAACACATTATTACAATCATATACCCAAATTTCACCATGAAATCCTTCTTATCTTATAATCCTATCTTAAAATCATAGGCTCTCCGCTGTCCAAATTTTGTTAACCAAATTGGAAACTGCTCATTAATCAAACCCACTCAAATAATCAAAGTGGTTCAATCCACAAAGGAAAAAGAGAACCTTATCAAACCATATAGTGCTTAATTAAGCTATAATGTACTCCAAAATGATTGCTTTGATGATGGAAACATAATTATCAACAAATACTTTTTTTTTTTTTAAGAAATAAATACATACTTAACGCTAATAGTAAATTAAAGAAAGGAAAAAATGTCGTATAGTAAAGCACTTTCAAATGGACCCACTGCTTGTCCTCTCATTACCTTACCTCCATTGATGTGATCTTCATTTTCATTTTTCACCTATTTTCTTTTACCTGTAAAAAGAACAACAACAAAGAAAAAAAGCCCTTCATGAGAAAAGAATGATGTCTTTCAACAAAGGAAAAGAAATAATTGAAGGGTCTTCGAGATCGGTTACAGCCGTGGTGGGGGTTGAAAACCCGCCGCGGTTGAGCCGATACGAGTCACAGAAACGGAGGGATTGGATCACATTCGGGCAATACTTGCGGAACCGAAGGCCACCGGTGGCGATTTCTCAGTGTAACGCTAACCATGTGCTCGATTTCCTCGGTTATCTCGATCAGTTCGGTAAGACTAAGGTACACTTACAAGGTTGTATGTTCTTCGGCCAACCTGAACCACCGGGACCTTGTGCTTGTTCCCTTAGGCAAGCATGGGGTAGTCTCGACGCGCTTATTGGCCGATTACGTGCCGCTTACGAAGAAAACGGTGGGTCGCCGGAGACGAATCCGTTCGCTAACGGCGCCATAAGGATTTACCTTCGTGAAGTGAGGGATTCACAAGCTAAAGCAAGGGGTATCCCTTATAAGAAGAAGAAAAAAAAGAAGAACCCCTTGAAGGGTAATGAAGATAACTCGAGCTTCCCTACACAGCAAACTTGAAACTGGTAATAAAAAATTACTTTTGTCTGCATGGAACTTTGTCTTCATGGAATTTTTTTATTTGATACAAATATTTTAAGATCTGTGGTTTAGCTGAAAAAATAGAAGAAAATTGATGTTGAAATGAAAGAAGAACAGTGATTTTTAGTGACAATTTTTTTAATCTTTTTTTAGTTTCACAATAAAACCCTAGAAGGAAAGGATCTGGAAACCCTAATTTTGTATAGTAGTTTACTTTAAGAAAGACAAAATATTAACAGTACTGAGTAACTTTACCTTAATAATATCAATAATAAAATTATTTTCTATGATCATAATGAAAATATATAAAATTTCAATATTTTGTGATAAATTTTTTCTAATTTTGATATATAAAGATTAAGATAAATCTCAATTTTCTAACCTCCTTTAAATTTTCTCTGATGAATAGATTCTGTTTGTAGGCCATAAAATTAATATATATAATATGTACTTTTCATGATATTAAGGAAAATTATGATCGAAGTTACATGATTTTAAGTGTTAAGGTTGGAGTTTTACATGTATAAATTACACCAAAGTAAATTAATTATTTAAATTTTAATCTTTGTAATAATTAATTTTAATGATAAATAAGCGTTGATTTAGTACTACTTAGTAACTTAAAAATTCTATAAATAATAAGGTAAACCCAAATTATTATTCATTTTCTTTTCTTTTAAATGGTGTTTCATAATATATAAAAATTCATAATGTATATTAACCCAGAAATGCTTTGCAGCTACTGTCAAGTTGCCCCAGTTTATTAACAAAGTTGACCACCATTTATATAGTAGCTCTAAAAACCCTTCAAAAGCTTATTAATCTCATGATTAGGTCCTTTTCATTTCATTTTGTTTCATTTCAGGCCCCAAATAAAATTCCAAGAGTTGCAACTACATATCAGTACGTCCAAGCTCCCATCTTTACTCAGAAATTGCTACCATTTCCTCCTTGGATCAACATAAATATTGGGTCTTTATTCTGTGTTTTAAAATGAGAAGCAATGCTGGAAATGGGACTATATATATATGTATAGATGGAACCGGGATTGAAGAGGTAAGTTGCTTTTGTCTTTTGTTATATTTCCTTTTCCATGTCAGTTAATTACAAGTACAATGTTGTCCCATGAACTAGTACATGTTATAGTGTTGCAAATTAATCACTATTATAGTATATTCAACTTTTAGCTGTCTCAAATTTTTGTTTATGATTTTTGCATGAAAAGTAGAATGTTACTTTTATATATATATATATATATATATATATATATGAATTATAACGTATATTTTATGTATGCTAGCTTTACAGTTTATGAAAACTCTTTTGAGGTTTATGGTTGTTCCTCACAATAATACCATTTCTAATATTTGAATTTGAGTTCTCTTTGAGAGTGCAATGTGCTTTACTATTACATTCGATATTTATTGGTAAAAATATTTATTAAGGGATAGTATCTTAATTATATTATTAGCATAAAATGAATGAATGATTGATTAGGTCCCTAGTACATATCTTATAATATTGGATAATCTACTCCACATTTCTAACAAGGATTAATTCCACCAAAAATCCCCAAAGCATGACATAAATTTTAATGTGGTTTCTAAACTTTGAATTAAGTCTTTAAAGTATTAGCGTTGTATTAATAAAGTCCTATTAGCCCATTGTCAACTTGTGCATCAAATTTTAGCTTAGATCTAATGTAAAATAAATTTAAAACACGTGGATCAAAATATTAAAATGTTTGTACCTATTGCATGAACAATTTGTATCTAACGAGTTAAAAGAATAGACAACGCCAATCTAAATTTAAGAGGATCATTTTTTAATATGTTATATCTGAGTTGTTCATGCAATAAATACAAATGTGTTTAAAGTTCAATCCACACGTGTTCTAAATTTGCTCAACATTATATTCAAATTAGTATTTACACCTATAGAAAGAGCTGATTGATATGATATTAATAAACACAATATTCAATTAGAACTTTTTGAACTTTGAAACCAATTTAGAATACGGATCATAGTTTGAAGATGTTTGGTATACATTTTTTGTATATTGAAATATCAAGGAATATAAAGTATTATTATAGTTTTTTTATATAATGTCTAGAACTACCCATAATTTCTCCCTAACCTATAGGAGGATAAACGTGCTTCAATGTGCTCAAACCCACATCCTCCTACATGAAAACAATAAATTTAAATTTTCGAATTTTGATATCTACAATCCTTTCCTTAATATTTAGGCTACAAACTCTATTCCAAAGAAAAAAAAGAAGACATTAGGACTATTGCATCCTATATAAGTTTATTGGTGACAAATTTAAAAAAATTTCCCCTATTTCATAGTTACCAATGGCATCCCCCACTTATATAATATCTTGTCCCACCTCTTCATAATGTTCTTTGATTTATTGAACATCATTTGGTTTCCTCTTCCAAGGTTAATGAATAATTACTTAAGGTATTAATTAATTACTATAATTTCTTTTTCCTCTCAATGGTTCATTTTTATCTTTTACATTGCAACCCTTTGAGCTTTTGGTTATCCTAGATAAGTCTTATCATTTTCCATTCATTTGTTATTACTATAAATAATATAAGATTATAGGCTTATTATATTATTTGGTATTTGAAACTTTTTTAATGCGGTACTTATATTATTTTTGGTTCAATGTTATACCTATATTTGGTAAGATTTACATTTTGGTATCCAAAGGTAATAATATTGACTTGTTAGTGTTCAATTCGAGTTTTAGGATTGATTTGATGAAAATTACACGTTAATATCATTATGTTTGAATTTTGTTATTTTGTTAATAGAATAAATTTAATGTTAATTATGAATTTATTTAATTTTGGATTTAATTTGTTAAATACAATCTAATGTTTCGCTTTTAATTAAGGTTAATTTGATGAAAGTTAATTACGATTTTCATCAAATCAACTATAAAATCCGAACTGTTAACTTTAGGTACCAAAATATATAACTTTGTCAAATATGAATATCACGTTGGACCAAAAAACAATACAAGTAACATATTATCAATGAAGTTTTAGACTTAACAAGCACTATTAGAAAAATGATATATATTTAAAGTATAGTAAAAATATATAAATGAACATATATATAGTAGTTTTTAACTCCACCTGGAATTAAAAAGTTACCATCAATATATAAAAACGAACCCAGATTATTATAAGGTGCACTATTAGTGCAAATTAAAAATTCATAACCATTTATATTAACTTTCATTTTGATTAGAATGATTAAATCGATCAAATCAACAATCCAATAATCTAGCCGGTTTAGTTTGATTTTAAAACCTTGATTTTTTAGAAATTTTTGCTGCGTTACGGGTACAATTTTTTTAATTTATTAGTCGGCAGAACTTGATTTTGATCATATTAACATATGAATTTGAAAAGCATTTATTATAATTTGATTCTTGATTTTGGTTTAATGTTCAATTTGATATTTAATTTTTTCAAATTGACACTTAAATTTTTTGGCCCCAAGGTACTTGAATTTAGTTTCAATTTTAATTGGATACCTAAGCTTTCCTTTTACTAGAGCGCAAGTGTCAAATATTCATTAAATCACATGATGCAATTTGATTTAGATATAAATTAAAGATTGAAACTAAACTCAAATACCGAATAAAAAATTAACCCGGAATTCTATATCTTCCATTTTGTTTTCGATTCATGATGAAGATGACCTTTGCTCGTCCCTATTCTTAAAGAAAAAGTTTCATATATCCATGTAGGACATATACCAATATCCGACATTTTGATTTTGGAACCGATGCAATTGCATTATGATACTACATTTGTTTAATTCTTAGCCCTAGCTAAGAGTTTTATTTTCGAGTTTGCTGAAGTAACGTAAAATTCAACTTCTTTCAGATATAATTTAATTCATTTAGTACATGCGGTATTAAAAATGACATTAACTTTTGCACTCTTCGTAAATTTGGAATTTAGTTATTGTGCTTTTATTTTTAGGAATCAAGTCCCTTTTTCTCAGATTTTAAAATTTAAATTCAATTATTAATACTGTTAAAACTAGTTTGTTAAATTCAAGTTCATTATAATGTTATTTTTTAGTTATATGGCTACTAAATGAATATTTTTTATTTTAAAATGTTGCATTAACAAATTTAACGAAAACAATTTAATAATTTTAACAGTTAAACTTAAATATTGAATTTTAAAAAGTAAAAAAAGTACGTACAAAGTTTAAAAAAGAAAAAGAAAAGAAAAGAAGAGGAGAACAGATAACAAAATGGAATCTTGATTTGGCATCCATGGCATGTTGAGCTAATTTACAGCATTTAAGCTTGCAAGCCAATGAGGGGTCTAACTATAGGAGAAAGAGGAAATCTAGTGGTTTGTTTTTTTTAAGCTTAATTATTATTGTTATTATTAAAGAAGTTAGTATTATCTATTTATTGGGGAATATTATTTAAAATATTGTATATTCATATGATTCAAATATCTCATTCAATCATTAATCTGTTTTATTTAAAGTATATTTTATTATAATAACCTAAAGTAGAATTTTGGGCATTCTGGATGGTTTTAACTAAATTTGGAAGTTTAGATGTCGAGATGTTTTGTTAGAAACATATTGTTTGAAAGAACTGCACCATATTAAGGGGAACCTAATGATAAATTAGTCGGAATCGCATATAGTTAATGTGTATTGAGAATGAAATAGGGTGGTTGATTGCTTAGCAAAAGCTGCAGAAGAAATGTACATTGATGTTCATTGTTAGTCTCAACTAGACTTGTTCATGGGCTGGGCTACGCGCCCAAGCCCGAAGGTCCGTTCAAAATTTAAGAAGGTTTGGACAAAAATATTAAGCTTGGGTAAAAAAAAAATAGGTCCGTTTAAAATATGGGCCGAACTTTAGCTTGAATGTTCAAGGCCCAAGCTCGACCTAACTCATTTTTAAGTTTATAATACTTTATATTATGTCATTTTTATATATATTATGTAATTTAAAACACATTAAAAAAATAAACCTATACTAAATATATAATACTATTCTAATATAAACATTATTTTAATGTTAAGATGACTATATAAAAAATTTTAATAAATAAAAAATGTATAAAATATTAAATATTAAATATAAAATAAAATAAAATAAATAAATAATTTTTAAAAAATAATATAGTCGGGTCTAAAATAGGCTTAGGTTAATCTTTTACAAATATGAGAGGGTTTAAACAAAATTTTAAGTCCATATTTTAGGTCGGGCGGGACTAAGATAAACATAAAGTATGTCAATATTAGACCCGATCCAAACCTGTCCTGTCACGACCCGACCCATGAGTACTTCTAGTCCCAATCCCTAATATTGCTCTCAATGTACTGCTCTTTAAAATTCTTTTTTGTATTTTACGGGTCAGCCCGGATCTAAATACCATGGGCCGACCTAGGTTTTAATATGTTCACCTCTATAAATAAAGCTCATCACTGTTATAAGATTCCTAAAAACCTTACCTTTTTCATTTGACAAACAATGGCCGGAATCGGACCTTTAACCCAAGACTGGGAACCCGTTGTTATTCGTAAAAAAGCCCCAACCGCCGCCGCCAAGAAGGATGAGAAAGTCGTAAACGCCGCTCGTCGTGCTGGTGCCGAGATCGAATCCGTCAAAAAATGTATTTTTTTTACCCTTTTCATTTGAAAGGCAATTTTTTAAATCAATTTAAAAGAGCATCGGACCAAAGCTCCCAATATGATAAATCTCAATTAGGGTTCTTTTGTTTAATGATAAAAAAAATATATTTTTTGTTTAAATGGAAATCTGCAGCAAATGCAGGGACGAACAGGGCCGCATCAAGTAGTACATCTCTAAACACAAGGAAGCTTGATGAAGAAACTGAAAATCTTGCTCGTAAGAAATAATTTCATCTTTCTTTTGTGTTTTTATATATATATTCTGTAGATAATATCTAAAATATAATGGTTTGATTGATAGCTTAGCTCAGTTAGCACAGTTGCCATTGCAACAAAGAGGAGGGCGTGGGGTCGAGTACGTACTTTTCTTGGTTTTAAGGGTTTGAGGTTACGGGTAGTAATAGAAATTGTATTAGAAAAACCCGAAATGGTTTAGTCCTTATGTATGAAGATCCTTTTTTATATTTCTCAAAAGGAATTTGTGTGTTTGTCTTTAGATGGGATTGGTTCGAAGTTGTTTTGTTCGTAAGCGATCGAAAATACATCCATGACAGTACTCTAAATTCCCAGCTTAATCTTCTATAGCTGGTAGTTTTTATTGAATGGTTTTGGTGTCGATACGGAGAGGTTTTTGAATTCAGTTCTTCATTCCCCTAGGTTTAAGAAGCAATACAAATTTAAATATAGTGATATGTACTTAGTTGCACACCCTGAATTACTCTCTCTCTGTTTGTTGTCCTGGATGTTGGAGTGATCTTATATGATTTATCCCACATTGCACTGACTCGGCACTCGGGTATGGGTCGAACATGGGTATGTGTTTGAATTAGTATTGCTTTTGTAACTTGCCATATTCTTTTATAACAACCTTGGCTAACCTTTTTAAACATTTCTGTGAATCTCCGCCATAACGAGTTTTTAGTTTTCGAGAATGATGATTCCATTGTAAATTCTTATCGTTGTTGAAACTTATGACCAGATGATCGAGTGCCAACCGAACTGAAGAAAGCCATCATGCATGCTCGAGTGGAAAAGAAACTTACCCAAGCACAACTTGCTCAGGTATTTTTCCCTTATCTCTCCATATGCTTATTCCCCGTTTTCCTGTCGATGAACTGATTTGATCTTAAATTTTTTCACTGGATCTTTCTTCTTGTTCTCACAGTTGATCAATGAGAAACCTCAGATCATACAAGAGTACGAATCTGGAAAAGCCATTCCTAACCAACAGATAATCGGTAAACTCGAGAGGGCTCTTGGTGCAAAGCTGCGAGGTAAGAAGTAAGGCAAGTTGGGTCTTTTTTCCTTTTGTGGTGTAAATGATTGTTCTCTACCGTTATGGTTTTGCTTGTAAGAACAGTGTTTTGGACTTTGTGGTGACCATGAAATGAAGTGTGTTCTTCAAAAATATATATAATTTGCAGCCAATAGTTACAGAAACTTAAAAGGTGATATTTAGTGGAAAACAAAGATATGTTAAAGCTTGTTACTATGGAATATAAATAATGTACGTATCAAAAATAAAATCACTCACAAGCCAGTTTTGTACCAAAGCTTGTAAGGCAGATGGCAAAAGCAAGAAAGGCTGATAAAGGCTGCCTATAATCCATGGTGAATGTATGATCCCCTACTTTTCCGAACTGGAGGACAACCGTTTCGTTGTCTACTTCCCCTCCCGAGTTTGGGTCTACAGTAGCAGACAGTTGAAAGTTCTTCACCGATGCTACTGTTACACGTCCATGGAAATTCAAACACCAGCATTGTAAATGTTCATGCCATCTTGGAGCTTTGTTCTTCAAAACTGTATGGCTGGAGGTGGTGTTTGCAGGCATTTTCATCTTGCCGTTGTCCAAATGCTTGTATTCAGCAGTGTTTTCTTCCGGCAAAGGGCATTTTATCGAGCAAACCATCCTCCTAGGACCTCTTGATTTTAAAAGATTGAACTTGTAAGACAGTTGCCCAACCTTGAAATTGCCGGCCGGGACTTGGGGACTGATTTGCTTACTCGCAAATCTCCGACTGGCTCTGCTACTTCCAGGCTTTGCACCACTGTGAGGCGGCTGACTATCAAAGATCGTAAAGTTGGTGCCTAGAAAATCCGAACTGCAAAGATTTTAAATGTATTTAAGCACTCGCCAAAAAATGCTTTCCAATGCACAATATAAGTAGTTTTTCAAAGAACAAATAAACACATTCACTAAATTCAAAGAGCATATTGTTAACCGAGTTCCTACATGTCAGCAAGAGAAAATTCATATTACAAAATACCTCATACGAAATTTGAACCCCTTACCTCAACTTCCCAACGTAGGCATTACTGCCTTGAGATAGATCATCCGCATCAAGGGATATAATATACTCGATATGAGCACCTTGTCGATATCTTCTTGCAGCCAACAGAAACTTCCCCTTGTCGGTAAATGCTGCAAATGATCGGGAAAATAACTCAACTAAGCTAGATTACTAAGCTAGATTTCAACCACAACCACCGTCCGGTTGCATGATGACAATTTACAACAATAAAAAACGAGAACTGCTATAGATTGGATAATAACAGTGAACACTATTTGTTCTTAAGAATTCAAATCACATCTGGTGACAAACTTATATTATAATGGTATTATACAGGCACAAAGCATTACTAAAATATGAAAACAAGAAAAAGAAAAGCCCAAATGCATGTAGCATCGGTCCATTAGTTAAAGATATTAGTAAATAAAATTGGGTAAAGAAGCATAGAGGCCTTTATATTAGGAGTTAGATTGCATTTTGTCTCATCTACTACAAAATGAGAATATTAGTCCCTATATATTAAATCAAAGAGTAAATTGTTCGTTTTGTTAAAAATTTCATCCATTTCTATTATTAAAAATTGGTTCCTATATGTCAACATGAGGTACCCGTGGCACATCATGTGTAACTATTTAGTTATTCCATCAGCAACGCCAATTTTTAACAATAGAAATGAATGAAATTTTTAACTAAAAGGAATAGTTTGCTCTTTGATTTAACGTATAGAGACTAATTTGCTCATTTTTTGCTTAAAAAGGGGCAAAATACAATCTAACTTCTAATATAGAGGCCTCCATGATACTTTTACCAAAAAAAATCATACGTCATAGACTGGATACAGGGAAGACTAGACCAGCTCTAATAAAATAACATCAGCAGCTGCCACCATACATTGTTCTCAAGTGAAAGGGGTGGGTGGGCACTAACTCTAAATCTAAGATAATGATATCCCATCTGTAGTATAGACAGGTCCAAAGGACTAAATCATTACCCTTCTATAATCAAAGGGCGTGCAAGACCATTAACTCAAGCAAATTGATAGTCAACCATTCTAGATATTTTCAAGATTTAGACCAAGTCAAGCTGACTTAAGCTAAGGTATTAGGTCAGCACAGTTATGGCCTGCCTGTACAAAAGTCAAATGTAATTTAAAAGCTTTTTTTTTGGCCAAAAATGTAATTTAAAAGCTTTGACAAAAAGAATCATATGTCCCTTTCGACCTCCCCAGCTATCCTTTTCACTTCTAAACATAGCATGTAAACAGCTGTAAAAGGCTCGAGGTCGAATCAAAATTCAAGGGTTGATTGATGCTCGACTGAATTGCACTAAAAGCTTGTGCTGAATTTGAGATAAAAATCAAATTACTTAAGCTCACTCAATTAAGCTCGTTTACCTAGTAAAAAAAGAGCTCATTCCCATGCTCAACTTGATTAGTCTCGTGAGCTACTTGAGTTGAGCATTAGGATGCTCAAATTCAGCTTGCTCAATAGATCGAGCGGAAGCTCAACAATGACCGGACCAAATTCAAGCCAAACCCAAGTAGCTTGGGAGCAAGTATCTTTTTCACACCCTAAGTTGTCATCATGTTTTACCGCTGAACACCAAAATATCACTTACATGGTGAAAGAGCAAGGTAAAGGTAGAACGTTGAATTCTTTTTGTTTCGGGTTATAATACACTGGTTTGGTAAATTACGCGGACCAGGCTGCAATAAGAAAAAAAAAACAATAAAAAAATAAGCCAAAGAACTTGAAACAAATCCATTGATCGGTAACTGTAAATTCTAAATGCATTCCCGTTTCAATAGCAGCAACCACAAAAGCAATTCATCTTTGTAGCAAATAGGACTTGAAGATCACAAAAGACAGCAATTCTAAAAGCTTTATTTTGTTTTTGAATTCTCTTTTGTACTACTCAAAGCAACAGATCATGTTGTGATGATTGGGATTTGGGGGGGATAATCACAAGATTTCCAAGTTGCTTAGAAAACAATTCTAGCCCTCAAAGCATAATTTACTTACATAAATGTTCAAAAATGTCATTTGATTCAAAAATTTGAACCTCTTCGCCTCATACATTTCCTTAAAATTACTTGATGCTAAGAAAAAAAATTGCATCGATAAGATCTAACTATAAAGGACATTACCGCAAACTAAAATCGAAACAAATGAACAAAAAATGAACTAATTTTTCAACACTAGAGCACAAATTGTCGAGCTGCAAGAAATTTGAAATCCTAAAAAAATTTAAAATAAAAAAACACTTAAAAAAGCCTCTAAAATTACAAATTCTTAAACCTTTAAAGATATTCCTATATATTACCTGATAAAGCAATGCCGGATTAAGAAAGTGTATATATCAAATTCAATGACAGAAATAAATCAAAGAAAATTAAGAGGAAAATTCAAATTACCTGTTTAAGACAAGAAGGGAAAGTGATTTTTCCACTAGCAGGAGAAGCCTTAACGATCTCTCTCGTAACTTCTCTCCACTTCTTACACACGCAAGCGGACGCGACGACGTTTTGCCTTGAAGGCCACTGATCTTCACTCGCCTCTACGCGCTCTAGTATATCGCTTAACAACTCCGGCAGCATCGTCGACCACGATTCTCCTCCCTCCTCTTCCTCCTCCGCCGAAGCCAAATTAAATTCCGGTTGACTCGCCGCCGTCGAAATTGTTCCTGACGACGCCGTTTTTGTATACGATCTTAACGATCTCGACAACCGCCGCGAAAGGCACGATGATTTCTTGAAAGACGAAGAACACGACATCGTTTCGAAGAATAAATTTTCGCTTTTTGGTGCCTAAAAAATTTTCTTTTGGAGAGAAAAAAAGATCGAAAGATACAAAAGCAGAGATGGATGGGGGATTTTGTTCGAATTAAAAAAAAATTTGGAGGAAAAATTGATGATGGTCGTTAAAATGAAGTGGCGGTGAGATAAAGGGAAGAAAGACAAATAAGAATTTGGAGTTTTGAAACGTGGCAGCACTTGATTGGTGGTGATGGATATTTTTATTTGTTTTCGGTTTTCTTACTTTTGAATCGGTCGCTAATTCGTTATGATGAAGACTTGACTGTTATATTTCCTAAAATGAGTTCCGTTTGAGTTGTCGTTTTATTTTTATTGTTTAAATTCACCCAAAATTCTAAAAAAGGAAACTTCAAATCTATTAAATATTTAAATTTATTAAAAAATTATTTCCTATTTTTTATTTATTAGGTCAACAAATTTATGTTAATTTATGTCCGATTCTGCAAATTTCTGTTTTCAAATTATTTTTAAAAGATATATTAGTTGTTTGCAAATAAAAATAATCTTAAAATTAAAAAATATTTCTTTTATTTTCTTACTTCTATATGTATATAATTTTTAATTAAAATAAATATTCAAAATTATATGATAGAATTAGTGGAAAATTGTTGGCCTTGGAATTGAAAATATATATTTTGAAAGGTAACAGCACTATGATGGTTAAATCATAGAAGAGGAACTAAGGGCTAGTTTTTCATTACTTTTGAAAAGTGCTATGGAAAAGTGCTTTTAAGAAGCTTTTGAGAAGTGTTTTTGAAAAATTTGAGTGTTTGGTATTGCTGTCAAAAAGTACTTTTGAATAATAAAATGTCCATTTTAGACATGATATTATAAAGTAACAAATATGTATTTAAATAATGTCCAAATTAGTTAATATTATGATATTTTAATAAAAATATAAAAAATAATTTATTATAACTTATTGTTAATATTTTAATATATAATATTAATTTTAAATATTTTAAGTAATTAATATTAATTTTTTATTAAATTTAATTAGAATATATAAATGATATTTAAAATATTTAAATATAATAATTAAATATTATATTTCAATAGATGAAAGCAAAGAACCAAAGATGAAAACAAAGTGCTTTTTGGATAATATTCCAATAGATTAGTTAACAAATATGGTTATGGTCAATCTCTAGGAGAAAATGTAAAAGAATTAACGTGTGTGTTGGCTAAAAAAGTAAAAAATCAGCCCAAAAGTACTTTTTGGCTGAAAAAGTTAAAAAATTTTGCGTTTTCATCTGCCCCAAAAGTACTTTAAATAAGTTAAAAATTTACTACCACCGAAGTTTGTTCTTTATTACTTTTCACCCAAAAGTACTTTTATATGTAAAAGTAATTTTCAAACGCCCAAAAGAACACAGTCTAAATCAATCAATAACACATAATACAACGACTTTCTATAGAACTCGATTAAAATTAATCTATAATGGAAGATACATTTAAAGGTGGTTAAAATATGTTACAACTTTTTACGCTTTTTATATATTTGAAATTTAGTTTTACTGTTTTTATTTTTAAGAATTTAATCTTATTACTTTTTAAATTTAAATTCAAATCTAATTATTAATATTGTTAAAATACTCCAGTTAAATTCATGTCTATTACAATATCATTTTATTGTTTGTATGACTAAGTGACAATTTCTTTAATTTAAAAATGTCACACCAATAAATTTAACAGGATAGTTAATAACAATATTACAAAATTTTGAAATTTTAAATTGAAAAATAAAGAGATTAAATTTCAAATATCCAAAAGTTACAACAAATTGAAGAATATTTTAACCTTGAAAATTTTAGAGTACCGAAATATTAAGTAATTGCATGTTGAGCATTTATGCGCAAGGAAATTCCTCATCGAACTAACGAATTCATGCACTATAACATTAACCTTCCTTGAAATTTGTTGTATGACTACCTACTAATCTTGTCTACAAAATTCTAAATTCATAGGATCAAATCTTTGTACAAAACTATATATTTTAATCTTAATTTCTCGAAAAAAACTTTGCTTTTATATGGTTAAACATCGAAACATGGAAAAATTAGGTAAAAGTATTATGGAGAATCCTATATTAAGATTATGATTATATTTTATCTCTTTTATTTAAAAATAAGTAAATTAATATTTGTATGTTAAATAAAATAGTAAATTAGTTATTTTATTAAAAAATCATCCATTTGTATTGTTAAAATTGACGTAGGTAATGAAATAATCAGACAATGACATTTGACGTGCCATGTTTATCTCATGTTGACGTATAATGACAAATTTTTAACAAAATGACTAATTTATTCTTTGATGTACATATAAATGGATTAGTTTACTCATTTATTAAGTAGATGAGCCAAAATGCAATCTATCCCCTTATACTATATACGAGACTTTGGTATTTGCCGAGGCTTAGGAATTGGGTACTTGAGCATTCATATTTACTATTGCTACGTGTGCAAGGGTGATGTCAAAATTTTTTAGGGACGTTGAAATTAAATTGTAATTTATACGAGAGTAAAATTATAATTTTTAAAAGATTAAATTAAAATTTTATCAAAAATGGTGGGTATTGTTTAATTATATTTTAATTTTTTTTATCCATCTTTACTTTGTAGTTACTCAAACATATTCCAAAAAATACTTAAATATTAAATTTAAAATAACATATAATACTAACGACAAGTGTCGCCATGCATGCTGCAATACACTCACAGAGAAGACACGTACGGCGTAACCTTTGGCCACAAAATAAGCTGTGCCTCAACTGTATTCATATCCTAATAATTATATCTTGAATTATTATTTTATTTTTAAAAAAATAAAGAACTTATAAATAAAATTCGATTTTAAACATTTATTTTGTCTGCATTTTAATATCTGAAGTTCCTTTTTATTTATAAATTTAGTCAACCAAAAATAACCTTAGTAAAAAGATAATTAACCCAAATTTGAAGTGCAACATAAGAAATCCATTCTTCACATAAAAATTCAGAGTTAATTAAAAACCCCACAAAATAAAAAAGAACATATCATAATTTACCCCCCAAACCCTAAATCAGTGGACACATTTATTCAGGAAAAAAAATCACTGCGACACATCAGTAACTGCATTCACGGTCCTGATTCATTCCCCACTCTCTGATCCCCTGCTGTAACTCCACCGCAGCAATCAAGAACTCTACAGCTTGTTGTGGGGTCAACAAGTCAACCACTCTCTTGAGCGTTCTCAACCGTAGATCATCTGCTTTTCGAACAACGGTTACCAACCGTTCGATCATTTTGTCAACGTCGGTGGTTGCTCCCATTAGATCACTTACGCTGTGCTGCCACTCAGATAATTCATCGGTTATGGCATTCTCTTCCTTCACCGTTTCGCATTGTAGCTCACTCACTCGCCTGTTCCATTTTTATAAAGGGATAATACAACATTTAGTCCCGAACTTAACAAATTTTCTCAATTTAGTCCCTGAATTTTTTCCGAGAATCATTTTTTTCCACATTAAGACCTGTCATATTCTATTGAAAAATTATTTTAGACGATGTGACAAAGTATCAAAATGCAACATCGTCACAAATATGACAAACAGAAAAATTGTCCAATTTTAAGATTAATGTGGAAAAAATTCAAAGACTAAATTGAAAAAAAATGTCAAGATCAAGGACTAAATGTTGTTTTATCCCTTTATTAAGTTCAGTAAAATATTAAATAAAAATAATTTTGAAATTATATAGATTTTATAATGACAGCATGCAACATTTTTTCTTCTCTTTCAAATTTTACATTAACATTATACTTCAATATTTTACATACATAATTAAATAAAATATTTTTTGAAAGGATAATTAAATAAAATAAAATAATGAAAACAACTAAAATTGTAAAGAATATTATATGTATGATGAAGTATGAACTACTAAAACTTGTTATGCATGCATGCTTGAGTAGGGCAATTTTACAAATTTTAAAAAAGGGTAAACCAAATTATAGTAAAAAAAAACTATTAACAAATTAGTAGAGGGGCTTGTTATAGAATTTGACCCAAAAAAATAAAAACCATTGGTTTGCATGCAAGTACTTCGGCTTAACCTGAACTGAGTAGGCGATAAGTCACCAAGATCACCGGTCCGAACACCACGAAGAATATCGACGATGTGGGATTCAAACAAAATACTTGACTCGGTGTAAACCAAATGGAAAACCGTGGTGGGTCTCCACCCAGCGATCCAATGGAGGCTTTTCTCGAAAGCTGAAGCCCAGGGGGCGGCGAAAATGTCGAGGACGTCGCGTTCGGCGGCGGCGGCTTTCACCCTGTAGTACTCTGCGTAGTGGGAGAGGACTTTGTTCACTAAGTGGTTTAAGTGGTGAAGGTGATCTTGGGTAGTGGGTGGTTTTGGGGCTGAACAGAGTTGTCGTAGGAGTTGTTGGAGTTGGTCGCTCCAGGCGGTGTAAAAGGCGGTGAAGGTGCTCATTTTGGAGGGAATTTGGGTTTTTTTCCGGCGGAGCTGTGGTGGTTTTTTGGGGGCACTTCGGGCTTTATGGGGGGTTTTGAACCGGTTGGTTTGTCTATGATCGGCGCGTGTCGGTTTACGTGGAAGAAGGTGATAGATTAATACAATTTTTTATTTTATTTTATTTCTATAAGATTATTATTTTATTAAAATACGTAACTGTTGAAACTTTTGTGTAAGAATTTACGAGTTTTAACTTCCAAGGAATGAGACAAATATATAATAATATTTTTTTGAGAGTGACTTTTGGTTCAGAATGTTTTAATTTGTCAAATTCATTTTATTTTTTAATAAGATATTATTTTTTAATTTATGATCCTTTGTTTTGCGTTTTAATTATTTTTTGTCATATTTCTATAGTATAGTTGTGTCATATTTATTTTTTTTAAAATTATAAATTGATCATTAAATTATTTTAATATTTTAGGGTTTTGAAATATTGGTGGTTGTTTTCCAACAATCTCTTCACTTTTTGGTCTTTTTCTCCAACAAAAAGAATCATACATTGAATTGGAATTTTTCCTTCTCTTTCAACTTAATGGTTTAGTTTTTTTCTTCTTAAATGACCTTAAATTTCATTGATTTAAACCTAAAGCCCTAAAGAAGAAGCTCTTTCATCTCTGTTCACCATCATTGAATGACTGACTGATTTTAATATGTTCCTCTTCTTAGCGAGACTTTTTCCTTAACCTTTTGGATTGAGCCTTCGTTGCTTAAAACTCTTCGACTAACTCCTAATTGAATTTTACATGTTTGAGTCTCTTTTTTATATCTTTATTCTCTTTTCTTTGATTTTATTTTATTCCTTTACTTCGGTGGGTCCTTTTTGGGATCGTTGAAACAAGATCTTCCTTCTTTTTATTTGTATTTATGTTTGCTTTGATTTGTAGTGATATTTGGTTGTTATTTCGGGGAAAGGGGGTGTGCGTAACACCCTATCTGACCCGATTGTCAAGTCTGAGCAATGGGATGACACATTCATTGTCGGAGCAACTGCGGTCAATTCACAATTTAATTATACAATTTATATGATAATTATCTGACAATAAACATTCCTTAATCATACTAAAGAAAATCAATATTTATTTTATAAAAGCACCTAATAACATACAATAAATCCAATATATATATTTTCCTACTAGAATACAAGGTATAACATTTAATTAAAACATCATCCAACTACCACGAAACTTAATCTATTAGGTACATGCCAACCATAAGTAACATTTGAAACAACAACATTGCTAAGGCCGAGATTGCGGATTGGATGCTCAAGTTGATGCACGAAAATCTTGCATTAATCTAACTTGCGCATGGGAAAAACAATCCATATGCTAGGTAAAGCATTCAATGGTATTTCTATAATTTAAAAAGATAATATTAGCATTAATCGTTCTAATATAAGTAAATATGTATATCTTCATGCACATATCTACCATTTACTTATAACTTGAAGTTACCAAGCTTAACATTCTCGATATAAACATGTTAGGTAAACAAAACTTGTAAGACCCTGCACCCGATCCGGCCGTCAGACCTAAGCTATAGGACACTTCAATAGTTCAACTTGCACAAATACTTTACCAAGAGCTCGCTTCTACACATCATACCAAGTCAGTTCACATATAACAACTTTAATGAATATAATTAGTTTGCACATACTTGACAAAGCCAGTACGTGTATATATGACAAAATCAATTACCACATGACTACTTATAGAATCAGTTCACACTTATGTTACAGTGATAGTTTGCGCCTTGACACAACTTGCACATTTACAGGGTCCACACATTGACTAAATTTGTATATAAACCCAGTTCGTGTAACACCTGCAAGGTATATACAAATATAGAAACAATTTATTCCATCATCGATTCAATGTATAAATTCATGCATAAATTAATATTCAATTAAAATCGAGCTTTAAATGAGTTTACGAGGGCTCTGGAGTTATCCCGAGCTTGCAGGAGGACCAAACTGAAAAAGTTTTAGAATTCAAGTATAGGTATCGATACCAAGGCCAGATACCGATACAGGCCATATTGGCATTTTGTCGTTTTTAAAACAATGTTCATTTGGTAAAGTACCGATACCTCAAACCAATGTATCGATACCTTTTTCCCAGATGACCAACAATCACATGTTTTTATTACTTTTCATACCCCAAACTCAAACCCTTTGCAATTAGTGTCTTAGACACCTAAAACTTGCATAAAATCGTCTTAAAAGCATACACAAAAATTCCTATTTGAATAACCTAATAATCAACTAACCAATGTACCTCAAAGCCACCGATTGACAATAACTTTAACATACCATTTTAATTAATTAACCATCCAATTCTTCATTTCATTTATGCTCAGTCATGTAGCTTAGAAACCGACATATATATATACCACAACATGATAATAAACTTGTGCATATTGAACATCTGCCAATTACATTATAGGCTCAATATCAACTAAGTTTCCAACCAAACAAAGCATAACAAGATAATATGACATCTTCTAAATACATGCCACATATAACCAAGTTCAAGCAATTATAAATCTACCAAAATTTGCCATTCAAATTATATATATGTCATTTAACAAGCTACCATCACATACACATCTTCATTCATGCTCAGTCATGTAACTTAGAAACCGACATATATATATATATATATATATATATATATATATATATACACACCACAACTTGATAATAAACTTGTGCATATTAAACATTTGCCAATTACATTATAGGTTCAATATCAACTAAGTTCTCAACCAAACAAAGCATAACAAGATAATAAGATATCTCCTAAATATATGTCATATATAATCAAGTTCAATTTGATTATAAATCTACCAAAATTTTCCATTCAAATGATACATATGCCATTTAACAAGCTACCATCACATACATATATTCTTTACCATTTCAAAAGTAAACATTCATCAAGGGTCAAACAGAAACTATCATCCCAAAATAAACATATATATATATATATATTAGCCCTACATACATACGATTTCGACCTACAACATTCTCATTTGTATAATCGTTCCAACTCACCCAACTCAATAAGACACCAATTATTTATACCACATTTCCATTCCCAACTTATATAATTCTAGCATATCATCTACTAATATTAAAAATATAATCAATTTAAGCCAGCATCCATGTACCTATTGGCACTTGCCATACAATTCATAATTTATAGTTTAGTTCTTTATAAGCCAATATCATTGAAGTTATAATTAATATAACTAATAAAATTAAATATAATCAAACATATCATAAAATTTACATAGTAATTTACATATGAACTTACCGACAAAACATTTACTAGCAAGACGTCGATGACTAATTTGTAATTTTTCCTTTTCGTGATTATCCTCCGATTGGTTCAATTCCCTATATAAATAATAATTAATTTCAATTTATCAGTTCCAAATACCTTATAACAACCTATGTTAAGCATGTATCAATTCAATTTTATATTTTGGATGTCTCCTAAAATTGTTCATTTTATTCAATTTAGTCCTTAAAATCGGAACTAACCTAGCTTTCAATGTAGAACTCAAATTGCAATCCGATTTCACTATAGTCTATTTAGAACCTCCTACTTTTCAATTCTACAACCAATTTCACAATTTATGAATTGTAGCCCTATTAAACAAAATTATCAATTAACTTCACAATTTAGTTCTTTTTCACTTCTAAGCTTAAAATCTATCAATTTAATACCTAAAACTTCAAGAAATCATCAATGTAATATTTTCAAAACGTTAAGAGTTTTGAAAAATAACACACGAGTCAATAAAACTTAAATTCCCAAGATCTCGAAAACATAAAAATTACAAAAAAAGAAAAACAAAATTACACTAACCAATCTTTAAAATCTCAAAACCTTAGGGCCGAATGTGTTCTTCTTTCTTTTTTTTCTCTTCACAGTTTGGTTGCATGGGGAAGAAAGGACTTTCTCTTTCATTCCACTATGTCTTGTTATTTTAACCATTTATCATTTATTTTCTTTTTATTTTTATTTTCAAAATTATAATGAATTTAATCCACTTACCGTCCACCTTATATATAAGATGGTATAATTTCCATTTAGATCCTTAATTCTTTTTATTATTAAGAAAGTCCTTCATGATTGAACTTGTACTACTTTTACAATTTAGTCCCTATACCTTAATTAATCACTAATTTAATAAAATTACTTATCCAAAATTCAATTCACTACTAATATAACTCCCTAAATATTTAATAAAAATATTTTCGATCCCGATTTATGGAAACGGGATCCTGAAGCCTAATTTTCTAGCACCACTGACTTAAGGATTGATACACTTGTATCTTAAGTAACTATCCAATTAAAAAAAATTAAAGGACCAAAATTTAATTAAATTTCATACTAACCTCGTAAATATTAAATAATAATATTTACAGGCTTGAATATTAAAAATGAGATTCCGAAACCACTGACTTTCAGGTCGTTACAGTGTGAATAATTTGATTGTGGATTTTCTTAGGTTATTATTTTGGCCAAAGGAAAAATGGTGAGTGGTTAAGAATGAATGTTTGTTGAGTTGGTTGAACTAGAGGCAAGCCATGGGGTTGACAGTGGCTTTGTTAGGGTTTGGGGTTGTTTGGATTATCAGGTTAGGCACTAATGGTTTAAAGATTGAGAAACTAAAATGTACACTTATTAAAAGTTCAATGACTAACTTATAATTTTTTTAAATTTGAGTGAGTAAATTATAAATTTACTAATAATTGAGTGATCAAATTGTAAATTTACAAGTCCCACATCTTACTTCCATTACCAAGTTAATGGGCTAGACTTTCGAATGATTCAATAATCAATTTGTAATTTTTTGAAATTAGGCGATCAAAGTGTAAATTTGCTAATCATTGAGAGACCTTAATCTAGTTTACCCTAAAAAAAATGTAACAATTTTTTTTTTGATAAATCAGCTATATTTCTTCATCTCGATACGAGGACCTTGCCAAGCCAACGGTATAATATTGACCTCACCAAATTAATCAGTGAAATTTTTCTATGAAATGTATCTCGTCTCATATGGCCATTGACATTTGTCCTTTGCATGCTCAACATGTGAATCTCGCTTAATCACATCAAAATTAATCTAAGACAGTCTACAAAGACAAGACCGCTAGTAACCTCCCACGACACGTACCAAAGACCTACCATAACTCAACAAGCTAATTACCTAGTGGCAGCTGACCTCATGGGAGCTTATGGTTCCATCTACTTAAAATATACATAAACACCTCATCATACTTCCTCCCTTCTACTTTTTTATATTAAAATGCCAAAATTTATAGATATTAAAAATCATTAGAGGCTATATTTAAAGAATTTAACCTCATTTGCTGAATAAGAGGCAATGGAAGTACAAGAGGTGGTTCTTCGACACATCTTCGATGTCCAAGTCCTATTTTTCTTTTAAGTAAGATACTCGTAACATGTGAAAAATTGAAACATTCTTGTATAGACACTCATCTTGAGTTTGAAAAAGTATTAACATAAAAGAAAGTAGCATAGTTGACATCGGTTAAGCAAGTTCTCAAACCACAAAAAGTAGTTGAAAGGAGGATACTAACAAGTGATTAGAAAAATGGGGTTCTGAATTTAAATCTTAGAATTATCATTGTTAAGAGAGTATTACCTAAATTCTATCCTTTCCTAAAATAAGATTAGACTCAAACCATAAAACCGATGGGATAGCTGTGATTCTACCAGAAAAAGAAAATTGAAAGGATGGAGATGTTGGGTTAAAACCACACTTCAGAAGTTTGATGTGAAAACCGTGGGAAGACTAACTTATGTATTAAAGACTTTAGCGGCTCATTCATGGAGCCAGTTTACTGCACATGGAAAGGGATTTTTCACACCATTAGATTGATTGCGAGAAACTTTTTGTGCAATACAGTCCTTGCTCAGTTACACACACCATGGAAAATATTGGAAGCAAGACAGGTGAGTGCTTTCACTCACTGATGTCTGTATGTGTAGGTGAGACACACAGAAATATTACTAAAGAAGATGGGTGGTGATCTCCACTCTCTAGTATTAGAACAAACAACATTAAGCATAGTACAAAAACTAGAACAATAAACTACACCTTAGATGTTCCATTTTTCCATTGATTAAAGCCAAGAAAAGAAGCATCCATTTGCCATTTGCCATTACTGAATGCTTTCCAGTTTTATTATATTTCTCTTCCAACATTTGGTGTATATTGAAAGGTCACTTAGCATTGAAACAAGAGGCACCAATGGTGTCAGTTTTGGTTCCAACATCAACTTCAACCCCAGTAAGCAAAAACCTCTGATGACATGACACAACTGAATTCACTGTATGGATAGCAACATCACATTTTCGACATAGTAATGCCCGGTCTTGCAAACAAAAGAAAAACCCAGATATTTCCTGTCCAAATAAAAAAAGGGTCGATTTTATCAACGTTAAATGATAAAATTTTTTACCTTTTAATTCGATTTTTAAAAAAAAATTGGAAGCACTTACCTGACAAATGTCACATTTAGGCATTTGAAAAGAAGAAGAAGAAAAGAGAGGGAGGCGCTGGTGTTCGCTGACCAATTTATTGGCCGCGTGGACTTTCTCGTCGCATTCTAAACACAGCGCCGCCTCATCGGCGCAGCACAGCACCTTCGCCACCGCCGCCTCACACAGGTTGCACTGTATCCTCATCTCTCTCTCGAAAATTTATTTATATAATTTGTGGTTTAAGGAAGGCGCGAGCCAACGGATCTTTTTCTTTTTCTTTTTTGAATTTGAGAATGTTTTTTTTAATTAAATTTTGGAATTTGATTGTGTTTATATAAGGAGTGTCGGGGGATGATATTTTTGAGGGTACACGTGGCGAATTTTCAATTGTGTCTTTGACTGGGAGACCAGACCGGACCGCTTATCTGGCACTTTTTGTTAACTTTCTAATGGGCAATATATATTTATTTAATTTTTTAAATAAAAAAGCAAAATAATTTATCAATGCAAAATATCTCCAGGTAAATATCCAAAATTTACGTGGTTCTCTTTTTGCATGAAAAGTTCAATGGGGCAAAACTCGGTTTAAATAGGGGCAAATTACACATAAAAGTCCTATTTTTTTTAAAATTTATCGAAATGGGTCCGGTATTTTATTATTTATTGGAATGGGCCATTTTCCCCGAAATCGCGCCCACGTCAACGCGATGTCAGGGGATGGGCCATTTTATTATTTACGTGGTTCGCTCTGACGTGGACGCGATTTGCTGACATATCCCCTGACATCGCGCTGACGTGGACGCGATTTCGGGGAAAATGACCCATTTCGGTAAAGAATAAAATACCGGGCCCATTTCGGTAAATTTTAAAAAAATAGGGCTTTTTTTGGTATTTTACCCTTTAAATAGATGAATTCATTTTAAAAGCATTTGAAAGTTTAATTGAAGTTATTAAATTGAAGTTTAAAAGCATTTGCATCAACAGAAAGTTCTCTTTCTTATTCTCTTTTATCGTTCTATTTTTTTTTATGAAACAACTTTTAACATCATGAATCTATGAACTAAAATCTAAACAGCTTTCTTATCTGATCTTTAAGATTATCATTAGATCAACTTGGATCTAAAGTATGTTCTTTTACTCGTCAATGGGTATTGGTCTACCGTACTAATTGTCCAATTATCACTTAGAGCTAGCTAATCAATTTTTTAAAAAAACTTAACCGCTTAATAGGTTAAATAAACCCATAATTAAATTTAAATATAAATTATAATATATATTTTATTATTAAATATCAATCTAAATTAGTTGACAAAAATTATCCAACAATCTATTTCGAGCTATAAAAAATTCAATTACTAAATAAATGTATTTAAAATGTATTAAAAAAGTATAGTGTTGATATAAATAGAGAGAGCGAGACTTGAACATAAAACTGTATTAGAACAAAATACATAAACATAACTTATGTATCCATTATATTAAAATTGGAAGGCTTATAAGCTTACAAATATATTATCAACAAAAGTAAAATCTTTGAAAAAGTTATTTCCATCTTAGAAATATTTATTATTTTATACCTTTAATAAAATTATGGTACCATTTGGCAGATTCCTTACGCGAACGAGTGAAGTTCTTGAAATCAACATGATACAATCCAAATCCGATGGTGGAGGCATCTCCCCATTCCAAACTATCTAGTAAACTATAATAGAAATATCCTTTGCCATTCACACCATTTTTTATTGCAATTTGGAGTTGATGTAAATGTTTCTGAACAAATTCAATTCTGCTTTGATCCTTTAGTTCCTCGGAGATCGACATGTTGCTTTTCTCTGGATAACCATTCTCAGTAACGTAAATTGTAAGGTTTTTGCTGTAGTTTTTCTTCATAAATGTCAAAAGTTTATAAAGCCCTTCGGGATAAACGTAAAGTACATTCCCTCCTGCATTTGGACCAATAAGGACTCCATCTTTGTCAACTGTGGCGTTAACATTTGGATCTACCAAGCAGCTAGCTGGTGCAGCATTTGGAGTAGATGGAATGCTTTTAGCATATCTTGAGGTGTAATAATTGATGCCGATGAAATCAAAAGATCCTTTGACAAGCTCATTTTGTTCCGGTGTGAAAACAGGTAGCCTATCTTTAACCAATCTTCTCATGCTTTCTGGGTATTCTCCGTGCATTAATGGTTCCATAAACCATCCCAACTCAAAATCCATACCTCTTTTTGCTGCCTCTTTATCAAGTGATGACTTTGAATATGGCTCATAATAATGGGAATTAAGGGCTATTCCAATTTGTCCACCTTGTGTTGCCTGGTACTCCTTTTTGTAAAGCTTAGCAGCCGCTGCATGAGCAAGAAGAACGTTATGGGCAACAATGTAAGGTTCTGTGGCTGCATTACCATTTATGGGCAACAATGTAAGGTTCTGTGGCTGCATTACCATTGGGACACATTTTCCTATCTGAACATCTGCCTGGTGGAGCCACTCCCAAGCCATACCCCATTTTAGCCATAATTAGTGGCTCATTAATTGTAATCCAATTTTTAACTCGATCTCCGAATGTTTTAAAACAAATTTCAGCATAATCCTTGAAATCATTCACAATACTGTAATTTAAGAAGCCTCCATACTTGTTTTCAAGGGCTTCCGGTGAATCAAAGTGCAGAATTGTGACAAAAGGCTCGATGTCATTTTAATCAACTCATCTATGAAACTATTGTAATGACTGATACCCTCTTGATTTATTCCACCACCCAAAGTTCCATCAGGCAAAATCCTTGTCCAGGGAATGGAAAACCTATAAGCATTAACGCCAAGATCTTTTAAAATCGATACATCTTCTTTGTAGCGATTATATGAATCAGCAGCTACCTCCAAGTTGCTATTATCTTTTATTTTTTCTGGGAATTCTCGAATAAATTGGTCCCAAACACTCGGTCCTTTCCCTCCAGATTTAGCTGATCCTTCGATCTGCGCAGCAGAAGTCGTTGCTCCGAAAAGAAAATTATTTGGAAAATCTGATCTTTTAATACTCACATATTCTTTTTGAGGTTCTTGAGTTGATTGGCAATTGGAACACAAGCAAGTAAACAAAACAAAGACAAAGATGCTTATCAAACACTGAGTTGCTGAAATCGGCAACATCCTTAAGTCCTTGTAACCTTGCAATTTCTGTAGCACTTACAAGATTAACAATAAATACAATCAAAGCATTCAAGGCAAATTGTGGAAGGATATGATACGATCTCGTCCAAGCTCGAGTAATTGGACCTGCAGTTGGTACTCGATTGATTTACAAACAGATTCGGTTGAGCCCTTGGACGAGATCGTATCAGGATACACGAAGGAACAACATTTTATACATACCCATCAAAACTATCTAACAAAAACCCTATTTTAGAATACAGTTGTTATTAACCATGAATGAGACTTTCCAATCATATGGTGTTTTAGTAAATTAATTTTCAACCGTTAACCAATTTATCCCAAAATTGTCATTTTTAAATATTTTAATTAAATTAATAATATTTCAAAAAGTAAATCAAAAGGACCAATTTTAGAATATTCCAACAATTTGTATCATATTTATCAAACTAAATAAATGGGTGGGCTCTAAAATTCAGCACACACAATTGTTTCAATCTAATAATATAACCATTTTATTTAAAACATAATTTAAAACACAATTGTTAGTGAATCTCGTGTGTTGACCGATGATAAAAGTATAATGTATAATATATTTTGTTATATTATATTTATTTTAACAAATTTTATATTTATATAAATATGTTTTAAATGGTAATAGTATCTCAGTCTCGTGATAAGAATATTGTATTGTAATGTATAAGAGCTTAGGTTTAATCTCTAGTAATCACACCCTAAACCTAATTATAAATATACATATATACTTTTTTTTCAAAATACTAACATGTATTTAGTAGCTTTTCGTTGAGAGAGACAAAATAATTGCAATTTGCCACTCAACTCCAAATGTAAATGAGATTTTGATGCTTGCAAATTACATAAGTTTTTACAAAAACAAAAACAAAAAAAACAAAATTCGATTAGTTATTATCGTGTCAAGTAGATCGAGTTATTGAGTGACCAAAACCTTCAAATAATTCAGTGGCTGAAACAAAAACATAAACGAAAACTTTCGAATAGTTCAATGAATAAAAACTTTCAAATAGTTTAATGACTTAAATGAAAATTTTTGAATAGTGTAGTGACTTAAATGAATATTTCAGTGAATAAAAACTTCCGACCTATGCATTATATTAGTACACTTTATATTTACTGAAGCTTGACCTTACTTGAAATGTAAACTTCAAAATTTACCCAAGCTCATCCATATTTATAAAATTAACCCAACCCCATTTTATTCTCATCCGTATTATTATTTTTAAAATTTATACTATTTTTAATTTTCTATATTTTCTTTTATTAAAATGTGAAACACAGATAACTTAACATACTTTTTAACACTTATATTATTGTATTATATTTTTAATTTTATTTCATATAAATTACGTAATATGTGAAAATAAAACAATAAAATATATAATATATAGTAAAAAATGTGTCGAGTTGGGCCGATACTTATGCTCATTTTTTCAAACAATATATTTTTATCAAAATTTTTATATTTTAAATAAAATTTTTTTACAATCTTATTGTAGGTTCGGATTATATTTATTCTTTCTGATACAATATCTAGAACAACCAATAGTTCCTTCCAAACCCATAAATATGATGATAATGTACTTTAACACACTCAAACCCACGTTCTCCTATATAAGCAACAATACTCATACCAATTGAGTTAATACTCAAAATAATATCCAATTCTTCGTTCAAATTTCATCAAATTAAATTGTGGTATGTATAAACGTATATGATCCAAGTGTATGTGACAGATTTGTCGGGCTTTAGGGGTCTTGTCCCGACACCAGAAACCGTTGCTATGGAAAAGGAAAACATTTATATACATGACAAGATTTTGATTTTGTATCAAATGACCATTCATTCCATAAATCATAAGTTGGAGCCAACCATGCTTTACCTTTCCCCTAAAATATCTTCTCAATTTCTTACTATTTCAACTGAGAGATAAGTTTGATTAATTATTTAGAATTATGATTAAATTAATAGAATGTATAAGTATTAAGGATTAAATATGTTATTATTTATGTCAACCATTTAATGGAAGATTTTGAAAACTTTAGTGACAAATGATTAATTATGTAGTTTAACCACAAACTTAATATTAAACACAACATACGGATTTCTAAATTTTTGGATGTTAATGAAGGGGGATGAGGATATACATATAAGATATTTTACATATTTTAGTCTCAATTTTATATGACGTTGAAAATAACCTCGTCCATGAAGGTTGATTACATCTTTAATCAAGGTTGTTTGAACTAGGTAGGTCGGTCGGTCGAATTGAGAAGTGATTGAGGTATCGATTCAGAGAGGGACCTTGAATTAGTTGACTCGAAAATTGGTACAGACTAGTTGAATCAGACAAATAAACGGTTGAATCAGATTTTTAATATTTTTATTTTTTAATAAATTTTTAATAATTTATTTAATCGATCGAACGAACCGGTGACCTAACCGATTTTACCACCGGTTCATTTTGAAAACCTTGTTTATAATTGCTTCACATCAATTTTAATTGAGTTGATATTATAAGTCAATCAAGCATAAACTTAGATGAAAAATTATTAAAATATCCTTTTATATACGAAGGAAGTTATATTATTATGAGAGTGTTTTTGTCTTTTTATATTTTGATAAATCAATAAATATTCAATTGTAATGAGATTTGAATCCACGACACAATGAAATTTAAGCATTTAATTTTACCATTTCAACAAAATATCATCTAATTTTTATATAAACATTTTGCTATATAGTTTTATATTAAATTTTAATATATATAATATACATATTATATTTGTATCCAAGGGCAAACACGGATGTATGCAGTCGACTTGGCCTCCAAAATGGTAAATTAATTTATAGTATCTTTCAATTTTATGAAATCATAAGTTAATATAATAGTAAAATTACACTTTGTCCCCAAAAATTATTATTAATTTTTATCTCCTAATGAAATTTTTGACTTCACTCATATTCCTATGAATATGATTTTAGTTTATACATTTAGTATATATATTTATAAATATAAATATAAATATAAATATTTTAAGAGATAAAATATTAATTTTAAAAACATGATACGGTGGAATAGAGTAAACATTTACGAAACTCTTTGTTTAATTTCTTATATATATATATATATATATATATATATATATTTATACTCCTATAAATTTTTCTTCTTTTAAATGAATAAAATTGATAAAATGATTCGAGTTTTATCATCATCCTATAAAATTGAAATAAAGCATAAATGTATCTTTCAAAAGGAGAAGAAAGCTTTACATTATCAGCAGACATTATCCCCTTTTGCAGGCTAATGACCTGTTATGGTTAAAGTTTTTTTCCTTTCCTTTTCTTTCAAAGCTGGACTTTGTATTTTGCTAACGTTTAATATCCACAAGGCATAAAGGGGGAAGAAATAAAGTGAAAAATATTCAAAGGTTTTATCTTTTATGTTTGCAGAATATGGACCTCAAAAATTCAACATCAATCTACCCCTAAAAATGTCTAACATAAGTGCCCCAACTTTACAAGTTGACCCTATAAATTCGGTGAATAAAAATTGAATCGACCGGTATAACCTTCGGATCATTAATCCAATCAGATTATTCAATTAATATATTTGACTTAATTGTATGATCTTTTAACATATGATTGAAGATAAAACGTTTAAATTTCATCCATTAGAAAAAAAATTGTATCTGGGTTTGATTTTAATGTTAAATTTGGTACTCAAACCCAACAATATCATGTAGCCTAATGATTTTGGCGCTCAATTTTAGGTAGTTAAATGGGACAAAGAAAAACTCAAATATCAAATTAGAAAAAAATTCAGGTATCAAACTAAACATTGAAGCTAAACTCAAGTACCAAATTAAGGTAAAAAAAAATCAAGTACCAAATTGAATATTAACCCTAAAAAATAATGAAATTGGTTTTTACATGTTTAATTTAGTTTTTGTTGGTATTTTGAGAGAATAATTTAATTTTCTATCGATTTATAATCCTTAATTCTCTAAAATATATCGATTTAAATAAATCAATAATTTTCAATCAAACCAATTTCACCCATCACTCCAATCCGTCTTCTTTCCAACATTGCTACAAACATTCAATATGCACCAACCATGGTGTCTCCTTGAGATAGTCACATGAAGTGCTATTCTTCCAACCTTATACTCAATTATGGATATTTTTATGGCTTTCAAAGAAGCAAATATTTAGAATTTTGTATATAATGAATGATTGTTGGTCCATGTACGTGTCCATTATTTATTTATGAGGAGCCAAATTTTATCTATGGTTCAAAAATGTTGATGGGCATTTCCTACCTGTGTGTTACAAACAAATAAAGGGCTTATGAAGATATTTTTAAGGTATTTCCCATTTTAGTTCAATCTTAAAATAAATAAGACTCGTCGATTAAGTTTTAACTCGATTAATATTGGTATTGTTGTTAATGCAGAAGGACATGGGTTTGAAAGCACTAAAGCACATTATCCTCCTATTTAAGGGTTGATGAGGAACTATAGGTAGTTCTAGGCATTGTATCAACAAGAACAAATATAATAAGAATTTATCATGAAATTAATATTAAAAAAAACTCAAAATTGACCTGATTAGATATTCAAATTTTTTTATTAATTTGGTATTTAAATTATATATATATATATATATATATATATTGGTATTAATTTTTTTATTATAAGTAGTACTTAGTTCTTATTTTTCAAAGTGGCATGTATGTTAATTCAACCGTTAGTTAAATTGCTAAGTTTATTTTTTTAAAATAATTAAAATTTACCATGTAGCAAAAATAATATTACTTTCTCTTTGTATTTGTTTACATATTCTTTTTACTTTGTATTTTTCTTTCTTCTCCTCTCAATTGAACTTTTTCTACAAGTGTGAGTATTTGAGTTTCATAGTTTTGATTAAAATTTTCATAATTGGATCGATGGTCAAATCAGTGACGCCGCTTGTTCTATATTTGATCGCTTCATCCCATTTGATCAAATAAAATATAAATAAAAAAAATTATATTACAATGTAATATATTTAATTTTTATTACATAAATTACTTATCAAATAAGCAAATTGAATATAATGTATTAAACGAAAATGAAATGCGGTTTTAAATTTTAATCCCTATGTTTTTCAACATATGAAATCAAAATTATACATGATTAAGATAATACATGTATTTAAAATTTAATCAACATACTTTCGACATTCTTTATATTAAATTTGAGTTAACATTTAATTTCTCGACACTTTTGATTCCGATTAGGATTGTTGGTCCATTAATTTACGATTTTAAGCTTATTATATTTTATATACAAAAGAAAAGAAATAAGGACATTTCTTTTACATGCAAATGCCAATTTTTTGGGCTTTAAGTAGCCTTATGGCTACACGGTTTAAAAGAAACAGCTTTTGTTGGTATTATTTATTTATTTATTTATTTATTTATGGTAGAAAAGAAACAGCAAAAGTGATCACAATAAAAAAATTAAGACAACACAATAATAGAATTATTCCGATCTTTCATCAGTGAACTCAGTACTAAAATTGGGGTCGTCTCGAATATTCGCATACTATTGCTACCAGTAACTAAGATATTGGCCGTATGATCTGCTACTCCGTTATGAAATCAAGAGATGTGTCGAACATGCACCTTCCAATTGCGGCGAAATAGTTGGTGAATATTCCGCAACTTCCATAATATGCTTTCAGCTACACCTCCAGCAAGGATTGTTTTCACTAGCATAGCATTGTCGCACTTAATTAGTTCCACTTGCCGAAAGCCTTCCTAGGCAATAATGAGCCCCTCTAGCAAGGCTCTCGTCTCAACCTTAAAGAAGGAGTCCAGTTTAAAATATTAAATTAAATTTTTATCATTTTTAGGAGGGATCAAAGTGTAATTTTATCTTTATTAATTTAAATTTTTTTAAAATTTAAAGGACCAAAATGATAAAAATTTTAATTTAGGCAGACCGAGATTTGCTAGCCCCCTAAATTCGCTCCTGGCTCTACCAACAAAGCCAAATAAAAACCTATAACATTAGAAAATGAGTGACCGAATGGTAATTTTAATATTTATTTAGTGTAATGATTGATAGAAAACATATTTGGTAAAATACCAACAAAGACCAAATTAAACTAGTAAAAATTAATCTTATGGAATCGTTATTATATTAAATAACTAATGATATTGTAATAATAGATAGGACCAAATTATATCAAATTAAAGTATAATGGTTATTCACCAAGTTTTTTGCTCTATCGTTTGAAATATTCACCGGCCAATGGAGTTTTGCAATAAGTCCTATCAATTTGAAGAAAGACATCAGAAAAATTGATTTAAGAATTAATGTCTTGATTGAACTCAAATATTTTTTAATTTTTTAATAATTTATTTAATCGAATCAAATTGTTAAATTTTAAAAACCTTGTTGACCTTTAAATTTGCACCAAAATAGTTGAAGAGAACCTCAAAATAGGCCCAAATGAAACATAATCCAATCTTATTAAACTTTCAACAAAGGACATTTGAACTTACATTTGGTTTGAAACTAAAGGGAGATGAGAGCACAAATGGTTTGAATCATAGTAAGAACAAGCAAGATAATTGCAGCAATGGTAGAAAAATACTCGAGCTTAAGTATTGCTATCCAACTATGGTGGGGAACAGCATTGTATGCATTGAGCTTCATGAAAAGACTTGAATATCGGTTCTCAGTCCCCACGTTAATATATTTGCAGAGACGGTTAAACATGGCTACTATTTCAATAGGGCTGCCAAGCTGGTTAATCAGAATTCTTTTCCGAACAAGAATGCTCACATCCTCAGCAGATTTGATGAGATATCCTATCAGAAAGATGTAATCGCAAATGAAAGTGTCGTTCGGATAATAGCATTGCTCCCACACCATGAGGTTCCCATAAAACGATTCCGTGGATTCGTCGACCTTGAGAGGAGGGATCTTCAATTCTCCATTGTTTTCATCAAATTCTATATCGAATAAGCATGTGTTTAAGCTCACCTTGAATTTGACGCCTGCTTCACGCAGTAGAACTGCACTGTATAAATACGCACCTTGTTGCTGCTGCTGCACCTTCCCTTCCTCTCATGAAGTGTGTATTTCCTCTCAGAATGTTCCATTTTCCACACTGCTGCTGCTTCTGAATCGTGTAGTATGGTTGCTGAAAATGTTCTTATCAAATCAGTGAAATGCTTAGGGTCTTCCAGGTTGGATCTATATTCAGAACTACGGGGATTGTTTGGTGATAGAACTTCATCAATGGAGATGCTTTGGTTGTAATAATGGCTAAAGAAATGACAGGTGAGATGAAGAAAAGAAGGGTAATGTGGATTACATTTCAAGGCACGTTTATACATTTTCTTGAGAAGAAAGAAAGGAAGCTGGTTTTCAAGCAACATCAAGTCTCGTTTTAGATCATGGATTGTCCCTGATTTGGCAAAGATGAGATCGTTTTCAGCTCTCAATCCTTCGGAGTAGGCTCTTAACAAGAGTTCAAGGATGAAACCGGCATCAACTAAAATCATTCCGATGAGCAACGACGAATGTGATTGAGTCCCGGCCCGTTTGTCTTGCCGTGCTCTTCCCACTGAATCATCCCAACACCTGTAATACATCTTCTCGTAACACCCGTGGATCTTTGATAGATACTTTTCAATCAATTCAATGAAATCGTTCAAGCTAGTGTTGGGTTAAGCACAGCGGAGAAACGAGGCCACGTATATCTGTTTTTCTTCTTCTTGGTGGCCTGAAAAATAGTAGTAGTAAACGAGAGGGCCGATAACGGTGTATCGAGGGCGATAAGGAGCTAAATTTTCGTCGGAAAATTTACCGGGGATTCGGAAGATGCAATAATCTGGCTTGACGTGCTGAGAAACATTGTTTAATGAATCTAATTTGGATTGAATTTGTTGGGCTAATTCGTCGACCGATAAATTTTCGAATGGTGGTGAACAGCATCTCTTGTTCGTTGAAGTTTCAGGCTCTTCTTCGTCTCTTTTAGACCATTCCTTAGTACCAGTATTTTCCATTTCTTAGCTTGCAGTATTTTCCGGGAATCCAAACAAAAGGAATTCAATGCAATTAACAGCAAGTGCTTGAGAGTGGAAACATAATGGCAGGGAGGGTTGCAATCTTCTAACTTATATAATATTGGATATATACTATGTGATAAATATGTAAGTTCATACATTGGGAATCAGCTAAAATATTATGTAATAATTAGAGTTCATACAAAACACATTCAATGTTGGAGGACTGGGTAGCACAGCCAACTATATTAGGTTTCTAAAATATCGAGACAACAAATTAAGAATTTCTCTTCAAGATTCCAAAACAACTATAAAAACAAAGTCAATTGACAACTGCAATTAGCAAGGAAAAAAAATAATGGTGTTAAGATACTACAAAATAATTGAGAAAAAGTTTAATTATTAGGTAGTAGTTATATCTTACCGCGTTTGAAAAGTCACATGCTATAAAAACATAACATGCCTTGTTTTTTTTTATCAAAGTCCCTTTTTTGGACTTTTTTTTTTGCCCAAATCCTCTCATTTTTCGGGCAGGCTTTGAGCTAGGCTAAGTGACCTAATTCATGGACGAATCTGATTCGAACTTATACCCATATATGACGTTAGTGGATAAGAACACTACGGTAAAACACAACTAAAATAGAAAAGAATATTCTTAAAATGGCAAACATATAGTCTAGATTGCAACAAAACTAATATATTTTTTTTAATTTAAAGAAAATAGTACTAATTTAGCATCAAATAAAAAAGCAAGTAAAACCAGTATTTTTAACAGAAAACTTAACCTTTGCATTGTTTTTTAGATTCCATTCTGTGAAGTATGGTGGGTACCTGATTCAAAATCAATTAATTAACTGGTGAAAATTAAGTATGATTTTTCAAATAAGAATTTTTATACAATATTTATTTCTACTCAAAACTTCTTTAAACCCTTAAAACGGAAGAAAAATATGTCTATTATTTTTAAACTCACGTCCCGCTTATTGTTACAATAACAATAATGTCAGTTGAACTAAAACTCAATCAACTTTCAAGTCAAAATTTCTTTAGCTATTAAGTTTCTAAAACTATGAAGTCAACAAACTAGTAATTTCTTTCTTTTTTTTTTTATGGTTAAGTGAGGAAGGATTTATTTTGAAGTTCCCAAAGAACAAGACTGATAATAACTATGAATAAAATAGAAGAAAGATTAAGATGCAGTTTAAAACCTTTAATATTATCACCAATAATGACATGTATATGATGTACTAGTGAAATCCATTCCAAACAATAATGACTAATGCAATCTCTTGCTCACAGAGGATGAGTTGAATACTCTCAATTAGGTTTATTGATTACTATTTCATGTCTAAATAAATGAGGATAAAAAAAAAAACTCTATTTATATAAACATAAAAAGTGACGTGTCTTCAACAAAAATTAAAATATTTGTTAATAATAGGGACAAAACTTTTGAAAAATTTAGTTAGGTCTTCCATAATATTTGGGAATTCTCATTTTATCCTAATGACAAATTCTTAAAACTATAAGTATATAACTGGGTTGAAATGGCCGAGTTGGTCTAAGGCGCCAGATTAAGGTTCTGGTCCGAAAGGGCGTGGGTTCAAATCCCACTCTCAACATTTTCTTTTTTTATTTTGTTCAAAGCCCAGGATAAGTTATGGACCTATTGGTTGCCAAGGCCATGGGCTTGGAATAGGCTATATTGAGTACGGGCCATGCAATATTCTTTTGGGTACATAACAGCGAACAAACAATTGGGCTAATTTGGGCCTCGTTCAATGGAGAGAAATAGGATATCCTAATGTTGTCTTGAGCTTTGTATATTAAATTAAGTTTTATATTTTTTTAATCTTTATGATTTGTAATAATTAATTGAAAGATGATATAATTTTGGGCTCACAAACTTAATAATTAAGTCTATTTTAGTACTTGAATTTTTTTAATCTAGATATCTGAACTTTACAGCTAAATTTTTTAATCTAGATATCTAGATAACTTCTCTTTAATTTCTTTATTTTTAGGCTGATTTGTAGTATTATTTTCGTAATTTACAAACTATTCGGGTCATGCAAATCATTTGGAGTGCTAGATCCCTCCCATCTTTCTTGATTTTGTTTTTCATGCGGATAATTGGACAATTTCCGTCACGGTGGACGGTGACTACGAGATTAGGTGTAGTGGGTGAGCATGCCCTCTATTTATTAATATAATAAACCTTGACCCCCCAAAAGCCTTTAAAAATTGTAGGAATGCAAATTAATATTTCTTTTGAAGGACCCTCCAACCCAATTTCTAGGTTTTCTCCCACTATCCAATATTTCTATCACGTGAGTCTAAAATATTATACATACTAATATATATTTTAATTTACTCTAAATATCTATAAATGAAATATAAAAAATGATAATTGACTTATTAAATATTATCCGTACAGCAAATTATGATGTGTAAAGTACATTTTAATTTTGAAAATTAAAATAAATAAAATGGAAATAAACTTTTATAAAAGCAACCTATAAAATAGAATAGGTTGGGTTTGCTTTCACTTCAATTATTTTATTCTCATTTCTTTCTTGATCTTGTTTTTCATGCTGATAATTGGACAATTTCTGTCATGGTGGATGGTGACTACCGGATTAGGTGTAGTCGCCATGTGGGTGAGCATGCCAACTTTAGTTGCAAATTCATCCCTCTATTTATTAATATAATAAACAACTTGCTAGTTGTTTTTAGTTGCCTTGAGCCCCAAAAAGCCTTTAAAAATTGTAGGAATGCAAATTAATATAATGGTACAATTTCATTTTGGCCCCCAAACATTTTTAATTTACTTTTGGAGGACCCTCCAAACCAATTTCTAGGTTTTCTCCCACTATCTAATATTTCTATCACATAAGTCTAAAATATTATACATACTGATATATATTTTATATATTTAATGGTTTAAATGTTTTGTACATAAAACAAATATTTAAAAATAATAAACTGACTTATTAAATATTAACCTACAACAAATTATGGTGTGTAAATACATCTTAATTTTATATAATAATTAAGTCTATTTTAGTACTTGAATTTTTTAATCTAGATATCTGAACTTTACAGCTAAATTTTTGTTAATTTCTAAGCTTGAAAATTTTATTAATTTAATCACCTAACACTTTAAATTTTTAATCATTACTTAAAAATTAAAAGATGCTCTCTCAATTTCTCTCTGTTCATCATAATTTTAATTAAGATTCTGCCAATCTTTTGTTACATAAGCTGTCGGCCACTACCACCAACTACCATCGAGTATTTATTTTTAGAACAGAAAATTCCTAGAACATTTTTATCTTCTCTTTTAGTTTATCTACAGATTTACTAATGAAGAGGTAACTTGAAATCTTTTAAAATTTTATATATTAATAATTTTAGTCCTCAATATTAATACATTATACATTATGTCAAATCAATTTTAATTCTAAAAAAATTAATTTTAATATTTAACATTGTGCAATTTGACTCTTTTTATAGTTTTATTTGTTTTTGTGACATTAAGAGTTAATTTTAAAAGAATAAGAAAAGGTGAAAATTATTATTTTGTATTTTTTGGTATTTCTATTTTTAGTATATTTTCAATAAATTTAGCTGATAAAATTGTTTTTTTAGCTTTTTAGGTGGAAGGGTTACAAAGAAAACAAAATTAAAAGAAAAATTAAATTGCACAATGTGTAAATATTAATGGTTAAATATTTTAGAATCAAGACTAAATTGACACGGTATATAAATATTTAAGTTTAAAGCTGCAATCATGCCAAATTTAAAGATGTTGAGTCACTTTTCCATCAGCCTGACCAAAAATATAAAAATCGAATAATTGAGTAACCATTTTGTAACTTTTCATAATTAGGTAACCAAAACTAAACTAAACTTACCAATAGTAGGATAACTACTCATATAGTTTACCCAAATTCCATATAAAATATTACAACCAAAAATGACTTTGATGGTATTTTTAAAAAAAATTAAAATCTCATTAAAAATAAAGGCAAAAATCCTTTTCACTAGAAAAAAATTATAAAGGCAATGCAAATATTAGTGGGGTTAATTGAAGTTGATGGATTCCTTTTGTATTTGGGATTATATTGGATCTATTACTGATGCTGATGATTTTCTTTTGTACTTTTTTGCAATTTATTAGGTAAAATCATAAAGGTGCTTTTATTAGGATTTAAATAACATTTTTAATCCCTCTATTTAAAAGGGTAAATTAGTTGCTTATCATTTATTTTTTTGATTCCAAAAACTACAAGCCGAGAAATGGAAAATAATGCTCATACGAATGCAAAAGCAGAAGAAAAGCGACAGTCTAGAAGAGACAAAAAGCCTGAAATTTCAGAGGATAACAATTGTTCAGCCTCAGAAAGCTTATCAGTCGAGGAATTAGTCCAAGAGATTGCATCCAAATTCAATTCATTACATAATTCTCAGCATGTCACGCCTGATTATTGCATATTCAGAATTCCTGGTAAAATTTCCGAAGAAAATTCGGCTCCCTATCGTTACCGTTACGCCTTTATCGGCCCTCTCGTCTACTCCTCCTATCTTTCAGCCCACCGTGAAGAAGAAAAACAGAGATACCTGGCTGCCTTTCTCCTCCGTGCTCAACCCAACACTAGCTTGATCGATTTTATCACATTGATTAAAGGGTCTTTAGCAAAGATCCGAGGGTGTTACGAAAATTTGTATTACAGGAATTGGGATGATTCATTTAAAAGACCACGGCAATACAAACGAGCCTGTACTGAATCAGATCCCTTGTTGCTCATCAGAACGATTTTAGTCGACGCTGGTTTCATCCTTGAACTCTTGTTGAGAGCTTCTTGTAAGGAACGGAGAGTTGAAAATGATCTCATCTTCGCCAAGTCGGGGACGATCCATGATCTTTGCTTGAACAGCACCTTCCTTTTTTTCTTCTTAGGGACATGTATGAACTTGCCTTCGCCGGAAATCCCGATTACCATTCCTTTCTTCATCTTACTTGTCACTTCTTTAGCCATTATTACAACCAAAGCATACCCATTGATGGTGTTCTATCACCAAACAATCCCCATACTTCCGAATATAGATCCAAGCTGGAGGATGCTAAGCATTTCACTGATTTGATAAGAACATTTCAACAACCATATCCATTTCAGAAGCATCAGCATCGCGGCAACAATAATGAAGATCATCAATCCCACATTCTAAGAGTGAAAAAACACTTGCAATTGATATCATCCGAAAAGCCCGAACCCGAAGTAATCCTAGAGGAAGGAAAGCTACAGCAGCAGCAAGGCGAGTATTTATACAGTGCAGTCCTACTACGTGAAGCAGGAGTCAAATTCAAAGTGAGCTTAAGCACATGCTTATTCAATATAGAATTTCACGAAAAGAATGGAGAATTGAAGATCCCCCCTCTTAAAGTTGACGACTCGACGGAATCGTTTTACGGGAACCTTATGGTGTGGGAGCAATGCTACTATCCGAACGACACTTTCATATGTGATTACATCTTTCTAATGGGATATCTCATCAAATCTGCTGAAGATGTGGGTATACTTGTTCGAAGAAGGATTATGATTAACCAGCTTGGCAGCCATAAAGCAATAGTGAAAATGTTCAACAATCTCTGCAAATATATTGATGTGGAGAAGAAGAACCGATATTCAAGTCTTTTCATGAAGCTTAATGCATACAATGCTGTTCCTCACCATAGTTGGCTTGCAATACTTAAGCACCAATATTTTTCATCTCTTTGGAGAGGGGTTGCTACCGTTGCTGCAAGTATCTTACTTGTGCTTACTTTGATTCAAACTATTATTGCTATCCTCTCCCTTTAGTTCCAAATTACTGTACATTTATTTTCTTCTTCAACTTTATCTCGTGTCCTCTGTTAAAAGTTTTAATAAGATGGGAATTGGGATTCTCTTTCGTTTAGGCCAATTTTGAGTTTCTCTTCTTCAACTAATCTTGGTTTTTTTTAGTTTATTTATTTATTTATTATAGCCGCCTATTTTGAAGATAACTTCTCTTTAATTTCTTTATTTTTAGGCTGATTTGTAGTATTATTTTCGTAATTTATAAACTATTCGGGTCATGCAAATCATTTGGAGTGGGAGATCCCTCCCATCTTTCTTGATTTTGTTTTTCATGCGGATAATTGGACAATTTCTGTCACGGTGGATGGTGACTACGGGATTAGGTGTAGTGGGTGAGCATGCCCTCTATTTATTAATATAATAAACCTTGACCCCCCAAAAGCCTTTAAAAATTGTAAGAATGCAAATTAATATTTCTTTTGAAGGACCCTCCAACCCAATTTCTAGGTTTTCTCCCACTATCCAATATTTCTATCACGTGAGTCTAAAATATTATACATACTAATATATATTTAATGGTTTAAATGTTTTGTACATAAAACAAATATTTAAAAAATTTTAATTTACTCTAAATATCTATAAATGAAATATAAAAAATGATAATTGACTTATTAAATATTATCCGTACAACAAATTATGATGTGTAAAATACATTTTAATTTTGAAAATTAAAATAAATAAAAATGGAAATAAACTTTTATAACTTCAATTATTTTATTCTCATTTCTTTCTTGATTTTGTTTTTCATGCGGATAATTGGACAATTTCTGTCATGGTGGATAGTGACTACCGGAGTAGGTGTAGTGGCCATGTGGGTGAGCATACCAACTTTAGTTGCAAATTCATCCCTCTATTTATTAATATAATAAACAACTTGCTAGTTGTTTTTAGTTGCCTTGAGCCCCAAAAAGCCTTTAAAAATTGTAGGAATGCAAATTAATATAATGGTATAATTTCATTTTGGCCCCCAAACATTTTTAATTTACTTTTGGAGGACCCTCCAAACCAATTTCTAGGTTTTCTCCCACTATCTAATATTTCTATCACATAAGTCTAAAATATTATACATACTGATATATATTTTATATATTTAATGGTTTAAATGTTTTGAACATAAAACAAATATTTAAAAATAATAAATTGACTTATTAAATATTAACCTACAACAAATTATGATGTGTAAATACATCTTAATTTTATATTAATGATAGTGACAACAAATGAAAATTAAAATAAATAAAATGGAAATAAACTTTTATGAAAGCAACCTATAAAATAGAATAGGTTGGGTTTGTTTTCACTTCAATTATTTTATTCTCAAACTTTTTTATTCATATTTTAGCCTCCAATTTATATTACTTTTTCACATTGGTACTTTAATTTTTTTTCACTTTGCTTTTGTTAGTATTTCCACTCCAAATAAACAATGTTAAAAATAAAAAGCCAATTGGATTGTGTCACCTATCTTATTACAGAAATATATAAATTTTATTATATATAAACTTAAAATGTATATAAATAAATAATACAAATATAAAATATCGAAAATTTAAAAAAATATAAAAATATAATTAAATATTTTAAACTAAAAAATCAAGATTCATCTAGGTAATTGTTCATCATCAATTTCTTCTGCTTCTTGATCATCTCAACACCAAAAATAGAAACCCATTAATTTTATTAAATAATTAAATATTTTAAATAAAATATAAAAGAAATTATGAGTTCATCTTTTACTTGTTCTTCAGCATCCTGTTTTAATCTAATGGAATAGTCATTACTGTCATAAATTAAATGTTTTAATCTTTTACGATGGAATGGATATTTAATATCCCAGTGATGGGATATTAAGCTGGTTTTCATTTATGTGTTTAATTCTTCAATCTCATCTTCATCTTCCGAGATATTGCTGGTTGCTTTCTCGAGCTAGCTACTACACAAGTTGTATTCATGGCTGTCTGTCTCTAAAATTTTAACCTAAATGTTTTTCCTAATATCACAATGTGACATATGCAAATGGCACTTTTCGATGCTTTTTATGTATTTAATAAAACTGTGTGTCATATTGTAATTGTATTTTGTATTAATAAAAGTGTTCTCTTTTCTTGTAATTGTAAGTCTCAGTTAAGCCTTAAGTTTTTTAACACTTAGTGCACTTGGGTTAGCTTTTATATATGGTCGGCCTTGTCACCTGAATGATATATGGTTGACCCAGCCACCTAAGTATGATAGTGCATTAAGAGGTTAGAAGGTAAAAGTTTAACCAACTTCGGAGAGTTGGTGTAACATTAGTTGTAGGTCTTAGATTCTTTGTAGTGAGTGTGTTGTGCTCATTAAGTTTCCAACAAGTGGTATCAAAACAAGTAGTCTGAGACCATCACCAATAGAGGAAGCTTTGATAAGCGTTGGGCGCTTACATTAGTTGATGTATCATAAAGGCACTAAGCGGAAACTTTGCCGGTTTCACTACACCAAAACAGGCTTTTAGCGGCGACTTTAACGACGTTTGAATAAAAAACGTCGCTAAAGATCGAACATTAGCGGCGCTTTATGGAAAACGCCGCTAAAAATAAGCATTAGCAGCGTTTTTCAGAAAGCGCCGCAAAAAAACTAAGCCCAACGACGTCGTATTCTGAGCTTTCGCAGATTTAGTGGCGTTTTTTAGAAAGCGTCGCTAATGGTTAGGACTTTTAGCGGCGATTTTGAGAAAGCGCCGCAAAAAGACATAAGCCCAACGGTGCCGTTTTCTGAGCTTTCGGGGACTTAGCTGCGTTTCTTAGGAAAACGCCGCTAATACTGAGGGCTTTAGCGGCGTTTTTGATGAAGCACCGCAAAATAAACTAAGCCTAACGACGCCGTTTTCTGAGCATTCACGAATTTAGTGGCATTTTTCAGGAAGCGCCGCTAATGCTCAGGGCTTTTACGGCGTTTTTGATAAAGCGCCACAAAATAAACTAAGCCCAACGACGCCGTTTTCTGAGCTTTCGTAGATTTAGTGGCGTTTCTTAATACAGCGTCGCTAATGCTGAGGGCTTTAGCGGCGTTTTTGAGGAAGCGCCGCAAAATAAACTAAACCCAACGACGCCGTTTTCTGAGCTTTTGCGGATTCAGTGGCGTTTTTTATGAAGCGCCGCTAATGCTCAGGGATTTAGCGGCGTTTGTGAGAAAGCGCCGCAAAAAGACATAAGCCCAACGACGCCGTTTTCTGAGCTTTCGTAGATTTAGTGGCGTTTCTTAATAAAGCGCCGCTAATGCTGAGGGCTTTAGCGGCGTTTTTGAGGAAGCGCCGCAAAATAAACTAAGCCTAAAGACGCCGTTTTCTGAGCTTTTGCGGATTTAGTGGCGTTTTTTAGGAAGCACTGCTAATGCTCAGTGCTTTAGCGGCGTTTGTGAGAAAGCGCGCAAAAAGACATAAGACCAACGACGCCGTTTTCTGAGCTTTTGGGGGATTTAGCGGCGTTTTTTAGGAAAGCGCCGCAAAAAAAAACATAGGGTTTTTGGTTTAAGGTCTATGATTTATTTAAGATTTAAGGCCATTTAAAAGTTAGGTTTTTAAGGTATATGGAGTATGGGTTTAGGGATTATGGATTAGGGATTATGGTTTAAGGGTTGAGATTTAAGGTTTAGGGGTTAGAGGGTTAGGGGTTAGACGTTTGGGGTTAAGAGTTAGGGATTTAGAGTTTAGGGATTCAGGGGTCAAGTTAGGATTTTGGGCGTTTAGATTAATTTTTTTAATTTATATTTTAAATATGTTCTTATATAATTGTAAAAGAGATAATAATAAATTTGTTTAGGGTTTTTGGTTTAGGGTATATGATTTATTTAAGATTTAAGGCTGGTTTAGGAGTTCATATTTTAAGGTTTAGGGAGTATGGGTTTAGGGATTATGGATTAGGGACTATGGTTTAAGGGTTGGGATTCAAGGTTTAGGGGTTAGGGGTTTAGGGGTTAGACGTTAGGGGTTAAGAGTTAGGGATTTAAGGTTTAGGGATTCAAGGGTCGAGTTAAGGTTTTTGAGTTTAGATTAATTATTTTTTTAATTTATATTTTAAATATGTTCTTATATAATTGTAAAAGAGATAATAAATCAAATATATTGAAATTATGAGTATAGTTTAAATTATTTAAGAGATATATAATAGATAGACTATATATGTATTGAATGGTTAATTTAGGGTTTAAGGTTAAGGTTTACTTGAGATTTGTTAAATGATAAAAGTTTATAAAATATTATACAATTATTTTATAAAAAATCAATTTATGGAAAACAAAAAAAAAATTAGCATAGCAAAACGGCGTCATTTTGTTCAAAATGAAATAATATTTTGCAAAAGATAACAAATAGCGGCGTTTTCTATACAAACGCCGCAAAAAATAAATCAATTTATAGAAAACAAAATAGCAAAACGGCGTCATTTTGTTGAAAATGAAATAATATCGCCGCAAAAGATAAGCAATAGCGGCGTTTTATATAAAAACGCCGAAAAAAATAAAAAAATTATAAAAAATTATTTACATAGCAAAACAGCGCCGTTTTTGATCAAAGCGAAATAGCGGCGTTTCTCAAAAAAACGCCGCAAAAAAGTAAATCAATTTAAAAAAACAAAATAAAAAATTTTGTGCATAGCAAAACAGCGTCATTTTGTTCAAATTGAAATTGCGGCGTTTGAGAATAAATCAATTTATAAAAAACAAAATAAAAAATTTTGTCCATAGCAAAACGGCGTCATTTTGTTCAAAATGAAATAATATTTTGCGGCGTTTTTCACAAAAAACGCCACAAAAGATAAGCAATAGCGGCGTTTTATATAAAAACGCCACAAATAAAATAAATAAATTATAAAAAAATTTATTTGCATAGCAAAATGGCGCCGTTTTTGTTCAAAATAAAATAGCGGCGTTTTTCGTAAAAACGCCGCAAAAAAAGTAAATCAATTTATAAAAAACAAAATAAAAAATTTTGTGCATAGCAAAACGGCATCATTTTGTTCAAATTGAAGTTGCGGCGTTTTTCCTAGAAACGCCGCAAAAAATAAATCAATTTTAAAAAACAAAATAAAAAATTTTGTGCATAGCAAAACGGCGTCATTTTGTTCAAAATGAAATAATATTTTGCGGCGTTTTTCTAAAAAACGCTGCAAAAGATAAGCAATAGCGGCGTTTTATATGAAAACGCCGCAAAGAAAATAAATAAATTATAAAAAAATTATTTGCATAGCAAAACGGCGCCGTTTTTGTTCAAAATGAATTAGCGGCGTTTTTCAAAAAAGTAAATCAATTTATAAAAAAGAGAATAAATAATTTTTAGCATACCAGCGTTTTTTAAAAAACGCCACAAAAATAATTTGACTTTCCGCGTTTTGTTTATGGTTTAGTGGCGTTTTAGCTATAAACGCCACAAATGGGTTAAGTTGTAGACGAAAACGTCGTCGTTTTCTCTCCAGCCATATCATTCCCACACTTAAACCCGAAATCCCAAATTTTCCCCATTTCCCCCAATTCCAGATTAATTCAGTAAATTCCTAACCCCAAACCCATTCAATTTGCACCATCTGAAAAATCGCCGTTGTCTTTGTCCGGGCCGACCACCTACTGCGCAAACATCAGAAGCTCGAGCATCTCCGTCACCGTCGGACTACTACGACCGTCGTCATCGGTTAGTTTCTAGTCGGGCATTTGTTTTTGGACTGTTTAAATATGAAATTTTATTTTGAAACGCATTGATATTTGCGGGTTTAAAAATGAATGTGGTTGGTATTGGCATGCTGATTGAATGTATTTGCCATGTGCATACTGTTTGCTGCTTGCTGTAAGTTTATTTTAGGTCAACTTTGAACCTTTTTTAGGGCAACTTTGAACCTTTTTTAGTGTAGGCACTCAGTTCTTTATGTTCTGCAGATATACACTAGAGGTTTGTAGATGGCGTATTGGACCATAACCGAGTTAAGTTTGGTACTAGGAAAAGGAAAATTTATGTTTTTTTACCAAGCAGGAACATGTTGGAAACACAAATGAGTTGGATTGTAGGTCGGCTGATCTTAGAAAGATAAGAAAAAAATGTAATAAGAAAAGCCTGATTTTAGTCTCAACATTGATAAAAGCATAAGAGAAAGGACCTACATGGCTGTACAGAGTTGAACTTTATGATCAAAGAAGATGGCTAAAGGGACATTATTAGAATCCAAAGACAACTAAAAAAATCCCAGCAAACTTTGAAACCCTTTTATATGGTCTATATGAACATATATATATATATATATAACCGGGACTGGCCAACTTTGGGTATCTAACAATTCTTTAAACACTGTAATGGGTATGGAATAATTGTAGTGATAAGGCCATGAAGAGGTGGGACTGTTAATTCAAACATATCTTGGTATTAAAGCTTGTTGTTGTTAATGAAGGGGTGACTAAAGACATGTAATTTAATGGTGATATATATATATATATATATATATATATATATTGCTTTATAAATCTTTCACCTTTGAACAAGCTCAAAAGCGAAGTTAATTGGACCCTTTTTTTCTCTCTAATTGAAGAGAAAAATGGTAGGAATGGTGGTGGGTGGGGGATATCCACCATAATCATTTCTTTAGACTTTGAAAATGATGCCATTGTCATTTGCCTTTAATGAAACTAAATTAGTTAAAAGCTTTTTGTGCACAAAAATTAAGGGCTTTTGAGGTGGCAAATGAATCAATAAATCATGTTAGAGAAACTTTTTAAGCTTTGATTATAGGTACCGAATGTTTAGTTTTTTTTTTTTTTGTGAGGAAATATTGAAATTGGTATTTTAAGTTCATAATGAATTGAAATGTGAAGTAATCATTGGATCAAATGTGAGTTAAGTTGGCACTCTAACAATGCCTTAGATGCAAAATACTTTGTTTTTTCAAATCCCATTCTAGTTTGAAAGATTGATGGTGTAAATGAGTTTAGGAGGTTTGTTTTTCAAGTGATTTAGCAAAATTTTAAGTATTTACTTTTTCAGATAATTCATGAAAATACAAAGGAGAATGAAAGACTATTACACTACTGATGAGGGCTGGCTTCTTCTTAAATTCTACCTTAAAAATTGTTCAAATGGGTCAAAAGCCCAAGTCCACCCATGAAATTCTAAAGTTTTTAAAATTTGTGCCTCACTCTTTTAATTCAGGTTTTTTTTTATTGAACTATTTTATTTCACCAATTAAGAAATTAAATCTTTTTAATTCGAATTAAGATTTACAAATGAAAAGATTTTATGGAAAAACTAACTGTTTATCCAAGTAAATATTGGTTCTATATTAAAACCTTAAAATTTTGTATTTAGAAAATGAATTTTACTTGAACAATATTAATCTCATACCAACAATGACAACCTGGATAATTTACATAACTTGAACAATATTAATCTCATACCAACAAGTAAATATTGTTTACTCCTATTTTTTATTAAAATTATATTTTGTTTACTCCTTTTTTTCTTTTTTTGTACTAATTTAGTTGTGTTTTTTGTTTGGCGTAAATGCTTGAAATTGAGGAAATTTGAGGTATTTATTCATATGTTTCCATATATAACTTGCATAATTTACATAACTTATAAATTTTAATATATAACTTAATAACTTATTAATATTTATATACATTTTAATAAATATATTAAAATATATATTTTTAATAACTTATATATAACTTTCATAACTTACATAATAACATAATAACTTACATAATACATAGCCTACATGACTTGCATAATACACAACTTACATAACTTAAATAAATTACATAATACATAACTTTCATAACTTACATAATAATTTAAATAAATTACATAATACATTTTAATCACTTATATAAAACTTTCATAACTTACATAATACATAGCCTACATGACTTACATAATACACAACTTACATAAATTACATAATACATTTTAATAACTTATATATAACTTTCATAACTTACATAATAACATAATAACTTACATAATACATAGCCTACATGACTTGCATAATACACAACTTACATAAATTATATAATACATAACTTTCATAACTTACATTATACATAACTTATAAATCATATCATAACTTAAATAACTCAAATTTATCAATCATATCATAACTTATATATACACTTACATAATACATAGCCTACATAACTTATATAACTTATGTTGACACCACTTACATAAATAACTTGCATAATACATAGCCTACATAACTTACTTAACTTACATAATACACCACTTACATAACTTAAATAACTTACATAATACTTAACTTTAATAATACACAACTTACATAACTTAATTACATTATACACAACATACATATATCATAATATAAATATTGGTCTTATTATATATTTAAACTATTTTATATGTGCTATTATTGTTGTAATTGTATACTAAGTTTTCAACTATTTTATTTGTTTTGCAGATAAAATGTCTAGAAGAAAAGTGCGAGAGCTAAGCATTCTTCAAGGGACTCCAAACTCGGCGGAAACAAACAGCACTGAACAACAGACTGCTATTGGATCTTCGAATGTTCCGATTACACCAAAGGAACCTACAGAAGTTGAAAGTAATTTAACATTTAATTTACATGCGTGTTGACTTATTGTTTATTTATTTTTAAAATTCTTACATTACAATATAACATTTTTAGCTGAAAATGGTGGGACGCGGAGAGTTCGAGGACGTACGCTACTGAGGGATTAATACGAGCTAGATCCAGTCGAGCGTGTCAAAGTATCCAGTAATAGCTTTGGTCAGCCTGTTGGATCAGAAGCTCGCCTTTTAGCAGGATACTTGGGCATTCTAGCACGGAATGCAAATATGTTGCCAATTAACTTCGAGTCATGGCATAAAATGCCCGAGAGTAACAAGAACCAAGCTCTCGATAACATTAAGGTAACAAAACGTTAATGTCATTTATAATACTTGGGTTTAAGTTTCATTTATATTTATTTTCTTAACTTATGTTTTTTGTAGGCGAGATTTGCTCTAGATGTCTCTGATGCTTATGTAAAGAAGGCATTGGGAAAAAGATGGAGAGACCATAAGAGCACTTTAAAGAAAGACTATTTTAAGAGAAAAACAACACTCGACGAGAAATTACAAAATGTCCCGCCGGGAATGCTGAGGTACCAGTGGGAAGAGGTCGTTAGATTTTGGACTTCGAAGAAAAGAGAGGTATGTGTTACTACAAAAATCTTGTAATGCAAATATTGTTAAGTTATGTTGCATTTGTTTTTTTAATATATATTACGCTCCTAACTATGTGATTTATTTTTTAGGAAAAACTAAAGGATAAAAAGGCGGAGTATGAAGCGATTGCTTCCAGTGATAGTTCTATTCATATTGACGACATTGATAACCGGATTATCACTAAAGTTTTGGGTCCTGAAAGGTATGGTCGGGTTCGATTTCAAGGATCTTTTGTTAACCCATCCCAATATTTTGGATCCAACTCGCAACAATACATACCTTCGGGGAGCCAGGCTCAAGTTGAAGTTTAGATGTTAAGAGACCAGATGGCTCAGATGCAAGGGACAACAGTTGAGCAAATTACACAACTTAAAGCAGAGGCAGCATCGAAAGAAGCTGAGGTTCAACGAAAGTATGAAGAACTCCAGCTGCAGCTTAAAGCAAATGCGGCAGCGAGAGAAGCAGAGGCTGTAGCGAGGGAAGCAGAGCAGCGTAGAAAGTACGATGAACTCCAGCAGCAGCTTCAGAAAATGATGAAGATGTTTCAGCAATCGCAACAGCCGCCGTCTTAGACTATCGTGTAAATATACTTTAATTTTGACTTTTAATTATCATTTTAACTTTTAACATTTTTGTAAGAATAATACAAAATTTATTTTATTTATTGATATTTATTATATTTTATTTGTTTAATCTTAAACATTATATAGATTTATTACTTTCGGTTGGTTTAGATTTGGTTTCTTCTGATTTGTTTTTACAGGAGGGCTGAAAATATAAAATTTTTTTTTACAAATCTGCCAAAATTAGTGGTGGTTTTAAACAAAGCGCCGCTAAAAGTCATGGTCTTTAGCGACGTTTGTCGGAAAAACGCCTCTAAAAGAACATGACCTTTAGTGGCGTTTGTGGAGAAAGTGCCGCCAAAGAACATGATCTTTAGCGGCGTTTGTAAGAAATGCGCCATTAAAGACCTTGACCTTTAGTGGCGTTTTTTTTGTAGCGCCGCTAAAGAACATGACCTTTAGCGGCGTTTATAAAAATAAGCGCCGCAAATGTTAGCGGCATTGTCAGTAGCGGCATTTTTTGCGGCGCTTGTGAAAGCACCGCAATTACTTTTAGTGGCGCTAAAAAGCGTCGCTAAAGGCCTTAAAAAACGCCGCTAAAAACCTGTTCTGGTGTAGTGTTCACGGTCAGGGATTGTGAAGCTTATTGGTCTAGGACCAAGTTTACTTGACAACAGGCGTTAGTCACCATGGCAGAGCTTGCAGGCACGACGAGCGGAATCAAGAAGCTCAGTAACCACAAATATTGCTATTGGCAAACTTGCAAAGTGTCCTATCTACAAGGTCAGGATTTGTGGGAAATAGTCGTCGGTACTGACACAACTCCTCCACCAAAGAAAAATGCTGAAGCCTTTAAAAAATGGAACATCAAGGCTGGAAAGGCTTTATTTGTATTGAAGACCACAATCGAGAAGGACCTATTGGAGCATATTCGTGATGATAAGACACTGAAGATAGCCTGGGAGACTTTGGCGAAATCATTTTCAAAAAAGAATGAAGCACGCCTCTAGTTCTTAGAAAATGAGCTCGAAGATATCTCATAAGGGAACTTAACCATTTCTCAGTATTTCACTAAGGTAAAATCTATTTGTAGTGAGATATCTCAACTTGCACCGGAGGAGAAGGTGAGTGAGGCAAGGATGAAGAGAATTATCATCCATGGCCTAAGACCTGAGAACAATGGGTTTATGGCTGCTGTAAGGGGATGGCCTACTCAACCATCTTTGGTGGAGTTGGAAAATTTGTTGGCTAATTAGGAGGCATTAGTCAAACAGATGAGTGGAGTAACCATAAAAAACAAAGAGGATGCATTACTCACCAACAAGAAGAAGGGTACGTCTCGAAGACAAGGAGTGTCGAAAGAAAGGTGGACACAATAAGGCAAGTTTCATCCAAAAGAGAGAAGTAACACTTCAGGAGGAGCTCGACATGGAAGAGAAGATTATTGCCAACATGGAAAGAACAATAAAAGACAAAGCGGTGAATGTTTCAATTATGGCAAGAAGGGTTATTTTGCTCATGATTCATGAGTGCAAATTCCCCAGGAGGTGAACTTTCCAAGAAAATATCGCCACCATAAGAGAGGAGAAGAAAGAAGTCATGCTGGAAGCATCCATCAATAATGAAGAATGAGATGTAGAAGTCGGATTTTCTATTGAAGTGGATCAAGAAGAGTTGAAGGAAGACATGGAGGAATCAACTCTTACAGCAACCATGGAGTTAAAGATAGACTACAAGGAGGATTGGATCGTTCTAAATTAGTGTGAATTTCTTTCTTTCATTTTCTTTTTTATGTAAGAACAAATATCATACATGAAAGTTTCAATTTGTGATAATTCTCATTAAACCCTTTAAAATTTCTAAAAAATTAATTAAACCTAAAAATGATTTGATAAACTATTTCTCTCCTAAGGAAAAGTCTTCCAACATATCATATCATTTTAGGACCAAGAACAATAAATTTGATGTTAAAAGCCAACCATCAATAACAGTCTTCTACCATATTAATTATATGATTTGATAAAATTATAAATGAATGTAATAATGTTATTTTATTTAAAATTTATTTTTAGAGTTAATTTAATGAAAATTTATAATTAACTAATAATATTAGCAATTATTTTTCATTAAATCCGTCTTAAATTTCAAATTAAATCACATCTACCATCAGACGCAATGTTGACCTTTCTATTAACTCTGTTAAAAACTGTATCTTGTCTAACCACCCGCTTTGATTTAAGGAGCATCAACATCCATTACTCTTGACCACCCACTCTCAGTACCCTTTTGGTAAAACCACCAATCATCCACTTTTTAGGTGTGACACACTTCCAAGGTCATAAAGAGTCCACATTGGACGAGGATAATTTTCTTCATAACAATCTACCGTAATTATCTTTTCAAGCATATCCTCTTGTCTTTGTTCTGGCTCTTGGCCTTTTTAGGTGAACTAGCCTCCACAACATCATCTTGATCTCCTCCTTGTCTTCTTCCCTTGTTATGCCTTGTATCAACAAATTTTCATGGTACACAATGAACAAATCAGATTAATCTGATAACCCCGTTCCAGCATCTTGGACTTCACAGGAAGACAATCTAACACAGCCAACCAGGAGTAATGGAAAAGTTAGATTACCCAAAACCACCCCATGTAACCTTTTCTTTTCCCGCACTTCATTTGTCTTATAAAAGGATTCAAGTCCACCTCATAGAGGCAGCAAACACCTAAGTTCTTCCATGAAGTCCAAAGATTTCCAAGGATACAAGCTTTATTCCGAGAACGTAGATTCTTGGGACCAATTCCACCTTCACTTTTTGGATGACAAACACTTTTCCAACTAACTTTTGCACCCTTAGCAGTCCTATCAGTACCCTTCCAAAGAAAAGCAATATAAACCGAGGAGATATCTTTTATTACTTCAGCAGGGGCAGGAAGAATCCTACACCAGAAATTGGTAATGCTGAAAATGACAGATTGCAATAGTTGCAATCTTCCAGCAAAAGAAAGGAATTTAGTAATCCAACTCCGAATCCTCTGAGTAATCCTATCAACCAAGCCCTTACAATCACCAGTCCTAAGCCTCTTTGTAACACTTGATAGGTAATGGTCCAATTTTAGTCCAGTGCAATCCACCACTTTAAGAAGGTTAGAATTACTCATACCAGAGCTGAAAAGCTCACTTTTGGAATTATTCATCCGCAGGCCAGAGATAGAATAGAAGAAGTCCAACACAACCTTAATTGCACAAATAGAATCCACAAAACCTTTAACTGAAGTATATTTTACTGTTTAGAATAAATTCAATATCAAAAGCATATATATAAATTTAAGTAAATACTTTATTAAATAGTAATTACGGTTTCAAAATCCAGTTTTCTTTGTTTTCTAATTCAAAATATGGTAAATAAGAAAAATGTCAAAAGGCCAGGATGGCGATAATACAAATTTTCCAAGCAAAGCAAAAATCAGAGCTTTTCAGTCACAGAGAGAAAATGTAAAACTGGAAAGCTCCAAACAACAAGTTGAGATGGCCGAGTTGGTCTAAGGCGCCAGATTAAGGTTCTGGTCCGAAAGGGCGTGGGTTCAAATCCCACTCTCAACATATCCTGTTTTTATTTTTGTTCAAAGCCCAGAATAAGGTTATGGACCTATTGGACTTGTCTATTGTTTCCCAAGTCCATGGGCTTAATTGAGTTTGGGCCTTGCATTATTTATTTCATTTTTGGGTACATAGTAACAAATAAGCAATTGGGCTCATTTGGGCCTAGTTCAAAGGATAGAAATAGGCGGTAAAAATCTCATATAGGTCTCTATAGTAGAAGTTGGGTTGCATTTTGACCCTCTACTTAAAAAGTGGACAAATTAGGCCCTTATGTTAGATCAAAGATCAAATTGGTCCTTGTGTTAAAAATTGGACCCTATACATCAGCACATCAGTATGAGGTACACATGGCATGCCTCGTGTCATTGTCTGGTTATTCTGTCAATCACACTAGTTTTTAACAATATAAATGGATTAAATGATTTAACAGAAAGGAGCAATTTGTTTTTTATCTAACATACAAGGAATAATTTATCTATTTTAAGAGAACAAAATATATTATGACTAATGGATAAAATATATTTTGTTTTGAGCTTTGAATTGTATTATTTATTTAATTACTTAAAATAAAAATAATTAAATTTATAAGTAAAAATACTTAAAATAATTAAATTAAATTTTAAACTCTGATAAGGTTAGAATTTTAAATTTTATTGATGATACTAATGGAGATGAAATAAGATATAAAAATATTCAAAATTTAAAATCCTTTTAATTTATTATTAAAAATCTTGCTTAAAATCAATACCTAAATAGAATATTCGAAAAAGATTTTTAATTTGCATATATGAAAGAGAAGCTGAAAAAGGGTCAAATCAAACCAAACCCAGATTTTTTTAAAGAAAAAAAAAATCAAAATTCAACCAAACCCAAATCCGGATTCAAATTCTAGCCGATCCATTTCATCATTTTCCTTTTTCTCTGATTGGTTACCAAGAAAATATACGATTATTAAACGAAAAATAGACTCTTTTATCGACGTTGATTGACCCACCCAAATTTTTATTCGGATCTTAACCCAAATTTCTCCTCCATAATTCAAGCTCGGATCCAATTTCTCATTTTATCTTTTTCCCGTTTCTGTCATCTGCAAAACCCAAACCCTCATACCTTCTCGGATCCTCCGATCGGACCCGCCTGTGGAGCCAAGTTTTTTTCTCTGCTGGATAATCTGGGTATGATTTTTTTTCCTAGTGTTGTGTGTTTTAATTGTGTGAATTTGGTGTTTTTTAGCGTTTATCTTTGTTGGGTTTTTGTTATATTTTTGTTTAATTCGTTAGAGAAAGAAAAGCTTTATTTTTTTTTGAAGGAGCTCAATTGAAAGCTGGCTTTTTCTTAGAATTGTTTATCTTGAATTGAGTTTAAATTTGGTGGCTTTTTTTTTTTTTTTTTACAATTATGTTTGTTGGGTTTTGTTGCTTTTGGTGTATCATTACTAGTACTTATTTGCTTTATTTTGATAAGACAATATATTTGGTCTCATAATTTAGAACATTTTTTAGCTTTATTTTTTCTTAAAAGAAAAAAAACCATTTTTCTTTCAGTTTGCTTTCTTATTTGTGTTGCTTTCTTTCTTAAATGGTTGATTGATTTTTAAAATATATTTTTTTATGTTTGATTTTGATTAATTGGCCATATATATACATTTTGGAATGAATTGATAATATTCAGTTGCATAATTATGATTGCATTTTGGGGTTAATTCGTGTTCGAAAATGCAGGCTTTGGCTCGTCGTAAACCGATTCGATGGAAGTTGCGAATGAAACGGTCATTAAGAAACCGAAGAGGTTGACTTCGGTTGTATGGAATCACTTCGAAAGGGTTAGGAAAGCCGACTTATGCTATGCGGTATGCGTTCATTGTAACAAGAAATTAAGTGGATCGAGTAACAGTGGAACCACACATCTGAGGAATCACTTAATGCGGTGTTTAAAAAGGTTTAACTATGATGTTTCTCAGCTCCTTTCCGCAAAGAAAAGGAAAAAAGAAAGCACCCTTACGATAGCAAATATCAGTTACGATGAAGGGCAAAGAAAAGAAGAATATTTGAAGCCAACTATTGTCAAGTATGAACCGGAACAGAGAAAGGATGAAGTTTTCAATGTTCAAAGCAGTTGGTTCGATCAAGACAGGAGTCGCTTAGATCTTGCTCGTATGATTATATTGCATGGCTACCCTTTAGCCATGGTTGAGCATGTTGGGTTTAAGGTATTTGTCAAGAATTTACAGCCACTGTTTGATGTTGTGCCGAATAGTACTGTTGAGCTTTCTTGTATGGAAATTTACGGGAAGGAGAGACAGAAAGTTCATGATATGTTGAGTAAATTGCAAGGCAGAATTAACCTCGCGGTTGAGATGTGGTCATCGCCAGAAAACACTAACCATGTATGCATGATGGCGCATTACGTCGGTGATGATTGGAAACTACAAAAGAAGATTCTTAATTTTGTTACACTTGATTCTTCTCATACTGATGACTTGCTTTCTGGAGTAATTATCAAGTGTTTGATGGATTGGGATATAGGCTCTAAGTTGTTTGCCGTGACGTTGGATGATTTTTCTACTAATGATGATATCGTTCTGAGAATAAAAGAGCAGATCTCGGAGAACAAGTCTCGTCTAAGCAACGGTCAATTATTAGATGTGCGCTCAGCTGCACATGTTCTAAATTCAATTGTTCAAGACGCCATGGAAGCTCTCCGAGTGGTGCTTCAAAAGATTCGAGGAACTGTTCGATATGTTAAAAGTTCCCAATCAATACAAGGGAAGTTCAAGGAGATGGTCTTGCAAACTGGAATCAATAGCCAGAAGAACTTGGTTCTTGATTGTCCTATCCGATGGAATTCAACATACCTAATGCTCGAGGCTGCTATAGAATACAGGAATGCTTTCTGTCAGTTGCCAGATCTTGATCTTGACCTTGCTTTAAGCGATGAAGAGTGGGAATGGGCAAGTTCCATTACCGGCTATTTGAAACTATTTGTCGAAATCATCAATGTCTTCTCCAGCAACAAATGTCCCACGGCAAATATATATTTTCCGGAAATTTGTCATGTTCACATCCAATTGATTGACTGGTGCAAGAGCCCCGATAATTTTCTTAGTTCATTAGCAGCAAAGATGAAAGCCAAGTTCGATAAATATTGGAGCAAATGCAGTTTGTCTTTGGCAGTAGCAGCTATCTTAGATCCCCGATTCAAGATGAAATTGGTGGAGTATTACTACTCCCAGATTTACGGCAGTACTGCATTGGAACGAATCAAAGAAGTCTCGGATGGTCTTAAGGAACTATTTAATACATACTCTATTTGCTCAACTTTGATGGATCAAGGTTCAGCTTTGCCGCTCGGTAGTTTACCTAGCAGTAGCAATGACGGTAGAGATAGACTAAAGGGCTTTGACAAATTCCTTCACGAGACATCTCAAAGTCAAACTGCAATATCAGACTTGGAAAAATATTTAGATGAGCCTGTCTTTCCTCGTAACTGCAATTTCAATATATTGAATTGGTGGAGAGTTCACACTCCAAGGTATCCAATCTTGTCAATGATGGCACGAGATGTTCTCGGAACTCCTATGTCCACCGTCTCACAAGAGTCAGCATTCCACGCTGGAGGTAGGGTGCTCGATAGTTGTAGATGTCCACTGACTCCCGAGACTCAACAGGCTTTGATATGCACACAAGATTGGTTACGGATACAATCGGATGGTACATACATACATTATCTTTCATCTCTTTACACAATCATTTCTATTTCATCATACATCTCTAACAATATGCTATTGTCATTAATGCAATAGACCCCGGTCCATCTTCAAGTCATTATGCTCTACCCCTTTATGTCGAAACAAATTGATTTGTTCTTGGTAAGTCTTGGATAAACGTACATTCCTTGCTTAAGCATAGCTAATTTCACAAGTGCCCTTATTTTGATATTTCTTTTCTTGCAAGGTACATAATAGGCCTTGGTCTCAAATAAGGTATTCATCTCCATGGATTGCCAATTGCTTTAAGGTATTTCGATGTGGCATTGCGATTATAGTTCTTCATCATGAAGCTTTTGAATGAAAAATGTACATTTTAGATTAACAACTTAATGCTTAAAGCAATGGCTTTAAGTCAAAGCATTTAGCTCTTTGATTATTGATAGTTATTTGAGTAAAAGTGGAAGCTTGTTTAAAGGGATGTTGAATTGCCAATAACATGAGCAATGGGGGCATAGTTTGCTTCTATTGTAGTATTTATGTAATTATAACAAGTTTTTAAAGGAAATTTTTGGTTTTCTTCATTGAAATTTAATTAGCATTTTACTATTTAATCCCAAGTTTTCAATTATCTATACGCTACTATTATAAAAAAATGCTTGAAAATTTATAGATAAAAGTACCTTGGAAGCTTTTGCAATAAGAGTCGGATTGCATTTTGTCCTGTTTACTCAAAAAATGGACAAACTAGTCATTGTACATTAAATCAAAGAGCAATTTTTTTTTTAATTTCATTCATTTTTGCTGTCAAAACTTGGCCCCTCTACATCAATAAGAGGTACACATGACACCTTGCATGTCACATGAGGTACAGAAATGACCAATTTGCCTTTTGATCTAATGTACAGGGACTAATTTACTCATAATTTTTATAGAGGAGATAAAATACAATCTGACTCCTAGTATAAAGGCTTTTATGTTACTTTTTCCAAATTTATATTATACAAATTAGTAAAGTATCAAAATGTTGAAAAAGAGTGTTGAAGGCAATAACAATCAACAAGTTGAAATGCAAAAATAAACACACCTAAAGGGAAGTTTCTTTAGTAAAAGGAATGGCTAAGTAAACTACAATACAACCTAATTATAGTAAATGCAGAAGTTAGAGGGGTTGAAACTCGGGTTCTATAGTTGAAAAAATTGGGTTCATAGGTTTAGGTTCGTTTGTTGGGTTCGAAGACGTACTTAACCAATGATTCTTTGATCGGTAACAACTCGGGGAACTCTTTCTTCAACTTGGATGCATCCATTTTGTTATTGCTGCGAGGGGCGACGATTACCTTGGCTTGTTCTTCCAATGTGAAGTTCATCCACTCGAAGTTGGGGTCGATGTAAGTCTTGTACATCTCGAGGATTTCGTTGTGGCTAACAACTCCGGGGTTTGTGAAGTTCCATATACCTCTCAAGTTCTTTTTTGCCATCTCGATAGACATCGGTAGGAGTTCGTCTAGGATCGTCATGCCGTTGGGGATGTTGATGACCTTGTTGTAACACGAGATCTTGGTGATGAAGTTGTGTGGGCTGTTTAGGTCGGATGAGATCGGCATTCGAACTCTGAGGGTGCAGACGTTGTCATATTCTCTCAACAGCTCTTCAACCTAAATAAGAAAGGAAGAGATTATGAGGCATTAAAGACATAAACTAGCAGACGAGATGTGAGTTGAATTACGGATATCCGATGGGATTACCATAGCTTTGGTTTTCGAATAGAAGGAACCGATGAAATTGGGTTTGTCTTCTTCTTTAAAGCCGATGCCAGAGCCTTGAGGATGTGCAGCATTGTATTCGAAATATACACCCTGTTACGAAATTCATCATCAAAAGCTCATGTTGTCTGCAAATGTCTACCAAGGTCAAGGTTCCAAACACATTGGTTCGAATAGTTTCGGTTTTGTGAGATTCACACCAATCAATGTTTGGTCTACCGGTCACACCAGCAGCATTAAATGTAACACCCCTAACCCGTATCTATTGTCGAAACAAAGTTATGGAGTATTACCGAAATAAACAGATTAAATACAGACATTTCATATTATTATTTAACATTCATGTCGGATACTATTCATAAAGTCCCTTATAAGAGCCTTCGAGGCTCAAATTTCACTTTAGAATTGAATCGGGACTAAATCGAAAACTCAAAGAGTGTTTTGCGAAATTTTAAAATTTTTCAAGGTGCAGGGGACACACGCCGGTGTGGTCAGGCCGTGTGGCTCACACGGCCAAGTGACACACCCGTGTCTCAGGTCGTATGGCATTTGAAGTAGACCATACGACCGTGTCCCTAGCCCGTGTAACTCTCTGACTTGTAATTCTTTTAGGTGCAAGAGTCACACAGCCAAGTCACACACCCGTGTGCCAGGCCGTGTGAAAATTTCTGAGCATTCTATTTTAAAATTTTAAGTTGCAGAGGACACACGACCAGAACACATGCCCATGTGCTAGGCCGTGTATCACACACGGCTAAGACACATGCCCGTGTAGACAAAATAAGACAATTTCCAAGTCTTATTCTTCACCCAATTTCACCTTCCACCTATATAAACACTTGAACACATTCAAGAACCAATCCAAGATATTTAAACCTAGCCAAATTCAAGTCTTATGCATGACATATTAATACCTATGATCAAATGTCCAACTTACCAAGATAGCCTAATACTTATAAACATGTTTTACCAAATACACTATCATAAACTAATAACCAATATACTTATATGATTTTTCTCATTCACTCCTTTAAACATACTCATAAAGCATATTAAGACTATTTACATATCAAAACATATCATTTAATAGCCATTCCAATGGCTAATTTTAACCAACATTAAATTGCCATCAATAGTAACATTTAACCTATACATGCCATTATTACCAAAATTAGTTTAATATTTATATATACCGAAAAAAATTTGGGGGGATAGTGTGATGTAGCTCCAACCAGCTTCCAACCTTTACGAGCCTCCGAGTACTATAAAATAGAGGGAATAAGACAGAGTAAGCACTTAATGCTTAGTAAGTTCGTATAACTGGAAATTAACTTACCATTCATTTACTTATATAATAAACATGCATAATATATCCAAAGCAATTTGGCAATTAGCCTAACACATATAACCTCAACAAACATGTTAGTCATGTATTTCATGTGAATAACAAGAACAAGGATGAGCTCATCAGGTATCGAGTTTCTAAATATTTCATGCATATACAAATAATAGTTTCATTTTGATTTCACATGTTCTCATGTAAGAATTTCACCTGTTGAATCATTTGAAATCTCGATGGATACTTGGGTAGTACACCTGAAGTGTACAATACTATAAATCCGTCAATTCATATGTGGGAGTGCTTTTATGAGCACTTAAACAAAAAGATCTCTCTCAAGCACTGTAACGGGAAGCTCATTGAGCCTTGTAACGGGAAGCTTAACTTATTTATTAGGGATTTTCAGTTAGAAGATCAATTACATACAGATATATGACATTTACACAATTTACATATTCTACACTCAATATAAGCATATAAACATACACAATTAAGTTACACGAACCTACCTCGACAATTGTTAATGACTTTTGAACTACTAATTCGATACTTTTTCTTTTCCAAGATCTAACTCCGTTTTTGATCTATCCGGATCTATACAAGTAAATTTAACATAAATTTAATACAATTTACATTCAATTCAATCCAAGTCACATCTTAGGCAAAATTATCGTTTTACCCCTATATTTTTAATTAATGACGATTTCATCCCTAGGCTCGAGAAATGAAATTCATGCAATTTAATCCTTATCCCAAGCCTAGATATTTTCATATATATCAATGGCAGCCCATTAATTCCATGAAATTTTATAATTTTCCATGAATTCAACAACTTTTCAATTTAATCCCTAAATCATGATTTCATCCAAAATCCTTTAATAAAATACCTTTAAATATCCATCAACATCTCAATTTCATCATCTAATAACTAAAATCATATAAACTTATCAATGGTATCTTCCAAAACTTTCGAGAAAATCAAAAACTAATGAAATGGTAGTTGGACCTAATTGTAAAAGTTCAAAAACATAAAAATTTCAAGGAAAGAGCAAGAATTAAACTTACATGAAGTAAATATTGAAAAACCAGCTTAAACCCTCTTCAATGGTTGTTTTAGAACTGAAAAACGATGATGGAAATGTCTAGAATTTCAATTTCCCTTTTATTTCACTTAAATTTGGCAAATTTTACAATTCTGCTTATTTCACATCAATTCCTTGATTTTCCTACGCTTATGCAGCCTCAGCCATCCCATGTGGGTCCAATTGCCCTTTTAGTCCTCCTTTATTTACTATTTAGGCTATTTAATCGCTATTTCTTTAATTAGCAAGTTTTGCACATTTTTCAATTTAGTCTTTTTTAATTAATTAACTATCAAAATGTTAAAATTTTCTAACGAAACTTTAATACTACCTTAATGACACCCCTTAAATATTTATAAAAATATTTATGAGCCGGTTTATAGGACCGAGATCTCGATACCTCTTTTCTAAATCACTTGACCTAATAAAGCCTTATAAAACACAAATTACTAATTCAAAAATCTTTTAAAAACCATATTTGGCTCGTAAATATTAAATAATAAAAATTTACAAGCTTATTTGTCAGATTTGGTGGTCTCGAACCACTGTTTCTGACATCACTGAAGATCGGGCTATTACATTAAAAACATGGGTTGGCTTTATATTTTGAATATCTGCCATGAGTGATGCTTGATTTTTCAAGCGTCCTCTTCCATATTCGAAAGGAATGCCATGTTTCTCACATAGCTGATCGAGAATACCTCCAATCCAGCCGGTCCTGCCATAGATCAAGAACTTAAAGGATGGTTTTAGGGGAGAGATGAAACTTTTGGAGGTCGGAACTATCATTCGAAGAGTGTTAGTAACACTTAGAACTTTCCCTTCTTTCGATTCGAAGTGTCTACTACCAGGAATCATCAGCATTCTTATGTGTGGAAGTAATGCACCAGCCACACACCCCACCATTCGAGATTTTTAGTGTACCATACTATCGTCTTTTTCAACCCCTCTTCCCATATGGTTCGCTCAAACCATCCCAAGTTCTTCAGTTTCTAATTGTCAAGAAAATATCTCTGGTCATTGAATGGTCAACTTTCAACACACTGGATGTTTGTCTCAGGATCTATCGAGAAAAGCTTGCATATATCTTTGGCTACATCAATCCCTCTCCTTTCCTTCTTCGTTCCGACATTATAAACATGGCCAACTTCACCCTTGTGTAGAATGACTTCAAATGTCTCAGCCACATCTTCACAATGTAAATAACTCCTTACATTAGAACCATCCCTATGAATTGGAAGAGTCTTCCCTCTCATCGCTAAGAGGATGAACTTCAGAATCAATTTTTCGAGGAATTGGTTAGGACCATAAACATTATTTCCACGGGTAGTAATCACCGGTAACCCGTATGACCTATTATACGCCATTACAAGCATTTCAGCACCAGCTTTCGTTGCCGAGTATGGGTTTGTCGGGAGAAGTTGAAAAGCCTCATGGTTTCCTACAATCGCATCCTCATCCGTATCCCCATACACCTCATCTATGCTCACATGGATAAACCTCCTAATCTGGCCAGTGACTTTACAAGCCTCAAGCAAGACATGTGTGCCATAGATATTGTTCTTGGTAAACTAAAGTTGTTCTCGAACAAGTTATTGACATGAGTTTGGGTTGCGAAATGCATTATTGTGTCGATAGACTCGGCAACAAGGAGGTAGTTAACAAGACCAGCACTGGAAATATCCCCCTTCACGAACTTAAAGTTCTATGATGATTGGAGAGGAGGAGGTTTTTCAGGTTAGAATAGTAATCAAGCTTGTCGAGCACAACAATTTTGTAACTGAGATAGTTCCGAATAAGCCTATTAGCTACATGGGATGCAATAAACCTAGCAACTCTAGTTATGAGGATGTTCTTAGGGGTATAAGTAGCTATTTTTAAACCAATTCTACAATAAAAACAAGAACCACTTTTAGCACAGCAAAAGATAATAAAAATCAACACCAACTTGCATAAACAAATACATAAAAAGTACAGATAGAATTTATGATCAAACCTAAAAGAACAATCTAAGAAAATCCAAAAAAACATGCAACAAAAAATACAAATACAACAAAAAAATAGGCATGCCAACAACATAAGTGAATCGTATCACCCACTTTTCTTTTCTTTTTTAAATAGTGTCGTGGGACTGATTCATTCGAGAAAAGTCTTTGAAGTATGTCATTTGTCGAGCAGACAGCTGAACCCCAACAACGAAGGTATTGCCTCCCATAACTCAAGTGGGACCATACTTGTAAGTATGTGGTTAATATGTTATTGATTTGAGTCCCTTTGCGTAGGTTAGATGATTTACATTATTAATGTTTCATACTACACTGGCGTTTCTCTCTTCATGAGTTTTCTATGAAAGAGGGAGAAAAAACCCCAATATGATGACCATACTTCGAAGGCTTTTGTCCCTCAACAAATAACATTTTGGTTCATCAAATTAGAATGGAGTTCACCTCATTTTCCAAAAAATTGAACGATAAACTACCCAAAGCTCCCATTTTTTTTCCATGGAAAAAAAAAGATCAATATGTTTATTATTAATCAACAAGATCCGCCTTAATCACCAGATCAAATTACCATTTTGAAAATGTAAAAGAAAAAATAAATCCTTTCGTATTCATCGTATAATAAATAAAAAGAGACCCATATCTATTTCATAAGCTAATAGAGCAACGAAAGCTATGGACTTCCTTTTTCACAATTAACAAGAGATCTAAGAAAACTAGGATACCCATATCATAGAATGGCCTCAATTGCTAGAAATTTCAAAGAAACATAATATTTGATCAAATTTGACATAAAAATGGGAAGAAACCTTGACTTACAAGAAGAAATTCAATCAAAATCCAGATAGAGAAATAAACGCACAAATTCTAGAGAGAGAAAATAAGAGATTGAAGGGAAAGAGAAATTGTGGAGACTTTTATGTACATACACATACACATATATATACATATAGCTCTATAAATAATAGACGTAATGAAAATTAACATAAATGCTCTCATTGGATCATATTGTTTACTGGTCCATTGTTTCCTTTTAATGCTCTCATTAAAAAGAATGTTAGAACGTACGATTTTGTGAAGACCATGCATGTGATTAGTAAACTATGCAAGTTCACTCAACTATCCGAAGAGTTCCATTAAAGTTATGCAACTATTAAAATCATCTTTGTATGATTTTCTTTAGTCGCATTGCTTACATTAATTGAAAATTTTATTCCTCCTCTTTTACAGTTTAGTTTTTTCATAAAACAACCTTAAACATTTAAAATCTTTGAATCAAAACCTAAACAACTTTCTTCTCAGATCTTCAACACTAATGGTTAAATCGACTTAGATCTAAGTTATATTCTCTACTCGTCAATGGATACTAAGTCGATTGAAGTTCGCTGGTTGAACTTCTGAAAAAAACCCTTAGAGGGGAGGCATATATGACAAGAGCAAAGTTAAAATTATGATAATAGGAAAAATATATATATATATATATATATATATCTATATATATATATATATATATATATTTGTCTAATTTGTCTAATTTGATGGTTGGACCGAAGTTTTTTTAATTTGGATATTTTTAATTTAAAAATATTTGATTTGATTTGAATTTAAAAATAAATTTTAGATGTCAAAAGGTTAAGATTTAGTTAAGTAAGAAATTTTTTACTATTCGAAAATGTTTTAACTCGTTCCGTGGACAATTCTATTAACAAAACATCTTATTTAAATATTATATAAAATTTAAACTAAGAAAAATATAAAAACTTATAATATTTGTTAATTTTAAAAGCTTTAAAATAGTATAGGGACCGAAATAGAAATTTGATTATTTTTATATTAAAAAGTAGAGGGACCAAAATTGAAAATTCACCATTGTTGTTAAGAATGTAAAAAAGGAAAAGAGAAGCAAGGCAGGTATATATAGTAGTACAGGTAAGGTCTATTAATTGAACCAAAAAAATAGTGATTGGCAAAATTATTTGATCTTCATATGAATGTTAACTAATCAGAGTGGCGCAGCGGAAGCGTGGTGGGCCCATAACCCACAGGTCCCAGGATCGAAACCTGGCTCTGATATTTCCTCGTTTGGTTTTGTCGCAATTCTTTCATAATGTGGGCTATGAATGTATACTCAATTTTACTACATTATATATAATTTCACGTCGATTTAAAATCAATCTCTATATAAATATATTATAGGAAAAAAAGAAAAAAAATTTATTTTTTCTAAAATGTTTAATATTTTTAAAAATTATAAAAAATAGTTTTTTTTAATTTCAATGCATATTAACATTGTCATGCTTTAATTAGCTCGAAATATCACGTAATGTATTCTAATAGGTCTCGCATGTCAATTAATTTTTTCTAATTCTATAAGACTAAAAACATGCAACTTTAGCTAAAAATTAATTTAGGTATTAAAATGTAAAAATTAGTATAGTAGAAGGGTTAATTTATAGTTTAAGTCTTATTAGTATAATTTAGTCGATTAGAATCTATTACAGGTCCCATAACTCTTCATAAATTTGGAATTTAATCATTGTAGTTTTATTTCTGGAAATTTAATTTAATTACTTTTCAGATTTTAAAATTTAAGTTTAATTGCTTACACTATTATTTTTGTTAAATTTGTTTGTATGATATTTTAAAATAAAAAATACTCACTTGCTATTAATGCAACTAAAAAACGATATTGTAATGAATCTGAATTTAATAAAATAATTTTAATAGTATTAACAATTAAACCTGAATTTTAAAATCTGAAAAGTAGGGAGATTAAATTCCTAAAAATAAAGTATAGGAACTAAATTTTAACTTTTTGAAGAGTATAGGGACTTATGGCACATTTTAACCAATTTATTCCCATTCAGTGTTCATCACCCTAATACAGAGACTTTCAGTCCCATTTTCTCACCAGCTGTTGAAACAAAGAAACATGGAAGGGATCGCCTTTTCACCATCAAATAATTTCAATTGCTATCCCCAAATCCATCCCATCAAAACCCTAATCCCAATCCCATTTCGATTCTGCAATTACAAAACGAATAACCCAAACCAATCCCTTCTTTCCTTTTCCATAAACTCAAGCAAAACCACCCAAACCCCAATAACCCAACCCCCACCATTAGTCGTAGTTGGCTCAGCAAATGCTGATATCTATGTGGAGATCGACAGATTACCCACGGAAGGAGAGACTATTTCAGCCAAAAATGGTCAAACTCTTGCAGGAGGCAAAGGAGCTAACCAGGCCACCTGTGGTGCTAAACTTTCTTACCCAACATATTTTGTGGGACAAGTAGGTGATGATGCGCATGGGAAATTGATAACTCAGGCATTGGGGAATGGTGGGGTTCGTTTGGAGTATTTGAAGAGCTTGGGTGGTGGTGTTCCTACTGGTCATGCTGTGGTGATGTTACAATCTAATGGGCAGAATTCGATCATCATTGTTGGTGGTGCTAATATGAGTTCTTGGCCTGACAAGTTGTCTGATCAGGACTTGGATGTTGTTAAAAATGCTGGCATTGTTTTGCTTCAGAGGGAAATCCCTGATTCTGTTAACATTCAAGTTGCTAAGGTTGGGACCTTTATGCTTTTATGTCTTTTATTTCTTTTGGTAATGCTATGGATGATTTTAGAATTTGGTCAAAAGGATGATGCTTTTAAGCTGGAAAGAGTTGCACTGTGTGCATTTGAAATGATTTACCATTATGGGATTTTTATGATCTTCAAGGAACTGTAGGACCTTCAATTGAGGTTAAAAAGTGCTTTTGAAAAGTGGGTGGGAAAGTATTCTGGAAAAGTTTGGCTGTGTTTACCATTGCTGACAAAAAGTTTGTAGAAAAATAAATTGTTCATTCTGGATATAATGTTGTAAAGTAGAAGATAAGTTGGACTTCTTTAATGAGTAAAAGAAAGTAATTTTAGCTAAAAGCACTTTTGTAAAAGCCGAGAGCTAAAAATTTTTAGCCTTTTGGTTTGGGTTAAAACCTGAGTTTAAGAAGATGGTTTGGTTTGAAAAGCTCCTTATTTATCATTGCTTTTGAGCTTTTGGTTTCAAATCATGGTTTGAGTTGAAAAACACTTTTCAAACGGAGCTTGAGCCTCTTGATGTTTAGTCTTACATATTTACTAGTTTATTGCATAACATCTCAAATTAATATGGTTAAGCAGTTTTTAATATGTTCTTTGAATATTACGTCCAGATTTATGATTTCAAAGATGTGTTTATGTCTGGTGAACGGTAATATTCAAAGTTAGGAAATCCTTTACCATGGTGATTCTAGTCTTGCTAATTAGAAGTAGCCTTTTAGCTGTTTTTCTTTTAGTATTTTGCTTTGGGGATTGAAAAGCTTCGAAGAATGTAGATGTCATTCAATGATTATTAACTTATGCTACCAACTACAGTGCTAAAGTATAGAAGTGCTTAGAAATTCTGAGAGACATTCCATTAGCAAAGCTTATTAGGGTGTTACTATTTATCCTTAAGTTGGTATTCTATTTTTTTTTCTTTCCGGCCCAAGATCATTCTACTAAAAACTTTAGTATGAACTCGTGTGATGAGGATCTTCTACATGGTTCACTCTGAACTTGGAGTTGTTGTGTACCTTATGCCTTAGAGAGTGCTCTATGGCTAAGCTTTGAGGCTTGAACATCTTGGTCATATTTGAAATTTGGGGTTTTACAATTTTGATATGCCCCTTTAAGTGTTTCCTTGCCTTCAATAATACAATAGAAGGAACTCTGAATAGTTTTATATATCAAAAGTCACACAATAGAAGGAACTCTAGATTGAGAAGGCAACAACAGTTTGTGAGAACGATATAAGATGGGTTTGAGATGCCTTTGAAAAAATAAGGGATGCTAGGATCTTATATTTTAGGTTGCATGGATGCATTTCCATTTTAATTTGATGTTAAATAAGATTTGGATTTTGTGATACCATCCTCAAAAGTAGGCTTAATTCTTAGAGAAAAGATTTTGGGGATTGTTATAGTTATTTGGAGATGGTTGGGTATTTGTTTAGGGTTCTTTGGTCAGAAAAGGAAAGTGGTGTGGTTGTAAAGTGAACTCTACCTCAATCAGATTCGTGTCGGTTATTCTCAATTCAAAGTTGAAGAGATTGTTGATAATATTGTGACTGCTACATTGGTAGGCTGGTGTAGTGACATAAAATTTATCCTCTTTAGTAGCCAAAAGCTAAGGTCTCGGGTTCTCCATTGACAATGAAGTCCATTTGGTCTAATTGAAGGTGAACTTGATATTTGCCTATTTGGTCTTGGGTTCTCTACTATATTCTTTTTGCTTCACTGATATGGACTTTACATGGTAGAATTTACTAGTTCAGTCTCTCTTTCGATGTTTCTTTTCAGGCTGCGAAGGGTGCTGGTGTTACCGTAATTATGGATGCTGGTGGAATGGATGCACCAATGCCCCAAGAACTTCTAAAGTTTGTTGATATCTTTAGCCCAAATGAATCTGAACTCAGACGATTGACGGGAATGCCTACTGATAATTTTGAGCAGATTAGTCAAGCGGCTGCAAAATGTCACAAAATGGTGAGTTTTTCTACACCTGAAAAAGGCCTTAGTTTGTCATTTTATTAAACCTTAACATATAAGCTTTTAAAGTCAATTGTCACAACAATTCAGTATTGGCAACAACTGTGGTGATTACCACAAATTTTTGTCCTTTAGATATGTTTCACGTGCAACAATTACTTCTCCCCTCTTTCATGGCTAATTCCGTTAGTGATCAATAGAGAACATGCTTGTAGTACTAGTTGAAACATGTGGACTAGCATGGTGAACAATCCCACACACATTTTGCAGAAATAGACACAGTAAAAGTATTATGGAGGCCCTTATATTAGGAGTCAGATTGTATTTTGCCCCCTTTACTCAAAAAATAAGCGAATTAGTTCCTGTATGTTAGATTAAAGAGTAAACTAGTATGCTTTTTTTTTGTGTGTCTTGTTTGATCAGTTCTAGTTTTAGCTCGAATAAATGGCCTTAAGTAATGAGCAAGCTTTTTGTGGAAACTATACAAGTCTCTAGGCAGATGCCAAGTTTTTTACTACGAGTTAAATGTGAATAACTTTCAGGGTGTTAGGCAAGTTCTTGTGAAACTTGGGGCCAAGGGATCTGCTTTATTCATAGAAGGTGAGGAACCAATAACACAGCCTATCATTCCTGCCGCACAAGTTGTAGATACAACAGGAGCTGGGGATACATTTACCGCATCCTTTGCTGTGGCTCTCGTAGAAGGAAAGTCCAAAAGGGAATGCTTGAACTTTGCCGGTATTCCTCGCCCTCTATCAGTTACTCGTATATGTGTATATATATAGGCCATGACCTTGCCTATCTTGACATATATTCTGTTTGAACAATTCCACAGCTGCAGCAGCCTCTCTTTGTGTTCAAGTGAAGGGAGCCATTCCTAGCATGCCTGATCGAAAATCAATTTTGAATCTTCTTCAGTCTGTATGAATTTTATTCTGTTTTGCTTGATCATTCGTGGGCTCCTAAAACATCTGTGCGAATGTTGTTTTATAAATAAGGAAAAAAAGTTATTATTTTTCTTTCTGCTGCTTAATTTCAAAGTAGAGCTTCCTGTTAGAACACGAAAACTGGTTTGAAGAAGTCTTAAGCGTTGATCACTATTTTACCATTGTGAAGGACCGGTCTTGTTTGCAACGTAAATACGCTGTCTCTGTCCCAATGGGTACAATGTTACATGAATAATGAAAAGCTGGTAATACTTTGTTCTTTGTTGGCTTAATGTATAATTTGATACACTTTTTTCTAACATAATATTTGTGTTATTTTTTTATTCAATGTGATACCTGAATTTGACAAAAGTTATCACTTGACTTGAAAATAACAACGATAATTTTTTAGTGATTAATTCAAATTTTAAAATTAATTTGATGAAAATATATAATTATCTAATAATATTAGTAATTACCTTTTATCAAATTAATTTGAAAACCCAAATTAAATCATATCACTAAGTTGTATTTGACAAATTAAATAAATTTGCAGTTAAGACTAAATTTATTTTATTAACAAAATCATAAAATTTTTAAATATAATAATATTAGCAATTAACTTTAATCAAATCAACCCTAAAACTCAAATATAATAATATTAGTATTTCATTTATGAACAATATAGCAATATGATTGGACCGGTTCTATTGGTCGGGTCCTATTTTAAAATTCAATCAATTATTAAAAATTTACAAAAATAATAAATATATAAAAAGCATTTAAAAAAATTTAAAAATTGATTCAACCACCAATACAATCAATTTTTTAGTCCAATTTAACCGATTTCGATGGTTCACTCAAAAGTTGGTTCAAAGCCAATTTAACTCTTTCTCCGGATCGATACACTTGCTGTTCCCAATAATCATGGATAGCTATTAGCCTATTACTACAATTGAGTTGGCAAAATAACTGCATGTGTTCCCTCTTGATGCATAGACAACAACTCATGTCATAGATAGAAAGTATGATCCTCAAAACATATAAAGAAAAATTAGGAAAATATTGAATATATCCATATCCAACATTTACCCCAACAGCTATAATTTCACAGCAGTCCAAAACTAAACATCATGTATTTAAACAAAGCAGACAGAGAAGATAGAATAAGACCATATTTAATAAGCTAAATAAACATGAAGTACTGAGCTACAAATCATAATCAAACTTGAACAGTATAGAGGTATCTTACATCACCCCAAGCATTTATATTTTATTTCATAATAACAATGGAAAAAAGAAGGTAAATGAAGAGCATGAGGTTATAAAAGCACTCACTCAAACTTATAGTGTTTGTCAACAGCCACTGAAACTTCCCAAGTGCAACTCATCCCTTTAGGGAACTCAACTAAATCACCAGCACCAATTTCAACAAAGTCATTGCTACCATCAGGGTATACCTTGACTTTCCCTTCCAATAGATAACATGTCTCTTTTGAACTATATGTCCATGGGAATTTACTAGGTGGACAACCCCACCTGTTAAATATATATATCCAATCAGAAATGCTGCTATTGCTTAAATGTAAATGATGTTGATGAACAAAATGAAAAAGTGATGGACTACTAAGGTAATGAAAATGATCTTAACCCTGATGTACCATAAAGCACATAGGTTTAGAAGACACTTCTAATAAGAAAGAAAATGAAAACTTACACCTAATTACAGACAATCTAGAAAAATGAACCACCTAGCAACTAAGCAGTAAAAGTATCATGGAAGCTCCTATATTTGGAATCAGATTACATTTTACCTATTTTATTCAAAAAATTAGGTAAATTAATCGTTGGACGTTAGATTGAAAAGTAAATTGGTACTTTCTATTAAAATTTCATCTATTTCTATTGTTTAAAACAGATGTGGTTAATAGAACATGTGGTGTATCACATGCACCTCAGTAGAATTACCAATTTTTAACCATAAAAATGTGTAGGCTTTTAATCTAAAGGATCCGTTTGCTCTTCAATCTAGCATAATATAAAGACTGATTTGCCCAATTTGTTTAAGTAGAAAGTGCAAAACATAATCCGACTCCTAATAAAAAATAACACCGAAAACCAAAAAACCAAATACACTCCTTAGCATCACAAAGCATTCAACTATGAACCTTTTAGCAAAATCTAAACCAACACACAAGCCAAATGCTACTATTCAACATATATCGGAAAAATCCCTACGAGGCCTAAAGCATTTTCACTACTTATGCACTGGGTTCTTGCATTATATATATGTTGGGGGATTATTTGAGTGGCATTCTAGCTCCAATTTTCTACAAATAATCTCATCAATTTTAAAGGGAATTTGGATAAAAAAGAAAAACCCATCAATAAAAATAAAACCCCATCAATATATATATAAAGGTTTAGCCATACTTGGGCCACTGGCGTACACCAAGCTGAGAAAGCTTGGATTCTGAGGGGTTGGTTTCAACTTTGATGCCGAGTTTCTCAGTAGCCATGCTTTCGGATCTTATGTTAATAGCCGCCAAAGGACGACGAAGCGGTGAATGTTTGGGTTTGAGGGTGTTAGAGGGTAAGAATGAAGGTGAGGTTCCAGAAGCAAAGGCAAAAGCGGATGCCATTTTGTAAATTATTATTTTAACAAAGATCAGTCATTCATTCAAGAAAAGAAAGGCCCAACCAAACTGCTGCAAATTCATTAGTATTTAGTGATGATGGGATAATATGGGCCGTTCCTGCCTCATCTTTTTCCAAGCCGATTCATCTTTGACGTCTGGCATTTTCCCATTTGTTTTTCAAGGCTTTCCTTTTTATCAAACAATTATGTATTTTTTTGCACAGTTATGCATTTATACATTTATTTTTCCACATATTTCTCTTCTTTTTTTCAAACTGTTGTGGCTGCATTTCAAATAAATAAACGATTGGTCAAGAAATATACTTTATTTTTATGGGCGAGAATTGAACTCCTAACTTCACAGTTAAGGGATGAAGTTAGCAATTACCACAACAAACTTTATAATTTTAACTAAACTTGATTTTTTGATCCAAATTAGTACTTAGTTATTTGAATTAAGAAAGTTCAATACAATCCAATAAATATAATTTAATTGAATTTTAATATTGAGATGAAAATTAACTACTAATATTATAATTTAAATTGAATACTAATAAATTAATATTATTTAGACACCAAAATATATAATTTATATATTTTGTAAAATATAAGTATAAAAAGAAATCAAACTGGGGTATGAATATATTTATTATAATTGTAATCCGTGAAAAAGAGCACATGTCTCGATTATATTTATTCATTTTCCAGATAGATTTTAAGTGGAGCAACAATTGTAGGTTTTAACTCATAGTAAGTAATACACATAAACCTAGTATCATCGGATCACATTTTGATGGGAGAATTGTAATGCAATCCATACAATGAAGAATTTTAATACTAATTGATTTCTTCCAAAATGTTCTTCATACAAAATGAATTAAGATTTCCTCACTTTTCAGCCAAAACAAAATTATATTGAAGAAACAAGAAAACAACTTCCACAAGGCCTCAACAGATCAAAACTTTTGTCAATATTCCAACTCACCACTTTTACCTCGAAATCATTCATGGGGCAACCAGCGACAAGCATGTCCAAAGATGAATATCTAGTGCCATTGCCGGATCAACATACACCCAAAGATGTATATTCTTTCACTACAACACCGATTTGTACTATAGATTACACATGACAAGACACTGGCTAAGATAAGTTAGCCAAGAAGTTGGCATCCCTGATTACCTGAAAGTTGGAATAACTGGATCTGGAGATTGAACGGTTATTTGCTTCAGTATCGGTCGAGCTGATCAAGGAATTGGATGTTCTTGTTTTCTTCGGCTAAAAGATTGGATAAGTTTGATTAGTTCTTCCTTTAGTGGTTCGGGTATTTGTCGAATAAAACTGGCCTTTGCATCTGCAATCAACTTCTTCCTGCACAAAAGTAGTTGAAGGTAAGAATCAAGGTTTGACATTTGTGGGGATATAATTGCAATAAAAAGAATAGGAATTAAAAAGGAAAAAAAGAGTGTGTAGTGCATCTAGCAAAGGAAATAGAAAGGCCATTTGTTATGTTTTACTCCTGGAAAACTGCAAAAACTTGCTGCAAAGAAAAGGGGCATACAAATTGAAATCCATGGTGAAAGGGAACCAGACATCACACGGCATCCCTCATAAAACAAACATTACATCTCAAAATGACCATTTATCCTAAAACGATACATTATGTATGAAACCCGCAGCATTTTTGCAGGCAAGAAAGCAAACTAAATTCTTGCAAACTAAACATAAGCTCAAATCAGTTCAATCACAGCAACACTTCTATCTCATTATCCAGGTCCATGTATGCGCATGTTTATATCAAGGTTGAGTAATAAATAAGCCTTAGGTTTGAAAAACAATGCTTGAAAGCATTTTATTGACTCAAAAGCTCTGGGGAACCAAATCAGCCTTGGCTTGAAAAAAGAAAAAAAAAAATTGTCTTTCTTTGCAAGTATATGCTTCTACAGAAATTTGTCATACATGCCAACAATTTACACCAATTTGATGAAAATCTACAGCAAGAAGAATGCATCAAAATTCCTAAAGAAAATCATGCATGCAAAGTAAAAATAGAAATTAAATTTCCCATACATGGAAGTGTTACATAACAGTTCAACAAAGACTTACTCTAAATCATTGCCACTCAGGGTGTTTCCAATCTCCAGCGCATATGACTGCTTCTTCAAATTCATGAAATTGTAAACATTATAGTACCAGCCACAGGATCGCAAAACTGAAGAAGCTTCTTTTTTCAACCTGGTAAATATTGCATTGAAAATTAAAAGCATGCCAAAATAACAAAGATGATGTTAAGCAATAAAAAACCAAATTTTCACTAGTTGAACACAGTATAAAAGCTGAACTATAAAGAAATTGTATGTAACTAAAATATTCATGCCAGTAAGGATTCAATTTTCTAAGCCCTGCTAACTATTGTCTGATGCGGCATGCATACATCAATAATATAATCAAGTTAACAAGCATTTTTTCTGGTTCTTTCACACAGCGACTAATTCCAAATGCGACTTGCTCATCAGTGCAGGTTAACAGCAGCAAGTAGACCTGGGATTGCTGAACACAAAATTAAACATGACATGGAAGAAAATAATTAAAACACACTATGAAACACAAACACAACACAAATACAAAAACATGCCAAAATCTAGGAAACACAAATCATCAATATGTCAAAAGTGAACACACAAATTGCCAGGTTTCTTCGTCTCGAAAAATACAAGAACATGACATGAATACATAAATTGCCAGGTGACTTCGAACACAGTGACTTCTAACTGATCTCCAAATTGAGAGAGATTTTGGAACTGGACAATCATAAAAGACAATGCTATTAAAATTAACAGAACCACATAATCACAAACAACTAATATGCTGCACTTAGTGAGTAAAAAATGTATATTATATCAACAAAGCAATTGAGATAGATTGCAGCTTACATTTCTTTCATGTTTTCCACTTCTGCACGAGATCGAACATCTTGGGAAAGCAAAAGACAGGACTTTCTTGCCAGCATGGATAAATCACAGGAGTCTTCTATTTTCTTAAGCGCTGAGTAATCACAGCAATCTCCCAATTTTTCATTTGGCTCTGAGTTAACATAGGAGTCTTTTAGTTTTGTCATTAGACTTGAGTTACCACAAGAGTCCTTTGGTTTTCTATTTGGCCCCAAAATATCACAAGAGGCTTCCGGTTTTCTCTTTAGCCCTGAGAAATTAAAGGAACCGTTCCATTTTCTCTTTGACCCTAAAACATTACAGGAATCTTCAGATTTTCTATGTGGCCCTAAGATATCACAAGAATCTTCTAATTTTTGCTTTGCTTCTGAGATATCAGATGAATCTTCTGATTTCTTTTGCTTTGAGTTATCACAGGCATTAAAATTAGCATTATTAACCTCAACTCCAACAGCCATCCTACTGCTACCATTAACTACAAAAGGATCTGATTTCATAGAATTTCCATTTGTCAATGCAAATGGTTGGCTTTTTTCACTACCACCAGTATCAACTTTTCTGCTCTTGTCAATAACATTCCTGTTCATCAATGGCAACATATCTTTCTTATTCTTGTCCACATGAATTGAATCTTTTGAAACTCCATTCACGGTGATGTTTTGAGTCTTATGGAAGTCAATTTTTCCATTAACCGTAATTGGAAGCTTTTTGGGACCAGGTTTTTCAGAAATGTTGAATTTCACCCATGGGGTTGAAGACTGTTTCCCAACCTTATCATTCTGTGAAAATTGCTCAACAAAAGGTTTTGTTTGGACCGGTTTCAATTGGACAGCTTTCAAGACTTTGGATGTCTCACTTCCATTAGAAACATGCGGTTTAGCTCCATTGGAAGAAAATGTAGTGCTCAAAGACCCAGGCCTTTGGTTAGTACGAGAAAAGAAAAGAATATAAACCTTCTCTGACAAGACCTCCTGCAGGGTTGAAAGTGAGACAAAGGAGTCATTGCAACAATACCACCTGCCCATTGCATCCTTTACGAACAAAAAACAAATATCAGCAAATAATTTAAGAGTGCCTTGAAGCATACATATAAGGTGGAAGAAACATGATAAGCACCTTGATATATGCATAATAGTGTCCAGATTCTGGTGAGGACCCTGAGTGGACAATAGTACCAAATAGGCTATACTCTTGCCGTGGATCCTGCATTGGAAATAACAACAAAATTACAAAAAAAAAAAAAAAGAAGAAGAAGAGGGGATAGATTATATATGGCACATAACAAGTATAACCCATCATTTTGTATGGGATAACAAAGAAAATGCTCAAGTGTGTCAAATTCTTTTGGGCAAAACTGCTAGAGTTGGAGAGACTTGTCAAGTAAAGGTGTAGAAGAATGGGACTGTTTTGCTTACTTTAGCAATGCTAATGGGGTAATAGAGACATAATCTTACATTTAAGAAATTTATTTTCCTAGTTTTGCTCTCCTATGCAAGCTCGGTTTCTCCAGATCATTTTAGAGTTGGAGAGACTTGTCAAGTAAAGGTGTAGAAGAATGGGACTGTTTTGCTTACTTTAGCAATGCTAATGGGGTAATAGAGACATAATCTTACATTTAAGACATTTATTTTCCTAGTTTTGCTCTCCTATGCAAGCTCGGTTTCTACAGATCATTTTAGATGTCGGTTGCTTCAGCGTTTCTTCAACCTACATTTTTTCTATTTATTCAGTCTTACATTGTGTACCCAATATACCCCCTACACATGAGCCCCACTCAAGCACTCCCTACAAACTTTACTACTTGTAAAAAGAGAGCAGTAATCCCTAATACTATATTGAGAATCTTTTACCCTGAAATAAAAGGCACATTTCCATAATAAGCTAAGTGCACTATACCCATCAAAATTCCTTCTAAACTGTAGAGAATACATTACCATTCTTTCTAGCCACTGGTGGATTCTAGCAGCAGTGTGCCAATTGCAGTTGACCTCTAAAATGCATTTGAAGCTATTTCTTCCACTTCTAAAAATCTAAAACATCCCAAGGTAACCAGGCAAATATCTCCTTAATCTGAAAGGAGTTTTAATATTCTCTTCTTGCAGATTAAAGTCTAGACTATATTAATTGGGTAAACTCCATTATCCATTTTTTCAGTAGATTTTTAAAAGATAACCCATCAAGAATCACACTTAACAGATGACTTAAACTGGCAAGAAGAACAAGAAGTGCTCGACAATAGTTTAGTCCATTACAAGTTAGCGTTGACACTAGGGTTTTCATTTCTATAGTTGACTCCATCGCAAATCAAACAATCATGGAGATTACAACATGTTTAAAGTCCAACATTCCACCATTCCATATTGATATTCAGGCTATTTGGACAAATGAAATGACAAAATATTTTATATTTGAAGATTAGAGCTCAATGTCCCAGCAATGTACATTAATTTTTAGGAAATCACTTATACCACCTTCTAGAGAGGTATCATTAGTTAACTTGCAACAACACACATCTTTATTAGTCACTGAGTTAAACTTAGATGATAGAATTAACAGAATGCTGCAAATGTAACTTGTACCAACCAAGCAAACTTATATGTAGAAGAAACAGCTTAACACACCTGGCTAGCTTTGCACATGAAGCTTGAAAGAACCAAAACTTCTTCGAATGTGACAGGCCTATTAATCTTCCCACCAAAGATTCCCTCAAATCTCTGCCATAACAATCCAACAACCACTCCTTTAATCCAAGAAACAATAAAAGAAAACTAACTTAAACAATTATAATATTGGCAATGAAAACCAAGACTAAGATTTTAAAAACATGCCAAACCTTCAGTTGAACCACAAGGATATTAGGTGCTTGACGTATAGACAGTTGCTTCCTTGCTGCCATCAATTTCTTACAACTAAAAATCCATAAGTTTCTCATTCAAAACACAATAAGCCAAAACAAAATGTGCCAATCACACGGGTCTCTCTTGCATTTGCAGTTTTTTTCCTCCTAAAAGGTTTATATAGTAAAAATGATGAAAAATACAAAACCATAACAGATAAAGAAAAATGCCTATAGGAATAATATCAAACCTAAAATATTTATGCTACACAAAACTAAAACCATATATTGCGATGTCTAGAAAACCCATATTGCTAGCTTTTTAGTTGTTCCTTTGTTCTTTTTGCTTCTGAAAGTACAAGCATGTAATAAAAGCAAACAAGACACTAGCCAAACAAATATTGCTCCCTTTGATTGCTACTTTTACTACTTCGATATATATATATATATATATATATTTGGTAAAGGGAAAAGGATAGGGGTAGGGGTAGGGGTAGGGGTAGGAATTGTTTATGATCGAACCCGGGTATCAAGCCCTTTGTCACTCCATCCGTGGTTCAGTTGACTACTACATCGATATACTAGTTTCATTTCCTTTTACCACATCGATTCTTCACAAACATTGTCTATTATTAATTAGTCTATGTTGAAAGCAAAAGCAACGTCAAAATGATACCCAAACAAATAAAACCAAGAATTTAAGTAAGTTGGAATTTGAACTGAATTTGAACTTACTTCTCACACTTGTACTTATTATTCCCATCCAAAACTTCAGGCTGAAAGAACTTACGCAGAGCTTCCTTAAGTGAACCACTATTCAAAATATCAAGGCTAATATCCATAATCTCATCAACCTTATTTGACTCCCCACCACACCCCAAACACTTAACCTGGCTTTGCAAAGCACCCCCAAATATCTCCTTAACTACGGTATTGTCATTGACAGCTTCTTCTCTTCCTCCTCCTTCACTTCCCTTTAGCCGCAACTTCTTTAAAAGCAGACACGTGTTATGGCAAGCATCGATAACGTAACGCAAGAACTCATGCGCGTCCTCTTGTAGACCGAACCGGAAGTGCTCGGCGAAGATTTTAAGGCAGCTTTGGATCTGGGAAGGAGCGTCGAGGGTGAGATCGAGGGTTAAGGAGCGTGTGATCCACGCTTCGAGGATACAGAAAGGACAGTCTCGGGGTTTCTTAGAGGCGGAGGCGTCGCAAGAGGACGAGTGTTGGGAACGGAGACAGAAATTGGCGAGCGGCGGAGTATAGGTGAGGCACTGAAGGACGCTGTTGACGTAACAAGAGTTGCCGAGGTTTCTTAAGCCTAAAGGAGGGCCTTTCTTCCGTTTTTCACTGAGTAGACTCGGCTGCCAAGTCATTTGCAACTCGACAATTCCCATTAACGGCGGTGATCCTCCTTCGCCGATCTCTCATCGGACGGCCACTCCCACCAGGAACGCAATCGCATTTCCTTCAAATTTTTAGGGAAATTCGCTCTCAAAAATCAAAATTTCCCCCCCTTTCCCCATTGCCAGGTTTCGTTGCTTTCTTTTTTTCCCCCTTTAATTTCCCATTTTTCTCAATTAATTTGGTCAACTAAAGTCTTGGTCTTTATTTTGTTTTTATTCACTTTAGGTGAAATTGTAGTTTTAATCCTTTATTATGGTATAATTTGAAATTTAATCATTCTATTTTAATCTTTTATTTTTATAATGTTTTATTTAGTCCAAAATTGCTAACACTTGTAACTAATCTTGCTCAAGTGTGAATGTGAAATTTCTCTAAAATTATCTTTAAGCAATCATCTTAGGTCTAAATTTATATTAGATTAAGTTGTTTGACTGAAATCTTTTCTTTTCTTTTTAAATAGTCTTGTATAATTGGTTCGTCTATAAATTATTTTTAAAAAGTTGTACATCAACACTTGAGTAGAATAGTTAACCGTATTGATGCTAAAATTTGATTGGACTGTTTAATTGAACTTATTAAATAAGAACCAATGACATAAAATCGAATATCAAGCAAGCCATCGACCTTATTATAAATAAAAAAATTGAGAGAAGAAACAATTTAAGTATATTTTAATATTTTATTTAATTATTATTGAATTGATTGTTGAATTGACTGTATAAACAATTCGGTTGCAAATTCAATTTTACGATATTAATTAATATTGTGAACGCTTTAATAACATTATAAAATTCGATGACCACCTTGTGTCAAATTAGACTAAAGTAATAGAAGGAAAAAGAAAAGAACTAGGCCTTTTATTTATTTATTTGAAGATTTAATTATGGATTTTATTTATTCACCTTTATGAAAATTGAAAAGTTGTTCTATCTATTTTGATTTGTCAAAATTTGATCCTCCTACTTGTTGAAAATTCAGAAACTAATCCAATTAGTAACATTGTTAAACCTTAGCTAGAAAATCAATTACAATGAATTAACAAATTATATGCAAAAAATTAGTAAAAACCAACGGTTCAAATTTATGTTTTTACTAACAATTGGATTAAGTTCTTAGTTTTTGTAAAGTAGAAGGATGAAATTTAGAATTAGACCTTTTGTGAGCATACCTACCTTTTTTTGTTTAGGGTCCATTCCTATGTTTTTCCTTGGCTTTTGGTGAATTGGGCTTTTCTTATATCAAAGAAAAATAAGATGAAAAAAAAAACAGTGGGAAAAGAGGAAATAGAAATTGTATGCAATTTATTTTTTCAGATAAATTAATTTTAAATTATAAATAAAATAATTAATTTTATTTTTTACTGCATTCTTTTGTTTTCCTCTCAATTATACAAATATGACATAATTTATTTTAATACGATATGAAATTTATCTTTTAACTCTATTATTCGATTAAATTGTTGAGTGTCGGATACCTTAGTGTTCTTATATTTATATAGTGTACCACATCTTATATTCATGTAAGTATAGTCGAGAAAAAAATTAAAAATGGAAAATCGAAATGAATCGTGGTGTTTAAATAATTTAAAAAAAATTAAAAAGTTGTGGTTACTTAAACTGAATTGAATCATATTTTTATTCCATAAATATGTGTTACATGTTTTTTTAATTTTCATAAGAACCAGGAATAATTTTATTAATCTTTAATGCCTTGCCATATCAAGAGATCTTGTCCAACATAGTTCTTGTCACTTGCCTCTTGCCTCTTGCCTCTCTTACATGTTTGACACTTAAGAGTTTCGATTTTGGCACCTCGACAAATTAAAGAGTCATATCCATCTTTTGCATGGTAACACGTGAATCTTCACCGAGTCCAATTACTAAGGCCATCAAGTCCAATCAACGCTTAGCTAAGGGGCTACCCATACCTTCCAAAACCACCTACAAGGCCAAGATCTTAACACATGTAAGAAGTTTCCCATGTCTACGTAACCAACTTAAAGCTATCTTAGCAAGAAGAGGCAAGACATTTCTTTAAGAAAAGGGAATGGGGGAAGATATAATCTCCCACACCTATAGCAATTTCCGCATCATCACTATGTGAATAGTCATTCTCCTCTTACAACAATGATTTTGAAGCTCATTAATTTCTCTTTCTTTCTTTCCAATTCATGGAAATTATTTCTCTCAAAAATATCATATTTAGGGTTTTAACTTGAATTCTTTCATTAAAACCTAAAATTTATTGTGAAACTGATTAATTTTTAGTCACTACATTAATCGAATGTAACAATCTATCATTATTATCAAAGTACACCCACTTAGTAGAATAGTCATATTTCTATTTTTCATAGATGATATTAAAAAATAATTAAAACATAAAAAAATATAAATACACATAATGCCAAAAAAATAGTAAGATTCTTTTAATCATTAGAGGAAAGGGACGACAAAATTTGAATATGCATCGTGTAAATGCTAGACAAAAAATTTAATCACTACTTCAAACAAGTTTTAACAAATATAATAAAGTTTTGTGTTTAAAAAATATTGTAAGACTTTTAGGAAAAAATACCATGTAATTCATTACCATCATAAATAGGAAGATAATATGCTTTAATACATTTGAACTCACATCCTCCTGCATTGACAATAATGCCCATGCCAATCGAATTAAGACTCAATCAACATGTTTCTACTATTATTAAGAAATGTAGAGAGAGTAAAGAAATTGTCAAGTCAAAATTGATTTTTATAAATTTTATATAAAAATAAAAAAACATTTTCATAACAATATTTATTAGGGTAAACTACAAAAATAGCCACTTTTGTTTGTCTCAAATTATATTTTAGTCACTTATGTTTGAAATGTTACATTTTAGTCACTTACGTTACCATTTGGTTACAAATTGGCCACTCTGTCATCAAGCTCCGTTACCTCCCTAATGACAATCCTACATGGCAGTCTAAATGAGTTTTAAACGCCAACTTGGATGCCTAAGGGGGACGAGGATAAGTTTTTTATTAAATAAATTTAATTAATTAAAAATTTTAAATTAATTACACCTTGAACTGGAAAAGAAAATTCATTCCTCTCTTTTTTCTTTTAGTTTTCTTTTCCATTTTGACTAAAAAAACTATTTTCATCCCAGTTGGATATCCAAGTTGGCATTTAAAACCTATTTGGACTGTCACGTAAAATTGCCGTTAGGGAGGTGATGGATCTTAACAGTAGAGTGACTACTTCGTAACAAAATGTTAATGTAAGTGACTAAAACGTAACATTTCAAACATAAATGATTAAAATATAAATTGAGACAAACAAAAGTGACTATTTTGTAGTTTACTCTATTTATTATTTTATTAAAAAAAGTTTTTTGATGCGAAATGAACAAAAGTCGACTAGGATTAATTTAAAATAAAGTTTATATTTAGTGTATTAATAAGGTATAATCTTATTTGCATTATCGGTGAATTGGATGGTGATAAATTATTAAATTATAATTATAATTAAAATAAATATATGTGATTTAAATTTAGTTTATATTACGAGTTACAATATCACATTAAATATATATATTAGAAAAACCAAACAAGGAACATACAAATTAGACCGCCCGGCCCGACGGCCCGCCCGAAATATGGGAGGGTTCAAGTAAAAATATAGGCCCGAAATATGGGCTTGGGTAAAAAAATGAGGCCCATTTAAAAAAATGGGCCGGGCTCGGGCTCAACTTTTTTGGCCCGAGCTCAGCCCGACCCGGCCCGAATATAATAAATATTTTTTTTATTTTTAAATTTTAAAATACTTTAAAAATATTTTTTATTTTTATTTTTAAAATATTTTTTGTGTTTATTAAAAATCGAGCCGGGCCGGGCTCGGGCTTATTATTTTTTCTCGGGTCGGGCCTGGGCAAAATTTTAGGCCCATATTTCGGGCCGGTTCGGGCCCGAGCCTAAGAGTCGGGCCAAAATTTTTTCGAGCCCGGCCCGGCCCATGGACAGGTCTAATACAAACCCTTTTGAATGACAAATATATACGCCCTATTTTTAGATAAAATGTTGGGATAACATAACTTTTGCCCTGAACTTAGGAATATTTTGGTATTTGTATTTTTTATCCACTTTGATCATTAAAATTGTCAATTAAATTCATGTTTATTCTTAAAATTTTGGTTTTATCAAGATTTGGTTATGTAATCAATTTTATTAGAATATATATAATTAGATTAGACGAATCAAGAATTGATCAATATAATAGTTTGATCAAAGGGTTTGAACTAATTAACTTGAAAAATATTTGACATTGGTAAAAATCGAAAACCAGGACAAAAAAGTCAGTTTAACAGCTTGAATATTTTTATTTTTAATAAAATTTTAATTAATTAATTTTGATTCAATGGTCGAGTCGATTAAGTTGGTTGAATCAAGAATCGATGACCTGACCTATTCAATCGCTTGTCCAGTTATTTAAAAAATTGAATGCGGCACTCTAAGATTATGCAACATCTTCAAACTTGTATATTTTTCAAGTTTAGTGATCAAATACAAATATCAAAGTCAAACCTAATTACCAAGTTCAAGGGTAAAAAATTATATTATCCCTAAAATATATAGAGCTTCTCCTCTAACGCTAAAATATTAACATTATTTATGTCATGTTTTTGAACCAAGACAATGCACGTTTTGGATTTCACAACCTTTTCAAAAATATTCCCTAGTTCTGTCACATTGCATAAGCAATTTAGCCACATCGAACAGGTGATTGAAACATAAAGAACAAGTGTTCAGCAAGGTTACATAAGCAATGCAAAGCAGCCAATCTGTCAGAGAAAGGGCAAGTGAGGATATTGCTCCATTCAAAATTTCGACCAAAAAACAAAATGCATGCAAGAATTTGGTGCATATGGTTTCATTTTGGTGGCTGAAATTACCTTATCCAATGCTCACACCCTTTATTTACGTATCAAAAGTTGATGCATATCATACCTTTGACCTTATTCACCATGTTTTTCAGCAATATCATCCCAAAAAAACATAATATATATTATATAAATATACGTGGTCATGCACACTTCATTCTTGAACAGCTTTGCAGTGTTTCTCGACCCTTCTATAACATGTAAACTTATAATATATGTATATATTAATTTGTGGTAGCAAAAGGCATTTGAGGAATTAAGATTTGCATGGTTTTGAGTGATTCATATAATAATATATATTGTCAGCTCTGTTGGAAAGGTGGAAGGGGCATATGTTTTGGCCACTCAATATATATACACATGTATAAAGTTTCCATGGATAAGAGGATTCTCGCTCATCCAACCAATCTACGAAGACATTCTGATGACCTATGTCTCCGTATGCAAAAAAAAATTGCTTAATTGAGGATTTTAGTAGTTTATGATAATTCGCGTGCAAAAATTAGGGTAAACTATAAAAATAGTCACTTTTGTTTGCCTCATGTTACATTTTAGTCACTTTTGTTTGAAATGTTACGTTTTAGTCACTTATGTTATTATTTTGTTACGAAGTGATCACTCTTCCGTTAAGTTCTGTTATCTCATTAACGGTAATCCTACGTGGCAGTCCAACTAGATTTTAAGTGTCAACTTAAATTTCCTAATAGGATAAGAATAGATTTTTAATTAAATAAATTTAATTAATTAAAAATTTTAAACCCTAAATCTTAATTAAAAAACCGTTCATCTCCTTTTTTTAGTTTTATTTTTCGGTTGACTAAGAAAGCAATCATGTCTTTGAGCAGGCCTCAGTAATCATCAATAGCTTGACTCCATATATTTAAGAACATAAAGCTTCTGCCTTTTTTCTGTAACATAAAAAAGATAAAAGGAAAAAGAAGGAAAACCCCACACCAAATTTCTCTGCATTTTTTTTTTGCTTCCACTTTAACCCATTGAAGTAGACATGTTGGCGACCTTATGGATGGAGGAGCTTTCACCAACCAAGAGTAAATAGCTCTACCAAACAGCAGCAACAACAACAATATCACCAGTTGAAGCTTTGAATGCCTGCGCCAAAGCTAAAAGCTAAGAGCTTTTGGGTTTCAAAATCTTTTAGAAGCTTGTGTTACAAAGCTATGGAGTCCAATGTGTGTTGCTCACAGAGGTTAGAGTATAGTGGTATGATAGTAAATCACTCTGTGTTTTGTCCTTCACCTGGTCCTTGAAGAACAGCAAATTGAAATTGAGGGTTTGGTTGAGAAAGGAGGACTCATTAAAGAGCAAAATGAAAGCTTTAGTGAGAATGGGGTTCAAATGGGAATATTTACCGAGTTGTTTGAAGACAAGGGTAGGGAAAGTAGTTCAAGTTCTGATTTTTTTAACATCTGAAACAACCGGGCATGAGGAGGAACACAGTCACAGTAGTTCCGAGGAAGGGTATACTGAAAAAGAAAACTAAAAAAAAGGGGAGATGAACTCTTTTTTTTAACTAAGATTTAGGGTTTAAAATTTTTAATTAATTAAATTTATTTAATTATAAATTTATTCTCATCCCATTAGGAAATCTAAGTTGGCACTTAAAATCTAGTTGGACTGTCACGTAGGATTACCGTTAGTGAGATAACAAAACTTAACGGAAGAGTGATCACTTCGTAACAAAATAATAACATAAGTGACTAAAACGTAATATTTTAAACATAAGTGACTAAAACGTAACCTGATGTAAATAAAAGTGACTATTTTTATAGTTTACCCCAAAAATTAAGTCAAGGAATATATTAAAATTTTCAATATGAATGTTAAGAGGTTTCATGATAACAAGATCTTACCACTTGTTTAGGTTATAGGTGTATGAGAGAAAAACACTTCTATTTGTTCCTTAAGATTTGTGCATAAATTGGATTGTTTATCAATTTACATTTTAATAGGAGAGTAGGTTGAGAATATACTACAAACCAATCATATGATAATTGTAATGTTATACTTTTACTTAGTGTATTTATAAATATATTATAATTATTATATTTTTTGTACTTATTTTATGTTTAAATAAATTGTATAATGATAATGTTCAAAGCATGACATTACCATTTTTAAATGTTTTTAATCAAGTATTATTGTGGGCATGAACAATAATAATACATTAAGACTAATATGTGTTGATTGATGATAAGTGTTGTTATAAATATGTGATATCAACTCAACACATAAGTATATGTTAAGAGAAGAATATAATAGACTAGCCCACCATGAAAATGTTTTTTGGATTATCATGTAATAGTCACAGCATCTCTTATAGTGATAATTGTATGTATGATCCTTAGACTTAAGATCGTCATTGTTCCAACAGCGTGAGTCATATTCTTTGACACAGTTAAACGTCTTCCGTAAATGGTTGTAACATAAAGATTGGTGTTGGGTATGCCACAGTCTTTGTAGTGATATGTGAGTGATCAAGATAGCATTTGTCCATCCTATATAATAGGAGCAATATTTTAGGCCTCTTGATCAAGTGAGACTATAAATGCATGACTATGAATGTTGATATTAGATATCACACTCATTTATTTATCTTAGTCTACTTGAGAAATTAATCAAGAAACAATAGATTGGGCTATATAAGAGTGATTGTTCCATGACTTGTGTTCAATCTAGATATCAAGAACAAAGAAGTATATTATAAGATTACATTATCACGAAAGGTTATGTCGAACCATAACTTTTTATAACTTGGGTAGATGTGATGTTTTCTAGATGCCACTAATTATTTGTAACATTAGAAATTATCTAATATTACTACCATCATTGTAGGATCCTTGAATTATAGAAGGATGAAGTTATATTTAACTCGATGCTTTAATTATATTAATTATGGAAATATTCTCATAATTAATTTAATTCAATTAAGTTAAATATTAGACACAATGTGGGTGTATGCTTGATGTGCATACATTGAGGATCCAATTAAAATAAATATAAAATGATTTTCATATAATCTTAATTGAGCATATCTTTATTGTAATTATTAAAAGGGTTTTAATAATTTTGATCAATATATATATTCAAAGTTTGAAATAAACTAATATTGTTTTGGAAAGAAGATACGTTTTATTCTAATCCCTTAAATCACTCTCTGTGATTGGCTATTAAATAAAAATTTCTGACTATAGGAAAGTCTTGATTCTCCTTCCATCCTTTACCCCGAAAATTTCCCTGGTCTAACAACAAGGGTTTTTCTAAAAAATCTTCTGAAATATTCAAATTAGTTTTCCGATCGTTTTCACTGGGTGGATACCTTAGAGGCCAGAATTGAATATTATGGCTATGGTCTATTTTCTGCTTTGGACATCGACTTCTAGAATTGATTTTCCTTGCTCATATTAGGAAGGTATAGTTTCGAATCTTTCTTACAACCTAGATCATTCCAAGTACATGGATCCATAGATTGTGATCGATGGAATTAATTTTCCTCTACACCACGGGATGTACCGATGTTCCAACAAAGTGATCCAATTTGAACTATAAGAGTGAGGTTCCAACTTGGCGAGTTAATTAAACTTAAATCACGACATATACTTATTGATTTATAATGGACTATTTTCTCGCTAAAGCTTGTCAGAAATTTTTGAAATGTGTTATCCATTTTTATTTTATAACTTATAGTAACTTCGTTTAATTTCAACTGAACAAATATTTGACAAACAAAATCAACGATTTTACAATTAATATCAAAACTAAGCACTTGACGTAGTAATTGGACATCATGTCAATGATTTACAATTAAGATGGATGATTTGATATGATTCTTGGACCCCATGTTGAATGGAACCAACTATACCTACTAAAATGAAAGAAAGAAAACTTTCATTAAGTATACATAGATGAAAAGACACTTGATGCTCAATTCTAACCGGTTGAGAACCACCAACAGATGACATTTGCTCTGGAAACACTCCCAAACCTGAAGTTACTTGTACAAGTAAAGAAGAAAAATCCACCAATGCAAACTCTAACGCTCTCATGTGGATAGACTCAAATAACATGTGTCAACCTAAGCAATGCAAAACAGCAAATCTATGAAAGAAAAGGGCAGGTGAGGATATTGTTCCATTGAAAATTTGACCAAAACCCCAAATGTATGCAAGATTTGGTGCATTTTGTTACATTTTGGTGGCTGAAAATGATCTGATAGCCTCCTCACACCCTTTATTTACGTATCAAAAGCTGACGCAACATGCAGGTCACACCTTTGGGTCGTTCTTCACCATGTTTTTCAGCTATATTAGGCAAAAACATAATATATATATATATACGTGGTGATGCACATGCTTCATGTTCCAACAGCTTTGCAGTGTTTCTCGACCCTTCACCAAAAGCTTTGAGTGAGTGATTCATATAATAGTATTGTATTGTCAGCTCAGTTGGAAAAGTGGAAGGGGTAAACCATTTCGGCCACTCAGTATTTATTTTTATATGTAATTTAATTTCCATGGACGAGAGGATTTTCGCTCATCCAACCAATCTATGAAGAGATTCTGATTACCTATCTCTACGTCTGCAAAAAGTTCTGCATAGGGATTCAGAATTGCAGATGATCCACAGTGGCTGCCGCTTTGGTTTAATTTTAACATTTTCTTCACTATTGTATATTATAACATGATAAAATAAAACAAAATACATCATCGGTAAACACATTATATTCTAGAAAGAAAATATAAATATAAATTTTAAAATTACATTATTAAGAGGAATAAACAGTAAAAAAAGGTAATATCTATGATTATAAAAGAAAATAGATGATACCTTAAGTACATAAAATATTGTCTTTAAAACTACCGTATACTGTTATAATCTTTTGTGGGCTAAAGCTATGGTTCGTGAGGTTATTTGTTTTTTCCAAATAATTTATATTAACTTTGTTAAATAATTTTTAAATTAAAATATTTTTCATGTTTGTTTTATAATTTGTGGAAATTAATTTTTTCAAGTTATAATTACTACTCCTAATATTATTTTGAGGATTTTACGCATCAAAAGCGGATGCATCATGCATAATCACTATATAATAACCCAAACTTTTTTGTAAAATTATCTTATATTCTAAATAAAATGAATTTTGGGATATCATATTAATTTGTTAATGCATTTTTGCTCTTCATAAATTCAATTTTATCATTAATGCGAAATATTTATCTTATAAAAATGACAAATAAAAAAGAAAAGTGCAGGAGAGATTAAAAGATGCAGGGTCGTTTGTTTGTTTGGCTAGTCAAACACAGACTAATTCATAGATTTTTGGGATTTGATTACCAAGGAATAGAGACTTTACAAATATAATTTGAGGATTGGCATGCCATTGCTGTTATTTTATATGTATATGTTTACAATTATCTACGTTGGCCAATGTGCCTATAATGTAGCACCAGGCGGACTGTTAGCCAGTGTGTATAGAATTTTTCATTAAAACTACTTAACATGGTTAGCATAAATTACTTAATTTGTTATCAATAGAAGTTGAATTAGGGGTAGAGCCACATGGATAATTGAGGGGTTAATTGACCTAAAAATTAAGGTAGTTAAAACATGGGTCAGGGTCAAGCTCAAACATTCAAGGTTCAAGATTGGCTCGACCCGTTTTTTAAGTTTGTAATATATTAATTATGTTATTTATATATATTATGTAATTTATAGAACATAAAATTTAATCAATAGTAATATATAAAACTATAATGTAAATATTATATTAAAATATAAATATATTAAACTATAGATTTAGGTTAGTTATTAACAAACATCAGGGGACTTAGGTAAAGCTTTAGACCCATATATCTAGCTAGATTGAGCTTGAGCAAATGTAAAGTGTGTTAATAAAATAATTAAGCTCAGTTTGAATCCAACTCAGCTTGGCTCAACCTATAAACACCTCTAATACAATCTCTACAGCAAATACTCTAGAGGGAGTGGCTATTTAGGTTATTTTCAATATAGTTTTTGGGAATGATATGTTGGTATTCTGTATAAATTAGTTATAATTCAACATTATTATGTATTTAAAAGATATAAACAAATGAATTTCCTAATCATAAAAATTATAGGTAATTGAATTTAATAAATTTTGATATAATTAATAAATGTTAGGTGCGATAATAAGACATATTGTACTCTCAATAAAAGAATGTGAGTTTAAATTTTGGAGATAACATTGTTAAAAAGAGCAACTACGAACTCGAATATGGACTATAAAAGAAATGAATGATATAAAAAATTCATAGAAGTTACCATCTTTAAATTTTATCAAGTTATATATCACTTAACTTTAATTATTAACAAAATCACTTATATGAACTCCTTTAAATAACATATTTTGATTTCTTGATAACCAGATATGAACATATAGGCCCAGTCAGCACTACTAGAACATGAGTCATGGCCAATCAGAAACCCCCCAAAAATTAATCTTCATGTACCGTAAAACGAAAATGAAACATATTAGTACCACTCCAAAATTCATTAAAAAAACCGTAAAATTATATCAATTAAACACATTATCCATAATGTTATGGATAAGAGTTTGTTAGTCCAAAGCAGTTAGGTTGTTAGTATCTGTTAGCGGTTATCATTAGCAGTTGATATATTCTTGTATTAAATACTCTGATGTACTTTACTTTATCTAGAGGGAATTCAATGTATCTTGACATGGTATCAAGAGCCTTTGTATAAGTTTTTTTTTCTGGTATAGGTTCGTTTCTCTCTATTTGTTCATGGCTACAGATGGTAGTGACACTCCTCGCCATTCCAGCGATTCTGGTGCTGCAGTTCATCAATCAGATTCTGGGGTCCTTCAGTCATCCGGAATTCATTATTTTTCTAAGCATGATACAATTAAGCTTAGTGAATAGAATTTTCTTTTGTGGAAACATCAGTTGATGTTAATCTTGGAAGGATATGGCCTCGAAGGATTTGTCTTAGGCACCACGCTTCCTCCTCCGGCATTCATAACAGGTTCTAATGGTCAACTGGTAGCGAATCCTGCGTTTCTGGCTCATAACAAACAGGATAAGTTTCTTGCCTCATGGCTTTTATCCACCATTTCTGATGAGATATTAGTTCATTTAACAACAACTAAAACCAGCTCTGAGATTTGGATGACTATTGACAAACGCCTTGGTGCTAAATCGAAAATCAAACTTACCAACATACGACATGCTTTATACTCAATCAAGAAAGCCGATCTTTCTGTTAAAGATTATCTTTCCAAAGTCAAGAGTTTAAGTGACAGTTTGACAGCTGCTGGGAGTTTTGTTTCTGAACAAGAACAAGTTAGTGTGATTGTGGCTGGTCTTTCCATTGAGTTTGAGCCCATCCGTGCTTTAGCAACTGCCACACCAATGAGCCTTGAGGTGGTTACTGAAATGCTTCTTGATTTTGAAGCACGGCAGTTGGCTTTGTTAACTGATTCGACTTTGCAAGCTAATCTAGTGTCTAGCTCGCAGCAAGAAAGTCAAGATACCTTGCGGTTCGGTTCTGACTCTCAACGAGGTACTAGTCGTGGACATAGGGGTCATACTCGTGGATGGTCTCGAGGACGCACACGTGGTCCGGGTCGAGGGTGGTCTCGTTCCAAACCACAGTGTCAGTTATGTGGAAAAATCAGACATTTGGTGCACACGTGTTATCATCGGTTTGATGAACATTATTCTGGACCTGACTCGAACTTGTCTGCCTCAGTCAATTATCATAGCTGCGGTGATGCTTCTTTGTCCTGTTGTTCATCACAAAACTGTTGTAGCTCACATGCGCCACCTTCAGTGACTACTCAAACATGGTACCCAGATTCGGGCGCTACTAATCATATCACACCAACTATGGCTGGACTTCAAAATGTTTCTACTTACACAGGTACCGGTAAAGTCTCCATGGGTAATAGTGAGTCCGTTTCCATCTCTAATATAGGCTGTTCAACCTTGGTAACTGGTTCTCGTTTATTACACCTCCGAAATGTTCTACATGTTCCAACTGTGTGTAAAAATTTGATCTCAGCAGGGCAATTTGCTCGTGATAATGCAGTTTACTTTGAATTTCATCCTCTTCTGTGTTTTGTGAAGGACATTCAGACAGGGAGGATTCTTCTAGAGGGCCGCATGCATAACAGGCTGTATCGGTTTGACTTGTCTGGACCCACTTCCAAGATGAATGTTTCTCCTCAAAGTCCTGGCTCTCCTCGTCTTTACAATGTTCAGTCTTCCTCTTCTGTTTCACTTTGGCACGACAGATTTGGCCACCCTTGTCCTGCAACACTTGCTTGTGTCTTGAAGTCATGTGGTATTTCGTTCAATCATAAAACTTTACAATCAGTGTGCATTCCTTGTAAGCTCGACAAGTCTCACAAGCTGTCTTTCAAGCGTTCACAAACTGTGTATTCTTCTCCATTTGAATTTGTAACATCTGATGTGTGGGGACTTCTCAAGTGCCCTCCAATGGCTTTTCTTACTATGTTTCATTTGTAGATATGTATAGTCGGTATACATGGCTATATTTTCTAAAATCAAAATCAGATGTATTTCAATGTTTTCTTAATTTTCACAAACTGGTGCAAGTTCAATTTGGATTGTCTATTAAAATGGTGCAGACAGATTGGGGTGGTGAATATAGATCATTGTCAAAAGCTTTCTCTCAACTGGGAATTCAGCATCGGGTTACATGTCCATACACCTCTGAACAGAACAGAGTAGTTGAACGAAAACATCGTCATGTCGTTGAAATGGGACTAACACTACTTGCTCGAGTGTCTATGCCCTTAGAACATTGGTCGTCAGCTTTCTCTCATGCTGTGCATCTTATCAACAGATTACCAACGCCTGTTCTGCAACTACAAACTCCATATGAAAGGTTATACAAGGAGCAACCTGATTACTCTCAACTCAAGGTGTTTGGGAGTGCATGCTATCCATACCTAAGACCGTTTCAGCAGCATAAACTTCAGTTTCGTTCTCAACAGTGTGTTTTTCTTGGGACTTGTTTTAATCGAAAGGGCTACAAGTGCCTGACTGATGATGGTAAAGTTTTTGTTTCAATGCATGTCTCATTTGATGAGACGTGGTTTCCTTTTCAACATGGTTTTTCTCGGTCAAAAGTTATGGCTAAGGACAGGTTTTGTCATCAACAGACTTCCATTCCCATAGTTGAATCTCCTGTTCATATTGTCTCCACCAGATCTGAGGTTCCTGCAGTTTCTCTTGAAGCTATACCTACACCGACCTCGCCTAGTCCATACTTTTCTACTCTCATTCCCTTATCAGACGAGTTCGGTTCTGAGGGAACCTTATCAGCATCTAATATGCCAAGTTCTATTGTACATGCAGCTCCTGTAAATCGTCATCCGATGTGCACCCGTTCCAAAAATGGTATTTATAAGCCAAATTTGTTCACCACGGTGTTGACTGAAAAAGAACCGTCCAATATCATGGAAGCCCTTCAGAGTCCGGCCTGGACTGCAGCTGCACAAACAGAATATGACGCGTTGTTAGCCAATGACACGTGGGAGCTTGTTAAGTTACCTGAAGGTCATCGGGTCGTGGGGTGTAAATGGATTTTTAAACTGAAGAGACATGCAGATGGGTCCATAGCTCGGTACAAAGGACGACTTGTCGTTAAAGGGTATTTGCAAGAGGCTGGCGTTAATTTTTGACAGACCTTTAGTCCTGTGGTTAAGCCAACAACAATCCAAACCGTCTTGTCTCTTGTAGTGTCTCGTGGATGGTCTCTGCGCCAAGTTGACATTAACAATGCTTTTTTGAATGGGGACTTGCATGAGGAGATTTACATGATGCAACCGCCAGGGTTTGAGCAACAGCCCAAGGATGGTAGTCCTCTTGTTTGCCGGTTGCGAAAGGTGCTTTATGGCCTTAAACAGGCCCCTCGTGCCTGGTTTCATAAGCTCAAGGAGTTCTTGCTAAAGTCAACGTTTATCTCTTCCAAAGCCGATAACTCTCTTTTCATTCGACGATCAAGTTCGCATCTTCTCTATGTGTTAGTCTATGTTGATGATATCATCATCACAGGCACAGACTCTATTGTTATTGATCAGTTTGTCAAAGCCTTGGATATTCATTTCTCGTTGAAAGATTTGGGTCAGTTGAACTATTTTCTTGGAATCGAAGTCACATCAACTTCACATGGTATTTTATTAGTCAGAAGAAATACAATTTGGAATTACTTCAAAAAGCTTCCATGGACAAGTCTAAGGCTTCTCCTACTCCAATGATGACAACTTGTCGATTGTCTGCTCATGAAGGGACTTCAATAGAAGATGAGCAATTGTTCAAGAGCATTGTTGGTGCTTTGCAATATGTGGTCATAACCAGACCAGACATTGCTTTCTCCGTTAACAAAGTGTGCCAGTATATGCACAAACCATTAAATGTTCATTTTAAGGCTGTCAAACGCATTCTAAAGTATCTCCAAGGTACACTTGACGTTGGTTTACAATTTACTCGTCACTCAAAGCTTATTCTTGAAGCATACTCAGATGCAAGTTGGGGTTCCGATGTTGACGATCGTCGGTCTACCTCTGGATTTTGTGTTTTTCTTGGCGGGAACTTAGTCTCTTGGAGCTCAAAGAAACAACCAGTGGTATCACGATCCACTGTGGAAGCTGAGTATCGAAGCTTGGCTCATGTCATTGCTGAAATAACATGGATTCGATCGTTGTTAACAGAATTGGGTGTTTTGCTTCCAAAGAAAGATCTGGTTTGGTGTGACAGCACAGCTGCTATTGCTGTAGCAAACAATCCAGTCATGCACTCCAAGTTTAAACATGTGGAACTGGACTTGTTCTTTGTAAGAGAAAAAGTGATGGATGGTTCGCTGCAGGTTGGTCATGTCTCTGGACAGGATCAGATTGCTGACATATTGACTAAACCCTTGGCTGTAGGGTTGTTTGAAAAGTTCAGGAAAAAGCTCGGGGTAGTTTCTGTAGGAGGTGGTGTCATGCAGGAGCAAGGAACGTAAAGAGTAGGAGCCATGTTATGGATAAGAGTTTGTTAGTCCAAAGCAGTTAGGTTGTTAGTATCTGTTAGCGGTTATCATTAGCAGTTGATATATTCTTGTATTAAATACTCTGATGTACTTCACTTTATCTAGAGGGAATTCAATGTATCTTGACACATAACTGTTCCGTTCAACAGTGTTATTATTAAGATTTAGACTTGAATTTCTCTCAAGTAATTTTAATGTAAAAGATACCTTAATATGCATATGTGACTTATTTTTTAAATAAAATCAATTTTGGGATATTGTATTATAAGTCACGTATGCAATTCGACTAAAAATTTCATTAAAATTGCTTGACATAGTTTAAATTAATTAATTTATTAATAATTGAAGTTGAATTAAGAGGAGAGACAGATGGATGATTGTAGGGCTAATTGAAGAAGAAGTAAGTACTTAAGTTAAAATAAAAGAACGGGGAATGGGTTTACAAACATATGAATTAAATCCTAAATCTCATACCAGTCATTTTTAAGCCTACATAAATTTACCAATGATCAGCACTTCCAGTTACTACACTTGTTCTTCAAAATTTCATCACAAACCACCTATGAATATGTAGCCAATATTACCTTCCAACACACTTTCTTAAGCAAATAATCCTTGCGACTCAAGACGTGAATTAGAGGATGAATATCCCTGACCAATGACAAACAGCTAGGTTTCTCCTTTGGAAGCAATTTCAATCTTATGATCAAAGAGTGGCTCTTATGTCAAGCCTTTTCCCCTTCCATATAACTTGACATCTCATCTTCCAAATGTACATCACACCCTGCCTAAGAGCTCCTCAGCCCCTAGTTCCATGTGGCTAATTTTCCTCAAAAATATTCAAAAAACCATTGATCAAAAGTACTTATATAATTCCTATTAAAACTAACGTCGATAATGACAATAAAAACGATCGCGAAACAATAAAAAAGAAAAAAATGTAATTTTTATGTGAAAAATTCTTTCGAGAAAAATTGTGAGCAGAGGAGAAGAAAATTCATTAATATTTAAAATCGAATAATACAATAGGAGTTTCAACTATATCCATTTAAATGTTGGAAAAACCTATTCTAATCAATGTTAAATAGAAGAAGTGTAGTTTTATATAGATTCTACATCTATTTCAGCCCTCAACCTTAAACTCTACATAAATCCCTTTATTTTACTACTACATTTTATTTTTTTAACAAAAGTTCAGAACATATAATTTTAACATTTCTCCTTAGCATGCCTCAAACCCCATTCACATCCTCCTCACTGCTACACAAATTACACACACGTATCAAAAGATGATATGCATGTCACACCTTTGACCTTACACACCAAGTTTTCCAGCCATATTATCGCCAAAAACGTAATATAATAAAAAAAAGTATATGTGGTGATGCATGAACAGCTTTGCAGTGTTTCTCGACCCTTCTATAACATGTAAAATTAAAAATATATATTAACTTGCGGTAGCAAAGGCATTTGAGGTATTTGCATGGTTTTCATCAAAAGCTTTGAGTGAGTGATACATATAATATTATTATTTTGTCAGCTCAGCTCTGTCGGAAAGGTGGCAGGAGAAAACCATATTGGCCACTCAATATATATATATAATTTCCCTGGTTGAGAGGATTTTTCGCTCCCCAAACCAATCCATGTAGAGGTTCTGATTACCTATCTCTACGTTTGCAAAAAAAAAACTTGCATAGGGATTCAGAATTTCAGATGATCACAATATATGGCAGCTGCATTGGTTTAATTTTAACACTTTCTTCACTACTCTTTTTAACATAGAATAGTGACAAATATTATCCCTAATACTTGTGTAATGACAGCCTCAAATTATAGTGCTTTTCTGACTTAAAAGTCCCTAAAACTTATTTTTCTGTTAAAACATTATGATTCCATTACACAAATTATTTGGTAAAAAAATTTAACCAATTATATTGTGCCATGTATCAAGTGATTAGATAAGCGAATTTTCTTAATCATATTTATAGTTAATAAGAAAATAAATAAAATATCACATATTATCAAATGATTTTTATAATGAAGTAAATGATTGGAACAATTTGTTTAGTAAAATCATAATTTAGATATCGCCTTTATTCAGTTAAGCTTTTTTCTCCATTTTTTTATTTTTATTTTCTCACACTCTCTTTGAAACTTTTATAGATAAGTGATTAATCTTTTAAGACTTTCAAATGTCTCTCCTTAAATTGGTAATTTCTTTTCCTTCTCAAACTTCATTGATTAATTCTAAAAAATCAAGATTATGACATTGTGATAAATTAGGACTTAGATTATGTTTGTATTGATTAAATGATTTTGGTTTATTAATTTTATATGAAACTCTAAACATTTTTTCCTTAGAAAACATAGTTTATAAATAGAAGGAAAATGGCACCACCAGTTATTAAATTTAAAAACTTGAAATTATAAAATATTATATAAAAGAAAAATAATTCAAAAAGAAAAATCTTAAATATAAAAAATATATATTAAAACGGTGAATCAACAATCATGTCATCGGTAGGTATTAGAAAAAGTTTATCACAGGGACGTAGTTAGAGGGTTAGCAAGAGTTCAACTCCCCTAAAATAAAAAAAAAATTGTCATTTAAAATTTTTAATTAATAAAAGAGAAATTAAACATTTTACCTGACTTTAACAGTATAGATAATTCAAAAGTAAATAGGGTGTCTTCTAATAATAGAAAATTGAAATTGATGAAAATTATAAGTATATATATATTAATTAAATAGAAATTCACATGTTTTAATTTATTTATAAGTTCATGATCTCTTAATTTTTCAAAACAAATTTAGAGATTATAAATGCTATTCGTCGATCATTTTGACGCGAAAGATTTAAGAAAAGCAAATGTAACCTTTAACATGATGACCATAATCACTTCAAATAGTATCAATTTATAGCACTATCCTTAACTAATATATTTTTGTTTAGACATTAGGAGTTGAGTCTGATGTCAGATGTTTTATTTTTTATTTATTCGGGTGTTTTATAATTTTGACTATGAAAGAGGTTAGTTTTTCTCAACGCCTTTCTGGTATCATATACGCACATTGATTGAGCAAAAAGAAGAAAGAAAGAAAAGCTATCCTCAACCAATGTAGAAGTGAGTTGGTCACGAGATCTTTTATTTGAGTTTTCAATATTGAAAAAACTAATACCACGTGTCTTAATCCATTGTAATAATATTGCAATTATTACAATAAAAAATCTAGATCTATAGGAAGAAAGAATAGCTATGTGACATCTCATATAACTAATGGTATATGATTAATGTTGATTATATTCAAAGTGTTGATGATCTCACATAGTCTTTGACAAAAGCTCTAGGTAGAGAAAAAATATATATGGATAAGACTAAAGCCTGAACAATAATAAAAATCAACAATGAGGATACCTTACCTAATGATTAGACCCAAAAATTAGATTTTTGATGACATGTACATATTTAAAACATCTCTCTTTTCGATATGATGGATGTATCCATAACAGTAATAGAAGTTGAGTATAACCATACTCTTAATGAGGTCCATAGCTGGTTTGAGTGAAATGCAGAGTTACAAGAACATCCTTAATAACCTTATTTATATGAGTGTAGAAGCAAGGCCGCTTCCTATGAAAATTAGGACATATTCTCTAAAACTTTTATTATAATCGGAATAAAGTACATTACTATAATGTGCTAGATTACAAAACTCATTGTTAAGCATAAAAATCTACGTGTATGACACAATACACTGTTTCCCCAAAGAAGCCTTAATTCAATATTGGCTCTAGAACATAAATTGTTTAACACTAAATATAAGTTTATGCCATTGACATATGTATAATGCATAACTTTCTATCTTCACTTCTGTATTAATTTAGAAGATTTAAACCACAAGACTTGAAGATTTTAAGATATCGATAGATTCAAGTACTATTCCGTATATAGTTTATGTTCTTAATGATCTGTCATGATAAAATTCGATTTATTTAGTTTTATATCAAAATTTTATAACACTTAATTGATAATGATATGGTCAACTATTAATTTGACAAAATATAAAGAAATAGAAAATGACTTTTCATTTTATGTCTAGAATGAAAAATTCAGTGTCTAATTTAGATGAGTCAAATCTTTATTCATAATTAAGCTACTTGGGTAACCAAAATTGGAGTTTGATTTTAATTAATTTGGTCTAATTTATTGGCATAAGAATATAGCACAATAATTAGATCAGGTTAGTTTTTTAATTACTTACAAGAAAATTTTAATACCCAAATTACTAATCAAATCTATTAGATAAATTAGATCAAGATAGAAACATTAGCTAATATATTTGATGAAAATTTAATTCTAGGTATTTGCTATTGATTGATTATTCTTTTTGTTAGAGTTATGTGACTCGAATCCCATTTGATCTGGTCTGAAAAGTTCGATGTACAATTCACTTGTCAAAGAAATAAAATAGAGAAGCAAAATAGGAGATCTGTATAGGGCTACACTTCTTCAATTAGATATTGATTCTAATAGGATTGTTTAACCCTTAAAATGCGTATAGTCGAAAACCTTTTGTATTGTGAATTTTTTAATATTAGTGAATTTTTCCTCTTTTGTCCGTGATATTTCCCAATAAGGGTTTCTCACATAAAACTTGTATGTTCTTATTCTTCTTTCTTATTGCTTTACGATCATTCCTATTACCATTATTGAAAAAATATAGTATAACACTTTCAAATATTTTAAAAGTTATATCATCAATTATTTTTATAAGTTAAAGAATATAAGATACAAAGTAATAATTTTTATACCATTTATCACGAAATATATACTTGCGGGGACGATTTTTGTCCACAAACCCTTAATCTCGTGTTTTGAGTTGTGAACTTCAGTTATATAATTTCCCAATGAACATCTATGCTGTTGTAGGCAACCATCCAGTTCCCCCCATGAATTTTTCCACTGCTCACATTTCATATTGCCTATGAGGTCATAAAAAATTGTTGCAATTTTAAGCAGGAAATTACAATATTGACAGGTCCTTCGGGTTAAATAGCAAGGAAGATAACTACGATTACGTATTAAAATTGAGATTACGGTTTCATTTTCGGTCATTATCACATTACAACACTATTAATAATATCTCTAAGCTAATCAATTCATGGTTAAACCACAATCTATGACCGAAGCTCGACCCCCCGAACCTTTTATTGTCTCGGCAACGAACCGGTTTCGTTGCTTTCAAGTGCTAGGAATGTCTACAACATGTTGCATATTGTTCCATCAGGTATCTCATCTACATTGCACCATGCCAATGGTAGGTTGCCAATGCCATCCATGATTTGCAGCAAAGTTTGAGTCACAAAATCTATCAAATTTGAATGACTAAAAAAGGGTCCAATCCTAAATTGATTTAACATTTAACCCCTTTGCTGTTTTCCTCATTTGTTCATTGCTCTTTTGATGTCCATTGTTGATGATACAAGATTCGGGTTTAGGGTCCTCTCTTTTACCACACTTCGAAGACCCCTTAACCCAAATCTTATATCAGCAAAACATCATTGAAAATAATAACAAACAAAGCAACATGTAAGAAAGATCAAAAGAGTTGAGATATGGAAGACTGGTATTTCTATATATAATGTAAAATTTCAAGTATTTACAACCAAAAAAGAAAAGAAAGAAACAGAGAATTACAGAGGATACAAGCACTACATATTTTGCTTTTAAATTTTATGTACGGTTTCATGCACACTGAAGTGAAAAAAACTATATGCATAAAACCAGCTGAGCTTCAAATAGTGTATGTACCTACATATCCCAAAAGCTACAAACTGGTCTCTCTAAAAACCCCTATATGAAACAGAGGAAGGGATTCCGGGGACAGTATATACATGCATCCCACTGATAAGTCTCTTCCTGAAAATCGTAAAACGGACATGAAAGATATGTAATTAAGCCTGCTTTTCCAAGTCCTTTGAACTTATGAATGTTCCATGGAAACCATATGGGACTCGAGATGGAAGCTTAACCGTAGCTTCTAGCTGTAAATCCATGGCGTTTACGATCTGCAACTCCGATTTCCATGTCCTTTCATCGTGAACGAAAGCTAAAATGTAACCATCGTCTTCATTTTTCGAAAGGTTTAGAGGGAAAAACAATGGTTCACCACCATACCTATGGTCACCATACATGTATTTTTTTACCTCACCGGTTGATAGATCAACTTTGGCAAACCCTGAAACTTTAGGCCATGGTTCAGCCAATGCCAAATAAGCAAACCTTGTTTTTCTCCCTAGTAAATTCCGGTTCACCATCCCTGCTTCCAAGTTGACTTGTTCGGATTCCGATATGATAGGGCGGCGCGTGGATTTTCCGGTCTTTAAGTTGAGTCTAATTTCAGAGAGGACACTTTTGAGAGATTCTTCACTTTCGTTAAAAATGGAGTCTGGTGGTGTCATGCATGAACCGATTACAACAATTTCATCAGTTTCAGGCTCTTCCCAAGCATTCCAAAGATGAAAACAAAAGCAATCAGGGGCTTCAACCCATTTAATCTCTGAACCATCAATGGCATTCTTAGCTAATACCCCAAATTTCGACATTTTGTTCTTATCATACACCACCGGTGACCCACCATGGATCATTTCAGGCAGTTTGAACACTACTTGTTGGTCTGGGATCACAACGAAATTCTCGGTAATAGCAAAGTCATGCATCATGGTCGGACCTTCCACCGGAATTTCAACGTCCGGTGACTTTTTACCATCCGGTGAAACACGAAAGTACTTAAGGTATGGCTTTTGAATAACATCATAACTAAGAGCAAAGAATTCACCCGATTGTGGATCAACTTTGGGGTGAGCAATCATTGTTGAATTCAATTGACCGTCGAAATTGTATCTGCCGATGGTTTCTAAGTCGCCGGCGGGAGTTATATGAACATGGTAAGGCAAATCATCTTCAGACATGGCGAGTAAATGGCCGTTGAAGTAAACAAGTCCAGCGTTGGCAACGCCGGTGCCGTGACTTGGATCAACGAGGCCGAACAGTCCACGAGTGTAAAATAGTAACAGTCTAGCTATGCCGGAATGACCATGGAGTTCACCGATGGCTTTAGGGAAAACAGGACGGCCTAAATCACGTTCTTGGACTAAACGATTAGTTTCAGTGAACCTACATGCATAACTAGCTGACCCATTTTTTAACTGAACCGCATGAACCATACCGTCACCGTCGAAGAAATGGTGACCGGCGACTGGTTCGTGAAGTGGGTTAGCTCCGTTTCGCACGTACACACCTTGAATGCGGTCTGGGATTGTTCCAATCACAGGTAACCGATGTTTGACAGGTTGTTCCGGTACCGGAGCGAAATTACCGGCGATTTGAACTCTGGGGTCAGCTGTTTTTGGAAGAGGGTGTTGACTTTCGTGAGAAACCAAAGCATTCTCCACTACATCCAAAGCCATAGCAGCAACTCTTTGAAAAGGATTCCATTGTTGGGGTTTCTCAGTAGGTGGTGATGATGAAGATGATTGCTTAGGCAAATGAAGAAATGATGGAGCTTGAAGAGAACATGAAATGTTGTGCCTTTTTGAAACTGGGAATTTAGGCTTAAAACAAGTCCCAATAGCAGCTGCTGCTGCTGCTGGTGATGATGCATATGCAGCCATGGATGCTTAAATTTAAGCCAATTAATAATAATAAAAAGGGTCTGTTTTTTGCTATGGTTTGTTTTGGATCAAAAGGAGAATCTTGATTGGCTTTGGGTGAGTAAAGATTTGCATGTGAGAGAGAGTGTTGATGTTGGGGTGAATGGAGAGCAAAGAGGGTTTGGTGTTTTTGAAGGAGCTCGTGAGGGGGTATGAGAGAGAAAAGAGGGTATATATAGGGAAAAAGAGGTCCCACAATGCATGCAAGAGAAGCCCACGTGTTGCAATTTTGTAGCAAAAAAGGGGAAAGGGGAGTGACAATTTAAAGTGATTAATAGTGGTGTGGGGACAATGTTGCTTTATCCTTTGACACGACAGCTCTCTTTCTTTATATTCAAAATCCAATATAAAGCTAGGCAAACTCCCTCAAAGTCCCTCAATTATTAGTAATTTATATTTTGGTCATTAATTTTAAAAAATTATAATTTAATCACTAAATTATACGAATATTACAACTTTGCAATGGATGTCTCATATTGATGGTAAACAAGTTTACACTTTGGTCACTCAATTTTAAAAATGTTACAAGTTGGTCACTGAACAATTCAAAAGTTTTAAGATTTTAGAGACCTCCTTCAGAGTTGTATTTTAGTAATCTCGCCACCATTTGATCTCCTCTTCCCCCCAAAAAAACCCACAAAAAGACTTTTTTTCTTTTCTCTTTCGACTTTATAATTTGATTTTTCTTAAACCGACTTAAAACTCCACTGATTCAAACTCGAAGCCCTAACGAAGAAACTCTCTGATCTTCGTGCACTGTCTTCGAATGGCCGCTTGACTCTAATATGTCTCTCTTTTCAATCATCTGGAACTCCTCGACTAGCTCCTAATTAAATTTGGTACGATTGAGTCTTCTTTTTTAAATATTTTTATTCTCTTTTTATTATTATTATGTCCATTTGCTTCTACATGGATATGTCATGTTTAAAAATAGAAATAGTTGTCCTAAATTTTAATGACACAATCAATTTTTTTAACATGTCAAGTCCAAGCTTTATTTACACTAAATATACATGTGTTTAAAATTTATACCACATATTTAATTATTCTCCAATTTAAATTTAACTTGACATTTAACGTTCAATTTAACTTAATCAAATAAAAATCAAATTAATATGATAGCGATATTTTAAATACTCAATTATAATATTTTAATGTTTACAGACAAAACTAAAATATAAATGACGATGATGTCTAAAAAGATTAAGTCTTATTAAAAGATTAAAAATTGTATTAAAATAATAAATATTGTTAGGATACATTATTTAATGTATGAGTTAAGAGAGATAAAAAGGGTTTCTTTGAAAATATAGAATTAAAATGAATTTTACATATTTATTTTTAACAAACAATTATAATTTTAATATATTCATGTAACTATAATTAGATTTAATCAGTATAATTCATAAACGAAGATATTATAATTACAGTTAATACATTCGTATAACTACTATCATATTTGTTAACCAATGAGGTGAACAAGGAAAGAAGATGAAGGTAGAATGAATGGGTGAAGTATGAAGGTTGGGAAGAGATAGTGATTTCGTGGAGAAAGTTTTGAGAACAGGGAGAGAGAATGTTCCACGTGAGATGTTTGCATGACCCTTTATAATGGGGACGAGCTTTATTAACGTGTCTTAAGACGCAAACATGGATGTCTGATTTGACACCCTCAATAGTGATGGTGACGTTATGTCTCAAATGGATGAATCTTTTCTTTTTACACTTGAGATTTTGCTGCTAATTCATCTTATTTACTCTGAGCCCCTCAATGAGCTTTTCGTTTCTTTCATTTCTTTCATCTACCTATTTTTGCCTATCTATTTGCTCCTAGATAAGCTTCTTTTGCCCTTCATAACTATATTGTTGGAAAGACATTTGATCCTCCATTACTATTATTATCTCTTGCATGTCTAGATATTGTTGATTACTGGACTAGTAACCCTAGACATTTGACCATTACATTTCAAAGAGACTAAAAACGGTTACAATCTAGATTAAAGCCAACAAACTAGACTAAAACTCACACATGGCAACCTCATATGATAGGACTCGAAGACTCGTGCATATAATTGTGCATAGTGAGTCTTGAACTTGGATGCTTAGGAATATCATTTGTATATTATTTATTATGGGCAAACTACACCCAAGATCACTAAACTATTAGTAAGTTTAGGTTTTAATCACTCGACTTTAAAAAATTACAAAACAGTCATTGAACTATACGAAAATTATCATTAAAGTCACTGGGATGTTAAAATCCCTGTTGTATGGCTTTCTCTGTTCGCACTACCTGCACCATTGAAAACTCTCCTTCCCCTTCTCTTCTGCAATTTAGTTTTTCTTTTTCATGAAACAACTTTGAACTTTAGAGCCTACGATCAAAATCCAAATAACTTACTTATCCAATCTCCACCACTAACCATCTGATTACCTTGGATTTAAGTTATGTTCTTTTACTCATCAACGAGAACTGAGCCACCGTGCCAATTGTCGAATCGTCACATAGAGCTCACTAACTGGACTTTTAAAAAAAAAACCCTAATAGTTCAATAACTTAATAAAAACTTTCTAATAGATCAGTAATTTAAATGAAAACTTTCAAATTGTTCAATAACTATTTTGTAATTTTTTAAAATTAAGTGACCAGAACATAACTTACTAAATTATTAGACAACTTAAATAATACAAACATGCATTATTTGTATATTGTGGATTTTAAAATGGAGGGGAAGTAGATGAGATGGTAATTGGTAGGATTGGACACGTCAAATCCCATATTAGTTATATTAATTAATGTTCCTTCCTCTAAAGGAACTTATTTCTGCCAACACGTGGCTTTGCTCACTGTTTGCTGCTTTCATCCCTGAATTTTAGGTCAATTCAATTGATCCGCCCACTTCCCTTCTCGTCCAATTTCATCCTTCTTTACTAAATAATAATGGGTAAACTGCACTACTAGTCACCCAACTATTAGTAATTTTTTTATCATCTAATTATAGAAAAGTTACAAAATAGTGATTCACCAATTCAATCTTGTCTTTTTTGATCACCCAACTATCTTTAATATTTGGGTGTTTTCATTTTTATGTTAGCCCACTGGTGACAAAAGAGGACAATTAAATAATTGATAACCATCTTATAACTTTTCATAATTAAGTGACCAAAAAATTTACTACCAATTAATATAATTTACTCCAATAATCATTATAATATTACTTTCAATTTAGATGATAAGAGTTTTAAATTTTACAAAACTTGTTTTTCCAACTCTATCAATTCCAATGCCTCTAAAGTCTATACACTCATCCACATCATTTTGGTACAATTAATATTTTATTTTTAAAAATGTTCTTATCAATTTGAATAAGCAAATACAACAATTTATCTTTTCTTTTCTACCTTAATTAAATTTTATGAGAATTTTCCAGTCTTAAACCTCAAACACGAGATGGTCTAAATTTCTAATCATATTAAATATTATTTTAAAAATAAAATATTTAATTATGAATTTTATCCTTCTACTTTATAAAAATTAAGAATTTTATTTATTACAATTTTATAAAAATTTAAAGAGTTATTTCAATTGGGTAACACGATTAAATATTGTTGTTAAATTATTAACACGAAATCAGGAACTCACCAATTTATATATAAGGAATTAGCAAATAATAATAATAATTTATACACAACAAATTAACAAGATATCATAACTAAAACAAATAAAATTTAATAAATTTGAAATACAAATATAACATATCATTTTTTTCTCAAACTGTAATTTCTTTTGTAAAATATATGTACCACATTTAAGAATTTGATTAATGTCACATTTCAATTGAGATATAGAGTTATTATTTTCATGTAAAATTTACAAAAATATTTACTTACAATGAGATTCAAATTCAAAACATTATAATTTTTAAATATATTTTATCAATTCAATTAAAATAATATTTAATTATTATTTTTAAAAAATTAAATATAATTTGTATCCACAATGTGCGATAATCTAATAGTAATGTTGAGTGTTTGATTAGTCTCTTACCCTAATATGTCATGGATGACCTTAAACTAATAAAAGATTAATATTCATTTATAATATAAAATTAATTAAGCTAATGGTTGATACACCAATCTTGTTTTAAGTCAATTTATTAAATTAAAAAAGAATTTGTTAGGTAAATTTTTTTATTAGTGTGAACTCGTGTTACGTATGGGAACAAGATTCAATTTTACCTAATAAAGATTTTTTTTTACAATATTCAAGCATTGGCTTTTCTTCAAGTCTTCTTCTTCTGTTTTTTTTCTATGGAAGTCTTATTTTCTTATTAATTTAATGCAATCTGAACATTTGAAATTTTTTTAAAAAAGGAAAGAAAATATAGAGAGCAATCGATTTGCCAAACTAATTAACTAGTTTTTAATTAAAAAACTAAAAAATTGTTAATTTCACATGTTATTCACCCACCACATCTTGTAGGAGTTGTTTAGGTCGGATTAGGTTGAGGTTTTACTTTTATAAAATTTCTACATTTAAGTATGAGTTTAATTTCATCTTAACTCAAAAACTTATTTCGTTGTTTAAAAATAATAAAATAATAAAATATAATATTTATATTTATATTTATATATTTTATAATTAATTTTATGAATTTTATAATTAAATTTAAATAAATTATTTGGTATAAATACAAAATTATATATAAACTTTAATTCAATGGGCAAGGTTATATGTGAACTTTGATTTTGTATAATTTTATAAATGAAATTTTGATTTCATTCAATTTCCAAATCACTAACAATATTATAAAATTAGCACAATTTTACATTGATAGTTTTACATACAGACTATTATATTAATCAAATATGAAAATAAATATATTTATTTATTTATTAAAATGTATAAAATTGAATTAAAATTAAAGTTTCATATATACATTATCATATATATATAATTACACCAAATTAAAATTCAGATATCAAATTACACATTAAAACAAAATTCATGTATAAATTTAATATTTATCTCCAAATATTGTATACATTATTTAAATTAAACATTTAATTTCAATACACGTAAAAAAATTGTTTCATTTAATCATACACAACTAAGTTATCATATAAAAACAAATACACATTAATCATGTGAATTTCCAACTTGCATAATTACATCTTTAGAAGGGATAATTTCACATTTGGTATATGTACTTTCATAAAATGATCAATGTAATATTTATACTTTGAAAATGTTTAGTGTGGTACCTGAAATATCAATATGTGTTTTATTATGGTACATGTACTTTCATAGTATGTCTAATGTCGTACATGTACATTAAAAATATCCAATGTGGTACAAGAACTATCAAGATGTGTTTTGTTACAGCACCTAGTGTTAACAACGTTAGTGAATTGCTAAGCCAACCAATGGAGATTCAACACTTAAAATTTTTCTTTTCCAAATCATCAAGTCCACGTGAATAATGTAACATCATATGAAAAACTAAATAAAACAAAATATTAAAATTTAACCATATGTTTAGTTATTTATTTTTTAATTTAATTATTTTGTTTTATTTATTTTTATAATATTTTAATAATTTTTAGGGTTAAATAATTAAAAATCAATTAAACCCTCTATTTCATTAAAATTTGTCGATATGTCACGTTAGCATTTAACGATTCGTCAGAGAGCTTAGACAGAAAACTATATTTAAAGGGTTCAATTAATTTTTAAATTATTTTTTAAGAAGATTTTAGCAATTAAAAAGGTTCTTTAAAATGTGATTAGATAATTTGATTTTGGATAAAATATAGTAATTATATTATCTGAAATAGCATAGCAATTTAGTGTCTCTATTGGTGATCCTCTAAAAAGTAATTCAACTTACAACTATTCCACCAACCGATTTTACCTGAAAAAACGGCCAATGACCAAAACCCGACCAATCTTTCCATCTCAATTTCTTTTGTGTTACCTTTAATCTATCAAATAATTAAATTTTGTTTTGTCTAACCCACCAATGGCAAGCCTCCAAATTTCAATAGTAATACAACATTTATAGAAACTTTTGTCTTGGATCCTTTCGGTAAAGTACGCTTGCACTTTAATCAACTTCATAAACACTAATTGTGATTAATATGTGTTTATATCTATGGTAAGAATAAGATTATTTTAAAATACCAACTCAATTTCATTATACTAAGAAGTTAATAAACCGAAGCGAAGTTGGAACTTTTATGAGATTTAAAATGTAATTGTATTAGTTTATATTTTGTGGTTTTCAAAAGGACAATCGAAATTCTAACATTTTCGCAATACCAATTTATAATTTTACCATTTATTTTTAGAGTCTGAAACATCGATTTTCTATTTTAAGGAGGGTCCGTTCGCCAATATTAATTAAAAAAGTTTATTAACTTTGAATAAAGTGAATTCAAAATATACTATTGGTTGGTTGTTTACTTTAGAAATGCCTCAAAAGGACCAATTACTTTGTATTGTGATAATCTATTACCAATAGTGAAGTTAGATATTTTGTTTTGTGGTAACTAATATAAGAATATAAATTTTGAAAAGAGTTAAAGTTAAAGCAGGAGAAAATGTATTACAAAATAATTAGACTAAATCAATTAACGAAATGTATATCTCAATCATCTCAATTAACTTTTTAGTGTCTCAATTGGTGATGGGATATCATCCTCTAAAATAGTTCAATTTACAACTATTCCACCAACTGGTTTTACCTGAAAAAATGGTTAACGACCAATAAAAACCAACCAATCTTTCCATCTTAATCTCTTTTGTGTTACCTTTAGCTTTAATCTATCAAATAAATAAATTTGTATTATCTAACCAACTGACCTGCCACAATTTGTTGTGGTAAATTAAGTTCTTCTCAACCGTTAATAAGTTTATAGATTTAGTAAGTTTATCTTTGAATTCAATAAAAACAAGCATTTTCGTGTGCCTTATAACATGTTAGACCAATATGGACCTAAGGAACGACTAATGTGTTGGTTGAGTGTTCAAGACGACGTTTTAGGCTAAGGAGTTAGTGGACTGCCCCAAATGTCAAAAAAATTTTAGGAGGATGTCGCGACAACCAACTTCGAACCTCAAAGGGAGCATTCTGTCATTGATGTCGTGACAACAACCCTATGATATCGCGACATTCAACTTCAAACTTAGAGAGGGAATATCTAGCTTTCAATGTCACGACAACAACTGACTTCGAACCAAAAAGGGACGAGTATTTGATGTTTCATGTCGCAACACCAACTATAGGATGTCGTGATACCGGTTCGACGAGGCCTAATCAATAGCCAAGGGTGTTTTTCGTTCACGCACTACAAATTAACATACTTAGTAGCCTTTAATGGACCTAATTTGGTCATTTAACAGGGAGACTATAAATATTAGTGCTCGAGATTTAATTGGGGGCTTCTTTCAATTGTTAATTTCCTTGTTCTTAAATTTACGGTTTATTATTTAGATTTTTCTATTCAAGTTTCAATTTTCTTTTATTCATCAATTTATTTGTTTACTTCGTTTTTACTGCAATCGTCTTACAATCAACATCTTTTTCACGGGTTTTCAAAATCACGTTTCAACAAATTATCAATGGATCTAGATTTTTCTTTTCCTTTTTCTTCTTTTTACTTTCAATTGAATGTTTAAAATCCGATTAGGGAGATTTGCATCTAGAATGGCCATGAACTAAGAACCCTAGCAAGATTGACAAGTGGAAATGGGAGGGATTGGCTAAGGGATTAGAGTTTACTCTAGATAAGTTGGTATAGGTTAAGTGAAATTAAACCCTAGGATTGATGACCCTAAGAAGTAACTTTGATAGATGAGGTCGAAAGATAGTTTACTGAGCATCACTTAATCTATCATGATTTAAGCTATCAGGTCGAAAGATAAGTAAGTTAAGCCGATCAATTAATTTAGTTATAGATCGAAGGGTATTAATTAGGTTAACTGTTAGCTAATTTTTTAAAACCTAAATCTAAAGTTAATCACAAACATGGAAGCGAATTAATCTTCTGTCCACATAACTTGATTGAAACTCGATTGTTTAGTCTTAGTTTTTATTTTTATGTTCTTTTATATCATCTCTTTATTAATTGTCTGTCGTAATATAATTAGTATGGGATTATTATTTAGATTTATTAGTGTGTGAGTTGCAATTTAGTTTAGACAAATTTTCATTGGGTACAATTTTTGGAATGCTTTAAACTAGATTACAATTTAACATGTACGCTTGTAGATACCATATTTTAACTCTCATATTAATTTACAAATTTACAGAGCCTGATGCACGTGCATCGGGGCATAGTCACCGGCCAATGGCAAAGCTACGAATTTCAATAATAATAGATTAATAAAAACTTTTTCTTGGTCTTTTTTGACAAAATGCATGCACTTTAATAAAGTTGTTAAACATCAATTTTTTTAAGCACATCTTACAAATGGGAGAAGGAATGGCAATGACAAATTTTGAATATGGTTTTTGAGGTTTAATCATTACTTCTGTATATTATTGACCATAAACATTAAATATGAGTACTTTATTCCTTAAATTTTAAAAAACGATTCTAAACCCAAAAAGAAGATATAAAAGTAACGGCATTATTTTTAAAATAGGGATTTGAATAAATTTTTTATATTCATAATAAAAAAGAAAAAGTCATTAAAATATGACACACAAAATCTTCGCTCAACAATAAATAAGATTTTATATTCAAATCTCCCTTGTACATTTGTGTCATCCTCGCCCGCAGTGCTTATTTGGCCAATGCATGAGGTGGAGCATCTAAAATGTACAAGTGAAGATCAATCACCATGCAAAGTGTCAAAGATTGTAGATGAGGAGCTATCACAAGACACCAAACTCCACTTGGATTACACTAACTTTTCCCACTTTGAAGATACCCATTTGTTTTCTAAATCCTACATGTATTGTTTACTCTCTATGTTCCTTTTTCCTGGCTGTTAAAAGTGGTTGAAATAGTAAGTATTTTTTTATATATGTTAATCCTTTTTTCGTTTTACATGCTTTGCTGGATCTACAATAAATAAATAAATAAATAAATAAAACTCTTGAAAATGAGTATTAATATATAAAGTAATCGAGATATATCTTAAACATAAATGATTAAGAACAACCCTACAATATTTTAAAAGTCAGATGCAAAATCTTAAAATATAATAAAACATTCTCGTATTATTATTATTTTGTTTTTATATATCATCATATTTGATTGTTTTTACCCACACCCTATGATCATCTTGTATTGCATAGCCAACGGCTTGATCAAAAGAAAAGGAAAAAGTACCCAATGGGCTTTTAAAAGTGGGCCCAATTGTCTTGCCAAATTTGTTGGGGGCCCACCTTAGGAAGGAAACAAAGGCAATTATAAAATTAATTTGCCACTAAATAAAAAAATGAATAACTATTTAATTATAAAAAAGTAAAAAGATGGTTCACCATTAAGCCAAATTTAGATGAAAATAATTGTGCTTTAGTTCATCAAAATTTCACTTCTTTTTAATACATTTACAGTTGTAGTTTACAATTAACTCATACACTTTGGCAAAATTAGAAAGTTTTTAGGGTTGGATTGTAGTTGTTTATTTTTTATGATAGTTAAAATGTAACTTCACTATTTTAATAGTTTGTATCTTTATAATTTTTAAAATTTAAATTTAAATTTTATCATTTTAGAATTTTAGAGTCAAAATACAGTTAGCCCAAAAGTTTATTTTTTTTTAACAATCTCATTATAAGTTCTGATCATATTTGTGCTCTTTTTGACATAATGACTAGAACTATCGATAGCCCCTTCCAACATATAAATAAAAAAATAATGCGCTTCAAATCACTTAAATTTACGTCTTCCTGTATTGATAATAATGCATATATTAGTCGAACTAATACTCAATCATCAAGTTGAAAATTTTAGTTAAATCAAAGGTTAATCACCCTAAAATTAGGGATTAGATCAAATCAAATAATTTCTTCTTTTTTTTTTCGCATGCAACCATGATTATAATGTTGATGCCAATCCAATAAAAAGAAAGAATTAGGCAACATGGCAAAATTTGGATCGAACACTTGTACCTTTATCCCGACAAAACCCAACGTACATCCTTTTTTATCTTGTTGCTCTGTGTGTGGGGACATTGAAACCAATTTAATTTACTTGTTTGGAAATTTTTCTCCCAATTAAATTCTACAATTGTTTTTCAGTTAAACTTTGATTATTTAGTATGATTAGACCTCTAATCTTAACCTATTTAAAGGGCCATTGTATCCCTATTTTGAGAGGTCAATTAAAAGATTACCCATCTAGTGAAAAGCCGAAGCCTCATTTACCTGTAGTTTTTTATCCCCTTAGCTGGAGGTTTTTCACGTAAGATTTGTATTATCTCGTTGTTTATACAGGTCGATCCCCAACATCTTCTAATCTTTAATTTGATAAAAAAAACCTTAATAGATTAAGAGCCTTTACTATTTGAATTGTTAGAAAATTTCTTTCTGACCACTCGGATCTAATAAATTTATTAGATTAAGTTTTAATCGAATCTAAAATCAAATTTTTTAATTCAAAAATTTAAATCCAAAACTTTACTTAAAAAGAGTAATAAATTTCTTATCATTTAAAGTAATATAAATAAATGATAAAAGTTGTAACGTAATCAATGACGTATGGTTTTCTAATCGAATTTGAAGTATCTATTTTCTATGCTCATATAAAATGTGTGATCAAACTCAATCACAAAACCTATAAAAATAAAGAGATTTTTTTTCAAATACAAATTTAATGTAATTACAAGTTAAAGTTTAAGCATTTACAAATGGGAGAATTTTAAAAATATTGATAGGTCAGGGTGTTCATATTAATAAAAATATATATTTTTATAGATTGGGTTTACTTGCAACAACATAAGTTATCTTTTACTTAATTAGTATTTAGATACTATTTATATTTAAATATTGCAATTATTTAACTTTATTTTCATCAAATTTATATTTAGATAATAGATACTACTTTGTAGTAATTTACTAAATTAAACTAAAAATGCCATTAAATTTTATCATAAATTTATAAATTAAATACAATAATCAAAATTTGTAAACAAAACTTTTGAAATTTTTTGGGGCCAAACACAAATTTATCTTTTTTTTAGCACCGATTATAAGATAAAAATAAAAAATTTAAAAACTCAAAAGGGCCTAAGTGAAATCTTATAAAATTTTGGGGAGGGGTTTGGAGTTTGGACCTGCATGCTCCGTAAAATTGAATTTAATTACAAAATAAAATCAAACCATTACAACATATAAATAAATAAACGAGGAATTGAAAATGATCCAAACTAAAACCCAGGAATATCAATCTTTTCAAAATAAAACTAAATTAAAATTTTAAATAATATCAGTTATTGTTGGGGATCAAACCGGTTAAGCAACGAACAAGTAAAAATAGCGAAAGAAATTGAGAAATTGATCACACAAATTTAACGTGAAAAAACTCCTCCAAAGAGGATTAAAAATCACAGGCAAATATAATTTTACTATAATGGCAAAAGAACGAAGAGTACAAAAGATGAAGATAAAAACTAAATCTCAAAAATAAAGAACCCTCAAAACGTAAATACAAAATTCTCTAAATGTGTTATGAGTTTTAATCTCTAATGGATGTAATTTCTAAGGTTGTAAAAGAGCCTATTTATATGCTAAATTCATAGGTCAAATAATAATAAAATAATCTAAACAAATAAGAGTTTGATTGAAATAGGAGTCATACTTAATAAATCTCCACCTTGACTCGTATTTCCACAACGCCATCTTTGTCAAAACTCATCACGAGCCTATCTTGAACTATGCAGGAAATTAACTGAGTCGAATTTGTGCTTAGAAACTGGAAGACTTCTAGCCTTCGATTTGTACACTGCCAAATCAAAACTAACCCGAGTTTGATTTTCACGAACACAGTGCCCTAACTTTCAAAACCTGCATCCAAAAGAGAACCTCTCTTTAATGAAACGGTCATACATTTTTTCCCTCTTATGACTAAGTTGCCTCCACTCCAAACGAGTTGACTTTGACTCCGTAACGGAAAAGGGACGTCCGATTTCACTGGTCACTGTAAAACCTTCCAGAATATAAAGACTGCCAGTCATTTTACCTTTTAACAAAACGAGAGCTCCACGAGATACCTTAATGTCGCTCGAGTCGATGTTGATTATGCATCCTTTCAAGTCTAAAATACTCAAGGAGATGAGATTCTTTCTTAAATCAGGTACATACCTAACATTTGAGAGTGTCTTAATCGTCCCATCGTGTATCCTAATTTTAACAGTACCGATACCAATTACCTTACTAGATGAATCATTTTCCATGCACATAACTCCACCTTCAATCGAATTATATGTAGAGAACCATTCTCTATTGAGACACATGTGGAAAGAACATCCCGAATCTAGAATCCACTCAGACGTAAGCTTGGAGTTATTGCTCGTTGACGCTAACAAGAAATCATCACCACTTTCATCAGCCAAATTAGCACTAGTTACATCTTCCTTGTTACTCTCAGCAACTCTTTTATTTCGCAGTTTATAATAATTTTTTTTGATGCGATCTAACTTTTTACAATAGCGACACCTTTTGTCTCGCTTCTTTGATGCTGCCAAAACAGAAGCTTGTCTATCTTCCTTGCTATCCAAACCAAACTCATTGTCGAGTTTGTCTTTACTCAACAAATGACCCTTCACATTTTCGGATGAGAGTTTGTCACTGCCATAAATCAGAGTCTCCCTGAAAGACTTGTATGAAGGGGTAAAGAGCAGAATAATAGCATAGCCTAATATTCATCGTCAATATGAACCTCAACGTTCTTTAAATCATTTAAAAGAATGATGAATTGATTGATGTGATCTTTAAGAAGCTTACATTCGTTCATGCGAAATGTAAATAGACGTTATTTCAACACTAAATGGTTAGCCAGAGACTTAGTCACATAAAGAGTTTTTAAAATTTTCCACAAGGCAGATGAGGTCTTCTCCATTAATACCTCCTACAATATCGTATTTACGAGGCACAACTGGATTGCAGACAAAGTCTTTTTATCAAGTTCTTCCCATTCTGTTTTATTTAGATTTTCAGGCTTTTTCCCGGTAACAACCTTTTTCAAGCCGGATTGAACTAGAATTGCCATCATCCGAACTTGCCATAAATTGAAATTTGTCTCACCATTGAACTTCTCAATTTCAAACCTTGTTGCTGCCATCTCTAAACGGGCTGATCTATGAAAATTGAGCTAGCTCTAATACCACTTATTGGGAATCAACCCGGTTAAGCAATAAGCAAGTAAAAATAGCGAAAGAAATTGAGAAATTGAACACACAAATTTAATATGAAAAAACCCACCAAAGAGGATAAAAAAATCACGGGCAAAGATAATTTTACTATAATGACAAAAGAACGAAGAGTATAAAAGATGGAGAGAAAAACTAAACCCCAAAAACCCAAAAACAAAGAATCCTCAAAACGTAAACACAATTTTCTAAATGTATTATGAGTTCTAATATGTAATAGGTGTATTTTCTATGGTTGTAAAAAAGTCTATTTATAGGCTAAATTTATAGGTCAAATAATAATAAAATGTCAAAATTTAATAAATAAAATTTAACTAAAAAATTATTTATTAAATTTAATTGAAATAGGAGTGATACTTAATTATCATCAAAAGTGATTTCAACTTTTTTTTTTAAGTGCGTTAATAGAATATTCAGCCACGTTGAAATTTTCAGTCAAGACAGTCGTCGTAAATCGTAATACAAGATCATATTAATTCAGATAAACACTATTGTAAATTAATTAAAAATCAAAATTAAACTTAAAAAAGGATCATTTCTTCTTCTCAGAGTGTCTGGTTGCAGCATCAGCTCTACCATTGTCCTTGCTAAAGGAAAGTTGAACTCTTTTTCATTTTCCAAATGGCCTATTATCAAAATATTTGAAAAAAAAACAAAAGATCCGAAGACCAGAAAGCAATTTGCAGAAGCTGCTGATCAAGAGCACGAACAGTTAATGTAATCAAAACCCATTGTGAGTTGTCTCTTGATACCCTTCTTACATTTATTTTTTAGGTTTCTAAATGGAAAAAAGGATTAAAAATAAGAACTTTTGTCTGTTTGGTTGCTGAGAAATGGTGGGAAAAGCAAAGAAGAAAATTCCAAGAATGACCCATTAGTTTGCTGTAGCCTGGTTTCTGTCAGTTTTTAATTGTTTATTTATATGCTACTGTCCTTTTCTCATATATATATATATATATATATATATATATATATTTTCCTTTGTTTTATTTAAATTTTGAAAGCATTGTTTTAGAAGATGAGTAACAATTTTTTCGCCATTGTCTATTATGATGGAAAGATTTCTAAGAGTGATACAGATGTTGTATTTGAATCTGATGATCCTATAAGCTTAACCTTTATAAAGGACATTACTTTAGAGGAAATGAAGTGTAAAATCAATAGAAAAATAGGAGCTGGAAATACAAAGACAATATCTAGTCTTATATATAGATTTCCACTGTCTTTAATTCGAGGAGCTTTTGTATATGGAGCAGTAGTTATTGATGATGATGATGATGTGACGACTATGACCGCCGCGCATGAGAAAAGTGGGAATGTTGCACTCGAGCTCTATGTGGAGCTCGAGGATGTTGAAAAAGGATGTAGGGACGTCAATGTTCCGGCATCTAATCCGGAAATTCAACCTATTAGACAATGTGAGGCCGAGATACCTTCAAGCTCCCGAGTAGCAACCGAAGCTGCTATTGATTTGAACATTGTACCAGTCGGTGAATCCTATGTGTTCAAGGAGTACGAGAACGAGGATGAAGATGAAGAGGATAGAGATTCTGATGTAGAAATCATTCCGGCCCCTGGTCCCCATTTGTCATTAATTAAGTATCGGATCTAGCCGCGATCTTCTTGCATATCAACCTCCATCTCATATATATGACTTATTCAGAGACTGGTGATCTTTGTATTGGGATGAGATTTCCGACTAAAGGTGCAGTGCTTTCAGCTATCAAGCATTACAACATTAAACAATCTGTGGATTACAAAGTGATTGTGCCGACACCAACGAAATATGTGGGTAAGTGTATAATGTTTGGCCAAGGATGTAATTGGAGCATTAGAGCAGCGTTTATGAAGAGGAATCAAATATGGGAAGTTCGAAAATATAATGGTCCTCATACTTGCAGAGTAGAAAGGATATCGCAAGATCATAATAAATTAGACTCGAATGTGAAACGTGACTTCATAGTTCCGTTAGTCAAATAAAACTTGCCTATTTCAGTTTTGGATTTGATTTTTGAGATACGAACTCGGTATGGATACTGCGTCTCGTATAGAAAAGCTTGGAATGGAAAGCAAAAGGCAATTGCTGAATTGTATGGTGATTGGGATAAATCATATAATGATTTGCCTAACTTGTTGGCTGCAATGCAACAATATGTTCCGGGCACCGTGGTGGAATTACAAACACTGCCAGCTTATGATGGGAATCGATTAGTGGAAGGTAAACGTGTTTTCCATCGTTTATTTTGGACATTCAGTTCTTGTATTGAAGGGTTTCGGTATTGTAAACCTATTGTTCAAGTAGACGGTACGTTCTTGTATGGGAAATACAAGGAAACATTGTTGTTGGCTATTTCACAAGATGGAAACCGGAATATTCTACCGTTAGCATTTGCCATTGTTGAGGGCGAGACGAAAGAGGCTTGGGCTTTTTTTTTGACAAATTTAAGAAAGCATGTTAAACAAATGAGCATATGTTTGATATCGAATCGAAATGAATCAATCAAATCCGTGATCAGGAGTAAAGGAATTCGTTGGGTTCCGCCGTATGCATACCCAGTATACTGCCTTCGGCATGTTGCAGTAAATTTCATGAAAGAATTTAACGATAATGAGTTACGTCGAGAAGTTGTCAGCATGGGTATGTAATAATTTTTATCAAATAACATGCAGATTTTTAATTGTATACCTCTGTTGTTAATATACATTTTTTTTTCTTTAGCAGGCAATGAGTTGACAAGTACTCGATTTCATCAAAGATTGGAAAATGTACGTAAAAGAAAAACAGTCGGGCAGGCAAATGGTTGGACAATATCTCGAAAGAAAGGTGGACTTTATCATATGATGGAGGGCGACGTTATGGTCATATGATGACCAACTTAGCCGAATTTATCAATCCAATGTTTAAGGGACGCGTCATCTTCCAATTGCTGCTTTAGTCCATGAATCGTTCAGTATGTCAGCTGAACTTTTTGTGGAGATGGGTAAGAAACAACTTGCGATGATGGACTCGGGACAAATTTACTGCGAATTAGTGACACAGGATTTGCAAGAAAATTGTTCAAAAGCGAAATCTCATCGTGTTCATGATTTTTCGCATGCAAATGAATTTTGGGTTGAAGAGTCAATTCAATCAAGCGAGGGATCGCCTTTAAAATCGTATACAGTGAATCTTACTCAAAGGTGGTGTGGTTGTGGGAAATTTCAAGCATACCGATATCCGTGCTCGCATGTAATTACTGTATGTTCTCATATTCAAGTTGATTACAATGAACATGTTGACAATGTCTATAAACTTACAATCATATTCAAAGTTTATAAACATGAGATTGAAGCGCTCCCGAACGAAATGTATTGGACGAAGCATACTGGTCCTGAATTGTATCCGAATCCAAAATTGCTTAGAGATCCTATAGGTCGTCCACAATCAACTCGGATTCGCAAAGAGATGGATATTAGGGAGCCAGGCCAACCAAAGCATTGTGGATTATGCAGAAATAAAGGTCATAGTCGTCAAACATGTCCTTACACAGCAGGAACCTCGGGTGGGGCTACCAATTAATGAGACCTAGGGAACAGCTTCTTTGTCGAGAGCAAAGACTTGGAATCGATTCCTTGAACTGTGATGTAAAGCAAGAGATTTTCCGTGCTGTTTCGATGATTATCAAGGTATCGTTTTCTCATACTTATAACTTTGACTATTTGCAAGATGGTTCGTTTCCCATATAGCTGCAAATATGTGTCTTTGCATGCACTTGAGTTTGACACTACATTGCAAGCTTCATGGAATCATAATTTTGATTTTGCATGTCAGTCCTTTTTGAGCCTTTGTGCTTTTTGCATTGAGTTCAATTAAGTCCATATTGTTGGTGAGAATTGGAAGTAAAACTGTGGAGGTAGAATCATCTTAAAGGTGGATTTTGTTCATTTGGATCCTTCGCTCAGATGTTAATTGTACTTAAAAGGGAAGCTTTGTGCCCTTTGATTTTGTACCAAATTGTGGCTACTATTTTAATATTTGTTTTGCATACACAGAACTTTGATTATTTGCAAAATGGTTCATTTCCCAGATAGCTTGAAACATCTGGGATTTTTCTCACTTCGCATGCACTTGAGTTGACACAATATGACAGGCTTTGATGGAATCATCATGTTTCCGATTTTGCATGTTAGACCATTTGAGCCTTTGTGCTTTGCAATGAGTTCAATTTAGTCCATATTGTTTAGTGAGGATGTTAAACCGAATCCCCAAAGCTTAAAGAGTGTTTCATCCATAGGGCAATACATTATCCAAATTTGACCATAATCTAGTGTTTAATAGGTGTAAGTAACATCATTGATCGGGGGATTTGACCAGTGATCGGATATTATTTTTTAAAGAACTTTGAAACTATCCAAATTCAGTGGGATGTGATTGAGAAGCTTGTTGAAGCTTATCTTTTAAGGATAAAAGCCGATGCAGCCCACCAATATCATTGTGCCACCACAGACAGGGAAAAACATAAAATATAATCCCTCTGTTATAGGAGTAAATACCCAAAAGATCCCTATATTATACGATTAGATGCAGTTCAATCACTTTTAAAATAGAGGTATATATGATGCTTCAACGTTCTTTATTTAATTTCGTTTATTAATTTTATTTATGTGGTATACATATGGATTGATGTGTCAATGTTTAATTAATTTTTTAAAATTTTAAAAATAAGTCATTTAAAATAAGTGGAGTAACTCGATTCTTATTAACGATGTCACAATCAAACCGACTAATTAAATCAAGAACTGGAGGTATAAAATTTAATACAGACTAAATTGGTTGTCACCCGGTAAAAAATCGAAAATCAAGACAAGAAATTGACATTTAAATTGATTTATAAATGAGTGGAACACTATCGAACGGATGATTCGACCAATTATATTGGATATTTCAAAATAGACCTTCATGTTAGAACACAAAACATCAGTTAATAAGAATTTGTTATTGTTGGTGAAGATTGAGATTTTGGTAGTTTAGGAACACATATTCAAGTCTTATTATATTATATGTAATTATCATGCACACTTAGCATGTGCAAGTTTTATTTTATTATATTTTAATTTCTCATTTGTTTGTAATTTTATTAGTTTAATTTTATTTTAATTACTCATATATATATATATATGATTGTATTTATACTTATATACGGTAAATATATATTATATAATAATATTTAAAAAGAAAAATTGAAACTATTCGGATGGAAGCTTATTTATTTATTTAGCTCAGTTAAAATTGAATAAACAGACCAAACTAATCTAATTTGATTAATCGGTCAGTGGCCGTGTTTAATTCGGTCGGAAGTCGGTTAATAATTTTTTGGAATTTCGATTATCGGTTAATTTGGTTCGAAATCGGGTAATTAACCAAATTAACCAATTAACCGAAATAAATAATATATATTATATATAATTGTTAACTTTTATTTGATTGTTAACTTTCAAGATTTATGTAGTGTTTCTAATGTCTTATTTGTTATTTTCACCTCATTTTAAAATTTTTAAAGTATTAAATAAAAGGAAAATGAACATTAGCAATGCGTTTTTATATGTTTTATACTTATTTTAATAAAAAGCCAAAAAATATATAAATTTCAATTAACCGAAATATTTCAGTTCAGTTAATGTATTTAAAAAAAATTAGAATAATACGATTAGTGATAATTCGATTTGAGTATTAATCGAACACTCATAATGTTGCACATAATTGGAAGGAATGGGCCAAGTGAACTTTTATCCTTTTTCGTGGGGTATTCCACTCAATTACGATTGCTACAAAGGAAAAGGAAATAATGAAAAGATGAGATATTATTTGATTTATTTATTCTTTTGTGAATTTGATTCAAACTTGTTTTATTTTTATCTTAATTTCATATTTGGTTATTGTCTAGTTGTTTCTATATGTTTAAATGTAAGTACAATGGATTCATATAAATGCAAGATATAGCATATTAATTGAACAAAAATCAAGAAAAATTAAATAAAATTTACATTTGAAGAATCATATATTATAATGCGAATGATGGGGTTCAATTTAAGTATTCGATGATCTATATATTTGTTTTAATTAACAATTTCAAGGCTTCATCAATCTCAATTAATATTAAATTTATTATTATTTTCTGTTATTGTTTTAGTGATAATTGATAGTGTAGATCTACTTTGTTTTTGCTTATAATAAATTCAATAGCTGACGGATTAATTCGAGATGACTGAGATAAATGGATTACTGGTTACAATCGAAACACATGCATATGTTCTGTAATTGATACGAAATTATGGGCTATTATGAATGGTCTGGATATAGCATAGAGGAGAGGGATTAAACAATGCTGGTGGAGAGTGAAAGTTTGACTGCGATTAATACACCTAATGGGCAAGCAAAAAGAGAGTCATGTCGAGTTTAGTGCAAATTATCCAACAACATATAGAAATAGACTGAAATATCAAGATATTGAAATATGGTTGCGGACAATATAGCAGCTCTAGGCTTATAAAAAATATCTTAATTTTTTAATTATTAATTTAGATATCTAAATAATTTAATTAATTTAATTCACTGACTTTAATCTGAAAAAAAAATAGATAATTTAATTAATTCATATGGTTGCTCACATGCTATTTGTCTACGTGGTGATAAAAGGGCAAATGATTCCTGTAATGTTAATCAATTGCTCTCTCTTTTTCTTCGCTATCAACCGACTCTAATAGTAATGCCACTGTTCATACGAAAGAATTATAAATTGGTGCGGTGGATTAAAACTATTAAGCAATTATGGTTAAGAATATTAACTGAAAAATGATAACATCTAATTTGGGGTCAAAGTATCACAAAACCCCCTTATCATATCTTGGATTGTATTTTAGCCCCTCTGCTAAAAAAATAGGCAAATTGGTCTTTGCACATTAGATGAGTGAGCAGAACAGTCCACTTTTTAAAATCGAACCCTTAAATTTTTGTTTTGGTATTTTACATATAAGGTACAATAATGTTTTTAGTCCTCAATCTTTACACTTTTATTCAATTTGACCCCTACTCTTTTATTGGAGGTAAATTAAAAAATTTTGAAACTAATAAGGTTAAAGCGTCAAAAAAGTCTTAGTAACAATTTAAAAAAAAGTCAATTAAGGCCTTTTAAAATTTTGAAAATTATTAAAGAAATCATAAACAAAATTTATAATGTAAACACTATAAATTTATAAAAATAAAATTTGAGAAGAAAAGTGAACACGCTTTTAATTGATACATTACTTTTGGTATGATTTTCTCGTAATTTGTATTTTAAAATTAATATATTTCCAAATATATGTACAAAATCAATATATATTACCATTTATTTAGATTTTTACCATAAATGATAAATATATTTTATCATATATATTCTAATATATTACCTTATATAATATTTTACCCTATATTTGTTACCATATATATTTTTCCATATATATTGCCTTGTTATGTTATGATCACTGATATGAACATTTACTGAACAGTGATAAAAGGTTAAGGTTGAAAATATATTACAGGTGTCTGTATTTCCTATAAATTTAGAATTTAGTCTTTATATATTTACTTTTAGGAATTTAGTCTTTTATTTTTAGATATCAAAATTTAGGTTCATTTGTTAATAGTATTTTTTGTTAAATTTGTTGGTCCGACATTTTGAAAAAAAACTTACTTGTTAAATTTATTGGTCCGACATTTTGAAAAAAAATTTACTTGGTAGTCATGTAACTAAAAAGTGGCATCATATTGAACTTGAATTTAACAAAATAATTTTAACAGTGCTAGCAGTTGGACCTAAATTTTCAAATATGAAAATTAGACTAAATTATTAGAAATAACAGTACAGGAACTAAATTTTAAATTTGTAAAAAGTACATGGAGCTATGCATATTTTAACCAAAGCTAATTTGCTTTTACTTTGTTGCCCTCATTTCTCTTGTAAGCATAATGACCATGGATTGAGTCTTAACTTGGTTGGCATCGATATTGTTGTCAGTGCAAGAGGACGTAAGCTTAAGTGCACTGAAACGTGTTTATCCTCCTATCTAAGTGTTGGGAGGCATCGGTATCCAGAGGTGGAGGTGTTCGTAGGAGCGGTGACATAGTTACACAACAGTCAAAAGCAAGAGCACCAGCCTTTTGATGCCGATGCCTCGGGTTCTTTGTTAGCTACAAAAATAATAATAATTTTCGCTATTAATTACAGCATTAAATTAAAATAAATAATTGAATTTCTAATCAATTCTTACCTTATTCCCAATTTAATCTTAACTAAGTTTACTTACTTTTCTAATTCAATTCACACTTCATTTTTATTCAAATTTCATCCAAACTCAAATTTAACTACTAAGTTTTCAGCATATTTCACTAATTTCGAATTTTCTTCAATTTAGTCCCTACAACATAAAACCTATAGCTTACTTTACAATTTAATCCCTTTATCTATTCTAACTTGAATTTCATTCATTTAAATCCCTAATTCATCTTTTTGTTCAATAAAATTTAATGTCTAAAAATCTAATATCTTTCAAAATTTCAGCACATACTTAATAGTATTTTGTTCTAGTTTCATAAAAACTCAAAAAGTACAAGAAAAGGACTTAATTTAACTTACCAATTTGAAATTTAACCTTAAAACCCTAAATTTCTTCTTTTCTTTTCTTTCTTTCTTTCTCCCTGTTTCTTCTCTGTTTCGTTTGCTATTTTGTTATGTTTCTTTCTTCTTCTTTTTTCATTTTATGTTTTGTTTATTATTTAATAAATGTAATATTTTAATAATATAATATAATAATATTTTCTTGCATAATAAGTAATTACATAATTTTAATACAAGTGTATTTATACAATCATTATCATGACACGTGTGTAAATTATTACCATACATTTGTCACCATTTTATTTATTTCATAATATAATAATAATATTAATAATAATAATTTAATAATATATTTTTACACATAAAAATCTTAGATTTTATGCTTATGCCGCCTCAAATTTGGCAATTGGCATCATTGCCTATTTAGTCCCTATTATTTTCCTTTAATCTATAATTAAACTTTCACTTTTATTGTAATTTAATCCTTTTGCTAATTACTCTTAATTAAGTTAAATTCACTTATTTAAAACCTAATTAAACACACAATTAGTCTCGTAAATATTTCTAATAATTATTTTCGAACTCAATTTACTAAGACGGAGGCCTGATATTATACTTTTTTGATGCCCGTAAATTTTGGGTCATTACAAAAAAAGTTAGGACAACTAATGGACTCATAGCAACAAACACAAACCATCAAGAAAATTTGTAACTTTTTAAATAGTTAGAAAACTTCACTACTAATAACAAACACAAACCCTTTTATATTATCATGTACTTGGGTAATAAATTCATAAATGAATTAAAAAGTTAATATATGTCGTTAAAGTAGGTTTAAAATAATTAAAACAATTGAACCTTGTGTTATCTTGTTGGTTAGGATGTTCATTGCTTTAAGAGTGGTTTGGGTTCAAGTTGCACTAGTTGCATTACTGTTAGGACTTTGCCCTCATATTGTAATTCATTAAAAGATACAAATAAAAACAATTACTTCTTGCTGTCATTTAATTCTCATGTTGGAATTTAAAAGATGACCTTGTTAGGGATAGTTACAAATTATGAAAAGACTTTTTTTTAGTGAATTATAACAATACAAATAGGGTGACTCGAACTCAGGCAACACTTAGAGCAATGAATACCTTTAATAAACATGAAAAATACTTTAATTATACCAAAAAAAATTTACATTGTTATCAATTTTGATTAAATTAGACTCTATATACGCTTTTTATTGTAGCACATAAACGAGGAAATTAGTAAATATTCTTATTTATGACACAGATTCTCAAATACTTTTAGTTCTCACGGCATGGATTTGTAATTTCCCCCTATTCTTATCAAGTATGACCATAACATTTCAGACTTTTCCCCAACCCCCAACCACTGAAAGTTTCATTTTCAATAACACCCCCCAAAAAATTCCCTTCCAAATATTTTTTTCTTCTTCTTTCAATTCACAGTTTTTTCTATAAAAAACATAACCTGTCCTTGTACTTGACTTACATAAACACCACAGTTTTGTACTTTTTGCAGAAACATGGAAGATCCCCTTGTCATAATTAAACCTTTGCTTTCATTGCTTGCAGTTGGGGTATTGATACTATGTGGATGGAAGATTCTAAACTGGGCATGGCTGACTCCAAAGAAGCTTGAAAAATGTTTGAGACAACAGGGTTTCAATGGAAATTCTTACAGGCTTTTGTTTGGGGAAATCAAAGAGATGTTCACCATGACAAGACAAGCAAGATCCAAACCTATGTCCCTTACTGATGATATTGCCCCATATGTTATTCCTCATTATATTCGAACTGTTAAGAACTATGGTTTGTATTTTGATCTATTCAACTCTTACGATTTTTGGGTTTTTTTTTTAATTATTACTTCTAATGTGTGTAATTTGTGGGAAAGTGCAGGCAAGAATTCAATTAGGTGGTTTGGTCCTAGTCCAAGGGTGACAATCATGGACCCTGAGTTGATAAGAGAGATATTTAATAAATTCAATGAGTTTCAAAAGCCTAGGATTAACCCACTTATTACCTTGCTTTTTAGTGGGATTTTAACCCTAGAGGGAGACCGGTGGGCTAAGCATAGGAAGATTATTACCCCTTCATTTCATCTGGATAAATTGAAGGTATTTGCTTTGTTTATTTTCATGTCCGAGCTCTTTATGCGATAGATACACATATTTATAATTTTATATTTTGATGTGTTAAATTTGAATTGATATCTGCCAATCAAGCTAATGATTAGGTTGACTGAAAGAATTGATTGGTACGATAATATTTATAATTTCATTTAACTGTTAGATTTAAGTTGATATGTAATGTTCAAGTTAATGATTAAGTTGATTGAAAGCAGGATGAAGTGAGAAATTTTTGGGTGGGGTTAAATTTAAATTATAAATTTTGAGTGAGCTGAACATATAATTTTATCATTGTATTAATGTAAAATTTTACAATTTTTAAGAGATTAAACTGTAACTTTTTTGTTTTCGAAAAGGGCATAATTAAATTTTAAATTTTAGAAGGGGCTGAAAAATAATTTTACCATTAAATTAACTTAAAATTTTGCAAATACTCAATGGATTAAATGAGTAATTTTTTATTTTTGGGGCCACGGTCCCTGCTTGTCGCCTCTAGTTTCGCCCCTTATTGCAAGAGCTTATTGATGCGATAATGTTTATAATTTGATTTACGTGTTAGATTTGAGTTGATATCTACTGTTGAAGCTAATGATTAAGATGATTGAAGTGTCGTGGCTGGTGATGTAGTGTTTATGAGCATTACTCTAGAAAATGTTGTGAAATTAGGTTATGAAATAGTTTCAACTACATGTGTTGTTAGCTTGGTAATATTTATTGCAGAACATGTTGCCGGCATTCTACGAATGTTGCACCGAGATGATCGAGAAATGGGAGGAGGCAGTCTCTGTAAACGGGTCGAGCGAGGTCGATGTGTGGCCTTGTTTGGTAAACTTGACACGAGACGTGATTTCTCGAGCGGCTTTTGGGAGTAGCTACGAAGAAGGAAGACGGATTTTCCTGCTATTGGATGAGCAAACTAATCTTCTCACCGAAGCGGTTCAGTCGCTTTATGTTCCGGGATGGAGGTAAAATTAGTCACTTTTTCGAGTTCAAGGGATAAGTTATGCAAAGATTTAATCAAATCATTAGTATTTAGGTTGCTTTCTATCGATAATTGCCATTGAATTTGTCCGAGTTTAACTCAATTAGTTCATATAATTACCTTAGACGCTAAAAGTTATATTCGATAATTGTGTGGCCGAAGGTTTTTACCGACAAAGACGAATAAGAAGCTGAAGTTGATGGACAAAGAAATAAAAGATTCACTTAGGGGATTGGTAAAGAACCGAGAGAAAGCAGTTAAAGCCGGTCAAGTGAAAAATGATGACTTATTAGGCATACTTGTTGAATCCAACTTTAAAGAGATCGAAGAACAGGGGGATCGGAAGAACATGGGATTGAGTATCCAAGATGTGGTTGACGAGTGCAAGCTGTTCTACATTGCCGGCCAAGAGACCACATCAGTTTTGCTGGTTTGGACGATGGTGTTGCTGGCAAGGAACCCGGATTGGCAGACAAAGGCAAGAGAAGAAGTTTTGCAAGTTTTCAGTGACGGTAAACCAGATCCTGATGGTCTTAGTCATCTCAAAGTCGTAAGTCCGATTCGTGAAAGTATTATTATATGAATCCTTGGCTATACTAAGCTACTTTGTCACATTTTTCTAATGAATCCAATGCAACAGATGACAATGATCTTGAACGAGGTTCTTCGGTTATATCCTCCGGTTGTTATGCTAGGACGGTCCGTGGCAAAGGATATGAAGCTTGGGAAACTATTGTTACCTGCCAGAGCGGTAATTTCGATTCCGGTCCTCCTCATTCACCACGATCAAGAAATTTGGGGTGACGACGCGCATGAATTTAGACCCGAGAGGTTTGCGGAAGGTGTTTCGAAAGCGACAAAGAGGAATCAACTTGCATTTTTCCCTTTCGGAGGGGGTCCAAGGATCTGCATTGGGCAAAACTTTGCTCTGATGGAAGCAAAAATGGCGCTTGCGATGATTCTAAAACGATTCCGGTTCGAGCTTTCACCTTCATATGCTCACTCTCCCATCACCGTAATTACTCTTCGTCCTCAACATGGTGCTCATTTGATTCTACATAAACTCTAAGGTACTCAAAATTATAGCTTTTTTTTTAAAGATGGAAATTTCATTAAGTGGAGCTTTGATTTTACACTCTAATGAATTTTCCAAGTATGTAACTTGCTACTATTTTAATTGTAATTTTGTGTGGGATTTTAATTCTTGTGAAGTCGAGTTTTTTAATCTTTATATGTTTGAAATTGAGATAAATAAATTAATAAATTAAAAAACTCTTATAAATTCTTATAAGCTAAAATGAGAAAAACAGTACCAGAGGGAAAAGAGATGGATGCATAGGAGAGGAGAGGAGGAAGAAGTGAACAAAAAGAGGAGAGCTCGATGTTTGGTATGAAATGTAATGCACTTGTGTGACATTCTCCCACCTAATTTTGTGACGAGCACAAGTTCATTTATCGCGGTCAGTCCATCCTTGATTGCCCACTTGTTGGGGTGTTTGGCATAAATCGGGCAATTATCTTTAATCTAGTCTCTTGATGTTTTCGTCATAATCTCTTTTATCACGATTGATCTATTGGGTAATAAAGACTCGCTCCAATATCACTTAACATGTGATTATTACTTTCTTCTCAAAAAATATATCTAATAAGATGTGTAGCACATCTATTTATACACATCAAGATCTTCCTTTTCTTTTTCTATGCGAAAGTAATTTATCTTGCTTATTTTATTTTTAAAGCATTTGATGTAACATAATCGGTACAATTTAAAAGTTAGTGTCATTTTCTTGGTTTTGGTTTGAGAGAGGACACAGAGACTATTATTCTATTATGCTCTCTCTTTTTAACAAATTAAACTTTAGGTTTAAGTTTTAATAAATTATATTGGGAATTAATATTTAAATTAAAAATTAAAAAAAAAGGAAACAATAGGTTTTGAGTAGCAAGAAGTTTAATGTTTTTTTTTTTTAAAGTAAGATTTTGAGTTCAAGCTTTATGAGTGAAAAAAGAGCGTTGGGACTTGGGAGAGTTTATTCACTTTTTAGATGGATTCAATATGATTCGGCTTTAAATTTAACCGATATGATGTTTAAATATTGAAGGGTAAAAAAATGGCAAACCCTTTATCGGATAGAAATTAAAAAGTATATTAAACTGTACCATGTATAAAATCATTGGCTAAATTGATTCACGAACCATATAAAATCAACTCAGTAGTTTTTAATAAATAAATCAACTCATTCTTAAAAAAAAAACAAAATCATAAGAAATAAATACTACAATATCAATAAACTTAAATAAGTATTATAAATTAAAAAAAAGAAGGTAAAATAGCCTTTCATACTTTTCTCGTAATTTTTTTTTTACTCTTCATACATATTTACATATTAATAATTCTTCATTAAGTAACAATTTATTTATGTTACTTTTTTTTTTGTGTGTGTGTGTGTGTGTACTATAATGTAGCAAAATTTGAGTATATTCAAAACGAAGAGAATAAATGTTATAGACCCAAAACAGATATGAAAATGGAAGGCCCACATCAATGGATCTCGGCCCAACAGTACTTAATATAAAATGGCCCACATCATGAGGTTGAATTACAAAAATACCCTAAAAATAATATGAGAAATATCAGAGCCAGGTTTCGATCCTGGGACCTGTGGGTTATGGGCCCACCACGCTTCCGCTGCGCCACTCTGATTTGTTGAAATCCGCTAGAGGAAGAATTTAATTGAACTATAAAATTCTGGGCAACATAGAAACCATTGTGTGCCAATTTCTGTCTTTTAGCATTCATGTAGACCTACAAAATAATTAAAAATAGAAGAAAAGTAAAAAATTATCGTAATGATTATTGATAAATAAAAGTGAAAATTGTAAAGAATAATAATAAAAGGACTTCATGAGAAAAAGTGTAAAAGTAATTGTTTTTAAAGAATTATAATTCCGGTATTATTTTTAATTACAAATTAAGGAGGGATGTTAAGAGGTAAAACTACTATGGAAACTTATATATTAAGAGTTAGATTGTATTTTGACCTCTTTACTAAAAAATCAGTAAATTAATTCATTTATGTTAGATCAAAGACTAAATGGGTCATTTTGTTAAAAATTTCATAATGTTAAAAATTAGTCCTTATACATTAGCATGAGGTGCATATAGCAGACATGTAGTTGTCAGGTTATTCCACCAACCACCTTCTATTAAAATTTTCATCCATTTCTAATGTTAAAAATTAGTCTTCCTTGTAGCTTGAGGTTCAGTTATTCCATCAGCCACGCTAGGTTTTAATAGTAGAAAGATTAATTTTCTATTTTTTGAATAAATGAGATAAAATGCAATCTAACATCTAATACAAATGTCTTTATAGTACCTTTACTGATGTAAGACTTTAACGCTACTATTCTCAACCTATTATTATTATTACTATTATTATTATTATTAACATCACATGGATTTTACATATAATTAAATCTACTAATATTTTAATAATATTCAATCTAGTGTTATAGTCAATTTTTCTATAATAGTTCAATTTATTTTTAATATTTTACATGTTATAGAGAGTCGAGTGTTATACACCTATAATAACATTTATATGTTATTACAAACAACCTTATTTTTAAAAAAAACGCCATTTTTAGACATCAAACAACCTTCATTTTTCTTTCACATCATGGAATTCATTGCATTAAAGGTATAATATTTTAGCCATCAAATTACAAGTTTCTTTTTGCCCCTTAAATATCAAACAGAGACAAAGAGACAATCCAAAGCAGGAAGCAGAAGAAGGGTTCGTACATAATTCTATCCATTCTCATGCTTTCTCCATGCTTTTATATTTCACATAATGTTATATTTTATGCTGGTAGGGTTTTGATTTTCAAGCTCACCCCATGCTTGTTACATACTATAGCAAATTAGGGGTACACCGGTGGAAACTAGTGGCGTTTACATGCAAAATGCCACTATGCTAAACATTTTGTGACGGTCGGAAACAAAACATCTCTAATATAATGACATTAGCGGCGTTGTGAAAAGAAACTCCGCCAAGGTGAAGATATCACCGCTATAGTAAAGGCATTAACAACGATTCTAACTCCGGAAAAAGTGATTGATTAGAGGGGGAAATATGATTTCCCACCGATAACTCTAGAACATAGAATTATTTTATTATTCTTAAGCTTATATTTCAATCAAGTTTGGAGTGATTTAGAGTATTTTTGTAATTGTTTTAGTTATGTAGTTAACTTTGAAAAGTTTTTATTTTAATAATATATTTTTTCAAATTAAACATTGAAAATATGAAATTTTATTTTTAAAGGTGGCTAATAAAACATTGAGAAGGTGGAGAAAAGAATATGTTAAATATCAACATTTCAAGCTCAATGCCGTAGTATCAAGCTTGACAGGAATAAATTGGGAAGCTCACACGTAAAAATGCCACATAGGCTTAACCCATCTGCTGATAATGACCAAGAATAAGAAAGAATAGGCTACGTGAAAATGTGAAGGCCCAAACACTCTTAAGAGAATAAAAATAGAATAGATGCTTATATGTATTTTATATTTTTTTTCAATTCTGATTAATTTAAAAAAATTCATTTTTTTCATTTTTAATTTAATTATATATTTTATAAAATTTTATTTTCAGAAAATATTTTTATTTGTTTTCCTATAAAATTTTTATCCATGTGAATTTGTATATAATGTAGTAAATTTGAGTATACATTCAAAAGGAAGAGAATCAATATTATAGGCCCAAAACAAATATGAAAATGGATGGTCCACATCAATTATCTCCGCCCAAAATCAATACTTAATATAAAATAGCCCACTTTATGAAACAGAATTACGAAAAAGCCCAACAATGAAATATCAGAGCCAGGTTTCGATCCTGGGACCTGTGGGTTATGGGCCCACCACGCTTCCGCTGCGCCACTCTGATTTGTTGATGCTTGTTTGAAACTAGGCCCATTTAAATAATATATTTGTGGGTATTGTTTGCCAATTTCTGCTTTTTATGTCAATTAATAGATCCGTTTACATTCTTAGCAACAATGATGAATTTTCTATTTTGGCCCTTCTACTTGTTAATTATATAAAAATAGTCAAATTTTAATTTTGGTCCCTATACTATGTTAAAATTTGAGATTTGATTTTTACTTAAATTTTTTATATAATTGAGTACCTCAACGTTTATAATGTTATTAGTTAGTCTAAATATTTTATTCTAATTAAAATGCTAATGTAAATTTAAAGAATCATTAACATCGTTAACTTTTTGTTAAATTCAATTCCATTATAATGCTATTTTTGTGACATGATTATCGACTGAGTACCCTTTTTTAAAAAATAATTAGAATGTCACACCAACAAATTTAATGAAAAATTTTAACGATGTTAACAATTAGACCTGAATTTTAAATTCAAACAATAGAGGACTAAATTCTTAAAAATAGAAAATTGAGAGAAAAATTAGTTTAGGTACCAATTATAGCAAAAAAAAAGTACTAAAATAGAAAATTGCTTAGTTTAGATATCAATTTATGGATTAAGCTTCGCTTTTAGTTAAACTTAACTTTGACTAGTGGAGATACCAACTTAGGAAAAAATAATTTAAATATCACTTATGTAAAAAGAAAAAATTAAATATCAATTTAAAAAATATAATTTAAATACCAATTTATGCATTTAATATACTAATTTTGCCCCTAAACTACAAACGAAACCTTTTATTATATTATTTTTTCATATTTTAGTACCTAATTTTTATAGATAAATTTACATTTTCAATCCAATAGCATTAAAAGGAACTAATTGATATGTGACACCTATTAAAACAAGTCACATGGTACTTCCAATCAATTAGAAAATGACATGTGATGTTAATATGCATTGAAATTAAACCTTTTAGAAAAATTATGATTGATTTTGACTACTATTGACACATTGAATTTTAAATTAAAAATTTTAAACTTTTAAATTTTTAAAGAAATTACATAATTTTATTTATTCCAAAAAATATTTTAGAGTTATCAAAACTTTTCTAGAATATATATATTAAAAAAGTTATATTGTTTGTAGTTTTCCAAATTGAACTAATTTTGCATTTTTTGAACTTCATAATTTATATTTTGTTTATTTAAAAATATTTTTTAACATTATTGAAATATGTTTAGAGCTTATATATAAATTGAATTTTGATTTTTTATTCTTTTAACATTTAGCTAAATTTTTATATTTTTCAATTCTGGTTAATTTTTCTAAAACTCAACTTTTTCATTTATATTTATATATTTTATAAAATACTTTTTTTTCTGTTTTCCTATAATATATTTATATAGAGATTGATTTTAATCGATGTGAAATTATATATGATGTAGTAAAATTGAGTGTACGTTCATAGCCCACATCATGAAAAAAATCCAAACGAAGAGATATCAGAGCCAGGTTTCGATCCTGGGACCTGTGGGTTATGGGCCCACCACGCTTCCGCTGCGCCACTCTGATTTATTGATCTTTGTTTGAGACCATAAATTTTTATTGTTTCAATTTATTTATCGAGTCGTATGTATTTTAATTGACTTTAAATGTTATAATCACACAGTAAAGCATGGCAACAAACAAAGAGAAGTCCAAGTCAATAAACGATGTTTCATTTTTTCTCTTTCAGATCATGGAATTCAATGCATTTCAGGTATAATCTTTTAGCCGTCAAATTACAAGCTCTTTTTGCCCCTTAAATATCAAGCAGAGACAACCCAAAGCAGCAAGCAGAAGAAGGGTACGTATATAATTCTATCTATCCATTCTCATGCTTTCTCCAACCTTTTATATTTCCCAGATTGTTATATTTGATGCTGGTAAATGCAAAAAACACTTTGTGATTGTGATTTATATAGGAAGGGTTTTGATTTTCAGGCTCACCCTATGCTTGCTGAATATAATCTTAAATTTTCACTGAAAAATGAAGATTTTATATAAATAACATGAACAAAGCCCTTAGAGTAGTGTGATTTTAGATTAGGTCACACCTTTGACACTATGAGTTTCTGGTTTTTTTTTTTATTGACATTGAATACTGAATTTATTACATACATGCTTTCTTCGAATTCTGTATATGAATTACCTTCTCTGATGAAATGATATTTGAAACACTTACAGGTTTGTATACAATGGAGGTATTAGGACCAATCCTTGAAATTGTACACATCATGTTGGATCCAATTGCAAAATATTTCAAGTACCATCGTGGTGTCAAAAAATACATGATGATTCTCCATAAGAAATTGGAAGAATTGAAATGCAGGAAGGATGATATAGAATCAAGATTGAACATAGATCTTCTTCAGTCAGGTAAAACCTTGAAGAAAGAAGTACAACTTTGGTTAGACGGTGCTTGTAAGATTATCTCCCAAGTTGATTCCTTAAGTAAAGAGGTAGGAGACATGAAGTACCTATCTCGTGCACATTTTGGGAAGAAGATCACGGTTACGATTAAGGTCGTGGATGAGCATCATCGAAAGGGTGATTTTGTGGACAGGTTAGTTATCGATGCTCCTACAGGCAATAAGGTCACGTTGCCAACAACAGAATTAGTTGGTAAATCTACTGCTAGAAGAAATATGGAACAATTATGGGATTGCTTGATGGATGATAGTTGTCGAAAGATTGGAGTCTATGGCATGGGAGGAGTCGGGAAAACAACAATGATCAAGCTCATCCATAACCGACTCCTCGAAGAAACGAACAAATTTGACAATGTAATTTGGGTGTCTGTATCAAAATTTGCAAGTGTTACTCAACTTCAAGATAAATTAGCCCGTGCAATAGGTGTTTGTATGCCTGAAAACGAAAGTGAAATGGTAAGGGCTGCTAAGTTATTTGCAATGATTCAAACAATGAAGAATTGTGTTTTGATTTTTGATGATGTTTGGGAAGCATTTCAGCTCGAAGATGTAGGAATCCCAGAACCCGGAGCAGATAACAAAAGCAAGTTTGTTTTAACGACCCGGTTAGCTGATGTTTGTTTAAGGATGGGATGCAAACAAATCAAAGCAGAGCTTCTTTCAGAAGAAGAAGCTTGGAACTTGTTCGTGGAGAAAGCCAGTCTCGATGTTATTTCACCTCACATAAAACCGATTGCGAAAGAAGTAGCAAAACAGTGTGCTTGTTTACCACTTGCTATTGTCACAATTGCTAGAAGTTTGAAAGGTGTCACTGAATCTTGTGAGTGGAGAAATGCATTAGAAGAATTACGAGACTCAACAAGAGGACATCATGACATGAGAAGGGTGCTTGAGCAGCTGAAATTTAGCTATAATCACTTGGATGATGAGAAACTTAGAAATTGCCTTCTTTATTGTGCGCTTTACCCTGAAGATTTCAGTATTAGAAGAAAGGAGTTGATTGAACGTTTGATTGCAGGGGGAGTAATAGATCGAATGTGTAGCAGACGGGCAGCTTTCGACAAGGGCCATGCTATGTTGAACAAACTTGAAAAAGCTTGTCTTTTAGAATGTGTTATGAAAAAGAGTGAAGATAATAAACAGGTGAAGATGCATGATTTGGTTAGGGACATGGTCATTCATGTCAACGGCATTAGTTCCCGTTTAATGGTAAAATCCGGTATGCATTTGCGAGAAATCCCAGGTGGAAATTATTGGACTGAAGATCTCGAGATGGTTTCGTTGATGCACAATTCCATATCCGGAATCCCTTCTGATGTATCTCCAATGTGTACTAGGATCTCAACCTTGTTACTTGCATCGAATCATTGTTTGACAATGATCCCGGATCCCTTTTTCATGCATATGGCCACCCTTGAGGTTCTTGACTTATCTTATACTAGCATCGAAGCTCTGCCGAATTCGATATCCAAATTAGGGAAACTCAGTGCCTTGTTGCTTAGACGTTGTGCTAAGTTAAGGCTCATTCCGTCATTGGAGAAACTCATTCTTCTAAGGAAATTGGACCTCTGTCATGCTGGAATCAAGGAAATTCCTCAAGGCCTGGAAATGCTGATCAATCTAAGATATCTTAATCTTCATACTCCATATCTCGAGTTCTTACCCTGTGGGGTACTATCGAAACTCTTAAACCTCCAAGTGCTTATAACATTTGGGGCATCGAAGACTTCAAAGGTTAAAGGGGATGAAGTGGCATGTTTGAGGAAGCTGGAAACATTTTCAGGCCAGTTCTACAATATTCATGAATTCAATATATTTGTCTATTCTATTAGTACCAGAGGTCGAGAACCGGATATGTACTTCATCCAAGTGGGTGAATACCATACTGTGACGTTCAAAGAGGAACCGGAATCGTTTGGAAAACATGTGAAATTAGTTAAGTGCTTCATTGGGAGAGGAGATGATGAACTCGTCCTTCCGAATGGCATTCAGAGTCTAGATATACATGATTGCCACGGTGTTGCTAGCTTATGCGACATTTCTTCATTGAACAACGCAACCGACTTGAGATCGTTGGAAATCTCCAAGTGTGATGATGTGAAATATGCATTCCGTGCCTCCTCGAGCACCTGTTTCCGAAGCTTGGAATCGCTACGACTTATAGATTTGCTGAACTTTGTTTCCCTAAGCTACAAGGCAGGAGCTGCAGCTCTTCCCAATGACATGTTTTCTAATCTGAAAAGCTTTCGTATTCATCAGTGCCCGAACATCAAGAGGCTGTTCACTCCTGGTTTGCTACTACAGCTTCACAGCCTTTCAGTTATCGAAGTTACATTTTGTCCTCAAATGAAGGACATAATTGCAGAAGACAGCGATGAAAGCATTGAAAACCATTCGATCGACATGAAGAAAACAACAAATCATCCGATGCTAAGGCATTTGGTTTTATGTGAGCTACCAAAACTGAAGAGCATATATACACAAACATTGCATTGTGATTCTCTACAAGTAATCGAAGTATTCGGGTGTCCGAGGCTAAACCGAATCCCATTTTCTCCGTCTCCGGTCCCTTCTAACCTTGACAAGATCTTAGCAACAAAAGAATGGTGGGAATCATTAGAGTGGGATCAACCAAATGCCAAGACTGCCTTTCAACCTTACTTCAAAAATTGTATACCGCAGAAATTAAAGTTTAGAAACAGGTACAACTTTCAATTCAAATCTCTATTACTAGGAGAAAAACTTTATAATAATCTTATCATTCAAATTATTTCTTTCAGGAGCATATGATAAAAGGGTTATTCCCTCTCATTAGGGACAACATTCCGATTTTTGATCACATACGACAAGCAAGATCCAAACCTATTACATTAATCTATTTAAAGTTTAGGGTTTCTTTTATTGTACTGTTACAAATTAGTATTGGTCTATTTCAATATATCATTTTGAGTTTATCAATATTTCAAAAAATTTTCCTTATAAATTTTAGTCTAATTTTATCTTGTATACATTAATAAATTACATTCGTAGAAAACTATTTATATACAAATATACGTTTTAAAATTACAAACTAAGCTAAATAACTTAATTTTATGACTACAAATATATTAATTTATTCATGTTCAAAGATTAATTTGTTGTTTTTTAAGGGTAAAATGTAATCCGACTTATTATAGGAACTTTCATGATATTTTTATCAAGTTTGATGCCACAATATAATTTCAAAATGTTACATTATTGAATTTTGATAAAATAAAAAAATATATAGATATCAAAATGGATTAATACTTATATTAACCCAAAACAATTTACAGAAACTGGGTAATTTATCCAAGGTAGAGAGCAGGTGATGAACGTGGAGAGTCCATATCCTCTGCTTGCAAGTTGCAACTCTTTCATGGAAATCAGCCACGTATTCCATTCCCCATTTTGGAACCTTCGATAATATATATTTCCATTTCCCAAAAATCAAACCCACAAAAACCAATCAAATGACTGTCAACAGTTTGATTGTTTCGAGAATCTGCGTAAGCAACAATGGCCATCGTTAATAGTTTAAGCATACCAACATATATTCCTTTGAAAACCCAATCCTTTTTCAGTCCTAGATCGAAGGCTTTTAGTGTTCTTAACAAACCCAGAAAAGTTCCCTTCTCAGTTCAATCAATGGGTTCTTCTGCTTCTTCCCAAAGACCCGAGAATAACAACGCTGTTCAAGGTAACTTTTTTTTCTTTGGATATAATATTTTTTTTTGGTTGATTGATTGCTTTAAAATAGTAAAGTTATTTGAAGTTCATTTTTCATATTATGAATTATAAGCAACTGTTAGGGGAACTGTAAGTCCTGAATCATAAGGCTTTATTGCTTATTTTGGGTTGAATTTGTTCTATCTATAGGTAAAAAAAAATGTTCTTCAGTGATTAGATTAAGGCTTAATTCAAAGTTAAGCCTGGTTTATATTAAGGATTTCTGGTAGTACTAGGTGTGGATGTTTGATAAAAGAAGAGTTGGGGGTTTATTTATTCTTGGGTTAATATAATATTTCGTTCCTAAGCTTGGTTTCAATGTTCAATTTGGTGCCTGAGTTTGGTTTCAATGTTCACTGTCTTACCTTAGTTTTTTCAATTTAATACTTGAGTTATTTTCCAGTTAAGTACCTAAGTTTGGCTTCAATGTTCAATTTAGTACCTGAGTTATTTTTTTTCTGAGTAAATACCTATAGTTTTTTTTACTAGAGAACACATGTCAAATATTCATAGGCCATGTGGTATAAAATTGAACATTGAAGTCAAATGCAGGTACTAAATTGGGACAAAAAACTTCATGTACCAAGTTGAATATTGAAGCTAAACTCTAGGTAATGTTCAGTGTAGTACCTGAGGGTTTTTTTCCGATTAAGTACCTAAGTATTTTTTTTTACTAGAGTACATGTCAAATATTCATTAGGTCACTGTTTAGTCTGGGTACCAAATTGAATATTGAAGCTAAATTCAGGTACTAAATTGGGACAAAAAAATTCATGTACCAAATTGAATATTGAAGCCAAACTCAGGTACCAAATGGTATATTAAACCTTTATTCTTTTGAGGATTGGGAATTGGAAATGTTATTCTATTGTTTGTCTTGAAAGATATACTAAAGGGAAATCAGGTTTTCAAAGTGTATTTTGCCATGTATTTGTGTTTAAGGTGTTTTACATCTACACAAATTTTAGTATGTTAATGATTTGTGTTATATAGCTTTCGAGACATTCACATACTCTATAGTGGTCGTGCCGTATCCATGTCATGTCCGATGTTGCCTGTTATGCCTGTTTGACTTAAATGAATGTATATATTAGGCTATACTATGACAGTAAGAGGCTAGAATATGAAGGAATGCAGTACACTACTTAGTTAAAAGTTCCTCAGCTGTAAAACTGCCGACCAATCTGTTGCCCATAACCTGTGCCACTCCCATAGGCCTTTTTCGATCTCAATGAGTGAAGTTAACTGTAAGGAAAACTTGAAAAACTGATTGATTTGTTGTGACCATTATCATATTTAGTTGTTATTGTTATCATGTCACTGTTGTTATCCAAGAGTACTTTTTGAGTTTTTCACTTAGTGATTGAATCTCGTAAATCCTCACGAATGTAAAAATTTTACAACCATTGTTCTTTTTCTTTTCTTGTAAAACATCTGAATTCTGGTTCTGGCCATCAGATATCAATGGTGCGTCCCTTGCAGAGACAGCTGCAGTTGACTATACTTCTTTAAGTGATGAAGAATGGAAGAAGAGGCTTACACCTGAACAATTTTATATTACTCGTCAAAAGGGGACTGAAAGAGCTTTCACTGGGTATGTTCTGTCTGCTCTTAGAATATGTACCGGTTCTCTGGTCCAATGTCTGAACTGCTTGAGCTCCATTTTCATTGCATGTTCACGCATACCACCCAACACCTTGTTTGTAATTTCTTTTAACGAACAAATGTGACCAACTCGTTCTGTTATCCCCTTTGTGCACCTAACCTCGATGATAGGTATTTTGATAATATAGGTACTGGATTAAATGTTTCCTTTTTCAGTTCTATGGATCGGGTTATCGTTAATGACGTATTATCTCTTTTGTTATCGCATGAAAACGTGCCAGGATAGCGGTTGTAATGCGTGAATCGAACCTAAATCCTGTCGTGTTGTATTCTAATGAACCTTGATTCTGCATAGTTAGCATTAAATCGATGTAGTCTTCATTCTTCTTCTAATTCATTATGTTTGCACCATTTTTATGTTCAGGGAATACTGGAACACAAAAACACCTGGAACTTACCACTGCATATGTTGTGACACACCTCTTTTCAAGTAAGTCTTCCGGATTTTCTTCTCCAAATTACTGAGGACTAATATGAATTGAAACCTATGGCCATTGGAACACTTAAGCAACTGTGATCCTCTACGTCCAGATCATTGACTAAATTCGATAGCGGAACCGGGTGGCCATCATATTATCAACCTATAGGAAAGAACGTGCAATCGAAGTTAGACCTGTCGATTATTTTCATGCCTCGCGAAGAAGTCCTCTGTGCCACTTGCGGTGCTCATCTTGGCCATGTCTTTGACGATGGTCCTCCGCCTACGGGAAAGCGTTACTGCATCAATAGGTAAAAACCATTTTCCGTTAATGTTATGCAAATCGTTTTGTTACAGATTTCATCATCAATAACTATGGCTTTTCTCAGTGCTTCCCTGAAACTGAAACCTGAGTAAAAGAAAAGAGTAGTAAGCTTGGAATTGCAGGTGAGAGAGACTGTGATTGACAAAACTGAAAAACTGTTAGTTTGATTGGCTTTGGTGTATCATTTTGTATTAATAAATAATGTGTAATGGCACATAGATACATAATCTGCAACCTGTTCATATATACTTTCTGGATTCGATTTTTCATTTCGTGTATTTAAATACAAAGGTTAAAAGTTTAAATATTTTTTAAAGATTTAAATACAAATGTCATGTCTAAGCTATCACAATGTGTAGAATCTAATTATTATGATACGAGCAGTGGACACAAATTGTTTAATAATGAACTAAAACCACAAACAATACTACAAGATGAGACATACAAATATCCATTTGCGCATGGTAGGTGTTGAATTTAAATACGATTGTTTCGTCTTTACAAACTATACCAAGGTCTAATTGGCGGCGGTAGGAAGTGAAATAATGTTGAGGCGTTTTTAGTATATTAGGGTGAGTTTGGATAGTTGGTGCATTTATTTGCAGTAAGTGTAAAAACAGCGATCACAGTGAGATTAGATACTATAGCGATACTGTAGTATGAGATAAAAAGTAAGCTAAATGTACCGCGCCAATCCAAATTCACCCATAGTTTAGGTTGCAATATTTAGTGATACGATCCTCATATGACTCAAAATAATCTCAAACATTGAATTGATGAAATTTAATCTAAACCAACGATTTTATTTTCTTAAACTGTTAGTTTTTTTAGCACAATTCTTTTTTCTTTTATTTCTTTTCAAACTTTTAACCAAATTTATATAATTGGAAAAAAAAAGTCTGAATAACCCTTGAATTATTCTAAAAAAATTAATTAAATTTTGTGTAGCCTTTTGCATCAATTAAGCCATTGAATTGGTTAAGTTCTATCAAAAAAAAATCCTTTGACTGTCACGTTTGACTATTAATTTCTAGTGATGTTACTGGTGTGGCTGTTAACCTTGGTTGATTTATTGTGATAGTGACACATGAATTTTTTTTTTTAAAATGGACATTTCTTTTAAATTGCTTACGTGGATTTAATTTCTTTAAATCCATTTTTTGTGAAAAATACAAATTCTGTGAAACCCTAAACACACCATCATCTTCGATTGAAGCTGCCCTTTTTCTCCGAGGGAACAGTTGGTTGATTATCTTCACAATTTCCTTTATTTTCCTTCTTTTATTTTCTTCTTCTTCTCGTGCATTTCATGTAATTAAGGAGGAAAAAACCTTGTATTTTAGTGGGATGATGATTTATTGGATTATATGTGTAGTGGTTTTGTTGTTAGTGGCGTAATCAATTCTTGTTAATCTTATGCTATGATTTCTCATTTTATGAATGTAATATATGGATTGTGGTTTTCTTAAATCCATTGTTTTTGGTTAGTTGAATAAAATATGTTAATATGACTCTATTTCAGTTAAATTAGAAAAATATTCTCTTAGTTAAACTTTGTTTATTTGTTTCAATCAAACACGGATTAGTTTAGATTATTTTATTATTATATAACATATGAATTTAGCCTATAAATAGGCTCGTTTACAACCTTAGGAAATACACCTATTAGAGATTAGAACTCATAACACATTTAGAGAATTTTGTGTTTACGTTTTGAGAGTTCTTTGTTTTCGGGTTTTTGGGGTTTAATTTTATCTCCATCTTTTGTACTATTCGTTCTTTTGCCATTATAGTAAAATTATCTTTGCCCGTGGTTTTTTATCCTCTTTGGAGGGGTTTTTCCATGTTTAATTTGTGTGTTCAATTTCTCAATTTATTCCGCTATTTTTGTTACTTGTTGCTTAATCGGGTCGATCCGTAACAAAATAAATGGGATATTTAACATAATTTTAAATTAATAAATTACACAAATTAATTTAATTTTCTTTTTTATTACTTCTATCGATGCAAACGATAAAACGATAGTCAATTGCTAACTAAGCTAATAACCTATCTTGATTAAATCGCTCACTACTCCTAGTAGGAATCTTCTTTTGATCTTATTCTACTTCAAAATTATCAACTAAGTACTCCTCTCGAACCCATTTAGTTCTCTCGATCTCACTATCGATACAATTATATCGAATAATCTATAATAATAAACTCTACTCTCAGTTTCGTTTATCTAGATTTTCTACTAGAGATATCAATTCTAATGTATTAAGCATTTCGATATAAAAGAAAACAACTAAACAATATATAATATGTATTCTAAAAGGAAAAGAAAAGAAAGAGAAAATTTAATCTAAAAAAATATGAAAAGCAAAAAGTCTAATTGACTACACAAAAAGACAAAAGAATGTCATCACTTAAACTCTAATCTGAGGCTAGTTAGACTGCAAAATACCATTAACCAATTTTTTCTCGTCAAAAGCCAGTGCTGTGACACCCACACCGTGATGTCGCGACATCATCAACAATCCAACCCCTTGGGTGCTTTTGGCCTTTAGTATTGTGACATTGTCCTCAGGCAACTTGACTTCTTCACCTTTGGAGATTGTGGCCGGTGTTGCAACCTCCAATAATGATGCTGCGACATTAAGTCCTTTGTGTCACAACTTCAAAGGCAGTCCCCTTGGTTGTGCAATTTGGTGAAGCCTAGATCCTTGGTTAATAGCAAAAGTATTAGTGTCACGAAATCAACACCTTGGTGTCACAATCTTGACCCCAATTTAGGCTCTTCTCCTCATTTTCACACCAACAAAGTGCCTGAAACAAGCTCAACTCAAATGTTAAGTTCTTAATTATATAAACTTGCCATTTTATTCCAAAAAAAAACATAAAAATGCAATAAAAGCTAAAACTAACCTTAAAATCTAATAATTGCGAAATGCAATAAAAAGCACTATAAAATACTTTGCCATAAGCTGCAAGGTATTTCTCTTTACCGTACCATGGTGAAACATATTGTTCAGGAGCTTTCTGGTCATGATACATTGCACACACAACATGGCAACAAGGTATGCCAGTCAATTCCCATTCCCTGCAAGTGCATTTCAAAAGCTTTAAGTCCACAGTATGTTGATTGTCTTTCTGAATAACCTCAAAGCCACTATCTCCATTCTAAGCCAACCTGCAATGTGTTAACCATTGCATATTTCTTTCCAACCTTTGTTAGTTCTCCACTTCTTAGCCCATGTTCTCTTTACATGCATCTTTTTCATCACCAAAATTCTTATTTCTTCAAGCATAGAGATTATTGGCTTACATCTTGCATAAACAATCCAGCCATTGAAGTCCTCAGCAATATTGTTGTCAACTGCATCACATTTCTCTAGAAGGTCTTTAATTGATTTCTCACTCATTTCCTTTAATTTCTTTAGGTTATCATCAAAATTTTCCATGAATTTACTTCTGACACGTTCTAAAACTGCATCTTTCGATTTCACCTTTTCCATTTCCTTTACTAATTGGTCCAAATTTGGATAATCTTACTTGATAACTTGAACCTGCTCCTGCATAAATAAAAACAAAAATGTCAGAATTTAAAAAAAGAAATTCTAAATTAAGCCCAACAAAGGGCCTACATCCATCTTTTCACCCTTCTTTCAAAGTATTCAACCAAACATACATCTTGTACATCTCATTTTGTTAAGAAAAAAAAAATGGTATAGACCATAAAATATGTATATAAATTGGTACTTGTTACCAGACCAGATCATGTTGAAGTCATTCGTTCAGGCTCATTCGAAAAGTGTGAGATTTTGGGCAAAAATATAAGTCTGAAAAATGAGTTTAGACAAAAAAATAAAACTTATTTTCTAAATATGTTAGGTCTCAATAAGAATTTTTGGCCTGGCCCGGCCCTAACTGCCTAAATTTTTTTCCATGCTATTATTTTGCTTTTGTTTTGCTACTATTTTATTGTTATCATTTAAATATTGTAAAACTCTTATTCTACTGTTCATTTTACTATTATTTTAGAGGTATTTACTTGATAAGTTGCAACTATATTAGTGATATTAAGTATAGACACTATTTTTAATGTACTTTTAGTTTGTTGGAAACATTTATTTTAATATTTTTAGTGTACTTGATGTATTATATTTTTTAAATTTATGTTTATATAAAAAATAATATAAAATTTTTAATACAGGAAGATTGGGTCAGGCTCGAGTTTACCATTTTTATCTAAGTCGAGCTTGGACAAAATTTTAAGCCTATTGTTCAGGCCAGGCCAAGTCATGGCTTAAAAAACAGGCTTAAATTTTGGCATAAGTCCGACCCGACCCGACACATGATAAGATCTACTTGTAACAAATATATATATATATAAATACCAACTTGATAAATTTAGTATAGTTTAAGTCTTAAGCATTTTTAAAATTAGGGTAACAAGTTATTTTAAATCTCAAATTTATAAATGGATGCTTGTTATTTACTTTAAAGACCTAATGACAAAAATTTGGATCCCATGGAATTGCACCTCTAAATATCTCACTATAGTCGATAAATTTATGCTGTATTATTGCACTCAATAATTAATTTAAATTTTTAACTTACTTGTTATAATAAAATTTAATTTTCTATGGAAACGTGATAGGATGATCTCTTTTTTAAAGTATTTTTGTATTAAAATAACCTGAACAATTTATGTATATGATTTTTTATGATAATGGTCAATGAAACTACACTCGTCCAATATTGACTGAAAAATATGAAATATTCGGTCAACAAAAACAGGAATAAATAATAATAAATTATTTTGACGAACTCATAGTCATTATTTGGTTGATTTTGGACCAAATAATTGTCAACAAAAGCAGCTTAATTTATTGGCTTTAAACTTTATGTAGACTATAAAATATGTCTGTCAAAATCTATACACATAAAAGTAAGGTCCCAACATTCACGTGTTGTTTTTTTCTACTTACCTCAAATTTTCGTTTTCATCCTTATATTATGTTTGATTGTGTATATAGTTTATTTCAATCACATTAATGTTGATGTAACTTTTTTCACAACATTATTTCAATAAAAAATTTATATAGTGACAAATTCAAATGGAATTTTTTAATCTTAATCAGTATTTTCAACATTATTTTTATTATTACATGATTATCAAGTGAATATATATTAATTTCAAAATGTCATACCAAGTGAATCTAATAGAAAATTTTAATAGTGATAATTATTAGACTTAGATTTTTAGATTCGAAAAGTAGAGTGACTAAATTCTGAAAAATAAAAGTAGGGGACTGAATTCTAACTTCACAAAGTTTATAGAGGCTTGGTACATATTTTTACTTCATAATTTGACATAATAATCAATCCAACGCAAAGTGTGGGGAACCATACTAGTCATTTTTAAATGTAATGTCAATGAGATTTTGACTTAATGATAAAGTTAAAGGAATTTTAAAAATTTATGTTTGAGACAACCCTGTATACAAGGGTGAAGGGAGGGAGGGAGGCAGGGCCTGATCCCCTTAAAATAGGAAATTTTTACTTAAGACCCCAAAATTCATAAAATTATAAGTTAATTTAGGAAAAAAATTATTCTTTGGGTACCAAAAATGCTAAAATTTCAATTTAGCTATTTTTTTTAAACTCATAAAGATATAAGTCAATACAATGACGAAAATACAATTTAGCTCTTGTAAGAACATTTAACTTAATTTCGACCCCTAAAATTTTTTTGACTTTGTCCTTACTTATGTATTGTAAACTATTTGTGGATTCTTAGTTTAAATTTATTCTATTTTTAAATCTGGGTCTAAATATTCTTAATTTAATGTATTTATTTAAATTATTTTTACTTTTTATTATTTGTTATATAAAATAAATATATACGTGGTTTCTAAATAAGTGAATTTGTGGTATAAGTCAATTGGGTATACTATCAACGTTGGATATTAGTGTCGTGAAAAACAACGAAAAGTTTTTCCTAGAAAGAGAAAAAAAAACTAATACAATATTAAATCTAATTAAAAATTATTTTTCACAAAAGAAAGGGATCAAGATCCAATTCTACAACTGATTTAAGCTCATCCCAATTAGCATTTGTGAAGAAATCATTTTCAGTAGAAAAGCTTGAAGATGGTGATGATGATGATACCATACATTGCATCTCTTCATGATACCATTCCCTTCTGCAACTCCCATCATTCTTCATATGATCCATAACCATCTCACCATCAACACCATCATCATCATCATTATCATCATAGTTTTCAATGCTTTGAGAGCCAAATGTAATGTAATTTTCATGGCTGCTGGATTCTACACTGCAACGTTCATAGCCATGTACACCATTGCCATTGCTAGTTGAAGCTCGTTTAGCAGCACCTTGTCTCCATTCTTGTTTGTTCTTTTTATGCCGCTTGAAAATTCGACATATTGTCCATACTTCCTGCAAAGCGGGTCGGGATTAAATTAATATTTTTACGAGAGCCGAAATGTAATTTCGTTATTGTATAAACTTATATCTTTATAATTATAAGGTCAATGCCAAAATTGCTGGAATCAAAGATGAATTGAAGGCAAATTTACCATTATATCAATTTATTATTTGTTGATCATATGAAGCAAAAATGAAGGAGAGCCCTTTAAAAATATTTTGAAGTTACTTACAGCATCTTGTGCAGTCAATGTGGGATTGGGAAGGCGAAATTCATGCATCATCCAATCGGTTTTAGTTCCTTTGCCTGCACTTCCACGGTAATACACCAACGTTTTCTTTAGCCCGATGGCTTCACTGCTTCCGACCGAAAAAACAGGCTTATCGATACCTGTCGCTTTCCAAAACCCCGATCCCGTCACCCGATTCGGTCTTACGCTGTTTCGATATTTCCTTCCTCGTCTACAAAAGAAATACAATTCGTTCTCTCCCATCATGCTGGTTTCTGCATATATACAAAATGAATCATTAACATGTTAAAATTCATATGACTGTAAGAGTAATAATCGAGGAACGTACTTGGGAGATCAGAGGGGTCGTATTTATAGATATCGATCTGTTTGATGAGTTCGATTCTTAAGGATTTGTTGTCGACTTTTCGTCGAAGGTAAAACCCGATGAGCTCTTCGTCGGTCGGGTGGAATCGGAAACCGGGAAGTGGAACATCTTCGTCCACAGTAGTGGTGGTGCCATGGACCATGTTCATCTTTGATTCTTTTTGCTGGCTAAGTAAAAGGCACAAATATTTTTACATCGTTTTAATTTGGCTATGTATGTGTATATATACTGAGAAGGCCAAGATGAACCTTCTTAAATAAATAAATAATAATATTTAATAATGTTGTGCAAAAAATATAAATAAAAATATTGTTGAGATGAAGTCATCTTAGGCTGGTGGTTCAGGTCAAGTCAAATTATTGACTCATAGGGATTGTAAATGCTCATTCAGCTTAGAAACAGTCTTTCTTTCTTTTTTAGATTGTTTTATTTTTGGTAAAATTTTGATTTCGGTCCCTATACTAAAGATTTAGCCGGCAAAATTCTGTCCATTAACACATGTAACTATTCCGGTTAAAACACCAATGTCTATTTTTTTTAATTAAAAGAATCTCTTTATCGAAAAATATGTTTTTAAAAGAAGGTGAATATTTGATGCACTGTTAATGAATAAGTATCATACATTGTCCATGAATAAAAATAATAATATGACATTTTATTACTGACGATATAAAAAATAGTGAAAGAAAAATGAGAATGAATAAGAATAAGAATAGAAAAAAAATATTATTATTTTACTAGAAATGTTGAATGTTAAGAAAGATGAAAATGAATAAGAATACAAATTAATGAGAAACTTCAACTTATATAGAAATGCATGCACTATATTGATTAAAATAAAAGTCAACTAATGACAGACAAATAAAAAAAAAGTAGAACCTTGAGGTGGACCGATGAGTGAGGAAGGGGGCAGCTAGCGAGTACTTCTCCGACCAACTAACGTTGACCGACGGACGAAAGAGGGGGCAACGAGCGGAGAACAGCAGCGGCCAACGGGGATCAATGATAGAGAGCGAAAGAGGTTTTGGAACTGGGGGAAACTAACGATGGAACCTGGCATTGTTTACAAAGTAGATTTAGCGGCGTTTGTTAATTAAAACGCCGCTATAGTACTTAACCTGTTGAAATGCCACTCCACAATATGATGTTTTTAACTAAATATCTTTTTTTAAGTTGCCAAAAAAATTAGCAGCGATTCTCTAAGAAAACGTCGGAATTTGACTCACCATTAGCAGCGTTTGTATTGTCAAACACCACTTTGTGGCGTTTTTCCCAAAGCGTCAGTAAATATTAACATTTACCAGCGTTTGCCCATTAAAAGTGACATGTAGTGGCATTTTCTTGACAAACGTTGCTAATTCTAAAAACTGGTGGCATTTTGCTTAAAATGTCGCTATATACATATTTTTCCAGTCTAATGTAATTAACTTAACAAAATGTTAAAAAGCATGAAAAACAAAATTTAGACCACAGTGCTCAGTCAAATATAAACTTAATTAAACAAATCAAAATCTTACCATGACCTTGAAAATGTCATATATAAATAAAACAAAAAAAATAATCATATATCCAATTCCATATATATTCTTACAAGTTATTCCACAATATAGAATATGCTTCTTAGACTAAGAAAAGAAAGTTAAAAGCATTTTTTTAAGTATGGGATAATAACAACATTTAGTCCACGAATTCTTTTTAATCCATATTTGTTTCAAAATTTGACTGTTTTGCTCAATTTAATCTTTAATTTTGAATTATGTTAAAGTGTGATGATGTGGAACTCTGAGATTATGACATATCATCATATGTCATAATCTATACAGATAAAGGTAAGGTTATAATAGTCTTACCATTTTAACACGTATTTTTTTTTTACATTATAAGATGATTGTTGTAACGACCCAAAATCCGTGGGCACCAGAAAAGTGTGTATTATCGGGCCTCCATCTTAGTAAACTGAGTCATAAATAATTATTAGAAATACTTACGAGATTAGTTGTGTGTTTAATTAGGTTTTAGATAGGTGAATTTGGCTCAATTAAGAGTAATTAGCAAAAGGGATTAAATTACAATAGAAGTGAAAATCTAATCATAGATTAAAAGAAAGTAAAAAGGGCTAAAATGGCAATTAAGCCATTTAAAATGATTGAGGCGGCATAAAGGAATAAAATTTAAGAATTTATTTGTTTATTATATAATTAATGATATTTATTATTTATTATTAGTTATTAGTTATTATTAAATTAAAAGATATTTAGTAATTAAATAATTAGTATAAGATTTTTGGGTAATAATAAATTATGATTTTGCCAAGTGTGTGGTAAAAATAAAATACAAGTGTATTATATTTATTTATTTACTTGAAAATTTAGTAAAAGATAATTGTTAATTAAATAATAATATTATGAGATTTTTATTTGATAAGTTAGTTAGATTGAAACAAGTGTATGGTAATGATTTAATGCAAGTGTACTAATAAAATACATACATTTGTAATATTTATAATTAATTAATATAATATAAAGTAAATGAAATAAAATGAAATAAAAACAAAGCAAAAGAAAGGAAAGAAACAGAATAGAAGAGACGAAACAGGGAGAAAGAAGAAAAGAAGAAAATAGGGAAAATAGGGTTTTGAAGCTTGAAATTTAATTTGGTAAGTCAAATTAGCCCTTTTCTCTTAATTCTAATGTTTTAAAAGCTTTAAAACAAAGTTTTGATGGGATTAAGTTGATGTTTTGTAAGTTCATATGTTTTCAAGTATAGTTTATGTTGAACAAAAGAGATGAATTAGGGATTAAATAGCATGAATTTTAAGTTAGAATTGAAAAAGGGATTAAATTGTAAAAGAAACTATAAGTTTTATATTTTAGGGATTAAATTGAAATAAATTCGAAATTATGAAAATATGATAAAAATTAGATAATTACATATAAGTTTGGCAAGAAATTGAGTAGCAAGAAGGTATGAATTGAGAAAGAAAAATATATAGATTTAGTTAGGATTAAATTGAAATTAAAGTAAAAGTTAGATAAAAATTTCAGCAAGTAAATTGTGTTGTGCTAATGATTATGAAAATTATCTTAATTTCTTTTCGTAGCTAATATCGCACCGAGGCATCCACGAGGAAAGGAAAAGAAAAGTGGACGAGGAATAGACACGGAATTACGGTTTGTATCACTATAATTCAAACTTTATTATTATTAAGTGTTTAATTGCTAATTATGTGTGGTAAGTATTTTAAGGTAAATGTTTAATAAATAATAAATTTATAATGTAGTAATGAAATTGAAACTGATACTGAACCGAATTATGGAATACTGGATATTGTTTTGATTACTGAGTGAATTGTGAAAATATGAATATTGTTATGCATAATGCATTGAATTGTGAAATTCTGAAGTAAAGAATTACTGTAATCTTGTGAAACCGATTGAAATAAGAAATTATAATTGATACTGAATTAAGATGGAAATTTATACTGAAAAGTGAATTAAATACCCTATTAACTAGTCGGGCTAGTCAGATATAGTTGGCATGCCATAGGATATGGAAGTGTATGGGGTATTTGCCGCTATCGATCGTGCACTTATGTGCCGACTCATCGTTATTATTATCGATTCGGCACTTTGTGTGTCGAATCATATCTTATCTGATTACCAACTCGGCACTTTGTGTGTCGAATCTTTATCTTATCATTATGTGTTCAGACTTTGTGTGTTGAATATTATTATCATATCGACATCGATATCTTGGTGTGCTAGTTGAATCGTGTATCCGCCGAGGCCGAGTCGAGTTAATAGGGCAAATGAAATAAATTGGTGATAAAATTAAATTTAGTAACATAGTATATGTGAAGAGTGAAATTTGAAATAAAGAAATAAGAATGATAATTATATATTTAATTAATTGATAATATAAAAGTTGAATTGTTTATTAGTAGTGATAATTGAATTATAGTGATACCATTGAGTATATGCATACTCGCCAGACGGTTGTTTCGTCATGCAGTTGTAGAAGTCAAGTACCGAACCAAAGATCCAAAGCCGGACCGACTTGACAAACTTTTGGTGATGTATAATTTTCCTTGGTAATGTGGCATGTACATAGGACATGTATAAAGGTTACTATGTTTTTAATATAAATGGTTGAAAATGTTAGTATTATAAGTTTATGAATTATAATGAAAGAAGTTTATCTATATTTATTTAATTTAGTATATTGTTAAATTTAAATTGATATTATGTTGATTAAGTTGATTAGAAAGTATTTGGAATAGAAATTGAGAATGTGAAATGAATTGGTTGTGATTTGAAAATGAAATGGTTTTAATTGCAGGGGGTTTTATGTAAAAACAAGCGAAATGTCTTAAATTTAAAAAAAAAAAAAGAATGAAGTCAATTACTAAAATATTATATGATTTTATGATTTTATCTTAATGTGTTTAATATTTAATTAAGAATTATCGTAAATTACCTGATATGTCCGGTAATGCCTCGTAACTCTATTCCGGCAACGGTTTGGGGTTAGGGGGTGTTACAATTGTCAAATTTTGTTTTGACTCTTATAGCATGTTGAAATTTGAGATTTAATTTATATATTTTAATTTTTTTATTTAATTTAGTTCCTTTACTTTTATAATGTATTTAGTTAGTCTAAATAGTTAATATTATTAACTATTTCAATCAACATGTTGACGTCAATTTTTATTAAGAACAGTATTCTAGTAAAAAATATTTTATGAAGATGAGTTCAAATAGGTGTTTTTTTTTTAATAAAAAAAATCCTAATCAGTATTTCAACATTATTTTTATTATTAGATGACTACCTAGTGAATATATATTAATTTCAAGAAGTCACGTCATACCTATGAATTTAATAGAAGAAGTTTAACAGTAGTAACCAAGGCTTTCAGAATCGGACTTGTGGTTAAACTGATCAGGCCATTGGTTCATCGGTCCAACTGGTTCGACTAGTCCATCCGATTCAATTAAATAAATTGTTAAAAATATTATAAAAAAATATTTAAATTGTGGTTCAACTAGTTCAGCCGTCCAGTTCAATCGGTTTTTTGCTCTGTTCAACCGATCTGTACCGGATTTTAAGCTAATCGGCTCAATGTCCTTCTCCAGAGTAGTACCTTAGCCAATTCTCGTTCCAACCGGTCAGTCCGATTTCGTTCAAGCAACCTTGGTGGTAACTACTAGACTTGAATTTTTAAATTTAAAAATTAGAGCGGCTGAATTTCTAAAAGTAATAGTAGAGTAGGGGACTAAATTTCAAATGTATGAGAGCTGTATGGAGACTTAATGCATATTTTAACCTTTAAATTTTTACTTTATAATTTGACATAATTATCAATCTAATACGAAACGTGAGGAACCATATTAGTAATTTTTAAATGTAATATCAATGAGATTTTGATTTAATAGTAAAGTTATATTTTAGCAATTTTAAAATTTTACGTTCGAGACTCACCCTGTATACAGGGATGAATGGAGGCGCAGGGCCTAGTCCCTCCTAAAATGAGAAATTTTTGCTTTAAACTCCCCTAAATTTCATAAAATCATAAGTTAATTAATTTATGATAAAATTATACCTTGAGTCCCAAAAACAAAAAAAATTTGATTTAATCTTTTTAAAAGTCATAAAGATATAAACTAATACAAGAGTGAAATTGTAATTTAACTTTTATAAAAATATATAATTTAATCTCGACCCCTAAATTCTTAGAGTAAATTTATTCTATTTTTAAGGGCCATCATAGTATATCTCATTAAAAATGATTTTTCGCGAAATGAAAGGGATCAAGATCCAAGTCTACAATTGATTTAAGCTCATCCCAATTGGCATTTGTGAAGAAATCATTTTCTGTTGAAAAGCTTGAAGATGGTGATGATGATGATGCCATACATTGCATCTCTCCATGATACCATTCCCTTCTGCAACTCCCATCATTCATCATATGATCCATAACCATCTCACCATCATCATCATCATAGTTTTCAACATTCTGAGACCCCAATGTAATGTAATTTTCATGGCTGCTGGATCCCACACTGCCACTTTCATAGCCTTGTACACCATTGCCATTGCCAGTTGAAGCTGGTTTAGCAGCACCTTGTCTCCAATCTTGTTTGATTTTTCTATGCCGCTTGAAAAATCGACATATCGTCCATACTTCCTGCAACCCCAAAAACATGTATTACGTTACGAATCGATTAAATATAGTATCTTAACGATGGCTGCATGAACCAATTGATTAAGTTTCGATCAAAGCGAACTGAATGGAGGCCCTTTAACAATACTTTCAAGCTACTTACAGCATCTTGTGCCGTCATTGTGGGATTGGGGAGGCGAAATTCATGCATCATCCAATCGGTTTTAGTTCCTTTGCCCCCACTTCCACGGTAGTACACTAACGTTTTCTTAAGCCCGATGGCTTCACCACCTTCAACCGAAAAAACAGGCTTGTCGATGCCCGTTGCTTTCCAGAACCCCGACTCTGTCACCCGGTTCGGTCTTACGCTGTTCCGGTACTTCCTTCCTCGTCTACAAAAGAAATACAATTCATTCTCTCCCACCATGCCAGTTTCTGCGTGTATATACAAAAAGAATCATTAACATGTCAAAATTCATATAACTATGATAATAATGGTTGAAGTACGTACTCGGGAGATCGGAAGGATCGTATTTGTAGATATCGATCTCTTTGATGAGTTCGATTGTGAGGGGTTTGTTGTCGACTTTTCGTCGAAGGTAAAACCCGACGAGCTCTTCATCTGTCGGGTGGAATCGGAAACCTGGAAGTGGAACATCTTCGTCCACAGTAGGGGTGGTGCCACGGACCATGCTCATCTTTGATTCTTTTTGCTGGCTAAGTGAAGTAAAAGGCTCAAATATTTTTACATCCTTTTAATCTGCCTAGGTATGTGTATATATACTGTGAAGATTTTGTAACATAGGCGAAGGTGAACCTTCCTAAATAGTACGGATAATATTAAGTTTAGCCTTTAATGTTTATATTTTTGTCAATTTGGTCCATACTTTTTAGCTAAATTTGACCCTTATCTTTTAAAAATCAAATTTGACAATTAATCTTTCAAAAGAGTTGAATTTACCCATTAACTTTTAAATTACTTATTAACATGGCATATAAGACAAATAGTATCATGTTAGCATTAACTACATGTGGACTGTCATGTGGATTGTCATTCCAATATCATTAGAAAATTAAAGTTTTATCAACATTTCTAGTAAAAAATTACTTTTTTTGAAAGGTTAATGGCTAATTTTAGCTCAAAAAAGAATAAAGGTTAAATTGACAAAAGATATAAACGTCAAGAGTTAAATTTATAATATGCCAAATAATAATAAATTGTTATGGGCTTATTAAAAACTGCCCTCGAGCTATATTTCTTTTTAATGTTAGGTACCTGAACTATAATTCTTTAACCATAATGGACCCTTATCGTTTAAAAACACTTAAGCCAATCGAGAATTGACACATAATTAAAAATATATTTTTCTTAGCTATAAAATAAATAAATAAATAAATAAGAAAATAGCTAAACGAGAAATTAACATTAATATTAAATAAAAATTATATTAAAATTTTAAAATATCATATATCCCTCCTCCTTCATCCAACCTCCATCACCATTCGATTGGATTGCTTGAAATTTGATTATTTCTTTAATTGCTTTAACTCTATAAAAAAATACCAAAAATATATCAAGAATTAATGAGAAATTATTATGTGTCAACTCCCGATTGGTTGAAATGATTTTTTTTAACGAAGATAACAAGTGGGGCCATAACGGTTACAAAATTATAATTTAGGTACCTGATTTGATAAAAAAAAAGTTGAAGTACCCAACTCAAAAAGAAGTATTGTTTGAGGGCTTACCATTGATTAAGCCATTGTTAAGATGCAGTTGAAGTCCAGTCAAATTATTGACTCATACTAAATGCCCAATCACCTTAGAAACAGTCTTTTTCTTTTTCTTCTTCTTAATTGTATTGATGATATTATGGCCCACGGGAAGTGTCCAAACTGGTTCCATCAGTTTTAGTGTCACCTTGCGACTTCTAGAAAAGATTATGTTTTATATTTTATCAAATTATGATTCCGGTCCCTCTACTTTACATTCAACTTTTATATTTTAAGTTGCCATAATTTTATTTTTATAATTTTATTACTTAATTTAAACCACTTACACTTATTCTGATTAAAACGTTACAATTTTTAAAGGGTGAATATTTGATATAGTGCCGATATATGAGTCTCATATCTCGTCAATGAACAATAACACAATACCTCGTCGTTGGTAAAATATCAATAACTTTACTTACACATAATTAAATATTGAGTATAATGATTATATTTTTCTCAAGTTTTGAGTTTAGAGCTTAACATTTAGGTGTCAAACGAGAGTCTAATTTTAACTATCGTTCCATATAAATTAAGACAAATGTCAATATGTTATTTTACTATCAAACCAACCTGGATAATCAATTTTTTTTATAAATTTTAATTATGTGACATAAAATCAATAAATGCTTTTAAGCATTTTAGTTATGTTGGTTGGCTCCTTATTCAAAAGAAACAGAAAACATAACATGTATATGTTCAACAATGGCTAGAGGGTGAGGACTGAGGACCATTTTAAAGTGCATCGGATTCGCAATGAACGGTCCATTTTTTTACAAGAAAGAGAGTGAGTCTTTCAAGAACTATAATAATAATAAAAAAAAGCAAACTTCAAAATTAATATTTAGAAATTCGATCCGTGATTGAATTGATTAGATCATTAATTTAACAATAATTAAATAAATAAAAGATTGAAAATTTTATAAAACCGATTCAATCGTCGATTTCTTTATCCTGGTTTCAAGCTTTTTTTTGTCATTTTTAAACGGTTTGTTCATAGCCTAGTTCAATCCATTTGTTTATACTAATATACTGGCCGATTCTTGATCTAACTGGTCCAGTTCAATTTTGTGAACTGTCCCTAGGCAGGGACCTTAGTCCCCCTTACCAAATGGGCAAATCCATTTTCAAAAATTAAAAGTTTCAATTTAATCTTTTTAACCTTTGATTAAATGAAAAAAAAAATTGAAATTTTAGTCCTTTTGAAAACTTTATACTCTAATATAAGCCTTTTTAATACACAATTTTTAGCTATTTTATTAAGTTCCCATAAGTATCCTTTACATCAATGGTCATTCGATATCGTTGAGATTAATTGCATCAAATCTCTCCAAATTATGATTAAAATTTTAAAACATTTTCATTATAAAATTTAAATTAACTCAAATTGTTTATACGATAAGGTGAATATAAGCTTAAAATTTGATCCACATGTTAAATACACGGACAGATTTGAGTTAGTATTGCCTTAGTTGACGGCTAGGCTACTAGAAGAATATGATTGATGTGATATTGATATTTTGTAGACTCAATTAGAATGTTTTAAAATTTGAGAACTAAATTTAAAATTTGAATCATAATTTGAGGATGTATGATGTAATTAATCTAATTAGCAAAATGTTAAAACGTGAAAAACAAAATTAGACCACTGTGCTCAGTCAAATATGGACTTGATTGAACAAATCAAAATCTTACCATGACCTTGAAAATGCCATATATAAATAAATAAATAAAACAGTCATATATCCAATTCCATATATATTCTTACAATTTATTCCACGATAGAGTATGCTTCTTAAACCAAGGAAAAGAAAGTTAAAATCATATTTTAAGACATTTAATCCTTAATTTTTTTTATTTCACATTGATTTTGAAATTTGATAATTTTTTTAATTTAATCTTTAAATTTGGATTTTATTAAAGTTTGGATAATATGAAAATCTGAAATTGTAGATGTCATCACTTGATTTTTTTTTAATTATAATTTTAATAATTTTTATATTTTGTATTTTAACATTTTAGGTCATAAAAGTTGTACGTCAAAATCGATACAGATAAATGTAAGGACCCAACAGTCTTACCAATTGAAACGTATTCTTTTTTTTTCTTCTTTATAAGATAATGGTGAAATTTTCGTTTTGACCCTTATATTATGTTAAAATTTAATATTTAATTTATATACTCTAATTTAAAATATATATTGGTTCATTTACTTTTATAATATAATTAGCTAATCTAAATAGTTAATATTTTAACTATTTCAATTAAAACGTTGAAAACAATTTATCTTAAGAATCTATTTGAACAAAAAAAAACTTATCATGATGAGCCCAAATGGGTTTTTTTATTCAAATCCTAATCAGTGTTTTCAATATTAATTTTATTTTTACATGACTACCAAATGAATATATCTATATTAATTTCAAAATGTCACACCTATAAATCTAATAGAATAATTTAAATAGTGGTAACTATTGAACTTAAATTTTAAATTCTTGAAAATAAAAGTAAGAATCTAAATTCCAAATGTAAGAAGAGTATAGAGACTTAATGTATATTTTAACCTTCAAAATTATACCTTGGCTCCCAAAATGCTACAATTTTGATTTAATCATTTTGAAAACCATAAAATATAAGTCAATATAAGGGTGAAATTGTAATTTATCTCTTGTAAAATATATAACTTAATCTGGGCCCTAAAAGATTTCTAGCTTCATCCTTACTCGTATATTGTAAACTATAAGTGGGATCTTAGTATAAATTTATTCTCATTTTTAAGTCACATCATTTGTGGGTCATATCCAACTTTATTTCGATCATCAATTCGATTATGTTGACTTTTATTGTATATATTTTGTTTTACTTTGATCTTTTGATTGTGCTTAATTTTGAATATAATTATTGTGATGTATTAATTATAATTGTAATTATACTTGTAACCTCAATTTAATTTAATATGATTAGTATATCTTATATTTAGTGAGGATTAGATCCATTCCCAACTCAAGTGGCTTGCCAGCTCAGTTGGTTTGGAGGTGGAGGCTTGAATTAGTTTGACTTTAAATCAGGATTCAATTTAAATTAAATAAAATTAATTATAAAATATATAAATATTCTATTATTTTAATACCTTACCGAGTAGCATTTGACAAAATCACTACCGTCCATCATTAAGACAGCAGAGTTGTTTGTCATATTTGAGTTGTCAATTTATAAAAACTAATATGTGGTTATCGAAGATTGGATCAGATTCGAGTGAATTAAGACAAACCTTATTCGGTGGAGAATTGATCATGCATATGCTATTATTATTTGTTATGTAATTGTTATTTTTAATATTTGAAAATAGCCCATGTGCTTTTTGAAATTTTGAAATTCAGTCAATATATTTTCATTATCAGGAATTTAATCTTTCTATTCAGATTTCAAAATTCAGACTCAATTGTTAGTACTATTTTTTTTTATTAAATTTGTTGATGCCACATTTCGAACTAAACAAATACTCACTTAATAGCTATGTATTTTTTAAAAAAATAATATTGTGATGAACTTCATATAGGCACCTAATTTTATGTAAAGTCCGCGATCTCAATTGAGCTTCGAAATGTTTGTAAGCAGAATTATTTCAATTTCAAAGTTAAGTTAATACTAATTTAAATTTGAAGTTGATATAAAGACTACATTGAATTCCTTTTGCAAAATTTAAGGCTTTCTAACTTTAATTTAATTTTTGAAATTTGGTATCAACGGAAATATATTTGGATATCCACATATGCTTTCTATAGAAAAAAATCATTTTTTTGTATTGAATAAAATTATTTTTGCTGTTTTAGAAATTTATATTTTAAATAAAATCATTTTTCTTAAAATATTAGATTTAAAATATTTTATCTTTCATAGGCTACCCATTAGAAGTGTTCATGGGCCGGGCCGAAAAATATTTTGGCCCGCGTCCTAGGCTTGGGCCTGACCCTGCCTGAAATATGGGCCTAAAATTTTGTCCAGGTCCGACCCGAAAAAAAAATTCCTAAGCCCGAGCCCGGCCGGCCCGGCTCTTTTTTTTAAATAAACACTAAAAATTTATTTTAAAAATATTTTAAAATTAAAAAATAAAATATATATTTATTATATTCGGGCCAGGCCGGGCCGAACCCGTGCCAAAAAAAGTGGTGCCCGGGACTCTGCCCATTTTCTAAATGGGCCTCTCTTTTTTTGCCCAAACCCATATTTTGGGCCTATATTTTTACCCGAACCCTCCCATATTTCGGGTGGATCATCGGGCCGGGCCAGGCCACCCGGCCCATGAACACCTCTACTACCCATTTATTTGGGTTTTGTCCAAATCAAGTCCATGTCCAAGTACCCAAATTAATTTTAAGTTGAATTCAAGCCCAATTTTTTTTGTAAATTCAATGTGAAATCCAAAGTAATAAATAAATAAATAAATAAATAAACCCTCCCTTCAAACTTAACCACAAAATCAAAAGGGCAAAACAAATTCCTAGTCAATATTGCACAAACCAGCAAAATAGAAATATAAGTTAGCCCAATCCGAAACACATCTCTTCAATAAATATTACAGCTTTAATCGTTCCCAAATTTTTCAATAAATGTTAAGTAATTGAGTACTTGAGTTGTCAAAATGTATTAAAAAAGTTCTCAAATTTTTTAAAAAAGCAATTAAGCATCCGTCTTTTTTTTTTGCACTCAATTGGATACTTTAATAATTGACTATTAAAATTAATTGCCCATAATTTTTTCAGTTAAAGTCACCCACGGTGTGACATGAGGAAAAATATAAAAATAAAAGTTATAAAATTATTAAATTTTAATAAAATATTTAAATTTTATTAAAAATTAGAAATATGTATATATCGTAAAAATATAAAATTTGTAAAATTTTATAAAAATCATAAAAAATTAAAATTGCATCAAAATGCTATTTAACCATTAACTTTAACCGTTGGTCATTAAAGTTAACTACTCTCAAATTTTTTTCAATTAAAGCCATCACGTCTCGCAACACAACGTGACATGTAGTGAAAATGATAATATAAAATAAAATAAAAATAAATAAAAGTTATAGAAATTTTATAAAATGATTCTTTTGGTACAATAGTTTTTATAATTTTTATACAAATTTTATATTTCTTTACACTTTTATAACTTTCTTACGACTTTATAAAATTTTATAATTTTTTCCTATATTTCTATATATTTTATATTTTTTACGATTTTTATAATTTATTCTAATTTTTAATAAATTTTAATATTTTGATGTTTTTATTAAAATTTAATAATTTTTATTTTTATATTTTTTGCCACATGTCACGTCGTGGTTGTGGCTTTAATTAAAAAAAATTAGGGGCAGTTAACTTTAATGGTCAACCATTAAAGTATCCAATTGAGTGCAAAAAAAAAACAGGGACTTAATTGTTTTTTTTGAAAAAGTTTGAGGGCATTTTTTATGCATTTTGATAGTTCAAATACCCAATCAAGTGCAAAAAAAAGTAGGGGCTTAATTGTTTTTTTTTGAAAAAAAGTTTGAGAGTTTTTTATACTCTTAAGCACTTTAATCATAAAACAAATGTTTAGACTTAGAATGCCTTTGGATTGGCGGTGCGTTTACCTCCAATAAAGTTAAAAACAATGGTGGCGGTGAAATTAACAACATATGAAAAACTATAGTTAATGTTAATGTTAGTTTTGATTGTTGCTAGAAGAAACTCCGATTAAAAAAAAAAACTAAAACTACAAACATTTTTTAGACTAGAATATACTGCAAGAGGATGTACTTTGTTATCTTGGACAAGGAAGTAAGAGTTTCAAGAGAAAAGCTAGAGAATTCTTATTTATTGGACAAAAGAATTGTCTATTTGTTTAACTAAAATGACTTCCAGAAAATTATTTTTGAAAAATGACTTACTTTCCTGAAAAAGTTAATATTTTATGGTGTTTTGATGAATCTATGTAAAATATTTTATGTTGTTTGACATTTCTTAAAAATATTTCATAAAATTATTTTCAATGAAACAAACTTACATTTAAGATTTTATTATATTTTCATTGTTTAATTGAGTTTATATATATATATATATACATATATATAAATTTATATTTTACATTGTCTTTGCATATATTAAAAATATTTTATTAAATTTAAGTTCATTATAATGTCATTTTTAGTTACATGGTTATCAAGTGAGTATTTTTATTTAAAATGTGACATCAACAAATTTGACAAATAAATTTAACAATACCAACAATTGAACTTGATTTTCAAATCTGAAAAGTAGAGGAACTAAATTCTTGAAAATAAAAGTACAAATTACAAATTTTGAAGAGTACATAAACTTATGACATATTTTAACCCTTTATACTACAAAACATTTATTATTAATATATTTATAATTGTAATAAATATTTATTATTAAAATATTAATATTAAATATTTTCAATAATATGTAAAGAATATTATTTAAAATATTATTAAAATAAAATTTAAATATTAAATATTTTATTAAAATAATAAATTACATCAATAATTTATTATATGACTAAATATAAATAATTAAATATGTATGTTTAATAATATTGAAAAATATAATATTTTATATTAATATTTTAAATATTTTCAAAAATAAAAATAAAAATAAAATTATTATCAATATAATAGTATTAAGCTTGATTTAAGTTAATTTTATATGAAAATAAAATTACTATTTTTCGGAAAATAACTTACACTTCTCAAAATGGTAAGTCATTTTATAGTAAAAATGTTTATTTTACATTAACACGTAAGTCATTTTCCATTAACCAAGCTATTTTCTATGATACAAATATAGAAAATGCAGAAAACATTTTCTGTAAAACTTTTTACATGTAAATAAACAAACCCTTATATTCAATTTTTTTATCCTTTTTATAGACTAAATAATGAATGGGTAAACTACAAAAATAGTTACTTTTGTTTGCCTTAGATTACATTTTAGTCACTTATGTTTGAAATGTTACGTTTTAGTTACTTACGTTATCATTTTGTTACGAAGTGGTCACTCTACCATTAAGCTTCGTTAGCTCCCTAACGACGGTCCTACGTGGTAGTCCAAATGGGTTTTAAATGCCAACTTGAATGTCATACGTTGCAGCCCAAATTAAATTTATTTAATTAAAAACATATTTTTTATCCCAACAACTGGACATCCAAGTTGGCATTTAAAACCCATTTGGACTACCACGTAGGACCGTCGTTAGGGAGGTAACGGAGTTTAAAGGTAGAGTGACCACTTCGTAACAAAACGATAATGTAAATGACTAAAGTATAATGTAAGACAAATAAAAGTGACTATTTTTGTAGTTAACTCATAATGAATTGATTTCAATAAAATGAACTTACAAATTCCTATGCCCTTTCATGAAAACCTTTTTCAGTAGTTGTAATTGATTTTTCATCTTCATCAGCAACCATACTGCTTCTTCTCCAATCGCTCGGCGGCCATTTGTCAACATCCTTCCTTGTCCCTTTTTATACACCGATGTTTCCAACTTCTTTCACACATGATATGAAATCATTCTCATTCGACAATAATCGAAAACAATTTCACAGATCTAAGTACAATTTTCAAGAATGTTGTTATATTTCCATTAAAAAACATTCCTAAAAGTCAAGTAACAAAAGACACAATCCAACATCATTTCATACATCTAAACTTGTTATTCAACAACTTCATACATCATTATTAACAATCACCGATATTTGAAAGAGAAGACACTACTCTCTTCAGTCACCAATACAATTTCTTAATTCCTAACGTGGCCTGATCCCATAGTTGTTGATTTAAAATATGGATCCCATTGGATCCCACCATAACTAGATCCTAACTTAAACATTAGAACATTAGAGATCGAAACTAATACAATATTATATCTCATTAAAAATGATTTTTCACAAAAGAAAGGGATCAAGATCCAAGTCCAGAATTGATTTAAGCTCATCCCAGTTGGCATTTGTGAAGAAATCATTCACTGTTGAAAAGCTTGAAGATGGTGACGATGATGATGCCATACGTTGCAGCTCTCCATGATACCATTCCCCTCTGCAACTCTCATCATTCATCCCGTGATCCATAACCATCTCACCATCATCATCATCGTCATCGTAGTTTTCAATGATTTGAGACCCGATTGTAATGTAATTTTCATGGCTGTTGGATTCCACACTGCAACGTTTGTAGCCGTCTACACCATTGCCATTGCTAGTTGAAGCTCGTTTAGCAGCACCTTGTCTCGAATCTTGTTTGATTTTTTTATTCCGCTTGAAGATTCGACATATTGTCCATACTTCCTGCAACCCCCAAACATGTATTTCACATTAATGTGCAGAAAATTCCAGGGATCAGCATGCACCTTTTCATTCTTCTCTTAGTTTATATTTTATAATATTTAAAGGATTAAATTGTAATTTTATTATTTTTTAAGAGTCAAAATATAAATTTATCATTTATTAACTTATAATTTTTATAAGATCAAAAATGTTATTTTGTCATTTTACGAAGATTCTGACAAATCAACACCAGAAATGCTTTAGGAGTCAAAGAGGAATCATAAATTTTTGAAGAGTTAAATTAATACAATTTTATTGTTATATTAATTTATTAATTCATAAATTTTAAGAAATTAAATGATAAATTTCCTAACTTCGAATCTATTAAATATAGTATGGACCAATTGAAAATAGATGGGATTCCCTTTAACAGTACTTTAAAGTTACTTACAGCTTCTTGTGCGGTCAATGTGGGATTGGGAAGGCGAAATTCATGCATCATCCAATCGGTTTTAGTTCCTTTTCCTGCACTTCCATGGTAGTACACTAACGTTTTTTTTAGCCCGATGGCTTCACCGCTTTTGACCGAAAAAACAGGCTTATCGATACCTGTCGCTTTCCAAAACCCTGATCCTGTCACTCGGTTTGGTCTTACACTGTTCCGATACTTCCTTCCTCGTTTACAAAAGAAATACAAGTCGTTCTCTCCCATCATGCCAGTTTCTGCGTGTATGTATAAAACTAATCATTAACATGTCAAAATTCATATGACTATGATAGTAATGGTTAAGGAACGTACTTGGAAGATCAGAGGGGTCATATTTGTAGATATCGATCTCTTTGATAAGTTCGATTGTGAGGCAGTTGTTGTCAACTTTTTGTCGAAGGTAAAACCCGACGAGCTCTTCTTCCGTCGGGTGGAACCGGAAACCTGGAAGTGGAACACCTTCGTCCACAGTACTGGTGGTGCCATGGACCATGTTCATCTTTGATTCTTTTTGCTGGCTAAGTGAAGTAAAAGGCACAAACATTTTTACATCGTTTTAATTTGCCTCGGTATGTGTATATATACTGAGAATATTTTGTAACACAGGCAAAGGTGAACCTTCCTAAATTGTAGGGATAATATTCAATTAACCCTCACTATTTATCTAAATTTAGCTTACAATCTTTTACAAAAATTTAAATTTAATCATCAACTTTTCAAAATAATTAAATTATTATTTTCTTCAATCAAAATACTACCTAAAATGTTAAATTTTAGATATGGAATCCACGCATGCTTTTTTTAAAAACAATATGAAGTTTTTTATAGATTTATATTTTTTTAATTTTTTACATATGAGATAAATAGTCCTATGTCAGTATGAAGTATGTAAGTTTCATACCATCATTGAAAAATAACGATTTAGACAATATTTTCGTAAAATGTGATAATTTTTTTAAAAAAATATTAATGATCAAATTGATTAAAGATATAATTATTGAGGGCTATATTTATTATTATTAAAAACAATAATGATAAATTGATAATATGCAGTCAATAAGATTGAAAGGTCAAGTCAAATTATTGACTCATACAAAACGTCCAATCAGCTTAGAAACCGTCGTTCTTTTTCTTGTTTTTGTTGATGATTTATGGGAAGTGTCCAATGTAGACTAATTCCAATAACAGATGTCACTTAATTATTGAGATTAGAATTTATAATTAAATTCATTAAAAAAATTGTAATAACGAGATATATTTTTGATTTAATAATGATAAAATAAAGTAAAAGTATAAAATAATCGTTAAGAATACTAGATTATATTTATATTAAATAATATATTATGAATTAAATAATTAAAATTGAATTTATATTAAGAATTTGTTAAAATTGATTAATAAAATATATTAATATTAAACTATGATTAAAATAATAATAAAATTAATAAATATAAATTTTAATTAAAAAAAGCACGGGCAAAAGGGATTACCTCTTTCACTGGTTTTTTTTAAGAATATGTTTTTTTTTGTCAAATTATGATTCGATCCCTCTACATAACATTCAGCTTTTATGTTTTAAGTTGGTATAATTTCATCCCGCTATTTTTAAAATCTCATTAGTTAATTTAAATTGTTAAACACCTATACCGTCAAAACACTAATGTTTTTAAGAAAGGGTGAATATTTGATATAGTCTGGGTGTACGAGTCTTATATACCATTAGTGGACAATAACACGACATCTCATCTCTAGTGAAATAAAATATAATGAAAAGTTTATAAATAAATACTAATAATTTTATTTAAATGTAATTAATTATTAAGTATAATTATTATATTTTTCTCGAGTTTTGGATTTAGGACTTATATTGAGTTTAGAGTTTAAAGTTTACAGTTTGAACTTAAATAAAGTTATTGGCACTAATTTATAAGTACTCAACTTTTTTACACAATGATAGTGTATTGTATTGTTATTCACCAATGATACATGAAACCCATGCACTTACGATGCATTAAATAGTATTCCTTCAACTTAAAATCCAAATCAGCATTTTAACTCGAATATTTAACAATGTTAAATTAAGCAAGCACAAATTCGAGCATGGTAAAGAGGCTAAAACCAAAACTTGGCTATAATTTAAATGTTTAGATTTTTATTTTATACAATATTAGAAGTGAGAATGGAGTAACACAATTTGAACATGTGTCAAATGGGTAACCACCGCGAAATTGTTAAATGCATTGTCAACCCACATAATTATTTTGAAATAGAAAATACATGTGCCCATTAAATGACAAATATTAATTAATGATTTTTATTATAAATTGTAAGGGTAAATTATTTTTGTATTTCTATTTTGATCATCAAATTATAAAATATTTCAATTTAATTATAAACCATCCGAAATTATTTTTTAGTGAGTGTAGCGTTAAATAATTAATACAGTTATAACATGACAACCAATTTCCCCCATTTTGTTCTGATTGGTTGATAGAAAGTTGACTTGGTCAACTCAATTGTACATCCTCACCACTAGAGGACATTGAACCCACAAACTTTTTTGTTGTTAAAAGTGCCCACAATTTATATAAATCTCTCTCCAAGGACGATAATTAAATGGTTTTAACAGAATAATTGTGGAAAGTGTACGAGCTATTGACCGTTTCTTTTATTATTTTTGATAGTTTTGTAATACTCCTACAATTAATTTTATGCAATTTATATGACCTTTTTTAGACACTTTAATTTTTCAAATTGTAAACACCATTTCATCACTAGCCAAATACTCAACACAAACCCAAAAATCTCAGCCACCAAAACTAGCAAAAAGAGAGGAAGAAGCCATCCTTAGGCAACATGTTTATGTTCAATAATGGCTCGAGAGTGAGGACCATTTTAAAGGTCAAGCAACATCAAGTTCCATTGTGCTGTTGAGTTCCGACCATCACATTCCATAGATTCTCTTGTGAATCAATATTTAAAAATTAGATTCGTTGGTTGAATTCATCAACTCAACAATAATTATAAGTTAATATTATATTTGGTATCTGATTTTAATATTTTTTTTTCTAATTTGATATTTAAACTTTTGTTAATATTCTTTGGTTTAATTTTTTTTTGTTAATATAATATTAACATGACATATAAGAAAAATAATGTCAAAATACACATACATTGTCATGTGAATTATCTTTTAATATCATTAAAATTAACGTTTTAATCAACATTTTACTAGAGAAAACAATTAAACTTTTCTGAAAGCTAAATAGTCAATTGATAATATTAGAGTTGTGTGACTCAAATTCTAAGAGATTGCTTGCAAATCAAGTTAAATAAAATATATATTCTTTCTAAAAGATTTAGTATTTATTAGTATAATATGTTTAGCATTTATTAGTATAGTTTATTTGACTTACTAATTTAGCTTATAAATAGGTTCATTTACAACTTTAGAAACAACACTAATTAGATATTAGAACTCATAACACATTTAGAGGATTTTGTGTTTACGTTTTGAGGGTTTTTTGTTTTCGGATTTTTGGGGTTTAGTTTTTATCTCCATTTTTTATACTCCTCGTTTTGTTGCCATTATAATAAAATTATCTTTGCCCATGATTTTTATCATTTTTGGAAGAATTTTTTCACGTTAAATTTGTGTGTTCAATTTCTCAATTTATTCCGTTTTTTTTACTTGTTGCTTAATCGGGTCCATGCTAACATATAAAAATTTAAATATTGAAAACTAAAATTATTATTATGTAAAATAATAATAATAAATTGTTAAGATGCAGCCAAGAAGTCCTGCAATGCTTGGTGGTTGAGGTCAAGTCAAATTATTCTCATAATAAATGCCCAATTACCTTAGAAACTATCATATTTTTATTGTTTTTATTGATGATATTATGGGAAGTATCCAATGTAGACTAGCTCCATCAGTTGTCTCCGTCGAATTGTTTTGTTTTCCGGTCAAATTATGATTCCGGTCCCTCTACTTAACATTTAGTTTTTATGTTTTCAGTTGGCATAATTTTATATTTCTATTTTTACAATCTCATTAGTTAATTTAAACTATCAACACCTATTCTGATAAAAATTCTAATGTTTTACAAGTCAGGTGTGTACAAAATTATTTATTGTATATAAGACTAAAGGAATACATTTACATAAATTATGATAAATTAATGAGATTTTTTTGAAAAGTAAATTAACAACAATAAATGAATAGTTACTTTCTTTATTAAAACTTTTTATTTTTATATATTTATAGGGATTAATCTCAAAATATCCATGAATTATGGCTTATTGTGCAATTATATACATGAACTTTAATTTTGTACAATTTTATACATAAAATTTTGATTTGATCCAATTCTTTATCTCAAGTACTTATACTATAAATCCCACGTTAACTAAAAAACACTCGCATAGCTCATACTTACATTATAAATAATTTCCAATTACTTTATTGTTTACGTAAGCTCTTTAAAGTTTCTTTATTCAAAAAAATTCATAGAAGAGGGAGGACTTATAGTTTAAAGTTATTTAGATATAATAATATATATTATTTGAAGAAACGAGGCGTTACTTGCTTTGCAAAATAGAAACTATGGCTGCAATAATGCTTAGAATTATGGCCACAATTTAAATCACAAAATTACAAAGTTTGACCTCAGTTTACGTCTGTAAGGCATTACCTAGAGCAATGATCCACTACTTTCTCACAGTACAACCAATAATTGAAGTCTTAACACTAGTCTAACACTCACCAATTTAGCGACATCACCATTGTACAAAGACTAAATCCTCTCCCACTAAGCTTCCCCTCGAAAGCTTAGTTATGCAACTCAAAAGACCCTCTTGATTGCTTACAAACACAATGCACACATACATTTCTAACTTGAACAAATTTGTGCTCTACCAAACTCTCAATCTCTCGGTTACTCTCAATGAATACCCTAACCTAGACAGAACTTAAGTTTATACATTACTTAAGTTTTGCTTACATAAGAGTTATAATCTAATCTTTTTTCTAAAGTGAAGCTGAAAAACAACATAAGATAAAACTTCCATAAGAGTCTCGGTGACATCTAATGTCTTCAACTATAGAAATTGACTTTATTTATTCCGCAAGTAACCTAGACGCTTACACTTATTTCACTTCTACTATAAATCTCATATTGATTAAAGAACACGATCTCATAACTCACACTTACACTATAAGTAAGTGTTAATTTATTCATTATTTACATCAACTCTTTAAAGTTTCTTCATTTGAAGAAATTCATAAGAGATCATTTATAGTTTAAATTTATTGATATAATAATGTATATTATTATTTATACATAATATATATGATATGAAAGCGAATCACTTACACTATAAAGTATAAATAAGTGTCCATTTTTTCACTATTTACATAAGCTATTTAGAATTTCTTAAATTGAAAAATTTTATGTGAGATATAATTTAAATTTACTTATATATTATCTATATATAATAATATAATTATATCTTATTTATATACGATATATTATTGTTTATATAATAATGTTTAAAGATTGAAAAATAACCTAGATGCTTTCTCACCTTGAATGGTGGTAGTTCAAATATAGTATTTACAATGCACTTGATGCAATAATTGTATGGTTTTCATTGATTTATTTATCAATTATTATTTTTAATTTCAAATTTATATTACGTGTAAAAGAATATGAATCATTTAATGTGTCTTTTAAATTAAATACTGTTATTAATTAATTAAAGTCACGTGTATTATTTTATAATTATAATCAACATTACCATATGCATTCGTTAAATTATTTAAATGTACTTATTATAACCAATTTATACACGCGATAACAAAATTTATTATTTATTACAACGTTCTTAAAATTTTAATGTGTTCATACTATAAACATTTGGCCCTGGGAATGAAAATATATATATATATATATTTGTGAAGAGGAAAACTGTAATACAAACCCTCCAATGTTGTATAATTTTTAATTGTGTTACAAGTTATTTTTCATTAATTTAAATGAAAATTTGAAATTTTAGCTCCTCTGAAAAGTTAATAATTTAATTTAAGCATTATTATACACAAATTGGGAAACAGATATTGCATTTTTTGTCATGTACAATCTTAACTATCATATTAAGTTGCAGATTGGCATTGTTGTCAGTGTAGGCAGATGTGGGTTCGAATGCGTTGAAGTGCATTATCCTCCTATTTAAGGGTTGGAGAGGAGTTATTGGTAGTTCTAGGCATTGTATCTCAAAGAACAGGTATGATATGAACCTATAATGATATTAATGTTGAAAAAAGATATCATATTAAGTTCCAATAAGTGTCATCTCTAAATTATGGTTAAAATTTTAAAACGTTTTAATCGAATCTTAAAGTATCAAGATTGTACCAATCAAGTCTTTATGTATACTCATTAGCTTGGGTATTAAATTCTAACTTGGATATTACGTTGATCGTATTTAAAAACTTGGATCAAATGTTAAATACATTTCTACTTTTTATATAGATAACTTTTAATACCAAAGTTGATGACTAATCTAATAGAAAAATATGATTGATGCGATATCGATATTTTAAAGATTCATTTAGAACATATTAAAATTTGAGGACCAATTTAAAATCTAAATCCTAGTTTGAGAACACTTAATGTAATTAACCTAATTAGGAAAATCTTTAAAACATGAAAAATAAAAATAGACCCCACTGCTCAGTCAATTATAGACAATAAAACAAAAAGAAAATCACATTCCATATATATTCTTACAAGTTTGTCCACGATACAATATACTTTCTTAGACCAAGGAAAAGAAAGTTAAAAAGCATTTTCTAGTATGGGATAAATCAATATTTAGTCCTTAAAACTTATTTTGTTCACATTAGTTTTAAATTTTAACAGTTTTTTTTCAAATTGATCTTGATTTGGATTTTGTTAAAGTGTAATTACATAGAACTCTTAAATTGTGTCAAGTCATCACCTAAAATTTTTATAAAATAAAAATATAATTTCTTTATAATTTTAATAATATGTGTATTTTAGATTCTATGTACTTTTTTTTTAATTTCAGTTGACGATATGGTATTCTTAAAGAACAAGTTGGAAACAGTTACCAAATTTCGAGACTAATGTGGAAAATAGGGACTAAATTGACAAGAATATCAAATTTAGGGACTAAATATTAGTTTATATCTTTTAATCTTTCAAGAAAAAAACGTTTTTAACAAGAAGGGTGTGCACCATCCATATTTGACCTATTATTTTTGTTTTCTTATAGAACATTTGAGCTATTATTAAGGGGAAAAAATGTATAAAATATTTATAGCAAGACTTTGACTTGCTGTCAGACATCATTGGATCAAGTGCCATAATTACTACTGCACATAAAATTCAATAAAAATAAAAAGCAAAATTGGGTTTTTAAGGATAAACTATAAAAATAGTTATTTTTGTTTGACTCGGGTTACATTTTAGTTACTTATATTTGAAATATTACATTTTAGCCATTTACGTTATCGTGTTGTAACCTTTAGTCATTGAACTGTTAATTGACATAAACAGTTTAACGGTAAGCTGACGTGGCACTTTAAATCATTATTTTAAATAAAAATTTTAAGTTAAAATATGCAATTGGACCCTATATTTTTTTTGTTCCGAGCAATTTAATTTTTTCTTTTATGTTTTTTAACTTTTTTCTTTATTTTCTATTTTCTCCTACTTCTCTCTATTTTCATCCCTTTTCCATTTTTTTAACATAGTTTTTATATGTTTTCCATTTGTTAAAAATAATCTATATACTTTTATTTTGGTATTGGGTATTTCATGTATGCGTTCTGTTTGATCTTCCTTTTAATTAGCTTTTAATATGTTTTCAGTTTAGGGTAACAATTTTGTATTGATCTTCAATGAAAACCCGGAATAAAGATTATTTTTTGGGTAAACTACACCCATGGTCACTTTTGTTTACCTTAGGTTACATTTCAGTCACTTATGTTTGAAATGCTACATTTTAGTCACTTACGTTATTGTGTTGTAACATTTTAGTCACTGAGCCGTTAATTGTCGTTAATGGTGTAATGGTAAGCTGACGTGGCATGTTAAATTATCATTTAAAACAAAAACTTTAGGTTAAATTATACAATTAGTCCCCATAATTTTTCGTTTTGAGCAATTTAATTCTTTTATGTTCTTTTAACTTTCTTTCTTTATTTTCTTTATTTTCCATTCTCTTTTGCTTCTCCCTCTATTTTCCTACCTTCTTTTTTTTCTTTTAACATACCAGGAAGTCGAATTGGTAGTGAAGAAAGAAGCATGGTATGGGTTTATGGGTTTTGGTTATAGGGTTTTGGTTATAGGTAAATGATGACAGTCGACTTCCTACTTCTTTTTTCACTGCCAATTCGACTTCCTAACATGTTAAAAGAAATGGGAAAGATATGAAAACAGAGGGAGAAACAAAAGAGAATGAAAAAAGAGGAAAGTTTAAAGAACATAAAAGAAAAAAATTAAATTACTTAAAACGAAAAAAATATGGGGATCAATAGTATAATTTAACCTAAAATTTTGTTTGAAATGATGATTTAACGTGCCACGCTCACTACATACACCATTAACGATTTATTAATGGCTCAATGACTAAAATGTTACAACATGATAACGTAAATGACTAAAACATAACATTTCAAACATAAGTGACTAAAACGTAACCTAAGGTAAACAAAAGTGACCATGGGTGTAGTTTACCCTTATTTTTTAAATATTTTTTGCTTATTATAGACAATTGTGAATTAAGGTTTTTAATATTTTACAGTTATTACTAAAGCTATACAAAGGATCCGAAAATAGATTATTGCAGTGATTTTATAGAATTGTTTGGACCTGATATTTCAATGAAGATTCTCATGAATCTGGGTAACCCTTCTGATCTCATTAGGGTTAGCTCGGTTTCTAGTTCTTGGAGTCAATTTGGTAAGCAAACCAATGTCTTCGGTAGAATTTAGCTTGATGTTCTATTATATATCGAAGAAGAATCGGTATTGATTAATTCAATAGGATCAGTTTTATTCATCTTGCAATGATCGAAAATGGAGTCTGGGTTTACACACAAAGTATGTAATAAAAGATATATGACTTTAACAAATAAAGAAATAAAAAGAAAAATTAAATTATTCAAAAATAAAAATACAGGACTAATTTTAACAAATGAAAATATAGAAAAACCACGTTAAAAAATAGAGAAGGAGAAAATAGAGGAGAAGCAAAAGAAAATAAAAAATAAAGAAAAAAAGGAAGTTAAAAGAACATAAAAGAAAAAAAATTGCTCAAAACAAAAAATATAGGGAGCAATTGTATAATTTAACCTAAAATTTTTCTTTGAAATAAAGATTTAATGTGCCACGTCACTTACCATTACACTATTAACAACAATTAAAGGCTCAATTGACTAAAATAACGTAAGTGATTAAAATATAACATTTCAAACATAAGTGACTAAAATGCAACTTGAGACAAACAAAAGTGATTATTTTGATATTTTGCCTGGTTTCTAATTTCAAGATAATGTCACATCACCTCCCATCAAATCCTTTTTATTTTTATAATTTTTAACTAAATTTTGTATAATTTTTATAAATTTTAATTAAAAGGAATTTCCAAAATTCACAAAATATTTATTAATTGTCATGTAATTTTAATAACATTTAAATAAAAATTTATTTGGATTTATAATATTATTTAGGAAGTTTAATATTTCAAATTGAAATTATAAATTTTATTTATAAACTGAATTAAGTTTTATATCATAATTTATGTTATAAATTATAATTTGAAATAAAATTAAAATTACTTCAATAATTTTATATTGTAAAATCAAAATATTAAATAATATTATAAATTATAAAAACAAGATTACAATTGAGAAATTAATGGAAAATGGGTATCTCTCACATACATTTAATGTTTTAAATTTACAAGATGTTATTAAAGTAATTTATAATTTGTAAAACTGATGAGAGTAGAGTTGAAGTAAGCTCGTAATATGTTATGTTTTAGAGATTTTAATTCGAATTTATTTGGATTTTAATACCCACGTGTAGGAAATTGATTGAAATTATTACAACAAACTTCAACTTTGTTTGGAAAAGCTTTCAAGTAGGGTTTGTTTGACATGATGCACAACTGATACTTATCTTTCTTTGACACCACAAGTTTAGTCAAATTTTGAATTCCAAAAATGGTAATGCTGATCTATTCGTTGTGTGAAGTAGGTTGAGTGTGTGGTTGAATCGAATTTTTATTATTAAAAGGGTGATAAGATGAAATTCTACATATTTGATGTTTGGGAAGTTTTTCTATTTTCGTCCATGCTAAAAAAAACTATGATGCCAGCGGGTTCAAGTTTAAAAATATATTACATTTTCTTTTGAAATGAGTCGACTTGGATTTTGGAAAACGAAAAAAATATAGGAGTTGCCTCCAATCTTTTTTAATGAGGTGTGATCGGGTTACATTGAAAAATAATTATTTTTATAAACGATTTGATTCATTAAAATAACAATTTTAGTCCACGAAATTCAAAAAGATGGGTTCGGGAGTCGGTTACGTACGAGGAAGGATTAACACCCTCGTAACGCCCAAAAATTGGTACCTACTTGATTAATTTGTATCTTAATATCGAAAGTTGAAAACTCAAAAAGAATTTAAAATACGATCCTTTGTTAAAATATTAAAAATTTTCAAGAAAGAGGTACATTTCACGTTAATCGAGAAAGAAAATTACGTCCCGTAAGTTAGGACACAATGTCTTAAATTCCGGATACGAGAATAAATGCTGAAAAATTTACTTATTTGAAAGATATTTGATTATCTCGGTTTTTAAAAAAAAAAAGATCATATTCCGTAAGTTAGAACACGATCTTTTATTAATTCCAAGATTATTAAAATTTTATGCCTAAAAAGGTTCGTGTATTTAGATTTGTCAAGAAAATCGAAACCCCGTAAGTTAGGGTACGACCTTTTAGAATAAAAATACAAAGTTTTATTTATTTTAAAGAGAAAAAAATCTTTTATGTATCGGATAAAGAATTGTGATATAAATTAAAAATGGTAATGAAATAATATAAGGTTACAATACAAGCATAGTGTTAAAATAAAACACTATAAAAGCAAGGGATGACAATATTGATAATCAAATTGTAACAATAAAAACGTAAAATAGAATAAAATGAAAATAGGGACCGCACAAAGGAATGTAACATGAGGATCTAATAATTAAAAGAAATGATAAACCAAGAAGAAAAGGAGCAAACTAATAATAATCTATATATATATAATCTATTTTAAAAATTTATTCAATATAAAAGGTTGAAAATATAATAATAAATAAACAGTAAATGAAAATAAATAGGTAAAAAGTAAATAAATAAAATAATGAATAATAAAAAAGTATATGAAAACTTAAAATGAATAATAATAGAATAGTTTAAAATAAATAAATAATAAAGAAGACATATAACGGTTTTTTAAAGGAAAATAATATGTAAAAAAATTAAATGATAATATGCATATAATAGTTTAAAATGGATAATATATGAAAAACTTAAAATAAATAATAATAGAACAATTTAAAATAAATAATATAAAGTTTAAAATAAATAAATAAATAAATTATTTGCAAAAATAAATTGAAATCTAACAGATTTGGGACTAAATCAAGACAAAAAATGAAATTAAAGGGTAAAAATCGTAATAAAATAAACAAAGAGGCCTAAAATCAAAATGCATGCAAAGTTTGAGGACCAGATGGGTAATAAAACCCAAATCCGGACACGTGTCCGCTGTTTCAGCGCGCCAGTGAGCCAGGGACAGGATTGAAAAACAAGCAAAATTTTGGGGCTAAATTTAAAGAAAAAGAAAAGGAAGAAAAATGACCAAACTGCGAACCATCGCAAAATCGTAGGGACCACACGTGTAAATATCCCGTCGAAGCAAAACAGGCGGATCCTCCCCCTGGGTTGGGTCAACGCGCGGGTAAAAAGGAACTAAGGCCAAAACGGCGTCGTTTTGGCCACTGGGGTTAAGGCTCAAAACGGTGCCGTTTCAACCCTCAATAAAAACTAAAATTTTTCTTATATATATATTTTACTTCTATGTTTATCATAAATGAAGATAATTAGTTTTCTACTTTCTTTATGAATTATAAAATAACTAAATGTAATTATTACTAAATTATAGTGTACAAAAATAGAAAAATTATTTCATACATTCTCTATAGTGTTTTCTATAGGAATGTAGTAAATTATATGTTATTTGTTTGTCCGATCTTTTTGGATTCTGTAATTTTTATTTTTGACTTCACAACATATTAATTTCTCCTTGCATCGTGTTTGGATGTCAAAGTTGAAAAATTGGTTGCCTTAATTATTGTTTCATACACAATGTATAACCTTTTTGTGCCTTTATTCCCACTATAATCGACATGTCTCTCCCTAACCTGGAACAATAGAGAGAGACATTTCAGACAAACAAGACAATCTCAAAATGCCCAAAATAATTGGGTTGGAAGTTTTCTTTTTTCTTTTTTTTTTCGGAAATAAGTTCAAAAGAACTTCTTACAGTGTGCTAGTTGAAGGTCTATAGCATCCGACACTTTGCGTAAACCATCTTCAAAAACAAATTAAGCAAGAGCAAGCATAACTTCAAACATCGACAACCTGTTAAGCTCACTATTGACAGCTTTAGCCATACAATTTGTCAGTCTATTATGGTCACGTAGAACATGTCGAAACTTGAGTTGCCAATTTTTTTTTGCATAAATCATATATCAATTGTAGCTCTAAAATGTTGCTATCAGTCGCATAATCATTTTCTATTAAATCAACCAACAAAGCATTATCACTTTCGACCACTACTTGTTATATTGAAAGCTTTAATTTGCCAAATCAATACTGACCTTATTATATTGAGAGCTGATAAGCTGATATGGCAATGACTAATTATTGACTCGAGTAACTCAACCAACTATATTGTATATATTAATTAGAATTAGAATTATGATCCAAACTTTAAAAATCAATATAATCAATTCAATTATTTAAATTTAATTTGATTTGATTTGATTTAATAATTAAAATTTAAAAAATTAAATTTACTTAAATTAAAATCAAATATAATCCAAATGAAAATGATTCGAATAATAATTTTGGACACATTAAAAAGAAAATGAAATGTTCTCTTCCTTCCATTCTGTTGCATTGATTTCTCTCCTCCATCTTCTTCATTCTTTGGTTATACTTTTGCATTAATGGTGCATTGCTTACAACAACCATCACAATGTCAACTGGATTTTCCATCCACAAGGTTAAAAAATATTAAATTTTTTACTCATGTTTTTTTTTTGGACCCATTTTGATCTAACCTTACAATTTGCATTCCTTTTATGTTTGCTTTTTTCAATCATAATTTGTTTACAAATGACAAAAAAAAAAAAACCCAGAAATTAAAATTGCCCATTTAATTATTTAAGCTTCTATTCCTCATTTTCGATTGGTTTTTTCTTCTTCTTCTTTTTTCCATTCAGATGATGATGGATCGTTATTCGATAGCTGTTTTTATGATGATTTCATTTCTTGTTGGAGTCTTGAATGCAAGTGAGGGTGATTCTGATTTACATTACAGGTTTTTCTCTTCTTTCTATTGTTCTCGATTGCCCTTTGTTTTTTTCATAAAGGGTAGGGGGCAAGAATCGTCTGGGATCGATTTCGTGAAAACTTGAACACAAATTTTTTTGTTTCCTTAATTTGTGAATGTTCTACCTTTAGTTTATGCATCATTTAAGTATTTGTACATAGGAGGAAAAAACAGTTATTTTCCAAACTATCATGGGAAATTGCTATATAAGGTAATGACAATGCCCAAGGATCTTGTGAAATTATTAATACATTATTTGAGGTTTGAACTTGCTAATGGTTTCATACGGAAGTTTGAACATTTTTTAGTTTAAGTTAGTCTATGATATTTATTTAAGAATTGGACAAAAAAAAATTTAAGCCTCAATGTGAGAACAATTTCTAGGTTCAAGGGTTAACTTGAATAAAAAAAAGTTCATGTCCCAAGTCTAGGGATTAATTTGGACAAAAAAAGAGTTCAAACCCTCATGTAAGAATAATTACCAAGTTCAAGCCCTTAATAATGCATTAACACTTTTTCTTTTTACAACTCACACATTAATAGTGGGAGCTACACACCACAAGCAAGTAATTCTTATGGTTCGATCTTACTACATGAATATGGGTGAACAGCCTTGACCTCTTGTGACATTGATAAGTATATAAAGTTTGGGATTGGGACATATATTGTCCATGGCAATCTCCAATAGGTATGCATATTACCTAGTTGTTAGTTTGCAATTGTCATTTATTTGAATTGAAACAATTGTTATACCATTCATTTGGTTAAACTATTTAAGGCAGGTCTTGCCGGATCATGATTGCAATACCAATGCATAATGTTCTTGATGCAAGTCCAAGAGATGGGTCCAAGAAATGGCCCCTATGTGGCTAGTGCTGCATATGAGTTAAGGGATTCTGATTAAGGTTGATTCAAATATACAAACATCTGATAGCACAGACCATGGCCAGATCAATGATTAAGGTTGATCAATATAAGAAAACTCATTTTTTATTGCAAGTGTTAGTGGAATCAACACTTTGTTTTTTTCTACCTAAAGTCACCCAAAAGAATATATATCATTAGGAAACAAGGCTTTGAAGAAATGTACATATATCATTTTGGTTTATGGGAGTTCTGTAACAGCATTATGCTTTGAAATAGAGCAAGGGTGTTTAGATGTAATGATTCATATACCTCTCTGTATGGATTGATTAGATGGAATGTTTTGAATTTTAGGTCTTGTCTGGCAGAATGTGAGGAAACCGGATGTGTTGGAGATCAATGCTTTCGACACTGCAACTTTCCTTCTGATGGGGTTCTCGTTGATGGTCCATGGTATATGAAAGAACCACTTTACTTGAAGTGGAAACAATGGGAGTGCGAAAGTGATTGTCGTTACGCTTGCATGACCGACAGAGAGAAAGAAAGAGAAGAACGTGGTGAAGAACCTATCAAGTATCATGGTAAATGGCCCTTCAAGCGAGTTCTCGGAATTCAGGTTTGACCTCGATAAAGATTTTTTGGAACGTAATCACAGTGTTCCGCATTATTTCTCTTGACTCGAGTCTCGACTCTTTTTTTCTCTTAGGAACCAGCTTCTGTTGCTTTCTCCGCACTCAACCTTGCAATGCATCTTCATGGTTGGCTATCCTTTGTCAACCTTCTTTACTACAACTTGCCTTTAAACCAAGATAAAAAGGCATACTACGAATTTGCAAGTTTGTGCCACGTATACGCCATCTTGGCGATGAACTCATGGTTTTGGAGCATTGTTTTCCATACTCGGTAAGCATTTTCTCCATTCACATCTCTTGTATGTTTTCATCATCTTCACTACCAGGCCTAGTTTGAGGCGTGCACTAACATGAACAGTCAGAGCAACATGGTTTGTACTTACACGTACCAATCACGATGACCTTTTATATGTTTAGGTGCAAGAATATGTTAACCGATGCACCTAAAGCCATGTTGCTCCTTGTCGACGCTTAACTTAACCTACTCACCATGCTTATAAGCTCTAAAATCTCTCTTTCTATGAAAGTGACTGCATGTATGCATGTATGATGGCCTCGTTTCGATATCTGACATGTCTATTAATTCGAATTACAGAGAAGTGGATTTAACAGAATCATTAGATTATTCATCTGCTGTGGCACTACTTGGTTACTCTCTTATTCTATCTATACTTAGAAGCTTTAATGTGAGGGATGAGGCTGGTAGGGTCATGGTTGCTGCTCCATTTCTCGCCTTTTTCACTACACATATTTTGTACCTCAACTTCTATAACCTCGACTACGGTAACATCTCTGATCTTGGGTTAATTCTGCTTTAACATTTTATGATATGAGAAGCTTACATTGTCACAGAACATCATGCATTTTACATGCATAACATGATATGAAACTTTCATACAGGGTGGAACGTGAAAGTTTGTGCAATAATGGGGGTTGCTCAACTTCTGGTATGGGCAATTTGGGCCGGCGTGACTCGCCATCCATCACGGTGGAAGCTGTGGACGGTGGTCTTCGGAAGTGGCCTTGCAATGCTTTTGGAGTTCTATGATTTCCCTCCTCATTATGGAGTCTTTGATGCTCATTCTTTATGGCATGGCACAACTGTTCCACTCACCTTCCTATGGTGGAGTTTCATTAGAGACGATGCCGAGATTCGAACTTTAGACTTCATTAAGAAGATTAAGTGACATATTTATCTTATTAATTGGTTTTAAGTTTTTTAACTTTGTTTTTAATGTTTTCCCTATTTGGATGATTTTAGAGCATAAATTTTGATGGAATTATGCTACAACTGTATTTTTTTTAAAGAAAATTATGTTTGTTTTAGGTAATTAAGAGTTAAACAGTTTTCATTAAACTGAAAGAGAGTTGTCCATGAGTCCGGTCGGATCAAATCCGAAAAAATTTCAAGCACAAGCTCATTTTTAGTTGATATTTAATATATTTTTATAATTAAATTTAAATTTAACAAAAATTGTTTAATTTGAATTCAAGCTAAGCCGGTTCGAAGTACAAATTAAAAATTCTTATCCAAACTAGACTCAAGTCGAATCAGGCGAACTATCCGACCTTTGGACAAATCTAACTAGAAGCTAAGTTTAGATGCAACTAAAAAGACCAAAAGGTATCAAAGATGATGTTGGCTTTAGCTCGAGTTTACATTTGTTAGGTTGAGTAAAAAAGAGTTTGATATTTTTTAAATACGGTTTTAGGGTTGAGTCTTAGATGAAAAATATAGCATTTGAAAAGCTTTGCACTTCGTTTAAGTATTCAACCCAACTCGACTTCATTTCTGATCAGAGCGAAAAGCAAGGGACAAACAAGGGCTTTGGCCACCTTAAAATAGAAAATTATGCTTATGATTGTTGAAAATCTATTAAAAAGTTTAAGTTAATAAATAAAAATATTATAGTTTGGCTTTTCAAAAATGATAGTGTAACAGACCAATTTTATTCGGTCCAGACAAAAATAAACAAAAAACAGATAAACTAAAAAAAAACAAGTCCATTAAGAGTTCATCTTACAAGCCCAAACCGAGCCCCAAATACATCACCTAACCTAAATCCTAAAGCCCAACACTACACCAACCCAAGCCCAAAACCTTAAAAACTAACAGAAACCCTAGTTTCACCCTTGAAAGCTTCGATGTCACTCCCTCGCCACGTTAATAGACGCGCTGCCCGAGGTCTCTCCCTCTCCTTTCACCAAAATGGCAAGGTAAGGCATGGCTCCCTAGCACCGTTGACCTTGCCACAAGCACCTGCAAAAAAAAAAAAAAAGAGGATAGAGAGCAGAAACAACAAAAATGAATACAAAAATGAATATTCTGTAATATATTTGGCTATAAAAGCTATAACAACCACATGTATTTTTTTTACAAAAGCAATCGAATAGATTGAAAGAAATCGAATACAAAAAACAAAATGTTAAAAGAAAAACGAAGGTGATTCATTTTTTTATTCGAAAAGCATAATAAATAAAAAAATAAAGTTTATTTTTTTTACCTGTGTCGTTTCGCTTCCCTCCGTCGTTGGAGGTCTTTTCCGACCCTGAAACCCTCAGAACCCACTAGGGTTCCGCCTAGGCTTCGACGAAAAAAGGGTGTGAGGGTGTGCGTTCAAAAAAAAAAGAGAAAAGGCCGAAAGTTTTTTGGATTTTTTTCGAGTTTAGAAGGAAACAACTTCAAATTTGGGTCTTGGAGGATCAAAAATGGTTGAAAAAGCCTATTTTTTTTGTAACTCCGGCCATCGGAGGCGACGGACCATCGTCAATAACCGGTGACCACGGCAGAGCGACGACGGCCTTGTGGCCGGACTCAGAGATGGCTTCAGAGAAAAAAGAAAGAAAAGAATTAAAAAAAATAGTTTGGAAATTATTTTTTAAAATAATTTTTTACTTAAATAGGGTCACCTAAACGACGTTGTTTTGTCGTGCCCTAAATTCTCCAAAACGATGTCATTTTGGGGTTGACCCGATGATCCAGCCCGGATTCCTTTAGGATTCGCGTGTTTTCAAGGGGAGGGTCTAATTGCTTCTTTGACCCTTCTGCTTTTTTCTTATTTTCCAATTTCATCCTACAGTTCATTATTTCATTTCTATTTTTGCCCTTTTATTTTACTCTTGTGCAATTTAGTCCCCCCGACCCACTGATAATCCCTTTGGAAATGACACGTGTAAATGGCATTAGGATAATTGCCGTCTGAGCCCTTGTACTTTTCTATTTTATTTTAATTTAATCCTTTATGTTCTGTTTTCTTATAATTTAGGCTTTAAATTTTGTTATAATCTCAATTTAGCCCTTCCTTTTATCTTTTAATTTTCAACATTGCTAATTTATTTTATTTATATTTTACCCTTTTATTTACCCTTTTATTATTTTTATGTTTTCACTTTTAATTTTAATTTTAAATTTTTATTTTGGTATTAATCATGTCATAATTATTATTGTCATCATCATCGATTAATTCATAATTATTGATTTTATTTTTACTCACATAGTTATTTTATTTTTATTTTGCCATCACCATATTATACATCATATTTAAATATATTTGTTCACATCCGCACTATATTCAAAGAAATTAATTGCATATCGCATTAAATGTTATATTCGTTTTTACTCGATGCGTAGGGAATAATAAGAATTAAGACGATGTTCTTTAATTAAGGGATTCGAGAAATCGTGCCCCAACTTACGGGGTATGACTTTCTCCTTGAACCGAGATAATCGAGCATCTTTTTAAAATTCAAGACACATAGGACTTAGGTAATAATTAAATGGCGGTTATTCTTGTTTTCGAGGATTCGAGACATCATGCCCTAACTTACGGGACATGATCTTTTCTTCTTGATTAACTCGAAATAAAGTCTTTTCCACAAAATTTAATTTAGTTAGTGACATTTTAATCAAATAACACCATGCAAAGAGGGATTGTATTTTAAATTCTCTTCGAATTTTTAATTTTCGACATCAAAACATTAAGTAATCAACTAGGTACCAATTTTGGGCATTATGAGGGTGCTAATCCTTCCTCATACATAACTGACTCCCGAGCCCATTTTCGGTAGATTTTGTATACCGAAAATCATTGTTTTAGTAAAATTAACCTTTTATTTGAAATGATTAATTTTGAGGTGACCCACCTAATAAAAGGATTGGCGACGACTACATCTTCTTTTTAAAAAATAAAAAGTCGAGCTCAAAAAGGTTTCAACAGATAGAATTTTGATTCAGTTCTTCTAAAAACTATAAATGTATATATATACCAATATAATGGTGAAATTGTATTTGAACTCTCATAAAAAATATATAACTCGATCTCGATCCGCTGGAAAAAGGTTTTGGCTTCACCATTGTTTTTAGGGTAAACTAAACAAATGGTCACTTAACTATGCCCGTATTCTTGTTTTGGTCACCTAACTTTAAAATTTTTCAATTTAAGCACTAACGTTTGAATTCATTCCTATTTTGATCATCTGTTGTTAAATTGATAACGAAAAGCCTTTTTCTAATTGGTATAATAATACATTTAGTCCTCAATACTTACATATTCTATCAAATTGGTCCTAATTCTAAATAATTCAATAAAAATAACCCTTTGTATTTACAAATTCTATCAATTTAATCCTCAATATTCCTAACCAAAGCTTTGTGTTTTAGTCACACCTATAAATTTGTAAAATCTAAAAAAGAAAAAGAAAGACTTTCATTTCTATAGATTAAGATAACTTTATTTCTTGAAACTTCGAGTCCAAACTTAATTATTAAAAAGGGAATCCTAAATTCTTGAACCTTAACCCTTATTTAACTGATAATGGAATAGAAACCGGAGCTAAATTTAATGAAAATAGATTCCAAAATTCTAATGGCGTTGACAAAAGGTGAAATCTCCTGCAAATAAAATAGGGGTGAACATTCGTCATATATTTTTGTGACGTTTAAAATTATGCATTGAAAACCGACGTTTTATATTTTTGTGAGGTTTTAAATTTTTAGATATTAATTATGTGTCATATATATATATATATATATATATAGAATTAATCTTTGTTTCTTTTTCTTCATTCGAATTAATCTGTTGTAAATACAAGTATACAACAAGAACAACATTCAAAAGTTTAAATTTAAAGCATTCCATAATGTAACATTTTCTACAATTGAAAACCAACGTTTGATATCAAATTTAATGCTCACCACCAAACTTTAAACATGTCTCCACGATTTATACCTGCTATCGCCAAGGTTGAGACCATTTCATTTTCTTTCTTTTCTGCCATCGAAAATATAACACTACTTACCTTCTTAATTTTCCTCTCAATATCTACAAATGTTGATTGTAGTGACTATGATCTCCTCGACTTGTTTGCATACCAGTTGAACACCACTTTAGAACCAATTTCTAAAAATATAAATACTTTCAATGCTACTGAATCAACATCATTCGCTGCAAGAAGACTTGAAAATGGAGCTCATTAAACTTTGTATGTATATAAATATATAAAATAAATGGAATGGATGTGCGTTTATATCAAATTGTTTTGCAATATTAGAATAAAAATTGACCCACAAATGAATGTGTGATTGTTCATTTGGATAACAATCTATTGTTTTGTTGTTAGAAGTCAAAATTTAGCAAATTGTTTCATTGAAAAAAATTGAAAATTATTTTTATATTTGTGAAATATAGTGTGGGAGGGAGGGATAAACATATATAGTGTTGAAAGTTTTAGAATTTGTAAATATGAAGAGTTAAATTTATTAATTTACTTAGAATTAGATTCAAATTGATAGAATATGTAATCAGTAGCATCTGTTGGTAGAATGAGTAATTAACTTGTGATTAAGAGATACTATAATTATGCTCGAGATTCAAGTTCAATACACGTGATTCGTCCAAACCTATAAAAACCCTAAGTTTAAAGTCATTATAATTTTTTTAATAAATAAATGTATCAATCTTTCAATATTTTCCCTTCTATTTGATTTTCTTTGTTATTTTCTATCCAAAGAAAATATTATTATTATTATTATTATTATTATTATTATTATTCGGTTTTTAATTTTCTCTACAAAAACAGACTTCACTTCAATCCCCAGCTCTGTTTTAATCTATCTGTCTGTTCAATAATTATTAATAAATAAATATAAAATAATTGCCCTTTTGTTACCTCTTCTTTAGGGTTCCTCCCTCCATCTCTCGTCTTCGATAATTTTGACTTGAAGAAAAGGCCATTTCTTTGCAAAGGGTTTTTGCTTTTTAAACCACTTTTTTTCTTTTTTCAAATTCCTTCCCCCTTTGAATTCCTTTATTTAAAAAATAAATAAATTATTTTACTCTATTTTTTTGGCCTGAAAGAAACAATTTGGTTGAAGATTCAGTTAATAGTGAGAGATTTTTGTTTTGGGTTTTCTCTTTTTTTGTTGTAATTTTGAATTGTAGATAAAAATGGACGCTTCTGAGACTCTTAAGCAAATTGGCGATACTTCTACAGGTCTGATATTTTATTCCTTTTCTTTTAATTTACTCAATTTATACTCTCTTTTTGTATGTAAAATTAGTTTTGGGTTAGCTTGATAGTTTGGTTTAAGCTCAAATTTCAACTAAGTTAAAATTGAAATGTTTAAAGTTAAGAACTTGATTGATTTTTTAACAAAATAATGAAATTAGATCTGGGATTATTGGGTTTCCAATGTTTATGTTAGGTATTATGTTGTGAATAATACATTTTGATTCTAATTTTAGGTTGTTGCTTTGTTTCATAGTGGCATTGGCATTTTTTACATTATTGGAATTATAAAGTTTGAATTTTGAGTACTAAGGTACTGCAGCTTAATGATTTAAATGTGCTGTTGCTTTGGTTATATTAATTGACTTTGATTTCGAATAATCGCATTTGAGAAAAATGTTTATAGTACATATGGAGACATTTTTCTCCCTTCTCTGCCAATTCCAAGGATCAAACTTGTGTGTCTAACTGTTTTGGCTTCCCCTTGGCCTTGGGCATACAGTAAAAAGTTGCTTTTGTGGCGGTGCATGGTGGATTAGAATAGATAGTTGATTGCTTGCTGTTTGATCTTAAGGGAAAGGGTAAAACAAAGACCCCTTGTTCTTTCTTGTATTATTATCATTATTATTTTTGCATAATTTTGTGTGGACTTTATGTTCTGGTGAGAAGTTTGGATTAATTGATGTTCTTTTCAGGGACACTTGTTGGCACCTATTTTAAGTGATATGACATGTACCTTATGTTGTGATATTTTTTTCCTCTTCTGTTTAGGAGTATATTTTTAGTAAAATTAGCTTTACTATGATGCAGGAGGTGCAGTATTTGATGCATCACAATATGCGTTTTTCGGAAATGATGTTCTTGAGGAAGTTGAATTGGGGGGATTAGATGAGGAGGAGGATTTACCTGCAGTTGGACTTGATGAAGAGGAGTTTTTATTTGATGGAGAAGAGGTTAATATTCTTTTTCTTTTCGGTTCTGTTTTTCCTTTCTTCATTGTTCTTGCAAATTTATACAATGTAGGACAAAAGCAGTGGTTACTTGCTTGAGAAGTAAATCTCTCCCTTCTAAAAATGATGCTAATAAGTAGCCTTCTAGAGTTATGGTGGATGCTTTTCTTTCCCCTGTGCCCTTGAACAGATAGAGGCCTCCACATTTGATTAGTGGTTGGCATTCTATTTTTGTTTGTCGAGTAAAACTTTGCAGTAGCTCATATTATACATTGTTCTAAACGTCTCTGCAAGACTTTACAAACCTTGAGGCAATGTTATTTATAAGTTGACAGCGTAATCATCTTGGTTGGGCTGTTTTCTGAAACTAATTTACTTCTCTTTGTGACTTCTTCACAATGAGAAATTAGCTCTTGTGTACTTCTTTCTGAGAAAGTTATATTGTACAAGCTGCCGTGATGTAGTGGCTTGGTTATCCTGCATTTGTTTTGGAGATTGTGTTACTTGTACTTAGGTGCTTCTTGAAGTAACATTTGTTGTTTCTCATATGCTATCGCTTCCCAGAGAAAATATGTTGAGAAGGTATTAGGGAGCTTTTCTCAAGGATTTCTCATGTGCTTTATTTATCTGTTCCTTTTATTGAGGGAAAGACCTGGAATTATATGAATTCCCTTGCACCTTCAACCTGAAACTTTTCTCACAACACCTCTTTCCTCAGAAGGATAAGGATATTTGAGTTTACAACTTCTAGTTATGTATGAAGCCTCCTTGATGGAATAAGTTTGTGGGATGTTTTATACCCATCATGCAGAAGTTTTAGACAAAAACTCAACCCGTGTTGCAAGATATAGAAGACTGTCCCTTTCTTCTTGAGTTGTTCTTCCTTGTATCCCTGGAATAGGAAACTTAAAATGGTTTCTAATGCAGTTAAAATTTCATGTTCTAATCAAGAGTTTATCACTTTAGGTGATACTTTTGGCACATGTAACTAACTAATTTTCAAGATCATTCATCTCATATTTGATTTTAGTAGAATATTTCATATGCTTGATGCTTGGTCTAATTTCTCTTCATTTTCAAAGGTAAGTCCACTACATAATTTACTATATTTTAGAAATAGTGGTATACTCAAAAGATGTTTTCCTGTCCTAAGGGTTAGCTTCTAATTTCATTTGTTAACTAATAATGTATTGTCTTCTCATACGTGGGGCTAAATCAGTTTAATCCTCTCAACTATGCTAGAAATGGATCTGTTGAGAGTTCAATCATGCAATAGTTGGTGCAGATGCCTCTGGAACCAAATTTACTGTTAGCTTTAGGCCTTATTTCCATGCTGACTGAATTTAAGGATGAAATCTCGGTATCAAACTGAAGCCCCACCTTACTTTTAAGCTTGTTCAGATTCTTAAGATTGACAAAAAAATGTTTCACCAACTCCTTTCCAAACTCTACCAACAGTGTTGTAACGAGATTGGTCCTCCAAACTTCTATTATAACTGTCAAGTAAGAGCATTGCCATTAGCATTAAGCTGCTTTTATAATGAACCTTAACTTTGCTTTATAATTTGGGTTAATTTTCTTATAGTTCTTCAAAAAGATGATTTCCTTTTAATTTATATCTCCTTGTTTGCTAGTCTCTAGATAAAATCTTTTGTACTATTAAAAAGCCATAAAGGGATAAAGTTCCTATTTTTTTCCTTGATGTTTCTGGAAACCACAGTTCACCTCTGGCAAGTATGGAGATGCATGATTCTTGGTGGTTAATTCTGGTCTAGCATTGATGATTAAGAGTTTGCTTATGTTACCTTGTGATTTTGTTGCAGTTGAACACAACCATCAATGGACCAAGAGGCTCAGGGATTGTTGGTGACAGGGGATCTAGAGAAGGTGAATTTGTTTATCTCATTACTTAATTTATGTTTTTGAGGTCCAATCATTTTTGGTTTTGTTTCTTATAGCTCTTTATATGTTATACTTGGTATCAATGCTGATAAAATAAGATATCCGGGGATGAAGTTGAAGAAATATCAAAAAAATAGATCGGGATAACTGTTTCCGGCGTGTTTTAGGTTGTTGATTTCATATCTAGATAAAATAAATAGAAAAATGTGGGTTGGTTATATCCGGATTATGATCAATTTATTTGGTGTAAGGTCATTGCTTGTAACATTTGATAAGACTCCTATACAGTGCAGTGGATATGCTTTCTGTAATATAGTTGAGTAGAAGATAAGATGATAGATAGTTTTACTAAAATTCTTGGATGGATTCCCTTTGGTGGTTAAGAGGTTGCCTATTGAGTGGGTTGGGTTATTCAAGTATCTTAAGCATCTAAAGTCTGAACATCATTGAATATCCAAACGTTGGAACTGAACAACCTTAATGTGTATGCTGAAGAACTTTTTATTATATCAAGAAGCTTAAAATTTAAATGTTTTAACAAATGTTTAAGAATTTGCTCCCTTCCTTTGCTTAATGTGTTCCACGATGACACATTACTATCATAATCAATAATCATCATCTGACACTTTGCAAGGTTTCCTTTAATACCTTTTAACAATCATCATGCTGACCATGGTTTTCTCCTTCAAGGTTCATCTGTTGCTGAATGGGCACATGGGGAGGAATTACCTTATTGGCTTGGTCAGCAGGCTCTTGAAACTGAAAGTGTTCCCAGAGACAAGCACTGGTCATCACAACTGTCACCCAATTTGGACTCAAAGCATCTCTACAGGACATCCTCATACCCTGAGCAGCAGCAAAAGCAACATTTTTCTAGTGAACCAATTCTAGTTCCAAATTCTTCTTATAACAAGCCATACCCTCCTCCGCCTGGTGGCAGATCCCATCAAGCTTCACCAAACCTAAATTCTGGTCACTTGAATAATCCATATATGGTTGGCGGATCACAAATGGCACCTTCACCAAATCTCTCTGGCTTCTCTAGTTCTCAGTTTCAAATGCCACATTTACATCAGGGGTTAAATTATGGCAGGAATATGCCCGACTTTGCTCCTGGTCTTTCTGGCAATAGTTTGCCATCAAATCAATGGGGGAGCCAGCCAAAATTGCATGGTGGAGATAATTCCAGTGTTTTGACCAATATGTTGCAACAACAGTTACCTCATCAAAATGGTTTGATTACATCACAATTAAGGCCACAGCTGCAGGCACACCAGCAGAGGCTGCAGCACCCTGTTCAGCCATCATTTAGCCATTTATCAGGGGTTCAATCTCAACTGGTTAATCCTCATCGTTCTCCATCACCACCTCTAATGAACAAATTTGAAGCTATACTTGGTATTGGTGATCTGAGAGATCAAAGACCAAAATCAGCTCAAAAAAGTAGGTATTCTCAGCTGGGCTTTGATAGCAGTGGAATGAAGAGTGATATTGGATGGCCTAAATTTAGATCCAAATACATGTCAACTGATGAGATTGAGGGCATTCTTAGAATGCAGCTCGCTGCAACTCACAGTAATGATCCTTATGTGGATGATTATTACCACCAAGCTTGTCTTGCAAGAAAATCTGCTGGGGCAACATTGAGACATCATTTTTGCCCAGCTCATCTCAGGGATCTTCCTTCCCGAGCACGTGCAAATGCTGAGCCACACGCTTTTCTCCAAGTTGATGCTCTTGGGAGGGTACCTTTCTCTTCAGTTCGCAGGCCTCGCCCACTTCTTGAAGTTGACCCTCCAAATTCTTCCTTTGTCACCAACAATGATCAGAAAGCTTCTGATATGCCCCTTGAACTGGAACCAATGCTTGCTGCTAGAGTTACAATAGAGGATGGTCTATGCCTTCTTCTTGATGTAGATGATATTGATCGGTTATTGAAGTTTAATCAGTTGCAGGATGGTGGAGCCCAGCTGAGACGAAGACGACAGGTTTTGTTGGAAGAGCTGGCTGCATCACTTCAATTGGATGACCCACTTGCCAAGAATGGCCACACAGATGAACTTGCTCAAAAGGATGATCTTGTGTTTTTACAGATAGTTGCCCTCCCCAAAGGCCGGAAGTTGCTTGCAAGGTACCTTCGGCTTCTTTTTCCAGGTGATGAGCTTATGCGAATTGTCTGCATGGCCATTTTCCGTCATTTAAGATTCTTGTTTGGAGGCCTTCTGACTGATCCAGGAGCGGAAACTACTGATAACCTTTCGAAGGTTATTTCCTCATGTGTTCATGGCATGGATCTTCGTGCACTTAGTGTCTGTCTTGCAGCTGTGGTTTGTTCTTCAGAGCAGCCCCCTCTTCGCCCTCTTGGAAATCCCAGTGGAGATTGGGCATCTCTTATTCTGAAGTCTGTTCTTGATAGGGCAACAAAACTCATGATTGATTTTAGAGCTGCTGGCAATTACAATATGGCCAATCAATCTCTTTGGAAGGCCTCGTTCAACGAATTCTTTAACCTTCTTACCAAGTATTGCATAAACAAATATGATACTGTGATGCAGTCCTTGCGTATGCAGGTCAAACCAAATGTGGCCATCGATGAATCAGATGTTACAAAAGCAATTAAAAGAGAAATGCCAGTTGATCTTTTACATGCATGTTTACCTCACATCAACGACCAGCAGAAAAAGCTGATATTGGATCTCTCTCAGCGGTCTTTGGTTGTAGGACAGTCATGATGGCAGAAGTTTTGAATTCACACATTGAAGTATTATACGAGCAAATGATGCCATATGCTGGAAGGAATGCGATTAGCCATACCATTGCCTTATGCAGCTACGGTGGAGCTCTCCGAGGATTTTTAAAGGTTGATATGATAGCCCCTTCCAGATTTTAGTCTTACTAGTCAGTGTTCTTCTATCTTTAATAACATGCTGCTTTTTTAGCAAAACATACAAGTTGGCCAATGTGTATTGTGATACAACCCTGGTGAGATATTTTTGATATTCTTGGGTCCTTTCCATACATTGGAGCTTATTTTGATGCTCTGTTGTCTAGAGATGTAGTATGTACATGGTTCAGTACGGAAGATTGCCCGCATTCCGAGTATTATTTTCCAAGGAGGTGGGATGGATCATGTGTTGTTCTCTGTTGGAAGAGTCCCCATGCCGGAAGGTATGACAGTGTTGGCTTTGAAACTAAAATGGTGATTTTAGCTTTAATATGGGTAGCATTGTTGCTTTTGGTTTGAATCTTGTTTGTGATTTTTTAATTTCATGGAAGAATGGCTGTTGGATTCTTCTTTGGCCCTTTTTATTCTACTATATATGTATGCATGTATATATTATTATAATGTCATTTGAAGTTCTTACCCTATATTTTGTTTGGAAACTCAGGCTCTATGTTCTTAATGATATGGTATAGTATGGGAAGGCAGGCTTTTTTTCATGGCTTTTCTAGCTCCACCTTTGATGATTGTACATCTGAATATAAGTGTAATTTTTCATTTTATAAATTAAAGGCTTATCGGTTAAAAATAAAAAAATAATAACTCTCCCCCCACCACCGCTCTCCCTTCCCTCTTTCTCTCCCCACCGTCGCCACTCCCGGTTGGCCATCTTCTTGGCATTTTCTATATTATTTGGCTTTCTTAAGTTGCAAATTACTTGTAGAATCCTCGTAACTATTATACATTTTCCTTTTCAGCTGTTTGAAACGGGTTTAGAGCTTTCACTTGCTCGCCTGAAAGCTCTTACTAAATTTGCTATTGGCATGGGATTAACTCAGGTGATTTTGGTCACTCCTATAGGGGAGAGCAGTTTGGGAGAGGGACGGGGTGAGGGAGGTTTTTTTTTTTTTTTTAATTTAATATTAATATAAAATTTAAATTCGTTATTATATTTTTTTGAATATTTATGGATTTTTATAAATTCTTAAATTTTATATTATTATTTTTTCAACAATATTATTTTTATATATTTTTAAATTTATTATATATATTTTAAGATATTTATGTATTTGTATAGATTTCTTTGATTTTTTTAGAATTAGGATAAAATTGAAAATATTTGTAAATTTTGAGGGTTAATTTTTAAAATTTTGACTAAATTAATATAATATGTAAAAGTTGAAGGTTTTATATCGACTTTTAAACTGTCACATCAACTTGTCATTTGTGATTTTAATAGAAATGACTAAAATGACCAAATTATATAATGTGAGTGCTTAAATTGTAAATATTTTATTTTTGTATAATGGGTGTGTAGTTTAACCTTGAATTAATTACTTTGTTGAAAATTTTAAATCCAATTTTTTTTTTTTTTTTGTTTTGCCGAACTGTAATTTACCTAACCTTAATTACTCAACAAAATTCAATGCATGTAGAATCATAATGGCGTCCAGTTGTGAAATTGGATTTTGATCAGATCCTTAAATAGAAGGTTAAGTTATTTTATTGTCTTTTTCATCCAGATTAAAGTCCTTAATCATGTGCGTTGGTTCTTTACTTTTTGAGCATTTTATTTATTTATTTTATAGTTTATATTCAAGGTCCGTAAGTTAAAAATATAAAAGGTGCTACTATTACAGTTTTTATAAACGTTTATGGTATTTATTTTGAGATATGAACCCACAAAAATCAAAGGGGGTGAGATTGTTTACCAAATAAATAAAATGTGATCAACTTTAAGCAAAGTCATTTTGGGCTGCTAAATGTACAATTAATTAGACATATCTTGCCGAAAGGTAAATAATCCTTCTTAGATAACTTTTTGAAATTTAATAATAAAAATTTGATAGCTTTTTAATAAAAAAACTGTTGAAAAAAAGGTAAATAGTTAAGGGTGATTTATCATTTCATGAAAATTACGTTAATTAGATATGACTTATCACTCAATAAAAAATAGTGGAAAAAATAAAGGTTAGTGTGTTATATATATATATATATATATATAGTCTATTTGATATTTAAGTTTGACATTAACGGTTAACTTAATATTTGAGTTTGATTTTAATGTTTACTTTGGTATTCGAATTTTTTTAGTTTGATATAGAGGTGTCCATTGGCCGGGCGGCCCGGCCCGACAGCCCGCCCGAAATATGGGAGGGTTCGGATAAAAATATAGGCCTGAAATATGGGTTTGGTAAAAAAATGCCCGTTTAAAAAATGGGTCAGGCCTCGGGTGCCACTTTTTTGGCCCGAGCCCAACTTGGCCTGGCCCGAATATAATAAATATTTTTATTTTTTTTATTTTAAAATATTTTTAAAGTACTTTTTTGTTATTTTTTTATTTTTAAAATAAAATTTTGGTGTTTATTAAAAAAAGGGGCCGGGCTCTAGCTTAGGAATTTTTTCCAGGCTGAGCCTGGACAAAATTCCAGGCCAATATTTTTGGCCGGGCCTAGGTCGTAGGCTAAAATTTTTTGGGTCCGGCCCAGCCAATGGACACCTCTAGTTTGATACTTGTGATTTTTTTTTGTCTCAATTTGGTATCTGAGTTTGGTTTTAATGTTCAATTTGGTACTTAAGATTTTTTTTTGCCTGATTAAGTACTTATGTTTTTTTACTAGAGCACACATGTCAAACATTCATTGGGCCACGTGATGTCGTTTGGTTTGAGTACGAAATTGAACATTAAAGCCAAACTCATGTGCCAGATTGGGACAAAACAAACTCAGCTACCAAATTGAATATAGAAACCAAATTTAGGTACCAAATGGTACATTAAACCAAAAACAAATACTTTTTTGGTTAAAATGTCATAAGTCTCTGTACTATTCAAAAATTTAGAATTTAGTCCTTGTACTTTTATTTTCAAGAATTTAGTCTCTCTACTTTTTAAATTTCAAAATTTAAGTCCGGCTGTTATTACTATTTTTTTTTTTGTTAAATTCAAGTTCATAACATCATTTTTTTAATGACACGGCTACCAAGCGAGTATTTTTTTAATTTCAAAATTGACATGCCAACAAATTTAACAAAATAATTAACCATGCTAACAATTGGAACTAAATTTTGTAATATGAAAAATAGAAAGACTAAATTCTTGAAAATAAAAATACATAAACTAAATTCTAAAATTTTAAAAATTAAACATACTTATGATATATTTGAACATAATTTTGAATGTGTTTATGCATTTTATTGTGGAGCCACCAAGTCAAATCGTGGTTGAGGTGGATTTAGGTCAAGGCTTTGACCTCTAGAAAATTGATGTGCACTAAATTCTGCCGACCAGAAGGCTTATGATCATGTTATGTGGCTTTGTGTTTTGTTTTTGTTTGTTGCTTTGTTGTGTTTGCTTGACTTTGGGGGCATCTGTAGGATCCTTTCATCTTCTTTCCTTAGCTTATCATCAATTTGAATGAATGATTCATTTATTGCCATATATGTATATATATATATATAACAATGGACCCTCCTACTTCCAGTCATATTTTGGAACATCAGTTGTTGAATCTCAGTGAACTAAAAGTTTAGTGCAATTCAAAAGAGGCTTGGTCTTTCTTTAATTTTTAAGGTAAATTATAATTGAGGTTATTGAATTATTAATATTATTCAAAAGTTTTCATTCAAGTTATTAGCCTGGTCAAATTTGATGATATATGGCCTTCTTCGTTCGCACCTGCTTGCACCAATCAAAAGTTATTCTTTCTCTTCTTTTTTATAGTTCAAGTTTTTCTTATGAAACCGCTTTGAATGTCATGAATTTATGAACCAATTTTCATACAGCTTTCTTCTTCAATTTCTAACACTGACCGTTAGATTGACTTGGATCTAATGTATGTTCTTCTACTCATTGATGGGTATTAATCCACTGTATTGATCATCAAATCATCACTTGGAGCTCTCTAGTTGGACTTTAAAAGAACATTTAATAATCCAGTGACTTAAACAAAAACTTTTGAATAGTCCAATGACTTGTATGTAAACTTTTAAACAATTCAGTGGCCATTTTTTTATAAAGTTGAGTGACCAAAATGTAAACTTGCTAATACTTCAATAATCTTAGTTATTTTACCCTATTTTTAAGGGTAAATTACACCATTAGTCACTAAACTATGGGTAAATTTTTGTTTTAGTCACTTCACTAAAAAAGTTACAGTTGGTCACTGAACTATTCAAAAGTTTTCATTTAAGTCACTGAGCTGTTAAAACCAATGCTATATGACTTTCTCGGTTCGCACTACTTGTACCAATCGAAAGATCTCTTTCCCTTCTCTTCTATAGTTTAGTTTTTTTTTTCATGAAACAGTTTTGGACATCACAAATCTACAAACCAAAATTCAAACGGTTTTTTTCTCTAATCTTCAACACTGGCCATTAGATTGATTTTGGTCTAAGGTATACTCTTTTACTCCCCAATGGGTATTGATCAATTGTACCAATCGTCGAATCATCATTTGGAGCTCACTGTCGAAACTTAAAAAAAAAAAAAACTTAATAGTCAAATGACTTAAATAAAAACTTTTAAATAGTTCAATGACTTAAATAAAAACATTCAAATAATTAAATGATCAAATTGTAACTTTTTTTAGTTACCGATAATTAAACCATCTGTGAAGTTTACCCAAAATTTTAAAACATTGATATTTTTTATATAAGAATTTACTTGAAGTGAATGAACGAGCAACAAAGGAAGAAGACTGTACTAAGGTTTAACCCCTTCATTGTTGACAAAAAACAAGCAAGCAAGCAAGCGAAAGAGTGGGGTTAGAACATGGGCGAGCGGAAAACGCCAAGGCGATAGTGAGACATCGATCAAAGCGAGCAAATCCGTCTTAAAGTAACTCTCAGTCTCGTGACGATGGAATCGGCACAGAATTAACATGGACTGAATTTAGGGACAATAAAGTTTAAGATGAACATCAAAACCCCAAAAAGTATTGCTTTCTCTCATTTTCAGCTAACTCAATGACAGGCACACCAAACTTGAATGATTCATATATTGCCAAAAACATATACGTTTAACGATGGAAATGAACAGATGGATAAAGACAAAAATGTCAAAATAAGAGGTCACTGGATTCTCTTACTTCCGGTCATATTTTGGGACCTCAATCTCACTGTATTGTTGGTATTCAACCACCGTAACAATTACGTTTTCTATTAATGGATAATATAATTTTTGGTCCCTAACTTTCGCAATTAAACTCATTTTGGTATCTATGTTTTTTTGTTCGTTTTGATATTTGAACTTGGATTCTATCGAGATATAATGATGTGACATGCGTTATTAGATTGAACAGGCTGAAAACTAATTTATATAACGGTGCGAACAAAGGGGTTGAACCGACTAACTCGAAAACTGCTAGGAATTGGTAAAAATCGAAAACTAGGACAAAAATCAACCATTGAAAAGGTTGGACTGATTTACTAATTTTTTTAGATTTTTATGAATTTTTAATTATTTATTTAATTGTTGTGGGTCTAACGATCGAACAAATTGAACTAGTTGAATCGGGAATCGGTGATATGACTTATTTAACCATCGATTCAATTATTAAAACACTAAATGTGACGCTTTGAAATTGTATCACATCATTGCCTGAAAATTTATATAATTTTTTGTAATTTTCAAGTGATGATGTGCCACAATCTTAGAGTGTCACATCATCAAATTTTTATAATTTTCAAGTTTAGGGATCAAAACGGACTTAGTTGTCAAGTTCAAGTGTCAAAAGTAGATTAAAAAAATTACAGGTACTAAAATGAACCTAGTTGTCAAATTTAAGGACTAGAATTATACTACCCCTTTTAAAATAGTTAAAATATGCTATAAGTTCATGTGCTCTTCTCAAATTTAAAATTTAGTCCTCTTTTCAAAATTTAGGTTCAATTGTTAACACTGTTAAATTTTTTATTAAATTGATTGATGTGACATTTTGAAATAAAAAATACTCACTTGACCGCCATGTTATTAAAAATTGATATTTAATGAACATAAATTTAACAAAATAATTTTAACAATGTTAACAGTTCAACCTGAATTTTGAAACCTGAAAAGTAAGAGGACTAAATTCTTTTGAAAAAACTAAATTTCAAATTTACAAAGAGTACAAAAATTTATGGCATATTTTAACCTTTTAAAAAAAATACTCAAACACAATAAAGTAAGGTTTAGTCATTAGTGCCATTGAAAACACCTTTTATCATATAGTGTTTGGAAAGCAACTTAGTAATTAGATTTGGATGTAACGTGTCTGAGAGGATATTTGTTGTTCTAAAAAAACATTTCTCATATTGACAACATCACTCGTTATAGCATAAAAAAAATAATATTGGATCATACTTCATAACTTCATTTGTAGGTGAATGATGATGAGTAATAACTCAACAAATATGAAATCTTTGGAGTAATTAGATAAAATTGCATATGGTATTTATTTTTCTTTTTATTTTTATTAGTAATTATAGTCTTGTTGCTTTCTTAGACTAACATATTATATATGATGATTTTAATTCAATTTTGTTACTTGTTTGGATTTTTTATTGTGTCGACATTTTATAGTAATTAATATTTTTAATATATATAAATTATGTAATCAGTATAATTATAATTTGTACTACCAAATCGGGAATTATGATGTAATTATATTCTCTCAGTCAAAAACTTTTAGAAAATTACAATTCTTTGTCTCTTGTAATTACTACCCTAATAATTACATTTCAATCCAACCACTTTGTGCTATCCAAACATAACCTTAATTTTTAATATTTTTATATAAAATTTAGATTGAATTGAATTAAATAGCAACAAAAATCAATTTCATTGAATTACTTCTTTTGATTTTTAAAAAATTATTTATATATAAATATATAGAGAGAGAGGAGGATTTATTTTATTTTTTGTACGATTAACATTTTAATGATTCAACCGCCATATTTTACATTCCATCCATATAGATCATGCATGTAAAACTTTAAATATTTTTTAATTATTTATTTTATGTAAAAACTATTAATTGTTTAATAAATATTAATATACTCTTTTAATATTGAAATGATAAAGATATCAAATCGGTCCAAAAATTGCATGGGTGACAAGTACAATTATATTGAAAAATTCAATGATTGGATTGTTAAAAGGTTAATTGTAAAAAAATGAAAGGATGTAACCGGTAAAAGGTTTTACACCTTTTCATATATTTTGTATAATTAATAATTTAAAGATTAACTATTGAATTTATCGATATAAAACCCTAAGTCCCAAATCCTAATTTATGCATGCAAATTTTAAACCGATCCTATATCTCTATCATATTAATTTAAAATGTGTATATATATTAATATTTGTTAAACAGTTGAAAGTCTTATACATAAAATAAGTAGTAAAAAGATTTTATTTTATATTAACTTTGACATATATATATATAAATGAAACTTGATATTTAAATCGTTAAAATATTAATAGTAGAAAAATATACGAAATGAATTTTACTCTAATGGAGATGGAATATTCCTTATAAACCCTCAGTGACAGCTACTAAAAAAATATTGCATTCCCTCATTTTCAGCACGCCAAACTTGACATCTACCATTGCCTGCCTATATTAACTTCTTAACAACTTACGCCATTGCCATGCCTAATTTAATAATAATAAAAGAACAGAGGTCAAATGGATGTAATCTTCGAGTAAACAGTTTACTTAATTGTCTTAATTAAATAAATTATTTAATTTTAAAATTATATAAAATATAAAATATGTTGCTTTGATCTAATATACCTAAAATTATTCATAATCTTCCAGTATTTGAATAGGAGGATAAACGTACTTCAATACGTCCGAATCCATATTCTCTTATATAGACAATAATATTGATACCGCGAGAATATGTGGTTTTGATATTAAATAAACATTGCAGTCACTAATTACTGGCTAGGCTTAATATAATATTTAGTATCTGAATTTAACAATTTTTTTTCTAATTTAGTAGTTAAACTGTTTTTTTTGTTTAAATTGGTATTTGAATTTGACACTTTTTTTAATTTGTACCTAAATTTTTAGTGGTTCAATTTGATACTTGAACTTAGTACTTTTTCTTGATTTAGTACCTAAACTTGTTAAATATCATACAAATTACCTCAAAACACTAGAGGTGTTAAAAATTCATGTTTTGCCAAAAATATAAATCGGTGTTAGAGGAAATTGTGTTAAAAATTTATGCATTGAATTATGCTTAACAATTTGATGTTGAATAAGAAAATAATAGTTTTAAAACCCAAATAAAAGAACTTCATTATTTTAAATTAATAAAATGAAATAAATTAATTAAACTAAAAGTAATAGAACATTTAAAATACATGAAGGAAATATCATGTCATCTATCATATGTCAATCATACATTGATTATTTTTGCTACATCGTAAAAAAATAACATTGTTAGTATATTGGAATAATTTGTATAATGCTTGACAAGTTTAGGTACCAAATTAAACAAAAAAATTAGGTACCAAATTAGGAAAAGAGTCAAATTCAGGTGTGAAATGGACTAAAAAACTAAGTATCAAATTAAAAATTTGTTAAGTTCAGAACCAAATGTTATATTAAGCCATTAACTTGATATATACTAGAGTTCATCACACCCAAAATGTAAGTGAATGAAAATATTTTATATTAAAGAAAAGATTTATAAAATTATTTCAATGAGTGATTATTGGTAGAGTGGTACGAGATTTTATATGAATTTGTTGGTATTGTGTTTGATTTTCGAGTATTACTTTTCAATTGTTCTTTTAATATTATATAAAAGTATGAAAAGATAAAAATACCTTTATAATAATATTAATTACCTTTTAAAACAAGAGTGGTTTAATAATTTTTCTAGCCGAATTGGTATTTGATTAATTCGTGACACTTAATAAAATATTTAAATAATTTGAACCCCATGTGATAATCTGATGGTCGAGAGTGTTCACCGCTCTAAGTATGGCCTGAGTTCGAATCGCGCTAGTCGCGTTTATTGCTCGGGTTTTGCCCTGTTATTGTAATTCACCAAAAAAAAAGTTAAAATAATTTGAGTTAAAAGAGTATAATAATTCTTTTCCAAAATTATTATCATCAAATGGTTTGTTGAAATTGAATTAATTAAGTGTTTATAATTGATCCAATTAATTGTTTTCATCTTTTAGTCACATTTGTTCTGCCTTCCCCAATTTTCCTTCCTTGTGTATTTTGCAAGTTCTAAAGGCTAAGTTAAGCCCTACCCACCATTGCCAAATTAGCTTCTCGATTGGAAAGCATTAATGATATCTACCAAAAACTTCAACTATATTAACTAAAATTACAACTTCTACCTAATTCTCTTTGGTTAAAATATGCTTAAAGTCCCTCTATTCTTTATATATTTAGAATTTAGTCCTTCCATTTTTATTGTGGTTTGATGTAACGGTAAAACAAATTGCACTCCTAAAGAGAAAATGCAGATTTGAACATTGGAGACAATATTGTTAGGAGATACAACCACAAACTCCAAATATGGATCATAAGGCAAAAAAGAGAGATTAAAAATCAAGTCTAACTATGGTGTTTGGTGTTAGGATAGTTTCTGAAATAAAATTAAAAATTAAATTAAATTCTATTTTTATTTAGTTTATAATTATTTCAATTTTTATGATATAAAAATAAAAATTTCTTTAAAATACTGTAAATTTTTTCAAAAAATATTATAATTAATTTTTATTTGCTTAGAAAACTTAAAAGAAGAAGAAGATATTTATGATTTTAAAGAATTTAAAATCGTATCCAACAAAACCCAACTCAATCTTATTGGTCCCTAGAAATAAGATTGGAGGCCAGGTCAAACCAAATATTATTGGCTTAAATTTAGAAAATACTAAAAAAAAAAAAACCCTAAAAAATTGATCCATGCAGGGTAGAGTAAACATGAAGAAAGGCCTACCACTGACCATATATTAAATTTATTTCATTTCGCTTTATTAAATTGTATCTAATTTTGATTTGATTATTATTTTTGAAAGTTTACATAAATATAATCAATGTTAAGGGTGTTTACAGTTTTAGATGTAACCTAAATTGAATCACGCTAATTATATTGATTGTTCGGATTTTACTCTATTATTATAATTCACCAAAACAAATACATAAATAAACATAGTGTGATGGTTAATATAATTATAACACAATTATAAGTACGATATTATTACAAACATCCAAATAATTAAAATAAAATTTACCCATCTAATTAAATTTAGACAAAATTAAAAAACTATAGTTATTAATTAAATTATTCAATCCAAGATAAAATAATAATAATTTTAATATAATTTTAAATATATATTTAAATTAATTTTAAGTTTTATTTAAATAAGATGAAAACGATTTATAATTTTCATCTAAATTTTAAATATATATATATATATAAATTAAATTTATCTTTTATTTAATTCGTTTAAGTCTTTAACCTTCTATTTTTATATTGATTTTAAAAAGGTTTAATTACAAAATTTGCAATCACATTATACTATTTTTTTACTTAGGTATTTTTGGTACCTAAATTATCAAGTTCACCTCATTTTATTCAAAATCATATAATGTCCAATAGAAATATGTCGCGTATTATGTTTTGAATGTAAATTGAGATAAAATTGATAGTTTAAGTATCACTTTTAATAAAAAAATCTTTATAAGCTTCTAGCTAAGAAAAATAATATAGTTTTAGGGTTAATTTTATATGACATAATGTCAAATTTAGTTTTTAATGTTTGCATTTTTATCAATTTGGTTATTACTCTTTTTTGTTAAATTTGATCCTCAACTATTTTAAAAGAGTCAAATTGAACCATTAACTTTTAAAAAATCGAATTATTGTTTTTAATAAAATTTGACTAAAATGTTAAATTTTAAACATAACAATCTGCATGGCAATACACATATACTCAGTCAATTTTTTTGAAATTTTAAAAGATTTTATATTTTAAACTATAATTGACCTGACATATAAAAAAAATACATTGTCACATTAACATTGTTAAAAAAAATTTTGTAAGCGTTTCTGTTAAAACAAAGCGTTTTGACTATTTTAAAAATTAATTATCAAATTTAACTAAAAAATAAGAGTTAAATAAAAATACAAATATCGAGGACTAAATTTGAGATTATCCCATTTTATATTTAAGCCACTATAGGATATCTGATAAATATTATAAATAAATTGCAGCTTTATCATATCTCCCAAACCCTAAAAATACCAAGTCAAACCAAATCCAAAACAAACCCCCACTTCTCTAATGTAAAAAAAAATCCTTCCTTTATTTATTCTTCTTCTTCTTCTTCCCAATGGCTTCTGCTTGTGTTAACAACCTCACCGTCGTCTCACCGGAGACCAATTTCCATCCCACGCCACCTTACTCTCCCTACGTTTCGCCGCCTGAGATTCAAGACACGGCTGCAGGTGGTGATTTTGAGTTCAGACTCGAAGAAGATCCCGTCACTATGCTACCAGCTGATGAACTTTTCTCAGACGGTAAGCTCGTACCTTTACATTTCTCAGCTCCCAAACACCCTCCTCCGGCCAATGTTTCCTCCCTTGAAACACCCAAATCTCGCCGTCGAACGGAACCGGAAGTTTCCGGCAAAGCTCCTAAAGGTTCAAGCAAGTGGAGAGAAATTCTGGGTCTTAGAAAATCAACCCAACAAAACAACACTAATCAAAACCCCAAATCTCTTAAACAATTCCTTAAAAAATCATCTTCATCAACAGCCGAGTCATCACTGAGTCTACCATTGTTGAAGGACAACTCGGATAATCATGACTCAGTCCCAAGACTATCCCTTTCTTCTTCATCCTCCACCCATGAAGATCTCCCAAGGTTATCACTTGATTCTGATAACAACAACAAACCAAGTTTCAGTCCTAACCCTTTTGCTCCTTCTAGAATAAGAATGGTTAAACCCAAACCAAACTCTGGGTCCGACACCATCAACAACAACCAAACACCAGTTGTTACTTCCGCCGGCGGGAACAGAACCAGTGACAGTCCGAGAATGAACTCATCTGGGAAAATCATGTTTCAAAGCTTAGAAAGGAGTTCAAGTAGTCCAAGTACCTTTAATGGTGGTCGTCCAAAGCTTAAACAAAGAGGGATTGAGAGATCATATTCAGCTAACGTTAGGGTGAGTCCAGTTCTTAATGTTTTTGGGTTCTTTTCATCTTCTTCACCACAAAAGAACACAAATGGTGGAAGAAACAAAACTAAATGACTGGTCTGGTAATAATAACTTAAGCTTTTTCCCTCTAAGCATTAATTAATGGCAGTAGTAAGTAACCTTTTTAACATTTTCATGTGAAGAATTTGTAGAATTCTAGATGTATATATGCATTTTTTTTAATGTTTATGAATGTTGTTTTTTTAATGAATCTGATATGGGATCTCTGGTTTTTTACTGTTGTTGATGAGTTTGGGGGTTGAATGGATCTTTGTGGGTTTGTGGCACACGCGCGGAAAATGCGCGTTTGATCAGGATTTTTCGGGCTTTGACCAGATTCATTTTGAGCTTATCTAATCTGTCTCTTTCAATGAACTAACTTTTATTTAATACTTACTGTAGCAATAGATTCAAATGCGTAATATTTTTGGGTAAATTACACTCAAGTCACTGAAGTATTTCAGAGTTTCTATTCGGGTTAACTATTTTTTTTCTTTTGAAGTGTACTTGGTGAATAGTGAGAGTAATCGATTTATTTGGTAGAATTTTTTCTGAATAGACTTTAACATTGGAAAATTTATCCAACTGATTTTAGTTGAGAAAACCGATGAAATTAAGTTGACTTCGATTCGGTTGGTTTACTGATATTGGGTTATTGGGTTGAGTTTAGGGTTATTGGATTGAGTTGATATTATAAAATATAAATATATCTTAAATAATTTTAAAATTATGTAAAATAAGTTGATTTTTTCGATCGATTTTAAAAATTGATAACCAACCAAATTAATCAATAAATTGAGGTCAAAATTGACCAATTTGCCCCACCCTTTAAATTGAAAAAATCAAAGGGATCAATTTTTTTCAGAGTAGAATAATTTACTTTAGATCCAAGTTAATCGGGCGGTTAATGTTGAAAATCGATGAAGAAATTTATTTGAATTTTTGTTCATAAATTGGCGATGTTCACAGCCTTCGTTTGATGCACGCAGTGCAAGTGGTTCTATGCATATTAATTATCACTTAATTAACATATTAGAGTTAATTATGTTAATCAATTATTGTTTTGAATGGTGTTACTTTGTATTAATTACATAAATTGAAACTATATTGTGTTATGTTAAAAATGATTTAATTATAATTTGAAGTTTTTCTATTATAATATTTGAATCGATAAGTTAATATAGTTTAATTATATTCAATAATTTAAATAAGAAATATTATTTTACGTTAATTACTACAATTAAAATAAAAATTTAAAAATTAATTAAACATTAAACATATAAACTAACATACATCGCATGTGACATTAGAAATTAATATGTATAAAGTAAGGATGTCAATTTTATACTAGTGCATATTGGCTCGTATCAAGTAGGTACAAATTTCTAATATTTTAAATTAAATTTTATAATTTTTATCTTAACTATTTTTTTCTTTTAATTACAATTAAAATATAATATAATCATTTAATTAAGTTTTTCAATATAATTAATAATTTTAACATTAATATTTTCATACAAGTATATTTATATGTAAGTAATTGAGCTCTATTTAAATGTGTCCTTAAGCATTAATCTTATTAATTATAATTAATTATATTTTATTTGTTAAATTAATTAGTATTTAACAATAACAAAATGTGACATCTAGCTTTTATAAAAATGTTAATATTCATAACATGTACAAAAATCGGTTAATTTATCTAAATAATTTAAAAAAATTAAATACTAAAATAGGTTGTCAGCTGGATTATATACGAAAATGATATGTTTTTTGGGTCGCGCCTATCTGACAAGCGCAACCACTTTTTTATATTAAAATATTCTTTTTTTAATATTATTTTATTGGTGGCGCCTTTCTTATAGGCGTCACTACTTGTATTTTTTTCTCGGATCAGTATATGACTCATGTAGAGATACGAAAATGGTATGGGGTAGGTGGCACCTATGAGAAAGGCACGGCTGGTTGCACCTGTCTGACAAGCTCTACTGGTGCTTAATTTTCCCCTATATATACTCCCCCGAAAATCAAGTGAGCAGAAGATATACACAAAATTTAGCAGAACAGAAGTAAGAAGATAGGGAGAAGAAAGAAATGAAAACAAAAAGAAGGATAAGATATTTTAGTTTATTTCTTTTTAAATAGAATGTAGAGTTATGTTAGTAATTTTATTATTTGAAAGTTATTTTGTTAGGTTATTAATTTTGTTAGTTTCGGATGAAAATTTTGTATTAAAAATTTTATGTAACTTTTTACTATTTGAAATTGTTTTGAGAATTTTGAATTTTTTTAACAGATCTAGTATTAAAGATGGAGAATTAGTTTTTCGTATGCGTTTATTTCGATGGAGAAATTTTGACAACAACCGTGAGATATATATTTGAATGTCGCAAACAAGTAGCAATGAGATTTAATAGAAATATCTCGTTTGATGATATGAATGAAATAATTAGTGAAAAATTTTATAGACGTTGTGGGAAAAGGATCTTGAAACTTTTCTACAAGTTTCCAGTTTCGACAGATCTGATAAAATTCACCGAAATTGAATTTTTAGATGATGAAGACGTGGAGACAATGGTTGCTCTTTATTGTGGGACTCGGAGCATCCAAAATCCACCGATTCTGTTATTTGCTGAGTTAGCTGGTGTGGAACCAACTGAAGATCCCACTCCATTAGGTGAAGAACATGAAGCTCAAGAGCCATGTATGGTGGTTCCGATATCGTACGTTGAAAGTCAATCAACTGTACAGGGGATCGACATTGATTTAATGCTACACACGAGACTGATGTGGTTGGTGATGATGTATACCATAGTAATGATCTTTCTGATCACGAGGTCGATAGTGATAGTGATCCCGACGTGGACAAGGTCCCGGATGATATTGACGATGAAGGCGTGAATAACGATGAAAATATTAACGCGTCTTCAGTCGAGAACCAGATTCGTCGTATTGTGACACACAATAATCCTGGGGCACATATGTCTCGGATAGACCCCGATGCGGCGCACGCGATCGAGTTCCCAGACTACCCTGAAATACTACCTACTCACCGACTGGCCGTAGATTTCGATCTTAAGGAGTTGTTTGTGGGCCAGAGATTTGAAAGTAAGGAAGAGTGCGTATTTACCATTAAGCGGTATAGCATGAATATATCAGTGGACTACAAAGTCATCGTGTCTAAACCGACATTATATATTAAGGAGTGTTGAAGGTCGGCGGAAGGCCGTAATTGGCGGATACGAGCTGCATTTATCCAGAAGTCGCAGATGTGGGAGATACGAAAATTTGTTAGGCCTCACACATGCACTTCAACACGTATGACTGAAGATCATCGAAAACTTGATTCCAAAACTATCTGTACGTACATCATGCCAATGGTGAAAGATATGTCGACCATTAAAGTTTCGGTACTAATTACTGAAATGCAGGCACGATTCTAGTATTGAGTATCATACCAGAAGGCATGGATAGCTAAACAGATGGAAATGGAGCAATTGTACGGAGATTTTGATGCGTCGTACAATGAGTTACAGGGATGGATAGCCACTATGTGGGAGTACGTTCCGAGGACTGTCATTAAGTTGCAGACACGACCTTATTACAGCTCGGATGACCAACTACAGCCAGGAAAAGAATTTTCCAACGGATGTTCTGGACGTTTGATCCATGCGTGCATGCATTTCCCCACTGCAAGCCGTTTGTGCAAGTAGATGAGACTTGACTATATGGTAAATATACACAAATCCTACTTCTTGCGGTTGCTCAAGACAGGAACAAAAATGTGCTCCCGATTGCATTTGTCATTGTAGATAACGAGAACATGGAGTCGTGGGAATTGATCCCATCGTTTCCATGCTTCCCCCTCTTGTTAATCTTATGGATATCCCCCAATCGTACAGGCAGTGTCAAGATATACTGTATGCAACCAAACTGTTGAAGTATTCAATCGCCATGATACCACTCCATTGTCTGAAAATTGATAACGGGTGCGCTAATGCACCATAAGTTTGAGTGGACGTGGGCAGACGAGGGAACAACCGTCATAATTTTTGGAACATAATACGACATCCAAATGAACTGCACAGTTAATAACATTGTTATATTAACGCGGGTTGAGTGAGATAAAATAATAAAATTAAGTTGTTATTGGAAAAACTTACCCCCTCTCCAGCATAATTCTCTATCACTAGACGGTATATCGAAATTGTGTATGACCTCTCGATACCCGGATTAGTGCTCCATCTACGAAAACAAATTGTTAAAACAATATAATCTGAAAAAGTCAACTAATTGTTATAACGAGTAAAAATTCATCACCTATTAATGAGTAGAAATACATATGATTGGTGATTAATGGATGCCAAGAATGACATCTGGTAAAGTGCCCACGACTGCAACAGTATAAGGCATCCGCCTATATCCATCACAGAATGATCTGTAGTTTGACAAAGTTTGCGATACAACATGGCTAACACTGCGGACCCCCAACTATATGAACTGGTGTTATGCAAATTGGATAATAGAGGTAAGTACATCAAGTGGACCGTGTTGCCGTTTGCATCCGGCATGAGTACACCCCCTATAAGGTGCATAATGTAAGCTCGAACGGCCTGCATCACCTCCCATTCATTGGCAATACTTGACAAATACTCAAAATTGACTTTTAGCCATGAAAATCTAAAACTGGTAAATTTCCCCTCACTTGGCTAGCGTCCAAGTAAGTCATAGCAAAGGGCAGCCGACCTAGAGATCGAACTTACGCCCGTGACCGCATTTCTGTCGATGGGGAGCCCGAGCTCTAGTGCTAAATCCTCTAGAGTGATGGTGCACTCTCCGCACGACAAATGAAATGTGTGGGTCTCCGGACGTCATCGCTCGAATAAAGTGGAAACCAAGTCGTATCGCAGATCAAAAGTCCAGATCAATGCCACTGATCCGAACCTGGCTAATTCCAGGTATGGCATTAGGCGTTCATCTGGCAGAAACCCTACACTATTAACATAGCCCCTCAATACGCAGTACGGGCCCTAACATTATTAAATTAGTAAAATAGTTAATACAATATAATTTAATTCCACAAATAACATGAGTATCAAATAAAAATTTCATTACCATCTCATTAATAGTACTTGATATGTGATTATTATTATTAATCAAAGAACCCATTTGTTGCAAATCTGCAATTAAAAAAATGAATTCATTTAATTTGTTTCAAAAATATAATAAATTATTCTAAATTTGAAACAAAAAACACAAGAAATATCTCATAATTTACGCAATAAAAAATTATGTTAGTTTATAATAATAATATAATTAAAACAAATATAAACTATCTAAACATAAAAACATATGAATTAAAAATAAAATAAAAATAGAAATAGAAACATACATGATTAGTTTCTTTCAAACAACCTATAAAATTATATAATAACAAATTTAATCAACATTTTAATAAATCAATAAAATTGTCAAATAAATAAAATCAAATAAAATTACATTATATAAAAATTACATTAAAAAAGCACAAAACACTAAACTAAACACTAACAATTTTATAACCTAATCATAAATTACTAACAAAATAACTATAAAATTATTTAAAAAAATACATTACTAAAAATCACAAAACACATCACAAAACACTAACAATTTATATCACCTAATCATAAATTACTAACAGAATAACTATAAAATTATTTAAAAAGTTACATTACTAAAAACCACAAAACCCTATACTAAAACTAACAATTTGTAACCTAATCCCATAAATTACTAATAAAATAAATAACTATAACAAAACACAAAACACTAACAATTTATAACCTAATCATAAACTACTAACAAAACAACTATAAAATTATTTTTTAAAATTTACATTACTAAAACTCACAAAACACAACAATTTATAATAAATTACTAACAAAATATTTAACAAAATAATTTTACATTACTAAAACCCACCAAATACTAAACTAAACACAACAATTTATAACATAATCCTAAATTACTAATAAATTAATTTTAAAATAATCACAAACACAACAATTTATAACATAATCCTAAATTACTAACAAATTAATTTTAAAATAATTATAAAAATAAAAAATTACCTTCATACAAAATATTAACCCAAAACCATAAACACTAAACATAAACAATTTATAAATAATAATTAATAAAAAAAATTTACATCTTAATTAAACTCTTTAAACTATAAACAAAATTATTTACTAAAATAATACATTACCTTTTTTCTTTTTATTTTTCTTTCTTCTTCTTCTCTCCTTTCTTTCTCTCTTCCGGTGCTTGAACTTGGGGGACCATGCTTATAAGGTCCCCGTTTAAAACTTTTTTTTCTCTTGTGAAGGGACTAAACATTGCTAAGGCAGTGTATCAGTACGGGGCAAAGGAGTGCAGGGGGCTGTGCGAGGCAGAGGGGCACAGGGGGAGCAGTGGCGCTTACCTGTCAGGCGCGACCAATGGTGCCTATCTGACAGGCGCGACTGATATTGGGTATTTTTAACCTGTATTTTGACCTGTATATATATTTAAATATTTTGAAAAATAAAATAATAATATTTTATTTAAAGTAAAAAAATAATATAAAAAAGTGGTTGTGCCTGTCAGATAGGCGCGACCGAAAAACACATATCATTTTTGTATATAATCCAGCTGACAACTTATTTCAGTATTTATTTTTTTAAATCATTTAGGTAAATTAACTACAAAAATCTACATCATATTAAAAAAATCATTATTTTATTATGTTGTAGTTATCATTGTCAATATCATGTTGGTATTTTGGATGATATTGATTAACACCATTATCAATTTTATCAACCTAATTTTATTTTAAAAATATAGGGATTAGTCTATTGAGTTTTAGTTCGACTGGTATGTGCATTGTTGTTAATGTAGGAGGACGTGGGATCGAGATTGGTGTCGGGACAATTGAAATGCCATACCCCACTATCAAATACTTTTATTTGATAAAAATATCATGGAGGACTCTATATTATAAGTCAAATTATATTTTGCCCTTCTATTAAAAAAAAAGGACAAATTAATCTCTATACCTTAGATCAAAGCCTAATTTTAACTGTATAAATAGATGAATATTTTAATAGTACATCATGCTAACGTATAATGACTAAATTTTAATAGTAAAAGTAGATAAATATTTTAATAGCCTAACATACAAATCCTAATTTATTATTTTTTAAATAGAAAAAATAATACAATTAGACTCTTAATACAAACTCTTCACAGTAATTTTTAAGTTTTACCGTCTTTTTACTTTTATTTTCCTAGTACCTATCATAAACCGTGTTGGCCCAAAAGTGGAGCATTGGGGAACGGATCAAAGCCATTTGCAGATTTCAATAAACCGGGCTGAGGAATGTCCCCAAACCCTAAACGCAGAAATTTCGAAAAGAGCTGTGGAAGTGTGAGAATTGAGAAATGGCGAAGCAGTGCAAGTATTCATGCGATACTGCAGCTGAAACCTTGGAATGGATTAAAGCCATTGCTGATTTCATTAAACCTTTCTCTTTCTTAATCAATGCTCACGTTGTCAATTTCTTCAAGGTTAGCTGAAATATATATGAAAGTTCCTTTATATTTTTTCAAATTTTAATTAATTAAATTAATTAATTAATGTTACTTATTTCAGGATAGGCTATGGGAAGCTGTTGATGAAGACTGGCTTCAATGTCTTAGTAATGAATCTGTTGAAAGTCTTCTCCTTATTCCTTCTGGAATTGTCCAGGTGAATTTATTTCTTTTTGTCTAATTATGAATTTCATCCTTTTAGTTTATAAAAACTGCGAAACTAATCCCTTTAATTTGTCAGAATTTGGTCCTTATACTTTATGAGAAATGAGATAGTACAATTGTTAGTAAACATATGAACTTGAACCGCTGATTTTTGCTAATTTGTTGTATATTCAGTTCCTTTACATTGATTTTTGCTAATTCCGAGCACATAAGTTGCTGAACTGCTAATTTTCTAGTCAGTGATGTAATTGCAAGTTTATACACTTCTAGCCAATTGGATTAACGTATCAGTTTTCGTAAACTAAAAGGAGCAAATTCTGACAAATTAGAGTAAAAGAACTAAATTCTTAGTTTTCATAATGTAAAGGATGCAATTCTTAATTAAACCACCTTTTTTATTATGATTTTTGTTCATGATAAATTTTAATAATTAATTGTATCTAATTATTTTTTATGGTAGGATCATTGGCCTACTTCGCTTAAGGAGTTCATTCTTACTTTGAAATCTCTTGTTTATCCTCGCGAACAAGCGGACTTGAAAAAGGTGAGTTTCTTGACTTTCTTTAAAAAAGTTTTGTGATTGCGTTTTTGGTATTTGTTTTTCTATTATTATGAAAAAAAAAAAGGTTGATACGACATGGGAATTGAAAAGGTTAAAATGCAAAATCATGTTGATGAAGAAATGAGCAAATCAATAAACTGTAGGCTGCATAATTGTTCTTTATGAAAGTAGAATAATTCATTTTATTCTCTAATAAGTGTGTGGTAGGAGTTTTTTTTTCTAAAGATACAAATCATGCTGGTTTGTTGTAGGTATTTCCCAACTTTCAGCCAACATCACTGAATAGCGTTCTTGCTCAAGGGATGAACTTAAAGAAGAAACATGAGGTAGTTATTATGTTCAATTTTGGAATTGAAGTCATCTCTTTTTCCCATAAACAATGATGTCCCTATGTGGCATGTGCTGCACAAAAGTGGATATACGAAGTTGCTTTATTTTTGTGGTGAACAGGTGGAAGTTCTTTCTGATATTGTTAGTTCTGTTGCGAGTGCTGTGAGAGCTGATGCAGTAATAGATGTTGGTGCTGGTCAGGTGTACATTCCACTCTTTAATCCTCCCCTTCCCCAAGTTTCCCTTTTATACTTTCTATTTGAATAATGCTGAATTTGGGGCTGTTTAATTTAGTCGAGCTTACCACAACTCGGAATCTAACAATTAATTGATACAACCTACAAAAAATGCATCAAAACTGATTTGACCTGTTTTGTTTAATCAAATTGGACTTAATGGATGAGGTCTACACTGCAATAGGTTTATTAGCGTCCTGAATGGGACAGTTTTGTGATGGGCATCACTCTTGATGCAATTATTATGTTGCCTGTTGTATTCATGTTTTGGTCAAAGAGGGTAGGGTTGGGAGTTCTTGATTCGTGATGTCTTTTTCTCCCTGTAACTTAGCAACTTAACCATGACCTATTGCAGCATTCCCATTCCTTACTTGTTGGCACTTAGTCTCACTGTTGCATTTACCGAACCTCCTGCCATAGTCATATCTGCACAAGATTTTGTGTGACAACTATTTTGGTGGTCCCAAGTCTTTTATCTTGATGAATCTCAAGCCTTTGACAAAGCCTCTCCAAACTTCAAGGCAAGGCAAAATATCTATGATTTCCTTTTCAAAGTCCATACTTGCTCTGAGGTGACATCAATCTCACTTAATCCTTTGGCAATAGCTTTTCACTCAACCAACTTGACAAGGTGTTGCCTTCATGTGCAACTCAATTACTGATGCTTCCGAGCATCATATTACTTGAAACTTCACATCCTTAGTTTTGGACCTCCCATTAGAATCTGCATCCTTTTGTTGTCTCCGGGAGCAACAAAAGACTCTTTTCTTCAACCTGCAGCCTACATCGGCTGCTTTTGCCCATTAGTCATTCTTACACACATCGGCTGCTTTTACTTCATATATACGTCTAAATGCTGCTTCAATAATGTTTAGTTGATGTGCACTGGAAAAGATGTTTTAGGATATTTTGAGTTTGACAATGTAGTATTTGGATATTTGTTACGTCTGTTCCTTCAGAACAATGCTTTCTTCTGATTAACATGACTTTCTAGGGGTATCTTGCACAACCACTTTGTTCCCTAATATTTTTTCATATTGTTGTTTACTTCACTTGAGACTATAGATCTGGTTCTTTCTCCTGATTAACATGATTTTTTAGGGTTATCTTGCACAAGTCCTTGCCTTCGAGCACCAGCTTTCTGTAGTTGCGATAGATGCATGTTCCCATCATGGAAAGGTTACAAATGCACGTGCAGAGCGAATCAAGAAACATTACATGGCTCAGATGCGGAAATTTGGGTATGTTAGGGAGCTAAATTCCTTTATCATATCTTCTTGGGGGTTTATATTTTATTATAAAGACTAATTTGTGCTACCTTCAAAGATGGCTACATAAACTTGTGCATGTTTCTCATTTTGATGGCTAGATTATATGAGTGACTACCTTTAAGAAAAAAATTCCCAACTAAATACCTGGAGTTAATTTGTTCTATTGTGTAAATTGAATGTTATGACTTTATTCACTCTTTTTTATTGGTCATTAACAAACTCTGTAGTTCTGACAATGATATTTGTTGTCTGAACAAACAAAAAATTTGAGAAAGTTTTGTATATAACTGCTTTTTTTTTCCCAATTCCAATTTATCTTCTAATATCAGCGTGGATTTATTTGTCACAATTATGCTTCTAAGTTAATTGAAACACTACTTTTACAAGCCTTGCACTTGTTGACAGAATGCACGTTTTTCTGTTAGATCAGGAAACCAGAGATTAAATGTGCCTCAAACAATTACATGTAACATAATGTCCCTAGAAACATTGAAATCCTTGACCACCATGTCGTCGCATAAAGGTGATGTTGAGCAGCCAAAATCGATTGAGCAAGATCTTGAACTTGGTTTGGCAGGCAGAGGGAGTTCCTTGGTTCTGGCTGGCCTTCATGCTTGTGGAGATCTCTCAGTAACAATGCTCAAGTAAGTGTCTAAATATGCTTGTAAGCTATTATTTTCCCTAGCCTTCCTATTAGGATGATTGATAATAATTATAGAGGCTAACTTAAGTCTAAATATTGAATTTGTATGCAAAAATTTAAGAGATTGACTAGGAAGCACAGACATGGACACACAATACAGGTGCAATACGACACAGTCACAGCTACACAGAATTGCTACAAATTTAGTATATGGGTATAACAAGACATGGCAATAAAATATACTTTTTTACACTAAAGGATAAAAGATCATTTTTTTCTGGGTAGAGTTGAGACTTGAGAAGTTGACTTGTATATAATCTATGACTGTGACACTATCAAAAAATAAAATTTAAAAAAAAAAAAAGAAGTTCCAAACATTGTTGTTACTTTTCTGGTTGTTCACAACTTTGCTTCAAACCTTCAATGGTCAAATAATTCACATGAGACATTGAAGTTGGTTAAAGGATGATGGCTGAAAAAAAAAGTTGTTTCAAGGATAGCATCTAATGCTGCCATGGCAAAATGTTTAAAAATAGTAACTAATGCACTTGAGAATATGATTATAGATACAGTGATTTATAGGATACAACAAGGCAGTAGAATGCATTGTTAATGATGGTGGGATGAGTTGGACTATTTCTCAAGTTTGACAAAGGCTATTCTTGACATTTTAAGGGCTGCTGCTGTTGTTTCTCCATCAATACTCCATATATGACATTGTTAGTCATTGGTTGATCTTATGGAGCCTTTTGTTCTAGGTGGGATCACCAGAACCATTACCCATTACAGAAGACCTTTTAAGATGTTATTTGTGTGTATATGAAGGTAATGCTACAAGTCAATGGGTGGTATTAGAAACGGCTAAGGGAGGAGGAATGAACAACTAGCATGGCGCTCAAGTTTTTATATGATCCTGACATTGAGTGTTATTGCAAGACGAAAACATGGTGATGCAATTTTCATAAGCTATATTTTTTATATGATCATGACATTGGGAAATATTCATGGAATGGAACAATGGGAAAGAAAGACTAAAGTGTCAGCAATGAAAAGGAAATAGTGACATGAGGGTGTTTGGTGGATTTTAAGTTTCTTGAAAGAGAAATTCAAGGAGATGAGCAAAATGCTGGTCCTTACGCATATCGGTTGTATTTGATTTCATATTTTTTCAAGTTCTCATACCCACATGTTGCACTCTGTAATTTGATGTTGATTTCTGTTTAGATGCAATGCTGGATTATGTATTCATATATTTGAGTATTGTGTCATTATTCAATTAGTACTTGATCTAATAGAATGTTTATGTAATTGATCAGGACCCTTTTAGAGTGTGAAGAAGTTAGAGCAGTTATTAGCATTGGCTGTTGCTACAACTTACTATCTGAAGAAGGGTTTGCAAATGCTCGAATTCAATATGGTTTTCCAATGAGTTGTGGTGTAAAAAGTGTTAACTTATCTCTTGGAAAAAGTTCTCGCGATCTTGCTTGTCAGGTATATGTGGATCTTGCTTTCCTTGTACTCTTACAAGAAATATTAGCAAATGGCAAATGCTAGCAGTTTTATTTTTCCTCTTCCTTCCATTAAGCTAAGATTACCTTAAACCAGTATAAGCTGATATGCAGGTATGTATAAAGAACATGTTACTTATTAAAACAGCTAAGCAAATAAAAGTTTGATATGAAGCAGTTCTTTGATTGCTGAATTTTCTTTTGACTGCTATCAGAAAGAATTGTAACAGTCTGCCTGCCTAATTAGAGCCTTGGTAGATTTACAGTGTATGGTTACGCAAGAAAAGTGATCAGTTATTCAGTTTACTAATATTGCTTTTGGTTTATCTTTGTCATCTTTTAAAGATTGAGCGAGTAATAATGTCTAATTTATTTAGAGTGCTGAAAGGTGGAAAAGTTTAGGAAAGGATGCCGGTCTCCACAATTTTGAGCTGCATGCTTTCCGTGCTGCTTTTCAAATGGTACAGGATACTTGATTTTATTGTTGGGTTTTCATTATTTTGCTTGCACAATGTCAACTAGTTATTCTAATTATCAATAACTTCCGAAGGTTTTGCATAAATATTTCCCTGAAGTTGGAATAAGTCCTTCAATTGGGCGCCAAGGGAAGGCTTTGCGCCGTAAGCAGCAAAGGAAGATAATTAAGTCTGAACTGCAAGCTGAAGAAAGTACTTATTCTGATCTGCCTCAGATGGCTTGTAATATGGAAGAGGCTTGCTCTGTCACACACAGTGGGGAATCTGAAGCAGGTACACAATGTTAAGTTTTAGGACAACTAGTTTGTGGCTCTTTTGATAACCTTCCACTCCATCTCTTTTTTCATTCTTTTCATGGTTATGGTAATTGCCTAGTGAAGTTCCTGCATGGGAAAAAAACATGGGACAATTTCTTTTCTCAACATGTATTAGATTGGTTGGGAAATTTGAATTATTTATAAGATATTGCAACTTTTCCTTATGCTGCAGGTAACACTTCAGGCGTAAGGTCGGATGTGGATGCCCTATTCACTAAAATGTCCTTGCATACTGGTAGTACATGTGAAACGACTATGTCTACCTATAAGTATTCACTTTTCGAGAAATTTTGCCAGTCTGGATTATGTCGTCTCGGGCTTAAGCCTTCCGACGATATAAATTTCCTTGGCATTTGGAAGGAAGTTGAACCCTATGTCGTATGTCTCTCTTAACTACTTATTACTGTTACGTTTTGGAGTATGTCTGAAATTTAACCTACAGTCACAAATAGTTCATTCTTTTTTAATATAAAAATTTTGATTTAGAATTAATTATCACAATGGCCACTTTGGAATTGCTTTGATAATATGCATATTTGTTAGGGAAAGAGGATTATCGCAAAATGTTGATCAATTGTTCGATGCACGAATGCAGAGCCTTATTGGGATTTACTGGTCACTTCGTGCTGCTTTCGGGCCTCTCTTGGAAACTCTTATTCTTCTGGATAGATTATTGTTTCTCCAGGAACAAGGTGATGTGTTAGAATCAGTAATGTTACCTATTTTCGATCCAGCAATATCCCCGAGGAACGTTGCCATAATCGCCAAAAAGCCAGATGCAGGCATATCATCACATCATAGTTCAAGATAAGGTAATATTTCTTTGCTTAGAAGACGAGGCATTATAGAGTTTTCTCATATGAAAGCAAAAAGGGATCATTTTTGCTTCAAATTAAAAACCAATATATGAAAATTGTATTATTTTCTTACAATAGTTTTGTTAGAAATTTTGTATTTACGATTTTCAAACCATCATTATTTGACTATTTTATGTAGATGTTTTACTTGATTGTTGTTTTTTTCTTTTTTAATTAATTAAATGGCTAAAATATGAAAACTTGAACTTTATTGCTTTATTTAGATGAAGTCCTTGAACTTTCTTTACTGTCAGCTCTTATTTCAAGAAAAGGTGATTGACATTGTTGCTGTTTCAACAATTTGGATTTTGGGTGTCGTGAGTTTGTGTGTGCTTCATAATTTTCACAATACAAAGATAAAAGATTGAAGACATTTAAATTCCAAATATAAGATTGAAGTCTGGTGATATATTAAAGTGTTGTTAACTCTTCCAATTTTATCTTATTTGATTCTTTTTAACCGCATGGGGATTCAATTTCTTAATTTAATAATAGGACTAATTTGATCACATCCCCAAAATAAAGGGACTTCTTGGATACATTCATCAAAAAATAAATATCAACACAAATAAGCAAATATAGCATCTGGACATAAAATAAAAAGAAAAATAAAATTAATTAAGTATACAGTATGACTGATAAATTAAAAAACATACATTCATAAAAAAAATATAAGCAAATATAGCATCCGAACATAAAATTTGATAAAAAATAAAAATAAATCAAATTAATTAAGTATACATTATGACTTTAATAAATTAAAAACATAAAATTTAAATTAAATTTGAAATAAGGACTTAAGTGCGTAAACTGTAAACTGTAAGGAATGAAACTGAAATTATACGATTTGGTAGAAAATAACGCGAATCCCGTGGGTGGAAACAGTGGCCTCAACGTGGTTTTAGTTATTTTAAATATAAGATTTGTTCTTTTCTTTTATGGCATTTATTTAAAAAAAAAACTCAAAATACTTCCATGCATATATACATGAAAATTTAAATTAAATATTAATAAATAAAAGAAGAAGTATCAAATTGAATTTTAAAGGTGATCGAAAATTAGGACTAAGTATGAGTGTTAGAGGGTCAAAACAGCTCAAAGCAAGAGAGGGATCTTGCTCTGCTTGGGATGTATCAGTACAAATCTATGTTACTATAGTAGTGGACATACCGTATGACCTCTTGTTTTGGTACAAATTTACCTAGATCTGAAAATCACCTCAAAATGCATCAGTTTTAACCCCTAACTTATTAAAAACATAATTCATAAGACTAAAATTCTTGTTCAAAACTACAACCTTTATTAAACTTAACCACCAAGTTTGATTACTTGACAAGGAAGAAACTATTGATATCCCTGTTTCATATTTCAACCTCGACAAGATTACCACTTATACACATTCAAACATGATTAGAATAAATATTTAACTTAAATTACAAAGCTATTCGTATTATCTATCGAGAAATCAACATATAAGATTTCAATTTCTATTATTACTCCTAGGTGCATGCCAATGCATTACTGGAATCAAAAGAGTACAACAAACATGGATTGAGTTGAGAAAAGCCTTGGACGCTGTTGAAAAAACAAGAACTCCATTAAACCTAAATGTCATATGCGCACCAAAACAAAATAAATCCGCACATTAAGCAACAAGCTCAATGGTCTAATATAATTTGAATTCAATATAAGTAACATAATAAGTAAGTAATTATACTCTTAATTCATTATACTATTATCTCATACCAATTTTTTTTCCTTAGTGCTTTCCCCTAGTTTCATGGTTGATTTCAAGTTTCGAATATTAACTTACCCTTTGAGTTTTACTTTTTGATTTTAAATATTACAATTCAGTTCATATCATTATTCAAGTCTCAATTTCAATACAAGTCGTGACATATTCGTAACTCAATCTCATATCAATTCGTGTATTATCCACATTGCATCAATGTAATAGTCTCTATTAACCGGATACAGACTTAAGGAAGGATGCACCCAACACTCTAGAGATCTACTAATGTGATGCACCTAGTGCTGAACATGTATATAATATGCCTAGCACTAAAGAAATAACTTGTTTTATGAAATCTAGCCTTGAAACCAAATTTTTTGACATCAGCTAAGATATAATTGAATTGAATAAAAAATTAATATATATGGAAGATTATATTTTCTCTTTTTGACATAATGTCTAAAACTATCCAAAGTCCCTCCTGAATTCATGAATAGGAAAATAATGCATTTCAGCGCACTTTAACCCACATCCTCTTGCATTGACAACAATATCCATACTAGTCGAGTTAAGGCTCAATCTAAACAAATATCATATATTTAACCATGCCAAGTAAGTGGATTTTTCTTTTTTGGTTAAAACCTAGCTATATATTTAGACATGTTAGATTAAATTTCGCTAAATAATTTCTTACATTTCCCTAAATCATACCATTTCCTAAAACAAAGGTTGTTCATACATTTCCAATGGCATACATGCAATACTCTTAAAAGTGTAAAAACAAAAAATCAAAACCTTAAAAGCTCAAAAAAAATTCCCTACAATTCAATCACATGAAAATGGTTTTTAGTCCATACATTTCCATTGGCATACAGGTAAGAATCTTTAAAGTGTAAAAACAAAAAATCAAATCCTTAAAGCTCAAAAAAAAAAAAAAAAAAAAAGACCCTTCAATTCAATCACCCAAAAATGGTTTTTAGAAACCATTTTCATGTGATTATTGCTTTTATCTTCATATCTTTACCATTTTCCTCTATAGCTTTGCATGTTGTAACCCCAATAAAAGAATTCAAAATCCTTCCTTCCACAGATCCCTCTTCCTCACATTTCAATTCTGTCAACATAAAAGGCCACTACAGCACTAAAACCAACTCTAATGGTTGCTTCAACAAGATTTACGCGTTCGGAGACTCATATACAGACACCGGAAATGCTCAATTGTTGGACAGTTCGAAAAATCTCAAAAAGGGTCAAGAAAAACCGAATAATGGTTGGTTGCTCATAGATTTCGTTCGTGATGCTCTTAATATATCTTCATTGCCACCGTATAAATCTGTTAACGCAAACTTTAGTTCGGGGGTGAACTTTGCGATGGCGGGGGCAACGGTTTTTACGGAGGAGTTTTTGAGTCAACATAAGATCAATAGCACCCTAATGTGGAAAGATGGTTACCATAGTTTTCAAACACAAATAGAATGGTACAACAAATTTGTTTCGGACATAGCTTGTAAGGGAAAAAACAATGAAAGTTGCAAGGCAGATATGGAGAATAGCCTCTTTTGGGTTGGAGAAATAGGCATTGATGACTATGTTCGTGCTTTACGCTCTAAAGTTTCATTACGGTGGATAAAAGATATGGCTATGGTTCACACCTCCAGACTCCTTGCGGTGAGTCTATTTAGGGGATAAGGATGCATAGGAGCAATTATGAATATTGTCAAATTCATTGACATAATTTCATGACTTCTACTCTAGTTTGTCGTGAATGTTAAAACCCGATTACTAATATTTTTATTGATGTTGGATACATTCAGAATCATCCTATCTTGTGATAATGGACTGAGATAAGAATAGATGTTGTCAAATCTATCACCACTTTATAGTTGTCATACTTTGCTCCACTATCACCACTCTTCTACCATAGATGTGTAATCTTGAAAACTAATTACCACATTTATGGATATCGGATACATTCATGGGCAAAATTAGAAAATCGTTTTAGGAGGGAGCCAGAGATGAATCATAAATTTGAGGAGGGGCAAAGTACAAATTTTTAAAATTAAGGGGGAGGGGGTAAGGCCATCCCTCACCCCTCTATCTACTCTCCCAAAAAGATTTTATCCCGTCCCACTTCACCTCATTTTTTATTTTTATTACTTATTTTTAATATATTTTTTTAAAAAAATTAAACATAAAACATATATTTTTAATTTTTCAATTTAATCCCTTTAAAACTTTCAAAATAATAAAATTATACAATGATAAAATTATATTCTATCCCCTTAAAAATTTTATAATCTAATTTTAACCCCTAAAATAAATTTCTAACTTTATAACTTAAATCTAGATATAATCTAATTTGATTTGACCATAAAAAAAAATTTACAATTCAATATAACTCAAGTTCAAAATGAACCAAACCCATAAATGATCTCGACTCGAAATGACAGAATTTCCTTTATTTTGTTGCAGACATTGTTGGATAGTGGTGCAAAATACATTGTAGTCGAAGGTCTACCACCATTAGGGTGCTATCCATTCGCCAAATCGTCCCGACATTTCGTGAAAGACGACATGAACTGCAACGCCAAAATCAACAGAGTAACAAAAGCCCACAACCACGACCTCCAAGACATGTTGGAAGGTTTTCGAAGAAGAAAAGGGGCAAACGTGTCGATTTCGTACGCCGATTACTTCGATGCATACAAGGTAATCACTGGAAACCTCAATAAATTTGGGTTCGAAGATGCATTCAAAGCATGTTGCGGTCATCACCGCAATAAAATTCTCAACTTTAGCTTCAAAATTTTATGTGGAATGTCGGGTGCCGAAACTTGCCGACACCCAGATTCTTACATACATTGGGATGGGATTCATCTCACTGAAGCAATGTATCGGCAATTATCTGAGTTTTTCCTCCATGGTAACTTTTGCAAACCTTCTTTTATTCATCTAATTAGGGTAAAGAAAGGTCTACTTCGGGACTAAATCACCATTTCTTTACCAGCATATGTAACAAATTTATTTCCATTCTTTTAAGTTAATTCAATTTTGCTTGTAATGCATATTGTATATGTTCATAGGTTGAGCTGTTTGTCCAAAATTTAGGAGGGTTTGGATAGATCTAAAAATGAGCTTAGGCAAAATAAATTAGGTCCATTTAAAATATGGGTCGAATTTAAGCCTAAACATTTAATGTTCGAGCCTAACCTGGCTCGACCCATGTAATTTAATGTAAATATTAAAAAAAAATGTTATAGTGACTATATATAATCAATAATATACAAATTTATTAAATATATTTAGATTGAAACATAATTGATGAATGATGATAGAAAAAATGGGTTGTTTTGTTGAGATGAGACAATAAAGATACTTAACTTTTATATATTTTTTATTTTTATTTTTAATATATAATTCAATTTTTGTTTATAATATTTTAAATAATTATAAGATTTTTATGTTTCATATTTTTATGAATTATATTTTATTTATTTTAATAAAATTTTTAGATTATCTTTGTTATTGTGATGTCATTAATGCCACGTGTCATAATCCTATTATCACCTGTCTTGGATATAACAACATTATAAAAAGCATCAATATGATAGACAAAATGAAAATTCGGTTATTAGGACAAAAAAAATAGTAAGTACCAACTAATGAGAATGTAACAAACCAGGGGCTAAATGAATATTTAAGCATATTATTTTCAGCTTTATGTAATATAAAATATATGTATATTACAAAAAAATAATAATAATATGGGTCGAGCTAAGCTTGAGCCTTGAATGTTGAAACCCAAGCTTGATTCATAATTTAAAGGGGCGCAATTTTTTATCCAATCTCATTTTTTGAGTCTCGTACTTTTGTTTAAACCCTCACGTAATTTAAACCTAAAGAGATAACCCAATTCATAATATCGATACATCAAATAATGATATTAGCATAGAAAGTTTTAATAAATCAACATCTAAGAAGAGCATATGCATTATTATTTTTATAACCTAGATTGAATATCATAAAAGAAAAGTTTGACCTCTCTATTATACAAAGGAATTATAATTTTATTTAAAAATTAATCGAAATTTTCCATCTTCAATTACAATGAATTAGGGTGATTAATGTCATATGATTGCAACTAAGCAACTAACCATTTAATTTAGTTAATCAGATCCACCCAATTTTTATGCTTTATTTTATAAAATTAAAAAAGAAAATGGGATTTTCCTTAAAATGCAATCATGTGAGCCTACATTGCCTTAATTGCTGTGTGAATGTGCAGAATTTTACATCAATCATTGAGTAATGACTTTCAAACTTTCACAAATATTCTAAAATTAAATAAAAATATTTTAAGGTCAAATTAAATGGTTTCCCAAATCAATACAGGTTGTACAGTTGGTTTCCTTAAGCCAACGTAATACTGTGTGAATGGTTTAGTTATTATTTTAAAAACTTTATAATAAAAACATTCTAATTTTTTATTAAAATATATCTAATACTTTAAATTATAATTATTATTACATCGTATTCAGGACTTCTCTCTCTCTTTTATTTCTATTTTTAAATCACATTATTATATTTCATTTATTTAATTATACATTAATTAAGATATACTTTTTTTTATTTCTTCAACAATTACAGGCATCGTCCATTTTGATTGTTTAGTAGATTCCTCTTTATTAACCATAGCCATCTTAATATATATTTTTTAAGAAATATCAAAGAGAAAAGGGTTAAACGTGTTGTTTTTGTATTCCGATCCTATACTTTAATTTAGTCATTTTAAGTCTTATATTTTTACTATTAATCGTATACGTTTAATTATCCCATGTGGACTTGATGATTTGATAAATAAAAAAATTTACGTGTTTAATTTCCATTTGCTAGTTTAGCAATCCATGACAATGTTAGCATCAAGTACTATAATAAAACACATATTAATAGTTCAGATACCATATTGAATGTTTTAAAATAAAAGTACTATATTAAACATTTTATAAAAATAGAAGTACCAAATGTGATATTATCTCTTTTCATTTTATATTGTAATTCCATTAGCTAATTTAATATTCGGTTAACTCGTTAACTTTTATATTAGTAGTAAAATCAACATGTGGATGGAAAATTTTTAAAATATATATTTTTTCAAGATATAAAAGTAATTTTTAAATAAATAATTATGTTTTGGTAGTTCAATTTTAAAAATAAAAATAATGTCCTTCACTTTATATTATTATGAATTTAATTTAAACAAAAAATTAACTCATGTAAATATAGATAAACTGCAGCACCATCCCCATTCAAAAATTGGAGCGTACTTTACACTTGCGTAAAATAATCAAACATGATTGGGTAGTGCTGTTCACGCCCTTGAAATAGACAAAGAAGTGACACGTAGGTAAAAAATGTAAAAGACGTGAAAGGGACAAAAGCCAGTCACGGAACCGTACAGCATAGGACTACGATTAAAGTGAGCATTGCTACGGTTACTTCATTTAACTCGATATTAATTTTTAAAAATTATATATTTCTTAATTTTAATTTTATTAATATAATATTTTATAGTTTAGATAAAAATAAATATTGTAATTTGAATATTTCGTTTAAAAATAATAATTTATTTTAATTTTAATAAAATAAAAGCAATTTAATATTTTTACATAGCTACTTATCTATTTATCTTATTCAATATTTTTAATTGAAAATTTTATATTAAGTAAAAAATTAAAATAAATAAAACCCATTTAAAATATTAAGTGATAAGTAGTTTGAATTTACTATTTCTTTTACGTGTAGAAAAAGTTTTTTTCTTTTCCAATTTCTTTAAGTTATTATTATTTTAAAAATTCAAGTACAATTATAAAAATACATTTAAATAACTATAATTAGATTAATAACTAGAATATATTCAAACTTTAATTAAAATAAATTTAGATAGGACTCATTAGAGGTGTTATGGATCAAGTTGATCTGATCCGGGGTTTAGTTCTAAAAAACTTTCAAGCTTGAGTACGACTTGTTCAGATTCGCTTAAAAAGCCCATTTCATTGTTTTAAAAAATAAATAAATAAATTTTATTTAAGTTTAATTAAAAAATCAATATTACATATCATTTTTTAGGGTAAACTATACCCATGGTCACTTTTGTTTACCTTAGGTTACATTTCAGTCAGTTATGTTTGAAATGTTACGTTTTAGTCACTTACGTTATTGTGTTGTAACATTTTAGTCACTGAACCGTTAATTGTTGTTAATGGTGTAATGGTAAGCTGATGTGGCACGTTAAATTATCATTTCAAACAAAAATTTTAGGTTAAATTATACAATTGGTCCCCATAATTTTTCATTTTGAGCAATTTAATTCTATTATGTTCTTTTAACTTTCATTATTTATTTTCTTTATTTTCCATTCTCTTCTGCTTCTCCTCTGTTTTCCTACCTTCTTTATTTATTTTAACATACCGAAGTCGAATTGGTAGTGAAGAAAGAAGCATGGTATGGGTTTATGGGTTTTGGTTATAGGCAAATGATGATAGTCGATTTCCTACTTCTTTTTTCATTGCCAATTCGACTTCCTAATATGTTAAAAGAAATGGGAAAGATATGAAAACAGAGGGAGAAACAAAAGAGAATGGAAAAAGAGGAAAGTTTAAAGAATATAAAATAAAAAATAAATTACTTAAAATGAAAAAATATGGGGATCAATTGTATAATTTAACCTAAAATTTTGTTTGAAATGATGATTTAACGTACACGTCACCACATTACACCATTAACGATTTATTAATGGCTCATTGACTAAAATGTTACAACATGATAACGTAAATGACTAAAACGTAACATTTCAAACATAAGTGACTAAAACGTAACCTAAGGTAAACAAAAGTGACCGTGGGTGTAGTTTACCCCATTTTTTATTACTTATTAACAGTAAAACTATATGTATTGGTCAGACACGACATTGAAAAATATAAACCTAAGCTTGGTTTAAAGCAAGACAAGCTGCATGTCCCATGTACATCTCTAAAACTCATACATAATGAGACTTTTTCTTATACAATATTAAGGATAAGGAATGGAGATAACATGATTCGAATTCAAACTAAACGAATGTCTGACAAAAATTTTAATCATCACTCAGTTCAAGTCAATGCAGAAAAATAGTGAAACTTAAATTAAAATAAATTTAGATTGAAATTATATACGAGGAATGAAGCTTGAGTGATAGTGTGGAGATTGAAATTTGATTCTCAATCAAATACTTGAATTGAAGTGAAAGAATTTTCCTCTTCCAAGTTGTATAGTTGTTGCTATGTCTCTAGCATCTTAGTGTTTAATAGTTGGAACATTCCCACAAGCAAAGACCAAAGTTTCATGGCTAGTCATCATATGTATAAGGAACTTTCTTAGTCACGTTAAGAAGTAGGGCCAATTAATATAGGTAACTTTGAGCTAAGGTTTGATTTAACAATCAAACTTCTTTGCTAGGTGAAAACTCTTCCCATTTGCAAGTTTCCTAGTTACCATCATATACATAAGGATGATGTATGGCTGGCTAATTGAATTGAGCTTATCCGGCTCGAATTAGAAAAAGATATAATGATAAATTTAGTTTTTAACATTTTTATTTGATCTTTATATTTTTCTTGAGTTAATTTTGGCTCACAATCTTTAAAAAATATTCGAATTTGACCGCTAATCTTTTAAAAAGAGTTACATTAATATTTTTTTAACGAGAATACTGATTAAACATTAAACTTTTAAACATGACGACTTGCATGGCAATTCATGTGTACTTCATACATTTTTTGGAATTTTTTTATTAATTTTAAAATATTTGTTGATGTATCATATAAGACAAGTATGTGTACACTGGCACGCAGATTACCACACCAACATTGTTTAAAAATTAATGTTTTAGTTAGTATTTCCATTTTAAAAAGTGATTTAATTCTTTTGAAAGGTTAATGGTCAAATTTAACTTAAAAGAATAAGAGTTAAATTAACAAAAGGTGTAAGCGTGAAAGCTAAATTTATTATTATGTTTTTTTATTAACAAAAGGTGTAAATGGAGAGAGCTAAATTTATTATTATGTCTTAAAAAATTACTCAAAATTAAGTAACTTGAATGATTAATTGAAATGACGCAAATTTTAAATCAAGTATAATTAAATTGATTAAAGTCGTACTTATAACATGAATTATAATTTGAACTTGAAATGATTTAAATTTGATAATTTAAGCATTATTTTCAAATAACGTGACTCAAACTTAAAATGACTTTAAAATTAAATCACCCAAAGATCCAAAAGTTAAAAACTCAAAACAATCCAATTTCTAATACAAAATATTTTATAAAATAGGTTTATATCAGATGCATGGTAAGTTTCAAATTTTAAAATAATACAATAATCGTATTATTTTTTATATGAATTAATAATTATAAAAAAATGAATGAACTCTCAATAAATAATTAAAAAAGAAGAGCTTAGGCTGAAATCAATTCCGTACTCGTATTTCAACTAATTTTTTAAACTAATGGAGTCGAACATGTTCACCCACCATCACCATTAAAATTAGGACAAGAAAGCAACAATTTTTCTTACATTAAAATAAACCCTACAAACAACAGTTGGATTTATGGTCAGTGATGTTCTGTAAGAAAAATACTTAAAAAAATAAAATGAGTAAATAGTACCTGCCAAGTACGTCCTACCTGTACCCCCCACTCTCTCGTCATCGCCTTTCTATGTGTACCCTTTTCTTCCTTTCTTTATTCCCATTTCCCCCCCTCTCTTTATATATTTCCCCTTCTCCCTCTCCTTTTCCTCTCATTAATCTCTTTTTACACTCTGGGTTCTCTTTTCTTTTTCTATTTTGATTTTGATTTTGATTTTGCATTATTATCACCAAATGAAGCAACTCATCCGCCGTCTTTCCCGCGTCGCCGACGTTTCCGCCCAGTACAACCTCCTCCGCTCCGACTCTTCCTCCTCTTCTTCCGGTAGCCGCCATCGTTCTTCCGCCGCATCCGCCGCTAGGGCTGAATCTTTCCGTGTGGCGGTTAAAAAGACGGTGCCTCAAGGTTACGTTCCGGTTTACGTAGGGGAAGAGATGGAGCGGTTCGTTGTGAGTGCGGAGTTGCTGAATCACCCGGTTTTCGTCGGTTTGCTTAATAAATCGGCTCAGGAATACGGGTATGAACAAAAAGGGGTACTTCATATTCCGTGTCACGTACTGGTTTTTGAAAGGGTTATGGAAGCGTTAAGACTTGGGGTTGAGTCACGTGACTTACAGGATCTACTCCGGTCATTCTCCGATGACTGTTTAAATGATTTTTAGACCGGTGAAACGACAAAAAACGATGTCGTTTTTTTTCATGTAAATATATTATATTAAAGGGAAAAAAGGGAAGAAATGTAGGGTTTTTTTTTTTTTTTTAATTTTTAGTTCTTCAATGTAAGGACTGAAACAAAAATGGGGGAAATGTCCGTTTTTTTTTTTGCCCAATATATATTTTCTTTTTGTCATGTTTAGTTTTCTGTCTGGCAGTTAAGAAAATGCTGCATTTTCTTTGTTTTCTTTTTTTTTTCCAATGAAAGCTGAAAGTGGAAATTGGATGATTTTTTTTTGGAGATTTGAATTTCTGATTCTTTATTTTTTCTTGCATTTTCTCGGCATCCAAACAAAGGATGGAATTGCAGTCTTAGTGGAAAAGTGAGTGAGTGTCGGGGGGGCAGATCTACAATTTGGTGGAACATTAGGTGGCTGTTTTCTACTTCCGATGTTACAGGTGGCGGTGGGAAGGGTATTTTGGGAATGTTAGAAAATTCGGATACAAACGCCATTAATAGAGATGTTGGAGGGTTGAATTGGGGCACGGGAGATCTCGACTAAATTCGGATTTGAATAAGATCGGATCTCTGAGCATTTAAACTGCTAGTGAAGAAATTTACGAAGTGTTGTACATTGAAGCTTAATAGGCTCCCCCAACGGGTCTTGGGCTCGGGTGTCTATGCTTGATTTATCTCCGGGTTTTGTCTCCTAACTCTGTCAAGACTTCGAAAAGATGGCATATTCACAAAGCAGGAACGCCTGCACCGATCAAATGAATCGATGTTTTTACATGGTATTGTTGGGTAGCAATCACTTTACAAACCATTCGAGCTTTCAGTAGAGTCGAGAGACAATTAAGGGATAAAATCAACAGAGACTCTTCAAATCCAATACAATTATCACCAAACAATATTTCATAAAAAAATTAAAATTATTAAAATTTCTTTGACAAAACTCGAATTTAAAACCTTAAATAAGAAAAATTAAACTATTGAATAATTGGGGAATTATTGAAGAGCATTCATTCTTGATTTATGTTTAGGAAATGAAATTTGTTTACTTTTGTTTGTATTCAAATTTGGGTGTACATAATTGCATTCTCTATGGAATTATAGATAGACTAATGACTACTTATAAATATCATTAAGGAGGTGTTATTTAATAAATTTAAAATTAAATGTTAATAAAAATTAAGGTTGAATTTAAATTATAAAATTTACTTTAAATTAAATAATATTGAATATAGTTAAATGAAAATATTTAATCATGAAAGTTTTATTTTACATTTTATCATTTTTAAAAATTTAATGTTATTTTAAACCACATTAGTTTTAAATGACTTTGAATATACATACAAAATATTCGGAATAAATTATATTGTTAAATATTATAACTTCTAAGAAATAAAATTAAAGTTTTGTTTGATAAAATTAATATTAATTTTTGAAAAATATTTATTTATTAATTTTAATCTTTTACCATAATCTTTTGGATAATAATTAAATATGTCTTTAAAAAGATAAACTATTTCAAATATTATATTTTTAATAAAATAAAATAAATTTAATATTTCAACATTGAATGATAAGTAACTACTTACCTAGTTATCTTATTCAATATTTTTTGGTTCATCTTTTATTAAGTACAAGAATCAAAATATTATCACACATTTAAAATATTTAAATTGATATACATTTAACTCCACAAGAGTTATAAATTAAATAATTTTATCTTTAAATGGTTTGTTTTTATTCGAATTTAAATTAAATAAAATTTTATAATTAGTTTTATTTTTATTATAAAATATATAAATATTAATATAAAATAATATTTTATTAATTTATTATTTTTAAATAGTAATATAAGTTTTTTATTAATTTTTAAAAAAAATCGAGTGGCATTCTGATAAGATATGACCCATAATCAAGCCTATAAGTAACGTCTAAAATTGTGGAAACCAAGAAGAATAAAAGAGGCAGTTACTCAGTCAGCGCAAAAATGATTAAAAAGAAGAATTTGGTTATTGCTTATCAACACTAATAAAGATTAATTTAAATATTATTTTCAAAAAAAGTTATAAAAGATAATATATTAATTTTGATATATAATTTTGACAATTTTTTTATAATTAAATTTATATTGTTATACTATATGTCGATAATGACAATAAGAATGATCGCAAAGCAATAAGAAAGAAAAATAAAAATACGTAAAAAATCCTTATCGGAAAAAACCACAAATAGAAGAGAAAAAATTCACTAATGTTGAAGAACAACATACAAGAGGTTTTCGACTACACATTTTAAGGGTTAAACAACCCTTTTATAATCAATGTCTAATGGAAGAAGTATAGTCATATACGGATTTAACTTGTGCGGCATGGTTCGGCCCTCAGTTCTTCGCCCCCATAGATCTCCTATTTTACCTCTCTATTTTATTTCTTTAACAAGTCAAATAGGATTCAGGTCACATAACTCTAACACATATAAAAAATGGTTTTACATTTAAACTTGCACTCTATAATTATGGTACGATGTTATTGAAGTTGAACACATTAGATTAAGTGATTGATTCTTAATTAATTCCTTGAATAATTGTTCATACTCCAGCTAATTAATTAATGCGGTCAACAATTTTGTAATTTGTAATGATAAATCTCAAATTATATTTAAACTCTGCTCTCTATTTTACAGTATAATTAGAGACTCAATATTTACACATACGATAAGAACATGTTCACACCACTCGTGCACACATCACGTCGAACAATGAGCTGCCCTTAAATTGAACATTCCAAATACTTGTTAGACTCAAATCCTGATGGGTTGTAACAATGAACACCCCTGGCCACCTAGCTAACAGCAGGAGTTCGCCTGGCTAATAGAAGTTTTTTAGAGGTGGAATTTGACTTGATGTCAACCACAATTTTTTTACCGTTCTACTTGTGGTTTAATTCACTATCAATGCTAAGCTTTGAATGATATAAGGATAGTTAATGGTATTAGATGTGTGCTTATACTTCTTTTTTTGTCTTAGATTAGTACAATAAACAAAGTTGATTTTCATATAAGTTTTTTCTTTTTCTAAAAAAAAAGAGGAAAATAGATCAACCCAATTAGGTACATAGTTTGCCCAACATCTTTTATATGCCAAGGAATATACTATTTGTGTTTCAAAAATTTGAAACTAACATGTGTTGTGTCATTATCATTTGACTATAATATCTAATGAATTAATTTAGTTATATCCATAAATTACTATATCTCACATTTAGATTTTAGAAAGTTTATATAATTGCTTTTTTAATGTACGTTGATATCGAAAAGTGTGGAAAAAGGCGAAGAGTTATATTTTTTGAATGGTGGAAGAAGGTTGAAAGGGAGGAGGAGCTTAGGGAAGATGGTGTTGATGGAGTTCGAAGTGGGGAGTTCACAAACATGTTCGATCCTTGGGGCTGAGAGAGGTATTTATATGGGTTTGACCTCTTTTGCCACGTGTTATCTCTGGATAGGCTTGTTGGCCCCTTCTATGGTTCCCTATGTGACATTGAATAGATTGCATGGTGGTTAATTGTTAGAGTGACATGATTGTCAAGAGTGGTTAATTGTCTTGGGAAAAAGGACATGAATGGTGAAGCCAAATGGCCAAAGTTAGGTGGTCATAGTACTTTAACAAGGATTGATCACATATATGTAATTATATATACATAATTAATTCGATACACTTTAAAACAAAATTTTAGACTCTATAAATATGGTTTGAAAAGTAATACATACTCCGTTGAAGGTCTATCGGAAATACCCCTCTTATATATAGGGATAATGTCCAAAACTATACGTGCAATGCAATATATAAACTTTGATTTTATGTAATTTTATATACTAAAGGTTGATTTGATTCAATATTCACAAATCACTAATAAAAATATTAATATAACATCTGTTTCCATTAACATATTGCGTACACAAATAATTTGGTTTATTCAATATAAAACTATATTAATGTATCTATTTATTTAGATGTGTACAGTTGAATAAAAATCAAAATTTCATTTACTGATTTAAATTGTAATAAAATTTCATTGATATAATTACATCGATTTAAAATTCATGCATCAAATTACATATTAAATTAAAGTTTATATATAACTTTGATATTTATCTCTTGGATAGATATTGATTGATTGGTGAGACAATAATCATCTTAGAGTAACTGCCTTTTCCCCAATTTTTGCAGAAAAACAAGCAATCATCTTAGGAAAACGTAAAGAGAATATCCTCTAATTTTCTTATGCCAACAAGTATACAATATCCTAAACATGTTCGTAATGATGTAATCAAGTTTTCGTGTTCATATTGCTAAAAGAAACAAAGAAAAAAAATCTTAATTTTGTAATATACAGGTGACGTGGTATTATAGATGTATATATATGTATAGGTGTATGTATATTTTTGTGTTGTATTTATGTATTTTATTTCATCATTTATGTTCAACATTATCGAGGGATTTTTCTATTCCTTTGAGAGAAAATTTTAAAGTGTTATTTCTGTAGTCATTAGTCAAGATTTTGTCTCCTAACTTTAACGGAAATTCTTGAGATTACTTGAAGAGATAGTAAGTTCGACAAAGTAAGAGAGTCTCATCGCACGGTCATATCTCAAGTAGTAGTGTAGTTGCAAATAAGTGTCCTACATGTTGTCGAAACAAATAGTCTGACAAAGCACTCCCACTTTGTTGAACTCACTGTCTCTTCAAGTAACCTCAAAGACTGTTGTCAAAGTCAAGAGACAAAACCCCCAACTAAAGACAACATCGACGCATTAATGGCGTCTGTAAACTCTAAGCGGACAACTTCTCCATAAAAAGTCGACATCCTCTTAATAAACATATTACATATAAAAAATTATTACGTACTGTATAAAATTTTAACATGTTGATGTACAGGTGTCGTTTTCGTATTATTTTTTAAAATAATAGATGTAGACCCATAAGATTATGACTAGGGAGTAGGTTTAAGAGAGGTCACAACTCACAAGCAAGAGAGACGTTGGACAAGTTGCGGGGGAATCGTCTTTTTCTTCTGTTTTGCACATTGGATACATATATTAAGGACCCACAATGCAATTAGGTTAAGATTATAGATCAAATTTTATAAAACAATTTAAAAAATTCGCTATTATACCAATCACTATGAGATTTTGGGTTAATAGTAAAGTTAAGATTTTTTCCAAATTTATTCTATTTTAATTAGTATATATTTTACTTAATGCATTGTAATAATTAATTATAATTTTAGATATTCAAATTGTAATAATTTGTAATTATAATCATGATTAAAAGAGAAAAAGGGTCATTATCACCAACAAATTATTGATTGAGAATCAAGCAAAATTCCCCCACCATTTGTTCCCTGACAAAATAAATTCGACCGTCCTTTTTGTAGATCATATAGATAATTCAGCTACCAAAAAGAAGGTTAAATAAATGTGTTCACGAGTTTGATTTCGTTGGAAATTGAGATTTGATGTGGGAATTTTTTTTTAAAATTTGATTTATTTTGGTTTTTATTTAAATGTAATTATAATAATTAATTCTACTCGAGCTTTTAAATTATCATCAAGATTTAAATTTTGAAGTGTTTAATAAAAATTTGGAATAAACCTTAAAACTGTACATGAATTTTAGTTTAAAATTAAATTAAAGTTCATATATAATATTGAATATTGAACGTAATTTTGAGATTTACCCTTTAAAATTTCAAAGTATTATTGTTGGATCAATTAGATCGGGCAGCTTAGTCGTTAGGTTGAGACTTAAATCATAGTTTAAATTTATAATTTTACCATCAAGCTCTTTATATTTTTAAAATTTTAATTAAATCCTTTAAAATTTTCAAAATTTCCATTAATTTTCTCAAAATTTTTAGAAATTTTAATTAGATCCCTCAAATTTTTTTAAATAAAATTTTAATTAGGCTCACCCAAAATTTAATAATGCCATGTTTTGCCACTGTATACATTACAAGCCCCTTCACATCCCTGAGACCTTACAAGTCAACAACTTGTCTAATAATCACCTTACAATCTGAAGACATTTATAGGTCTAAGACACTACGCTTCCGTCCTATTAAGATCATTCACTTGACATGGATAGAGTTTTTGACACTCACATGTCATATATAGTTATTCTCCCGACATGACAACCCATACCTACCGACAATAATGTACCAGTAGGCCAGGTAAACCCCGAAGAGTTCGAAACCTTGGGCGACACGCCACAACTTGTAAAGGATCAAGGACAATCCCTTAAAGGTCCACAGGCATCGAGATAGAATGCCAAAATACATTCTCTTCTCTAATACTCATATTCCGACCATTTTAATATCTTTATAACTCTCTTTCCTTTTAAGTGAACCACCACGTTTGATTACAATTTCCTTCTTTTATCAACAATATTATATTTTTAAAATACATCATACATAAATAAATTATATATATATTTGAACAACAACGCAAAGATTTCGAGTTGCACAAGTAAATTTTGTTTTATTTGATCATGATTCGATATAATTCAACCCAAAAATATACTTTTATCTCATACTGATATATATATATATATATATTGCGAGTGATTTGAATCATGCTGAGATCAATTACGTAGTGAATTAATTAAATAATAATAGAACATTGATCAAACATGTGACCAACCTAACCTCACTAGAAGGCTCCAATTTTCATTTTGATTTAAAAATAGAAAATGTTAATTGTGTTTTATCAAATAGATGATTGAGATCATTTTGTCTAATTCTAGTTTTAAGTCCTTCTGTTATATTAAAATTAGGAGTTTAATCCTTCTGTTGACGCAATTTGATTCCTTTAATTTCATCATGTTATTAATATTTTCAATTTAATAACACTGTTCATTATTATTGTCAAGGTAATGGTGTAAGTTTGTACTGTAAGAAAATTATTAACAAAAACCATGTCATCATTTTAACGATACAATTATTGTTAGTTTGATACCAAATTACGCTAAACAAAAGTAGAAAAATTAAATTTTAAATATCAGCATAATTGAGGGACTAAAACTGTAATTAGACCGTTCTTTTGAACAAGACAAAAAGATTTTGCATATTGGGAAAAATAGGGAAAAGAGCAAGAACAAGTCTTGATACAATGAGTGACAGAGTGTTTACATAAAATATTCCTTAAAATATTTACAATGTTCAATCTACTCCAACCAATCACTTTGGATTTATTTATTTATTTTCCTAATTTTATATTATTATTTTTATAAATATAAACAAAGAAAAGAGAATTTTATCACGTATAAATATCATTCATGATGTTTTTTGTCAATGAAAGTTAATTCTTTCGGATTCGTGATTGTTCATTACAATCATTCAGAGACGAATGTAAAAGGGACAGGTGACCCTCTCAAAATGGGGAATTGTAATTTTTCTTTTTTATAAATTATTAATTTATATATGACAAAATTGCACGTTGGCTCCCAAAAATGAACAAGAATTTTATTTAGTCCTTTTAAAAAATATGAAATCATAAACTAGATAAAATTATATTTTGACCTCTAAAAAATTTATAATTTAATTCCAACCCCTCTTAATTTTTTTTCTAGATTCACCCCTGATTACGACAATGTCATCTTTAAGATTCGAACTTAAGTTTTCTCTTTCAAAATGCAATGTGCCTTTACTACTATACCCAACACTTATTGGTATTGGACAAATATTATTTGTAATTTGTGTATGTTGTAATTCTATCATTAATGACAGGGTAAACTACAAAAATAGTCAATTTTGCTTACCTCAGATTACATTTTAGTCACTTATGTTTGAAATGTTATGTTTTAATCCCTTACGTTGTCGTTTTGTTACGACGTGGCCACTCCACCGTTAAATTCTGTTACCTCCCTAATGGCAGTCCTACGTGGCAGTCCAAATGGGTTTTAAATGCCAACTTGGATATCCAGTTGCTAGGATGAAAATAGGTTTTCAATTAAATAAATTTAATTTGGACTGCCATGTAGGACATCTAAGTTGGCATTTAAAACCCATTTAGACTACCGCGGTTAGAGAGGTAACGGAGCTTAACGATAGCGTGACCACTTCGTAACAAAATGATAACGTAAGTGACCAAAACGTAACATTTCAAATATAAGTGACTAAAATGTAATTTGAGGAAAGTAAAAGTGACTATTTTTATAGTTTACCCTGAGTTATATTTTAATATCTTTAAAAAAATGAAAAAGGTGGAAGATCCCAATAATTTGTGATTTGGAAGACTTTGGAGTGTGGTGTTGGAAATAAAAGTAGCAGAAAAATTTTAATTTTAAATATTTAATTTTGAGGATTGAAGAATATAAATAAGCTGGTTACAGCTTTAACATCTGTCATAATTATATTTTGTAAAAGGTACAAATTCTGATATGAACAACTGCTCAATATTTGTATTTTTATTAGTATTAGTAATTCTAAGGATATGTATCCAACATGATTGACTCTTTATTTTATAAACACAGGTCTTGGTTTCCATGATTTGCTCTTTATTTATTGTTATTTTTGGTTTAATTGTGCTCCCACCTCTTGTACTTTGTACAAAGTCGAAATTTAATCTTTTGATTAAAGTCCAATTGATAACATTGTCGATGGACTTTCACAAAATTGAATTATATGGCATTTTAAGATTTTTTTTTATTAAAATTGTCTATGTGTGGTCAATGTTACACTGGTGGGAGATCAAATAAGTAAATTAAAATGTTGAATTTAGGGTTATAATTTTTTTAATTCTGAATTTGAGGTTGTAAAGTATTTTAGCCTTGTTTCATAAATCATAAAAACAAAGCGAAAGTAGGTGGGGTTTTTTCCTTACATTAGTCTAATTTAACAGAAGTGTATCAGTAATTAGACTTTAATTATTAATAAAATATATATAAAGATTAATTTTTGGAATTAAAAAAATTCAAATGTACAAAGAATACATATAAAGAATATGTCTGTGTTATATTTTCGAATTAAAAAAATTCATTTAGTAGTCATCTAACCAAAAAGGGTGTTATAATGGACAAGAATTTAACAAAAGAATTTGTATTTTTAGATCCGAAAAATAAAAAGGATTAAATTTCTTAAATGAAAGAAGTAAAGGACTAAATTATAAATATATAAAAGTATAGGGAGTGGGAGCATGTTTTTAGACCTTAATACTAACTCGCAGAATTAATGTTGAACCACCTTTTTGACGCGTTCGTGCTAGCACAGTAGCAGCAGGCACATGCATTGCATGCCACCTTTCTCTTTTATAACAGCTAGACACTTGTGGGTGGCAAAAGAAAAACAAGTTTATTCATATTTTTTAAGGAAATAATGATTGAAGATCCAAAAGTAAGATCATGACTGGAAAATTAATGAAAAGAAGCCGTGTGAATGCAAGAAATTGGCCATTTGAAAACTTGTATATTGCATGTTACAATCTCTGCCTTCTACTTTAACATATAGATTTATATATCAAATGATTTAATCTATCGTATCAAATAGTAAAGTTGGCAACGAAAATCATTGAGATATGTGCAACCACATCTATCATACCCAAATATATAAGCATATCTTGAAGATTGGTTTGGATTGTGGACTTCCTTATTTTGAAGAGATTGGATTGAATCGAATAACTTGGTAACATATCTTGAAGATTTGAAGAGTTATCCTTGTCATATTGAAGATTGGTTTAGATGCATTAAAGGTTGGTAAATTTTTTTATAACATGTCCTCAAATTTTAATTTAGAACTTATCTTAAAAATTCTAAAGTCATACTCACTCACATAATCAAAACGAGCTTTAGATAGAAATATCGTTTTATAATGGTTATAATGGGCTTTGAATATGGTGCCTCAGGAAAATTTTAATTTTTTTTGGAATAATTGTAAAATTATTATTTATAATATTTTATCTTCAAAGCACTTAGGTTTGAATATGGTGTCCCAATAATATTTTTAATCTTTTAAGAATAATTGTAAAATTATTGTTTATGATATTTTATCTTTGGAACACTTTAGTTTGAGCATGGTAGTGCAAAATATTTTAAAATTTTCAAGGTAACTATGAAAATTACTATATTTAAAAATAAAAATATTATAATGAGCAAGCCTAATCTGATTTAGATTAAAGAGGCTAGATCAAAATTTAAAATTTATATTTTCAACCGAACTAAATATCGATAACTATGTATGGTATTGATATTTTTGCTAGACTTAATTTAAAACTTGGTTTTAATAAAAAGAAAAAAGAAAATGAATTAAAGATTCAATTAGTATAGTTTTTAATTGTGTAAGTATGTGGGTATTTAGCCCATTGATTATAGATTTATTTAGGCCCAATAAGAGTTATCATTGATGCTTCTTTAAAAGATTTTAATAAAAATAAAGTGGGTCAATAATTTTAGGGTGATATCAGTATGGTTGGATTGGATTTTTTAGATTTTTAGACTTATTTTTATGAAAGGAGCATTGTTTTATGTTTTTTTAAATATTATTTGACGGAATTTTAAGGTCTTTTTCATAAATATTTATAAAAAACAATAAACTTATTTTCACTATTTTAAATATAAAATATTTATTTTTATATCATAAAAGATTAAAATTAATTATATATTAAATAAAAAACTGAATTTGGTTTCATTTTCGGTAACCAAGGTTTTTGAACTTGCAGTCTATAAACCATCAAAATACCTCTGTTTGGGTCGATTTTTAGTTTGGTCAGTTTTTTTTTTTTTTGCATAAAATAACCCTAGTAATTTGACACAAAAATTTTAAAGATTTGAAGGGGGCTAAAAATTTTGGCTTGTAAAATAGTTATAGCTGATTGCAACATCCTCAAATTATGACCCTATTTTAAATTGGTTCCTAAATTACATCCTTAAATTATCAATATTATATTAATTAGGTCATTTTGTTACTAAAATTGTTAATTTAATCGTTAAATGACATGTCAAATCTTATATGACATAATTTAAAATGAATTTTTTAAAAATTGAATATTGTAAAATAGATGTTTTCAAAACCCAGCTTTGAGGTTTTCAAACTTTTACAAAAACTTTATCGTTCACCTTTTTTTTTTACTATAGTTTTAGTTTTTACTTTAAAAATTATGCGACAACATTCTATTGATTTAAGAATTTTCATTTTAAAGTTAGCTATATAAGGTTTGATGTGTTACTTAAGTTTTAATAACGAAAGAACCTACTTGATATAGCATCGATAGTTTAGGAATGTAATTAGAATGTTTGGAAGTTTAGGGACCAATTTAGAATGAAGACCATAATTTGGGAAGGTGACATTTTGCTTAAATAATCTTAAATCTTTTATGTATTGAATTATTCCACACAAAACTTTAACATTTATTAGATTATGGTATATGATGTGAGTGGAAAAATATGTTAAATATATTTATTAGAAGTTTATATAAAATTTAAATGGGTATTTGGTTGGATGGTAAAGTCACATACACACATATAATTTATTGTGTTACAGGTTCAAATATTATTATGATTGAATTTTATCGATTTTTATAAAAAGTAAAAAAGATATTAAAAAAAACAAGCTTATAATAATATACTTTAAATTATTAAAGGGCATCTTAATATATTTCTAATTGAATTGATGCCTAATTAACTTGTGACACCAACTCAATCAATGACATAATTTAAATATAAGCATAAAGTCGGCGGTTGAGTACTGTAAAATTCGAATGACTTTATGTTTTATTTGGTTGAGTATTTTAGGAAAAACAAGGTTAAATTTTTTTAATTTATATTAATGAGAATTAAAAGGTATAATTTATTAATAATAAAAGTTCAATTATATACTTTAGTAAATTTTAATAAAATTAATGATAAATTAAAGGGATTAATTTTAAAATATATATGAACTTTTGTTCGATGTATAAATTGATATATAAACTTTAATTTAGTTTAATTGTGAACATGAAACTTTGAATTTTGTCCAACTATATATATGGAACTTTATTTTTAATTTAATTATATACATTTGAAAAAAATCTACTTAGAACTATAAGTATTTGTGTATATAATAACAAAACATAAAATGAAACTAGTGATTTATGAAAACTGAATCAAAATCGAAATTTCATATATATAATTAATCAAATCAAATCAAAATTTTAAAAGATATCGGGGAAAATCAGAAAAATATTTTAAAAAATTATAAACACATTTAAATAACAGTAATAGTTTTATTCTTTTTTTTTTTTTTTTAGATTTGGGTTGAGTCGGGCTGGTTGCCCGGTGGAGTTAAAGGTAGGCTTTAATCCATTTAGTTTTTTCTTTTTAATTTAAGTTGGGCTTAGCTGAATTAATTAATTAATTTAGGGTTTAACTTTTTTCCAATAAATCGATGTCAATTCAATTAATTATCAGTTCACCATTCAACCATAGTTTAAAACAATTTATAGATTAATCAATTTAATCTCTTCCTTTAAATCAATACCTCAACTAATTTTCAATTCAACCGGATCTATCCGATCTAAACATTAGACCTCACCTACAATAAAATATAAATTACTACTCAATTATTATATTTGGTATAAAATTGATTGCTCATTTGACTCCCCGTATGCATGCCGTCATTGCTACGTAGTGATTCATAGAATCTTTACTTTTAGGACATGAATGGGAACCATAATTTTCTTTCTTTGCTCATGTCGGTTAAGTGCACCAAAATTACAAAATTTGGAACATTATTCAAAACTACTTGAACATGTCACCAATGTCAATTGGTTAAAATTATTCCCTGTTTACAATCCAAATTTAAGTTAAATCATAGAAAAAAAACAAAGTTAAAACAAGGAAAAGACGTGTCATAAGAATTATTTAAGTCGTTTCATATGAAAACAAGACTCTTGGGGGCATGGATTAGTCTACATTTTGAACTCTAGTGACCAAATACGAAAGCAATGAATTACAGCCATGTTTTTGGATTTTTTTTTAAATATATATAATCACATATGTAAAAAGAATGGGATGAGATTGAATTATGAATCAATTTAATATTTAGGTTTGATCTGAGTTTCACTCAATTTTAATTTGTTTGGTGTACGTAACAATAAATGATGATAATAGCGGTAGAATGTACGCAAAGCTGTTGAAAAACGAATAATACAATAGGAATTTCAACTACATCTATTTTCTAATCAAAGTCGAATAGAAGAAGAACAGTTTTATATGGATTCAACTTGTGCTATATGGTCCTATGGCCCTCGGCCTTTCGCCCCCACAAATTCCCTTATTTCGTCACATATTTATTTCTTCAACAAGTGTCAGAATTCGGGTCAAACAATCTTTAACGGTAACCCAACTTGTCACGATCTTTTTGAATAATGCAATTTATGAATATTTTTATCTACCACTAATATGCTCGATAACTTAAAAATATTATTTAAAACTTATATTTTTTTAAACAAGAAAAATAAAAAAATATATACATTAAATAACCTTACACTAATTTTGAGAACCCAAATCATTGTCAACCTTAAACTCAACTCCCACCATAAAAAAACTCTTAACAACTCGTGTACTTAAGCCACTCATGAGCCAACATCTTCAAAGTAAAAGACTTGAATTAGAAAGACAATAAATTGAAAATAGAGAAGCCTTTGGGGTCTGCCAAGTGTCACCTTCTAAACTCACCACGCAAGCAAATCGTCAAGCTTATGTTATCAATGCTCCTAACCCCTATTTATTAAAATACATTTGTTTTTATTCGAAAATATATAAATAAAAGACTAGTTTCAGTTTGGTAGTCATAAAAAAGTCTTCCATTGTTAGTGACAGTCTACTAACCCTAAAGAAAAGAGATGTCAACATGATTAGGTACAGCGAATGGCAGTCTGAGATTTTATTTATGATGTTTGCTTCCCTAACAAAAAGACTTTTAAGCTTTAAATTCACTAATTTATTTTGATTAATGAGGGTTTGGTCTTTTTCAACATGTTACGGTTGAAGATATTGCATGGCTTAATACTTGCCTACCATTCAAAGATTTAATATTAATATTAATATTAAAAATAAAAATCTTTTTGCAAGGCAATCACCATAATTTTTTGTTCATTCATTTTCGGTACTGTTGGTTGGTCCAGTTCGATTCTAAAAACCGTGATATTATTCTGGTTATTTTTAGGTCTTATTATGCTCCTGTTCTTTGTATTCTTCGAACATTTCCTTAGTACGATTCAAAAATTCAAGTCCAATTAATAACATTGTCAATTGATTTTTTGTTAAATTTAAATGCATGTTCTAATATTTGGAATTTAAAGTAGAGAAATTAAACTTTTCTTATGAAGGATTATTTCTAAAATAATACCAATATAACCTGAATTGAATTTTTTAATGAATTTTGATATACTATTAGGTTTATCATTGTTGAAGTTATCCTTGGCTGGCTGCTATGTTATCTTGATATTTAGTTCTGGTCGTTGAGTTATGATTTGGGTATTTTAATAAAATAAGAAATATTGTTATATTTGGTAGGTTCAATGTCTAATGGATTATAAGTTTATCAACATCATATTTTAGAAATAATATAATTTAACTCGATAAATCTAATTATTATTAAATTTCAAATTTTAAAAATAATTAAATAATTACGCCTCGAACTTACGTATAACATATAGAGAGGAGAGTGATAGTGAAAATTGACATTTTGTTTAATTGAAGCAAAATTAAAAAGAAAGTCCGGGAAATAATCATTTTAAAATTTATAAAATGTCAATTTATGATCTTATTATATTCAGAGGCAATAAAATTTGGACTGATAATTGGAATTGACATGTACTTCCAACATGTATGCTGCCATGAATTTCACGAGGTAAAATGAGCTTAGAGTTGGTAAGTAGTAACTGTAGACTGTTATTGAGGAGGTTAAAAAGTTATCGTATTTAGTTTGATAATTTAATGAAAAAAATTTAAAATTGTTTATGTGATATTTTATTAAAGATATTTTGGGTACATTTATGGAAACCAATCATTGACATTTGAAGAATGGATTGGATTCGAGTGAAAAGTTCTTAGAATGTGCATATGTGATCGAGTGATTTTTATTTTGATTGTTATTAATATGATGACAATTTTCAATGAGTTACATTGTATTCACTTAAAATTCTATATTAGCAAGCCGAATTTGAATATATGCTTCGAGGCTTGTATAGGTTTTGTATGAAAGATTATTGGGTGCATTCCAATTTGTTCATTAATGAATTGTTTTGTGAGAGAGTGCAAACTATTTTTGTAAACATTATTGAGTGTTTACTGTCCAAACTCTTAGGAGAAGGATTTGAAGGTGAGTGTTCTAGTCTTTAGGTACAAAAAGTGATATCTTTATACTTGGGGAGTAATAGAGTGTTAATCACTTGTTGTATTCGTGATAAAAGATGGTCGAATGACTCACTGAGCTAGGCTCCGCAGACGTGGGGAAATTGAATTGCGTAAACAAATTTTGGTGTTATGTCTATTTTGTTTGCATAGTTTTTCACATTGTCAACCCCACTACAATCTAGCACTTCCATTACATTTGTTATTTTAAGTAAACAAGCAACTTAAAATAGCAACACTATAGTTAACATTTATTATAAATTAATTTGAGTAAAAAAAAAACCAAAGTTTAAGTTGGTTAAAATTGACCTTTGATAAGTTCGAGTTCGAGTTTCATATTTGTAACTAGGGGTTGTCTAAGGGGACAAGTAGGGACTTACCTCAGCCCCCAAATGGTAAATTTTTGTTTATCCCATTTATAAATTATAAAATTTTAAATTAATACAATTGTAAAATTTCATTTTGACTTTTCAAAAATTTATAATTCAATTGTGATTCCTCTATAAGCGATAATTTTATAGTTTAACCTCTCCACAAATTTATAATTTAATTCAACCCCGAAAAAGTTATTCTATCTTCACCCCTATTTGTAACCCCATTCTTTTATCCTCATGCCTTCTTCATTGACATTTAGGTAGGAATAAATGTACAAACAAACAAACACCATTATTGACATTTAGGAAGGATGTTTGTAGTCTCAACTGATCAAATATCGAGATTTTGTTGAGCTTCGAACCAGTTTTCAAAGATTTGTTCATAAGTCGAGTCCAATCCAGTTCAAAGAAAATATTTCATACCCATATTCAAATTTATCTTAATCCAATCCAATAGTACATTTTCGCCATTCAAACATTATAAAATATAAAAAATATTGTTATAGTAGGATTATTTTATTTTATACAAAGAAAATAAAAGGGGGCTAAATGGCAAAGAGGGAATGTATAGCTCTAAACTCAACAACCAAAATTTAGGTAGAAATAGAAATTGTAGCATCAAAAGGGTTCCTACACTACTATTGAAATATGTCTTCATTATATGTATATATATATATATATATATATTTATATATAAAGACCTAGATTCCTAATTGAGTTCAATTTCTTTTCTTCTCAAGCAACCTCACACGATATTTAAGTTACATTAATGAATTTTATGTTTTGTAGCCAAGACCCTATAAGATTTTAAACATTGAACTTGAAGATTTGAGGTTACATCTTAGGAATTATGCTACCTAATTGAGTTGTACTTTCTATATAATCATATTAGATTGTGACATTTTAATACTTTTCTTCAATGTATATGTTTTCCTTACCAACTCTTTAAAATTCAATTGCAGAATAGTCCCTTTCTTTTTCCTTCTTTGCTACTAATCAAGATAGTGCTCATATAGTCCTTTTAAGTTTTAGTAAAGTTGATATTCTAATTCCAAGAATTTTGCATTTTAAAATGCTTAAATTGAGTGTATATATTATCCATTGAATTACAGCAATTCTAAATTCGGATCCCTAGATAATCCCTACCCATTTAAAAAATGTTAGCTTAAATTTAACATTGAATATATTAAAACATGTAGATCAAATTATAAATATGTATATACGTTTGAGGATCAAATTTAGAATATTTTAAAGTTTGAGATCATAATTTAACCGGGTCGGATGTAATTAATGAATTTAGGTATTGATGAAATCATGAGAAACGTAAGGAGATAAGTAAGGTTTGGCATGTAGTTTGCTTTGACAATGGTTCACCTCACCAAAAATGTAAGCCACGATGTGAAACGAAAAACAAGTCTTCAATGACTAACAAAATTTAAGTCAAAATGTCACTGTTGTTTGGCCAAGTCTTTACCTACACCAACAACACACTCTCTCAGCAAATAACACTTTGGGCAAAAGTAACATTTAGTCTCTTAATTTGATATTTTTATTTATTTTAGTCTTTAATTTTTTTTTCTATATTAGTTTGCGAACTTGACAATTTTTTTAATTTGATCTCTAAACATGAATTTTATTAAGGTATGTTGATGTAGCACTCGGAAATTGTGCCACATCATCAATTGATTTTTTTTTTAAATAAAGTTTTTCATAACTTTTTAGGTGTTATATAATTTTTTTTTAAATTTCTAAGTGATGACATAATATAATATTAGAGTGTCATATCCCCGCACTTTAATGCAGGAACGAAGGGAGGAGGGCAAGCAATGGTCCTGACCCCTTTAAAATGAAAATTATGCTTTTAGCCGTGAAAAATTATAAAATTTTAAGTAAATAAATGATAAAATTGTAGTTTGATCTCTCAAAAATGATAAAATTTTGATTTAATCCTTTTAAAAACTATAAAGATATATGTGAATACAGTGATGAAATTGCACTTTGATTCTGATAAGTACATAACTCACTCTCACCCAAAAAAAGTTCCTAGATTCATCCCTGTTTTAATGGAATCCAAATTTAAGGATAAAATTTAAAAAATTATTAAATTTAGAAACTAAATATTAGTTTTATCTTTCACTTTAATTTCCATCATTCAAACTATTGACAAGCTGCTTTCCACCAAACATTTGTTAGAACTTTGCAATTTCATCATTTTTGGTGTGGAAAAACAAAAACAGGGTTTAATGAACATGATTTTAAAATTCAATTAAATATATAAATCAATTTAACGAATCAAGTGAGAAGCCTCAAATGATTTAAACGTTTTAAACCCTAAATGTAATTAAGAGTATTAAAGCCAGATAATGATCATCCATGCATGACATCACTAACTTTAAGAAACCAATGTAATAAATATTGGTTAAATTATGATTTTGGTACCTATATTATATTATATTCAATTTTAAGATTTAATTTCGGTTCATTTATTATTAATGTTATGTTGTAATCCACTAGTGTGCATTTTTTCTTTTAAGAATTCTAAACTTGAAATTCCTTTTCATTTGAAAGGTTAGTTTATGGTTACTAAAATAGTTATTTTTATTAATTTTTTTAAATCTAGTTGAATATTATGATTTGAATATATATATATATATATATTTTAAATTATACAATAGTTGACTAAGGGATTTTTGGGCAAGACATATAATAATAATAATAATAATATACTATTATTATGATAAATTAAAATTATGATAAATTAAAATATAGAGACTAAATTATGATAAATTGAGTAGTAGTAGTAGTAGGAAGAGGAGAAGGATTAAATTATGATAAATTAAAATATAGAGACTAAATCTTTAAATTGAGTATAGTACAAAATGAAAATCAAAATTTAACCATAAATATTTAATTTCTTTGAAATCAAGTAAATGGTTAATTCAAAACTTCTCATAAATACTGAATGAATAAATTTGTATTAATTTAGTTGGAAGAAATATTAAATTTATATTATTATGATGATGTTTTTATTTAATTGAAAACTTCATAGAAATATTGAATATATACCATATTTAATTGTTGTTAAATAAAGATAAAAAATTGTTCAAATTTCATCATTTATGAGGTAAGATTAGATATTTTTATGAATACTTGAGTTTTTAATAAAAAATTTCATCATTCATGATTCAAAATCAATTTTTCTTTGTCGGATTTTCTCTATAAACAAGCGTTAAGTTCTTTAATTCTCAAATATTGATATGTATTCAGAACCCACTCTTGATTTAGTTGAAAATCAAGTTAACTATTTCCACATGAATGTCATGTTTTATTTTATTTTTTAAATGGAGTATGTATTTTAAACATGTAAAAGCTTCATAAATGATAGATCTAACTATTCTCATTCTTAGTCTACTACTTATATTATTGGTTGGATCATTAGCATCCTATTAAGTTGTAAATTGTTATTAGTCTATCTAATCTCTGAATTGCTTGATAAACAATTTTTGCATGCCATTAAACAATTGCAGGTATTCCATAAAGAATACCTAATTTGGGTATTAATGTTCAAAGAAGTAAGATAGGGTGTTTTAATTTGATTGGGTCTAGGAATTGAAGAAGGATACTAGTTGTGTTAAGTTATTGGATTAAGATGATAACATTAATAAGTAGCCACAACGTTGATTCTGGCTTTAGACAAAGGTATCTACCTATACTTGCGAGAATGTTACAATCAAAACTCCCACGTTTTGGTGTCAAGGCTATGCCTCATATTGACAACAAGCTAAGGACACTTAGGAAGGAGTGGTCAATTGTACATAGACATGATTTATGGCAAGCACACCAGCGGCTTTGGATGGAATAGCACAAGGAAAGTGATGACAGCTAAGCAAGTGGACTTGGGGGTGTGCGAATTTCGGGTAAAACCGAATTAATTCGGTTAATCAGTCAGTTAACCAAATTAATCCGGTTGGGGTCGGTTAATAATTTTTTTGGAAGTTCGGTTAACGGTTAATTCTGTTCGAAATCGGTCAGTTAACCGAATTAACTGAATTTAATAAATAATATTATAATATATAAGTATTAGGTCGGTTTGATTAAATTATATTAATTTTTGGGAAATATAAATTAATCGGTCGGTTAAGTCGGTTAATTTTTTATATGTTTTATACTTGTTTTAACCAAAAATAAAAAATATATATAATTTTTAAAATTTAAGTTTTAAAATTTTTATTACAATTACGATTATCTCATTCCAAACCCGATCCTCAGATCCTCGGGATAGTCTGGTATTAGAGCCAATGAGGAGCAGGTATTTCTAAGTTTTGAAAATATTCAATTTATTTTCAATATTTCCGAGTTCTGGTTTAACTGTCTTCATTAACGTATTATTATTTTGCTGAGAATTGATTCACTGTCCAGTTAGCCATGGGTTAGGCGTGTCAAGGACAAAGTATCCCTGTAGGCAACTTTAATAATCTGAAAATCCAGATAGTAGAACCTCATTGTAGGAAATAAGAAAACAAAGAATGTTTCCTTTCATTAGAAGAACCAATTCTTTTGTAAGCTTTGTTTCTAATCAATCCCAAGAATCCGACCAAACCTCAAACAACACTGTTAATGAAAAAGAAGAACATTATGAAAATATTTCTCAAAGATTTGATAATTAGACTCTTCCAAGAGTTCCAACAAACCAATTCTACAAGAAAACAACTTTTGAAAATTTAAATGTTTTTTGCAGTTACATTATAAAAACAAAAGAAAGGAGTTTACCTATTCAAAACGAATATGAAATAATCCAATTATTAGATAGAGTCGTCATTAATAAACTCAAAGAACAAAGATAGAAATATGTCCATTTTGGACTAGTCCAGGTTGGTGTCTAACCTCTTAGTGTTGAAGCCACTAAAAATACCTCAATTTTAGTTGTCTTAAGAGACCAAAGACACATCATGTTTAATGACTCATTATTAGGAACTATAGAAATAAGCCTATGTACTGGCCTGATACATATTAATTGTTATCCAAATTTTATGGTTTCTTTGATTGACAAAAATATTTTACAATCTTTAACCCTCCAAATACATACCCATAACTACAAAATGCTTCCTGGTACGGAAGTATTAACATTAGTCTATAGACTCCATTTCAAAGCTATGCATTCTATTGTTAATACCAAGGCTTTACTCTAAAGCCCAAAAGGAGAAACCCTTTTAAGAGAGACAAATGCCACAAGATCTCATACCACAATCCCAAGAACAATACAATGGCATGAGATAAACCTTCTTGATAAGTGGAAACTTGAGGGTGCTACAGACCCTGTGGCACCAACTCTCATAAGAAATACTTTATTAAGTGAAATCTCTCAGCACCATGATGGCACGGTTGAATTAAAATTCAACAGGCCACAAAGAATGCCTCCAAGATATTCCTTCGAAATAAGAAGTACCAGCACAGTTTTTAGGAGGTTAAATTTAGAAGAAGAGTCAAATTCAGAAACACAAACAGTAGATTTTAAGACAGCCAGAGCCTCTGTCTCTTTTATCCCATTTTTTGATTTGAGAACCAATTTCATTTGGATCTTGTGTATCTTGAATTATTGTATTTTTGGAGGACTTTGACGATGATGATGATTTCTCATTTTCTTCTTCATGGCAAATTTTATACCATGACTTAATTTGTTTTGAGGAAATTTGGGTTTTGGATGGTTCCTCTTTCATTTGTGAAAAGGCCAATGCTACTTTTGGGGATTAAGAGAGGGACTTAGTCCATTTTTTTAATTTGAGAACTAATTTCATTTGGATGTTGTGCATCTTGAATTATTGTATTTTTGGAGGACTTTGACGATGATGATGATTTCTCATTTTCTTCTTCATAGCAAATTTCATACCATTACTTAATTGGTTTTGAGAAAATTTGGGTTTTGGATGGTTCCTCTTTCATTTGTGAAAAGGCCAATGCTACTTCTGAGGATTGAGAAAGGGACTCAATCCATTTTTTGATTTAAGAACCAATTTCATTTGGATATTGTGCATCTTGAATTATTGTATTTTTGGATGACTTTGACAATGATGATGATTTCTCATTTTCTTCTTCATATCTAAATGTTGTTGGGATAGAAGAGACAGAGGCTCTGGCTGTTTTAAAATCCACTGTTTGTGTTTCTGGATTTGACTCTTCTTCTAAATTTAACATCCTAAAAGCTGTGCTGGTACTTCCTATTTCGAAGGAATATCTTGGAGGCATTCTTTGTGGCCTGTTGAATTTTAATTCAACTGTGCCATCTTGGTGCTGAGAGATTTCACTTAATGAAGTGTTTCTTATGGGAGTTGGTGCTACGTGGTCTGTAGCACCCTTAAGTTTCCACTTATCAGGAAGGTTTATCTCATGCCATTGTATTGTTATTGGGATTGTGGTATGAGATCTTGTGGCATCTGTCTCTATTAAAAGGGTTTCTCCTTTTGGGCTTTGGAGTAAAGTTTTGGTATTAACAACAGAATACATAGCTTTGAAATGAAATCTATAGATTAATGTTAATACTTCTGTACCAGCAAGCATTTTGTAGTTATAGGTATGTATTTGGAGGGTCAAAGATCGTAAAATATTTTTGTCAAACAAAGAAACCATAAAATTTGGATAACAATTAAAATGTATCGGGCCAGTACATAGGCTTGTTTCTATAGTTCCTAATAATGAGTCATTAAACATGATGCGTCTTTGGTCTCTTAAGACAACTAAAATTGAGGTATTTTTAGTGGCTTCAACACTAAGAGGTTTGACACCAACCTAGACAAGTCCAAAATGGACATATTTGTATCTTTGTTCTTTGAGTTTATTAATGACGACTCTATCTAATAATTGGATTGTTTCATATTCTTTTTGAATAGGTAAACTCATTTCTTTTGTTTTTATAACGTAACTGCAAAAAGCATTTAAATTTTCAAAAGTTGTTTTCTTGTAGACTTGGTTTGTTGGAACTCTTGGAAGAGTCCAATTATCAAATCTTTGGGGAATATTTTCATAATGTTCTTCTTTTTCATTAACAGTGTTGTTTGAGGTTTGGTCGGATTCTTGAGATTGATTGTAAATAAAGCTTGCAAAAGAATTGGTTCTTCTAAGGAAAGGAAACATTCTTTGTTTTCTTATTTCCTACAAAGGGGTTCTATTATCTGGATTTCTGGATTATTAAAGTTGCCTACAGGGATACTTTGTCATTGACACGCCTAACCCATGGCTAACTTGACAGTGTATCAATTCTCAGCAAAATAATAATACATTAATGAAGACAGTTAAACCAGAACTCGGAAATATTGAAAACAAATTGAATATTTTCAAAACTTAGAAATACCTGCTCCTCCTTGGCTCTGATACCAGACTATCTCGAGGGTTTAAAAGGGTCGGTTAATTCGGTTAATAGTAATTCGAGTCGGTTAACTGATTGAACACCCCTAAGTGGATTGGGATAAATTCCTTAAGGTGAATTTATAAATTATGATTATATATGAAATATGTGTTTATATTTGAATGCGTTAAATAATTTTTATATGAATATGTATGCAAAGTCATAAGAATGCGGAGCCATTAAAGAATAGAACATTGCCATACATTTCTTTAATATATTTAATATTTTATTATATTTTATGGGATAATTGTCATTACCTCAATCATGTTTGTGAAATTGAAAATTTTCACTATTAGTGTAGAATATTTTCTTAAAGTTAAAATGATTTTTTTATTAATTTATCCTTAAAAGTTTCAAATTGAAAAAGAAAATAAGAAATGTTGAAATTGGGGGAGGAATCAATGCATGGGGGAAAATAATAATTAATAATATATGAGAACTATAGATATTTAGTGATCCTCTTGGATCTCCCTATTTATTTGGTGTCAAAAAGGGTATCATCTCCCCCACCCCCCCATTCCATGGCATCAACCATTGTACCCTTTCTCCTTTCTTCCTTGTATTTATTTATAAACAGATAAAGCAGTGGTGATTGACTCAAGAATCTGATATCAAACAAAGAACAAAACCAAAAACCAAACAAAACCCTGTTTTTCTTTTGTTTCTTTCTCTTTCCTGTTTTTGCTTTCTTGTTTGGTCATTGAAATTGAGATATGGCCGGGAAAGGAAGAGCTCCATGTTGTGATAAAGAGAAAGTGAAGAGAGGTCCATGGAGTCCATCTGAGGATCTGAGGCTCATCACTTTTATTCAGAAACATGGTCATCAAAATTGGAGGGCCCTCCCTAAACAAGCTGGTCAGTCCTTTTTTTTTCCTCCTTTTCTGATATGAGTTCAACGTTCTACCAATAAAAACTCGTTTCATTCCTAGATTTAAATGTTCAACCATTTGATCTCATTTTTTTTTCATTCTTCTTCAAACAATGTTTATGAACCCACACTACCATATACGAAAACGAAGATTCATTTATAATGATTTCTGAATTTTTCTAATTAATTTTTTAAAAATATTTATTGCATTTCGTTTATAAATATTTACGATAGTTTTTAAATGTTATTTTGTGGAGGAACGTATGATTAAATTTCGCAAATTTGATTATTTTTTTATAAAGTTGACAAGTTGTTCAACCAGGCAATGACCAGAATGCAAAGTTTGAAACGTTCATTTCAATTAATTAATTTTCAGATACTTCCAAATTTTTTCCTTATTTGCTTGTCAACTTTATACTAAAAAAGGGATTAATATTTAATATTATACACTGTCAATTTAACTACATAATAATAATAAGTCTTAGATACAATGAATTTCTTCTCTGTATATGGTCACCTTGCAAACTTATAAATGTACTTTACAAATTAAGCAAAAAATTCCGTCTACTTTCCAATTTAATCCCATATGAGTATATGGTATTGCATTATCTTTGGATTATACTCGAATATTAAGTATTTGTTGAACAAAAATGTTTGGAGTCTTCATTACTTGTGATGTTTGGGTGCTTTTTATTTTCTATAATGTTTTTGGCATTATGTACTTGATTGTCGAGTGTTTGGACAGTTTTGTTGTTGAAATGAAATGGTCAAAATTAAACAATCTACCTCTTCTTTTCCTTTTGGTTCATACTTGTTAACATTTTTCAAACTCCCCCAACTTCCAAAATTTTCACCTAAAAGATGAGGTCATTAAACAATATAGGGTCAACATCAATCATTTACCTTATAATGGAAGAATCGTGGCAAATTGTGGTTAATTAAAATTTTCAAATTTTGGGTTTAATTAAAAAAATTAAGACATTTTGAAAAAAAGAAAAAAATAGAATTTTTGAAATTGGGCTTGACTAAAATCTTAAGAATTGTGGTAGGGTTTATTTAGATTTCTGCGAGGCCCCTTTTTAGAGTTTTTCTTATGTTTCTCTAGTTGAATGGTAAAGATTTTGATTTTTTTAACTAATATTTCGAGTTGAATCTTATAAATTAAAAAGAGAGAGTAAAATTAAAGATATGATCCAATATAACTAATGCAAATCAATGTTAAAATTTGACAAAAGAATCTTTCCTATCTAATATGAACATCTCAACATACCAAACAAAAAAAGTTGATGTAACTTGTAATCTTTCAATGGTGGAGTTTTGAAGTTAAAGACAAATGGGATATGTCACCATTGTTTTCTATCACTATCTCAACTAGAGAAGACTTTGAAATAAGTTTTTGGTAGTAGCAATTTTAGAAATTGTTGTTGTTTTTTCTAATAATATTGTGTTGGTGAATCTAATTGTGTAGGCCTATTGAGATGTGGAAAGAGTTGCCGTTTAAGATGGATTAATTACCTAAGACCAGATGTCAAGAGAGGGAACTTCACCCAAGATGAAGAAGACACAATTATAAGGGTACATGCTACATTGGGAAACAAGTGAGTTTTCGAATTCGATTTAGTCCCTGAATATATTGACTAGGTTGTTTTCATATGACGTGATATATAGTTTGATTAGGGTTTTTGAATCTAAAATTTGAAATTGTAGAGGGACTTAATAGCATGTTTGACCCTTTCTTGTCATATTAATTAGTAATTACTTATGTATATAATTAAAATTATTCCTTTAGGTGGTCCAAAATAGCATCATATTTACCTGGAAGAACAGATAATGAGATTAAGAATGTGTGGAACACTCATTTGAAGAAGAGATTGGGTTCAATGAATGGAAATGCTGATAAAAAAGATGAATCCATGGCCACATCATCATCGTCTTCATGTGTCACGTCAATGTCATCATTCAATGACAAAAAGACCAACGAGGCATTTGAAATGGCGGTAGTATCAGACAAAGCAAACCATGGCAGCCCGTCTGAGGAGCCGGAAGCCTTGTCGAGTTCTTCAATCTCTTCCAACGTCACTAATTCCAATCAGGTCAATGTTTCAAATCCAGAAATCCAAGAAGGTCCGTTGTTCAACTTCACAGGATGTTATTACAACACATCGGAGGAGGTGAACAAGCCTGAAACCGCCTTTGATATCCCGTTGGAGTCCGATTTGGAGTTCTGGAACATGTTGGATAGCTTAGTACCATTCCAACCCGAAGGAATCCAATCGCATAACGAAACCCAGTGTCCTGATTTCGGAGAAGCCGAAAACAAGTGGTTGCTTTACTTGGAACAAGAACTTGGCCTAGACCCAAAAGATGGTGGTTTTGAGGCTGAGCCACTGCTAGTTCCTGAGACGAATGGTATGGGCACCATGGGTCATTATCACAACACAGTTCAGCCATATGAACCAAATTCAAAGCAGTAGCTTTTTTACTTCTTTTTTTTTTAAGGACTTAAAAAGTAATTTGACCATAGCATATCATGAGTACACTATAGGTCTTTTACCTAACTTGTTCAGTTAAAATTAGGCCTTTTTAGATGTATGATGGATAAAATAAAATAAAAATATTCATCTGATCTTTGGGTTAATTAAATATTCCGTTGTTGGTTGAACTAATCAAATATCGTCTCCATTCCAAGCAAATGACCATACAATATTTATAAGTGGGTAGGTGATTTTATCCATTACTTTTGTTCACTTTGTATATTTATTTCAGGTTAATTGCACTGGACATCCCTAAGTTATGATATAAATTTTAATTTGGTTTTAAATTTTGAAATACCAATATCAATTAGATCATTTTGTTAAGTTAATCAATTTGACTAAGTTGATAAAATTTTATAGAGATAAATTGCTTACCCAATTTTTAATGACACAGTCTGTTTTTATTTTTGGCTTAATATTCAATTTGGCCCTTGAAGGATCTCGTTTTACTTAAGTTGTTACTTAAAGAACAAATTAATGTCTTTTCAGCTTCAAGCTTTTCGTTCCTGCTTTTTGGGCAGTCGACATAAAATCAAACAATTAAGAGTTACTTTAATGCATCTTTTCAAAAGACATGTTTGATAAGATGTGCGGTGCCCACTTATATACGTTAGACTCCTCCCTTTCTTTTTTTGACGTGGGATTAATGCATCTTACCTACTTCTTTAGGTGATTTGGTTTAAAACAAATTAGGACTAAATTATAAAATTCTAAAAAATAAGGTCTTTTTCTTAAATTTGCCATTTTTTGCTATCTACGAATTATCCATATATTTTTTTTAAAAATGGGCCAAGACCCAAAGTCTGATATATGCAAAACAATTTAAAGAAGGGACACAAATTTAACAAGCCAATGATTAACTTAAGATCCAAAGAAATTTTAAAATTGAAATTTGTGATATCATATCAAATGGCTTAATTGAAAACAACAATAAATCAGAAATTTTTAATATTAACACCAATTTGATTTTGATATTTACAAACAGGGGCAAAGTCAGAAATTTTTTAAGGGCGGCCGAAATTAAATTGTAATTTTTTACTATAGTGAAAATGCATTTTCACCATTTGAATAGCCTACATATTTATCATTTTTGGGAGGGCCAAAGTGTAATTTCACCTTTATTAATTTAAAATTTTAAAAATTGTAAAGGGGTTAAATAAGAAATTTTCTATTTTAAGAGGGGTCGGGGCCCCTGTCAGCCCCTAGCTACGCCTCTATTTACAAATTAAAAAGAAAATTATATTATCTATCACTCAAGTGTTCTAGACAAATTTTGATATTTACATTTTATATATTATAGTATACTGTAAAATTAATTACACATTTAATGTTTAGAGTTGTATATTATTAATATAAAAATACACATTATAATATAAATAGTTGTATATAAAGTACGAAGCAACTAATTTTGCAATGGAGGGTCAAGATAAAAGTGAAAAAAGTTAAGAGAGCAAAGCTAAATTCGTATTAAACAAATAAATTAAAAGGGATTAAACTGAATTATTAATACTTAAGAGTAGACCTGTCCATGGGCCGGGTCGGGCTGGGCCAGAAATTTTTTTGGCCCGTCTCATAGGCCCGGGCCCGGTCCGAAATAAGGGCCTGAAATTTTTTCCAAGCCCAGCCCGAGAAAAATATCATAAGCCCGGCCCGGCCCATTTTTAAAATAAACATTAAAAATTATTTTAAAAATAAAAAATAAAAAAATATTTTAAAATTAAAGAATAAAAATAAAAAATATATATTTATTATATTCGGGCTGGGCCCGGGCCAAAAAAGTGGTGCCCGAGGCCCGGCCCGTTTTTTAAACGGGCCTCATTTTTTTGCCTAAGCCCATATTTCGGGCCTATATTTTTACACGAACTCTCCCATATTTCGAGCGGGCCGTCGGGCCGGGCTGAGTTGCCCGGCCCATGGACAGGTCTACTAAGAGGCACTAAAATTGTAATTGTACCATAAATAAAGGGGATAACTATTAACTTATATTATATTTATATTTATGAAAAACGTATAATATTTAAATCATTGATTGAATTCGTGTCACAGATCAATCATGCACCAATTCAGTTTGAAAACGACTAAAAAAGCATTATATTATGTGAGAAAGTTTTCATCTTTTAAAATATATTTTTATAACAATAAAATTTCACGTCAAGTGAAAGTTAAACTTAAGACACCATAATTTTAATCGATTTTATCATTTTAACCAAACTTTTATTTAATTCTTACACAATATTTTAATAACAATATTTTTTTCCAAATTATAAGTGTACCATAATTTAATATAATATATCTAAATATAGTTATATCACATTAAAATTATAATTTCATATTATACTACTTATTTTAATTATGTAAACATTATATTAAAACATTTACGAAAATTAAAGATATTTAACATAATTACTTTAAATTTATAACAATTTTAAGTATACAGTTTTAATGTAAATTCAAATAAGCAATGCAAATTTGGATAATTTAAAATTGTTATCACTATATTTTATTGAAGTTGTGATCGAACAGAGGTTGAATCACGTTATATGATCAAGTCGAGTTGTATATCTTTTTTTTTAAACTAAAGCGGATTTGACTTAAATTAATTTAGATCTATTCATAAATGGGTTTGAGATAAAATTTAACTTCAACAAATTAAATAATATTTTTATTTAACTCTAGTTATAAAATATATTAATAAAAAATTTAATACCTTAAAATAGATGAATGTACCTCGCATTTACCATTAGAGATAATATTTTGAATGGATAAAATTAATCCATCTATTATTAAATGGATCATTTTAATCTTTTACTATTAAAAATAAATAAGTCCAATTTTCAACAATATGACATTTAATGTTTAAAAATGTCATTTACCATTAATGGAGATAATGTTTTGAAAGCTTTTTATGGTCACCCAACTATGAAAAGTTACAAAATGATCACTTAACTATTAGAAAATTTTTTTTGGTCACCCAACTATGAATAGTTACAAAATGGCCACTCGACTATTCAAATTTGTATTTTTTGGTCACCCAACTCTTACAGTTTTTGGTGTTTCCATTTTTATATTAGTCAGTTGGTGACAATAAAAGACAAAATTGAATAGTTAGGTGATCATTCTATAACTTTTCATAGTTGGGTGACTAAAAAAAATTTACTAATAGTTGGATGACTATTTTGTAACTTTTTCATAGTTGAACGACAAAAAAAAAAACATAATTAGATGACTACAAAATATAATTTATCCTTAATTGTAAATGTTATCATTGTTTCAATTTTGTATTTTTTGATTATTTCTAATAGTAGAAACGTTGAGTTGATAGATCTAATAATAGAAGGATTTGCTAGGCACTCTCACCTTTAAAATAATTGAAGAGGATCAGTCTATTGAACTTGTTGGACTGAGAACTGGCCGTAATTCCTGTACGGAATAAGAAATTAGATCAATTGACTCATGAATCAGTCGAACCAACCGTTTAAACTATTAGACAGACCAATTAGATCGACGATTGAATTGATTTTTTTAAAATATTTTTTTTAATAAATTACTCAATAAAATAAATGAATTGATTGAACCAATCAAATCGAAAATTAGTAATCTAATCTATTTAATCATCGGTCCAACTCTGAAAACCTCGGATAAAATACTCATTTGAATCGGACCGGTTCAAAATTTTAACCCATATTGTGTTTGGGTTGTTACACCGCCGTTTTAACCCATTTCGCGCTTCTTCTCCCTCTTTCCAACACTTTCTCTCCGTTTCTTCTCCTTGCTTTCCCTTTCATTCCGGATTTTTTTTTAAAATTGTTTTGTAGATTTTGTACGGAAATAGAATGGACATGGCAGAAAGTTTCGTTAGAATCACTGGCGGCTCCGCCGTTTCTCAGGCAAGAGAAGAAGAAGAAGAAGAAGAAGAAGACGACGAAGAAAGAAGCAGAATATTTTCACAGCTAAAACCCTACTGTTTGGAGCTTCTAGAACTTTCTCAAAACCCTAAAAAACATGCTTCTTCAATCCCGGCGTTGCTCCATCTGCTTCGCTCTTCCCCGCCCAATTCCCTCCACCCATTCTTTGAGTAATCGATTCATTTTTTATTCTTTTTTAGACTTCGTTTGATTGTTGTTTTTAAAAACTTACATATTGATTCCGGAATTAATATATACGAACACAATTTACTATTAACGATACTGAATTTTGATTTTTTTTGGTATTTCATTTCTTTAGCTACACTTTGTTCCCGTTGCTGCTTTTGCTGGATGCTGCGGTTGATTGCAGGAGTTCTCAGAATAAAAGTGAAAGTAGTAATTATAAAAGAGTTAGCGATAAAGTAGCTGAAGGAGTAGTGGAGTGTTTGGAAGAGCTTCTCAAGAAATGCCATTTGAGTTCTGTGGATCAGGTCATTTTGCCTCTTTTCATTTCTATTTAATTAACTTCCTCTCTTATTTTGTTTATTTTACGTTGAGTTTGAATATGTGAATGCAATGGAGATCACGGGGGATAGGATTTTACCTGGTATTAAAAGGATGTGCTTGGTTGTTGCTTTTGTTATTTGTTATGTTTTTTTTTTTCTCCCCTTTGTAAAGAAGTAATATGTTATCAAGAAAATAATAGGCACCATCTCATTATTAGCAACTAAACTATGAGTTAAGGAACAGTTAGCCTTTATATCAATCAAAACATCTCAGGTGTTATACGAAGGTACTTGCTCAAAAGAAAAAAAAAATGAAAGGCAGGAAAAGAAGTAAAATGAATCAAAAGCAAAATGTGAACCCCCCTTTCAATTAGGGAACCTTCTCAAATATGATAAAACGAAATAGGCAAAAGAAGTGAAAATGGTACTTTGGCAATTCATCAAACACCTTGAATGGTGAAGGAAAAAAAAAAGGAAAATTATAATGATAATGTAACATGTGTTTGAACAGATTTGTTCAATACACTTTTTTATTTGTTTAATATATATAATATAATAAAAGCCCATATGTTGCTGCTCTTAAACAAGAACTTAGTGGCAAAATGATAATCAAACTGAGGTTTATTAATATAATGGGTTATTAGATTTAATACTTTAGAAGAATGACATCAAAGATCAAACTGAAGATTAATAGCACTTATACCATCCCCAGTTAGGAATTTATCTGTCTTTTTATTTTTGCTTTAGTTTTAACTCTTTTAAGTACTGAGCAATAAACCATGGTGTCTGGCATGAATATGGTCTCCTCGCCATTTTGGATTCAGTTTTCTTCTTTTTTTTCCTTTATTTCTGTGAGAAAGTTGATGCTAGCCTTTTGTTCATGGCTTGATTTTATATTAGCTTTTCCCGTTAGTGTATATATTACGATGATCATATTATATCTGATTACTTTTATTTGAGTTGAATGAAACGTGATGCTTTCTTGTCACAGATGGTTGTGGTTCTGAAAAAATTGACTTATGCTGCTTTGCTCTCTCCATCTGAGGCATCAGAAGAGTTTCGTGAAGGAGTTATCAAGTGTTTCAGGGCTCTGCTTCTGAATTTACATCATTGTTCCAATCAGTCCTGCTTGTGCAAACAAAGTCTTGATCTACCGATGCTCTTAGCAACTAGAGATATGCTGATGCCAAATGGAACTCTAGAGTTTGACTTGGAACAAGGAGAATGTTTACTAGCATTTTTGCAGTCAGAAGCAGCTTCGGCTGCTGTGGGACACTGGCTATCGCTTCTGCTCAAAGTACATCAATTCCCTTTTATCTATTCTTAATTCTGGAGTAAATTTAATCTTTTTGTTCTGCCTAACTTATTTCATTTAATTCTTCATATCAAAATTGATATGTGTCTTATGATAAGGCTGCAGATACTGAGGTTACACGAGGACATCGAGGTAGTGCAAATCTGCGTATTGAATCCTTTTTAACCCTACGTGTTCTTGTTGCTAAGGTACTTGTAACTTCCATTAGATCCTCAACAAGGGCTTTTGCATAATGCATATATATATTCTATTTGTTTTATTAATTGCTCCATTGCGTCTTTCATTCAATGTAGGTGCCTATTATAGACACCCTATATATTGAGTAAAACATTTATACTGAAGTAATCGCATCTTTCCTTTTCTTCTAATTTGAGTTTGTTTTTATTGCTTTTACTATGTAAGCTTCATTATCTTTGAGAGTACTCTTTGCATTTACCGGCATGTAGTTCATATGTATTTGTAAAACATTTACAGACATATATTCCTGATGATTCCCTCCTGTAGATGACTTTAGTTCTTTACAGAAATTTCTAGTTTGATAAAGGAGTGTGGCCTCGTTCACTAAAGAAATTGGAATACATTAAGCTTTAAATAAATAGAATCACATCTATCCATGACATTTAGGCTGTTTTCTTCTGTCATTTTGCACTTTAAATTCCATAATTGTTTAGGCATACTTTTCCAGTCCGAATATGCGCTGTTGGTATATGTATATCTGAGTATGCATACCAACATATATTCGTAATAATTCTAGTTGTGAGGGAATTTACTTGGTAGAAACAATTAGATTGGGAAATGAATAGGTTATGGCATTGCAAATGGTTTAGCTCATCTGATTTGAGTAGAGAAATTCTAGCTTTTTATTGCAATAGTGCTTCATTACACATGGAAAAGCTTGGGTGAATTCTTTTGGCATATTAAAATATTTTCAGGTTGGTACTGCAGATGCGTTGGCTTTCTTCTTACCTGGTGTTGTTAGTCAGTTTGCCAAAGTGTTGCACATTTCAAAAGCAATGATAAGTGGGGCTGCTGGAAGTGTAGAAGCTATTGACCAAGCAATTAGGGGATTGGCTGAGTACCTTATGATAGTCCTCCAAGATGATGCCAATTTATCTGGTCTTGATATGTACAAAGATGATTCTTTTGGCCATAAGTCAAATAAGTACAAATCTACGACTTCATTCTTGGAGGAACTCCGTCAGTTACCATTGAAAGCTCAGAGCAGAAGAATGCTGGAAAATGTAAATGGTGAATCAATCAATTCAGTTAGTACTAAGACTGAATCTGGAGAGAAAAGTAGCCCCAATCTTGACAAAGGAATGGGATCTTTTCATGTAGATCGTACAAAAGAGTGGATTGAGAAAACCTCTGGGCACGTGAACAAACTATTATGTGCAACATTTCCCTACGTATGAATCTATATTTGATAAGTTCATTGTTACTTTTAAGATGCTTTACAGCATCCGAATCTATTCAAAATTTGTACCAGATAATTTATATTCATAACTACTGCACCTTTGTTTTGATATACTGTTATTATGTTACATGTCCCAGATATGTGTTTATCAAGCAAAAAAGGTGAGACACGGGCTTTTTGTTGCCATCCGGGGGCTGCTATTGAAGTGCAATTTCACGCTAGAAAAGAGCAAACAGATGTTTTTGGTAGGTTGAATTCTATCAGTTTCATTCTTTGTTGTTAATCATAAAAATCCTATGCCTTGCACCATAAATACAGTATTTTGTTTTATATATTTTAAGTCTTAATACATTTTATTCTAATATATCCTGGAGTTACTCTAATCATAAGGGGGAAACATTCTTAAGGGGGATAACTAAATAAGAAGGCTTGGAGGAAAAAGGGAAAGAAAATACAGGGGAGAGATAGAAGAACGAAGGGAAAGAAAACCAATCCCAATTACTCAAATCTCTTGGTTTTAGCTGGCCCCCCAAACTCTTCGTTTTTGGCTACACTTTGCCTCAGTTCGTTGTCTAATTATTTTACCTAAGGATCATGCAAAATGCTAATTGTTCGGGTCTAAAATATGTAGAATATGTGTGCGTATCAGTCTTCACTGAAAGCTACCAGAAATTGAAATAACATAAGGAACCTTGTAGGTTATAGTCTAAGCCCTAAGACAGAAGAGAGAAATCAGCTATTATGATTTAGCTCACAATAATGACTGTACTCCTTGGTGGTAGTGGTACATTATATGATAAATGGGAAGAGAGGATGCTTTTAAATTGTATTAGTTCTAAGTTGTCATAATCTCCAAATTTGATGGGGGCTTAAGTAGCAACCTCTTTTTTTTATTGTTATTGTTATTATTATAAAACATATTTGTGACCAAAGTGGGAGGACATTTATATTATGTTAGGTTATAATTACTTATGGTGGGAGAATCAAGTAGTGCCCTCATTATTTTGCATTAGATGGTATTTCTGCTTAGATTTTAACCTCAGTGGGAGGAGAATTGCATGGTAGTAAAGTGAGTATTCTAACCTGGACCTTCATGAATGTTTCATCCAAATGGTGCACTTAATGATTTGAAATTATTTTATATTCCAACTTCTTGCTTTTAATTTGAGTTTTTGATCATGTGCTTAAAATTTCAAGGTTTGCTTTAGTTATTTCATGTTTGTTCTTTTTATGTTAAGGATTTGCCTAGTTATCCTTCTTTCTCAATGTGATTGATTCCATTGCTGTGAAATTTTGTATGAGTTGTAGCTTAATATTTCTCTGATACTCATGCAGGAGTGCTTATGTGCTTTGGTTGTTGATGATTCTGAAGAGATTTCAGCTGCTGCTCAGGACTTTATGGAATATTTATTCTCGGCCTCTGGGAAACATCATGTAGAACATGACATTGCTGCGATTTTTAGCAGGTTTTATACTTGTGAAATAATGTTGAGCTGTAACTAACAACGTGAATTTCTCCTTTTTGAAGGCATTCTCTTATAAGTTCCTTCTTAAAACAGGCTTATTGAAAAGCTTCCAAAGACGGTGCTTGGGAGTGATGAATCACTTGCACTTTCACATGTTCAGCAATTGCTTACAGTGATATATTACTCTGGTCCTCAGTTTCTGTTGCATCACCTCCAATCTCCTGTATGTGCCTTTTCCATCGTTACTTTAGTACATATACAGTGGTGTATGAGTTGTTTGTAGTCAGTGATTTATCAAATAGAGATCCATATATGTTATACTATTCAATATTAAATATCTGGTTGTTTGGTGATAATAGTTTGTAGTACCTCCTAATTTGCACCTGGAAAATCTGAAAGTGTTTCACTTGAAAGACATGCTTATACATATTTTATCATTGTCTTTAAAAAGTGTCTTTTGCATTGTAGGTTACAGCTGCTAGACTATTGGATGTTTTTGCCCTCTGTCTTAGTCAGAATTCGGCTTTTACTGGTTCTCTAAGCAAGCTTGTTTCAACAAGGTCGTCTTCTGTAGGATACCTTCCCTCTGTTGATGAGTTGAAAGGCTTGCATATTGTGGGTGACAGTGAGGTCTTACACAGTGCTGCTTCATCTAAAAGTTCAAAGCTCACAGGTATCCATGAAATTGGAAAACAACACACTGCAGAAGCTAGGCAGGCAAATTTTGAGTTGCCACGCATGCCCCCTTGGTTTGTTTATGTTGGGGGCCAGAAGTTATACAAGGCTCTTGCTGGGATTCTTAGACTTGTAGGTTTATCTTTAATGGCAGGTCATTTTGAATCTTGGAACTCTCTACTCATTTATTAAATTCATGCCACATAGGCTTTGTACTTACCATCTTTTGATTGTTTGTTTGTAGACTATAAAAGTGAAGGTCATTTATCAGTTATTACTGATATTCCCTTGGGCTACTTGCGTAAATTGGTTTTGGAAGTTAGACAGAAGGAATACACTAAAGAAAGCTGGCAGTCTTGGTACCACCGAACTGGTTCAGGGCAGTTACTGCGCCAGGCCAGCACTGCTGTATGTATTCTAAATGAGATGATATTTGGCATATCGGGTCAGGCAGTTGATGCTTTTACAAGAATGTTTCAGAAATCCAAGATAAAAGGGGCAGAATTTCAGGAATCTGATGATGTATCTTCTGGTGGCCAGCCTCACAAACATAAACCTGCTGTGTTAGATGAATCTGTTTGGAAAATTGCATTGCAGAAGGGTTCTAGGGATCACTTCATTGATTGTATTGGGAAAATCTTACATGAATATCTTTGTTCTGAAGTTTGGGAACTTCCAGTAGATCATCCATCTTTGCTAATGCAGTCTGGTGCTGAAGTTGAAGATATTACTTCGTATTTTTTCCGTGATATTGCCATGTTACATCAGGAAATTACATTGACATTATTCTTTCAAGTCATTCATGTATTCTTGTTATGATTTTGCGGTGATTCTATTGATTGTGTATCATATCTTGAAACAGGTTATTATTGACGGAATAGGCATCTTTGCCTTGTGCCTCGGAAGTGATTTTGCTTCCAGTGGTTTCCTTCATTCGTCTCTGTATCTGTTACTCGAGAATCTTATATGTTCAAACTTTGAAGTTAGGAGTTCCTCTGATGCCGTTTTACATCTTCTTTCCACTACATCTGGCCATTCAACGGTGTGCTTGTATAGCATATTATTATCTAGAATGTCTGTATATTATGGAATTGATTCAATGGTACCTGACTTCTTCCTTTTTTTTTAGGTTGGGCAATTGGTTTTGGCAAATGCTGATTACATAGTCGATTCTGTATGTCGGCAATTACGGCATCTTGATTTGAACCCTCATGTGCCAAATGTGCTTGCTTCAATGCTTTCCTATGTTGGAGTGGGTCATAAAATATTGCCTCTGTTGGAGGAACCGGTACTTTTGCATACCTTAAGTGTTACTGATGGCATTTAACATAAACTGTCTGATATTTGAAAATTGGTTGTTGGTTTTACCATCTGCAAAAGTCTTTTATACATTATTGAGATCATTTTTTGGTTATAGACTCTTAAACCCATTTGATGGTTTGAATTGTTTTCATTTTATAGCCATGATGCGTGCTAATAGTTCACTCATTTTTGGTTTATGGAAAACGTTACATATCATGTGCCAAAAAAAAAATGAAAGAATGGGACATCAAAATTATTGTAGTTTTTAACTGAGATGTTCAAATGATGAGAATATCTATTTGTATGAGTTAACATGTCAAGATGAAAAGATCCGGCAGAATAACGGCATCCTTTTTGTCTTGGGTCTTTAGGAGGGGGCAGGGGCTGGGTGGTACAGGATTGCATTTAACCAGGGCCAGATAAAGAATCCTGTATCTGATCATTTTATTTCTGGAAATTCCCTGTGCTCTTTTCATTAAATTCTTTATACTTAACAGGTTTCCCTGCCTTCGTAAATACTGGTTTAATGTTGATTATATGCTGGGCCTTAATTTGATTTATTTTGCATTTCGTTATTTTCTTTCAGATTTTTTATTCTTATTGCATGGATACTAGTTTAACTGGTTTATTTGTACGTTTGTACAGATGCGCTGCGTTTCACAGGAGCTTGAAATTCTTGGCAGGCATAAACACCCTGATTTAACTATCCCCTTTCTAAAGGTCATAATTTTATCTTTGTTGTGTCTCAATTCTTCATTCTTGGATTAGTTGCGTCCCAGTTCTTCTGTTTGTTAAAAAATGGTTCCTATTCTTCACTTTTCAATTTGTGTTATTTTTGCAATAAATACCAATAATTAGTAATCCATACTATATTCTCTTGATTTCCTATGGACTCCGGTTATGATCAGCACTTCACATAATCTACCATCTCATCTTGCGGTTCACTACCTTCTGAAACCTTTTTTTTGCATCACTGATAGCAAAACATAGATAGCAAAATCAACTTGTCTTTGGAATTTCCTTTTTTATCAATTTAGTTCTACTATCCTATCTAATTTACGTATTTTAAACTAGCATTCTATGTTTCCTGTTTTGTTCCTATCTAATCTAAAACATTTTAAATTTAAAACTTTTATTAATTATTGCATCCTATTGGTGTTGATGGTTCTACTATGCATTTTCTAGATGTGGCTTGGAATTTTGTTTTCTATTTTATATGATTCAAACCAAGGAAATGGAAAATATTTTTCTTTAATTTTTTTAATGGTACTTTATCATGTTTGCTGCTCTCTTTCTCTCCTCTTCCGGGTGTGCTTTTTCCCATCCCATGTTTTCCACTGCATTTATCATCAAGTTGACTATTTCTGATTATGCTTTTTTAGGCTGTATCTGAGATTGGAAAGGCTTCCAAGCGTGAGGCTTTTTCCTTGCCCTCTCAAGCACACTGTAATCTGATGCTTTTCAAGTCCAAAGTATCTGACAGTGAAAAGGAAGTTCAAGCAGAACTAAGACAAGGTTCGAGCTCAGGTTTTGCTGATGGGATTGATGTGACACTTATGGAATCAGGTGATTGCTTTTTCCTTGAAAAAAATATTATACAGACTTTTAATGTTGTAATCTTTGAAGAAAGGGCTCTGCTGCTGTTAGATGTTCACTTTTTTCCTCTTCTCAATGGTCCAACTAACCCATGCCAACCCAACCCAAGCCACTCATCTCTTTCAGTAAATATTATACAACTTTTCCACCATATATATGTAATTATTCTGGAAAACCAATTTCTTTGCACGAAAAGTGATACTCTTTTGTTGTGGTGCGTGTAAGTGTTTTTTTTTTTTTTTTAAATTTAATTATAAGAATTTGGTTGAATTTTTAATAGCTTCATTCTGTATCTTGGATCTATCCTAGAGCGGAAACGATTGGTACTAATTAAATGACGACATCATTATTGTAGAGCAATGGGAAACTATAGTGTTCAAGTTGACTGATTCCAGAAGATATAGACAAACTGTTGGATCTATCGTGGGTTCATGTTTAACAGCTGCAACTCCTTTGCTGGCTTCTATGAGTCAAGCAGCATGCTTGGCGGCACTGGACATAATTGAGGTATTTTTCTGAAAAACTTGTCATTTTAAACAGTGCAATTGACTGAGATTCGATGACTGATCTTAGGGCCTTGAGAAATTTGTACAAGTCAGATGCTACATATCACCTTTTAGAAGTTCTAAATTAATTGGTGCGGCATTATAGTAGTGTATGGGTTATAAGACGGTATCTTTTCATTCATTTGCTTAAAGTTGAGTTCTAGGAATTTCTATACACAGAAGATACCAAGTCACGGATTCATCAAAGGCTTTGCTCTGTATTTTAATCAACTTCAAATTGTAGGATGGCATATCAACTCTAGCAAAAGTCGAAGAAGCGTATAAGTTGGAGAAGGAGACTAAAGAAGCAATTGAAGAAGAGCTTCAATCGTGTTCATTATATCAGCTGAAAGACACTTTGACTGCAGCTGATGACAGTACCGTTGAGAACAGGTTGCTTCCAGCAATGAATAAAATATGGCCGCTCTTGGTGGTTTGTGTTCAACAAAAAAACACGGTGGTAAGTATTCCGAATCACCTCAAATTAGCATTGTTTAAGTTTTTCTGCATCAAATTGGATTACGACTTGTGTTCTTCCAACAGGTTGTCCGGAGGTGTTTTAGTGTCATAAGCAGTGTCGTGCAAATTTGCGGTGGAGATTTCTTTTCCCGTCGCTTCCACACCGATGGCCCCCATTTCTGGAAACTTTTAAGTTCGTCTCCATTCCAAAAGAAGCCAAACTCGAAAGAACGAACCCCATTACGACTTCCTTACCGAAGTGCTGATGTTTCTTCAGAGGACACCATAGCTGAAACTTCGAGTTTGAAAGTACAGGTAGCACTGCTCAAGATGATTGCCAACTTATCCCAAAACAAAAGAAGTGCTTCAGCATTGGAAGTTGTTATGAAGAAGGTTAGTGGTCTTGTCGTGGGGATAGCATGCAGTGGAGTTGCCGGGCTTCACGATGCGTCGGTGAATGCACTAAAGGGACTTGCATCCATTGACCCTGATCTTATATGGCTTCTTTTAGCTGATGTTTACTATTCTTCGAAGAAGAATGACTTGCCTTCACCACCAACCTTGGATTTTCCCGGAATCTCTGAAATTCTTCCACCGGTTACGTCTTGTAAAGAGTTCCTTTATGTGAAATATGGAGGCCAGAGTTACGGTTTTGATGTAGATTTTAAATCAGTGGAACGTGTATTTAGAAAATTGCAGACTTTTGGTGTTATTTAAAGCTGATTAATAGCTAAAATATTGTAAATTTAAAAGCTCTTTTTGTTTTGTGATTCTATTGGGTGCCTTTGGTTAGGATGGCAAATGCTGAGGCCATTTTTTTCGAAAGGTGAACATTTGAATTGAATTTTGTAGCTTTTTTTTTTTTAAATTAATTTATTTGATTTGAATTGTTTTGAGATTTTTTTTTTCAAAATGATTAAATTTCCATGATGATACATGAGCTTTCATCAAATTTATACATAAATTTTTTGTTGGTCACCTAACTTTCAGGGTGTTTTATTTCGATAAAATCTTTTTAATTTTCACTGTCATTAGAAAACACTTTTATTAGTCTTCCAAACATTAAATTTCTAACCGATGGTTGACTGTACATATCGCAACATGCATACATTTTCATTTTAAAATGAAAGCGACAAAAATAAGTGTTATAGAACAATTATTTTACATAATCTTACATGCAAATCTAGAATTTAATGTTTTATTGGGATTATATTTGTGCAATTAACTCATCCATGGCTACTACTTCACTGAAAGAAAAAACAATGAGAAAAACAGTATCATACAAGGGAAAGAAAAGGCATGAATTTATGAATCCAAAATGAAAAGAAAATTGAAGGCAACGAGTGGTATTTACGGAAGGAGTGCAGTTAATTGATGAGCCTTTGTAAAATCACCTTCCTCACGAGCTTTAAGGATATTGAACATTAGGGCTAACCGGATTTGAGTGGTGGCGGTTTGTTGAATAATTCGATTAGTTTCACGGCGGAGCTGCCCGCATTCATAGTTGATAGCTTGCAATTTTGCCCCAACTTGCCTTTGCCCTTCTTTTATGCTTTTTTGCTCTTTGCTCACCACTTTCATCTCTCTCATCCTTTTCTCCATGGATTTTCTCCCTTTCTTCAAACCATTCAAAAAAGAATTATGATCTATACTATTTATTAAGAAATTATTCGACAGCATTTTATTTTATTTTTGCTTCAAATTCACGCAAATCGCTCTTTAATTTATCACTCAATCAGAGTTTTATGTTGATACTTTTATATTTTTTTCAATTTTATAATAAACAATTTATTTTAAAATGTAAATCTATATTATAAATAGGTGGTTTATAGAGTTTTAATAATTATTATCAGTATAATTTGAAAAACTGCAATCGTAGTTGATTGTTAAAATGAATTATCGAATAATGATGGGATTTAAGACCTTAAAGTTACTAATTCCTCATATTTGCTATTAACATAATCTAAATAACTACAATTATAATTAAGTGGCATTACAATGAATTATGAGATATAAATCACATCATATAATGGGACTTATCTTGAAACCCTGAAATTTTTGAAACCTCTTAATGCAATTAAACCAAAGCCTTATTGGTTTAATTTGAAATGTTTTGAGTTAACTAAGTCCAAGAGAGCGGAATTTGCCTAAAGTTGGATTTTATTGAATTTTATTTGTATAATTATATATATATAATTATGCTTTTATACAACTTGTAGACCACCAACATGAATAAATTATTATCAATACATACATCACAATACATGTAAGCAATTCACGTGACTCGAGCTTGCAATCACCAATAAGAAAGAATTAAAATTATTATTTTTACTTAAGCATTTGATTTTACTTGAATTAGAATAAAATATTTAATTATGATTTTCGTTAAATCCTTTTTAAAAATTTTCATAAGTTAAACCCTCTTCATTTACAATTTGATTAAAATGTCCAAATTGATTGTTAAAAGATCACATGGATTTTCATAGTAAGAAAATTATCCAAACCAGCTTCATTGTGTGAAACTTATCAATGAGATAATCTACATCTTTAGTTTAACGGCAATAGTTATTAGTAGTATCAATTTGGACTTGTTGATAACATTATAAAAGTAGGATGATCAATTTTAATATAAGTCCAATCGTGAATTTAGGGTTAAATGCAAGTGAATAACATAATAACTCATTCATATAATCAACAAGATACAAAATAAAATGCATTTATGTGGACAGTCATGCATAAAAATAACAAACGGCAGAAAATGTCACAATTTTCCTAAACATTCTCGAAAACATTGGGAGATGCACAACAAAACCAATAAAGAAGATGGAAACGAAAAATGACATTTTTATTATGCTAACAATGTAACGAATCGAAGGTGGTTTATTAGTAGTATCAGGGTGAAGCTAGAAATTTTTTTTAGGGGGCTGAAAAGAAATTTTAATTTTTAATAGTCTATATCTTTATAATTTTTAAAAGATTAAATTAAATTTTAATAAATTTAAGGGGGTCAGAGTGTAATTTTACTTTTATTAATTTAAAATTTTAAAATTTTTTAAATGGCAAAAACAACAATTTCCCATTTTAGGGGGCCGGGCCCCTGCCAGTCCCCCTAGATTCGCCTCTGGGTAGGATGTTGACTTTTCTTTCAAATGTAATTTGAATTTTTTTTGAACTCAAAAGCCAGCCTCTTTATTGAAGAATGGAACAAAGAAAAACAATTAAAAGAACCAATAGTTATAAGGAAAACACTAAAACGAATCTCTCAATCGTGGGATTCCAACCGGCAGTTGCTCAAATAAGATCATTACAATAAAATGTAAATATATATATTAATATATGTCAAATAAAATCATCTAATCCTTAATTAATGAATATATTTAAAAGTTTAATTATAATTAAAATTGTTCACAAGTCGAGTTTGGTTCGCGTAAAAAAAAAATACATGACTGCTACTCATTTAGAAAGCAAGCCTTATTTTTTTTCCAAGTCTATTTTTAGGCTTATATTTTTGTCCAAATTTGTTCACTTTTTAAATGAATCTGGTCGGACCCATAAACAAATCTACTCAAAACACACCATTGAAAATTAATTAGAACACAGAATAGAAAAGAAAAACCACGCATAATTTTTATTTTTATTTTTGGTTTTTAAACTGTTGTTTGAGTTTCTCTCATCAGTTGAGTTTTAATTAATCAAAAATTACTAAATACTCAATTATTCTACAAAATAAAGATTTATTATAAAGAGTTTATTATTATTATTATTATTATTATTTTGTATAAAATTTAAAAATATACTCATAATAATATTTGAACTCAAGAACTAAGGCATTTGACATTTTAATTTTATCATTTTAATCAAAATCCGATTTATTTTAGATAATCACATAAATACAATAACCCAACACATTTGATATGTGGCTGACACTTAAGTGGAGTAATGGTTAAAGTTGAAGTTAGATACCTAGATAATATGGCTTTAAATTCTATCATCTCACATTCACTTATACATTTTAAACTAATACCGAGTATATATTCGAACTAAAACACATACATGACAATTGTATCATATAACCCATATAAGTCTGTAACAATTTTAACTTAATTATTCAATAACTCAAAACTTCAACTTTAGCATATAATACCAATAATAATGATGAAAGGATAATTTGAGTTTAGGTTAGACATATTTACCTTCTTCCTTTGGTGCAAAATGATCGTTATTTTGGTTGAAGACATTGAATGAGAAAATAACAATCAAACACCACAAAATGACTTACAATTCACCCTCACTGAATTTGCCTCATAGCCTGGCCTCGGCTTATATATAGCATGCAGAGTAGCCAGGGGTTGGAAGACGTCCACCGCGTGAAGCTCGCACCGCCAGAAACTAATAATTAATGCTCGCTCGATCGCGCGCCCGTTAACTGGAGTGGCCGTTGGCTCTCGCGCGCTTAACTAATAATTTTTTTTTATGATTTAAAAAAAGAGAAAATAACTTAAGTACAGGCTAGAACTTTGTTTTCTAGTCTCCTGATAAAATTAAAAATTATTTTCTGGTCAATTTTTGCTTTGACTTTTGAAAATGGAATTTTTATATTTAACACCTTCAAAAATTATGAAATTATAAGTGAATGCAAGATAAAATTACTCTTTAACATCACAAAAAAAATTATAATTCAAATCTGGCCCTTAAAAATTATAATTCAAATCTGGCCCTTAAAAATTATAAATTTTTATATTTAATTCACGTGTATTAAGTTACACGGGACAAATTTGAGCTAGCATTTAATGTAGGGGTGAATCCAATAATTTTTTTTAGGGAAGTTGAAATCACTTTTAAAGGAACTAAATAGAATTTTTTCCATTTTTGAGAGATGAAAAGTGCAATTTTTTCACATAATAACTTTTAATTATATATTTATTAAGGGATTAAAAGACAATTCTTCCATTTGGCCCCTGCCCACCCCCTAAATTTGCCCCAGGTAACATGTTTAAGAAAAAGAAAAAATTGATTCGAACCAAGAAATTTTGATGAGTTATGAAATGCAAGTTTTTTTAAAAAAAAAAGCAATTATTTGAACCGAACCAAATGCTATTTTATTATTTAATTTATAATTAATTTTGTTTTGTGATTTAAAATAAATATTTTATATTTAAAATAGAGAAGAAAACTTAAAAGTTCTATTCAATTTTGTTTGCATAAAATACATCTAAAATCAAAATAAAAAATTACTTAATTATACAATGATTCAATTAAAATATTTTGAAATTTAAGAATCAATTTAAAACCCAAGCAATAGTTTAAAGACATTTGATAATTTAGCCTTTTCAAAAGATATTATCTTAACAATCAAAATTAGGGATGTTGTTACTAAAGAAATTTGCTCTGTTCTTGTAGACTTTTCCAATTACTCTGTTTTTTTCTTTTTAATTTCCTCTACACTTTCCCACAAAATTATACTTATTTATAAAAATCTAGATCAACAAAGACTGCAACTTAGTTCAACCAATCATTTTCTTTCAAAATCGAAACAAAATCAATTCGACTTGAGGTATTTGTACGGTTTATAGAATGCAAGTGTAACATAATCAAAACTCTCTTGATAAAAATAATATGAGATAGATTCTTAGCGAAATAAGATGTAAAGAAGGTAAAGAATAAGGGATGTTAGAGAGAAATGAAATAAGTAAATTATAATTTAAAATCTTATTATGAAAAAATGATGATGTATTAGTTTAATAATACAACTAAAGGGATGTGTTAAGTTTATTGAACGACCATCAAATAAAGGTGAGAAGAGACAATTTAGCTTCAAATAGAAATTAGCAAGTTAGAATATCTTATACTTAGAAGTTATAAATGATCGTATAAATAATAGGATGTGGAATGGAGAGAATGAAGAAAAATAATAAAAGAGCGTAATATTAAAATGTTGCTATAAATGATGGAATTGCTAACAAGCCTGTTTTTTACATTTTTGGACCTAGGCGAAATAATAAACTAGGTCCTTTTAAAAAAATTATAAAATGTAATACAATATACTAATAATTTTATTAAAATAATACGTTTTATGATATTAGCGAATAATATATTTTTCTAACAAAATTTTTAAAATTCATTCAATCTACTCCTATGTTGTCAACTACAAAAACACAAAAAATAAAAATGGGTTCTATGAGCATTACGAGATACAAAATCATTCTTGATAACATAAACATCAATGTTTTTCAAAAATCCTTCTCGATTTTTTATTTTAAAAAGTAGTTACTACTAATAAAAGAGACAAATCTCAAAATTATGCACGAATCTTGATCTAATATGTAATGTTATACATGACTATTAAGAGAATATCTTTTTATTTTAAAATATCATATTAGTGAACTTATTAGAAAAATTGGACGTAGTTAACAATTGAACCGAATTTTAGAACATGGAAAATATAAGGATTAAATTTAAAATATACAAAAGTATAAGGATTTAAAAGCATATTTTAAGCTATTTTATATATAGTAGTATCTATTTTAGTTACACCTAGGTCACTACTGTACAAAACCCGTATATTAGATTTCCTTTTAGATTTTTATATAAAAATCAATTATAAGTGGATATGGCGTGATGGTTATCACAATAAATCATAACTTTTGATTTTAATGCATCGAAAAATATAAGTTATATATTCAAGTAATAAAATAAATATATATTCATACTATTATTATTTAAGAATTTTATTTAATTATATGATGAACTAATCCAAACTCAATTTAATTGTGAATTCATTAAAAAAGATAATTATTTTATATATTGTTACTACAGTAAAAAAAATCCATTTAGATTGATGTAATTTATTTGTAGAGTATAATAAAAGAATAATTTAACTGTGAACATATCACGTCGCGAAACGACGAGCTCAAGTCAGTGAGTGACATCGTAACTAGGAATCCCAACGTTGCGATGAGGGCTCAGGGTTTTAAAAACTTTACAATTTAGTCCTGATTTGATTATAAATTGTTACGAGTGCCATTGGAAGTTTGAATTGAATTACGATAGGTTTTTAAATTATGTTGTAAATGCTATTTAGTCTTCGCAGTGCGATTAAAATGATTGAATGAATCGAATTTAACAGAAGTTGCTTCGGCAATGGATGTAATATTCTGGTACTCGGTCCCAATGAGCGGCTCGGGTATCGGGGTGTTATAGCAAGTTTAAAATTCATGGTTACTCAAAACTAAACCAAATTTAATTTTTTATTTAATATATATTTAATTTTAATTTTTTGATATAAAAATAAATATTTTGTATTTAAAATAGTGAAAATAATTTAAAAGTTCTTGAAATTTTATTGTATTTTTAAAAAATATTTATGAATTTTTTTTAAAAATTGTCGAATAAAACTCATTTTATCAAAATAAGTTTGAAAATCCAAAACAAAAAATTAATATGGAAAAATTAAGAACCAAATTGAGCCAAACTGAATTATGATAGATGGTTCAAAATATCCGACCAAACTGAATTGATATCACACCCTAATTCTTACATAGATCGAAATCTAAGCATCCATTGGAACGGAATCCGAAAATAATCTGGATTCATTGGTTGATTTGAGTCTTTATCGATAAAAATGTAGAGAGAGACAAAGAGAAAAAGAGAATTTTGAAGAAAAAAAAAAGGAGAAAGGAAATTAGCGCTTAGAAAATGCTAATAGTGGCTTATATAAAGTTACCACGATCATGTTGAAAGAAAAGTTTTCAAACTAGACAGGTGATCATACAAATCAAGTCACCAGTTTGTCATTCCAACCGGTTCAATTAAATAAATTATTAAAAATATTAAAAATCCAAGTCAACCATTTGGTTCAACCAACTTTTTTGTCTGATTCAATTGGACTGTACCAATTCTTAAGTCAATCAGTTCAATGCTTTTCTCTGAACTTATACCCAGATAAAACTTAGTCCAACCAATAAATATTTTTAAAAATATTAAAATTCGGTTTAATATTTTTTATATTTTTATATAAAATCAATAATTACACATATAATGAAACTCTAACTTATATCATGATTTTTAAACTTTCAATTTTATCATTTTATCTAAATGATACATAAACTTTTAATATATATATATAATTTTTTCGCCAACAAGTGTAGTAAGGCGATTTGAAGGTTATTATTTGCATAGGTTTTTCTTTACGCTTCTTTCTTTAGGTGGCTTAGGTTAGAGGTTCATTGCTTGGACTCTCAGACTTGGGGTAAGGCTATCGTGATTCTTGTAAAACAAAATTGAAATAAAGAGCGCTGTAGTTTGTAATCAATAAAAGGTTTCGATTTGGGCTAAGGCTATCTCTCACCCTTGTTTAAATCTGCTGTAGCAAACGGGGCCTAAATGGCAATGTCATTTTATAAACATTGATAATCACTCCGACCAGCTTTTCTCTCGATTGACTTCCTCTTTCGATAGACGGCGAGGATGGCTCAGCCAATGTCCACCATCAGCTACGAGTGTAGTTCCCATTCACAAATTTACCTACAAGATTCACATAAACAATGAATTACCGATTCAACAATATAAACCAGGAAAGATGAAACCCCGGATTTGACCCTATTTTGTAGAACAGGATCAATATATGTAACTCACCAGCATCTGAAACAAGGTAGATAGCTGACATAGCAATATCCCATTTGTCCCCTATTTTATACGAAGGCAAGTGCTCTCGAGCCTTGATGTTAATCTCGTCGGGTGCTAGTTTACTTAAGCCGGCCGGGTGTATCGGCAATAGGGCCAGGAGCAATACCATTGACCCGGATATCGTTGTCAGTTCCCCACTCGAGTGCTAAGTTTCTAGTAATGCTATCAACAGCTGCCTAACATAAAGAAACACTACAAATAAGCATAACTCGAGAATAGGGTCGTGGTTGCAGAGATATCGGAGGATGAAATTTATGCGACAAACCTTGGCTGCAGAGACGTGTATTTGGTACCAAGAAGCTGTATAATGTAAAGTAGCACTGATATTCAAGATTGATCCGACACTCGGTGAGTTCCTTCCACGTCCTCCCTTTTTGAGATACTCGAGTGCTTCGCGGCACATTGTGAACGTACCAACAGAATTGATATCCATAACTGCATTTAGGAAAAGAAAATGTGCAAAAGCTTCAAAATGCTGTTGTACTTACGGTCAAAGATCAGTGCCGAGCTTAAATGTTGCTCTCTCATTGATAGATTAATGATCAGACGATACTGTGTATGCTACAAATCGTGTTGAGAAGGCAGAAAGTACCTGTTCGAAACCCGTTAGTGGACAAATCTTCAGCAGGCACAAGAAAGTTGCCGGCAGCAGCATTCACGAGTTACGCCTTGTAAAGAGTTCCTTTATGTGAAATATGGAGGCCAGAGTTACGGTTTCGATGTAGATTTTAAATCAGTGGAAAGTGTATTTAGAAAATTGCAGATTTTTGGTGTTATTTAAAACTAATTAATAGCTAAAACATTGTAAATTTAAAAGCTCTTTTTGATTTGTGATTCTATTGGGTACCTTTGGTGAGGATGGCAAATGCTGAGGCCATTGTTTTCGAAAGGTGAACATGGAGCTATTCGAGTATTAGCTTTAAAAGGATAAAAATGTAATAAATCTTAAAATATTTTAGTAAAATATTAATATATTATTCTTTTATATTCGTAGTTTGAAAATAATTAAAAATAATTAATAATCGGAACAATCGATTGAAGTGGTAAATGTGAGAGTTGATTTGATCGAACAAGATAAATTAATTGACTAGCGACCAATTAAATCGAGTAGTTAAATTATATTTTATAATCTTTTTCTTAAATAATTTAATTGATTTGAAATGTTTTGAGTGGGTAAATATTAAAATAATTAAAGTCACTATCGTTAGATCATACTTTTATTTTAATCACCTAAGCTTTAAATCTTTAATGGCAATCGATTATACATATAACATCATGCATACATTTTCATTTTAAAATGAAAGCGATGAAAATAAATATTATAGAACAAATATTTTAGGTAATCTGATGGGATAACATTGTGTAGTAAATTTACTTTTACAAAAAAGAATTATATCATAATCTTACATTCCACACAAAAATATTTTGAAATGTAAATATCAATTTAAAATAAGGAATATAGTTTATGATTATCTTATATCGTATTAGTAAAAGCAATCAAATAGTATAAATATTTGCAAATTTGGGTCTTCCAATTAACCCCTGGCTGCTACTTCACTGGAAAAAAAAACAATGAAAAAAACAGTATCATCCAAGGGAAAGAAAAGGCATGAATTTATGAATCCAAAATGAAAAGAAAATTGAAGGCAATGAGTGGTATTTACCGAAGGAGTGCAGTTAATTGATGAGCCTTTGCAAAATCACCTTCCTCACGAGCTTTAAGGATATTGAACATTAGGGCTAACCGGATTTGAGTGGTGGCGGTTTGTTGAATAATTCGATTAGTTTCACGGCGGAGCTGCTCGCATTCATAGTTGATACCTTGCAATTTGGCCCCAACTTGCCTTTGCCCTTCTTTTATGCTTTTTTGCTCTTTGCTCACCACTTTCATCTCTGTTTTCAACTTATTCAGCCTTTTCCTCATGGATTTTCTCCCTTGCTTCAAACCCTTCAAAAAAACAAATGCTTTTTATCTATACTATTTATTAAGTCTTTTACTCAATTGATATCATGAGTCAACCAGACACTAACTCAAATCAGGAAATTATTCGAGAGCATTTTAGTTTTTTTTTCCTTAAAAAACCATTAAAATATGCATATGGTGGGATTTAAACCCACATCAAATGACTTCATAAAATCTTTAATTTACCATTCAACTAGAGTTTTATTTTGATACTTTTATATATTTTCATTTTTATTATGAACACTTTATTTTAAAACATAGATCTATGTTATAAATACATGTAAGCAATTCATGTGACTCGAGCTTGCGACGTGGGTTGCATGGTTAACACCTCTGACGTATCAGCCAATGGTAAAGGTTCAAAATTATTATTTTTAGTTAAACATTTTAATTAAATTAGAATAAAAATATTTATTTATGATTTTAGTTAATTCTTTTTTTTCATATGTCGATCCTCTTTATCTACAATTTTATTAAAATGTTCAAATTGATAACGCTATTAACCATTCTCGTTAAAAGATCACATGAATTTTCATAGTAAGAAAATTATCCAAGCTAGCTTAATTGTATGAAAGTTATCAATGAAATAATCTACATCTTTACTTTAACGACAATAGTTATTAGAAGTATCAATTTGGACTTACTAATAACATTATAAAAATAGGATGATCAAATTATGCAAAATTAAAATAGAGAGATTAAAATTTTCAGTTTTAATATAAGTCTAGCCGTCAATTTAGGGTTAGACACAAATTCAAATTTGAAATGAAGTATCTTTAAAACATGTTGGTCAAATTATAAACATTTGATCCACGATAAAAGGTTAAATTTTTTATTTTAGTATAAGTCTAGCCATTAATTTAGGGATTAAATTCAAGTTCAAATTTGAAATGAAGCATATTTATAAACATGTTTTAAAAAAAGACGTGTCAATCAAATTTAAGAGAATTTTTTCAACACAAAAGGTTTAAGTTACTTATGTAGTAAATACACATATATTTATAATTTAGTTCACGTGTTTTAAATATACTCATTATCAAATTTAAACGATTTTAACATCCAAATTAATAGCTAGATTAACGAAAGTGATTAATTAATATGTTACTAATACATTAAAACTCAATTAAAATATTCTAAAATTAAAATTCAATCTAATAATTTTGAAAGAGAAAATGCATACAATTATGTTTAATAAATTATGAGTATAATAAGGGTAAATTACACAAAAAGGATTTTATTAAATTTGTCGCTCCTTTATTAAATAATAATGGAAGACTAACGATGCATTTGTATGAAAAAATTGGGATCCAAAATAGGAATTGTAATTTTAGATTAACGTGAAATGCACCGTTGGTCTTCCATTATCATTTAATAGTAGAGCGACCAATTTAATCAAATTTTTTTTTTTTTTTCCTTTTATATTTTGTGTAAAATTTAGAAAAATATACCCATAATAATATTTGAACTCAAGAACTAAGGCCTTTGACATTTTAACTTTACCGTTTTAATTAAAACCTGATTTATTTTTAGATAATAACATAAATGCAATAACCCAACACGTTGAATATGTGGCTAGCACAATGACTTTAAATTCTATCATCTCACACTTATCCATTTCAAACCAATACAAAGTATATATCCGAATTAAAACACACACATGACAATTGTGTCATAGCCCACATAAGTCAAACCCGTAACAATTGGATAATTGTGTCACAACCTACGTAAATCTAAACCCGTGACAATTGCACAAGATAAGACTTAATTATTCAATAACTCAAAACTTTCTACTTTAATCGACAATACATTAAAAAGGCGGAAAATTCGAGTTAGGCATATTTACCTTCCTCCTTTGGTGCAAAATTAACCATCTTTTGGTTCCCCACATTGAATGAAAAAATAGAAGCAAACACCACAAAATAACTTATGAGTCACCCACATTCAAAAAAGAGACAATTCCATGTTTATTTGCCTCATAACCTGGCCTCTGCTTATATATAGTAGCTGGGGATTGGAAGGAGTCAATGGCGACAAAACTCGATGCTCGCTCGATCGCGCTCTGATTAACGCCCTCGCGCGCTTGACTCCATTTATGGTCTGCATTTTAAAATTATGCGAACAAAGTAAATTATGGTATAAGCTGGAGCTTTGTCTTTTAATCTCCTACTAAACCATAGAATTATGGTAAAATTAACACTGATCTTTCAAAATGAATTTTTTTATTTCAAAAATTATGAAATTATAAATTAATACAAAATAAAATTACACTTTAACATCTAAAATAATTTATAATTCAATTTTCATCCTTAAAAATATTTCCAAGAAATTCCTTCCAGATTTTTTTTTCTTCGCTTCTTTAATGGGGCGGGGGTCAACTTTTGTAATTGCTCTGTTTTTTCCTTTAGTTTCAGCTTTGACTGTCTCTATTGTTTAACACCAAACTCCTTTGACTTTTACTCAGTCTTCCTAAAATTTCCACAAAATTAAACTTATTTATAAAATTTTAAATAAACATAGAATTTTTCTCTAAATCGAAAACAAAATCTATTCGGCTTGAGATGTTTGGAAGGTTTATAGAATGTAAGTTTAAAACCTGTGGTTATTTGAAACTAAACTAAATTTTATTTTTTATTTAATATATAATTAATTTTAATTTTTGATATAAAATAAGTATTCTGTATTTAAAATAGGAAAATTAATTTAAAAGTTCTGGAAAGTTTATTATTTTTAGAAATATTTATGAAAAAAATTTAGAAATTTTGTCAAATAGAACTCATTTTATAAAAAATAATTTAAAACATCAATAATAGCCTATATATAATCACCACATTCATGCTAAAAGAAAAAATTTTAAAAAACTGGACCGATGGTCATACTAATCAAATTACCGATTTGTTATTCCAGCCGGCTTGATTAAAAAAATTATTAAAAATCCAAGTCAACTAATTTTTTTTGCCTAATTCAATCGATTTACTTGTACTCCAATTAAAACCTATTCCAACTAGGTTTTGAATCTTGGTATGAGATTTATTAATTAAATTGACTCATGACTTTAAATTAATAAACAATTTGCACTTTATATTCATTATACTTAATTTTCTTAGTATCTTCTCATGCTTTAAGTAGTAGTTTCATGTTTTACATATTACTCAATTTCTTAAAACTCTTTCATGCTTTAAATAATTTATTTCATATTTTAAATACATTTTTTATGTATTACAGTTTACTTAATTTCTTATAATCCCTTTATGTATTTTAAAAATTTCGGAGATAAATGAAAATATATTATTTTAAAATTTTGTTTAATTTATTTTATTTATATTCATGAGATAAATTATTTTTGAAAAATCCCATTTGTAGTTTTATTTATTTATTTTTAGGTTCCATGAGATCAAGTAAGACAGGATTAACAGAAGAAAAAAAGTCCCTTCATCAATCTACAATACCCTTTTTCAATGTTTGTTCTTTTTCAAATGGGTTTCTCTTTTAATTCTTGTCTTGAAGCTGAATTTATTTGTAGATTCAAATTTTTTTTGTTTATTTTAAGTTGAATTTTATTATAATTTTAATGGTTTGCTAATGTATTTGAGAGATGATGACCGAATATAGAAACTTTTGATTAAGGTGATTTTGTAGTGTTTTTATTTGGGTGTAATTTGTGTTTGTTTGCGAGTTATTATGCAAATGTATAGTTTTATAGGTAAAACATTTCAATTTCTAATTGATGTAAACTACTATAGAGTTCTGTATTAAGAGTTGGATCACATTTTATCCTCTCTATTTAAAAAATGAGCAAATTAATTTTTAATTAAGGAGCAAACTGATCCTTCTATTAAAAGTTTCATCTAATTCTATTATTAAAAACTAGTCCCTATATATCAACATGAAGAACACACGACATACCATGTATTTTTGTTTGGTTATTCCGTTAGTCACACTTAACGATATAGATAGATGAAATTTTAACAAAAAATCAATTTACTCTCTCATCTAACATACGATTAATTTGTCTATTTTTTTAAGTAGAGGGACTACAATTTGACTCTTAATACTGGAGCCTCTATAGTACCTATACCACGAAACTATAGATTTTAAGAGCAAGATACTAATAACACTGTCTTTTAATTCTTACCAAACACAAGGTAAGAAGAGTAATAAATATCACAAATTTCAACAACCAATCACAATAATATGGTAAGATATCTTTCACTCTTGTTTTAGATCCACTGTACTAAACGGGGCCTAAATGGCAATGTCATTTTATAAATTCCATAACCTCTATAGCTTTTAGCTATAAGTTGAAGCATTGATAATCACTCCATGTTGGTTTTTTTACAGCTTGCTGGATGGAACTCCGACCGGCGTTTCTCTCGATCTCTTTTCGACCACTCGAGACAACTGCTTGACTTCCTCTTTCGGTAGACGGCGAGGATTCCTCAGCCAATGTCCTCCATCAACTACGAGTGTAGTCCCATTCACAAATTTACCTTCAAGATTCACATAAACGAGGAATTACCGATTCAACAATATAAACCAGTTAAGATGAAACCCCGGATTTGACCCTATTTTGTAGAACGGGGATCAACATATGTAACTCACCAGCATCTGAAACAAGGTAGATAGCTGACATAGCAATATCCCATTTGTCCCCTATTTTATAGGAAGGCAAGTGCTCTCGAGCCTTGATGGTAATCTCGTCGGGTGCGAGTTTACTTAAGCCGGGTGTATCGGCAATAGGGCCAGGAGCAATACCATTGACCCGGATATCATAGTCAGTTCCCCACTCGAGTGCTAAGTTTCTGGTAATGCTATCAACAGCTGCCTAACATAAAGAAACACTGCAAATAAGCATAACTTGAGAATAGGACCGTGGTTGCAGAGATATCGGAGGATGAAATTTATGCGACAAACCTTGGCTGCAGAGACGTGTATTTGGTACCAAGAGGCTGTATAATGTAAAGTAGCACTGATATTCAAGATTGATCCGCCACTCGGTGAGTTCCTTCCACGTCCTCCCTTTTTGAGATACTCGAGTGCTTCGCGGCACATTGTGAAGGTACCAACAGAATCAATATCCATAACTGCATTTAGGAAAAGAAAATGTGCAAAAGCTTCAAAATGCTATTGTACTTATGGCCAAAGATCAGTGCCGAGCTTAAATGTTGCTCTCTCATTGATAGATTAAAGATCAGATGATACTGTGTACGCTGCAAATCGTGTTGAGAAGGCTGAAAATACCTGTTCGAAACCCGTTAGTGGACAAATCTTCGGCAGGCACAAGAAAGTTTCCAGCAGCAGCATTCACAAGAATGTCAATATGGCCAAAATGTTTGAAAGTTGATTCAATCACTCTTTTTGCATCTTCCGGCTTACGAACATCCCCCTCAAAGCCAACAGCCTTTAAAAACAATAGTAAGTAAATGCAATGTCAGCTGAAAAGTACAGAGAGAAAAAACCCCGAAATACAAATCAAGCAAAATACAGCCCATCAAACAATCGATGAATCAATAACCTATCCAATGTGTATGTATATATGTGTGTGTGTGTGTGTGTGTGTGACATTTCACATGATATGCTTATATGAAACATGTGTTTCAACTTTAAACTATGATAAAGGACAAAGAGGTACTTAGCTAATGAAATGAAGCAGGAAGATAATACTAACAAAGATTGCACTAACTTTAAAAGAAGACCAATCCAACACACACCAAGCATTAGATACATTATCACGGGATTATTACTTTACTCCCAAGAAAACATGTCTTATAAGATATGCAGTGCACCCATTTAGATGCCTAGAGAGACCCTCCATTTTCTTTCCAATGTGGATTAATGCTTTTTTTTAAAACGCGTGGTGTGACACATGCTTCCCTCGGTCCTACTCAAAGGTTGGGTTTGAATTCCTCATCCCCTAATATACATGCACATATATCTATAGTAGGAATCACCATGTCACCAAACTATTACTCAGTTCCCTAGAAACATGTCTGATAAGATGCGCAGTGCATCTGCTTATACAACCAAAGAGACCTTCACTTTCCTAACCAATGCGGGATTAACGCATGATATCTACTTCTTTAAACACATGCTTTCCCCAGCCCTAATCAAAGGTTGGGTTTGAATTCCTGATCCCCTAATATACAAACACATATATTGATAGTAGGAATCACCGCGTCATTCGGACTATTACTCAATTCACAAGAAACATGACTGATAAGATGTGTAGTGTAACCGTTTATACACCCAAAGGGGCCTTCACTTTCCTATCCAATGTGGGATTAACTCGCGATATCTACTTCTTTAAACACATGCTTTCCCCAGCTGTACTCAAAGGTCGGGATAGTTTTTTTATACAATGCTACTTCTACCCATAAAATCGGAGGAAAAAAGTTCTTAAACACACTCGAATTCACCTTTTCCTTATTGTTGCAATAACAACCCTGACAACCAACCTAAGACTCAATCTGCGGTCAAAGGTAAGGTTTGAAACTTTGAATTTCCCATCCCCTAATATACATATATGCATATATATAGTAGGAACCACCATTTTTTTTTCCCAATTTCATCGAAATACCTAACACACACATATGAAGCAGAATTCTATAAAATATGACCCTACAAGACAAGCAACAAATGGGGACAATTTAGATAAAAAAATAACTTAAGTCCCCAAAAGAGACCCCTCCAATGGCTAAGAAAGGATTGGGATTTATGGAATCATTGAGATGATGCAAATCATGATCAAAACTAAAAGATCAACTGAATTCAAACAACAAGAAGGGCTATAAATATGATTAAAAAATTTGAAATAAAAAAGGGGATGAAAAAAAGTTTACATGAATCCCAAGGGATTGAAGAGCAGAAACAGCAGCTTGAAGGACATGTTTGCGTCGACCCATAATAGCAATTGAAGCTCCATGTTTGCCCAACTGGGTAGAAATCTCGAAACCAATGCCTGAGCCACCGCCTGTAATTAAACCCACTTTCCCTTTCAAAATGTCTGCTTTGAACGGTGACTCCATTGCCGTTCTCTCTCTCAATTATGGCCACTAATCCAATCAAAACTTAATAAAGGCAAACAGGAAGATGAAAAGTGAACGGAACAAAATAATGCCACATACACACCATAACAGCAACTCTACTTACAGTTAGTATTAGTGGACTACACGGCTCCACCAGCTCACTCGCTTTCTTTTACAACAATAAAAGGTTAAATTCTACTATTAGTCTTTGTACTTTACAAAATTTTTTATTTAATCCTTATATTTTATTTTAGTCATTTTTAATTTCTATACTTTTCAAATTTTAAAATTTTCGATTTTCAAATTTGTGGATTTAATCCTGCTTAACTATAAAATTACCTCTTAAACTATATTACTTTTCAATTTAGGTATTTAAAGCTTTTCTTTTGTCAAAAGTGATTATTAAACTATCAATTTTGTCCATTTTATCTCAAAGTTAAATGACAGCGTCTAGTAAGAATGGACCATATGTCACATTTTATTGGTTGGAATCATATTTTAAGGGTAAAATGAGACGAAATTAATAATTTAAATATCACTTAAAAAAAGAACTTTAAGTATCTAAATGAGAAAAATAGTATAGTTTGTGGCTACTTTGTATTTAAGGCAGAAAATGTGAGTTCCATATATATCTTCAAATATATTAAAAATAAAAATCATAGAATATATATGGAATCTTCTTTTAACTCCAATACTAATAATTGATAATAATTTTAATATTTTGTTTACAATTTTGTTTTTCCTTAAATGTATTTAATATCTTTTTCTTAGTTTTCCATTTTACTCTAAAATTATCAACATTCAATAAGTACATTTTATTAGAAAATTTTATTTTGAGTCAACTGATATGAAAATGATTGTTCAAGAATCGAATTAGGAGAAAAAAATTAAATACCGAAATGGAAAAACAAATATAATTTAAAAGTCTATCTCCTGAATTAAGCCAAACAAAAATATCAACAAATTTTAAACATAGTATTTTAAAAGAATTTACAAGTACAATAAAAAATAATCCATGTTTGAATCATTATAACCAAAAAAAAATAACACAATCAAACTGAAAATCAAGTACAATTGAACTTAGATCGAAATAAATTTATATAGGGCTCATACATTACGGAACATTGAATCTAAAACCTCAAAAAAATAGAAAAGAGACCACACATAACGTTTATGCATAAAAATTTAAATCATAATAAAATTCAAATTTGAGATATCATAATTCTTAAAGCGATTACATGATATCTTTTATCTGCCAAAATATAGGCTTGAAAATGGAATTAAACAAAAAAAAAGACCCGTTTTAGTAAGGCTTTTTTTGCTCTGGCTTAGCCCGACCCGAATTAGTGAAAAGACAAAAGAATTTGCTATTTTCTCATTGTTTTATCACAGTTTTGCTACCATTCCACTATTATGTTTGTTATTATTGTTTGGATATTATATAACTCTTATTTTATTGTTAATTTTGTTACTATTTTAAAAACATTGGCTTGTTAAGTTACACCTATCTTAATATTTATTCAAATATAAATACTTTTTAAATTTATTTTCAATTTGTTGGGAACATTTATTTTAATGTTTTTAATACTTTTAAAAATTCTAAATTTTTTTTTATAAATAATTAATTGGGGCTGATTGGGCAAAATTATAGTCCCATTCTTTTGGGCCAGACCAAGCTCCGCAAGTAAATTTAAAAAGTGTATTTTTGTTAATTATTTTATTATTTTATTTTAATACACACTAATAATAAATGACATCAACTCAAAAAGGTAAGTAGAGTTTTTTTTATATTCATTTACAAATATGTCGAGTTTTTTAGATTCTACAAGCGAGTCAACAAGTATCACATTTATTTATTTAGAAATTCTGAATTATATACAAATTAGGACTCTTAATTAATTAATTATTAATGAGGCACTATATATACCCTCTCAGTTTTACGCGTCCCTCTCACACTGAACCCTTAAAAGATCAAAATCCCTAAAGATCGACCAAAAATTTTCCATTTTCTTCAAAAGCCCTAACCCTAGTTTCACTTTTCGTTGTGAGTCTCCACTCTCCACAATGTCAACCACAGTCCCCAAAAAAATTACCCTCCGAACCGCCGACAATCACGAGTTCGAAGTCGATGAAGCAGTAGCCATGGAACTCGGCACCGTCAAGACCTTCTTCGACGAAAACCCCGACGCCACCGACGAGCCCATCCCTCTCCCCAACGTCTCCTCCAAGTGTCTCTCTACAATCATCGAGTACTGCAAATTCCACCTCTCTCTCCGTGCCCGCGGCAACGATTCTTCGTCGGCGGAGGAAGAAGGCAAGGTTTACGATGAAGAGTTGATCAAGGCCCATGACAATGAGTCTTTGGTCGAGTTGATCTTGGCCGTTAATTATCTCAACATCAAAGATATGCTTGATACGTTGAACCAAGGTGTTGCTGATAGGATTAAGAACAAGAGCGTGGAGTATGTTAGGAGGTTTTTTGGGATCGAAAACGATTATACACCTGAGGAAGAAGCTGAGATTAGAGCACAATATGAATGGGCTTTTGAAGGTGTTGATCCTGATGATGATTGATCGCTTGATTTCTATGACCGGGTTAGGGTTTTACAAGTTTCTTTTATGATATAAACAGTTGTTTTCTATGATCACTTGATTTCTAGATTTAAGGACATAATTATGTTAAATAATTGAATTGGGGCTTATCAAATTTTGTTTTATATATCTCTGCTCTAATTGTGATTGAAAATCTGTCTCTAGTTGCGTATGATTTGCAGAGTGCAAACCATTTATGAACCTCTAATTGTTTTATTTCATTGAAATATGGGTGTTGGGTTTATGAATCTTTCAATAAAGATTGGTTCTTGATTGGCACTAAAATCTCATAGGTTTAAACAATGAAGGGCTAATCAAGAAGAAGAAAGAACATACTGTATTCACTTATTTGAACCCATAATAATAATAATAAAAGCTAAATATCTTGCAACTAGTACATTATAGGAGGGGTGTTTGTAAGTTATTTGAGTTTGATATCGGAAAAATAAAATTTGAATTTGATTTAATGATTATTGAACTAAGCATTCTAATATTTGATTGAAATGGTTTGAGAATATATTATGTAATTTATTATTGTTATATAAATAGAGTTTAATCGTATTCAAGTTCAATATTGAGTATGAAAATTAACAAACGAGCTTTACTGAATTTCAGTAGGAGTAGCTCGATTATATCTATAGCGGAATGAGCTTAGAAATTGTTAAACTTTGAGCCCTAACATTATAACACATAATTAGGCATGCAAAACCAAGTGGATGGTTCATTTAGCTTATATTTCACCATCACAAGAGTAATGTTTATAATATTTGATGAGGTAATGTGTTTGATGAAAGCCGTATGTACGGCTTGGAGGGAGATCTTTCATATCTTTCGAGATTCTCCCTACAACATGGGGTCAAAAATATGGGGTCAAAAAGTCGAAATAAATGATTTTAGCCCTTGTAAAAAGAAAATGGGGATTCTTGAACCCCTTTCACACTCATGTCACGTCGAGGTGCTGCAGAAGAAAAAATTGTAAAATTCAATCCAATTTATCGTAATCGATTAGTTAACATGTTGGTTAACCTTATTCTGCAACATGGAAAAAAAATCATTGGCTTATCAAATTATCTATCGAGCCTTTAAAAAGATTCAACAAAAGACAAAAACAAATCCATAATCTGTTTTACGTTAAGCAATACGTGGAGTAACTTCCGATATAGCAATAAATGCAAGACGTGTAGGCGAATCGTCTCATAAAGTTCTCACTGAAATAAGATCCACACAAGGAAAAACATTTGCCATTCGCAAAAAGGAAGAAACTCGTAGAATGGTAGAGCTTTTGCACATTTTTATTAATTCATGAACAGGATCGATATAGACACATAGATTCATGGATCCATACATCTCGATCAAAAAATAATCAATAGAAAAAGAAAGAATCGAAATTAATCGATATATTTCTCGAAACAAACGAAAAAGAAACGAAAGTTGAAACATAAATCATGGATCAACTAAAGAAAGAGGAATCTATGTAAATAGATGATTCATCTAGCTTATATTTCACCATTACAAGCGTAATGTTTATAATATTTGATGAGGTAACATATTTGGAAGATTGATTAAATTAACATTTACGGAATAAAAATAGCATTTATTAAAGTTTTATGGTTCTATAAATAGAATATTTTCCATTTGAAATTGAACAATAATTTTCAAGACTATAGTAAATGCAAATTGTAAGTAACAGTAGAAGGATTAATTTGAAAATAATAAATTTACATTTTTAAAATTTGTAATACGCATCACGTAAATCATAATAAGGGTTACAAACATTCTACCCAAAAATAAAAGGTTACAAATAATTTTATATGATAAAATTTTATTTTAATCACTTAACTAAAAAATACAATTTAATTACTAAGCTATTTGAAAATTTTTCTGTTTTATTTAATTCACTTGGCTATTAAGTTATTTTAACAAAATAAATATTATTTTCAAAAGTTTCAAAAATAATTATAACTATTTCTAGAGAAAAATAATTTCTTAAGTTTATTCCGTAAACTTTAACAAATAATATTTTTTTTTAAATATATTCAAGTTAATTTTCGATTTTACAATTTTTTCCTCAACCCTAACATTACTACATAAAAAAAAAAGGATTACCCAAGAATCGAATTCGAAATCCATGCATCGAGTGCTAGACAATAAAAAAAGGCAAAATTTAAAGATTCGAGTTTTCATCAACAAGGTTCAAAATCGACGGTGATAAAGAGAGAACAAGTCAACAAACCCTAAAATAAAAATATTCCATGTCTTCACTCTCTCGGTACCTAAAATGAAAATTGCTTAACAGCAAAAACAAGTAAATTTGGGTATTAAAAGTTACTCAGATGGCAACCGCAATCCTTCCGGCTACTTGGTCCAGGTCGCGTTGGCCGTTCGATGTGATTCTCCTACCACTGTTATATGACAAGTTGAGAAGTAGCAATACATCAAACAAATATAATCACACAATCAAACTATTGTTTTTGTTTTGTTTATTTTGTAGAGAGTATCATGTAGTCAATTGAACCTTGACTAAAACTGAATTTAAGTTGACTTGGATGCTTAAACGGGGGGTTAAGTTATTTTTTCTATCTGCAAGACTTGAACCCGAAACCATGCACAAGTGGCATTAAGCTTATTACCACTTGCCCCGACAAGCATTGGTAGCAACAAGCATCGGACATAATCAACTATTCTTACTTGTATACTTTCTCTAACTTAACAATTCAATCAACCATTCTACTTATATTCTATTAAACAAAGCCAATTACTTTGGTTGGCAGAGTGGAAAGAAAATTAGAATGATGAAAAATGGAAAAATTGAAGTTGAAAAATAAGAGAAAAAATTTAACTTTTGGGGGGAAAAATATTTTTGAAGAAACTTACATTTCTCTTATTTTCTCACCTCTTATCATTCCGATTTGAAATGACTTGTTTCTATGCATAAGGATGAAAAATGGTTACTCGAAAATCATTTTGTTTCCACTTTTCCATTCCCTCTTTCCATAACCAAGCACACCCTAAGAGTGTTTAGGGTTGCTTTCGGAAGTCAAAAACCACTTTATAATGAAACAAAGTTAAATAAAGGGCTTTTGCCATCCATCAAATGCTTTTCGGATCGTATTTTTCAAAAACACTTTCTAACTTAGTTCCATAGTTGAAGGTGACCAACTATCTTAATACCATGAAATCACTAATATTAACATAGCAATCAGAATTTAACAAACGAAAAACAATCATAAACTAAAAAAAACTCACCCTTTAGGATCAATATCAATGATGTTAACGTTCTGCAATTGTTGAAGAATGTGGCGAGCAACAGATCCACTGCTCTTACAGAAATGGCGAGGACGGCTTCCATTTCTCTTAGCCCCACCGTAAATCCTTCTAAAGGCACCAACACCAAGACCTCCCCTCAGGTATATTTTCCTCGCCATGGAAGCTGAAAGTAAAAAGAACTCATAAGAACGTAAATATGTATACAATCAAAACATCAAGCTCATAAGATGAACATACCGGCTCTGATATAGTACCAATCAGGATCATATGGAGGAAGTTCCTTGAGTTTGCCGGTCTTGACAATATCAGTCCATGAAGGAAGCTCAATCTAAGTAGATAAAAAAGGGGAAAAACGAACGAATTTTAAATTTCAAAAACCCTAATTGAATCTCTAGAATTTATCAAGCACTGAGGAAAAAAAAAAGGACCTTGCCGGAGCGCTTGAGATGGGCGGCGTAAGCCTTGACGAAATCGTGAGGGGAAACGTCCTTAACTGTTCTTGCTGCCTCCATTGTCGCTCTTTCTCTCTTTTACTATGCAGTAGCAGAGATTTGATTCTTTGGGCGGCTCGATAGATCCACAAAAATATATGATTTAGATGGAATTAGGGTTTTCAGGCAGATGCTGCGTGTAAATATCTTAATTACCTAAAATACCCTTCCTTAAAAACCATAATCTCTTACCTAGACCCATGGGCCTGGCCTCGGCCCATTTTTAGAATTTCATTTGCCTATGACCCTTTCGGCCCGGTTGAATCGGCCGATCCGAATTTACTACTGATTTAAGGTTAAATTATGCTATTAGTCCCTGTACTTTACGAATGTTGTTGATTTAGTCTTTTTACTTTAATTTGATTAATTTTAGTCGTTATATTTTTTGAATCGGTCAATTTTAGTTCTTTTGCTTTTTGAATACTGAAATTTTAGTTTTGACCCTAATAGTAGCAGCTAATTTTATTCGGTTAAATTTAATTATTAGTATTATACTATGCGTACAATTGTAGATTTAATCTATATTCTCTAATTGTATCATTCAAAGTCATTATACTTTTCAAATTTCAAATCTTTGGGCTTGACACAAAATGGCATTTGTTATTACTGGATTTTTAGTAAGTTATATATTGAAATAACAAGCTGACATGACATCACACGTACGATAATATGTTTTCTGCATAAGATTTTGGAAATAGTAGAGCTTCACTTGATGAATTAAGAGGTATTGTTTGGTGAGGATTGAAAATTTAAAATTTGAAAAGTACAATTACTAAATTTATCTCAAAAATAATAAGGGTCAATTTGACAAAAATATAAACATTGAGAGCTAAATTTATGTTTATACCTTATGTAATTGAATATAAGTTGTACTAACTAAAAAACATAGGCATAATAACTTATTTCGCCTTCAACTTTATAAAAAAATATCTTAGCCATAGCCTTGAATTTATATTGTTTATTAAGTCACCCAAAATAGATAGAAAAATTATTAATTAATTTTTTAAAATAAAAATTTTAAATATATATATATTTATATTTTTAATACTTTTAAATTTTTTAAAATAATTCTGTATTTTTTGAATTTTTATATTTTTAAATACGACATTCACATTTATGCCGTGTTAACAAAGTTAGCAAATGTTAATTTTTCCATCCATTTTAAGATTATTTGATAAATAATGCAAATTTAAGAGTTAAAAGAGACGAAAAATTAAATAGAAGACTAAAATGACTTTTTTTATATAAAGTTAGAGTTACCAAATAAGTTATTATACTAAAATATATTAGATATCAATATGTGAAAATCAGTCAATTTTGAATGTCAAAATGTGTCTTTTGTTTCTTTTTAAACAAGAGGCGTAAGGCAACATTTAGTCCCTCGACTTGGTCCTTATATATATATTTTTGTCCATGTTAATTTTGTAACTTAATAAATTTTTCAATTTTGATCCATGTAATGACAAGATATTCTAAAATTGTATTACCTTATCACCTAAATTTATTATAAAAATTATAACTTTTAGGTTAGCACATGATATAATATCAGAGTTCCACGTTCTCACATAAAACAAAACTGATAAAAGCTATTAAGTTACAGGACTAATGTGAAACAAAAAAAATTCAAAGACTAAATTGAGAAAAATATAAAGTTTAGGAACTAAATATTGCTTTCATCCCAAAAACAGAATCACTAGTTGCCTAATAGTTTGTCTCAACTCCTAGTCTCTTACACATTTTATATTTAAAAAACAAAAAAAAATCCTCTCTCGTTTCTTCTGAAACGGAAGAGAGGAAAAGAAAAATTAAAAGGAAAAAAAAAAATCATTGCAATTTCCTCCTCCTTCTCTCTGTCCCTGCAACAGTCGTTCAAAGATCTATAAACTTTCTCTCCTCAGGATTTTAGGGTTTTTTTTCATTTTCTACTGTAAACTCTAAAATGGTTAGTTCCTTTTCCTTCTTTTTCTTTTGTTTTAAATCTCTTTCGTTTTGCCCCTTTATTTAAAGTTTTCAGTTTTTTTTGTCGGATTGTGTTGGATTGCTGCTTCTTATGTAGAACTTGTTGTTGGGTTATATGTAACTTTTGATTTCGTATTCTATTTTTTTGATAGATTTCTCTGTACTCTGATAATGTTTTACTGTGGGAAATAAAATCCCAAGGAATTAAGTTCTAGGAAAAATAACGATAATAGAGGAATCTAACAGTAAAGAAGCAATTAGTGTTCATTTTATTACATTATGTTGAATTTGGTTTCTCAGGGTGTAATCGAGTAGAGCTTGAGTTGAAATTCAGAGTTTGATACTCGGTTTGAGCTCAATCGAACATCTATTTTTATGCTCTAAGTTTGAACTCGGCTCAAGATATAATCAAGCTACAATTAAGCTTAGGGTTAATAATATATGTTAAGGGAAATAGTGTAATTTAGTAATATAAAAGTATGAAAAATATTATAATTGGTAAGCTCGATAAGGCTCATGAACTGTTCAAGCCGAGTGTTACTATGCTTGAATTCGGCTTGACCAATAGCTTGAGCTCAAGCTTGGCTCAATTATTACTGAATTGAGTTTGAGTTTTTACCGAGTCAAACTCGAGTAGCTTGCGAGAACCAATGTCTCCTTTACACACCTAATTTCACTTCAAACTCAGTATTATTTATCTTAATGTTTAGCTTTGACTTGGTACCTACCATTTTCCTCCATTTTCTAACAGTTAGCTCTTATTAAAATGTCAGTTGATTGATATGAGATGTTATTCTAATAGATAAAATTTATTACAAAAAATAAAAATTTGCTTTTTAAGTGTTTAACCACAGGCAACTTGTGGGCAGTGCATGACAAAATTTTCTAGCTTATATCATGTAATATGATTTTGTTGTTTTGTAACAGCATAAACTGGGCAGAGGCCATCGGGACAAAGTCCAGCAGTTCATGACTATAACTGGAGCGAGGTGACCTGATGTTACTTTGCAGTTTCAGTACTCTTAATATTTGGGTTTACTTTTGAAAATCGTTGTTAACGTAGAGGTAGTCTGAAAATAGCCTGGAAAATGGTTTTATAAGCAAAGTCGAAAATGAAGGAACAAATGATTGAATCTGGTTCGTTGATAAAAAAACAGTTTGTAAGACTAATCATGTATCTTCCCATGTATAACGATGTCATTTTTTCCTAGTTACCATTAAAATTATGGTTTTGAAATTTGTAGATTGAATGTATTGGTGGGTGGCTTTCTTTTCAGTTCTTTTGTTCATGTATTTATTCATTTGGTTATTTAATTGCAGTGAAAAACTTGCTCTTCAAGCTTTGAAGGCGAGTGATTGGCATCTTGAAGGAGCTTTTGATTTTTTCTATGGCCAGCAGTCTCATATTAAAAGTTATACCAATACTACACATTTGGAAGAACTTTATAAAAGATATAAAGGCAAGCTTTTCTTTCGTTTTTTCCTCTCTTCATATTTTGTAGTTTGCCTTAATAATTTGTGGTTTGCTTTGGTGATAGAACATATAACGGAGAATACCACTGAACTTATTTTTTCTATTCTTTGAGATATTGGTAGTCTTATTTTCATTTTGATGAAATTCTGAAATTCATTTCTGCTGCTTACTTTTCATTGATCGACACCTTTCAAGAAAAAAAAACTTACCCCCGTATTTTATGCAGATCCTTACACGGATATGATACTGGCTGATGGTATTACTCTTCTATGCAACGACCTGCAGGTAGCTTTCTATATCCTTCGAGATTTGTTGTCTGATATCTTGTGATCCATTTGCTTTACTTTTCTATTATTTCATAGATACATAAAATCATTTGCATTTGAAAATATGAATAACACGTGGGAACCTTCTTCTGACAGGTGGATCCCCAAGATATCGTTATGGTATGTCAGACACCCTGAAGTACAATTTCTTTTATAAAAGGCTTATACTTTTTTTCCTGCTTGTTTGTTATCCTCTTTAGCTTACAGTTTGCTCAAGGCTCCAAAGTATCAACAAAAAGTTTCAGAATCCTACTGACAGTGTTGACTGCTTTTATAACCCTTTTCTTGCATTGCATGTGTGTTGACCTTGGCCTTTCCTTGTTCTCTACATGAATGCTATTAGTTTCAAGTTTTACATCCCGAAATAATAATAGTCTTTGCAAATGGTGATGCAGTGTTTGTTCTAATTTATGTTTTAAGTAACTGGTTGGATGTAAAACAGTCTGCTATTTAGAGGGTTGGTTGTAAAGCTAATGAGTTGGCTAGTTTGGTTCTGAAATTTTCATTCATCAATGCTGGCTAGCATTGTTGTTCAAAGCTCTAATTCATGTGATGATGACTGAAGAAAATGATAATGCTGTGTTAAACTATTAAAGGAACTTTGGTCATTATCATAGACAGTTAGAATCTTCCATAGAGGTTTCTCATGATGATGTCAATGGATTTTAGAAGTTGTTCCTATCCGGTTCAATATTTTTGGATGCTTGTGCTAATATTGGCAGTAAATTGCAGTTAGTTGTTTCATGGCACATGAAGGCCTCCACCATGTGTGAATATTCCAAGGAGGAATTTTTCACTGGGTTGCAGGCACTAGGGTAGGCATTTATACCCTTTTTCTTATTATTATTTTCTAACTTGAAATGAAATTAGATTCTATATTGACATACTGTAATGTGATTCTAACTGAAATTTATATATTTTCATGGCAGGATAGATTCTTTGGAGAAGTTTCGTGAGAGGATTCCATTTATGCGTTCTGAGCTGAAAGATGAACGTATGTTCAGTTCTCTATAGAGTCTAATCTTCAGTATCCTACTAGAAATTATTTTACCATGTCATGCATGTTGCATTTGGCAGAAGAAATGTCTTTTATGTAGATATATCCAGACAAGTAACTTTATTCAAATTGTTTAGGTTTATTAACGTGTTGCAGTTCATAATCCAAACATATTTGTGTGATAATTCAAAATTGTTTTCGTCTTCGCTTATTGTGACTGCAGAAAAATTCCGTGAGATATATAACTTTGCATTTGGCTGGGCAAAAGAAAAGGTAGACTATCCTTTCATGTCAACCATACCATCTATATAAGTTTCAATAAAGTTCATTTGGATACAGACTATGTTTTCTTGCCGTGGTGTTTCTTTTCCCTAGTGAGCAGTTGACTGCCTCAAACTGGGTAAAAGTATCATGGAGGCTCCTGTACTAGAAGTCGAATTGCATTTTGCCCCCTTTACTCAAAAATTGAGCAAATTAGTCCTTGTATGTTAGATCAAGGAGGAAATCGGCCCTTTGGTTAAAAATTCTATCCATTTCTACTATTAAAAAATAGTCCCTATACATCAGCATGAGGTATACGTGGCATACCACGTGGCACTGTCTGGTTATTGCGTTAGCCACACCTGTTTTTAACAGTATAACTGGATGAAATTTTTAATAGAAAGGACAAATTTGCTCGTTGATTTGATGTACAGGGATTAATTTATCCATTTCTTGAATAGAGGCAAAATGTAATTTGATTTCTAGTACAAGGGCTTCCATGGTACTTTTATCCCTCACATGGTTATTCCTTGTTAGTTTCATTTGTGGATGTTTATTAACAAAAATAAAGTTTCAGACTTAGATTACTTATCTTGCTGTATATTTTAGTAATAAGTTTACTTTTAAACATGATTTAACGCTTTCGGAATGTCAATACGGTGTAAAGCTACATTCCCCTAGGTAATAGCTTATGCAGGTACTAATGATTTATTCTGTCTCAGGGTCAGAAATCTTTGGCATTGGATACTGCAATCGGTATGTGGCAGTTGCTGTTCGCTGAGAAGCAGTGGCCATTGGTTGACCATTGGTGCCAGTTTTTACAGGTATCTTACGGAAACATATTGTGCTACTTTCCTTCCTAATCTTGTTAGAAATTCTGTGATATGCCTTGAGAAATATATAGTCACTAATTCAGGAGTGTAATCATTTTTAATTGACATGCAATATTACTTGAGGTAATAATCCTGTGGTATAATTGGTTAAAATATGCTATATGTCCCTGTACTCTTCATGAATTTGGAATTTAATTCCTGTACTTGTATTTCCAGGAATTTAATCCTCTACTTTTCATATTTTAAAATTCAGATCCAATTGCAAATATTTTAAAATTTTTTTGTTATATTTGTTGGTCTGATATTTTGAAATTAAAAGAAAAATTGACTTGGTAGCCATGTAACTAAAAAATGGCGATGTAATGAACTTAAATTTAACAGAAGAAATTTAACGGTATTAACAACTGGACTTTCATTTTTAATCTGAAAGGTAGAGGATTAAATTTCTTGAAATAAAAATAGGACTGAATTTCAAATGTACAAATAGTATAGAGACTTAGAGTATAGCTTAACTGCTATAATTTTCATTGTCTAAATTTAAATTAGAACTTGTTTGGCATGAAATTATGGCTGAATATTTTACAAGAATCTGAAATTCGAGGTGCTATTTATTTAGTAATTTCTTTCATGAAAGGTACAATTTTTGCATTGATGAGAATCTCCAGAAAATTGCATGTTCATCCTTGTTTGTAAAGTTTTGTCAGATATTATTAGATTTTAAGAGGTGGTTTCTATTTCTTCGATACTGATTAGTTATTCTGTAACTGCATTTTGTGCTCTGATGCCACTTGAACCAGGCTCGACATAACAAAGCGATCTCTCGGGACACATGGTCTCAACTTTTGGAGTTTGCTAGAGTAAGTTAAAAGGCTTCAATATCAATCAACAGTATTCTACCATCGACTGCACATTAGATTAATAACTTTAAGCTAGAATACATTCCGCAATTCAAGTGTTGTGTTATACATGGCTATGTCACTCAGACTCAGGTATAAGGTATCATAACCGTAATATCTAAGAGTCTGGCTCATTGTAATCCAAAAGAACAATTTGGGGATACTAAATGATAACTGTGCAGGCAACCAGGATCCATTTGTCCTCGAAAAATCATGGTCGAGATTAAGTATACGGTTTTCATTTTAATGCCAAGGCAGCGATCACGTATCATGTCTCGAGTTTCTTTAATGCTATGCTAATGAGAAACAGTGCTAACATCTTTTGATGTGTTTCTATCACACAGACGGTAGACCCTGCTCTATTGAACTATGATGCCGAAGGTGCATGGCCCTATCTTATAGATGAATTCGTGGAATACTTGAATGAGAATGGCATCATTCAAAATGGACAGTTCAAGTGATTGGGGGAGCCATAAATGATAAAAAAAGGACTGCTCAGTGCCGGCCACGGTTGATAATATCGTGGAATTTTTGCAATCAATCGTTAGTGTGGTCCGAATTGTGATGCCAATGACGGAGGTAAGTGTTTGATCTTTCTGAAAAATAAGATGCAAAATACCTGGTGTGATTTAATTATATATGGACTTTTAGTGACAATTGGTACACAAGTCACATTATTTTTAGTTTCATGGGATTGTTAATATGGTTTGTGAATTTTCTTTTTAAATTAATAGATTGGGTTTGATTATATTCTGCTTCTCTTTTATTTTCTTGGTTATTTTGACAAGGATGAAATATACAAAGTAATACTTGAAAATAAATTATAACTTGAATTTTCAATTTTAAAATTATGTACCATCTTACTCTTAACTATGAATTTTATTTTATTTTTGGTATTTGATTACCGGTTGGAGACTCTTATATTAAAAGTGGATAGCAATTTAAATTAATCTTTATCGTTAAATTTAATAGCAAACTAGTGTTTTTTTGGTTAACAATTACATTCATTTTATTGTTAAAAATTAGTTATTGCATATCGGCAAATTAGTCCCTGCCTTGTTATTTTGTTAGTTGCACTAGCTTTTAACAATAAAAATGAATGAAATTTTAACGAAAAGTATGTTTTAGCTTTTGATCTATCATATAATTTGTCTGATAAAATGTAATTTTACTCTTATTACAAATATGTTTATAGTATTTTATCCGAATTTTTAGAACTTGGACGAAGAAATTGCAATTTGATTTTAAAAGATAGAATCAATGATTTGCATGAAAAATAATAAAAGCTTTTTGGTAATCAAATTCCCCATTTTTAGTAAGCCAAATCTGAGAGGTCCCTCGTGGGTATTTGATTAAATTAGTTTATTCTTTATATTATTAAAATGAAATAAATAAGTTGAAATTAAAATAGTGTGAACATTTACTCTTTAAAAGAATATATTTTATTGTTTAATAGAGTTAACATTTGTATAATTTTCATAAATAAAATTTTTGATTGGAATTAAACTGCTATTGAAAAAATAAATCATTTTCAATTCATTTTTATACAGTAAATGTTAATTTTGTTATAATTTAAATCTATTTCATTGTTTTTAATATTATAGGATTTATTAATTATTATAATACAAGGATCTCCCAAGTACTTTAATCTTCTTTTTCTTGTTTAGGATTTTTATTTTTATCGAATATTTTCATATGAAACTATTTAAGCTTAAACAAATAATAAATCTAATTAGAAGAAATTAAAGCAACATCTTGTATATCTCGGAAAGTAAACCAATGTAATATTGATGACGTGAGATTTTAATTATGATGACAAGTCTAAAATTTTGAGATTTTAATAATTTAAGTTTGAATCTCAAATGTGAATTTAATGTTTGTAACTATTCACATTATAATTAAAGCAAAACATAGATAAATTATCATATAAATAAATAAACAGGAAAAACTAAAAAGTTCCCATTAGCTAATATTTTAAACCAAACATTAAATATTTTAAAAATATTGACAAATCATTAATCAATGTGATTTCTTCAAATTTAAAAACAAAAACTTAAAAAAGTTAAAATTTAAGTATTTCAGTGGCGAGGTTTTGGCCCTTAAAATATAATTTTTATAAAATTTTAAACTAATAATAGTAATATTATATTTTAAACTAATAATAGCAATATTATAGTTTAACCTCCAAAATGATAAAATTTCTTTTAATCTTTTAAAAATTATAAAGATATAGATTATCATGGTGAAATTTTATTTTACTATCGTAAAAATATATAATTTAATTTTACCCCAATTTTTTTTTTTTTTGCTTCACCCTAGAGTAGTCTTATTTTTTCAATTTTAAATTTTAAATTCAATCATTACTATCACCAGTATTTTTCATCAAAATTTGCTAACTTAACATGTTGACTAAGCTGCCATCATATGACATAGCATATGAATGACAAAATAGACATACCAAATTAACAAGTTTTGATGAAAAATACTAACAATGTTAATAATTAGTTTTAATGTATATGGGCTAAATCTCAAATGCTATAAAAGTATAGACACTAACAACATATTTTGACCCAAAAAAAAAGTTGAGAGTATTTTAGCCATTACGATGATGTAGATTTTGCAGCATCCCCATTAACACCTACCGAGGGACGATGTAAGAAAAGAGACAAGCTGTGTAAAGTATACCCCTATTGTTGTAAAAATAAAGATGGGCCACGCAGCGTTTGCCTTTGGCCAAAAGGAATATATTCATTCTAAAGAATAAATTCCCCAAAAGCACATAAAAAAAAAAAAAAGATGCTTGAAATTCAAGCAAACATGGCCTTAATACTAAGCCACCCAACTTTTTTTGGTTATGGTTTGGAAACACAATGAGCTTGATTGTTAAACTTTCAGCTTTGCTTGATTGTATTATAAAGGGGCATCAATTATACCTTACCAATCTATAGAAGAATCTAAATTATAAATTTTCGGGGAGTCAAAGCCAAAAATCTTCTATCAGAAAGGACTGAATTATAATATTGACTTTTAAGAGGATTAAAATGTAATTTTATTATACAAATCAAAAGGATCAAAACCCTTACCTACCCTCTTTTGGATCCACCTTGATTATGCTAATATAATATTAGTTTCATGATAGATGTGCACATATAAGTTGTTTGAATCCTTATAGTAGGAGAATTCTGTGAATATAGGACCAATTGATGTTTGAGGGTGCCAATGACCTAAATTTGTAGAAATGGGGACTAAATTTGAAAACCCATATTTTGTTTTTGGCTTAAGAATCTTTCTTTTGATTGTCAAAGAAGAAAGAATTTCATTTCCATTAGGATTTGGGGTATTTAGATTATTTTTTTTTTACCACCACCCACCATATTTTGACATCTTTGCATGGGGCTTCTTTACATTTGAGATTAGCTTGTTTATATATTGTGTTATATCTTAATTTTTTAGCACTTCTTTTACTATAAGGTGGGGTCATGTGTGACTCTTTTTTGTTAGATTTGAGCCATTGGCATTCAAGTGTATTTTGTATGCATGGGAGGACAATCTTCTATTCCACAAAAGTGATCAATGAGGTCCATCAAGCTTTAGAAGAAAGGTCCCCTACTATTACTACTACTTGCTTGCCATCCAAAGCTCCTCCCTCTTCACCTTTTAATTTTTTCAATATTTGCATTCAAATCATTTCCTTTGATACATTTTAAAACTATTCCCGAAATCCCTAAAACCCTTAATTATTTACTGGATTTTATCTCACATACGATGACGTAAATGAAAATATAATATCATAAAAATAGGTTTGACTGAAATGATATAGTTAAAAGATTAAATATCACAATGTTTTGGTTCAAGCCTAATTATGTGCAAGTAATTTTTAGGCTTCATACGAAAAGATAAAATTACCTTCAAAATAATTATCTATTGCTTATTAAAAGTAAGAGATTTTGATAAATTCATTACCGAGTTGGTGATCCGATTAAAAGTAACATCAATTTAACAAAACATTTAAATATAATAATAAATACTGCATTTATAATAATATTAATACCGATTAAATTAATACGAATTTGTGATTGATGCATTATTAAGTACCTAATTATAAGTTACAATTCCTCGTATCTCCAAATAAAAGAAATCTTCATTATTTTTATCATTTTATTTATATGGGGTTTATTAAATATATTTATATATAAGAGACGATGCAATTGGGAATCACATATCAATGTAAAGTGATATACCCATTGACTTCAAATTTGAATCTTATTAATTATGGAAAAGTAGAAAATAAATTTGCATAACTCCAACAGTACTGCTCAAATATTTTCTTTTAATTATAATTATATTAAACCTTAATTAAACTTAGAATCGAATTTAATTTCGAGAAAATTTTCGTAACATTATTTTTAAAAATCGAAAATTATTAATATTCTTAAATTTGAAAATGGAACAAAAGCATAGAAGAGCTAGACACAAACATTTATATCAAGAAATGGCAAAACAAGCTTGATTAAAGAGCAATGAAACTAATGATTTAAAGCTTGATTACTTGGTAATCGATACATAACTTTGGGCTAAGAATCTATTAAGACATAAGATTTTGTTGTCAAGAATGATGGCAACCTTTTTCTTGGTAATGACATAAAGGATTTTATGTCATTCATAGGCCATGCATATTTTAAAACTTCATTATAATCTATAAAGGGGATTGTGCCATAAAACCAACAAAATGGCTCATGTATGTATGGATGTAAGAAGATCTTAAATAATTTATAATTTAATGAGAAAAAAGGGTAAAAGATGTTGAATGTGCTTCATGATGATTGCATGAGGTGTCTTAGTCATGTCCTAAAACTCAAAAAGCTTTCACATGGTATAGAAGAATAACTCCATAAAGTTATGCTCTTCTTTTGATGATGATAGATAGGTTAGATTACTAAGTGGTCTAATTGTGGACTCAAGTCTCCGTATTTTTTAGAATTTTGATATTTAGTCCCTTCACTTTTAATTTTAAATATTTAATCTTTTGTTTGATTTAAAACTTATAATCCGGTTGATTACATTTCTATTAAATTTGAATATATATTATCAATTGAATTTTTAATTTTAAACTTTAAAATGCAACTTATTCAAATTTAATGAAAATTTATTAACATATTTATCAATTCAACTTTACTAAGATTAACATATATAAAAATAAACCAGACTTATCTGTTCCCTAATAGTGTAAAGAATTATACTTAGGAGGTTGCATGTTACTATATTAGAATAGGAGTCCTTCCACGTATTTTTCATGTTTGTTTTATTGTTTATGTTCTTAAAATTTGTGGTTGTCTCTCTCAATAATATTATCTCTAATATTTGAATTTAGTTCTCTTTTGAGAATATATGTACATATATATATATATTGGTATTTTGATAGCCTTTTATAATCTATATTTAAAATTGAGATTACCTCTCTTAACAATATGGTTTTTAAAGTTGAAACTCAGATTATTTTATATATTTTGATACGATAATGCATAATATTATAAATTTGGCTTTTTCTTTAATGTGTGGAGAAACTTTGTGGTGGCTTAAATATTCTTTCATACACCGTATTTGAAAAAAAAAAAAAAAAACTCTCCTTTTCATCATCTTCTTCAAAATAAAACGCACCTAATTAGCATCGCATTTGTTCTTTGAATCTCTCTCACAGCACGGCCGCTTTAGGCATAGCTAGATAGAAAGAAAGAATGTTCCAACCAAAGAAACCCTCAACCATGAATTCCCACCACGATAATCGACCCATGTGCGTTCAACCCGACTCTGGTCTCGTCCTCACCACTGACCCCAAGCCTCGTCTCCGTTGGACCGTCGAGCTCCACGACCGTTTCGTCGATGCTGTTACTCAGCTCGGAGGACCTGACAGTACTCTCTCTTCCCTTATCTTCTTTAAACAACAATACCCTTTTTCATTTCTTTACATGTTATGATCAATTTGCATATATATATAACGTTGAACATGACAGAGGCAACTCCAAAAACAATCATGAGAGTTATGGGGGTCAAGGGTCTTACACTTTATCACCTCAAGAGCCATCTCCAGGTTTGCTTACACTTTATATGTAGGGTTGCCCTTGATTTCATTTTCCTTTAATATATATATGTATGTATGTATATATATAAGAATGATTTTAATTGTTGTTTGCTGTATATATATTAGAAATTCAGGCTTGGAAAGCAACCTCACAAGGAATTCAATGATCATTCTATAAAAGATGGTAAGAGATCAGGTGGACTCTACTTTCTAGGGTTTTTCTTTTCTTTTATCAACTTTCTTTTTTGGGGTTTTTTTTATAAGCTATTGTATACATATACATATATATGATTTCTTTTCTGTTTTACATGGTTAGATCTTCAAAGAACTTCTGCTTCTTCATCTGGCATGATGGCTCGTAGCATGAATGAGTACGTACTGATTCAGTTCTTTTATATTTAAGGTTTTCAAGACAAATTTTAGTATATATATACATATATAGTGGTGTTTTAAAAAAGAATTAGGGGGTGTAGGGTTCATATTTTCTTATGAAACGTATGTGTTTTAACTGTATATATAAAAGCAGTAGCTCACACATGGTATGCCATTAGGATGCAAATGGAAGTGCAAAGAAGACTTCATGAACAATTGGAGGTATGCAGAGAATTGCCTCATCTCAATGTAATTCTATATATTATCTTGTAATTCTATATATTACCAGTGGCTCAGATAATAACAAGTCATTAAAAATGAAATCACTTGGGTTTACTTTTCAAAAACTTTTAGTGATTTGTTATTATCTAACTTACAACGCATAGAATTATATACTATCAGTGCATGGTAGGTTCAAAGACACCTTCAACTGAGGATTGAGGCTCAAGGCAAGTATATGCAGTCTATATTAGAAAAGGCTTGTCAAACCCTTGCCGGTGAAAACATGGCGTCGGCCGGAGGTGCAGCTGGAGGCTATAAGGGTGTGGGAAATCATCGAGGTGTTCTTCCTCACATGGATGGTGCCATGAAAGATAATTTTGGTCCTACTCTCAATTTCCCACCATTTCAAGACCTTAATATATATGGAGGTGACCAACACCTTGATATTCAACACAACGTGGAGAGATCATCACCATCACTTGATGGCCATTTCATGTCAAATAAGAGGCATGGCCCTTACGGTGGAGGCGGGGGTACGGGGAAGAGTCCTTTAATTTGGTCCGACGAGCTTCGATTACAAGACTTGGGAATGGCTCCATCGTGTTTAGGACCTCAAGATGATCCTTTCAAAACCGGTGTCATTCAAATCGGACCACCTTCTATCGATACAAGTGGTATCGGTAAGCTAGAATCGTTATCAGACATTTACGACACGAAGCCGGGAATTTCCAATGATGGCATTGATGAAAGGAAATTTGAATTGTCGCCTAAGCCGGAAAGGCCGTCGCCAAGAAGAGCACCGTTTCAGACAGAGAGGATGAACCCCTAGTGTGGCACAAGGAAGAAATTCACCATTTGGATAATTCATTTACATTAATTAGAACTTAAATGACAATTAAATATGGTCCGCTGAGTATGATATTTTCGTTAGGGTTATAGTAAATTATGATCTCAATAGGATTTTGTCTCAGTTATATGATAATGCATGCATGCATGACCTTTTTTCTCTTCTAAATTTTCGAGAAACTCGAATAAAGGTCATGAAACTACGATGCATGTCCAATTTAAACTCAATTAATCAACTTTTTTTTTAATCTTCAATGCTATCATACATAGGCATAGCCATAAGTATATGAATTTTGCTACTTGTCGATTTGATGGTAATAATATACAAGGGAAGATCCTACGCTTACATCAAATTTGCACCTATAATCCTTTTTTCTTTTATGTACAAATTTGAATTAAAGATTCCTTTCTTCTTTCTTTGGTTGCTTTGAATTAAACATCTCACCTCAATTCGATTAATGATTAGACTACAACACACTCAGATTGTAAGTGATAAATAGAAATATATAAAACATACTCTAAATGAAAAGATGAAGTAAAAATGTTCAAAACAATCATTATATATACATTCTTCTATTTTTATATAAAAAATAAAATATATTCAAAATAATATAATTTATTTTATAAAATAATAATATTTTAATCATTATCCAATGTATATATTTTTAAGGATAAAAGTTATATATTTATAATTATTTAATGTTAGTTGTTGAGATTGGGTCATGTTTTGGTCAATGTATTGTGTTGTACGAGGCAACTCATGTTCCAATGAAGTAATGAACTTTTGAAACCCTTTACTTTTTAGGGTTAGTTTTTACTATCATTTCAGACAAAGATCATTGGGAACAACAATGTTCTACTAATTTTAAAAATAAAAGGAAAAAAAAAACAGAAGCCATGATCCCCCTTAAAGCAAAAGATGAAGGACGGGTGCAGCAAAAGCAGATAAATCAGTTAACCCACATTTTGTTTTTGTACATAGGAAGCTCTTTTCCTTAATTTGTTAGACCAAGGGTTCCCTAGGATAGATGTAGACAAAAGACTATCCATCTTTTAAGCTTTTCTTTTTTCTTTTACAATCTTTGATCTTTGGGTGGCTGAATTTTGAAGAGAAAGTTTAATGGTACAAAAACATCACAATGGTACTCTAACTATTTAGTGTAATGGTAAAAAGAGAGAATTTATGTTTAAATTTTGGATACTACATGTAAATAAATTTTTTTGAAAATTTTGGAGTTTAATGAGAATTTTAAAAAAATGGGGTCTAATTATTTTTAAAAAATTGAGAAAATTAATGGGAATTTTTGCAAAATTTAAAGGATTTAATTAAATTTTTCATAACTTTTTTAGGATTTAATTAGAATTTTCAAAAAGTTAGAGAGTGAGTAAAATTTTTATAATATTTTAGGTTACCGGTGTGAATCGATGGATTTCACCTATACTGGTTGGTGCTAAAAAAAATTAAAATTATATTTTGCAACACCCCACACCCGACCCAATAGTTGGATTCGAATGCGTGATGCCACATTACATTGTCGAAGCAATTCAAGCTATTTCATTCATATAATCATTATATTTAAATCACAACCATCATTCAAACCAATTTAGATCAACAATCATACTCACACACGTATGCATTTATAGTATTTAAGATTCAAATCATCATGATTTGGAGTTAAGCAAAATAAAAATTAGAGTTAGGAATCAAATCCAAACTCAACTATACAATTTTAGTGTTGTGTCTTGAGACAAAGGACTTATTGTCTCAAGACAAACCTTATTTTATTTTAGGTATTTTTTCTTTGATGTCAATATGTCTTGAGACATCAGATGTGGTGTCTCGAGGCAAGATCCCTTATATCTCAAGACTGGGTCTCGAGACCAACCTCCTATATATATTATTTTGGCTTCGATGTTTGGATGTCTCAAGACAAGGGGCTCTTATCTCGAGACTCGGAGCAGGACAAAACTAATTTAGCTTCGAATTTTATTTGTCTCGAGATTAAAGCCAATTGTCTCTAGATTTAAATAGGATTGTCTTGAGACACTAAGCATGTATTCTAAATATAAAGTAAAATTTGTTCTTATGGTCTCGAGACATGATCATATTGTTTTAAGACACAATGGTAAAACGTTCCTAAATGCACATTTTCAAATGTCCAAACTAAACCAAGTGGCTCCTTAAGTTTATCTAAATTTTACATTGTTAAAGTTGTGTGACCCAAATTCTAAGAGATTGCTTGCAAGTCAAGTTAAACAAAATATATATTCTTTCTAGAAGATTTAGTATTTATGAGTATAATATATTTAACATTTATTAGCATAATATATTTGACTTTGATTAGAATTAGGTTTTTTTAACCTATAAATAGATGTAGTTGAAGCTCTTCTTGTAATCATTCGAATTCGACATAGTGAATTTTCTTCTCCTTTACCCAAGGTTTTTTTCCCGAATGGGTTTCCAGGTAAAAAAACCTGTGTGTTTTTTATTTTTATTTCTCTTTTCTTTGCAATATATTATCATTACCGATGTTCTATTTTCTCAAATTAGTATCAGAGCTTCCTGGTTGTTCATCTAGATCACGACAATAGCGTCTTTGAAGTATAAAATTCTGCTATTGGATCGCAACACCAGATTTGCGTTGTGGAAGATTAAGATGCAAGTAGTTCTTGCGCAGATGGATCTGGAGGATGTCTTACTAGGGATAAATAAGATGTCTTCGATACTAACAGATGAAGAGAAGAAGCGTAATGATTGAAAGGCGTTAACACAATTACATCTGTATTTGTCTAACGAAATTTTATAGGATGTGATGAAGGAGAAGACTGCCGCTGCATTATGGAAGAGGCTGGAATAAATATGTATGTCGAAAACTCTAACCAACAAGTTGCATATGAAGCAGCTTCTTTATTCTCATCGTTTGGAGGAAAGTGCGTTTGTGCACGAACACTTAACAGTGTTTAAAGAAATTCTCTCAAACTTGTAGGCCATGGAGGTTTAGTATGATAAGGAATATCTAGGTTTGGTTTTACTTTGTTCGTTGCCCCCGTCTTATTCAACCTTTAGAGACACGATTTTATATAGCCGCGAGTCTCTCACAATTGATGAGGTTTATGATTCTTTGACCTCGTATGGTAAGATGAAACATCTTGTGGTTAAACCCGACTATAAGAGAGAGGGTCTCATTGTTTATGGGGGACAATAACGAAATATTGATGATGATCGTGGAAGGACACAAGAACGGAATCCTCGTAGTAAATTTAAGGGTAGATCGAATTCTTCAAACAGAGGTAAAACTTGTAACTTCTACAAGAAGAAAGGGTACATTAAATCTGTGTGTTATAAGCTACAAAACAAGATAAAAAAGGAGGCTGCGAATCAAAAGGAAAAACAACTAGAAAATTCTAGTGAAGCTGATGTTGTAGAAGACTACAACGATGGTGAACTTCTAATCGCTTTTGTCAACAATTCTAAAGTAAACGAGGAGTAAATCCTTGATTCGGGTTGCACCTTCCACATGAGTCCCAATAGGGATTGGTTTACAACTTACGAAACAATGTCTGAAGGTGTTGTTTTGATGTGAAATAACGCTTAATGTGAAATTACAGGTGTTGGAACGATTAAAGTTAAAATATTTGACGGAGTTGTCAGAACATTTAGTGACGTGCGACATGCTCTAGAATTGAAGAGAAATTTAATTTCGTTGAGTACTCTTGATTTAAAAGGGTACAGATACACAACTGAAAGTGAGATTTTGAAGATTTCTAAAGGTTCCCTCATTGTGATGAAATGGCAGAGAAAGATTGCCAAGTTATATGTTTTGTAGGGTTCTACTGTTACTGGTGATGCAGCTGCCGCTTCCTCTTCCTTGTCAGATGATGATATTACTAAACTTTGGCATATGCGCCTAGGGCATATGAGTGAGAATGATATGGCAGAATTGATCAAAAGAGGACTTCTTGATGGGTAATAAATTTACAAACTAAAGTTCTGTGAACATTGCGTTTTTGAGAAGCAAAAGAGAGTTCGATTCACTAGAGGAATCCATAACAAGAAAGGAAACATTGGAGTATATATTCTGATCTGTGGGGGCCATCCAGAGTACCTTCGAGAGATGGAGCTAATTATATGCTAACTTTTATTGATGATTTTTCTAAAAAAGTTTGGGTGTTCTTCTTGAAGCAGAAAAGTGATGTGTTTTCCGCATTTAAGTCTTGGAAAACTATGATTGAAAAATAGAGGGGAAAACAAATAAAATACATCCGCATAGAAAATAGCTTAGAGTTCTGTTCTAATGAGTCTAATAAACTATGCAAGTCAGAAAAGATCATGAGACACTTGACAGTTCGTCATACTCCACAGCAAAACGACGTTGTAGAACGAATTAATAGAACGATCATGGAGAAGGTTCGATGTATGTTGTCAAATGCCAACTTACCAAAGTCGTTTTGGGCTGAAGCAGCCTCTACTGCATGTTTTTTTATCAACCAATCTCCATTCGTTGCCATTGAGAAAAAGACTCCACAAGAGGTATGGTCTGGTAATCCTGCTGACTATTATGATTTAAAGATCTTTGGGTGTCCTGCGTATGCTCATGTTAATAATGGAAAATTGGAACTGAGATCCATTAAATGTTTTTTTCTTGGTTACAAAGCTGGTGTAAAAGAGTATAAGTTATGGTGTCCTGAAAATAGAAAAGTTGTGATTAGCAGAGGTATTATTTTTGATGAAATTGCTATGCTACCTAACTTATCTCTTAAAGACTCTTTCAATAAAGAAAATCAAAAGCAGGTGGAGCATCAGGTTAATCCAGAATCTACTACAGAGTCGACTCCTCAAGCCAGTACAAAAATTCAGAATAGAGTTGTTTCTTTACCACAATACTCCATCACCAAAAATAGAACTAGAAGAGAAATTAAACCTCCAAAGATTTATGCCAAGGCTAATCTAGTTGCTTATGCTTTAAATGTGGCTGAAGATATAGATGCAAACTAAGAGCCATCTAATTATTCTGAGGCGGTTAGTTGTGGAGACTTAGAAAAGTGGATGTTTGCTATGCAAGAGGAGATGAAATAACTCCACAAAAACAAAACATGGGATCTTGTAAAACTTCCTAAAGGTAAAAAGGTTGTTCATTGTAAGTGGGTGTTTAAAAAGAAAGAAGAGACTCTAGGAGTTGAAGAACCTAGATATAAAGCAAGGCTTGTTGCAAAGTGTTACAGTCAAATTCTAGGAGTGGACTTCACAGATGTGTTCTCCCCAATTGTGAAGTATAGTTCGATTCGAGCTTTACTAGTATTGTGGCCATGCATGATTTGGAGCTTGAGCAGTTAGATGTAAAAACTGCATTTTTGTATTGAGAACTTGATGAAGATATTTACATGTAACAATCAGAGGGTTTTACAATTTTAGAAAAAGAGAACTATGTTTGCTTGCTAAAAAAGTCCCTTTACGGTTTGAAACAGTCACCAAGACAGTGGTATATGAGGTTTGATTCCTTTATGACTTCTCATGATTTCAAAAGAAGTAGTTTTGACAGTTGTGTTTACTTTAAGAAAAATAGTGATGGTTCTTTTGTGTATTTACTCCTTTATGTTGATGACATATTGATAGCAGCAAAATATAAATGAGAGATAAGAAAGGTCAAACCCAACTAAGTGAAGAATTTGAGATAAAAATTTGGGACTAGCAAAGAAGATACTTAGTATGGAGATTTTCAGAGATAGAAAAACAAGTAAATTGTACCTAAGTTAGAAGGGGTACATTGAGAAAGTTCTTTACAGGTTTAATATATAGAGTGCTAAGCCTGTTAGTACTCCTTTAGCAGCCCATTTTAGACTTTCATCAGTTTTTTCTCCACAATCAGATGATGAGATTGAGTACATGTCACATGTTTCATACTCTAGTGCAGTGGGATTTCTCATGTATGCTATGGTTTGTTCACATCCAAATTTATCATATGTAGTCAGTGTAGTTAGCAGATATATGACGAATCTCGATAAAGAAAATTGGAAAGCAGTTCAGTGGATTTTAATATACTTACAAGGTACTACTGATGCTTACTTACAGTTTGGAAGAACTAGAGATTGAGTCATTAGGTATGTTGATGCTGATTCTGCTGGAGACCTTGATAGAAGAAGATCTCTCACAGGTTATGTCTTTACAATCGGAAGTTGTGCAATCAGTTGGAAATCCACTTTGCAAACTACAGTCGCTTTGTCTATCACTGAAGCTGAGTACATGACGATTATTGAGGCTTGTAAAGAAGCTATTTGGTTGAAGGGACTCTTTAGTGAACTCAATGAAGACCTTCAAATCAAGATCAACATTTTGTGATGATCAGTGTCATCTTCCTTACAAAAGATCAAATGTTTCATGAGAGAACAAAACACATTGATGTTTGGTATCATTTTGTTCGTGATATTATTGCTTGTGGTGATATTGTTGTGAGCAAAATTAGTACTCATGAAAATCCTGCAGATATGATGACTAAGTCAGTTCCTATAACCAAGTTTGAGCATTGCTTAGACTTGATTGGTGTTCATTGTTGAAGTTAAACCCTTAAGGGGTTTTATGGAAGTGGTGAAAAACTCGTTCGTTGAGAATTCGTGTCAAGATGGAGATTGTTAGAGTTGTGTGACCCAAATTCTAAGAGATTGCTTGTAAGTCAAGTTAAACAAAATATATATTTTTTCTAAAAGATTTAGTATTTATGAGTATAATGTATTTAGCATTTATTAGCATAATATATTTGACTTTGATTAGAATTAGGTTTTTTCAACCTATAAATAGATGTAGTCGAAACTCTTCTTGTAATTATTCGAATTCGACATAGTAAATTTTCTTCTCCTCTGTCCGTGGTTTTTTTCCCCAAAAGGGTTTCCACGTAAAAAAATCTGTGTGTTATTTATTTTTATTTCTCTTTTCTTCGCGATATATTGTCATTACCAACGTTCTATTTTCTTATACATTAAAGTAACACCATCAAACACAATCAAACATTGTCAAATCATAATCACCAATGCATCAACATTTGACTATCTATTTCTCATAATCAAACTTGTATAAACTAGCATGGTTATCTATTAATTAAAGATTAAAGTTTATCTTATAAAAATTCATAGGCCAAATATCAATATACTAAAATGGCCATTTAACCAACATGACCAAAACAACCTAGGTATATGCAATTCCAACTTAAACACATATATGCATACAAAAAAGATAACCAAATGATTCTTGAGCTGAGTTGTTAGGAATGGATACTTTGACACTTCAAACCTGCGAAAAACCTCGTATGAGATTTGTGCATAAAAATAAACAAAAATCGTACCCTGAGTATTGAATACTCAGTGGTGCTATTATAATTCAAATTCATTTCATTAAAAATTAACCAAAGTAAATATATGCGTATATAACAAGTATCAATTACATTAATATTTACTACTTTAACTAATCATATCATTATTCCTTTTTCCTTTTTAATTGCACACTTCAATATTAATTCCCCATGTTTATTCATTTTGGTCTTTACTATCCAACGATAGATATTAGAACAGATACTCGAATATATATATCGAAAAAGTCCACATCCCTAAGAAATTAGGATTATTTTATTTTGTTATTTTGAGTTGACTGGCAACGATTGTTTTAGTAATTGTCCAAACTATTTATTCAACCATCCCGGATTGCCTGGCAAAGATGGTTTTAGTAATTGTCTGAACTGTTTATTCAGCCATCCCGAATTGCCCGACAACAATAACTGATAAATCAATATATCGGTGACCTTATGGCATGCAATCTACTTCTGAACTATGTCTAACATCGTTTAATATTGGGGTATTAACATCAAAATCTCCATTGTAACATATATAATATGGTATTGACTACCTTAAACACCGCAACCAAGCCTTACCAAATCTAAGATGAGTTTGCACTCTTGCTTGCCACTTTCTTTGTTTCTTTTTTATATATTTATTTTCATTTTTTGGTTTTTTCCTTTTTTTTTAGTATAATTATAGATATTTTCATCCGTTTTATAATAAAAAGATAATTTTGTTTGGATCGAGTGATATTCTACTAAAACTTCATTAACAATATTAAGTTTAAGATTTGAATTTAATCCAAATGGCTGTAGAAGAAATTCACACTTCTTTCACCTATTTGATTTTTTTCTGTTGATTTTGCAGGTTCAAACTTCATTGGATTTTTATTTTTTTTTGATTTTTGGTTTATTGGGTGCTTTTGTGACTGCCATTAGGCCGTTGGTGGAGCTGCAGATAAATTAGGATCAAATTGTAAAACTTGTAAAGAGGGTTTTTTTGTAATCTTAATGTGAAAGTTAGGGATCAATTAGAAAATTTTGTAAAATCAGGGACTTTTATTTGCAAATTCTCTAATTTTTATTTAAAATAAATAAAACATGTTTATATATTTAGTATGCTTAAAAATAAAAATTAAAAATGGGCTAAAGGAATCAAATGAGCCCAATATTAATGCAATCCAAGTTTAACAACCAAAACCCAAATTTAAATATGGTCCAAAGTTTAACTTATGAAATCCGACCAAATCATTTTAGCCCAAAACAATCATTGATCCAAAATAAGAAAATATTAACACACATTGCTGCCTGTTATTATGAGATAGAAATAATAAATTTATTCTAAACTAATTAAATCTGATTTTTAACGTTTTTTTAACACAATGTTTAGAGGCTAAAATTATCCGTAATCCCTCTCTAACTCATAAATAAGAGTATAACATATTTCAGCGTACTCGAATCCACATACTCTTGTATTAACAATAATATATATTCAATAAATTAACTCAGATTCGATTTTAAAATTTAAATTTCAAAACAATCTACAAATTCAAATTAGAATTCGAATTTTACAAAAATTACAAATATCTCCCTCCCAACTCCCAAGCCCTAAAGGCTGCTATTGGGTCAGAGAGAAAAAACAAATATTTTTAAAAATAAAACTGTATATATATATATATATACACATATAGTTTTGCTTGGCAAGATTCTCATCTACACGTGGATTCTTTTTTTCTTTCTTGATTCGAACTCAACTTAAAGAAAAAGTGAAGATGATCAGATGGGTAATTTTAATTGTATCCAGAAACTGAAAAATCAGCAGCAGCAGGCAAGTGCGAATAGATCAATAGATAAAGCATCAAAAGGAACAAATTCAAGCAATCACTCAACAACCATGTCGATTGGGAATTCAAGCAACAGTGTTTCAAAGCTATCTGCGAAGGCTAAATATGGGTTTATTGATGATAACTTCTCAACCCTTCACCAGGTTCTTTCTTCTTCTTTTTTCTGGGTTCTTTTTCTTAACAAAAAACATATATTTTTGCTGCAAAAAGAAGAAGAAGAAGAGTTCAAGATTAGGGCAAGTCGTCTGTTTTTCTGTTGCCATTGTTATAGTCAACTATATCTTTATTTTTAGGGTAAACTACGTAAAATATTTCCTAATTTTTATAACATCCCTTCCCACTGAAATTTGAAGTTGAGTAAATAAGCGTTGAGGGAAAATTAAATCTAATTTAGTGTCTCATCCATTAAGAAAAGTTGAACATTTACTTTGGATGAATTGAATTTCATGGGAACTTTTTATGGTTGTCAATGAAAGGCGAGTGATAAAATTTAAGAAATAAACCAACCACAAATATCCCAATTCCCAATCACTTGTTTTTATTCGCGCATTCACCAAAACTCATCAAAGCTTCACAAAATGAGTGTGGTTTTCGCCAAAATCTCATAAGATTTCTTTGAATGGATGGTCAAAGGCTTATTCATAAATTTAAAATTACTCTCATTGTAATTTTTAATCTTTTCTCGCTATTAATCTTTACTCTCTTTTTTTTAATTTATTCAATAAATAAATTCAATCTTTTATACGTTTGTTAATGGGTACTTTGATTAAATTTGTTAGAAAAAGCAAATTTAAAAAAAACACACAAAGATTGATAATTAAAAAAGTTTAAAAATACAATTAAAATTATTTTAACAAAATAGGTAAACTTTAGTGACTAAACTAAAAATAAAACCATTTATAAATATCCTAATCTTAATACCAAATGTGTTGAAAATATCTGTCAATTTTCAAAAATCCATTTCTCTCGACAAATACTTTTTTTTCTTGAAATTAGATTTTTTAATCAAAAGATAAGAAAAAATGGTCCAAATCTGATGTGAATAAAAAAAATAAACAATGCTAAAGTGACTGACTTTCTTTTAAAAGTCATTAATGAATGTTTGCCCCATTTAAAAGTTTGGTACCCACCATCACATAAAAAGCTATAACTTTCTAATTACGAAAAATTAAAATAATAATGAAATATAAAATAAAAGTTAGATTAAATAGAAATAAACTATTTTTAGGGTTAATCTATCTTCACTCTTCAATGGTCTAACACCACCAAAAAAAAATCTTAAAATCTTAAATTAAATATATATTTACTTGAAAGAAGTACCCAAGTAAGAGATCACCAAATTACAAATAAAATGACCATTTTATTATTAATAAATTCTAAATTTAATCTAGATTAATATGTTAGCTATTAAACTCGTTACTCACAAAAAATTTTAACTCATAAATTTAATAACTAAAATTCAAAATTTATAAATTATAAAACTAAAAATAATAAAATTAAAATATAAAACTAAATCTTTTATAATGAAAATATTTAGTATACATCACAATTTTTAAGACTTGCTTATGAAAAAAATGCATTGGGCGTACCAAATACTAGCCCTTATAATATATATATTTATTTAAATCACTTACATAGGTGTTAATTTAACCGTTGTCTTTTTACATAAAATGAATAATTAAAAATTTAAATTTACGCCAAACTTGACTTATATAATCTACATGAATAGAGAATGAATGATATAAAATTTTAAAAAATAAAATAAAATTATTTAATTGCTAGCACTCCTCCCCACATATATATTCATTATGTTATTCACATGGATCTGTTAGTGGATTAAAACGCGTTTTCTCGCCCAGTGAAACACGTTTTCTTTTTATGGCTTTTAAGAAAGTTAGATACTAATATAATATTATCTGTATGAATAGGTTAGACAGTCCCTTTTTAATGCTAATATATTTTATAATATTAATTTATTAATTTATATCTAATTTTATATATTTGTAGAATTAAATTTAAATAAAAAATTTCATCTTTAATTTGAATTTAAATCAAACTGAATCAAATTGAAAATTAAAGGTCCCTATACTTTCTAAAATTGTAAATTTAGTTCTTGTACTTTAATTTGATCGATTTTAGTTTCTGTATTTTTGAATTGATCAATTTTGTTTATACATTTTTAATTTTAAGATTTAGTATGTATTCGACAATTGGGTATTTTAAGTCCTTTTTTTGAATTTTGAATTTTTAAGATTGGCACGAATAACGAGCTAACACGACATTAGACATTTGATAATAGAATTTAACTTAATAAATTTAAACGTTATTGTTTGGTGAGGACTGAAATTTTAAATTTTAAAAATATAGAGACTAAAAATGATCAAATTAAAATATAGAAACTAAATTCACAACATTTATAAAATATAGGAACTAATAATTAAAATTAAAATATTGTATGTAATATATGATCCGTAGTACCATCTAGGGCATAGTTGACAGGAGCAGATAAGGGCTTTGACCCCCATTGGTTAAACAAAAAAATTTCCCCTAAGCCCCTCTTAAATATTAAATTATTCTACTTAAACCCTTTAATTCTGACTTGAATAGGAACTTTTTTATTCCCTCTAAAAAAATTAATAACTTAATTTAATCCTTTCTAATTTTAACCTTCAAAAATTTATATTTTTATAAATAAAATATCTTACTTCACCCTTATAAGCCACGGGGTTCATCATGGCATCTCTTAAGTGGTCCCAGTTGTTTTTCAAATATTGAATTATGTAAATCGTTGCACATTTCAACATAAATCACAACTTTTTTCAAATTAGTACTTTTTAAAATTTATTTTAAAATGAATACTTTTTTTAATTTACTTTTAAATTGGGGGCTGGGATGAGATAAAAAAAATTTAAATTAAATTATTAATTATTTAAAAAGCTAAAATTAAAATAAATCCATTTAATCAAATGTTAAAAGCTCTAAATTGAAATTTTTTAATTTTAGGGGGGAGGTTAAAAAACAATATGTCCGATTTGCAAGGGACCAAAACCCCTGACCCTTTGACTACACCTCTAAATCCAATCTCACTAAGTAAACTTCAAATCTGCTTATATCTTATGAAATCAATTATTTAAAAATAATAAAAAAATTATATCTTCTTGTTGAATCAATCAAACCAATCAGATGTTAACCCAACTCAAATCTTCTTAATAATATGTTAAACCGTAGCTTCAACAAAGATGAGATTTGGTGAAGGTGTTGCCAGCTTGAGAAGATCATTTTGATCACAACAATATTACTAAATTAATTCTCTTTTAAAGCTTGAATGATATGGATGGGCGGTGCATTTATCTGCGGTTAGTGTAAAAATAGCGGTGACGGTGAGATTAGATACTGTACCGTGAGACAAAAAGTAAACTAAACGCACCACACCTCACCACTTATTTAAACCCACCCTAAAACACATATGTTAAAAACAAACTACACCACACTAGTGCACTACACCCAAAAAACACTACCCATAACTCTCAAACACTCCAACATGAATAAGGTAAATACTTGTTTTTTTCAGGTTACAGCAGCATTAAGAGGTTCTGGTCTTGAATCATCTAATCTCATAATCGGCATCGATTTCACCAAAAGCAATGAATGGACAGGTACATATGTATATATATCTACACCACCTAACCAACCAACATAAAGATGAATTTTGGTCCCTTTATAACATTCAAATTTAACATTCAGTCCATGTGCTTTAATTTGTAACAGTTTGGTTCTTCTATTTTCTTTTATGATGTCACTAACTACCTCAAATAGTTATCTATTTTAGTTAAAATGCTAAAGTTGGGTAGTTTCGGTCCTTGTTTGTCCTGCTTTGGCTAAATGGAAGAATTGCTATTTAGGCCAACCTTTGTAGCCTTTTGTTAAATGGAAAATTTGGATTTTTGGCCCATATGAAAATTAATAATTTCAACAATATAAAAGTAAAGTGATCCAAAATTTCAACATGGTAAAAGGACCAAAACCAGAATTTGACTGATGAATTTTCCGCCAATTCAATTAACAACCCCAGTGAATTTGAAGATAGATATTTACTAGCAAAGGGTTCTTATTTGTGTACTTTTTTTCAAATAGGTCCCTCTCTTGTTAGGTTCATTTATTTATTTATTTTATTGAAGGCCAAGTATCATTCAATAACCGGAGCCTACATGCAATTGGTGCTGCACCAAATCCATATGAGAAAGCCATCTCCATAATTGGGAAAACTCTGGCTCCATTCGATGACGACAATTTGATACCGTGCTTAGGTTTTGGTGATGGTAATGTCACGTATACTTGTGCCCACGACACAATAGTTTATCAATTTCTTAAGGGTTAATATAATTTTTGACCCTTAAACTTGGTAATTGAGTTCATTTTGATATATAAATTTGGCAGCTAGGTCCACTTTGATTTTTGGACTTGAATTTTGTAAAAAAGCTGATGATGTGGCAGTTTGAGATCATGCCACATCATCCAGCTTTCCAAGTTTAGGATCAAAATAGATCTAATAGTTAAGTTCAGGTACCAAAATAAACCAAAAAATGTATAGGTATCAAAGTGGACCTAGCTGCTAAATTCTAGGACCAAAAATTACATTAACCCTTTTCTTAATTTCAACCTTTGCCTTTTTATTTCTTAATTTGATTTGTCAACTTTTTCTTTTTGTTGCAATCCTTGTCACAGCAACCACTCATGATGATGAAGTGTTTAGCTTTCACAGTGATCACTCATCTTGCCATGGTTTTGAAGAAGTTTTGGATTGTTACAAGAAGATAGTCCCAAACTTGAGATTATCTGGTAGCCATCTCTACAAGTTGTTCATCACTAATATAACACCTGGTTAAATTTTAGTTTTGATGTTTCTATTATATTCAAATTTGGATTTAGTGCCTAAATTACGCTCCTAATTCTTAAAGTGGAGAATATCATACATTTAAATGTGTTTAAACTCGAGTCTTTTAAGTTCTTGCAACAATAATGATGCCAACTGAATTAAGACCCAATTAGCATCCATGTACTTTAAATTGACATAATTTAATTCTCTAACTTTATAATTTCTTAGTTAATCCAAACATTAACTATTCTAATTAAAATGCCGACGTAAATCCGATGTATATCTCAAATTTGAACATAGTAAAGAGATTAAAATCATAATTTGACCTATAATATTTCTTTTTGGGTCTAATTATGAATTCCATCCTTATACAAAAACTGAGATGTTAGTCTCTCAACTTTAGTTCATTAGAATTTGATCCTTGTACTTTGAAAGACTAAAATGTTAGTCCATTTGTAAGTAACTGCTAATGTTTGCTAATAAGCTCCATGTAAATTGTTGAACTTTTTATTTTTGTTGATTTCTTGCATATAAACTGTCAAACTGGAGATTTCCAAATCAGTAATTCAACAATAGGACTTAACAGTATTACCCAATTGAACTAACATCTTAGTAAATTATGACAAATTAAAGTGACTAGCTTCTTAATTGGATGATTAGACTTGTTTTTTCATTATACCATGAATGGTCAATATTTGTGTGAAAGCTAAAGCCTTTGAGCATTTTATGTTATATTTGTCCCATGCTCGTAGGGCCAACATCATATGCACCTGTAATTGATGCTGCCATTGACATAGTGGAAAGCAGTGGTGGCCAATTCCATGTGCTGGTTATCATTGCAGATGGCCAGGTCCTATATCCCAATACCTGCCATTTTTTTTTCTCCTTTGTGGTAACAATTTTTGCTTTCAATTGACGTGTCTTAGAATATGTTTTTCTTTTTGGTGTTTGATTATGAAGGTCACACGAAGTGTTAATACAAGTAACAATGAATTGAGTCCACAAGAAGAGAAGACAATCAATTCCATTGTTAATGCAAGGTATACGACTTATTCGATTTATTGGTATTTCGAGTTTCTCTATTATATCCGCGGTGTGCAATTATATGTGTACATCCTTGAGCCCCATCATCATGTGTTGCTGTTATGTATAAATTTCAGTTCAATTTATCAATTCTAGTTTGAATTGTTTTGTTTCTTAATCTGATTGTGCTGGAATTGTTTCTTAATCCGTTTATAATGTAATAATTTGATATTACACTTTGTAGCTGCTCCCGCATGTATTTGTGTTTTTATTTTTGATTGCTTTCAAACAAAATTATCATATACTGAGCTGACTTTAGGACATGTTTTATTCAGCTCACACCCACTGTCGATTGTACTGGTCGGGGTTGGCGATGGACCTTGGGAAGATATGAAGAAATTTGATGATAAGATCCCTGCACGTGACTTCGACAATTTTCAGGTATTTGTGGTGTATTAGCGGCAGAAACTTGAGGACATGCATGAAATAATGGAAATCTAAACTAGTTGGTTTGTGTCTTGTACATATACATATACAGTTCGTTAACTTCACAGAGATAATGTCGAAAAACACAAGTCCAGATGAAAAAGAAGCTGCTTTTGCACTTGCTGCTCTCATGGAGATCCCTTTCCAATACAAGGCAGTGATGGAACTTGGTATTCTCGGGTGAGTTATATATATATGCTAAGCTCTTTTCCTTATTGTATGATTTGTAATACAAATAAGTGATGCATGCGGTGATAAAACACATTATACTTTTTAAAAAAAATTCAGGTTTGAACCCTGAAGATTACATTATTACAAGAGTTAATTATAAACTTTGAAAAAATTGAACTTTTATGAATCGTAAAAAAAACCATGGGTAATTTTCACATTGTGGGCAGGGCATAGGCAGAGGTGGTAGATAGTGGTCTTGACCCCATTAGCTAAGTGGTATAATATTAACTGTAGTTCCTTTTAGTTACAAAGTATTCAATTTAAACCCCTTTTTTTTATCCTAAACTTTTAAAATTTTATTTGGCCCCTCAATACCTTCGTCCCTGATTGTGAAATTTTAGAACCGGGAAGCTCAAGGTTCTAGGATCTCATCATTTACAAACAATGCCAAAGCCTCATTGGCTAATCCCCTACTTTAATTTGGCAATATTTGATTCGCTCAATTTTATAATGTTAGTAATAGATCCAATTTAATAACACTAATAATTACTTTCGTTAAAATGTTCATTATTATTGATTGAGAATGATTATTTGGATTTTCATGCGATTTTATCATCGATAAATTCTTTAACTTATGATTACTTATTATTTAATTGCATTTAAATAAATTAGACACCGAACTGGGAAAGCAAAGAAAGTGGTTCCACGTCCTCCACCAGCTCCGTACCGTGCTGCTGCTCGGTCGGAGCCTGCACCGACCACCGTCTCATCATCGCCTGCATTAGATGATCGAACCCAGGTATTTTCCAAATATTGCTCATTAAAAGATTACTGATTTGATATTTGTGTGGTGTAAAATATTGTTCTTCATTGTTGGCAAACATAAATGTAGGCATGCCCAATTTGCCTTACGAGTGCTAAGGACTTGGCCTTTGGTTGTGGACATATGGTGAGTTACATTTTTATTTTTGTTCCCATTATTTCCTTTAACGTATGTTCTGCATGGTTTAATTATTATCATAAGTGGATTGACTTATGTAATCAATCCAAATATAGGCGAGTATTAAGTTGATTGGAGCCTGGCAAGGGCCAGGGGAGGTGGCAGGTCCCTCCTAAAATGAAAAAAAATTAATTTATTGGTCCTTTATATTTTATAAAATTATAAATAAATAAATGATTAAATTATAATTTAACCTCAAAAGTGATAAACAATAATATTATTGTTATCGTTGTAGACTTGTAGAGAATGTGGGTCAAGGGTGTCAAACTGTCCGATATGCCGCCAAAGGATTACCAATCGTCTGAGGTTGTTTGCTTGATTTCCTTATTTACGACTTTTTGTACATATTCTGTGAAGGGAAATTTTTTTATGTGTTTAACATAACTCTCAATATCATGATTCCGATTCGAGTCTCACTAGTAAGTCATCTGTGAGAAACACTTTCATGTATTCCCTCGCTCTATGTACCAAAAGTAACTTAGTGCTAAGGTAATTTAAACCTATTAAATTGTACAAATTAAAATGTGAAGAAAAAGACTAGGTTTGAATCATCCCTTATTCCCTTTTGCTTTTCTCATTTCTCTATTACTATTTCCATGTGCTTTGAATCTAGGGATAAATTTCAAAATCATATATGAATTTTGGTTTAATATGTAATTTTACTTATGAACTTTGATTTTAAGTAATTTTATACATGAAATTGATTTGATCCAATTCTCACAAATTACTAATACAATGATCGGCATAACATCATTATATATATATATATATTGTATATGTAAATAATTATATTTATTTAATATAAAAATAAATTAATGTATTTATTTCTTTATATATGTATGGTTGAATTAAAATTAAAGTTTCATGTATACATTTGAATCACAATCAAAATTTCATGTGTATAATTGCACTAAATAAAAATTATGTATTAAATTGCATATTAAATCAAAATTCATGTACAATTTTAAAATTTGTCAAAATATATCGTCATAATCTTTCTAACTAGGAATAGCAAGCAATCAAAATTAAACCTTTTCTGTTTTTTATGTGTTATTGCATCCATTTTTTTTTTGAATTCTATTTAAATATCGCTCGTGTAGAAAATAGAAATTTGTTTATTCGATATATTTCCAATAGATTTTTATTTTTTGTTATACTCTAGTCAATCAAATTTGTTGAAGTATTGTTCATATTAATAATGAATCGAAATTGATAAGGAATTGGTCAATGATGCTCGAACATGTACTTGTTTTGAGTGCCTATTTATTTTCTATCGGTATTTTCTATCCGACCAAACAAACTCAAAAATCTAAAAAAAAGTCTAGGCTTAGCCCAACCCAAGGTCATTGTTGGGTTAACACATGTAATTATCCAATAACGAAATAGCATATAATATTTTTCAACAAAACATGTATTCATGGATCGAGCTAAATCTAGGTTCGACTCTAAAAATAATTATAGGTTTGGGTTTGAGTTTGTTTTGACCCGATCCAATTCATTCAAATGGGTTTTACAATTTAATTATAATATTGTTGTACTTCACATGACAGACCTCATAGCATATTTAGCATGTGTCTGCCAATGGAGCTAACATTCCAATGAACTATACATATTTAGCATGTTGACTGGCGAACCTTGAATTAACTTGCAAACCTCAAATACCATATATCTTTGCTAAGTTTATGTGAGATCCACATGGGAGCTCAGTCTGTACAGAGTCATTGATTACCAGTTGTTCTAAGACGTCTCATCTTAGGGCATAGCATCACTGTCATTGCTAGGAGAATCAAATCAGACTTTTTTGTCAATAGCTTCAAGGCACGTAGCTAAGCCTATCACCTACTATAAAACGATCCATACAAACAACTCATACTCTCTCGCACACATTTCTTTTTTTTAACCTCTAAACTCTTTCATCTCTAACTCTTATTCATTTTTTCAACATATTAATCTAACAGTCAACAAATATACATTTTTTTTATTTTTAAATGATAAAACGAGCTAAACACCACCAACTCGACTCAAATCGAATTGAAACCCCACCTTACAATAAACACCTCTAGACATCACCATAGGAAAAACAATTTTTTAGCTGTTATAATTGGACACAACTTAGATTTTAGAAAAACTTGTGTTGGAGGGAACAAATGAATAAAAAAAAATCGTATAAAAATTAGATTTAGGTATGGGAATGAGAAAAATGGTATGGATCCTTCCATGCTTCTTGGGCTTGATGGAAAAAGCAGTTTTTTAGGATCTCCATCCATATTTTTTTTTTTTTTAGGAGTTCACAAACATAATTATTTTGAAGAAAACAATGCAAATTATTTTATCGGCATTGACTACTAAATTCTAATTTAAAGAGATTGCACTTTCAATATTAATACTTTGGTTAACAAATAAATAAATCATTTAACAATATTTTAATTAACATTAAAAGCAAAGCCAACTATTTTATGAGGGTACAACAAAGGGCATTTACTAAGAAATTAAGAAAAAAATAAGCAATAAGATTTATATGATTATTAACATAATATGAAAAATATTAAATTAAATTTGCTAGATTAATGATGTCATATATAATTATATGTTATTAAAATCCATTCAAATAACAATATGTTATTAAAAGTGATTTAGTAAGATGATATAATTAAATAGGTTGTAGTTATCTAATCAAGTAGGGACTTAATAAGTGTATATGTTAATGGAATTCAAGTTAAGGATCAAAATGAAAAATTGTCAAGTTTCGAATTGATGTTGACCAGGAAAAATTTAATGATCAAATTGGAAAAAGTTATCAAATTTAGGGGTTAAATGTTACCTTATCATTCTTTTATTATTTTTGATAATATGACATGATGAATATTGATAGATTAAGTTTTACATAAATTTTGGAGATAAAGAAGTATTTAGTCCCTGAACTTGGTAGCTTTTTCTACCTTGGTCCTTGAACTTTTTTGTATCCTCATTAATCTTGAAACTTGACGATTTTCTTAATTTGATCCCTAAATTTGGATTCCATTAAAGTGAAATGATGTGACACTTGATATGATGCTACGTCATCACTTGAAAATTCTAAACAAATTTTAAAATTTCTTTATTTTTGCATTTTTAAATTTTATATAAAAAATTTTAAAATTTATGTGATGACAATTTCATCTTAATGATCAGGTTAACGCACCAAATTGCAGAAAGCTGTCAACCTCTAAGACTAATGCGGACCCCAAAAAAATTCAAGGATCAAATTGAGAAAAGTTATCAAGTAAGAACACTAAATGTTACTTTATCCCTTAAATTTATTATGGTTTTAACAATTATTCTATATGACATTAACAATGGGATAAATCTTAAAACTATAAATAAACTTTGGTTCAATGTCTAATGTTATACAATAATTTTGATTTTGTGCAATTTTATACATGACATTTTCATTTGATTCAATTTTCAAAACCACCAAAGATCGTTATTGATATATATAATTATTCGTGTTTACATATTACATACACAAATAATTATACTTATATAATATAAAAATAAATTAATGTATTCATTTCTTTAAATCTGTACAATTTAATTAACATCAAAATTTTATGTATACATTTTAACCAAAATCAAAGTTTAATGCGTATAATTGCACAAAATTAAAGTTCATGTATAGTTTTGATTTATCCCCATCAACAAATTACACAAATATTATACAAAGAAAGAAACGTGTATAATACTTTAAACCTAATAGGTAAAATACCTCTTCAATCCTCTAATTTTTAAATTGAGCAAATTGATCTCTAAAAAACGGAGTAATTTAATCCCTATCAATTTTAAAAGTGAGCAACTAAAGGCAACTAATCATGAAGTTAGTGTCTTCCATTAGTGTACATAATTTTAATTGGTATAATAACAAATTTAGCCTTCAATGTTTACATATTTTATCAATTTGTTCTTGATTCTAAAAAATTAATCAATTTAGCCTCATCATTTACAAATTTATCCAAATGTTGCAGGCAAATTTTTTCAATCATGATCAATTTGACAAAATGTGTAAACATTCAAGGCTAAATTTGTTATTGTATCAATCAAAATCATGTAGAATTGATAGAAAATATTGGCGCCGTAATTAATTGCCCATAGTTACTTTTGAAATTGAAAGGAACTAAATTATTCTGATTTTTTTTAGATGAACCAATTTGCTCAGTTTCGAAATTAAGAGGAACTAAATAGGGTTTTTTTTTACCCATATGGATATATACAAAAATTATGAATAATATAGGTGGGGTAAGCATAGGATTCCCTAGTGATTTACTAAGCCAAAACTAAAGCCAAAAAGGCATCTTCCATTTTGCTTACATTAATAAAGTGGCAGTGATGGTATGTCCGTGAAGGCAACGGAACGGAACGGAACGCAACATGCGGCCAATATGTTTTATATATAAGCAAACAAATAATAAGGCCCTGAAGAAGAGAAAAAGTGTGGTGTTTATAGGGAGATTAAAGGAGGATTTTCAGCCACCGTGTTTGACCATTCGCTCTTTAATCTCTCTGCTTTGCAAAGGTTGCGTGAGAATCCCTTTGTTTTGCTTTTTTCTTTTATTTTAATAGTCAACCCCATCGTCGCACTCATATGGGATTGTGTGCTACATTTTTCACACTAATCTAATTTACCCTTAATCTCACATCGTTGGGTCGGATCGGATCAAATTTATTTGTGGTTTGATTTTTTAATTCATTTCAAAAGTTTAATTTTATCAGTTCAATTCATGAAATTGAAAAAAATAATAAAGTATTGTCGTTGTTGGTGAAGGTTGAGACTCTAAATTTTCATGTACATTTGCAATACATTTAGTCTCAATTTGTGTGTTTGTCATGGATAATTTTTGTGTGATTCTATATGATTCTTATATTTTTATTGGTTAGACTCTTCTTTTTAGTTGCTCAATCTTGTATTTGTAATTCTACTATAATTGTCTCGAGGTTTGCTTTTTGTAATTTTATTTTATAGTCAATCCATTTCACGCTCACATTGTATTGTGTGCTTCATTTTTCACACTAATCTAATTTACTCTTAATCTAACACCAATCGAGTTAGGTCGGATTGGATCGGATCGATTTGTACTTTGATTTTTTTGGTTTGGTCGAAAACTTTATGTTTATTATTCTTTCAATAGTAAAATTGAAAAGCTAAGGAGGGTTTGTTATTGTTTGTTAAATCTTCGGTCACCAAAGTTCAAGTCTCACGATGCACATTTACAATGTGTGGTTTTCAATCGCAATATTCGTGTTTTCCATGGAAGAATTTTGTCTAGCTCTGTTTGATTTTTTGTTCACTTTACTTAGAATCTACTTTGTAGTTGTTAGAACTTATGTTTGTGTTATATTTCTAATAGTAAGCATTCAAAAATTAATAAAATAGAAAAAAATTACTAATATTTTATAAATAAATAAATTAATAAGGAATAATTAAGATTTGATCCAACTAGCCTAAGATGAAAATTATCCGAAACTAAGTCTTTATCCAAATGAAAAATATATATATTGTTTATCAATTTTGGCAAGTGATTTTTTTTAAAACATCTTCACTAAGTAGTTGAATTAGTGGTCGATTTGACTGAATAAATCATTAAATATTAAAATTTGATTCAATTAATTTGTATCGATTCTTAAATTAATCAGTTCAAAATCACTCTCAACAGATACTCTAAGCGATTCCTATTCAAATCCAATTCAAACAATCATAAATTAAAATTATCTTAATTAAAGATTCAACTCAATTCCGGTATCTCATAACTAATAATCAAGTTTTATTTCCGAAATTACATTAAGTTGGATGTGATTATCGAACACCGGAATCTTTAATTAATAATAATGATGAGCGGTTAAAGTTATTCCCCAGTGATTTTTTTGCAAGGTAATGAGCAATAACGACTGAGTATCCCAATAAAAAATATTTTTAATTAATTTATTTGATTTAATAACTCGAAAAAGGCTTATTCTACGCCAGGCACTGAATTCCATGCCATGCCATGTGATATACATATAATATATTAATATATAAAATATATTATATATACATATAGTTATGAAAATTACACAAAATTTTATCTTAAATACATTTTATAAAAAATTAATATTTATATTAACAATCTTAAGCCAATCATTGCTATATAATGAATGGTTTTTAATTTTATTTTTGAAACTTTGTTGTCTAAAATCTATTTATTATAACACGATTAAGCTGTTTTAGTATTAATAATTTTAAATTATTTTTAATTAAGTATAAAATTAAGAATATTTTGTGCTTATATATAATTGGTGAAAGGAATTTATTTTCATTCCTTTGTTGAAATTTTGCTCAGGTCAGGTATAGGTGAACTGTACGTGTTATGTGAAATAAATAAATAAATAAATATAATTTTATCAATAAAGAGAGAATTATTAATTAATTAATATAAGTTTAATAGTAATCAATTGACAGTTGTGCTGGTTTTACTCATTTTTATGAGGCGATTTTGAGGAATAAGGTCCCCCGTTCAACGACATATGCCCCAACCCTCTATTCCATACTTCATAGCTTGAATTAATATACATGATTTTGGTTTAATTGGGGTCTCAGTCCCTGTATTTTTTTTATATATATTTTAGACTTTTATAGTGGAAGTCACTCTAAGGGCTTCAGTTAAATTGGATTATGTACATAGTGGAAGTCACTCTAAGGGCTTCAGTTAAATTGGATTATGTACAAAGGCTAGATAAGCAAAAAAGAATTATTGAATATTTCTCACTTGGAGATTGAAATGATGGTGAAATTATCATTAAAAATGTTTATTCTAATAATACCTTTCTTTCTACTCGTGTTAATGATTGCAGGTCGTTTATGTCTAAATACAAAATAGCCTCACTCAGTCGTATTTACAGGATGGGAAACCAATGTGCGGATATTTGCTCGATTAGGGCACAATTTTCAATAGTGGTATTCAGGCTTTGTCCAAGGCTAATGCCTATGGACCAAATTTGTATTCTACTATTTTGATCACAAAAAATTGTTGAATATGAGATTGTAAGATTTTCATTTCTGAATCTTAGATTGTAATATTTCAACATTATTTAGAAAAACATAGTAAAAGTCTTGCATGACTATAAATTAGCCACTTTAATCCACGTAAAGTGACTAGATTCTAAACATCGAAAAAGGAAAACACCCAAACTTAAATTAAACCCAAAAGTCTTAGCAACACATTCTTAATTAATTGAAGTATAAAAGATGTATATATATTATTTATTTCAGGACCCCCAGCCAGCCCATCCTCGGTTGTCTGATATATATCCACATTCTCCATCTCTCTCTATCTTAATAAAAACCCTAAACATCGTGCCCTTCAAGCTAAGAAATCTACAATTAATTTCTCTCTCTCTCTCTCTCTCTCTCTCTCTCTCTCTTACAATCTCATCTCTCTTTTTGTTCATCATAACCCAGTTTTATTTGTCTTGTTTCATTTGTACTGTTCTTTATCACCTTCCATTCACACCCTTCCAACAACAAAAAAAAAGGTTTGCTTTTTAGTTCCCTTTTCCTTTCCTTTTTTTTTTCTCCTTGTGCCACTATAAACTGTATAGCTTTTCATGTTGAAACTGGATTTTTATTTCATATCTGCATGCATGCATGCTGTCATGTAGGGTTTTGTTTGTTGTTGTTCTTTTTCAGCTTCCTCATATTAATTCAATCATATATGAAGTAAAAAAAAAGAAAAGAAAAAAGAACACAAAATGACAGTTCTTTTCATTGTCAATGGACAACAAATATGTCTGGTTTTTTTTTTTTCTCTTGTCAGCAGTTTAAACCCTTACAATATATATATTAGTTAAGAGTATGTGTAATTTGTTGTTGCAGATATCAATAAAATGATGGCTGGAAACGGGCAGCTTTCAGTTCCACCAGGTTTTAGATTTCACCCAACAGATGAGGAGCTTCTCTACTATTACTTAAGGAAGAAAGTTTCGTATGAAGCGATCGACCTCGATGTTATTCGAGAGGTCGATCTTAATAAACTCGAACCCTGGGATCTCAAAGGTTGGTTCATCGCATGTGATAAACCTCTTAAAAACCCCAATTAATTTTATTTACTAATGCTAATGATTAATAAATCACAGATAAATGTCGAATCGGATCGGGTCCTCAAAACGAATGGTATTTTTTCAGCCACAAGGATAAAAAGTACCCGACCGGAACTCGAACTAATCGAGCAACCACGGCCGGGTTTTGGAAAGCTACCGGAAGGGACAAAGCCATCCATCTTAGTAACTCCAAGAAAATCGGGATGAGGAAAACCCTAGTTTTCTACACCGGACGTGCCCCTCATGGCCAAAAAACCGATTGGATCATGCATGAATATCGTCTCGACGATGACGATTCCGATGTTCAGGTAATAAAAAAAGACTCGATTTAACGATGAAAAATTGTCTGTAAAACAATAATTTAACATAAGGATTATGTGGCTTTTTTGCTATATGCAGGAAGATGGATGGGTTGTATGTAGGGTTTTCAAGAAGAAGAATCTTATTAGGGGTAATTTTCAAGCAGATTTTAATCAAGAAGATAATAATTATAATCACATGAAGAATATTGCTTCATCATCAGCTCATCAAATGGAACCAAGGCCTAATAATAATCATTTACATACATTGTATGATTATTCCTTCGACGGATCCATGCATTTGCCACAGTTATTCAGCCCTGAATCAGCGGCTGTTGCTGCTTCTTCTTTTATATCCCCACTCTCTTTGAACTCCATGGATGTAGAATGCTCTCAAAACTTATTGAGGCTAACCTCGAGCAGCGGTGGCGGCGGAGGCGGCGGAGGCGTTGGTGGCGGTGGACTGATGCAGCAAGATCAGATGAGGTACAATGGTGAATGGTCGTTCTTGGATAAGCTTTTAACGAATCATCCTATGAGCTTGGACCATCATCATCATCATCGTCATCCTCATCAATCTCAAGCTAAATTTATCCCTTCGTTGCAACTTGATCATGTGGGAAGTTCTTCACAAAAATTCCCATTTCAATACCCAGGTTGTGAGACAGCTGAGGCTATGAAATTTTCAAAGTAGCTTAGAATTTTAGATCTATTTTCACATACAATGTTGCTTTAAAAAAAGTCATCTTAAGAAGTGGCAAAAGACACTCTTTTCAAATCTCTGTTTAGTAGTTGAATTTGTTTTTTTTTTTTGGTCATCAATCTGACTTTGAATTGTACTGTGCCAAGTGCCAACTTTTTTTTTCTTTTTAAGTAAGAAAAAAACAAATTATATACAAGCATGTTCATGCAAACTAAAGCCAATTGTTGTGGGGTGTACTTTGTGGTTTTGTATCCTACATGGTTGGATAGGTGAGATAATGAAAACCGAAGGGTTTGTATATGATTGGATTTGAACTCGACCTTATAACTTTTGGTATATAAGTACTGAGGGAGAATGCTACTATTTGAATTAGTTTCGAGTCACTTTCACTCTATAAACCTGTTAAGGTTTTTGGCAGAAATAAGAGACAGATCTCTGATCGGGAACAATATTAAACTTGTTGATGGTTTGACTGGTGATTAGTTGAAAGCTTTCTCTCCCATTGTTAAACACACTACTATTGCTTAAGCAAGCTTCGAGGGCATGGTATAATGAATTTCAAGTAAGATTTCTTTCACTTGATTTTTTTCAATTCCTCATTTTGATTGTTGCTTTTTTCACTTATGCTAGGAAAAATAATTGAGTGATTATATTTTTTTGTGGTGTAACATACTATAATCATAAAGCACAATATACAAATGAAGTCGACCCAGTTTCGGTGCTAATTTTGCTATAGTCTTATTATGTTTAAATCTGAGATTTAATCATTCTGCTTTAAATTGACTTAATATTTGTCTTTTAGTTTTATATATAGATCTGTTAACAATTTGGACTTACTTATTGGATTATAAAAATAAATGGATCAAATTATGAGAAACTAAAATGAAGAGATTAAATCCTAAATTCAACTTTATAAAGGGACTAAAACTATAATTAGATGTTTTTATTTCAAATGGTTCCCTTACAAATCCCAATTACCACATTGGAAAAAGGTTTGCAATTTCCAATTACAGTCTGGTCCATCATGTCTGCTCATCACATTCACATTTTATCTTTTAGTGTGTGCAACTTCTTACTAGTCTAAACGATTACAAATGTTTTTTAAGACTACATTATTAATAAATTAATTAATAGTTTACAGAAATATAATTCATCTTATTTTGTATTTTTTTTTGAATTTTACTATTTAAGACCTCAATTATCTCATCGGTTTAGATTAGGAATGGAAAAACTCAAACCTTTTGATAGATTTGGAATCGATCCGTTTCGAATGAAATAGATTTTTTTTTTAAATGAATGCAGGGTGGGTGGAATTTTTTCATTTAGAAAGTGATATGGAGCGATTATGGTAATTGTTCGCCCCACCCCACCCCGCTCCACTATATGAAATTATCATTTCATCCTTTTACATATATAACTATTAAAAATGTAAAAATATAATAACGGAATGAACTGGGACGAGGATGAATGCGTCCAACATCCATAAAGATGGTAATGGTTTACAGAATTATACATTCACACTGGAGTAGAGCGTGCTAACTATGGTGCAATAGTGGAGGATTTAACAATATCCACCCTTGCCCTACTCTGTTGTCACTTGTCATCCTTAATGTAGGTGGACGAGTTGGAGCAAAAGAAGCATGAAGAATATTTTTGACAAATTTTATTATTTGGATTCATTTAAAAATCTGGATTTGACATCGCTTCACTATATTGAGTTATAGAACTTCAATTTGGACACAAAATATATCATTTTAAAAATAATTAAAAGATTTATCTAAGCTATTTTAACACTTGAAGTCTAAAAGAATTGAGTCATCGTCCTTGTATTGTCCACACATTTAAAATTTGATTCCACTATTTTTAATTTTAGGATTTTAGTCTCTTTATTCTTTTGATGTAAGAATTGAAGTTCAATTGATAAGGCTACTAAAATTTTTTTATTAAATTGAATTATGTGGTATTTTAAAATAAAAAGGTTGCTCACTTGGCTAATTTAAAACTTACATGGAAGCCATGTAATAATAATAATAATAAAGTTATCGACATTTGATATTCTTCTCTAAAACAAAGCTAAAAAACCTTATAACACCAAGTTTAGAATCGAAAACTTTGCAATCCGACATTCAAACAGTTTTATTTTCTTATTTTGCATTCACATGCGTAACATCAACCGTGTGAGTAAATTTTTTTATTTTAAAAGTATCTCATTATTCAATATAACAGAATTCTTTGATGATGCTACCAATTGGACTTCAATTATTAAATCACAAAAATAGAAGGATTAAATTTTAAATGCAAGAAGAATATAGAAGCTGGGAGCATAATTGGACCTTTCTTGTAATTATTTTTGAATATATGTATATATATCTGCGCTCCATAAACTTTCTTTGAAGACTGTTTAACCTTCATTAATGTAATTATTCCTTCCTGTGCTTGGACTTAAAAAAATTTTAGATTTCTTAATTAGGCTGTTTCCGTTAATTTATTTAATTAAATTAACCAAACCCTATTTTAATTATTTACTATTATTGGGCTGAATTTCTTTGGATTTATAGCTAAGTCCCTTGGCCCAAGATAAAAAAAAAATTATGTTAGGTCTCAAATAAAAAATAAAACTCTTTAATTAATAGAAGTTTGCTAAGTTGTAGTGGGCCATGTGAGGATCAGCTATCTTAATGGGCAAGTGAATATAGGCACTTGAGCTAGGTGCACAAAACTAATTTTTAATTTAAGTCTATATTTTTAAAATTTTAAATTAAAAATTAAATTAAATAATTTGAGAAAGGTCACATATTAATTGATTATTACTTATTGACTAATAAATGGTTCATATATAAGTTATTGATACACTGGTACGTCATTAATTTATTTTTAAAAATAAATCCACTTAATTTAATGTTTAATAATGTGCTATACTTTAAATCATTGATAGTGTATAATTTTATATATTTTTGTGCATCAAAATTGGCGAGGCCAAAAATAAAGGTATTAGTGGCCGCTCCATCTTCAAACAAATTTAATTGCATAATTAATCCTAAATTTCATAATGTTTTAATTGCATTTTAAACTATCTATTTTATTTAATGTATCAATTAATAAATTTTGAAATTTATATAGATTATTAAAACTTATATACATACAAAAATATAACATTAAAATTGACATTATAGCAACTTTAACCCTCAACATTTATAAATTATGTCAATTTAGTCTTGATTCTAAAAAATTAACCCTCAACATTTACACATTGTGTAATTTTTTTTAGTTTTGCTTTTCTTTATGACATTGAGAGTTAATTTTAAAAGAATGAGAGAAGATAAAATTAGTATCTTGAATTTTTGGGTGTTTTTTTGTATATTTTCAATCAAAATTAGCTAATAAGTTTGTTTTTGAATTTTTAGGTGAAAGGGCCATACGGAAAAATAAAATTGCAAAAAAAGATCAAATTACACCATGCGTAAATATTGAGGGTTAGAGTTTTTAGAACCAAGATAAAAATTAACACAATGTATAAATGTTGAAGGTTAAAGTTACTATTATGTCAATTTTAAAAACAATCACCATTAGCCGACTGGTGACCAAAAAAGAAATTTACTAATAATTGAGTAATTATTTTGTAATTTTTCATAGTTGAGTGACCAAAAAAAATTAACTAAAAGTGGCAGGGTGAATGCTAGTATAGTTTACTCTTTTTTTTTGTATTATTAATATTCGTTTTATAATTCATATTCGAAGTTTATGTTTGCCTCTCCATCAATATTGTGTCTAACCATCGCATACAATACCTTAAGAAACAACTTTTTAGATATAAAATGAAGAGGAGACATGGATGGGGGCAAACCCAGCATGAAAGCAACATTTTGGAACAAAAAATGGTGCTGAGAGCCTGAGACAACTGCCAGTCTACAATATCACCTATGATGCCTTTTTCTTTCCTCTTTGCTGGATTTTGTCTTTGCTTTTATCATCACAACTCTTATGATCGTGTGAAAGGTTTCATGGCTTTACAACTCTCTCTATGTATATTTAACACCAAAATAAGTTGAAATTAATGATCGCAGTGGGTCGGATATATATATTTTTTAATTATTTGAATTTGCATTCATAAATATGTTTAAAGATTTGATTAATTATGTTTATAAATCATGTGAGTGTTATTGTTCAAATCTAAATTAAATACTATTATCCGTTGGATATTTGAATCTGAAAAAAATTCAAAATTTCTAATCCTTTTTCAAATAAACTAATCCATAAAAATCTGAATTGAAACTATTAAAATTCTATTTATATATATAAAATCAAAATTAAAAGCATTTTGTAATCAGTAGATTTGGATATCTATCTAAACCCGAATCTATAACCATAATGGTCATTCTAATAAGCAATGCGGATTTGATAATAGATATTCGAGATATTCGCATCTGCTCTGAGTCTACAACAAATGGTAATTTTAAAATCCAAACATTTAATGATCGAATCTGCAATTCGAATTATCATATATTTAACGCATTGTTGTTATTTTTTATTGATTATTATTTAATATAGATTTACCAAACCGAGTATTTAAAATTTAAACTTGAAACTTCACTTATCCAACGTCTCATCACTCAATTTAATTAAAGAAAAATATGAATGTGCGTATCCCTCCGTAGTTTACTCTTTTTTTTTTTTAATTTCAATAAATAATTTTGTAGCGGCTGCCATTTTCGATTCGATTGAAGAAAAAGAAGAGAGAGCTAGGCTCCGAATCCCTTCTTCACTATTCAATTAAGCTATGGGCCCCTTATTAAATAGGAAAATTTCTCTAGAGTCCCTCTTGTTAATTATTCAGAAAAAATTAATAATACAATTTAATCCATTTTAATTTTGGCCCTTGCTCTCTAAAAGAATTTATAATTTTATCTTATGTAATCAAAAGGGGCAAGCAAGGGCCTTGCCTCCCTTAAAAAAAATTGCTTTACAGTCCCTTTTCAAAATTTAATTTTTTTAACCTTTGGTTAAATGAAAATTTTTAATACAAAATTTTATAACTTTCTTTCGACGTCTGAGATAAAATTATTAACTTCGCCCCTGAATGTTAATATATATGGGTTGATATTTATTTTAAGACCCCTAGAAATTATATATGTGTGCGTGCATGCATGCGAGAGGGGTGGTGAAGAAATGTTTAAAATAGAAAGGAAAATAAAGCCTTCAAACTCACAAAAACAACAAAGTAAATGGCAAACACTGCAAAAACTCAGCCTCATGTGTCATAGTTGAGGTGTAAAAACTGCAAAAAGCCATTATTATATATGTAAAAGCAATCGATTTAATAAAAAAGAAGAAGAAACCTATTGTTGAATATACTGCTTGTCGCGGTGACATCAAATCAATACTATGCTCTCTTTTTTTTTAATATATCTGCACTCACTTTTAGGCTTTACCCATTCTACTCTTCCTCAATCCTTGTAATTTTTCATATTCTATTTAGTTGTTTGGTCGATTATCAGTGAATTTTCTTTTTTTTTCAAAAATCCCTAAATAGGGTTAAAATTTTATTTTTTTAACAGGCTATATCCATATATTACACTTATAATTTTACTTGTCAATAGAGCAAAAAAAATCAAAATGTAATTTTATTATTTTAGTAATATATAATCTTATATTTTCTAAAGAGATTATAAAGTAATTTTACCATTTTTCCGTTGGAGGGGCTAAGGCCTTTAGGCTGTGGATTTTGGCTTAGATCGGAGTGGTCTTGAATTCCGATTAGAGGTGAACGTATAAAACTAAATTTTGTTTTAAAAAATAACTTAAATTTAAGTTTTAACTTTTGAAAGGGTAAAATTTACAATTTTTTTTATTTAAACAACTAAAAAAATTAAATCAATTATACCATCCAAAAAAGGGGCCCATCAGAATAAGTCGAATTTGGGTTTTAAAACAGGTTAATTTTGAGTTTAATTTTTTTATTTAAAATTTTTAAATTAATTTGAATCGAAATCTGGTTTAAATAAAATGAGTCAACTCTACCCATCCGACGTGTAAGAGGGAGAAAGGGCAGTCAAAGATTTTAGGTTTGTAATGATTTAAAGAGGTTGGAATGTCTTTTACCCAAATGAAAATGATATTTAAGAAAAGGAAATAAAGGCCCCACTACAATATACTCTACACAACACAACTAAAACAAACAATAAAGAAAAGTAGTTTAACAAATATTAATTTAATAATACAAGAAGAAAATAATTAAAAGTAGAAAATAATAATAAATACAAAAAAAGAGAAAGCAAAATGTGATGGTGTGTCAGTTCCAGGTAGATTTCTTCATATAGATGGTGGGTCCATACATTGAATCCTCACCTATTGAATGATAAAGTGTTCTTTTTCTTTTAGAAAAGAAAAGCAAAGAATAAAAATAACTTAAAGAAATATATAAATTCATGAAAATATCTTCCTAATTTTTCTTGCTTATTTATGCATAATAAGTTTTTTAAATAAGAAAAAAGTTGTCTAAAAATAAATCTGGAATTAATATTAATTTTCTTTTTATTTTGAATTGAAGGTAAAAGATTATGTACAGTATTTAAGTTGGCATAAATTTGGGTGATCTTTTCAAATTTTGAATCTTTACAATGATGAGCTTAAAAGTATCAAAACCCTTCTTTTAATCATATATAGGACAATTTATATCATCTTTTTTAGCATGCTTTTATTTTTTAGTCATAAATATGGGAATTCTACAGTGAGTTGGCTACAAAATCCCCCTAAAAGTAAGTTTAGAAATGTTGTTATTTACAGGGTCGATTTGGTTTCTGAAATTGAAATTAAAAGAAAATTTAGATAAAAATAGTCTCGTTTAAAATATGAATTAAATTCCTACATGCAAAGTTTAAGCTTACTTCATTTTATGAAATATATCATTTTATTTTATTTATTTTAGATATTAAGTAATTTATATCATATGTTCATTAAATTGTATATAATACTGAATTTTAAATATTAAAACTATATTAAAATGTTAAATTAAATTGAAAATAGCATAAACTTTTGTAAAAGAATAATATGAGTGGGTTTAATACGGGTTTAAGTTAGATTTGAGCAAAATTTAATGTTCATATTTTGTCTCAGACTTTGACAAATATAAAATATGTCAATACTATATTAAGCATAACTCGAACCCAATTCATTTCATCCACCTGAAAATTTGAAATTAATAAAATTTGTTTAAAAAAGGTTAAAACTAATTAGTAGATAAAGCAAATATAATTTTAATTGTTTAATTTATCCAAGAAGGAAAGCAATGGTTATTATTCGTTCAACTTGTCATAATAAAAAACTTGAACACACAATAGAAAATATAGCTCGACGAAGTCACAGCTAAAGTGATCATATTGTTATTCGTTGATGTTATAAATCAATTTAAATTATATATCACTTATATTCTTTATATATGTAATGATGAACACACATATATATATATAAGATTAAATTATGGACCACTGGATTATCAAACTATATAATATTTTATATATTTAAAAGAAAAGAAAAGGTTTTGGTCCCCAAGCAAAATCCAAGTCTTATAATGTACGTAGAAGGATAGTAGGAGAGGCACATGCTATATGCCACCGTCATGCAAAAGCAATAAAAGTATCAATCCATATTGTTTAGGTCATGAAAGATTATGATACTCATTCTATAACAATTGAATAATATTTTTTTTGTCTTAATTTAATTGTGTCTCCAATGCTTTATTATTCTTTACACTTCCATTGTTAATATATTTTGCTACCCTTCAACTACAAGTTTGTTTTTTTTATTGGTAACCACGACATAAAAAGGTTTATATTAAGACATATGTATATAATATGTATTTCTAGATCTTATATAGTTAGAAGAGGGATAATTTTGATACTTTGAAAATAATATTTGGATAAAAAAATAATGTATTGAGTTTTGAATTTTATTAGAATTGAAATAAGGGAGGGTTGTTTGATAGAATCGAGTTAAGTTGTTTGAAATTATTTTGGATTAGTTAAGTCGATGCGTCTTGTTATATCAAAAAATAATATAAGGGCACAACCTAAAATGAACTTAACTAAGAGCCCGAAGAAACAAAATGCGTACAAGGCTTGAGTTGTGTTTGCTTCGTTAGCTAGTAATTAAATGTTAGTGTAAATCCTACAAGTCAATCATATTAGCTTGTAATCACTATTTTTTGTTATAAAGTATAAATTTGAGAAATTTATTTATCCGTGAGTAAAATGTTAAAGTTAGTGATGTTTGGAACTTGTTTAGATAAAATCCTAGAACACATATGATATTGTATAAGGAGTTACAATTATGAGATTCTTATGCATCAAAGTTGTGATTCTTAAAATGCTCTTGATCATCGTATTATCAAGATAAGACATCGATAATGCTCAGAGGTCGACATGTGTTAACCCTCCATACATGGGGATGTATGCAACTCATCTTATAAGTTGAAGCATGGGATACTTAAGCATGACATGTCGGTCTTTGTTATGAGAACAAGCACGCTAAACATGACCTGCTATAAGAGTTCCATTTGATATTTCACTCTAGTGTCTATGCAAATACTCTCATGTGTTGGTAATCTCATACTTTGATTCATCACGAAACGGGCCTATAATGACAAATGCTTAAGATAGTATGTTTTGGGTATAATATAAGGCATATGGTGGAGTGATCCAAAAGGACCCATCATCTCAAGTGATATGAAAGGATATATCATATATGTTCTTAACCCATATTAACCACAAGTACTTGGTCAAGACAACTAGCCTAAGTTAATATAAGGAAATACAAGACCAAAATGGATAAGCAAACGTAGGCACTGTGCCACACCTTTTAACTTATTTGAGACGTTTTGATGAAAAGATCAAATTACACATAAGTACTAAACATAAAAGGTTATATCCAAAATTTATTTATTTAGTTTTCAAAGACAATTCAAACTAAAGGATAGGGATAGTAACAAATTCATTTGAATCTTTTATATCCTAAGGCTATTATTATGCCCATACAAAATTGATAGTCGGTAGAGCAATAATCTTAGATTGACGATGACTAAAAAAAAATGTGGATAGGTGATGGGGAAAAAAGGTGTAAGTTGCGACTAAGAGCACTATGATGGTGGGCTCTTATTGTGAGCTACGACTGCAAAGAGTTGAATGGGGAATTTGAACAAGAAATGGCATTTTTTCAACCGAAAGTTGTAGATTGCTGAAGCCACACGAAGGTACAAGGATAAACACGTCATTGGCATAACCTTAAGCATAGATCACTGTTTAACCATCTTGAAATACTGGTATAATCTTTGTATAGATATTGAAGAAAAAAAAAAGTATGGACGGCTTGGCTTAGTGTCCCCACCCTACCTTTTGAGAGGGACATATGATTTCTTTTTTTTTGTTAGTTTGTGAGCTCTTACAGAAAGCAAAAGAAACTTCTTATCCTTTCCAAACGTTTTCACACAAGTCGTTACACTTGGAATCTACAAAAGCTTAATTCCCCCAATTATCATTCCATTATTTTATTCTCTTTATAATTTTAACCCCCTCAAACCATATTCTCATTCACTTACATCCTAATTCTCCCCCCCCCCCTCTCTCTCTATCTCTCTTTCTTAACAAAGCATCTTCAATGGCTCCAATGAGTCTCCCTCCCGGTTTTAGGTTCCATCCAACTGATGAAGAACTTGTTGCTTACTATCTCCACAACAAAATCACCGGTCGCCCCATCGAGCTCGAAGTTATCCCCGAAGTTGATCTCTACAAATTCGAGCCTTGGGATTTACCAGGTAATATCAAATTCAGGATCAGTGTCACGGGACTTTTTATTATGTATTTGATAGGATGGTTAATGGTAATGTAATGGTTTGTTGTTGTTGCAGATAAGTCATATCTACCTAGCAAAGACATGGAATGGTATTTTTACAGTCCAAGGGATAAGAAGTACCCGAACGGGTCGAGAACGAACCGGGCGACACGCGGCGGGTATTGGAAAGCCACCGGAAAAGATAGGGCCGTACAGTCTCAAAAGAGAGCTGTTGGCATTAAAAAAACACTGGTTTACTATAGAGGAAGAGCTCCCCATGGCATTAGAACCAATTGGGTCATGCATGAATATCGCTTGCTCAACTCTACTTTAAAGGTAATTTTATTTTATGTTTATTTATGAATTTCTTTTAATTTTACGAGTATACCATATAATTATTTATGACTGATTATTACGTGTAATGTAAGTACCAGCAAGTCATGATCTTTCTTTTTTTAAAAAATAGGGTTAATTTTATAAAAATCCTTAAATTATGAGTCAAATTTTAAATTAGTCATTAAACTTCAAAGCATTCCTGTTAAATATTATTAGTTTGAATCTAATCTATTAGTTCATATGTGTTTAGAATTGAAACCATGTCAAATACAAGTTGACATTTTAAGTTGACTGAAAGACTTGATTGAAACTATACTTTAGTTTGAGAATTCAATACCAACATTCTGAAATTTAAGATCAAATTAAAATTTGACCCATAGTATAATGATATATTATTATATTAACCCTTTAATTCATCTCTCTTTTTTTTCCAATTTCCCCACTTCTTTTACACACTTTGCATGATGGTCCTTCTTTTATATGAAGAAATTGATTTCACAATTTTGGTTAAACAGGATTGTTATGCATTATGTCGTGTGTTCAAGAAGAACATACAAATCCTTCCAAAAGAAGAAGAAGCTGTTGGAAATAACAACAATGTAGACAAGGAAAAACAATTACATGGTGAGGAAACAAGTGGAAATGAAATCCCTAAAGGCAGACAAGTTGAAATTGAAGATGAGAATTTAATTACCTCCTCTTCAGATTTGACTCAAGGAACATCTTATGAAACTGGTATGGCCATGGCAGATGATAATCAACCTCCATTTACCTCTGATGAAGCTAACAGTTCAGCTAATACTATATCATCATCTCTTGCCATGGATTTCTCCTCCAACTTAATCCAGGTAACTGATTTATTATTATTTTGGGTTTTTTTTAATAATGGAAGAGGGATTGGGTTGTTAGGACTTCGAATTCTGAACTTAATATCCGCTTCGATTTTAAGTTAATAGAAAGTTTTGTCACTGAACCAATGACTTAATCGACGTTAATATTTTGAATTAAATAATATTAAAGTCGTAGATTAAATATTAATTTAATTAATATTGCTATTATTATAAGTTTAAACATATTTAAACACGTAATATCTTTAGATTTAAAAGTTTATAAGTATTAAAATTTATTTTAGAAAGTAGGTTGAAATATAATTTTTTTTTGGCAGGTCCAAACATAATTGATTAAGACTTTTGTAACTATGAATATTGAAGATGATGCAAGATGAATCAATAATGATTAGCATGGCTCTTAGGTCATTGCAATGGCCCATCCCAAAATAGTACATAGATCACTTTTTGTTAAAATTTGATTTTAGTTTCATTGTGATGAAACTTAATTTTATATTTTAATTTGATATAGCTTGATTTTTAGCTGGTTCAAATAATTAACATTATTGATAATTTTAATTAAAATATTAATTTTTAAAATTACCCATTTCAATACAATATCTCCCATGAAACTTTTTTATTGTTGGAAAATATTTTTTAAGAAAAATTTATATCAATATTTTAACTATAATAATTCACGATATTAATTATTTGAATTAATTAATGATCTTATAAAATTTAAAAATAAATTATGTCAAATTAAAATGCATAGATTAGTTTCTAAATGTAAGGATAATAAAGGGACCAAAATCATAATTTAGTATTTAAAAATTTTTTTTGAGACTTTTGATTATCTCCTTTGCCAACCCTAGATTTCTAAGGCAAAAATATACTATTTGCTTTATCACTAAAGGCTTCAAAATCACTCTCCAAGTCTTCCCTTCTCAACACAAACACATGAAAGTACTATGATCATTTGATAAAAATGTGGGTTGGAATTTTAACTTTTTGATCTTAAGGCAATTAGCATAAGTACATCACCCACTTTTCCCAAAGCTCTCCACCCAATACATCTCACTCAAATCATGCCCCGTTCTTTCTTTTGACTCACCTAAAACTTCTTTTCTCCCTCATTTTCCACAAAGCTAACATCTCTCATGTCTAATGGACCAAGTAGCAAAGTTCAATATTCCTTAAGTAAATCCTAGATTTGAGTAACAACATTGAGAAAGCTTTACCTTTAGAAGTGAAGCCAATTTTTTTTGAAAGGGTCGAATTTAAATTATAATTTTTTAAAGAGAATTAAAAATATAATTTTGTTATTGTATTAAGGTAAAAAAAATTCAATTTTCCAAGGATTAAACTATAATTTTTTTGTTCTTAGAGAGAGCAAAATTAAATTTTGATTTTTAAGAAGAGTTGAAGTACAATTTTACCATTAAATTAACTTAAAACTTTATAAACACCCAAAAATTAAAGGAGCAATTTTTTAGTTTTAAGGAATTAGGGTCTCTGGCTACCCCTCTAATTTGTCCTTGTTTGCATTTGTTTAGGAGTCTGACCTGATTTAACTCCAGATTTAATCAAAGCCTAATATGATTACACACTGAAACTTTCAGAGATTAAAAGAGAAACTCCAATATCACTTAGTAAAGAAACTCCATTTTAATGATACTGTTGTTTCTTATTTGTATGCATATGAATGGAAATGCAGGCAGAAGGGTACACAAATGTTGAGTATCAAGTTCCATATCCACCATTAGAGCTTGAAGACTTCCCACAAATAAATTTATCAGAGACAAAAGCAGAAATGATGGATGAATACATGGTGTATGACAAGTATAAGGACTACATGAATGGATCTTTAGAAGAGATTTTCTCTCTTTGTTCCTCTCAAGATATCTCCATGCCTCTCTACATGCACCAAGATTAATCCAAAATACTAACAATCTTCTTTCTTTTCTTTTTTTTTTCCTTTTCTTTTTAACCAAAGTTACAAATTATTTGTCAATCACAACACGATAAGGCCACAAGTATTCTTGCGTTCCTTGTAGAAAAAATAGTTTTTTTTTTTTAAATTGATTGATTGTGGTTCAAAAGTTCTATTTCAATTTTGAAAGGAAAGTTCATTTTACATCTTCTCAACTAATGTATCATGTATATTTCTATTCACAATATAGTAAACTTGAATTTGATTTTAGCCACATTTTCATTAGTTGTTATATGGTCTATATATTTTTATTTTAGTCTTTATCAACGCAGAGCCTGAAATTTTTTGGGGCAGAATTAAATTGTATGTTTTTACAATAATAAAATGTAATTTCATCATTTTAATATAGCCTATATCTTTATAATTTTAAAGGATTAAATCAAATTTTATCATTTTGAGAAGGCCAAAATGCAATTTTATAAATATTAATTTATAATTTTATAAATTATAAAAGGTTTAAATTAAAATTTTACTATTTTATTATGTTTCATGCTTTCTTAATACAGGTCATGCAATGTCTAGTAATTTGTTTATTATAAAACTTTCGACCTTTAAGTATATAAAAATTGAAATTAATATAAAATTTAAAATTATAACTATAATAATTTGTAAATGCAACTACCAATTTCTTCAAATTAATAGAGATAATGACATGAATGGCACTTGAGTTTTTACAAATTATTCAATGTGATACATATCAATTTTTGTACCTAAAATTTCATTCCTCTACTCCGTTAATGGCGTTGTGTCTGACCAATATAAGCGTAACAGGCGACTTTTTTTCCACGTCATGTGACATGTCATCATCATCCTATTCAGTCACTATAAGTGACGAAGAACTGTTATTCCTAGCTTTTATTTACCCTTTCCATGGCAAGAATCCAATCAAAACCTTTTGCCAAGAATGATGAACCACTCGCAGCCCATAAGCTCTCAAAGCTATTACAGTCCCACAGCAGCCTCAAGTATCAACAGCTACTAAAGATCCAGTGCTAATCTCTTGGCCGAATTTTGATTTTGCATCTTGGATGAATAAAAATCTTAATTATTGTTAAAATATTGTGTTAATAACGCGTATTTTTCTGTTGTTGTTGTTGAAGAACGACATATTTTCAAGATTTTGTTCCCTAACTCTAAACAGAGTTTAGGGGCGCCTCTTAGTATATAAATAAGGCACCCTGATGGCGCACTGACCTTCTATACGCTAGAAATCATAGATTCAAACCTATAACCTTTGCATTATCAGCATGATAAGAAAATATTCAGATTATGCATGTTATGATCCCTCACAAACGCTACGTATATTTAAATTATTTTGTTTTAATCCTTTCAAGAAATTTCATATAATTAACACGATGAATTCAAGATGCTATTTTTGAAACACTTTCCAAAAAAAAAAATCAAATTTTGGTTGACAAATGACAATGAAAAAGAAACCATTTCCTTACCAATTTGATTAACCCTTTGTAACCTTACTTGTTACAACATAAATCATTAAAACAATTAATTGTTTCATTATTATCATGTAAAAGAAAAAATTTGTCTAGATGTCTTTGTACAAACAATATATTCTTACAACCTAACTTAAATGAAAAGCAAATATAGTAATCATAAATTTCATAAAACTTAAGTATAGTAAAACTATCCCACTAAAAATATTTGGATCATGCATAACCTTGTAAAGATGTAAAGGTAACTTAATTTATATGCGCACAAAATAGGTACCTTAAAATTTGATAAAAGTATCATAGAGATTTTTGTATTAAAAGTCGGATTGTATTTTGTTCTCTTTACTTAAAAAATGAGCAAACTAATCTCTGTACATTAGATTAAAGAGCAAAGTGATCCTTCCACTGAAAATTGATCTTTGTACCTCAACATTAGGTATATGGGGCACGTCATGTGTAACTATATGATTATTCCATCAACACTAGTTTTTAACTATAGAAATGGATGAAATTTGAACTGACAGAACCGGTTTGCTCTTTGATCTAATCTACAATAACTAATTTGCTCATTTTTTGAGTAAAGAGAGTAAAACGCAATCTCACTTGTAGTACAAGAGCCTCCATGGTATTTTTACCCTTAAAAGTTCCATCCAAAATCATCCATTGCTGCACACAGAAGTGTGGACTCAAGTAAGCCAAGGTCAAAGCTACCAGCACCACCCTCCATTAATGAACAATCCATATCAATTTTATCATCATTCTCTTGTTGTTGTGGTTGTGGTGCTGGTGGCAAGCTATCCACTCTTGGTTCTTCAAATGTTTCAACCACAGCATTAGCATCATCCCAAATGCAAGGATCACTTTCATACAACATGTTACCAAAGCAAGATGATGAAGAAACAAATGGGGTATCCATTGATGAACCGTAAAGGTTTTGAGCATAAGTAGTGTTAGGGTTTGGGCTTTGATGAGGGAATGTAACAACAGGTGGCGGTGGGTTCATCATCATTGTGGTGGTGGTGTTGTTGTTGTTGTTGTTGGTATCTTTAGCATGTGAAGTGATGTTGAAAACAGTGAAGGAACCATGTTGTGATTGTGATGATGGTGATGATGATGAATATTTGCATGCAAGTTTATTAGAAGCTCTTTGACGTGAAGAAAGGAGGTTGTGCGTTTTGGGGTCAAGGCCTTGGGAGAGTAGCTTTTTCTTGATGCAAGAGTTCCAAAAGTTCTTCACTTCATTGTCTGTTCTCCCAGGAAGATGCTTGGCTATTTGAGCCCATCTGTTAAATGATAATAAAAGCACATTATTCAATGATATGTACAAATGTTTACCAAGGGTCAAATTCCATAAAAAGTCCCTTTACTATGTGTTTTTTATATATATATATATATATATATATATATATATATTCCCAATTCACACACTACAGTGTGATAGTGAAGCAAATCACTGCCAACACACCCCACAGCAGCCGACACACCTACTATTCGAGCCCAAGCAACTTTTAAGGAAGGTGAATTCCCGGTCAATGGACCACAACTCAAGATTCGCATTTTTTATAGATTAAGTTCATATATGTATTTTCAATCCTAATGGTAGTTTTTTTCATCAATTCTATCAAATAACCTGAATTATTTTTATAAACATGTGATGATCTAACATATACACCTTGACATTTTTTTATGATTAGACATATAGCTGTTTAACTGTACAAAAATGCCTAGGTGGGCAACATCACCACATATATTAAAAATAGATCACTTAAAATTATTTGACAAAATTAATGGAAAAATATTTCCTCACGACTGGAAAATACACATTTCAAAAAAATAAAGAAACTAGAAATGATCAAACTATAGTGGAAGGACTAAATCCGCTAAAAACACATAATACATGGACTTTCTATAGAATTTGACCTTTTTCAAAGATATAAATGGAATCCTTTAATATAATCCGTATAGCTACCTGTTGCCTAAAATTCTATGAACATCAATGATTATCTGTTCTTCCTCAGCTGTGAAAGAACCCCTCTTCAAGTCTGGTCTTAAGTAGTTTATCCATCTCAACCTACAGCTCTTCCCACACCTCTGCAAGCCTGCCACATCAAAAATAACTATCATCTAAAAACTTGCATGACAACCCATTTTCACATGTTAATTTCAATGAGATTATGATATAGTACCAGCAAGTTTAGGGACAGAGCTCCAGCTTCCATGGCCATGGGTAGTGATATGTTTGACGAGCTTGTCATCTTCTTCAGGTGACCATAACCCTCTTTTAACCTTCTGTTTGCTGCAGCAACGATGGCCCATCCCTAAACACTCAGCTCATCAGCCTTTTCTTTATCACCACGGCCCTTCCATTCCCATTAAGAGCAGTTCACTCTTTCCAATTACTATTTAGAAGGAGACCTTGTCTCATATATATATAGAGAGAGAGATTTGTCATTGAAATAAGACATGTCAAAGTATTGGCGGTACATGTAAATTTACAAGTACATCCCAATGGAAGTTTGTGAAACACACAATATTGCATGGCTTGGACTAGGGTTAAGTGATTATAAATTTTGATATGAGGCAATGTATTAGGTTTTAGAGGATTAAATTAAAATTTTATAATTTTGGACTATAATTTTATACATTTTAAAGAGAAAAAATTATAATTTTTAGAGTGCCACCCTTTCCACCCCTTTGTTGAGTGGTAAAGAAGATTTAAATTTTATAGATATAAAAAAATACTAGAAAATTTTTACCATGTTTAAAGGTCGAACCGTCTAACTCAAATTTAGATTGAGTCAAGACCCAATATTATTGTGAAGATATCTTTTTTGTTGTACATTTCCTATTGACTCAAATACCTCTTGTAAGAAAAATCATTGTCAATTCTCATGTCAGTTTTGAAATCAACATTCAAGGCTACTAAATCAAAAGTTGTGGTTCACTATCGGAATATCAAAGAGTCTTGAATGAAATAATTTTTTTTTGTAAAAAAGAAAAAATATATTAAACATAAGGGTCCCATCCCATTGATAAAATGAAGGTGAAAGAAGATTTTGTCAATTGGAGTATGGAATTGGGTCACTTGTAGCTCACTTTTTCTTTTGGCGAGAGTGACACTCGTTACTTCACTTCTTTCTCACTCCTTGTATTTGTATTCTACAAAACACAATCAAATTAAATTTATTTATATATATAATTATTTTTTAAACTAGCAACTTAATTAGCTTTTTAGTGCTGATTAGCCTGTCTTTTCTTTTCTTTTTTTCCAATATGTTTTTTACATATGCTGTGTGTATTGGATCATCCATCGGAATGGGTCAAACAACAAAAGTCCGACAAAGAATATTGGTCCCTTAAAACCAATTATGTTAGAAAAGAAATGTGCTGGAATTTTAACTTAAGGTGCACTCATCTAGGACTTCATAGCGCCATCAAAATAGTTATAAGAATGGGATGAATAGTTTATAAATTTAATCTTAATGTTTATCTCTTTTATCATTACTAATTTTTGGGATGGATTGTTTTAATCCTCAACTTTCAAATTTTAGTTAAATTATTTTTATTAAAAGGAAAAGTCGCTCAATTGAGATGACTACGTTTATATATACTTCATTGTTGACGTAGATAATTTTTGAAAATTATTATAAATTATTATTTTTAATAATTCTATTTTTGAATTTTTTATAAAGTTACAAATTTAATAATTTAATTACTTTTCTATAATAAAAAGATTAACTTAACTAAATTTTAAATTTTGATTGAATGATTATTTGTTTTTGATCAAAGGTCTTGTGGATTAAGTATGACTAGTTTAAACTCAATTGATCTTTTAAAAACTCAACCTGTGTTGGTTGGATGGTTGGAATTAATTCAAGTTAAATTGGGATTTTAAATTTTTGAAAAATTGATTTCAGTTTGAATTATTTTGGATTTAGGTTAATTTTAAATTTGGGTCATTTTAGCTTGAGTCTCCGATTTTTCTTTTTGGTTTGTTCATTACAAGTCCAAAATATTTTAAATTCTAACTTATCCATGTTAGAGTTATTGCAGATCATTTGAGATTGGATTGTTTCGATTTTAAATTATTTCGAGTTTAGATTATTTCGGATACAAATTTATTTAGATTTGAGTGAATTTGTATTCAAATTGGACAAATTTTAATTAATTAAATCAAAACATTTTGGTTCGAGCATATCTAAAGTTCAACTCAAGTAACATCTATAATTGAATTTTGACAAGAATGAGGAGAGTACTTAAGAAGGTGAAGGAAAATTACAGAAACAAGTGCAAGAGTTGTTGGTGTTTTTGTCCTTAATTTCAGCTCTCAACTAACGACATGATGTTTTCCAATTATATGTAATATTGAATCAATTAATTTTATATTTTTTAAATTTTGTTTGTGGCATTTGATAGTCCATTTTAGGATAATAGATGGGTGGGGCAATTGCTTATGTTAATTATTTTCTTTTAAGTTTAGATAACTTAACATTATTGACAATTAGTTAAAGATAAATTAGAAGAATGAAGCATTAAGAAAATCCATAAAATAAAATAAACTTGTTTCATATTTCTCAATTCTTCAACTTGTCAAATCGAAGACACTAATCAAGTTGTCTTTATTTGTTTAATAGTAATGAAATTGACCAACCAATCATTCATTACACCCTTGCTTACTTGTTTTATTTGTTTTAAATTCGACCTTAAATTTCAAAATGTTTTAATTCTACTTTTATTAATCAAAATATTTAATATATCTAGTTGTTAATTTAAGTTTTAAATGTCAGTTCGAATTTAACATGGATCATACTTAAAACGTGTGGTTTAGATTGTAAACCGTTGTGTGCCAACAAATTGGATTTTTTGTGATAAGAACAAAGTGTAAATAAAAGTTTAGAATGTTGTTTTTTAATACGTGAAATCTAAGTTGGTCATGTAGTAGATATACATGTGTTTATAATTTAATTTGCATGTTTTAAACATACTCCATATTATATTTAAATTGGTATTTAATGCTCAATCTAATCATGTCGAAGCTGATAAAAGGGCATGATAGATTTGATAATGATATTTGAGAACTCGATTAAAATGTGTTTATGTTTAGGGACTAATTTAAAATCTAGATCATAAATTTAATGACTTCTGCTGAAATTAATCCAGTAAAACAATGGACCGGTTCAATTCGACAATATTCTATAAAGTTAAACCAACCAAATTCCAGTACAATGTGACCTGAAGTTGGGGTCTAATTAAAACTTTTATTTTTATGAAATTAATAATTTTTTTTAAAAAAAATCTTAAGCAACTTAAATAAAATTAAAAAAATAAAATGTATAATGGGAAATTTTAAAATTTTGGCAACCTAATTAAAATTATTTTTAGAGAAAAATGAAATTTTCCAGCCAAAGCCCCTTGGCCACCATGATGATCTGCCTCTGCCTACGCCTAAACGTAAATATATCATAAAATCATGTTAATAATTATATAATTATTGTAAATAATAATGGTTTTGCCACTTATTGTTTCTATCTAATATCTATTGGCCAGTGAACATAAATCAATTTGTGATTATCAACATCAATGACAGACAAAATATAGCTGTCATTAACATTCATCAGTTATAGCAACAATCATAATAACATTAATATTTCACCCCTTAAATATTTTATTATTTAGATTTAGTATTAGTTCAGTTGACACTTAAAATAAAAGATAAATTCGAGTTTTAATTTTTTTTATATGGTGAAATTGCATAATTATTTAATTTAAAATATAAAATTTTTAATTTTGACGTCTCAACTATTTATAATATTTTTCCCGAACCCCTTTTAAAAATTTATTGGTTGTGCCCCTATTCACACTGTTCTGATATAGACTTTTGGAATGTGCAATAGGCTAAAGCGAATAGAGATGTTCATGGGTCGGGTTTAAATTTATATTTTTTAATATTGAAATAGTTTTAGATGTATATTTTCATTTTTATAATTAAATTTAAAATAAAATTCTTTTTATTATTTTTGAACAGTAAAACAGACCTTTTGGGTGGGCTTAGGTAGTCAAGTTCGAGCTTGGACTTAAAAAAATTTTAAAACTGGATTTTAACCTGACCCGATTTATGAGCAGCCCTAAAATAGAATAATATCTTCTAAAAATGAATTTAATTTTTTAGGGGTTAAAAGATAAAATAAGAATTTAATATATATTTATATATTAACTCAAAACAATGAAGAAAGCATGGGATATAATATTTTATATAATATCTTACATAGAGAAATATTTTTGACCTAAATCAAATGGAAAAGCATCCTTCTAGTAACTCATCAAATATATAATATATATAATAATCTTATTTTGTTTATAATAATTAATTCCTACACTTTACTTCCTCAAATATTTTCTTGTACTAATAATTTACCTATGTTCCAAGAAAACTTCAAAATGAAAGTTCAATAATATAAAGAAAAAATATATTTTATTCACTATTAATATATGTCAATTTTAATTTCACTTGTAAATTAAAAATAAATAAAAAGAATTGGACCACTGATGGATCAAAAATGAAATTATAATATTATATTTTTTAAGTTATAATATTGTAAATCTCAATCTCTTGAGGAAACAATATGTATTAGAAAGTGACGTATGAATTGAGATTAAATTAATTAATTAATGAAAATAATGGTGAATTAATTAATTTAAGTTTATCCAGCAAGACTGGATAACAGATTTTCAACCCTCGTGATGAAGGAAACATAATTAACACGTAATAAAAGTGGATAATCAAAGTCTGTACTTTAACCAAAACCACTTATCTTTACAAGGCTGACTTATTTGCTTGTCTTGTGGTTAAATTTTGACATGTCTAATTAAAACAAATATTTTAAAGTATTTAATGATTTTTTTTTAAAAAAAAATCAAAGGATTGATATACTTTTTAATAGTTTTCAAAATTTTAAAAGTTGGAGGACCGTAAAAGACATTTAAACATAGTCGAGTGATCTCGTATTATAATTTACCGTAATAATTAAAGCATTTTTAACATATTCAACTTATAATATAGTTTTATTTTATGTAATTAATGCAAAATGACATTATTCAAAATAATAACTAATTACCATAATGAACTCCAATATTAATTAAGTGGTAATTAATATGCTTAGAATTTTATTCAAGTAATAACTCTATTTTACGACAATAAAATTAGCATAATTTTGTTTACGTCAAAATTTTTTTAACTAATAATTGTAAAATATAATTATAACTCTAATTTTAAATTAGCACACTTTTTAATTAATAATTGTAATTTAAATTCTAATTATTTTAAATATGTAATATCACAACTGCTGTTAAATTATAGGGTTTCTACTCAAATAATATAAAAATATTAATTAACTACGAAAAAGGTATGAAAAAACATATTAATAATAAAAATAGGCATTTGTTACAGTGTTCTTATGGTGCGGCACCATCCTAAAATGTAATGACTTAAAATATTTAGGGACTTGATATGAATTTTACCGTTTTAATTTCAGATGCAAAAAAGCTTTAAGGTGCCACCTGACACTGCCGCGGCACCAAACATTAGAAAGGGTAAATTTCATCATAAACCCCCGTTTAATTATTTTATTTTATTCTCCCTTTTAACATCAAAATTAAAGAGGCCTCTTATCAATTAGTCCAAAAGTTTTTCTACCAAAAATTATTTTTGTAAAAAATTTTATTCCAATTGAAAATAAATTTTATTTATTTCTCAAAAAAAAATATTCAAATAATGTCTAATACAACAGCTTAACGGTATTCATAGTAGTTTTCTTTTACTCACATTATATTTGGAAACTATAAATTTAACTAATAATTATAATTTATAAATAATAAGATTTTTCTAAAGCTTTTATAATTATAATTTTATATCGTGTCCGTAAATCAAATTGATAATAAAATTATAATTATTTTTCGAAAAATAAATAAAATTTATTTCTAGTTGAAATCGAATTTTTTTTATAAAAATAATTTTTGGTAGAAAATTTTTTTAGACTAATTAGTAAGAGTCCTCTCTATTTTTCATGTAAAAAGGGAATAAAATAAAATAATAAATAAGGGGGATTTACGAGGCAATTTACCATTTTGAAAGCTTGGTGCCTCCACACTGTCAGGCGCCCCTTTTTTTCAGTTGCCAATTAAAATGGTAAATTTTCATATCAGATCCCTAAATATTTTAGACCATCACATTTTAGTCTGGTGTCACCAATATGTTAGGCGGCACTATCAAAACACTGTAGCAAATGCCTATTCTCGTAATTAATCTGTTTCCCATACCTTTTTGTAGTTAATTATTGTTTTATATTATTTAGGTAAAAAAACCCTAAATTATAATTATTTTTAAACGTAAGTGGATACTTGACATGTCCCCCACCCGTCACAAGGAAAACGAAAACCGAAATTTGTTTTATCCGATATCAAATGCGAACTACGAGCAAATAAAACACATTTCAAGAGTATCAATATCGTCACATGAATCGTAAATGCATGAATGTGATGGGCCAAAAAATATGCAGTTCCTAATGGAATAGGTAACAAAGCAACTTTGCCACCTACTGCCACTAAATCACTGCCTCCCCAGATCAAATTGGTGCTCGTTGTTGCACCGGGTGCTAAAGTATGGGTGCTTTGTATCCATTGAGCAAAGGCAGGTTGTAATTGTACAGTGGTATCTAAAAACATATCTTGCAGACACCTAAAACGCCCATGGTATCATTATAAATGTACAAACCAAAACTAACTTTTTAAACTAATAATTCCAAATTAAGTATTATAATTATTTTTAAATGTGAATTTAATAATATGATGAAAAATAAAAGGTATTCATGTCAATTCAAAAGTTTATCCAAGCTTTTATATATACATTATAGATTTATATATTTTTAAAGTTTTTAAAATTATTTATTTATTTTTGCCACGTAACATATTAAGAGGCTGCCATGTGGTACTACCAGATTAGCTATGAGTATCATATCAATACAAATTAAAAGTATTAATGTAAATATACCAACCTAATTAATGAGTTACAAGTTTAAGTATTAAGTAACATCAAAAAGTTAAGTGTCAAATAAATACAAGAAGAGAAGTTTAAAGAGCAAAAAATCTAGCAATCAACTTTCATACATGTTTCGTCTCCCACAAGGGAAGGTCATGTAGCCAAATTGCTCAGGGTAAGGATTTTTTTATCATTAATTTGATTCGACTTGAATTTAATTTAAATAAATAAATTTTTATTTAATTTTAATTATATAAATATATTAATGAGAATATAAAAATTATGTAAAATGTATTTAAGTTTTTTATGTAAAAACAAAATCAGGCTTTCATTGAAGTAGTATTGTTAAATTTTTGATATTACGGTGTTTTAGGTTCAAGTTTAAATTTAATCATTTATAGGTGTTTTTCTAGATTTATTATTGATTAATTTTATTTTTATAGATTTTATATAAAATATAAAAGGATAAAATACTGTTTTTAAAGTAATACTTGTTAGTTTATAAAAAATTATTTTTAATCAATTTTCAATTGAGTGATTAACTCAATCAAAAAATTTAAGTAATAGTATAAAAATAATAAAAATATAAAGTTAATTGGGTTGAAAACTCAATTAGAAATCCAAAACATGGCCCAACAAACAAATCTACTTTGAACACTCAACATTCATAGAAAATGGGTGGGTCTACTTTTGGATTCCAAGTCCCGACTAATGAGAGAACACAGGTAAAAGAAAAAAAAAAGATTTAATGAGAAAATACAAATTCGAAATTTGAAAACAATATTATGAACCTGAATAAATTTTTAAATCTTATAACAATATTCATTTTATATTGAAGGGATTAAGAATTGTACAACAACTAGGGGTGTTCATTCGTTTAACCGACCGGTTAACCGACCCGAAATAACATTAACCGAATTAATCGACCTTTCAAAATTTTTACCCGTTAACTGAATCGAAATTTTTTCAAAAAAATTAACCGAACCGAAATTTTCTCAGTTAATTCGGTCGGTTAACCGAATTAACTGAAAATTATATGTTTTTTTTTATTTTTTGTTAAAAATTAACCGAATTAACTGAATTAACCTAATTACCCGAATTAACAGAATTGAATCACTACATAATTAAATTATTTTTAGACTTTTAGACTTTAGTTTTAGTTTTAGAATTTTATTTTTATTTATTAAATCATTTGAAAATTTTATGATTGGGTTGGGTTGGGTAATTGGGTTGAGTTGAATACTTGGGTTTGGATTTGGTTTAGGTGAATAGTAGGCCTATTTATATATTATAATTTTATTTATTAATTTTTTCAGTTAAACCGAAAAAATTCGGTTAATCGACCGGTTTCGAACCGAATTAACCGTTAACAGAAAAATCAAAAAATAATTAACCGACCCCCGACCGAAAAAATTCGGTTAACCGACTGATTAGCCAAATTCGGTCGGTTAACCGAATTTTTTCGGTTTTACCCGAATTTTGCACACCCCTAACAACAACTTCAAAGCATAGGTGAATATGAGGAGGAGACAAGGGCCTTGACCCCAAAAATGAAAAAAAAATTCAATAGAATCTTTTTATAAATAGAGAATCTATAAATCAATATATATAGTGGAATTACACTTTATTTTTTCCTAAAAAGAGAATATTTCAATTTAGTTCTCTTATGAATAAAAATAAATAAATTAATATAGTAAAAGTACACTTTTAACGTCCTAACAAAATTCATTTAATTCCTTAAAAATAATGAAATTATAAATTAATACCTAATAAATTTATAACTTTTTAAAAAAATAAAGAATATTATTAAATCTAATTCACACAATACATCACAAGAGCACTTGGGGGTAGGGCACGAAAACAAAATGTACTCTGGAAACAAACAACACAACGCACCCTTAAATCAAAAGTAAAGCCCAACAAGTATCTCAATTCATCGGACCGTCTACTTTCGGTTCTCAATTTTTCTATATTAATTTTTTGTTTTGAATTTTTAGATTTATTTTTATAAAAATGAGTTTTGTTTTATGGTTTTTAAATATTATTTGACAAAATTTCAATATCTTTTCCATAAATATTTTTAAAAAACAATAATCTTTCAAGAACTTTTAAATTATTTTCATTATTTAAAATATAAAATATTTATTTTTATATAAAAATTTAAATTTAATTATGTATTAAATAAAAATAGAATTCGACTTAATTTCGAATAACTGTAATTTCCAAAAACCATTCAAATAGTTGTAGCTTCTTCTTTTTTTCAGCCCTATCATTCTGTGCAAATTCCCATATTCTTCGCTCCTGTTAATCCTTTCATTAGTTCATACTATTACCTACACCATAGAGAAACTTTGAGGAGACTCTTTTGTGTCCTATTTAATTGTACTTTAGGTATGAATTAATGTTATCCACGTTTTAATTTTTAATTATATTAACAATACTTCAATTAAACTTGGGATTGCTTTTTCATTTGTGAACTACAATATACTTGCTCATTTCGCAAGATTAGATTAATTTTTAATAATTATATTCATATATGACATATATATATAATGATTTAATGTTTCAATCAATGAATTTAGAGTTAAACTTGGATTATTATGATAAAACTGTGAAATAAAATAAAACATGAAAAATTATAAATCTATAATATTTTACACATAAAATTAATTAAAACTTGACACAAACACTCAAGTTTTAACATGACAAACATGTCAAAGTCTACATAAAATAAATTATATAACTGTGCCATAAAATAGAATTATATATAAACATATAAAATACTATATAAATTTATAATACACATTATACATAAAATAATATAACATATATAGAAAAAAAAGAGCTTGTCAAGTGAAATTCCTCGTCCCTTTCGTTGTTTTCTTTATTTTTAGGGTTTATTGCATATAAAAGATTGTAATAGGGTAAAAAAGAATCATTATAACAAATTAGCCCCTCAAATTAAAACTTTTGCCAATGCCAAATGTGCTTAAAATAACCCATTCAAAATCCAAAATAAAAAATAAAAAATATGAATGAGTGGGATAACTTTTAATGATAGTTATAGATTAGAGCAAAAATTATATATAAAGACACATTTTGGTGGTTTAGGTACAAATAAGTATAGGTTCAATTAATCTCGGAAATTAAGAAACTTGTGGATGTTGAAGCAAGCTTGGTGTGGGATAGCTACTAGCTCGCTTAACAACAATGGTGTGATATACGTGTGTGTATATATATATATGTATTATATTATTTAATTATAAACATATATAACTAGAAATATAAAGAAATCTTCGACATTAGGTCCCCCAATTAAACCTTCAAACCCCCCTAAATTTAGATCCAATTTTAAATCAAATAGTCGAAATTAAAAGGGTTAATTATTTGGTATTTGAGTTTAGTTTCAATATTCAAATTGGTACAATTGAGTTTTTTTCCTCTCAACTTGGTTTCTAAATTTTGTTTCAATGTTCAAATTGGTACTTCAAATTTTTAAATTTGATAGTTGAGTTTTTTTTGTCCCAATTAGATATTTGAGTTTAGCTTCAATGTTCAATTGATTCTTGAGTGTGTGTGTGTTTTATTCCAATTAAGTATATATGTTTTTACTATAGTACATGTGTCAAATATTCATAAGGTCACACGAGACTGTTTGATTAGGTATCTAATTGAACGTTAAAATTAAATTCAAGTACTAAATTGGGATAATAAAAAGAACTTAAGTACCAAATTGAACATTAGAACCAAACTCAAGTATTAAATGATATATTAACCCGTAGAAGAAAATCAAAGCTAGCTTATATAGGGATAGTGTGTTTTACATCTAACTAGTTTTGTACGCTATATTTTAATAATCTAACTATTAAATTTATCAATATTATAGCAGTTGTGGAACACAAAATTTTCAATCAATACAATATCTATATCATATCGACTAAGAATATCATCTCTATTTATATGTATTTAACAGTCTAAAGACTTTCACATCAAACAAATAGTTGGAATTTTTTTAATTTACTCAATGCTCAGCTTAAAGTGAGGCATTAAGGGGGTCGGCAGTTGACAAAGCGCCCTAAAATAGGAAAATAATATTTTTTTCTCCTTAATAAATGGTCAAATTGCACTTTTACCTCTCAAATGATAATTAAAAATTTATAACTATATAAGTTAATAAAATGATAAAATTGTATTTTAATTCTCATAAAAATACATAACTTAATTTTAGTCCCAAAAAATAATTTCTAACTTCACCGTACGTGCTCAACTTGTATAATCTTCGTAAACTAAACATGAAATATGATGATTAGATCGGAAGAAAAATAAATATACGAATATATATGTACACACACATACATATATAAGTGCTCATAATTTTGTTTTAACTATGTTAGATCCACAATATCATAAAACAGAAGAAAGAAAAATGCTGTAAATGTTAACGTAAACGTTACCCCAAACAAAAATGTTGTTTTAGTTTATTTGATAGCTTTGCAAATAGTTTGTTGAACCATGAAAACAACATGACTCAACCGCCATACCCTTCTTTCCATGGTAATTTAATTTAAACACACACAGTTTATACATTTTATATATATACATACATACATATATATACGTACATATATATATACATACATATATATGGTGTTTTCTGCAACATATTAATGGCTGTTGTTAGCTAAGCTAGCCAACAGCAACCATTCACCTTCATCATTCTTTTTTATTTTGCTTTATATTCCATGTTGCCTAATTCTAGAAAGGTACCCTCTTAGTCTCTTATAAGCTGATACAATGGTAAAATTTCAGTTTAGTCCTCTAAAATTGCATAGAATTTGGTTTCATGATTAACTAATTGCAGCAACTGTTTCGTGTATTGTGTGTGTATGTGTATGTATGTGTTATGCAGTAATCGTTGCGGCTCGGATCGATTGGCGGCTTGATAATCGGAGTCAGAGAAAATGCGGGGAAAGGCGGTTTCGGGGAAAGCAATTCTGGTATTGTGCCTGGCTAGCTTTCTTGCAGGATCCCTAATAACTAGCAGAACTTGGACTTCTCAATCTCATAACAACAATCATCCTATTGTGAACCATGTTACTGCTAGCAATAAATTGGGAGAATTTGATCACAAATTACGTGTATGTTACATTCAACTCGATTTTATATGTAAAGTTACTAATTATACGATACTCAAATTTAGGGATGAAGTCAGAAGTTTATTTTTGGGATCAAAATTAAATTATAAAAATTTAAAGAGGTCAAAGTATAATTTTGTCTTTATATATGCTTGTTATTTAGAATTTTGAAGGGATTAAATTGAAAACTTTTCATTTTTTGGGAGATCAAAGTACATTTTTACCATTAAACTAACTTATAATTTTAAAAACTTCAAGGGACTAAATAATAATTTGCCATTTTGAGGGGTCTAAGGCTCCTGCCTACCCCTTGGCGCAGTCCCTGCTCAGATTTGTTGATTGGAACTTCAACAAGTTCGATATTATCTACAGTCGAGGTTACCTCTTGACTCTATCGAAAGTTCTAACTGCTTCATAGAGTGGAAACGCCTTGTAATGCTGAAGGACGAAGCTAAGGGGACAAGACCCTGGCCCCCTCTTGATTAAATGGGATAATTCCACTTTTAGTCTCTCTTACAAATTTAGACTTCAACTTCAATCCTTTTTAGCTTTGGCCAAATGAAAAACAATTCCGTTTTTTACCCCTCCAGAGAATTATTTATTCAGTTTTGATCATTTTAACATAATTTTTTTTAGCTTTGTACCTCAAAATTTTTAAAATTTTAGCTCACCCCTCGATACAAAATTTTTGTCTTTATCTTAGTAGTGCCTAAATAGGCAAAACATCCGGTTTACCGTGGTGTGACTCGATTCCATGACTTACAACATTATATCATTGATGGGGTCGAGTCAGACCATTCGCAAACTCTTCAATTTGCCATAATTGCACGTATTCAGGCACTCCTATCTTGTGATACCACCCCTCAACAAGATTCATGACATACATGTTTGTTTATTTGTTTTTTTTCCTGTTTTTAATCAGAAATTAGGCGAAGGAAAGGCAGAAGATATAATGGGAGAAGTCTCCAAAACTCACAAGGCTATACAGTGAGCTTTTTAACTCTCTCTCCATATATATATGTATGTATGCATGCATGCATGTATGCTTATGTGGCAATTACATGTTATGTACGTATAGGTCTCTGGAGAAAACAATATCCAATTTGGAAATGGAACTGGCAGTGTCTCGAATGAGCAGTGTAGGGAATGGGGTTACACTGCAAAAACCAAGATCATATTCAAACCACACATTGCAGAAGGCTTTTGTGGTTATAGGGATTAACACTGCATTTAGCAGCAGGAAACGAAGAGACTCCCTTCGCCAAACTTGGATGCCTACAGGTCTCTATTTTAACTCTTTTAACATGTTTATATATATATGGATGATGGATGGTTAGCTGCATCTAATTAGCCTCTAAACTTCGAAACATTATAATTGATCGAATATTCAAAGTATTAATATTATAGTCACCAAGTTTTTCGTTAAGTTTTAAATGTTAAATGTTAATTTAAATTTAATATAAAGCATATTTAAGACACGTGGATTAAATTATGAATATATTTATATTCACTACATCTTGAATTTGACATGCTAAAAAAAACTTTTACCCAGATAGATCAAAGTTGTCCAATGCGGTGAGTACTAGAGACGGAGCTAAGGAGGAGGGAGAGGCTTTGGCTCCCTTAGTTAAATAGTATATAAATCCTCTTTTAGTCCCTCTTGTAAATTCAGACTTCAATTTTAATCCTTTTTATTTTTGGCCAAATGAAAATTTTGCATTTTTTTTTATCTTTCTAAAGAATTATTTATTCTATTTAAATCATTTTAGCACAAAATATTTTAGTTCCGCCCCCCACCCCCCTTTTTTTTGAATTTTAGCCTATCCCCAATACAAAATTCTTGGCTTCATCTCATGTAAGTACATATATATTTACAATTTGATTCTCATTTATTTTAAATATGCTCTGTGTCATATTAAGTTGATATTTAATGCCTAAATTCAAAGTTGTTATCAGATTGAATTGGCTAGTTGAACTGAGATTTCATGTGTCGACCGATGGTATATAACCCGAAATAGAGGAAACCAATAAAACCCCAAATCTGGAACCAAAAAGTTGTAGTTCATTTTTTGTATATAATTTTATCAATTTTATGATCTCATATTAATTAATTATTATTGGACAGACAGTTCAACCGGCTAGACCTTGAACTGATAGCCTAACTATTTCGACCAAAAGTCCTATTTTTACAACATTGCCTAAGCTAATCCCTAGACTAACAAAAAGAACTAATTATCGATACCATACTAAAACTTTTAGGATTCAATTATAACATTGAAATTAACCCTAATTTCTAATAGCAAGTTATAACATTGTTTTGCAGGGGAAAAACTAAAGAAATTAGAGAAAGAGAAAGGGATAGTAATAAGATTTGTGATAGGGCACAGTGCAACAACTGGTGGTGTACTTGACAAAGCATTGGACAAAGAAGAGGCTGAGCATAAGGATTTTCTAAGGCTTAACCATGTGGAAGGGTACCATCAACTCTCTACCAAGACCAGACTCTATTTCTCCACTGCGGTTTCCATGTGGGACGCTGAGTTCTATGTTAAGGTTGACGATGATGTCCATCTCAACTTGGGTAAGTAAAACGATGAAATATTCTCTAATTTTTCTTTGGTTTAATTGTAGTTTTAGTCCCTTAAAATTTGAGATTTAATCTTTCTACTTTGGTTTGGGATTGCTTGGTCCTTTGCTTTTGGGATAAGATTGAACTTGGCAGCTTTTCGTAACTTTGATATTGAACTTTTCTTTGTCTACGTTAATCTTGAAACTTAATAATTTTTCATAATTTTGGTTCATGTGATAATATGACATTCTGGGATTGTCTCGCTTTATCACTACAATTTTTTAGGTAAAAGCATGGAATTATATCAACGTGCCACATTATCACATAGACCAAAACTAGAAAAAGTAATCAAGTTCCAACACTAATGTGGACTAAAAAAAAGTTATCCAAGTCCAAGAATAAAATGTTGATTTATCCCTTCACTTCTACGATATTAGATTACTCAAATGATAAGTATTTTTTTGTTAATAATTCTTTTGTGTTAATATTTGATACACTAGTAATGTATAGTTCTACGCATTGTTAGTTATCAAATGATGACATGCCATCATAAAATTTTAAAATTAAATTCATTTCCTTCATCTTTAATGTTGTGTCATCATTTTGTTCATAGATGATGTATAAAATTATACATTATTAGCGTATCAAATATTAATCCTAATTTTATTGTAGTGAAGATAACTTGAACAACTCTCTTACAGTAAAAAGTCGCACCATTACTTCAATGGTAACAATTAAAGTGTATTAATAACATAACAAAGTAGAAATCAGCCAAAATAAAATAAAGTGATTAAATCTCAAAATTCAACATAGCAGAGAGACTAAAACCATAGTTACACCTTTCTTGCATTCAAACATTTTTTTGTTTTTGTGGTTGCTATTCAGGTATGCTGGCTACAACACTAGCACAATACCGATCCAAGCCAAGAGTGTACATAGGGTGCATGAAATCTGGACCAGTTCTTTCTGAGAAGTAATTTTTTTTTTGTATTAATTAATTGATACTTAATTGATTGAAGAATTATTTATTTGTTAAATATATGAATGGCAATGGCAATGGCATGCAGAGGGGTGAAATATCATGAACCAGAGTACTGGAAATTTGGAGAAGATGGAAACAAGTATTTCAGGCATGCCACTGGTCAAATTTATGGCATTTCCAAGGATCTTGCTGCCTATATTTCCATCAACTCGTGAGTGCTTGCAACCTTCATCTCATTAAGTTTTGGTGGGATTATTTTACATTTTCAAAAAATGTAGGGATCAAATTGAAATTTTAAAAAAAATTAGGGGGCTTTATAAGAATTCTTAAACTTTTTGAAGGTTTAATTGAAAATTTTATAAAGTTTAAAATGATTAATGAGAACTTTAGAGGGTCTAATTAAAATTTTTAAAACATTTGAAAGCCTTAATTATAGGGAATAATGAAATTTTTTCAAAACTTTGAGGGACCAAGACTCCTCTACCTCCAACCAGGTTCCGCTCATATATATACTTATATTTGATGTACTTGCCATAGATAAATCGAAGTGACTTCATCTTTAACGATCTATGATTGGGGACGAAGCAAAAGGGTAGATAAGGACATTGATCTCTTGGTGGAATGGGCAAATTTTATTTTTAGTCATTTGCAAATATTTATTATTTAATTTAAGCTTTTTAATCGTCTTATTGCCCCTCTTAGAAGTTGATTATTTAATTTAAACGCTTTTAAAATAAAACTTTTAGCTTCAATCCCTTCAAAAACTTACAACTTTATCTCAATCGTTCTAAAAAAAAAGTTCCTAACTTCATCCCTACACATCATCATTTATTTCACCAATAGTATATAGATCTATATAGCCAATGAGGCTGTTGCATTGTTAGTAAAGGCTAAAGTCATAGGTCATTGAGTAATTAGAGTCGAGTCCCAATATGCAAAGTTGCCATGGATAAGTTTAGTGGTGTTATATTTCGGTTCTTTGTATATTCATGCTTTTTATTAGTTTTATTCTAGTTTCAATTACCCATAGGTGAATATATCTGAGAGATCCTTTTATTATAGAAATTTGATCAAATTAATCTATTTACTATTAAATAGATCAATTTAGTCCATGTGTTATTAAAATAATTAAATAGGACCAATTTGAAATGGAGTTAACATTTAGTATTTAATGAGTTAATATTTTTAAAGTTTTATGATTCTATAAATAAAATATTTTGTTTGAAATTGACAATTAAAAAATAAAAAATTTCAAGACACCATTTATACAATAAATATTAATTTTATTATAATTTAAATTTATTTAATTATTTTTAATAGTATAGAGAGAAATTTGATTCAACATTGTAGATCTGCCAAGTAATTTAACCATTATTCATACATATAGTAAATTATTTGAGAATTGAAATGAGACATTGGGGTTGGGTGTGGCAGGCCCATTTTGCACAGATACGCCAATGAAGACGTGTCGTTAGGATCATGGTTGATCGGGTTGGAAGTTGAACACGTGGACGATCGTTCCATGTGTTGTGGGACCCCTCCAGGTACGCCCTTTACCAGTGGATCAACCTTCATTGTCAACTTTAATTCTTCTTTTTTCTTTTGACTTTAATCATAATTTGGCATCCCAAACTTAGATTTTTCTTTTGTCTTTACTTTAGTATTTAAAAACATATTTCATATAGACAACTTTATTTTTGATAAACTAAGATGAAAACAATAGTTAAAAAATAAAAAATTAAGTATCAAAATAATAAATTAAATATTAAATTATAATATTAAATTTATATTACGAGTCAATCGAATATTAATTCAATTAAAAAATATTAAAATACATTTTTATAAAAGTCCATTTTATTATTGTGAAGATAATTATATTCTTTTATATTTTATATCTATATTTATATTTAAGCTTCGATTGAATATATGTCATTTAGTCGACCAATTACTTAAATATTTTTATATATAAATATAGTTTATATTATTATAAGGCTAATTTTATCTTTTTCATACTTTATATAAAATTAATATTATGATGGACATAATAAAGTTTAAAGATTTAATTTTAGTGTTTTAATAAAATATTATTTTAATAAAATGTGGGAATGCTTGAAGATTGTGAATGGAAGGCACAAGCGGGGAACATATGCGTGGCATCATTTGATTGGTCGTGCAGTGGAGTGTGTAAGTCGGTGGAGAAGATGAAATACGTGCACAACTCTTGTGGAGAAGGCGATTCTGGTATTTGGAAATCTGATTTTTAAGTTGCCTCCCTAGTCCTACCTCCTCATCTGCTTTTTATTATCCTTCAAATTTATTATTATTAAGTAGTAAAATTACTTCAAGAACTTTCGACACTTTGCATACTTCTTTTATTATTATTATTATTATTATTAAATTATTTTAATGTTTTTTTGACCATTTATATTTATTAAAATCAGTGGCATGCAGATGATGAATTGAAAGCACAATTAAACGGTTGAGTTTAGTTTGTATTTAATAATTCAATTTCTGATATTATTATTTCTTTTAAAAATTACAGCCTTCATGGGAAATTTATAGAAATGTTTTAAGAAAAATTAGAATTTAATTATAAATTTTTGAAAAATTAAAATATTATTTTATTATTTTTGAAAAAGGTTAAATGATTTTTTTCATTTTGAATATTAAAATACAATTTTAATATATATAAAATTATAATATAATAATTTTTAAGGGAATTAAATTGCAAATTTTTATTTTAGGGACAAACCTTTACCTCCCCCTTGCTCCCTTGCATTCACAGTTTCACACTTGAGTGCCTTCTTTGTTTTGTTTTTAATCAAAATAGATTAAAAATTGAATAAATATTTGGAGAAAATTTGCAAATTTGAGAAAATTGATGAAGTCACTTATGGTTTACTATGGGGTAATATTTTTGAATCACATCAATCAATTAGATCGTGATTTAATCGAGGTATTAATTTATAATTTGATAACATGAGAAGTAAGAAAATCAATTAAATCATTTTATATATTTTTAATAATTTTTATTTTAATGATTTTTTACTTTAAACTATTTATCGATTAAATTGAGAATCGATGATTTAATTAGTTGGACCAAAATTTATATCAAAATATATTAACATAGGATTTATGCACCGTATATCAAATATCATAACATAGGTAATTTTTATATGGAAATATTAGTATAGATGTTTGCGAATTGCGACATTGTTTTTGATGAACAAAAATATTTTTAGAATAAAAATTATATAATTAATTTAAGCTCGAGTTGTACAAATTTAAATTATTAACTATTTTTATGATTAAATTAACTGGACTGAGTTTAGATTAGGTTAACAAATTAATGGATTAATGAAGTCCAGTTGATTTTTTTTAAAATTCGTGTCAGATAATTAATTAATCAATAATTTAAATAAGTAGATAAGGCTTTATAATTTATTACGAATAAAGACTAAAGGAAAAAGAACCGCCTATTACCCAAAAAAAAAAAAGAACCGCCAAAGTCTCCCTCCAAAACAGAAATACTAAAAAGGCCAAAAAAGGGTTAAAATCTACTTTAAGTCCCTGTACTATTTAAACATTTGGAATTTAATCCCTTTACTTTTATTTTTAGGAACTTAATCTCTCCATTTTTCAAATTTCAAAATTTAGGTTCAAGGGTGAGCAATCAGCTTAGTCGGTCTGTTCGGTCGTTTTCTTTACAACCGACTTGAGCACATCAAAACCAAATTGATCAAATTTCATTGATAAAATTGTTCAAACCGGACCAACATGGATTTGGTTAAATAATTAAAAATAATATAATAAGTTGATTTTTTCAGTCAATTCAATTTCAACTAAACCAAAGACGAAACCAACAAAACCACCTCATCCGATTAAACCAAAATTGAAAAGCTGATTGTATTATTTTTCGGTTAAAATTGAGTTTTGCTCTCCCTTCCAATTGTTAACTTCAGTTAAAATTTTATTTCATTGGTGTAACATCAGTAAAAAATGATGATAGGGGACGGGAAATTGATCTAAAATAGACATAGTCAAAGTAGGATTGGGTTTTAACAAGATATTTTTAAATTTAGGATAATCTTGATCACCAAAATTTAGGAAAAGCAAAGTAAGTTGAATGGTAAATTTGTATTAGATATTATAATCATTTTACTTTTCACCATATTAACATTTTATTTTTATCAAATTTAGATACTACTTTGTATAACTTACCAAAATAAACTAAAAATATTACTAAATTTATCATAAAAATTAGAAACTCAATGGAGTGAGGCGAAGAAACACAAATTTATTCCTTTTTAGGCACTATTAAAATAAAATTTTAAAATTCCGAGAGGGTTTAAATAATTTTCTTTTGCAAAATTTAAATAATATATAATTTTAGTCGAAATTTACCGGTGGACTTAGATTTTAAAACTTGAAAAGTATCGAGATTAAATTTTAAATATTTAAAAAGTATGGGAACTTGAGTCATATTTTAACAATAAAAACCCTAGTTCTAATTCCAGTAGGACTCGAGTCGACTCACTATTATTTTTGTTTGTAGAAAAAGCTTAAAAGAGGCCTTTAAACTCGCTACTCTATCACTGTCCCAAATCACCCAAAAAAAAAAAAAAACCCAACAAAATTGAAGGAAACATTACCTAATGGTTGAGAATCACGGCATAACCAGGCCACTCAAGAGGGGTCGTAGGTCTAACAGGATCACCGCGGGTGCCGACCTCTCCGATTTCCTCGCTTTTCCTTCACCTTCTATCGCCGCCTCCGCTTCCGGGAAGCCTTTCCGTGACGCTGTTCGGAGCTTCCTCTCTGCTAACGCTCGACTCACGACGGCCTTTGCTCCGCCTGTCCTTCCTTGCCTTATGACGTGGCAGATCCTGTTTAGATTTGGCGGTTTTGATCCGGACGCCAACGATCCTTCGCCGATCGTCGTGTCGCTTTATGTCATCGAGGAAGATGTCACTAGATCGTCTAGATCTGTGTATTGTGACCAGTGCCGTGTCGTTGGTGAGTTTACTCGCTTTCTCAACCCGGTTCGAGTCAAGCTACTGTAGCTTCACATGTTTGGTTTTTGTCCATTATTTTGAAAAAAAAATTTCAAAACTAACCAAAAAAATACTTTAGAATAACTAAGCTCTAATTAAAAGAGCACACATAGAACTAACTTAAAATTATAAATAAAATAGAGAAATTTTAGGTGAACTGTTTTGTTAGAAAAATTAATGGATTTTTTTATATACATGTTTATTAATTTTAAAAAATTATCCAGATTGAATTATCTGTGGAATATCAAATGATTTATGTCTTCAGTTCTAGTATTTAAATATGGTTTAAGCTCAAGTTACTTCATAATTATAGAAATAACAAAGCTAATGTGTAATTAATATGTGAATTTTTTGATGGATTGAACAATGAAAAAAACAAAAGGTTGGAGCGGCCATCCAGTTTGCAAAAAGAGATATCATTTTGTAATAAAGTCTTCTTGTGATAATGGGATCTGCGCCAATCCTCACCATATCTCAGATTCAAGGTCAAGATTTTTTAAACTTTTTTGTTTTCAATTTTGGGGTTTTTTCCTTCTTCTTTTTTTCTGTTTAACAGTGCCATCTGAAGTATAAATTGAGGAATTGATTGATATGTTTAATGACACAGGAGATGCAAATGTTGTAATAGAGTAGATGATGTTGATGTTGAAGAATGGGGGTATTCACAGTTGGAAGATAATAATACTCATTTGCTGCATGGTGTTGTTCATTCTAATGGTTATGGCCATCTTCTCACTGTTAATGGTAGAGAAGGAGGCTCTGAGTTTCTCTCTGGTTTTCATATCATGAACTTCTGGGATAGATTATGTACTGTTTTATCTGTCAGGTTTGGGCCCTCTACCTCTTTTTCATTTTGATTAGAGTTAATATAAATATTGTACCCTGAACTTGGCATGGCAATTAGGTTCATTTGGTCTTTGAACTTGGATGAAGATAATCTGACACCTAAACGTGATGACATACATTTGTCAATTTAGAGGATCAAAATGGATTTAGTTGTCAAGTTTATGGTAATTATGTTCATTTTGGTTTTTGAACTTGAATTTCATCAAAATTTGATAATGTGACTCCTAAAGGTGATGAAGTGGTACAATCTTATAGTGTCACATCATTAAATTTATGCATTTGTCAATTTCAAGGGTCAAAATGGATTTAGTTGTTGCATTTATGGCAATTAGGTTCACTTTGTTATCTGAACTTGACAATTAGGTTCATTTTGGTCTTTGAACTTGTATTTCATCAAAGTTTGATAATGTGACACCTAAAGGTGATGACTGGGTACAATCTTATAGTGTTACGTCATTGAACGTTTACATTGTCAATTTCTACGATCAAAATGGATTTAGTTGTCAAGTTTATGGCAATTAGGTTCTTTTTGTTCTTTGAACTTGTATTTCATCAAAATTTCACAACCTTGACACCTAAAGGTGGTGTCATGGTATAATTTTATAGTTTCATGTCATCAAACTTGTACATTTGTCAATTTTAATGTACCTAATTGCCACTTTAGTTATATTGACCCTTTTGATTAATTATTTCCCTTATATTTTCTCTATCATATAATTTCCTGTTTTGGATTTAAGCAATAGTGGAAGATGTTCAAAATGTTAAGTAAAAATAGGACCATTAGATATTATTACTGTTAGGTAATTCCATCTGGTAAAATTCTACTTACATTATGTCAAAGATGGCAAAGAGAAAAAGGAAAAGACCCATCCCTATATTTTACTTTGTCCATTCAGCTTCAGACTATCATTGTGCATGCCTTGGGTGCCATCATCGTGTCCATATATTTGTTTTCATGACCTGTTAACACACACAAAAAGGTTACTGCAACATTATTGTGCTTATTTATAGTACTCAAAACATTGGGTTTTTTTTTTTGTTGAACAGGAAGGTAACTGTGATGGATGTATCAAAGAAATATGGTATGGAATACAGGCTACTACATGCAATTGCCAGAGGGCATTCCTGGTATGGTAATTGGGGTTATGAGTTTGGGTCAGGAAGTTATGCCCTCACACAAGATGCTTACAAGAGAGCAGTGGATGACCTTTCGAATATGCCTTTGTCAGCACTTCTGTTTCAAGGGAATAAATCCCGAACTCGCCTTCAGAACATTGTTGCTTTTTATCAATCCTTATCATGTTCGGAACTTTCAACGTTTAGAGATTTGTTTTCATTCCTCCTAAGACTAATTACTGACAGCCACAAGGCCTCAATGCCTAAAGCATCTAAAATGTCAAAATCTTCCACTAATGTATTGTGTGCGTGGACAAGAAATGATGTAGAGAAGTTGCAGCAAGGTATGATTAAAGTGCTCATGGCTGCAGCACCAGGTCCTAACTGGGTGAGTAGGCGTGCTCTTAAGGGTGTCATGTGCAAGGCAGGATCCCCTGAACTACTTGATTACTGCCTTAAACACTTGAGAGGGAAATTGGCACCCAATGGAAAGGTAGTTGAGGCACGTTCCAATCTGAATTCCAGTGATATCGAGTTCAGGTAAGGGAAAGGCAAATAAAATTTTGGTTTGGTTACTATCTTGTGTTTTTGCCACATCTTTGAAGCTAACATGTCTCGTTGCTATTATGGCAAACAGGCTTCAGACTCCTTGTTCTTTGCTCTACGACTCAAATTGCCCATCGGAAGAGCACATCAAGGGTGATCTAAGATATATGTTAGATTCTTTGCTCGACCCTGAAACCATGTCGGCATACAGGCCTTATGCAACAAGGGAACGCGTGATGGATTTGGCTACTAAACTTCTTGATTGCAAGCAATTTTTGAAAGACTACAAACCAAATGCTCACAATCCCTGCGCTATTTGTGTTTGGTGTCATTTAGAGCTTTCTAACCCTACTAAAGATGATCCAGTTCCACCGCCCGAGCTCATCATTTTACCTCTCAGTGCTACTGTCGGTGACCTTAAAACTGAAGCTACAAAAGTTTTTGAAGATGTATATGCCATGTTTAAGAGGCTTCAAATTGAGGACCTACCTGACTATGGTTCCGTAGAAGACAGCATAACCCTGAAATTGTTGATTGGCACAACTGGTTCAGTTCGAGTGCGAGGCAAATGTACATCAAGACATGGCCTTAATCGGTTTCGAATGGAGAGGGGAACAGAAAATTGGACAGTTGACTGTGTTTGTGGGGCCAAGGATGATGACGGTGAAAGAATGTTGGCTTGTGATAAATGCAGTGTTTGGCAACACACAAGGTGTGCTGGGATCGACAATGCCGATGCAATACCTTCAATGTTCATATGCATGAGATGTACAAAGTCCCTTCACAAGAAATCTTTAACCATTACTAATTCTGGAAAGGAAGCTAGAAATTTTTCTCAACAGCTCAACAGTTCTTGTAGGGGAAACTTGGGAAGTAATGAAGGTTCTCAAGTTACTACTACCTTGATAGTACGATGAATGTATGTAGTGCAATGTGTGTAAACAACGTAAATAGCTTAAAAAAGGGGAGACTGTTAATATAGGGCTTTTTTTTTCTCCCACCTTTTGTTGTACTGTATTGCTGTTTGTTCGACATATATATTAATGAAACCAAGAAAAATTCTATTTATTTGGGTAAAGAATCTTTTCTTAGACAAACTGGTAAAAATTGCAAAAAAAGAACTTTTTTCTTTACCTTTTTTCCGTCTCCCTGCTATAAGTGTCTTTGTGTGTTCCATTGGGTTCTCTTAACAATCCATCATGTCTTTGTGTTCTGGAAACAGAAAGGTGTCTAACAGTGTTGCACAAACTGGTATATTTTGTTACTACATCCTTGTACAAACTAAGCAATCTCTCCACATCGCCGACTGTTAGTTCACCAGCTTCGGCTTCCATGTAAGGATAGTTTGATCCACCTGAAACAAGAATGGGCATATCAAAGATCAAAAATTAGACATTTATTCGAGTATACATACAAGGATAAAGAACTCAATATGGAACCATGGATATCGAACTCACCATTAACGTTAGTTTGTGTTTTCACGTGCACCGGTGTTGATGGACCAGGATCCATCAGTTTTCCGAATATTGATCTCTTATCGATGGTGGTTACGGTTTCTTGTGGCACTCTATTAACCAACCTTGCCGCTTCCATACTCTCCATGAATTCACTTTCTTCAATAGAAAGTGATTTGGCGTTTAAGTCTACAATGAAAGACTTGGCTGAAACAAGATTTGTGAGATAGTAAGCAGCTTCTGAGACAAGTTTCGACTGCCTCCTGTATAACTGTATGAATTTGAGGTTGGAATGTAACTGTGGAGGATTGGCCTGTCCATGAGATTTAACTAGCTAACATCAGTGAGAAAGTGATAATTAAGTCTTCAAATCAACATAATAATCTACAACCAGCACCTTATGGTAGATTGGATTGAGTATGTAGCCAAAAAGAGAAACAAGTAAAGAATAATCCTAGGCCAAAGAAAGTAAAGCTTAATCCTAAAGCACATGCCAATGAAGTCCTAAATCCCGAATTGATGGATTTTCTTGTTCATCACAATGAAGAATCTGTGATCAAGTGATACAACCAAAACCCACTAATGTGCACACAAAAAGATAAAAAAGACGAGGAGCGACTGCTAGAGAAAAAATCGCAACCATCCACAAGAGGGATAAAAGATTTGTTTCCACAAAGAACTTGGGGGTATATAAATTGATGACACCAAGAAAAATAGAAGGTTAAGGAAATATGCAAATATGACAGACAAGGCATGATACTTCAATCATCTACCTTCCTTGGAATGAGGAACTAAAAAGATCAAGAATTTTCAGGATGTAAAACGCTTGGTGCATTTTCAAAAATGTAATCGAAGTTAAGACTAGAGAAAAATGACCATAAATTCTCAGAGATTTTATGATGAAATTGAAAACGAAATTGAATCCAGCATACATCAAACTTTGCAATAATGGGACTGGGATTGAAATGTGAGATAAGAATCCACAAATTGAGATGAGAATGATGATTCGCAGAATGGCTTATTACCAAGGAGAGCTTGCCTTGATCGTAACATATATAAGAACGGGAAGAAAATCATCAGCTCCTCCTGGAACATGATCTTCTGAAATTGAAGCATTGAGCAGTAAATTGTTGATAACCCTAGAACAATTTATGATACAAAGAAGCTTCTCGCGAGGGGCTTTGAAAGCATTGATCTTTTTTAATTCTTTCTCTGCAAGCTGAAAGACCGAAGGAAAAGTATTACCACTTATTAGGAGGAAGAATCATCACATAACTAATACCTAGGCAAACAGAATGAAAACGAAGACCAGAAATGAATGTTCCAATGCATTGACATGTTCAGCGAAAACATAAACAGAACAATACAATCATAATCAAACCAAGTCAAAAAGCAACCTAATCCTCCATTGATTGCCAAGATATGAAATTTTGTTTCGATGATTCTTCATGAGAGAAAGGACTGTGATGCAGATTTTAGAAAACCTGATGATGCAGAATGTAAGAAGATGATGTGTATTCCCTAACTCACATTTGATATCGTCCACAATCTATATTAACCCTTTCCCCAAATACAAGTAAGTTTCATAACTAGTTTAACTACATGTAAGCTTCTAAAACCACGGGTTAAGAGACTGGAATGAACCAATCTGAAAATAAAATCACAATATTTTGAGGATGTAAAAATTTGCAAACGCAAGTGAATCTTTTTGAACCATTTTGTCCCCTCCCACCCCAAGAAAAAAAACATAGAAAAAGATTTTGAGTAGATTAACTACTTTCTGTCACAATATCTAGACTCATTTCCTTTTTCAAAGGTTTTCTCTTTTAGAAAGTAAAAAGTAAGTTTTATATGATTTATTGCCTTTTGAGGAGAAAAGTATTAAACACTAGTCCATTCATGCAGTACATCTAGATGATGTCAATGTTATGAACCACTGATCATTTACTTGAAGCGATGAAGCATAAAATTGTGAACTTTTGAGGATGTAAAATTTTGCAAAAGCAAGTGAATCTTTTTTAACCAATTTGTCCCCCCCATAGAAAAAGATTGAATAGATTAACTACATTCTGTCACGGTATCTAGAATCATTTCTTTTTTCTAAGACTTTCTCTTTTAGAATGTAACAAAGTAAGCTTCATATAACAAAGTGAAAAATACTCCTAGAGTCATTCCTATATTGACAATTAACCAGATAACAGGTGAGCTGGGCTGAAAATAACTAGTCCCATCAAAATCCACATACAATGCTTTAACATTGCACTAAATAACCACATGTATTACTGTAAGCTAAGCATCAAATCAGTAGAACTAATCACTAAAAAAAATTCCCACAATTATTTAATAATGAGAAAAACAGACATACCAGCCATGCAGCTTCATTTTGAAGTGCAGATGGTATGTCCAAATGTTGAGGCCTCAAGAAGGTTTGCAATAAGGATATCTTCTCTGAGATCTCTGCATCAATCTTGACATCCTCAGGAGTGGAAGCAAAGGTCCGCGAATGTAATTTGGTCATCACATATTTCTCTAGACCCTGCAGTAATTAACACATATTTCTCAAAAAAAGATTGTCATTATTAAGTACGAAATAGTTAGGAGAAATAAAAGAAAAGTAATAGCAAGTGGAAGATGACCTCCAAGGCATTATCAGTTTCATCATCGGACGAGGATGCCCATAAAGGATGATCCCTTATAGCATCTTCCATTGTCTGGAAAAACTCCTGTATTCTTTTCCCATCGGTTTCAGGGTTTGACGCAGTATATGAAAACGATACAATGAAGCTGAAATCAACGGAAATCAGTAACTCAAAACCTATATCTATACATATATAAAACCTAAAGTAGCATTTGAGAAGTTGGATTTTAAAATTTGGACTTAAAAATAGCGTAAATTGAATGATAACTTACAAAGCATCCGTGATTATTTCTCAAATCTATAGATTTGATGCCTATTTAGCAATGAATTTGAAATTACTAAGGAATTTATGAATACTTTCCATCTCCATGTATTTCATTCTTACGATATATACATATCAAATCAAATCCAAATTCATAGTTTCAAACATAACAGAAATTCATTACAAAACCTTAAAAGCGAACTAAATTACTAAATTAAACAAAAAAATGGAGAGAAAAAAACCTCTTGATGGAGCGAACGAGATCGAGAGAAGCAGGGTTTCGCATTCGGTCGAGAAAAGAATCGAACGGCGAGGAGTGTGTGACGGTCTCCATTTCTTTTATTGAATGATATAAACAAAAATCTCAAATACTTGATTGAATTTGAATCACAAACGAATCAAAGTCGCCTTTAGAATCTGATAGATTCTGATGAAGAAATAGAAACTGAAATAAGAACGAAGCCATAGATAAACAGCGCCGAGAAATAGAAAAATCTTAAGTCAAAGTAGCAACCAATCAGTTTCACACCGAGTTAGTTTTTTATGTAATGTTGGACTGTTAGGTTTTTATCACGTGATGCGGTGATGCGGAGCACGCAGTCATAGTGCATAAAAAATTGCGGTCATTTCGCAAAACAATTTGTTTAGTTAAATTGTGCTATTGGTCCTTCTCCTATGGGGAAGTTGTGAATTTAATCTATGTACTTTAATTTAGTTTATTGTAGGCCTTGTACTTTTCGAATTGGTGAAAGTTAGTCCTTGTAATTTTTTAATTATAAAGTTTTAGTCCTTGTCCCAACGGTAGCAATTAAATCCTTTTGTTAAAATTTTCAATTAGTCACGTACTATGTGCATGTTCTTCAATTTGATCATTATTAGTCCATGTATTTGTCAAATTTTAAAATTTTAATTTTGACTTAATCATTCACATTTCAAATAACTAATTTTTTTGGGGGGTAATATTTAAAAATGGTAACTTGACATTACATTCAAGGAACATAGAGGGTAGATGGTGGCCTTGGCCCCCAAAATGGTGAAATTCTCTTGTAGCCCTTTCAAAATTAAAAAAATTATAAGTTAGTGTAATTGTAAGTTTACACTTTGGCTCCAAAAAATTTATGATTCATCTCTAACCTCAATTCAATTTTATGGCTTCGTGCTTAATTACATTACAAATGTGATAATATATATGTCATATTAAAGTTTAGAAATAGTGGCTAGATTTAATGAATTTAATAGTTATATTTTGGTTAGAATATAAATCTCAAAATTTGAAAACTACATTCTGCTATTGATTTTGTAAGTTGTGGTTCAATCCTTGTTTTAAATTTAGTCATTTTAGTCATTGTACTTTTCGAATTTTGAAATTTCAATTCGACCCAATTGGTGGTCGTTAAATGTATTAACTAAAATAATGTAACTTTTTCATGTGTATTATGTGAAAATAATAAGCCTATAAATAACATTTAACATGTGATAGTATGTTTGTTATGTAGTTTTTTAAATATCACAATTTAACTTAATCAATTCAACTATTGTCATTTTGGTCAAGACAAAAATTTCAAAATTTGAAAAAACAAGTTTAAAATGATTAAATTAAATTATAGAGACTAACAACAAAATATTGTGTTTTGACCATAAACCTATTATATGCCTCAAAATCTAAAGATTTCAGAATGAATTGGTGATCAAATCAATCAAATCATCAATTTTAATTTAATCGATCTAATTAATTTAATCAAATAAATCATTAAATAATGCATAAAAATAAAAATTAAATAGAGAAAACCCATTCATTTGTTGTTTTAATTGATTTTAAGTTCAATTTAATCGTTTCATAGATTAACTTATCTAACCTCTCTAATTGAATTTTCTGTCCAACCAGTCTCATCCGCAGATATGGTAGGAAGAATATTGCTTAAATCCATAAAGCCCATTTTAACCCGTGGCTAGCATTATTAAGATTACAACAACTCAAAATACAAAAATGACGAAACACTAAATGTTATTCAATATTTCTGTTCCTGCCAAAGGCAAGAGGAGTACACATCAAATACAGAAATTTTAGCTTAAAAAAGCAGTAGCACCAACATTTTATTGATCTTTCTAACTCACGGTGACATTTTCACAAACACTTTTATTGATTATATTAACCTCAGTGACATTTCCACAAACACTTGTTAACCAGCTACAGTTTACAAGGCGATAATGGAGGTCCACACAAACAATCATTTCCCACAAATGAAGAAACAGGAAATTTGTTCTTGGGAAGCTGCCCGCACAGATGGTTATAACTCACATTCAATTTATTGAACCCATTAATCGCCGCAGGAACCTTGCCGTACACCAAATTCCGTGATATATCCAACTCTTTCAGTGTTTTAACGATTCTCAATTTCCCCAAATCGAACTTCAACTTATTCCCGGCGGCCTTAAATTCCACCAAGAAATCCGTTCGATTCAATAAATCAACGGGGCTACCTGTTATCTCATTCTCCGATAAATCAATGTAGTCATAAAAGTAAGTTTCCGCTGGCTTCCAAGTGTCTAAGTTCATTTTAATCCCACACTTTGCTAGCTTGAGTGAATATATGATCGGAGATGAAGTGACCCATTTTGGGATTTCTTTGAGATGGAAGTTGTTATACGATAAATCCAGTGATTCAATGCCTTTCACATTCATTTGGGGAAATGGGTCGTTTAGAGAATTGTGAGAAAGGTCCAAGTTGAAAATTTTGGTTAAGTTTGAAAATGTTTTAGGTACTACCCCAGTGAATGAATTCCATGAAAGATCTAAAGTGTCCAATGCTTTGAACTTTCCGAGATAACTCGGTATTTGCCCTGACAGACGATTATGGCCCAACTCAAGGTACGCCAATTTCGGTGCCAAAGACAATATTGATTCTGGGATTTTCCCCGAAAATTCATTATGGGAAAGTCTAAGAATTCTAAGGTCGGTGAACGATTTGAAAATATCCGGAACGGTACCCATCAGCTTGTTTTGTTCTAAACTCAGGTAACTAAGGTTCCTAATCTGTTTAATCCCCGCCGGGAAATGACCGGAGAATTCATTTTTCCCAAAAACCAACTGAGTTAACTGAGTCAACTCAGAGATAGAACTCGGTATGGATCCAGTGAACCGATTCCCTTCAAGACTCAAGGCCCCAAGTTGTTTTAACTTACCAATATTCACAGGTAAGGATCCCGAAAGCTTACTGTTCTCAATGTAAACATATAAGAGTTTGGGTAACCCGAAAAGAAGATCCGGAAAAGGACCCGAAATATTCCTTAGGTTAACAAAGTAAATACCGTCTAGATTTTGGACTTTTACAAGGGAAGAAGAGATAGTACCCGTCAAGTAGCTGTCGGGTTTATCAACTTGCCCGTAAAGAGAAATAGTGGTGACCCGATTGTTTTCACGGCAATTTATACCCGCCCAATTACAACAATCCGTACCCGATTTCCATGAACTGAGCATGCCTGACGGGTCCTGAGTGATACCCGATTTGAAGGCTAAGAGGCCTTTTTCATCATCCACGTGGCAAGCGGCTGAAGTGATCTTGATGGAATGGACGGTCAGGATTGAAAGAATAATGAAAGGGGTCGTCCATGGTAGTGGAGGAGAAAGGTGGTTCTTCTTCTTCATGGTTTTGTGAGAAATGGAAGGGGATTTTGTGTTGTGTGTCGATTAAAAGAGGGCTTTATTATAAGTGTGGGTGTGTGGTTAAGGTGGCTAAGGACAGTAAATGAGGTGGGTCAATTCAAGGGTGTCGGCTAGTGTTGAAGGTCAAACCATGGGGCTGAAAGCTGGCTAAAAGTGGTGTATGGATTACATGTATTTGGATAATAGCCGAAAGAGGAGAACGACACGCATGCATATGTTATATATGCAAATTCAACTATGCGTACTTAACACGTAAATTTGTATATGATTTTGTATACAAATATCAAGTAGTGTTGGATGCAATAGTTAGCCATATTATATTTTTAAAAAGAAAATACAGGTTTAAATTTTAAAGATAATATTATTGGGAGAGTAATCACGAATCTCTTATATTGACTGCAATATGGACATGAAGAATATCAAAAAATAATAATGAGTGTGATTCCTTACGCGAAATTAAGAATCTGATGTTGGGCTTAAAATAAAGTTTTAAAATTTTTGAGGTTAAAAATAGTGTAGTCAATTCCACACTAGTTCTAGGTGTTTTAGACAGTGTGTACTGTTTCGGTAATAAATCGGTGTAATCAACTCTCTTTTTTGCACCAATTAAAATTTAGGCCCATACTAGTCGCACCAATCCGTTCCGTCCAATTCCAATTTCACCAATCGAAACGTTGTGCTTCGACTGGTGCATGAATAATATTAAAAAATAATATCATTTCTAACTTTTTACTATTCTAATAATAAATAATAAAGACTTTTACTAGAACATTGTGCATTGGCTCATGTATAAATATTTTGTATTTGAAATTTATTTAATATCATTTATTTGAATTTGTAATTATTTCTATATATGTATATTAATTTTTTTCAAAAATATCAATCAATCTGAAACGAGACATCAGTATAGTACACATCAATTTCTGTAGGAAAAATAGTATGTCTATTGATATGGTATTGACTATCTTAGCCAAAAACATTGAGTTGTCGTATAGTAATTGCTCAACACGTCCTTTAATCATGTGGTTGGGAGTTTGATCCCCACTTATGAGAATAGAGCATATTTCATTACCAACATTTTGCCTATTCGGAGAGCACTCATAACAAAAGGTTAATCATTATTATCAGTGGTGAACACCTTGATTACGACAATAAAAAGAATTTGGAGGTGAAAAACAAAATTAAAATTACTTAAAAAAATTAAATTGAATAATTTATTACTAAAATGGATTAAAACTTTTATTCTACCCCTTAGCCAGGGCCTTGCACCCCTTGGCCACGATTTTGTATGACTCGATATCAAAGAAAATACGCCAACAACAAATTTAATCATTGCTTTCTTATAGTATTAGCCTTTTAAAGTGTTTAGTTAAATCAAAGGAATTTGACGTTTGTGAAGTAAAGTTTTGAATTTAACTTTTATGAAAAAAGTAAAATAATGTTAGGAGAATTTATCTATTGAAACAATATTTGACTCAAATTAATTTTGAATTTTATCGGACCTTTCACGATTTTCAAATAACATAGGATTGTAAGAAAAATACGATATATATGAAACTTAATAATTAAATTAGGGTTCAATAATTAAATTAGGGTTCATTTAGGTTTGGTTTGGTTTTTATTGAATATTTTAATTTGTTTATGGTAAATTGGTTCAATTTTATTTACGATTTTCTCATATTAATTTTAGGTTTGAGTTTTAGACTTTACTTTGATAAAATTAATTTTTTATGTATTTCTAATCATTATTTGATAAAATTTAAACTATTTTCACAATTTTTAAAATATATATTTAAAGAAAACAATAATCTATAACTATTCTAGTGTTTTTAAAATTAATTTTCATATGATATTTTAAAATTATTCTCACTATTTTAAATATAAAATATTTATTTACAATATAAAAAATAAATTATAAATTACGTAAAAAATCAATACAAGTAATCAATTTTATCTTATAAACCAAAATATCATAAATACCACTCATATATATTGACTCTGGAATTTTCAATTTTGTCTCACCCTTAAGTTAAGCTGTCACATCACTAACATTAAAAGTTGGGTAGATAATAATTTCACGTTACTTTGAATAATTAAAGAATGTTAAAATTTGCTATTACTCCCTACGCTTTTTAAAATTGTGAATTTAATCTTTATACATTAATTTGGTCATTTTAATATTTTTATTTTTAAAAAATTAACATTTCAATCCTCACCAAACAGTAACTGTTAAATTCATTAAAGGTTTGATAAGCCAAACTTATTATCATATGTGTAATGTCATATTAGTTTATTGTTTTCACATATTACTCACTAAAAATCCAGTTAATGGATTAACGACTATCATTTGTATCAATATTGAAATCTCAAAATTTAAAAAGTGTAAGAACTTAGAATGATCCAATTACTATGGACTATATCTATAATTGTACGTATAGTACTGAAACTAATCATTGAATTTAACCAATCGAATTTAATAGTTATTATTTGGGTCAAAACTAGCATTTTAAAATTTGAAAAGTACAAAATTATAATTGATCAAGTAAAGTGCAGAGATTAACTCCATATTTTTTGTAAAATACGTGGACTATTTGTAGAATTTAACTTAAAAATAAAAGGTGAGTTCTATCGAAAGGAAAAAATAAAAAATGTGAAGAATATACATAAATATGAAGAATAAAAGGTAAAACCCTATCGCATGGTAATACATGTGAAAACCGAAGTTTAAAAATCACATATAAATAAATAATGAAACGTATGGTTTGAAACTAATTAACAATAACATATGATATATGCGTTATTAAAATGAAAAAATAGGTTAAATTATTTATCATTGTGTTGTCATAAATATTAAGTCAATGCCAAGTTAACTTGCGACACCAACTTAATTCAATACATTATTAATATATACAACTAATGAAGGTAATAACGTATCCATAATAAAATTAAAGTGTATTAAAATATATATAAAAAATTTTAGTTGAATGATAAGTTAAAAGTTTTATTAATGCAGTTGGTGTGGGTTCAATCTCATCATATGCATATTTTTATTTTTTTTAAGTGAAATGACTAAAATACATTCGAATAATATTACTTGTTTCAATTCCAGAATGACATTATTGTAACTTGGTTGAGGGTGAAATTGACTCAATCAGTAGCTTAAATAATAATATCAGTAGCGAAGTCAAAGGGGTTGGCAGGGGCCCCGACCCTCAAAAATTGAAAATTTTCCATTTAGGTCATTTTACAATTTATAAAATTTTAAATTAATAATGGTAAAATTTCAATTTAACCCCCCAAATGATAAAAAATTGGTTTAATCATTTAAAAATTATAAATATATAGACTATTAAATTGACAAAATCACATTTTACTATCATAAAAATATTCAATTTAATTCCTCCCTTAAAAAAATTTGTTGCCATTGCCCTTGAATAGTATAGATATACAACTGAATAAGTTAATAAAGTGTGCATAATAAAATTAAAATGTATAAAAATAAAAATAAAAACTTGAGTTGAATGGTAAATTAAAGTTATTATTAATGCAATTGGAATGAGTTTAAATCCTACTATATGCATATATTTATTGATTTTTTAAAGCGAAAAGCCTGAAATATTCTCGAATAATGTTACTTATTTTAATAATGGAAAGACATTCCGATAACTTCCTAACGAGTTGGTGATCCAATTAAGAATAACATCGACTTAATAGGTATCTTAAATAATAGTATAGATAACAATTTTTTTATGATTAGATAAATGAATTGAAAGTTAAATTTAATGGAATGGCCAATCTTGAAGGTAACTATTTGGACATTTAAAATTTAATTTTAAGATGACCCAAATAGGAACTCGCTAAAAATTTGAATGATAATTTTTTTAATTTTGTAATTCTCGTTAGGGATATTTTCAATTCTAATCACTTCACTATTAAAATGTATTTGATAACTAAACAAAATATTTTTTATTGGTATAATAATAAATTTAGTCACTAATATTTTACGCATTCTATCAAGATGATTCTATTTCTTAAAATTTAATACATTTCACCCTCAATGTTTACACATTATCAACTTGATCATTATTCTAAATATTAAAAAGTTTATAATTATAAAATATTGAAAAATTAATATTATAGAAATAAAACACTCAACCATTTTTATGAAACAAAATTAAATTACAAAACTATAAAATATTAAATAATAAAAGTAAAATATATAAAAATTAAAAAAAGTAAAAGTGGGGATGAAAAGAGGGTCACATTTTGCCATCATTATTTTTAAATTAAAATATTATTATTTTATTTTATTAAGATATTTTTATATGTGATGTCCCTAATATATTGACGACACCACCTTTTACTGTTTAAAACAATTCATCTTCATAAATAATGTGCTTTCTATTCCATTTTCATATTTTTTTGGGTATTATTAATGTAAACACCCTCCCCATTGTCACATGCTATTTAAACCGTCTTATTTTTTTTTCTTTTATAGAAAACTGTTTTATTCTCTCTCTTTTTTTAATGAAAAAGGCATTGCAATAACACTACTTAAAAAAACAACTAAGCTATCATTCTAACTCTACTGCTTAGAAGTAGTTCCAGTACTCTAGTGCTTGCTATTCGGAACCATTACAACTTTATTAAGCTTGGTATCAATCTGAGAATTTATTAAAGTCATTATAGAGTTCATTGAATCTAAGAAAGAGACCTTGGTGTTTTTAACAGTGTTAAAACGCTTGCCACAATTCTTAATGGTTTTATTAATAACCCGATCTTTCCTAATAACAGTACCTTTCCCAAATATCCCACATAATTTAGAAATTGAAATATCAAATTCAAAATTCGCCAGGTCACCAACCTCCAAAGAATCATTATCATTAATCCCAATATGATCCCTAAAAACCACCACCAAATTCTTCATAGGATCAAGCACATTTGAATTTAGAGTTAACTCCATTTCAATCAGACCTTCGAAAATTGGATTATAGTGAGAAGTGACATTTAGATGAGGACCTCCGGAAGAATTAGGCCTTTTATTCTTAATCTCACTACTATTGCTATTTTCCGATCAACCGTTTTAGTCTTTAGCAAAGACAGCGAATAACAACATAAATGACAACCTTAGCCAATAAATAATCAAATTAACAACCCCAAACGCCAATTTATCAACTCAGGCTCAGCTTATTATAAACGCACCGCACCACACCGCTCTTGCATTATTTTTTTCATTCAGTCCCTTTTTTTTCTTTTTCATTTCAAGAGATACAAAGGTACCTCTCTCTCGCTCTCAGTTTTCGTTTCTCCAATTTCCATCTCTTCTTTCCACTGCGGTTCCGTTTTCTTTTCTTTCGGTAAAGAGATCGTGATTTAATTTATTTTCCTTTTTTGTTTTTTGAATTTTTGATGTACACGCACTGTTCTCGTAGATCTGTTTTTTTTTTTTTGTATATTCTCACACGTATTCATTATATTGGTTTTGAGCTTTGATTCGAATTATTTTTCTTGGTTTTGCTATTTAAAGGCAACAGGCATTTGAATAATCAGCACGATGGTTTCCTTTGAAATGAGCGATCGAAAGAGTAAAGCTCTTACGTTGAACTTTTTTGTGCTTTAATGCTTCTTCCATTCAAATTAACGCTTTCTATGAATTTGTGATGATTTCTGTGAGAGTCCTGGTGATTTGGTACAAATTTCAATGTGTGATCTCTAGAAATTCTGTTCATATACATATAGCTAGACTTTGGTATTATATTCACTCTACCGAGTCTTATAGGTGTTTGTTAATACGTGTTTATAATTGCTTCTTAGTTAGAACTTTCTTTCAATTCATTTTATTTTACATTGAGGAAATTTAGGAATGATTTAAGCTTTGTGAGAAGCTTGTTAAAAGCAATCAAATATTATTTATTTTCCAAATCAATATTAATAGTAGATAGAAGTTGAAAAAAACGTAGCAGATATTATTGTAACTTATGTAGAGTTATTCAGACTCGAGAGCTGTTAAGAAATTTATGTTAGTGAAATATGAATATAATTTTGCTAGTTGACAACTTCCACTTACATTCGATTTGCTTATATAGTAGAAGGTTTTCAATTGATATGCACCCATCTTCCTTGGCTAAGTTTTAGTGCTCTCGTCCTTCTAATAAATGAGGCATTTCAATAGAGTGCGGTTCCAATTTTTCACTTTAATTTTGTATGTATCTTATTGGTGGTGAAGTTTGTCCACCATGCTTTCTTGGCAATGCTTACAGTGATATTGTTTGTGAAATGCAAAGTGATAAACCCTCTAGCATTTGGAAATGCTAATTAAATACTCTTTAGATTATGAAACTTTCCTAGGAATAATGGACAATTTAGTTTACTCTGTTATTTGAAATCTAATATTTTAGTTTAGAACTAAACCTGTTTGCTGAACAAATTATATGTTTGATTACATGGGTTATTGGGATTGAAAATGCTTGGAAGCAGGTAGAAGTGCTTTGGTGCTCTTAAATGTGATTTAGTTTGTCATTAATATTTTGAGAAAAAAAGTTGAATGAACAAACTTTGTGTTCATTTTATTCTATTAACGTTCATTGTATTAATATATGAAATTATGAAAAACAGAAATTGGGCTAGGATTAACGGGATTTGGTGTATTTTTCTCATTTATGGGAATTGTATTCTTTTTCGACAAGGGACTGCTTGCCATGGGAAATGTAAGCTCACTGTTATTATGTTTTTAACCTCTATTCCAAACTGTTTCATTTTCCCCTTCAATCATGTTTGAATAACACCTTTTTTATTTATTTTTTTTTAAAAATAGATCCTTTTCATATCAGGAGTGACCTTAACCATTGGCCTGAAATCCACTATGCAATTTTTCCTGAAGCGACAAAATTTTAAGGTCTCTCTCTCTCTTATACACACACGTGCTCGCATGTGCATCATACATTCATTGCTCATTTTCTTTACCATCTGTTGCTATTCAATGCAGGGAACAGTTTCGTTCTTTGTTGGCTTCTTTTTTGTTGTCATTGGGTGGCCTATCCTTGGCATGATATTGGAGGCATATGGATTTATTGTACTCTTCAGGTCTAAATGAAAATTTCCTTATCTTGATTCAATACAAATCCTTGGCTTCTGTTAACTTTTGAGCTTCTTGTTTACCATTCCTTCTTTTGTGTTTCCCCTTCTGCAGTGGCTTTTGGCCAACACTGGCAGTGTTTATACAGAGGATACCTATTCTTGGTTGGCTTTTCCAGCAACCATTTATCCGAACGGTATGTTTAGTTTGAAAGTCAAGTAATTTTCTTCATAACTTATAAACTGTCTGCTGGAACTGCATGCTTTTATTCTATTATTTTGTTTGCTCTTGGTTGGTTGTTTGCCTGATTTAAAATCTCCGCAAAATATTAAATACATCCTAAACCAGTTTTAAATTTTGAAACGCCAGGCAATGTGATCATCTGAGAGTATGAAAGAAAACCTATACACAATCTTATCCTGAGTTCACATTGATAACTATGACTAGCTCAAAGAAGTAAATTCCAGAAACCTTTTATTATGTATTCAATATATGAGTTACTGAATCAACATTTCTTCTATTTGCTGAAAGGAGGATGTTAAATATACCTTGTTTCAACATGACTGAGACTGGAATAGAAATTGGAATCATGAAATCGTATAACAAGAGCAGATTATTGGATTGGTTAATTCTCTAAAGCTTAATTGAATAATTTGTATACTGAGATGTTTGATTGTTTTAATCTTGCTTTTCATGGTAGTTCAGTTGCCATTTGCAAATATTAATACAATACGAACCATTGATTCCTGCTCTCTCTTTGGTGTTGGACAGTGATGGCATAAGAAAATGAGAGAACTTGTGAATATCTTCACAATATTGCCAGGTTCACATTTAGGTGCTCAGGCAAGGCACCTTAAGGCAGTGATGACTTAAACAAGTGATTGCTTTTGGAACCTGCCTAAGCAGATCACTAACTAAACTAGATTCATTTCTTTTTCTACTTTGGGTGAACTTAATATGTGACCTTATTTAGAAGCCTTTCATCGAGGTATGGAGGGTATTATTGTCTAGTGTTATTATTTGCCCCCAAAAAACCAGTGACAATCTATCAATTATTAGTGTTGTCAAAAGTATCCATTACCCTTGGTACTTATGCGGTTGTTCATTTCCCAGTTTACCTTTGCATTTCAGAAGTCCTTAGTATCTACAAGGTTTCTTTTAATCATAACATTAACCATGTTTATATTTGATTGTAGAATTATTATTATTATTTTATGTTTATGAGTGCCTCTTTGATATCAAAATATTAATAGACTCATTTTTAGAAATTTGCACCTCCCTTTACTTAGTTTGCCCAAGGCATCATTGTATACACATGGTGCCTCCACCTTTTTTTATTACTTTAGCATCCTTGGAGATGATCAAAAAGCCTATGCGGACGGATAAAGATGGTTTAGATTGTCACTAAAACCCAAACTTACCCTTTTTATTTTCCAACTTTTACCTTTTGTCTTCTTACAGAGAGCATTTCATACATGCATGTAAGAACTTTTCATGGAAAAAAAAACAGTGAAAGGAGAAAAGAAGAGTTGATGTTCATTATTATTGCAGTTCCTACGACTTAGAAGCCTGCAACATACTTTAATTGAACCTTCCATCACAGCATCTAGTTTCAGTTATACGAATATAGATCTTAAGTATTTACTGAAGACTTTGCTGGCACCACCAAATGGTGCCGGCGGAATGGATATAGACTAACAAGTGAAAGCTTTGTACACAATATGTAGTTTAATCGGCAATGTTCTGAAAATACGAGTCATCACTCGTCAGTCTATGGATAAAAACAATGATCAGTCTCTTTCCATAGATGCCTTTTTCCTTCCCATTGAGTGAGCTTAAAGTTTGTTGTGTTAGTTGCTCTAGTAATCAATGGATCATTATATCTTTATACTTTCGTATGAAAATCATGCGAGGTGATACGGATTTAGTTATCCTTTGTATGTATATCTGGTCATATGGAAATGTTTGAACCAACTTTTTTTTGTGCAGTGGTTAGACCGAAACCAGGGCAAGCGTGTACCTGTGTAATCCCCACATACAAGAGGAATTGGAACAAATGGTAGGGTAGTTCACTTGTAAGTCTTTGTAGAAAACTGCTTTGAAGAAGACTGATCTGTGTTTTTTTTCATGTCTTGTTGATACGGTGATGTCAAAATTCTTGTTATACGAGTTAGGGAATTTTTTTTTGATCAAAGAATAGAAAGAAAAAGAAAAGAAAAACAGAAGTAAATGCACTAATCCTTAGCAGTTTTGTGGGTTGTGACTTGTCTAACCAGTTTTTGATTTGCTGAACTAGAGATATGGAGAGAAGAGTTGGGTTGAGTTGACCATTTAAGATCATATGTTTTAATTGATGACGGGTTCGGATTCTTTCGTTTTTTTTTAGTTTTCAATACATCTTTAATCATTATTTTCATATAATTAAAGAGTTCGATTTTACAAAATGTGAATGCTAATGAAAAATGTAAAGAAAAAGTAATGGAGTAGATCTCAAAAGGAATACGAGTGTAGTAAAGAAAATAGTGTAGGAGTTAATATTTGTATTTAGTTTAAAAGAAATATGGAGTTCATTAAGTTTTATTTTGCTTGTCTTTAGTATTACTTATTATTTTATTTTATATATTATTTATATTGCTTAATTCGAATTATTGTAAAATCAAATGTATTTTTTAGAGTTTACAAACTAAAATATAGTACAACCACCCACCCATGTCTGTTTGAGCAATTATAAGAAGTACAAATAGAATGAAAGAAAATTGATTTATTGGATTAAAATTCACATATTCATGAATGACAATTGTGCATGACAAAATATAAAGTATTTAAGTTTGATTATCAATCTTTTTATGAACTTGTATCATGCTTTAAAATAACTAATGCGCCCTTTTAATTTTTTAAATAACAACACACTATCACCTCTTGTAATTAATTAGTGTGTAATTTTAAAAAATTAATTGATTTAATAATTTTAGAAAGGATATTATTAGAAAGTTAGGAATTTTGAAAACATACTACTATCTCATGTAATTAAAGAGTATGCAATTTAAAATAATAATTAGTGTAATAATCTAAAAGATAATATTATTTGACACGAATTTTAAAATAAAATTCATAAATGATACGAAAATATTAAAATAATTTTGAACATACCCAGAAAAAAATATTTAATAGATAAATATTAAAATAAAGGTCATAATATCTATAATATAATAATTAATTATTTGATAGATAAACGTGTATTATTTTGTGAAATGTCTTTTTAATGAAAGAGAAAACTCCTATAACTACAATAGTTTTCTTTCCATGAATGGATATTCATTTTCTAAAATGATATATTTATCAAACGTATTGTTTTATAAAATTACATACTAAAATTTACAAAATCATTTGGTGTTTTACTTTATAAATTAAAATTAACTAAATTTTTTAAATGATAATATTCTATGAAATATAAGTAAAATAAAACAAATATGATATGTAATATTATAAAGATAAGATATTTGTAAAAGCTTAAATGTATGGTTATTTAAGAACTGAGGTTGAATCTTGGAGACATGAAGTATATAAAGTTATAAATAAAATAAAATATAATAATTAAAAATAATAGTAGAAGAAATGAAGAGGAAGAAATAAGTTATTCGAATATGTGTTATAAATGATTTAAAGGTTAAAATATGCCTTAAGTGGTTGTACTATTTGTACATTTGAAATTTAGTCCTTCTACTTTTAATTCAAGTCCAAAACGTTAAAATTCTTTTGTTAAATTCTAGTTCAATGCAATGTCAAAATTTTTATTACATGGCTACTAAGTAGTTATTTTTTGTTCCAAGATGTCACACCAGTAAATTTAACGGAGAATTTTAACAATATTCACAATTGGACTAGAATTTTGAATCTAAAAAATAAAGAGGCTAAATTCCTTGAAATAAAAGTAGAGGGACTAAAATTCAATATATAAAGAGTACACGGACTTGGAGTATATTTTATCCTAATCTAATTTGTGATTGTATTTATAATATGATTATAACTTACAAAATGGTAAAACAATTATTCCAGTCCCTTTCAGTTTTGATGTTGAGCAAATTGGTCCATCTAAAAAATAACAACTTAATCCTTGTCAATTTTGAAAGAGAGCAACTAAGCATAGTTAATCACAACATTAATGTTTTCATCAATTATGCATAAATTTGATTGGTATAATAAATTTAGCCATCGATATTTATATATTATGCATAAATGTTGATTAAATATGTAAATATTGTTAGTTAAATTTATTAAATCATGATCAAATTTGCAAAATGTGTAAATGTAGCAAGCTAAAATTGTTACGATGCCAAAAAAGAGAGAGCATAATTGACAGAAAAATATTAACGTTGTGATTAATTGTTCTTAGTTGTTTACTTTCAAAATTGATATAGATTAAATTGCTCGATTTCTTAGAGATTAATTTGCTCAATATCAAAATTGAGAGGAATCAAAAATGTATTTTTACCAAAAATATCTATAACAATATAGAAAGTATAATTCAACGAACTCTAAAGGGGATACTATAATTTTTTGCCCATGAACTTGGCAACTAGATCTATTTTGGTCATTGAACTTAGCAACTAGATCCATTTTGATCTTTGAACAAGATTGGACTGAATGGATCTAGAACTGATCAATATAATGGTCTGAACAAAGGGTTGAACTGGTTGACTCGAAAACTGCTTGAAATTGGTAAAATAAAAAAATAGAGACAAAAAATTAATAGTTGAACATGTTGAATCGGTGTTATATTTTTAGATTTTTATGAATTTTTAATTAATTATTTAATTATTATTGGTCCGACGGTCGAACCAGTCAAATCGATTGAATCGGGAACTAATGGCCTAACTTGTTCAACCACCAATTCAATTATTAAATCACTGAATATGACACTCTGAAATTGTATCACATCATATCCATAACCCTGAGAATTAATATAAAATTTTTAACTTTTTAAGTGATGATATTGGAATTTTATATCTTTCAAGTTTAGGGACCATAAAGGACCTAATTGTCAAGTTTAAGTGTCAAAATGGACAAAAAAAAGTACAGACACCAAAGTGAACTTAATTGCTAAGTTAAGGGACCAAAAATTATATTATCCCGGGAAAAAACCGCGCCAACGTGAAGAAAGCAGCGAAATTATACATGAAGAAGAAAAATAAGAACACAGAGCAGAGTCGGTGTGAAAGGAAAAAAAAACAGAAAACAGAAAACAGAGAGAGAGAGAGAGAGAGAGAGAGAGAGAGAGAGAGAGAGAGAGAGAGTGGGATTGCTTTGATCCAAACAATAAACAAAGCAATATTCCCTTTCCTGTCTTTCTTTCCTTCGTTCTTTCATATCCCATTATTTCTTTCATTTTTCCCCTTAATTTTTTCCTTTTTTTTTGTAAAACAAAATATAACACCCAAAGAAACAAAAATGTCGATCAATATGAAAACTTTGACCCAAGCCTTCGCCAAAACAGCTGCCGTCATCGAGAAAACCGTACACACAACCGTGCAATCAGCCGTACAAGAGGTTACAGGACCCAAGGCTCTTCAAGATTACGAGCTTCTCCACCAGATAGGTTCCGCCGGTCCTGGCCTTGCATGGAAGTTGTATTCCGCCAAGGCGCGTGACGGGACGCATCCCCATCAGTATCCCACGGTTTGCGTGTGGGTTTTGGACAAGAAGGCGATGTCTAAGGCGCGAGCGTGCGCGGGGTTGTCTAAGGCGGTGGAGGATTCGTTTTTTAATTTGATACGGGCGGATGCGGTGAGGTTGGTGAGGCTGAGGCATCCCGGAGTGGTCCATGTTGTACAGGCTTTGGATGAGAATAAGAATGCCATGGCTATGGTTACGGAACCTTTGTTTGCATCGGTGGCTAATGCGCTTGGGAATGTTGATAATGTTGCCAAGGTTCCTAAGGAACTCAAAGAGATCGTATGTGCTTTACTGTCTCTTTTTTCATTATTGAATTTGATTATTGCTTAGTTTCGATTTTCGAATTACTCCAATGCTGGGTATCATTGATTGAATCTTAAATGGTTATATAGTTGTTGAGAGGGCCAACTCATTGGGAAAAGTCTTTCAGTGTCGTCTGTTGGCTGCCGGCCAAACCCAAGAAAGGTAGGTATTGTTGTGTTCCATGTAATAGCCTTGAAGGGTTCACGGAGGGGGGCCGTCCCGGTTGGTGGAGATACGAACTGTACCTCTCACGGTAGAGGTGTCAGTATAGTGTGTAATATCAATTTTCAAATTACTCCCATACTTATATAGTTTATCCAAATCTGCGAATCTATCTAGAAACCAATTTGTGTCCTTCTAAGTAGTACTGTGAATGTCTTTTTTAAGCATTGTAGTTCTCCAGGATCAGTTTCATGCATGATGGAATGGGAGTCACCTTATCCAATTTAGTATAGGAAGCATGGACAAGGGAACACATGAATTTCTACAATTTAGTACACGGTAGGGTAGGACATGCAATGAAAGATATTATATAATAACAATGTAAAACTGACACTTCCAATAAATAATAACATGCAAAGCAGTTTTGTGTACAAGGTGCTAGAACCCTTATATTGTCTCAGGTGCAAGGTGCAAAAATATGTTCGACTGAGTAAAGTATAGTGCAATGCATGTGTGTTTTTGTATGTCTCTCTCTCTCTCTCTATATATATATATGTATATAAACTTAGAATATTATAACTTTATCTGCAAAACATGCAAAACATTTTTAGTCTATATGCTTGATTTTCTTATGATCCACTTGTTGTTGAATACTCTCAAATCTCAAGAAGTGGAGAATTTGGCATTATCCCTTTCTTACTAGTAAATGTACATCTAATGAAAATTGAAAGATAAAAGATAAAAGAAATTAAAGAGAACCTTAAAAACTTGATAGTATCCATGTTTTAAGATTCATTTTGAATTTAAAAACTAGAACCTTAGAAAACACATCTCTTGTCCCTGTGTGGACCATGTTAGTTCTTCCTAAGATGGAAAATGTTCACTTGCAAAGTTGTTTCAATTTCAATGATGATTCAGCATTGAGGAAAGGTATATATGGCACTAAAATTTGGTGTTTAACCTAAGGCTTAAATGGCAAGTTATTATAACTAAAATATCTTTTTGGCCATGCTCAATGCCTTGTTGCCTCAGCTTCAATGCATCTAACAGTATGTTGGAAACTTAAAATGTGGAAGTGAGTAGATAGATTGGGTGGAGTGATTACTAGAGTGGAGCTGAGTAGTAAAAACAATATTTACCATTTCTAAGAGTGGAGAGAAGAGAAGGTTAAAATTGTATGTTTATGGGCTATAACTTCATTCTGAGAATTATTAAAATGCATTTTGAATGGCTTAAAGGGAAAACACAATCTTAAATCATTTAAGTGTAATGCTTTTGAATCCTTTTAATTTTGGTGAATTTAAAGTGAGGTTTTGCAGTGGTTAGCTTCACCGCCGAACAATATCCTCTCCCCTTTAAGAAAAATTTTCCAAATGCCAAATATGATAAAGGCAAACTTTTACTACTTTTACTATACTCTCCTCCACTTCCCTTTACATGAAGATATTGCAAGAGTTATTGCTACTTTGGAAAATTGACTCATGCCTTTCTTTTCAACATTGGATATGAATGTCTCTTATATTTGACATGTCATTATATCAGAAGAAGTTGTTGAAGATTCACTTGGAATGCTTAGTGCTTAAATCATACACCACTAGATTATGTCTTTATCATATAATTTATAATTATAGCAAATTTAAATGGTCTTTCTCCTTCTCAGGAAATGGGTTTGGTGGAAGTCAAACATGGTTTGCTTCAGATTGCAGAATGCTTGAATTTTCTTCATAACAATGCACGTATTGTTCATCGGGCTATATCACCTGAGGTTACATTTTTACCTTTTTCTTAAGATTGTTTTCCTAATTTCTACGAATACGATCACCGAATAGTGATAATGTTTCGAAATCTTTGTTTCTTGTTTCTGCTTAATTGTTTTGATGTGCTGTTATCATGAACTAATGATTCTGTAGAATCTGTGCAGTGTTTTTATCCTACTTATTCCTTTTGATTTTTACGGAAGTTTTAACTGTTTTGTTTTAGTAGAGGCTTAGGCCTACAATTCCTTGGTACATTTTCTATTTGCTTCTTTTCACAATTTTCTTGATTGTTGAGAAAAGATTAATTATGTGCCTTTGGAGCTGCAATATTGATCATTGAGGGTAGGAAACATAACCACCGTATAGGTGTCTGACGACTGAGTTTGTTCTTTGCAGAATGTCCTGATTACGTCAAGTGGAGCCTGGAAGTTTGGTGGGTTTGGTTTTGCTACCTCAACGGATAAAGCCTCTGGTGATTGTGCTAATGTGCAGGCCTTCCATTATGGCGTAAGTGAAACTTTGGTATTTTAAAGGTTTAGCTCAAGTGGTAACGGTGGCTGGATTTTGAGAAAAGGAAGGCAAGCCAAAGAAAAAGCCAGTGTGTTTTACATATCAATTCAATTCCTTGACCCAACTGAAATCAAACATGAAACAAGGGAAACAAATATATGAAGAGAAACCCATTTTCTTTGGCTATGTTGCTTTGTCTCTTTATTTTTTCTTGAAATATCCATGCTCAAGACATATTTGGTAGGCATGGGCACGGAGGTTTGACTGTTGAAATATAGGGATAAACATGGAAAATTTTGATGATCCATGTCAGGCAAATGTGCATATCTGACACATCCTCAAATAGAAGTTACATAGTCCGTTTTACTATTGATAATTTATTTAATGTTATGACATCAGCATGTTATGTGTGTTTTTATGTTCTAATATGACATGTCATAGATGCAGTATAAGGTCGGACATGTTTGTCTTATTTATTGCAGTTTGTGCTTTTAGAATGCCATTTTAACTCCATTCTTTAACCACCTTATTGGCTTTGGTGTCAATGCTTCAATTCTAAGTCAATTTCTTTCTACTTTTTTAGGCTTTGGTTTCTTTTGGATTTTTTTTTTCATTTTTTGACTTGTTGGCCACTAGTGTTTTCTTTGCAAATATTCATTTTTATCAAGTACTTGATCCTGATTGATGGATTTACCATGTTTGCAATAATGATACATTTGTAGCTATCACATTCTGATAATATGATTTTATATGGTCTGTTCAGGAATATGATACTGAAGATTCTGTGATGCCTCTTCAGCCATCATTGAATTACACTGCACCTGAACTGGTTTGTAGTAAAGCATCTTCAGCTGGATGTTCTTCTGACATTTTCAGTTTTGGATGCCTTGCCTACCATTTAATTGCTCGAAAGCCTTTGTTCGCCTGCCACAACAATGTCAAAACGGTACTTACTAATTTAAAGTTTTATCCTTTGACATAGCCTAATATTAATCCAGTTCTGTTTTCTTTAAACATTAGTATCTGGAAAGGGGTTCTCTCTCATTTTGAGTGCCTGTTACCCTTTTTGCTTATGATAGAAAAAGAATTTCATTAGAGCAACTCAAATCAGGGTTACAAAATGAAGCTAGGAGAGATTTTACCAGTGTAAAATCGAGGGAGAGAGAAAAAGAGGAAGAAAGAAGAGAAAGAAGACAGCCTTGCTGTCACTGCTTTGGCTGTAATCAGCCGGGAAAAAGAAGAAAAAAAGAGAGTAAAGAGAAAAAGGGTTTTTTGAAAGAATTTCTTGTGTATATACATTATGCTACATAACATATTTATACTAGTACCCAGATATACAAAGAAGGAAAGATATTTCAATTAATGCTAATTAATCCCTAGAATTATGCACAATAAATCTAAAGATACTAATATTACCATAACAACCAATTGTCCTACATCACATGTAAGTTTAGCTAAAATGAGCAAAGATGTTAGTACTTCCCTAACATGAGAGAACTGACAACTACACTCAAAAGATAAATCCAAGATGTGTGAAATGAATAACCTCATTACCAAATGTGTCAAAAATTTTAACTTTGACTTCTTATTATTTTAAGTTTTTAAATATATTTTTTAGAAACTTTAACTAATTAAAATGTTTAAAACAATAGTGGTCAAAGTTTAAAAAATTGACCAAAAGAATGTCAACCATTACAGTTTAATGGGAGGGGATAGTGAGAGTACAAAATGTTTCTCAAATCTTAAGTTATTTTTTTAACTCATTGAGATGACTTTTTTAAAAGTGCAATCTTTTGTGTGAAGTCCATATGATCATCTACTTGAGGTAAAGTTGATTGGTGACTGGTCAAATTTTTTTGATGACCTTTTGCCATAACGAATCAAGAGTTGTGTCATCCATTGCCGCTTGAAGTATCTGATAAAACAGAACTGTTGTACTTCAAGATCTGGGTTTAGAATGATAAAGCTTTCTGGAAATGCACTTACAATCCATCTTTTATCTCGGCCTCAGGTTACTCCCATATTATATTTTTGTGTTTCCTGGTTTCTTGATGATGGCTAAAGAAGCAAATCACAAAATAACCATTTTGTACCAACTTTAGGCAAACTGTAAAGCTAATCTCGGGCCTTAAACAGGTGATACTGAGCAGTTTTGACATAAGGGTCAAGACATAAGACTAGACAGTTTTGACATAAGACTAGACAGTTTTGACACCCATCATAGTACACTTCGCCACATGTATGGCTTTGCAGTGATTTTGGCAATGAAAAAGCTTTTTTCTACTGCATTTGTTCCTTAATGCAAATTAGAGAAGTATGTGTCTCAAAGAGGCAAAGACTGTCTTAGAAACTCTGGAATTCAACAAATTCAAATAAACATGTTGAAGGACTTCTTTGCAGCATACTTGACTTTCATTATGCTTTCTTTTTCTCTATTTTTCTTTTTAAGTTTTGTGTATAAAAAACAATAAAGTTAACATATGCATATTTCAGCTTCACCTCTTAAAACTTCTTTTAAATCTGTTTTAAAGTAGCAGTTATTGAGTATTGCCTTTCTTTCCTGCAGTATATGAATACGTTGACATACTTACCCAATGAAGCCTTCTCCTCTATTCCACAAGAATTAATCCATGACTTACAGAGGATGCTTTCTGCAAATGAATCTGTCAGGCCATCAGCACTGGATTTTACTGGTAACAAGGGGAACCTTATAGACCCTGCAATTTTGTTTTGGTCCTCCAAAACAAGAAAAAGGGGGAAAGCATTTTCGAATAGATGAGTTTGTTTCCCGTATGCAAGTATATTTTAAGGGAATGTTTTGAGTTTTGATAATCTCTCTACTTTGAGTTTTGCTGCATTAAAATTGCTGTGAAAAGTAAAATATGAACTTCCTCTTAAATGGCAATGGGACTGTTTTTATGTAGTATTCATAGTGTTCGTGCTTTTAATGAAAGACTTGGTCCATCATTATCAAAACTCAATTTTTAATTTTGATTATGTGTAGTTAAACTAAAGCAAATGGCATGAATTATCCTATGAGTCCCCCGTGGTTATTACTAAACTGGCATTTAAACACTACTATTTGGATTACTTTGATTATTATAAATTTTCTTCATTGCATTCGCAGGTTCTCCTTTTCTCCGGGATGACACTAGGTTGCGTGCTCTTCGCTTCCTTGACCACTTGCTAGTATGTGTTTGAATTTTTGGTCGTCTCACACATGATCATTAAACTCAGTCATCTAGAAGTAACTTGCTTGAAATATGTGCAAGGAAAAAGTCTAAATTCGTGGGTTAAATTTTGTTTCCTTGCAGGAAAAGGATAACATGCAGAAATCTGAGTTTTTAAAAGCTTTATCTGACATGTGGAAAGATTTTGACCCCCGTGTGTTGCGATATAAGGTTTGAGATTTTATTTTGCCTCTCTAAGTGCAGCTTTCCTAATTTTTCTTAGCTTGTAATACAAATTTGAATTTTAAGAACCATTTTAGTTATTAGGCATGGGTCTGTCTTTAAAAATATTTGGGAAACTAAATAAAGAGATATTGGAAACCGGACTTGTTCTTGATTTTGTGAAGTGATATTCATATGTGCATTTGATATTCTTCAAGATCTTCAAGTGTCATCTTTCTCCCTTATTTGTTACTTTTGCCGGTTCACCACACTGAATGAGTAGATGTTAATGGTTCAGTTGCTTTATCTATTGCATTTTGCAGACAAAATCAAGTCAAGTGAATAAGATTTTCTAAATGCAGGTACTTCCACCTCTTTGTGCAGAACTAAGGAATTTGGTTATGCAGCCATTGATTTTGCCGATGGTTCTCATGATTGCAGAGTCACAGGTACTTGTTTTGCTCGTTGTCAGGTTTTTGAGTATCAAGAGCATGCAATTTTGTTTATTTACAATTGCAATTCTAAAAGAAACTGCTTGAGGATTGTTTTGACATGTTGATAAAGTTATTGTCTCAATTTATCTCTTGTTCTCTTTTAACAAATTGTGAATAGTGTGATAAATCCCCGTTAATATATTCAAACTTTTCTATCTTGTTTGAGCAATGAGCTGATGGCTTCAAATGTATTGCAGGATAAAAATGATTTCAAGTTAGTTACTTCACCCGTTCTTATGCCTGTTCTGAGCAATGCTGCAGGAGAGGCCATGTTGTTGCTGTTGAAGAACGCAGAGCTTATTATCAACAAGGTAACTAAAGGTAACCAAAGTAGGTGCTCGCTGAGAGAATGCTCTCACTGAAAGATTCATAAGAAAACAAAGAAAATTGAACCCAAAAAGGAAAAAGATTGCTGAGTCACACATAAGGTTCATTGTAGCAGACTCTTAAATGGTGTTATCCTATCTTTTTTAGGTTTCGTGTGGTCTTATATTAAAGTTGAGCCCCTCCGCATATGTCAAATGGTTCTAGGTTTTATGCTTAATATTGCTTGAAGTTTTCTTATAATATAATTTTATATCTCAATTCAAAAAGTACATTGATTTATATAGACTTCAAGCATCCTTATCCTAGAAGAAAGAGAAGCTTAACTTTAATTCGAACTACTAGATATAAAACTAAAAACTTAATACAAAACATAATAGGATAAGGAAAACCGAAACCAAGATCCAATACCCTAAAATAAATTCCAAATAAAACTATTGTACTTCAAAATTACAACTAAGCTTATATATACAAATTAATAAAATAAAATATAGTAGTTCAATAGATCAAATATCTTTCCATCCTTCCTCATCCACCCCTCTCAAAAAGGAAAAAGATTTCTTCTTGTTTTGTGTACTTTGTTTAAGCTTTACTAACATTACGAAGTCTTCTTGTCTCTATTGGTTTAATTACTAATAAATACTAAACAGTATGAGACACTACTCCTGATAATATCATCGTACAAAATTTCTTGAAACATTGCAGAATAATTTCCAAATCTATCATAATCTTTAGCTAAAGGGCATACCAGCTCATGTAATATGCGTAGAGTTCTATGGTTTGCCATCTTTTTACTCTTATTAGCTAGTAGGTCAATAAAATCTGTTCAAATGTTGAGAAAATCATGTAAAAGAAGCTTGCTGTTGTAAGTTATTTCAGATATGCTTTTCAATTTCATTGGGCTGACGTGTTACATATGAATACTGAAAAAGACAACTTTATGGAATGGCAATGTTTTGTTACCTATTTTTTTAGAGGCTTGTTTACATCATTTGATTATAGTTGTTCTGATAACTGTAGACAAGCTCGGAGCACCTAGAATCCCATTTACTTCCCATGTTTGTTCGAGCTTATGATGACAGTGATTCTCGTATACAAGAGGAAGTTTTGAGAAAATCTGCATTCTTTGCCAAGCAACTTGATCTGCAGGTGATTCTCATATACAAGAGGAAGTTTTTTTCGCCATTTTTCTCTGTATTTTTTTGTGTGTAATAATACTTATCGTAAATAAATTCTACCCGTTAGAAGAGAATCAGAGATGTTGCCAAATTCTTTCTGTATCAGATGTTATTGCTTGTTATTATTGGTTATTGGGTTAAAAAAGGGGTAAAAGTCATTTGTATCTTTGATTTTCGGATGATTTTACATATTCTACTAGGATGTATGGATTTGAAAATGAATCAAATGTGAAGTATGGATTTGATCCTTCGTTGGCAGTTTCCTTGAATAATACTGTTAATTATAGATTCGACACTATGATATCAAACAGCTTGCATGTTTCATCTGTATCTTCTAGTTTTTATTTTATCTTATTTTTTTTTTCATTTTAAATTCCTGATGATATTGCTTATCTTAAGCTTCTAACTTTATTTTTCAAATTGTACTTTTATTCCCTTCAGCTTGTGAAACAAGCCATTCTGCCTCGTATTCATGGCTTAGCTCTTAAAACAACAGTTGCCGCGGTATGCATGCTTCTTTTCTTTGTTATTAACTTAATATTTAATATATAGTCATGATTTATTATATGTAATGATATGACCAAACATTGCTATTTCGTATCATCCATCAAACACGTGCTATCTTTGTAAATGAGTGAAGTAACAGACCCATCTGTTTCTCAAAGTTTGCGGAACTGGGGGCCTTTTTAAAAAAAGAAATTAATATTATATTAAGTTGCCTTTTAATGAACATAGCTAATCCATTTTTATTAAGTTCAGTTACTCATTCTAGCCTCTTAATTGCTTTATTTGAGCAGGTTAGAGTCAATGCTTTGCTATGCTTGGGAGATTTAGTTCACACACTTGATAAAGGTTCTGTCCAGGATGTCTTGCAAACTATTCAACAATGCACGGCTGTTGATCGTTCTGCCCCTACTCTTTTGTGTTCCCTGGGGGTTTCAAACTCAGTTCTCAAGAAGGTAACGATGGATTCTTTTTTGGTTTCTAATTTGTTCGGAAATTCCTAGCGACTTGCAGCTCATTATTTGTCTTTGCCGTTCATCTTCGTCAGTATGGAGTTGAGTTCACCGCAGAGCATGTCCTCCCTTTACTCACACCTCTTCTCACTGCCCAACAGTTGAATGTTCAGCAGTTTACCAAATATATGCTCTTTGTCAAAGATGTTCTCAGGTGGTTGGTTATTGTTGTGCTTGTTGAATTCCCTAGGAACCCATTTATCCTCGTTTTAGTTCTTCTCGCTCCCCTGTTATTGGTTTACCCGTCTCTTATGAAGATGTGATTTATAATTTTGTTTTAACTCAGAAAGATAGAAGAAAAGCGGGGTGTTATTTCGACTGATTCTGGAACTCCAGATGTAAAACATGCTGTCACTGCCAATGGGCTTCAGTCTCAAGTGTTGAGCAATTCAAGTGGAACTGTGGCTCCGGCAAAAAGCAGCCCAGCGTGGGATGAAGCCTGGGGCTCTGCCCACAGAGGAGCTGCCAATGCCACTGCCACTACCACTGCAGATGGGATTCAGTCTCAAGCTTTGAGCAACGCAAGTGGAACTGTGGCTCTGGCAAAAAGCAGCCCAGCATGGGATGAAGAGTGGGGCTCTGCCAACAGAGGAGCTGCCACTACCACTGCAGATGGGATTCAGTCTCAAGCCTTGAGCAACGCAAGTGGAACTGTGGCTCCTGCAAAAAGCAACCCAGAATGGGATGAAGAGTGGGGCTCTACCTCCAGCAGAGCTTCCAATGCCACTACCACTACCGCCGCAGATGGGCTTCAGTCTCAAGCCTTGAGCAACACAAGTGGAACTGTGGCTCTAGCAAAAAGCAGCCCAGCATGGGATGAAAACTGGGGCTCTACCACCAGCAGAGCTGCTATTGCCAATGCCACTACCACTGGAGATGGGCTTCGGTCTCAAGCCTTCAGCAATGCAAGTGGAACCGTGGCACCAGCGAAAAGCAGCTCATCATGGGATGAAGACAGGGGCTCTACCAACAGAGGAGCTGCCAATGCCACTGCAGGTGGGGTTCAGTCTCAAGCCTTGAGCAATGCAAGTGAAACTGCGGCTCCAGCAAAAAGCTGCTCAGCATGGGGTGAAGACGGAGACTCTACCAACCGAGGAGCTGCCACTGCCACTGCCCACCAGCCTTCAAAAGCCAACTTATCTATTCACTCTAATTTGGGGGATAAATCAAGTGAACCAACACCTTGGCAATCTCATTCTCCCATTATGTCCGCTATGTCTAGCCAGCAAATGCATGCGTCTTGCCCTGCAGTTGACACCGAGTGGCCTCCTGCTTCATCAAGCAATGGAACATCATCCCCATCAAATTTCGATGATTTAGATCCTTTTGCAAACTGGCCTCCACGACCTAGTGCCTCGAACAGTTCTGGGACCTTGAACAATGGCACAACCATGGAACAGGCCACTAACAAGTCTGGATCCAGTTCCATCACAAGTATCACAAACAACATGAACTACCACACTGACAACAGCAATTGGTCCTTCACCAACAACCAAAACTCAGGGCAGATATCACATCCTAATCACAGAAATCCCACGATAAATGCAACAATCCCGAACAATGGGAATCTCCAGAGCTCTATGGGATTCTTGAAACAGAACCAGGGGATTTCAGTTCCGGTCAGTTCGAACAATAATCAGAAACCAGCAGATCTTGGTTCTACATTTGGTTCTAGCAAGTCAGCTCCAAGACTTGCACCGCCACCCTCAACTGCGGTCAGTAGAGGAGCAAATTCAGCCTCAAGGGCTACTCATGCCACACCTACATCCCAACAGCCTTCTCTTTTGGATTTATTTTGATAGGTGAGGGATTTGGTGTTGTTAAAGCAAACACAAAGAAGTCATTCTTTTGAATGTGGTTTACATATGGCTAAAATCCCACGTTGTACAGCAGACCTTTGGCCCTGAAACTAAATTTATTCATCATTGTTGATGCCATTGTTTTGTAGTTGTTATGGGCTTGTTTGAAGAGGGGGCACCCATTTTGTTATAATTTGTTTGCGTGTTAACTCTATTATTTCTTGATATATGTTTTTTCAAATATACTGTTCAAACATCTACCTGGTTTAATTGGTAATCATGTACTAAATCGTTTACAGCTAATTTTGTATACCGTAAAAACGAGTAGGTCCCAATTCCTATCATCTAACAGAATCTATACTTATTTGGGTAAAATTGACTCTCACTTTGTTTTACTTTTTTCCGCCTGGGGGCTTTTTAGAAATGTTTTAAAACTCGGTCAATTGATTTAACCGTCGCTACAATAATTATTAATTAATTAATTAAAAATTCTATTTTTTTACTGGTTTCAGGAGTTGGTTCAAATTTTGTCTAGATTAGTATACTAGCTGATTTTTTATCGAACCAGTTCGACTGATCGATCAAATCCAGTTCCAACAACATTGGATTGTAGACCATAAGAAAACAAAAAAACTTGTTACTCAAAATGAGAGCTAGACAATTGAATCTGGGCAAAATCAACTCCTTCGCTTATATACGCACAAAAGAACTGTTCAGATTACAGAACAAAATAGTACTTGGAACAAAAAAAATGCCATCCATTGCTGTTGAAGTTGTAAAACAGAAAGTGCCAAAGTGAAGAGTGCAAACAGCAAACGAGGCATGCAAACCACTGGAACTGGAAGTATATTAGGAGCAGAGACCTAACAGACTGTCTTTAAGCTAAAGCAGAATGCTAGATTTAGTGATATAACAAAGATGATAGTAGTTTTGATATTTCAAGCCGTTCTTCCATTACTGTTGTATCACAAAATATGATGAAACAAAATCAAAGCTCCTTTTGCAGTTGCATCAAGCGCCACAATGATCATCTTCAAGAGATTTCGACATAGAAAATGCTGCTAACTTATACCATACTATCTTATCTCAACACCATCGATGTATTTAACTCGCAAAACCTGGAAGAACTATAAAGTTTCTATCAATTCAAGTTCTTCATTTCACATAAATAAATAAATAAACGATAATGCAACATATGGATACTAAAGGAGGAAACATATGACTATCAACATGCATTTACAAACAATGAATTGCTTAAAATGGCCTTCGACAAGCATCAATGTTCACATGCACGGACCTTATAAGCCAAGAGCGATCAACACTTTTGACAATATGCTATCACTCTGGGGCTTAGAACAAAGTAAAACACACCATATCAATGAGAAAACCTTCCAAACATGATGGATGATATGGAAATGCGACAATTGAATACTCCCAATACACCAAATTCTATGAACATATACACAGACCTTCTAAGCCAATAACACTCAACATGTTTGACAATATGTTATCACTCTGGGGTTTAGAACAAAGTAAAACACACCATATCAACAAAACCTTCTAAACGTGATGGATGGATGATATGATGATACGTCCATTAAATAGTAGACTCTCAATACACCGAATTCTATGAACATATGCACAGACCTTATAAGCCAAGAGCACTCAACGTGTTTAACAATATGTTATCACTCTGGGGTTTAGAACAACGGTAAAACACACCATATCAATGACAAAACCTTCTAAACATAATGGATGGATGATATGATAATACGACCGTTGACTAAGTAGACTCTCAATACACTGAATTCTATGAACATAGGGTTACTGTATAACCTGGCAGCTGAAATTTATAAACAGGTTTAAATGAAATATTTAACTGCAATGCTCGTTCATTCCCCTTCCACTTGATGTTATAACTTCTGAAAAGAGTTACATTACATTACAATATAATTCACTTATTTTGCAGACTTTATTTCCAAAATTCCCACAAACTCCAGGTATGTGGAGGGATATGAGCACCTTTTTCTTTTCCCTAAACTTGCCTTTCATCAAGAGGAGGCAAATGCAGAGGGCAGAATTGGGTGGGGATTGTTAGCTTTTGAAGTAAACATTGTTGGTCCAGATTAGATTTCATGCAGGCTTCACAAATTCGGATAACATTCTGCCACATTATTTTAGAAGAATACATAAAAATATTGATAGATCTCTGGAATTATATGCTCTGTTAGAAACATAGATTCACAATATTACTAATAGATCTTACATCAAGAGGGCGCCAAATGAGACATAGAAGTTTGTTCTATTAAAATGACAGTACAAAATAATCATGTAGCTACAAGCATATATGGAATGGATTCCTGTATCCTATCTAGTGTTATATTAGAAAAACATGAACTTCTCTTTCTGGTTATTATATTATAATACTATTTAATAGAATTAATATCATAATATAAATTAAAAGATAAGAGATTATCTAAATTCAATAAATCTCACTCTTGTGGCAATGGCAGCATGGGAGGAGCAACTTTGTTGTTAAGTGCTGCAAAATATCACTTCTATTATTATTATAGTAGTAATACTTAATAATAATTATTATTTGCAGTTTTGCACTGAGTAATTTATGTTAACTAAAAGCTCCTGTCTTTAAAATTAATAATGATTACTTCGTTTTAGATGTTAGTTTTCAGTTTTAATAAATAAGCCCTTAACTTCCCATTATCATCATCATCATCATCATCATCATCACCATCATCATCATCATCAATAGTAGTAGTCTAAGAGAAAAAGAAAAAAACAACAACAAAAGATACGCGTACACATTGACAAAATAGATAAACAAAACACATGCACCAACCTTAGCAACTTTGTCATAACAAGTTATGGATCCATAATACTTAATAGAAGAGAAACTAACCATCTATCACTTCTTATTTCCTGGTTTTATCAAGAACTTCAATGTATCTCTTTGGAATTCCATATTGCTCAAGCAGATGTCTCGCAACATCATCAATGACCCCACCTTGGATAAGAACCTCAAGCCCTTTCTTACCTATAAACAGTGCAAATGGCTTGCATTCATGTGATTGTTTAAAACACAAGTAAATGCATGCAACAAGGATAATATACAAAAAGAAACATGATTTTGGAGTTATCAGGTGCCGCAAGTTTGAGTCATTTCAAGTTGAAGTAGCCTTTTTTTCTTTTCTTTTTTTTTTTGGGGGGAGGTGGAGGGTGTTCAAGTCAGATTTGATAAAATATCAAGTTATATGTTTATGTATATTGCCTTTGTGTGTGGGCAGATAGCCAAGCTCATGGACAGCTCTACTATTTCTAAACTGACAAAGCAATAAACCAACCTGGCAATTCTGCCACTGTTGTACTGCAAGCAAACTTCTTCTGCAACTCTGATGCCAATGCTTCTGGATCAATGAGGAAAGTTTCCAAACCTGAAACTTTTGTCACCTTCTTGTTGCCTTGCCTCCGTTCAGTCATTATCTGAACTGTTTTCAAAACACCTTTCCGAACAACAGATTCACCTCCTCTAGTCACCATGTGGTGGGCCTGCATACGGTTTATAAATGTTGCTCCTAAATCTTTCTTGTGGATCTCAGTTGGATATGTTGATCCTTTCTTGATGGCTCCCTTAAATAACGCATCACACAAAGTTGCATCTAATACCACAGTGGCTTTGTTTGTTTGCTTCACCAGATTTTCTTTCTCAATGTACTTGAAGACAATATCAGTAGCTTCAGAAGCTGAGTACAGTTTCCCAGTGTCAGCTCCAACAGAAGCAAAAATGGGATTAACATGCACACTTGACTTATAGACCTCTACCACTTCAAGCGCCTTCTGTGAACGGCTTTCACTAGCAGCAGAATCACCAGCCTGAACAACTTTCTCTACCGGTCGCTTTTCTGGCTTAAATTGCAAGTATTCTGGGTGACCTCGATTAACAGAAATCAACATAGCTTCTTTCTTGTACTTGTCTTCTTTTACTGTTATCTGTTCAAACATTGACAATGTTCATGAAATACAAAATAAAATAATTAATAGAAAAACACAACAACCCTTTCTAGGGCGAAGCCTATGGATGATTTAGGCCATTTGACAGCTTGATCATGATATAACAATATATGAACTAGGGGATGCACTTTTTGTATCAATTTCAGGCCACCATGACAACACTTTTAGATGGATTAAATATGAGACTTCACCAGTTTGAAACTAGATTAAAATTTCCAATGCCTCATTGGTGTTTGGTTTCATCATTTTATGGGAGTTGGAGAACTTTCAATACTATACGGAAAGGCACAATGCAGTTAATTTCTCTGGCAACAATAAATTTTTAAAGTAGAGCAAATTATTCTTAGAAATAGTTGTTTCTCCAACCAACCAGAAATTCAGAACCATCTTCTTAGTTTCTTTACCTCATAAAAGCTTCAAGCTTTTTAACTCTTTCTACTGCCTAAACTCATAGAACCTCAAACCCTTTAACCTTACCTTACTTTCAATTGCAATAATAGATCAGAAGGAAAAAAACAATGATGCAGCCAATGTAAAGATCAGAATAAATACATTTGTTTACCAATAAATTTATCTTATACAAAGATGCAGCCAAAATGTCAGGTTTCAATCATGTCAGGGCTAATGCAACATCAAACAATAAAGTCTAGCTCATTCAACCCTCAAATGGCATCCTCTGCATGCTATTTTACCTTCAAAGCATTGATCCAAATAACTGAGTAAAACCCACATGGAACAACAATACAAACCATTAACAAATAAAATGAGCACAAATCCACCCGGTTTATAAAAATCGTGTCACTACTTTCAATAAAAAAATGTAGGGAACAAACCAGTCCAGTAGATGTTTTGGCTTGCAGCCACTTTGATAACTTCTTATGAGATGATTTCTTGATATCTAATGTGATTCCTGAAGGTCTACAAGGTAACACGTGATTTGACCTACAACAATCACAAAACCCAAAAACTAAGAAATTGGAGAAAAAAGTGATACCTGCCCAAAAATTGAGCAAAAATTTTGGTGATATTGTATCATCCCATTTAAAAATGTGAGAAAATTTGGCAAGGAAGAATGAAAACGATTGTAATGAGAGTTTGCACCTTGGTTCACTTTTATGTCCCAATAATTTTTTTTGTATCATCCCCATATTTACTAACTTTCAATTTCTTTTCATTGTTCATAGAATTGATTCTCATTATCCACCTACACTACCATGCAGAATTTCTTGTATGTGGCCACGCAAAGCATATTCATGCACTTATTTTTACTTCTCTCTTTCATTAAAAACTTCCAAAGAAATAGAGAGGAAGGTGAGGAGAGGAGAAAGATAAGCGCACAAATATCAATTTAAGTAATTTTACCATAACGTGCTTCCAGGCATCGGAAGGTCTTTATCCTTCACTGTTGTATGCAAAGCCTGCAAAAGGCATCTATCCAAATGGGAATCTACATCCTCAATGGAGAGAGACGAGAGCTCAATATCCAGTTTGGCAGCATCAACATTAGCTGTTGACTTCAAATCAGAGGCATCCGTCGTAATTTCTTTTGCAGCATTCTCAGAGTCATTTTGCATTGAGGCAGCACATGCATCAGAAATAGCACCATTTACATCAATGGACCCCTCGGTATTTTCATTGTTAACGCAACTTTGTTGCACATCGGACTCGCAAGTAGCACCTTCAGATGAATCAGAAGGTTGATTTGATGCCAAAAAAGAAGGATCCTCCAAGACAACATCCTCCAAGAAACCTGAGTTAGGAACATAATGACCCTCAACCGACTCCCTGCAAAGATCTCACAGGCATGTTAATAACAAAATAACTCATTAATTGATCTCTCATTTAGCTTACAGTTATACTTGCCAAAGTAAGTCACGGTAATAGTGCATTATCCTTAAAGCCTTCCCACGCAAACCAGCTTTTAAGGCTTCAGCACTGCTCATTGTGGTGGACCCAACCTGCAGAAAAGAAATCAAATGTTACAAACACTGACTACATAGAAATAAGATGTGGAGTATAGAGAACTAGCAAAAGGAAAAGCAGACAAATTTTCAAGATGCTTACTGCAATAGGTGCTGGATTGCCAGGAACTTTAACCGCCCATGGCTCACCAGCTGAAAATGAAGGTAGACCTTCAGCAGCCACACTAATACCAGGGAACATCAAATCTGCCCCTCCAATGACAAATCGAGAAACTTCACCTCCCTTAAGCATAAAATAAGGTAACATTTCAGGGAGCTCCCAGAGAGCAAAAACTGCAAGATAGAAAATTAAGATAACAAAACATCAAAACCCAAAAATAACATATATAAATATGAACATAACGTATGAAAGAAGTTCACCATGAGAGGTTTCTGAATAGAATTTATGTGAGGTTAATATCATTAGCATTCCAAATTTCCAATGGCCTTCTCTTCCAAGGAAAAAAATCACGGTCTTCACTAACAAATTGTTCAACCTTTTCCTATAAAACTTAAATTGTAGCTTGCTTTTCTACTATGATTATTGTTTTAAAACATCAAAACAGGCTCCAAATTTCTTTATTCCAGTTAGGATATAGTGAATCTAAATTCAGTTTGATGATTTCCACCATTCTTTTGAATATTCAAATTGAGTTTCATTGAAGCAAAGATATCTAACCACGTTTTCTCCATCAAATTCCATTTTAGGACTACCCTTTAGGTTAATTTAACCCAAGCTCATAGAACAACATTCATACTTAACATACCATGGAAACCAACAAAATTCCATACAAACACACTTGAGAACAAAAACCAGTGACGGTATATTTCACCATAACTAGCAAAAGAAGCAATGAAAGGATGAGTAAAAGAAACAAACCAGTAGGGTATATTTCAGAGCCACGGCCATCAACATTGAAAAACAAAGGAAAACCCCCTTCTACACCATACACATGGACTCGATTTTGAAACTTGGAAACAGTAATCTCAGCCTAATAATGAAAAACACATTGAATAAAAAGGATTCAAAATTATAAGAACAAAATAAAAAGATGAAATGGGGGTACCTTGGGCGGAAGCAAAGCATCGATATCGGCATCGGAAGCTCTGGGAAATCGGTCTCTGATGGTGCGTTTTAGCTTCTTCCTGTCGGCACCTGATAGCCTCTGCTGAGCCTTAGCTTCTACTGCCTTCTTGAACATTCTTTTCTTTGTTGTTGTTGATTAAGAACAAATGTTATAATATAACCTGGAAGTATAGCTGATAGCTAAAGGATTAAGGTTTCAGAGTTAATATGATCATATATCAAGCACCTCTTTGGAAGCGAATGAATTTTTCCTTTAGGGGTAGTTTCGTGATTTCACAAGTTATTATCCCATATATACTTTAGGTATATTATTAAAATCCTTGAGAAGTTTCATTAATATTTTTTTGGTTAAATTTTATTATTAGTCACTGTATTTTGCGTAAATTTATGCATTTAATTATTGTACTTTGATTTGGTATTTTAGTCTCTATACTTTTCAAATGTTAAATTCATTAAGTTTTGTAATTTTTTTAAATTAGATGTGGTAAACATATTATTATATGTGTAATAGACTCATTGTTATTTATGTCAAGATGAAATTTTAAAATACGAAAAGTATAAGAACTCAAAATGTTCCAATTAAAGAATATAGACTAAATTTACAACTGTACTTATAATACAATACTAATAATTGAATTTAATCAGATAAATTTAACTGTTATTATTTGAGTCAAAATTAAAATTATAATATTCAAATACAAGTACTAAAAATAACCAAATTAAAGTAGATGGATTAAATCCATAACATTCAAAAAGTACAGGTATTAATAGCAGAACTTAACCTTTTAATGTTTCCTTTACGGGCAGTTCGGTGATTTTGCATGTTATTATTCAAAGGGATAATAGATATTGGCTCCTGTATTTTGAGGTTTGTTCAAATATGACCCTTATCTTTCAAAATGTCAAATTAAACCCTTGTACCTTATTTCCGTTTAATAAAGTAGCCCCTGACCCTACGGTGTTATTTTTTTCTGATGTGGCACTTTATCCAATCAAGGGGCACCACGTGTCACCTTTGACTGCCTTACTCAAGTCCTTATTAGCAATTTTTCCTTTTTTTGTTTTATTTTCATAAAGATTTTTTACCAAATTGAATTTTTAAAAAGTAAAAAAAATATTTTCATAAATTCCTTAAGAATTATATTATAATTTTCAAAGATAAAAAATATATAAATTCTTTTTCATTATTTCTTCCCAAAAAGTAAACGGAAAGAGAAAAAAAACTTTAATTTAAATTATTAAATAATTTAGGGTAAGTTGGGATAATTGCTCATAAGAGCCCAGTGAAGAAGCCTTCAAGTCAACACCTGGTGATTTCAATCCATCAATCGATTGTGGCGGAACGCTTCGTAACTTAAAAAAAAATCTTTTTAAATACAATTTTTAAACTACTTATGAACTCTTAAATAAGAGAATAGTAAGAATTTAAGTACCCAAATACATTACTTTCCTGATATTGTTAACAAATATTTGAATTAAATATTTAATAACTATTTTTAATAGATGCTTTAGAATTGTCATTTTAAATTAATTGATGACAAATACATTTCAAATTTTAGAATAGAATGAATTTTTTCAATATTTTTTATCATTTTCCATTTTTATTACATGTAATCTGCAAATATATATATGTATATTTTCTAAATATAATAATGCATATATATTTCTTAAAAATATATTTAAGTTTCGTTGATTAAAAGACAAAAAATTGCGGCGATTGGAATATGTAATCATGTAACATATTCATCAAAGATTATGCAAAATGAAAAAAAACCCTTATTCTCAAAGAAATTGGGCACTAGTGATAGTTCTTAGGACATTCATTAAGATAAATTCTTTTAATAACATCGTCAAATACTTTAAAATATGAATAATCACTCATTAGCAAAACCTTTCAGGAAATTGAAGTAAATTATTTTAAAGATAAATTTATATTAAAATGTTCAGAAAAATAAAATACTACTATATTTTTATTTGATATAATGATTGAGTTTATTTTAAAATATTAAAATAGAATATCAACTAAACTTAAAAAGTACTTTGAGAGGGGAAAAAAAGTAGACATCTTATTGAGAAATACAATAGAATATCCTCCACCCAATGAACGGTCCTTAAATCCGAATACAATTTTTTAGCATCAATAATAGTCAATACAATCAAATAAATCCGTGGGAGGATGGATTTTAAAATAGGAAAATTATAACCAAGAATAAAAATGAAAAAAAAAAACATAACAGCATTAATAAAAATAAGACAAAACTTGAGTAGAAAAATTAGATCCACAGTTAGGACACAGCCGTTGAACCTGAAAAATATAGCAACTATGGTCCTATTTACACACACGTCTGTCTCGTCTCGGTCAAGTCTCCTGTTTTAATGGGCTATTTGTAGAGAATTTTGGAAAAAAGATAAAATGCTTAAATCATGAAGTAGGCTTTTCATAATTAAGAATTATGACCATTAATATTTGTAACCGGAGCCAGATTGTGGTGGTGCGGGTGGCATACGGTTAGGGGTACGACGACTGTTGGACCCTGATCGAGAATTCACGTCACCGTTTTGTGTTGGACCATTAGAGCCAGACCTCCTGTAATCCACAGGGCCGTTAGCAGCAGCTGCATCAAATGCAGTCCTCCAGTCGTCACCAACTGAGCCACCACTTGTTCTCGGGCTACTTTCTGGGAGCAAGAAAATCCAAAAGTTTATAATGTTGACACGATGTAAAGATTACCAGAGTAAGGAGAGTAAAAGAAGTTAACCCCACGGCTGTTCAACAAGAAAAACCGTAAAGATTACATAGGAAGGTAGGATTGACAGATAGGGTTCAATGGAAAGTAAGACTAATTTTAAATGTAGTTTCTCGGTGCTCTCAACGGGCAGATACTCCATAAGTTAGGACGTTGTATCCTTTGTTGTTAAAAAACAAGTAAAATTTGAAGCCTTCTTACAAAGAGCATTTACGCACCTGCCCCAGCGCCACTGTCAGACCAATCAGAAGCAGAAGCAGCTCGATTGTCGTGTATGCTAAGTTGGCGCGTTAATTTTGAAAGAAGCGATGACTGCTTCTGAAAACGCTCCCTTCTACGCTTTACATTTTGATCCTCTTGAAGTAGCTCCTCAATCCTATTCGTGCTTTGAGCACTACACAGTCAAAAACAATCCGTATTCAGCAAAGATATCTACGTAAGAAAATCCACAAAATGACACTCCCAAAGACTGGCCTAAAAGAATTTCATGGACACAGAAATAGATATAGGAGGGTACCCAACCTGACAGAGCTATATAACTGATTTAGCATGTCTTCTTTAGCTTTCTCCACTTGGCAAAGAACAACAGCCTGCTCACCATCAGAGAAAAAGATATAAGCTTTCTTACATCCCACTACCAGGATAGACAAGGGGCTGGGTCGAAGAACTAAGCTTTACCTTGGGGACATTGGCAGCTAAACTGTTCAATACAGCTTCGACATAACCACGAACTTCTTGAGACATCCATCGAAGTTCTTCTTCAGGATCAACAGGTCTTCGAGGCATTGTATCCTGTATGTGACAAGGAAGAAGAAACTAAGGTACAACTCTAAACTTAAAAAATGGACAACCAACAGTGATATGACACTTTTAATGTTCACCTCTATAGGGACAAGAATACAGTCAAAATAGTTGATAAATAAACAATCACATAAGCCATTGAAAAAGCAAACATTTGATATACTGAAAAAACGCAGAAAAGAAGGCAGAGATGGAAATAAGATTAACTAACTTACAAGAGAACCATCTGAACGGCTCTGTCGCATTCCGGGAGTGCCATCAGGTCCACCTTTCACTGGCCCTGTAGAAGGTTGAATAACTTTTGACAATTTGTTTAACCATTCAGTCTTATCAGCCATACTTTCAGCCTTCAACACAACAGCACTGTGAGCTGCAAGAGAAACACGAGTTGCAATCAATCTTCTAATAAATGATTTTATTAATAATAATAAAGCACGATAGACCACAAGGAGAGGGTCAAGAAAACCAGGTTTCAATAGAAGGAAGAAAGGGGAGGAAAACATACCTTTCAAGACAGTTTTATAAGGAACCTTGCTAGTTATCTTGAACACAAGACTCGGTTGCTTATCCGAGCCATTAGCCTTTTTATCCTTCGAACTTTTTGGGGCAGGTTCTTCCTCATCTGGTATTTCTTCAATGCTGCATTCCTGCACAGGAACAAATGAGATAGAAAATTAGTGCCTCGTTTGGTTATCTAGTGTATTAACACGAGAAAAAGCTTAATTACTACAAAAAGTATTAAATTGGTTTGTCATAACATAAAAAGAATAATTAGTATGAATTTAAACTTGAAATTAGAAAGATGAGTACAACTCTAGTAAAAAACAAGACCTCGTCAAAATAAATAAATAAAAATTTCCTTCCCTTTGCTCAAAACAAAGTCAGGTGAATGGCTAAAAGTTACAAAGACAGCAGATTCCCGAACTCCTATTTTAATATATTCAGATTTCTGGCCAAGTCGAGGTTTTTGGTAAATGAAAACGACCAAATGCCTAAAACCCCTTACCCAAAATTAACAACAGCCAGCAACCTCATAACGTAATAGAAAGGTAATCTGCTAGAACATTTGACACATCCTATATAAAAACAAGATGCATAATATATTGAGAACCACAATGTACCAAGGTAGTAATACATGACAGACATTTTTTAGATGGAATAAGCCATAAGGATACCAAATTTTATTATCCTTAACTGTCCCTTCATATTTATTTGCATATAAATCTAATTAATATCTAATCAGTGACTGATAAAATAGAATTCTACCACTTATACTACTTTTAGTTCAACATTATTTCCACTTCCAATTTTGTTATTATAGACCCATAAATAAGTAAAGTACCAAAACACTTGCACTCATTACTTGAAATGTTCAAAACACTTAACAGATACAAAACAACAACAATGGCCTCAAAATTAAAAGGTAAAGAAACGTATTCTTACCTCTAACACAATGACACCTCGAAAATGCTTTTCCTCTTGCTTTTTGGTGTAGCCAAGCTGAGAAATAAAGAACAGTTCAGAATCAATTCAACCATTTACAAACTTTTATCAAAGTAATGTATATCTGAATCACAATCACACAATACTTAGTATATATGGCTTATAGCACAAAGGACAGTATAGTGCCATCCCGATTTGCAAAGTAGATCTGTCTCTTAACAAATTAAGAAAAAATATCAAACCTTTCCAGTCTTCTCATTCAAAACAAACCATCGCCGACTCCATCCATTAGTTTTAGCACTTTTCTTCAGCAAAAACCCTGTAGATAAAAAAATGTCAAAGGCAGCATTGCCATAGAAATTAAATAAGACTGTAGAGACATCCACATTTAAACAATTACAAAAATGCAGCAGGTTGGGGAAAATTAAGAAGGCAATTATCCATGATAAAGTGTAAGAAAAACATTTTGTACCAAAAAGTGTAATGTCTTAACAAATTTTTTAAATCTAAATCAAGATATCCGATAACATAAAGAAATAAACTGCTTCAACCATAAGTAATGAAAGTAACTGAGTGCAATAATTGTTAAAGGGAAAAGTTTATTGCATACAAGAGTCCACGTTTCAGATAGTTAAAACTTCTCTTAGATTCCACATATAACCAAAAAGAAGAGGATGGAGAGAATGGCATAGGTGGAGGCAGATTATTCTGCATAAATAGAAATTAGAACACCATTCCAAGTAGTGCATTCAACTGTCTAAGCAAAACCAAAATGTTAAATCTAGAATGTGATATGAACAGATTCAATTCCATACTACCTCAGGAACACAATTTACCTATCGTGAGCATACTAAAACAATAAAGTGGTTCCAATCCTCAGAAGTTAGTAATTTACATTTCTACTGGCAATGCCTATAAATTTTCTATTAATGACCACATTATTTAAGAGCACAGCATTAAAATAATGCTCAAAAATAGTATAACCAAGAACTTGAGTTTTCAGTTATAATCAAGTAATATAATGTGAGCGAGTTAATGAACAGACCTGCAGTTATTTCTTTATCAGCACCAGCAACTTTCAAAGCAGACCCCTCCTGTACTTCTTTCTCACCCTGCCCAAATTTCTCTTTCAATGACTTCAAGGTTCCACCAGTTTGCTGACCACCTGGTTGAGGACTTGGTGCCTAAGAAAAGGAAATATTAAAGCAATATTAAGAACATAAGCCAGTATAACAACTTCAGACATGAAAGTAAAGTATTAACAACTTCAGACATGAAAGTAAAGTAAAATAAAAATTATGCTGCTAAGACTTGGGAGTAAGTGTCAGCTAAGGTGCATTGAATTGTTTCTCTGTTTGTAGTGGGTACAAAGCACGTGCATGTCCATCAAATATTTGTTCGACACTAGTTCTTGGAAAAAAAAAAAAGAGAAATTGGAGCAACATAGCTAGAGACGTTCGTCTGCTTCAATCCCTGAAAGAATAGCATTCAAGAAAAGAACCTACCCTATTCAGCATTCCCTGCTCAGCTTCATGTCCTTTCTTTGAGGACCGATTCTTCAGCTCCTCCTCCCGGCGCTGTCTTTCCATCCTAAAGTAAATAAAAAGAATTGAGACAATAAAAAACGTTAGTGGTAAATACAGGAAAGCATGTGAGTTGGAAAGCTGGTGGCAAATACCTCCTTTGCACCAATCTAATAAAGTGCTGAGGGGGTACAAAAGCTCGCTCCATGTCAACAAGTGCCACAACCATTTTTTTGGCTTCAATTTTAAACCCATCCAAGGCAGCACTAGCAATGGCCACAACCTACCAAAAAAAAAAAAGCTAAGCCTTACAGAGGGGGAAGGGGCAAAACGATTTCAAACAAAGTTGAAACTAAATAGAGAAGGAACAACAGCAGAAAGCAAACAAGTTTAACTTTTTAAGATATAATACCTCTCTCTTGAATGGAGGGTACCTTCCCAAACCAGGTGTAGCATTTGCAGCAGCAGAAACTATGTCTATTAGGACACGGTGTACCTGTTTAGTACACAGAAATCAACATAGAAAACACATGGTAAGCTGAAGTCGGCTAATAAGGAGTTAAAGGAGAACTATTAAATTCACTCAAATCAAAATAATTAATAGTACTTCTCGTTCAGTGGGGAATAGAGAAAAACTACATCATAGGAAGAGAACTCAATGAATAGAAAAAGTAGAGCAATTCTATTAGAACTGAAGAGCACATAGTCCAACTGCACAGTAGGGTAGCAACATTAAAGAAGGGTACAGGACAAAGTTGCACAATATCAAAAGATTCTAAGCTAACACAAGAAGTACAAATTAACATGCTACCTTCATGAGAAGGGAAAAGGTGGAAGCCTTTTATATAATACATAAAGCATCAGAAATGGCCAAATTTTCCAAGTTCAAGGCAAAATCAATTTGAAAGGAAGCACACTAACATTAGACTTACCTCATCAACACAAAGACGTGCGGGTTCTTTGGCCAGCTCCAACACCCCTTTTATTAGAGATCTCAAACCCTTTTCAGGGGATATCAAATATGGCTGGTAACCATCAGCTTCTAATACAATCTGACAAAATAAACATAGAAAGTTGGAGAACAAGAAAAATCCTAAAAAGCAACAGAAGATACTGAATAAATAAAAATTTGACAGTACAACTGGGACAAAACATACCCGTTTGACATTATTGATATCAAAATGTCTGTCTATTGGAAGCTGCTTGATCCTATTAGGAAAATTCCCCTCAAAACTGGCAACAATTTTCCATCCAGAACCCTGAAAGAGAAGATCCTTATTTCAATTGATATTTTTTTAAAAAGAAACTTCATAAATTTTTTTTGGATGTGATGACTGAAGACAGAAAAAGACAAAAGAAAACAAGGGGCCAACCAGCTCAAAAAGTGCTGCTTTAAACGGTCATATTTAGCCAGTTAAATATTGGCATCCACTAGCAAAATAAGCTTGCCAGAAAATCAATGGTATAAAGTAGCTTCCAAATCACTAGTTCATGACAATTTTCGATGGACAGAGATCATACTATTCAATATTGGAACCCTAATATTTCTCCAGGAAGAGTTTCAAAGAAGCTCTCCATACTCACAGTCACAGTAACGATAGAAGCCGTACCATGTCATCTTCCTATAGCAGTTACTTTTCTTTAACATCTAGTTTCAGTAGACTTATCACTCACCTCACCAGTTGTAATGTGTTGCAGAAATCTATCCTCAAATTCACGACAGAGTTCCAATGCAATAGCCCTTGTACCCTCAGCACTCTGGACCATCTGCTCACCAAGCCTTACCAACTCATCCTGAACAATTTGGGACTTCCCTTGTAACCTGTATTGACACAAAGGAGTAAGGGATAAGAAAGTGGAGTAAATTGAGATGCAAAACACTGCCATGCATCAAAGAGTAAATACTGATTTATCCTCTTTTAGGACTAACCAATTTCATTTATAGCATTCAGAACATCATGGCACATTAGATTCAGTTATGTTACTTGATAAGAGTAGGGTATCCATAGACAGCCATATATAATCCTGCTTTCATCTGTATTGCACTTTATGGAATATACTCAAAAAGTATTGAAGATTTTATAGATATACCAAGTATACCTAAAATATCCATTTTATCATAGCAACTCTGAAAATTAATTTTTGAAATACACCGTACATTAATGATGTATCCCAAAAATATCAAGAAACAGTAAAATGTCACAAACACAAAATGTCATACTTATTATATTACGTGACTAGCTAACAATGCTAACCATAATAAAATATTTAAAATACAAATACAGTGAGGGTACAAATAACTGTTACTTTATAAGGAAAAGCATGCTTTCTTGTGTAATCTCATATAGTATGGCGTATGTACCAAATAGCTTTAGTATTGTAACTTTGTATGTTCTAATAATATTTTGATGGAGATTGTGATGAAAGGCTTACAATTTTTATATTCCATTTTTTATACTTGAATTTAATTTTAGCTGTAATATACACATCAATATATCTACAAACTTAGGGTCTAATCTAGATACATTTGCTAACCTCACAATACTGTTTAAAACTTCAGTTATCAGTAATTGCTAAACATACAATACATACAATGTAGATGTAGATGTAGATGTAGTTTGCAACACTAATCAACAAAGAAATTAAGATTTGTTCAACAAATTTCATAAATAATTATTGAATAAGCCTTTAACAGGTGCCTGTTTTAGAGAAGTGAAAGCCAAATAAGACGGACGAAAATACATTTACAGCATTTCAGTTGTATAAAAGACCATACAGATGCATGAAAGAAAGTAGAAAATATTTACCCGGAGAGGAGGTTTGGAAGCCTGACTTTCATGCGCTTACGAATCTGCTGTGCAAGAGCATCGACCAAAGCTATTCTTCCCAGCTTGCTCTGAGGAGCTCCAGTTAGTATGGATTTGAGGGTTTCAAACTCTGCTCTCCATGCTGTTTCCAAAGAATTTTCTGATCCAGACTGTGCAGAAGCTATTGAAACCGATTGACCAATTAAAGCAACCCATGGGATATCAGCTGTCTTTGGTGGTCCCTGATTTAACAGGAGAGCCTGAACAGCCGCAAGTGCTTTTTGCTCAGAGGCAGCTTGATCTATTTTGCTAATTATGCCAATGGTTCGAGTACCTATCATCAACACAAAAAGCTGGCTGAATTGATCACTAAAGAAGATTTCAGGAAGAATAAAGGTAGTGGGAACACAAACGAAGGAGAAGAGAGGAAAATTATTCACTCAATGAACTAATTCAGCCTTTATCCAAGAAAAAATAAGTAAATAAAAACTACAAACAATGTTCCTTTACCTTCTCCATCATACTCTTTGGCAAGGCGGAGTGCTCGTGATGAAGCAATTTCTGGTGCTTGGGCCGCAGGAACAATAACTAATAAAATGGCATCATTACGCTCAGCATAATCACTAATCTACACAAAAGCCATAACCAAAGTTGTTATTAAATAACATTTCATTTGCCATACAATAGCAACTCATACCAAATACCTATAAACAGAGAATAAAGAATACCCATCACAAGAACAAAGAGAGCGTCCACCAAAACTAAAAAATAACACTAAACTACCTACACTTTCAAATGAAATGGTCTTAAACCATTAACCAACACTTACCATTGATTCATCCATAATTCGCTGGTCCAGTCCAGGCAAGTCAATTAATTTCAGGGGAGGTGCTGAGGAATAAAACTCATGTCAGATTAAAGGCAATGTAGTAAACAATAAAAGTAATCTGGTATATGCACAGGTAGCAAGGAATCAAATAAACCAAATGGAAATTCTCAGAAGCAGCAGAAATTTGGTCTTGAAGTAGTAACCATCAAAAGCCTTCTAATGGAATAAAATTAAAGCTTGACAGAGTTAACCCCCATTAGAGCTCACAAATCAGCATTTCTATCATTAACTGAGGGCTCCTCTTTTTTCTTTTCTTTTTTTTCTTTTTGCAAATGTTTTTCCACTTACAAAGAGGTAAACTCAAACAGCCTTTCATCTTAGATACCTAGACATTTTGCAGGCTTGAATTGAAACTCAAAATAATTCACAGGATAGTTCTTCATCTAGCTCAATTTGTGAAGAATGTTCACATTTCTAAAGTATCTCTCATTTATGGAGAGCATTGTTATACACAGACATTATAAATAATTCCACCCAATCAGTTTATCATATTTAGATGTCCTGTCATCATCCCGAAATTCCTGTAAAAGTTTCCATGCAATTAAAAGATAATTTTATTACACCAGCATAATACTTGTGAGCAATCTTTAAAATCAAGCCATTAAATGTTTCTACCCATAAACAAGACAAACTTTTGAAACTTATCTAACATGTGAACAGAAAAAATTAAAAAACATATCTAACATAAGAATCAACCTGTACTTGTCCGCAGCTTAAGGTAAATCTCATCTCGGTTCTTTCCTGAGGAACTCTTACTTAACCTGTCTTGTAAAGAATGCCGCAATGCACCTATAGAACAACAAAAAAATTCAAGAAATACATGAGTAGATGTTTCAAACAAGATAGTTATGTACATTCCATCCTGGTGAGATCTGAAATTGTCTCATGGCGTGATTATTGGCCCAGTTTGAGGTTTGGCGTGATTATTGGCCCAGTTCGAGGTTTACTATGGCTTTGAATCCTCTAGATTCATGTTCTAGCCTATTTTCCACTAGCAAATTGGTTTCAGATACATCTACCTAATGCATCTCAAACATCAATAAACACTTCCAAGATCTACTCCTTCAAAACTCAACTTCTTCAGCAGCTTTTATTAAGCATCAGGGTAGGTTAGTGATATCATGAGGGTCCTAGGAAGATGTTTCTAATATGAGCCACAATATTTACCAGAACTCAAATAAAATACTTATGGGTCTGTGTATGTATGTAATTGTAAAATTATGAGCCTTGAACATAGATACTAACTGGCAGAAACTTGTTGAGATTTGTTGTCGATTTGCAGAATAATCGATTTGCTGCTTATAGAACCATCCTTCTGTAAATCAATGCTAATAGGAGCCCTGGTAGCACCATTTTCACCGGTTGGCTGGGTAAGAAAGAAAGCAAAAATTTAGGAAAAAAATAAGCGCTTTAGTTCACTTCAGTTCAACCAGAAACAAAATGGATATCCCAGAAAAGAAACTTGAGCAAGCCAACTTACCAGAATAGGGTGTCCAATTAAACTGTTTAAAACTGCAGATTTCCCAGCCCCCTAAGCAATTTTTCAACAAAAAAAAAAGAGATGAAAGAAAAATAGTCAGGGCTACATTTCTATATGCAAACAAATTGAAAGAAAAATGATACCGCAATGTTACATTAAAATTCCTAATATTATATTTAATACTAGCAAACATGTTTAGAATAAGAAAACAGTAAATCAAATTCCAAATGAAGTTCAAATAAGACCGAGTATGACATTCAAGCTTCTTTAAAGAAGCAACGGTGATTTTTTCATTCTACAGCCCAAAACCCTTTCTAACCTGTGACAAAAGTACAAATCAGCCAAGGATTTCGTCTCTATCGCTTAGATTCCCCATCAAACTTAGTAATTAGAAATCAGTAAAGAAAATCCAATCTCAAGGAAAAAAAACCCACAAAACCCCCAAAATTCAAGGATCTACTCCTGCCAGCATGCCAGATACAGAAAAAGCTCGACCGAAACCGATGAACAAAAACAAAACTAAAACTCAATCCAATCTACACATAGAGCAATTAAAGACAAACAGTTTACTGTAAAGCAGATTAAAAGCTTCAAAAATTCAAGAATAAAAAATTTACTTAAGATATGAACAACTTACAACATTGCCGAGAGCAACGACGTTGAGGAAAGTAGAAGACCTCTTTGAACTTGAGTTTTCATCAACATCTTCGTCGGCAAGCAACGCCGCCGCTTGCCTCATGGAATCTGAAAGCTGTGACAACTCTTCGATCGCTTCCATTTCTTTTTGAATCTAAAGATCTGTTTCCTCTTTTGGATCAGTGAAAATCAAACAGAGTAATAAAGAAGACTAATCGATTAAAAGGTGGCGCAGATCGGAACAAAATCAAAGGTGGCGTAGATCTCTGGAGCAACAATTCAGAGATTTGAAAAAACAAAGAGAGGAAAGAAGGTACAGCGTCTCTAAAAGTCTTTTCTCTCTCTGTTTTTTTTTTCTTCCTTTTTCGCGTTTTGAAATGTGATTTTTCCATTTCAACTCCTTTTCTATCTGCCGTTTTTTTAACATTGTTTTAACTGTTGGGTAAAAACATAAGAAGGAAATTCAAAAATCAAAATTTACCTCCTACATTTTGATTTTTAATAATTTCTAATGCATAAATAAATAAACATTTACACCATGTTTAAATTAATAATTGCAAAGGGAAATAAAGTAAAATAAAAATAAAAATTTATATTAAGGAAGAAAATAAAATTATTTTGTTTGGGTTGATAAAATTAATAAGAGAAAAGGAAGTAAATTTATAAGCGATTTGATATTACTTTTGCGGTTGAAAAGCGTTTTAAAAATTTTAGTTTGGAAAAATTGTTTAATAAGAGTTATGGAAAAATGTTGCGAAAAAGTACTATTTGTTAATTTTAAAGTATTTGGTATTCTTATTAAAATTTATAGTAAAAAATAAAATATTTATTTTAGACAATATTTTAGAATTTTAAATATAATAATAAATAAATTTAAATAAATTAATATAATGATATATGAAATATTTAAATAATTTAATAGAATAATATTAAATAATTTAAAATGCTAAATATAATAATAAATAATATTTAGATAATTTAATATAATACTTTAGATAATTTAATATAATAATAAGTAAAATAGAAATTAATCTAAATTTTTAAATTTAAATATGTAATATAATAAGAGCATTTAGATAATTTGCACCTCCAAAGGCAAAAGCCAAAAACATCTAAGCCTCAACTTTTACATTTGGGTAGAAAAACATTTTTTCAATATATTTTTTACCCCCAAAAACCAAGGGGACGTTTGGTTGGGGGCAATAGGCATGCATTCCCCCCTATGCAGCGGGCCCACAACCAAACGGGTGTTTGGTTCGCTGTAATCACATTACAGCCCGAATCGGTTACTGGCCTATTACCCCCATTGCGCGTTACGCCCCCTCTGCGCGGATTAGGGATTCCACTTGCTTTTCATCTATTCTTTTCCATTTCTTGTCCTCATCAAGCTTCCGAGTCTCCTACGTTTCCCTTCCAGGTAATTTCTTTTCCCTTCCATTGGTTCTGCCATCGGTTCTGATCGTTCATTTCTTTTACTTTCTTCATTTTATTTCTTCATGGATTATCTTTGTTTATTTCTCTTTTATTTCTCTTTTTCCACCCCTTGATCTACTTGTATATTTGAAAATGAAATTAAAAAATGTGGTAATGTGCAGGGAAAGGGAACAGGGAGTTTTGGTAAAAGAATGAACAAGACCTACACTCTCTGCATTAGGTGTGGCCGCCGTAGCTTCCATCTCTAGAATAGCCGTTGCTCTGCCTGTGCTTTCCCTGCTGCTCGTAAGAGGACATGTAAGTGCCTCGTCCGCTTTTTCTTTGTTATCAAGATCGTTTATTGTGTTTTTCGTTTTTGTTGTTAACTTTGTTCCTAAGTCTAATTTGCAACTAGATTTCTCGGATTGACTATTGGGGTTTCTTTCTTTATGTGCTTATATATCAAAGCTAATATCTTTGACATGAATATCTATTTGGGTTTCACTTTGAATGCGTTTATTCAGTTAAGAATTCAATTTCCTGAATATGGTGAGAAAAATGGTGTGATTAAAATTTTAAGATGTTTCTATATAAAACTATGGACTTGTAGTTCGAATCAATGTGTTTTCTTCCTGAACCATAGATTTGTTAGTTGTAATGTTACATGAAATGTGCTTATACCAGTAGTAATACTTCAAGAACTTTGAATGAACATCCGTTTTGATGTGTTTATATGATACGGTTGGATTGTAATTTGGTGTTAGTCCTTAAATCTAAAGGGAATTGCTTTATTGTGGGATTCAGATAACTAGAGTGTGAAGGCAATCAGAAGAAAGACCACTAGAACCGGTAGGATGAGGTATCTGCTCCATGTCCCTCACAGGTTCAAGACTGGTTTCAGAGAAGGTAATGAGTTGCTAATTCTTTTTGCTGACGGGTTTATAATTAAGCTTCTTTTCATTATGTTTTGTTCAAAGCATATTTATTTCTATTTTCAATTCCGGTGTTGGATCATGAGGTACTGAAGCAGCATCGAGGAAGAAGGTTGCAGCAGCTTCTGCTTGAGGTATTACAAGGTTGTTTTGGATGAAGCCTTCTCTTTTTAGGAAAACTTTTACTAGAACATTACTCTCGAGGGGTGTTATTACATTGAATGCTTTAGTTGTTTTTAGTTTATGATTATGGAGTTGCATAAAATTTTGAACAAGGATGAATGCTTTGTATTGAAAACTGATGCTGGAAATGTGGTATGCAATTAACCATTTAGAAATTAGACATTTTCCACATGATTAAATTATATTTAACAATAATTATTTTAAAATATGATTAAATTATTTATTATTTATATTAATAATCTTATTAAAATTTAATAACAATAACAATAATCATCTACCTAAAAAAATTCTGCTAAGGGTATTCTAGTCATTTTAATTTTTTTCCTTATGCTATTACACCTCTATTTCATTCAACCAAACACAAGAATACCATTAGCATGTATTCCATTCCATTCAACCAAACAAAAGAATTATCTATTACGCCTCTATTCCATTATGCATCTACTCCATTACAGCGAACCAAACGTGCTCCAAATGTTTGACGTTGTTTCGGGGTAGAAAAGTGTTTTTCTACTGCCAAACAAGGCCTTAACCATTTTTGTTTGGTTAAGTGGTAAAAAGGAAAGGAAAAAATATATATAACTTTAATGGAATGTGATTTTTTGAAATATGATTGTCAAAAAAGTTAACTTATAGGGTTAGTACCTAATCATTTGTCTTTATATTAGTTTCAAAATTTAGTAACTTTTTTAAATTGAATTGTGTTGAATTATATGGACACCACAGATTTTAAATTGTTTCATAACATAACTTTAAAAATTAAAATTGTTTATGTTTTTAATAATCATCGTTTTCTAGAATATATATATATATATTATTTAAAATTTCATGTGATAATATAAGACTGAGATGTTATAATAAACCCAAACTTAATGATCAAATTTAGAAATTTGGCGAGTTCCAAGATTAACGTGGAAGAAAAATTTTCTAGGACTTGAGAATTTTGTCAAATTTGAGGACTAATGTTGTTTTATCCCTTTGATGTAACTTTTTTAGTAAAAATACATCTTTAGTCTCTTTCAATCTCAATATTAAGTAAATTGGTCTCTCTCAAAATTTTTGGAGCAAATTAATCATTATTAATTTAAAAATGAGCAATTAATGACAATTAATCACAATAGTTAATGTTTTTCTTCAACTGTACATCATTTTGATTGATATAATAACAAATTAAGTCCTCAATATTAACATATTCTATGGATCTGGTATTGATTCTAAAAGAATCTTGAAAATGTATAAACTTTTAAAAATCTAAAATATTCAAAAGAACATGTAAAAAACTTTACTTCAAATATGTATAAATAGACAACACATATAAAAATTGGGAGCTAAATTTATTATTAAACCAAACAAAATTATGTAAAATTGAAAAAAAATTATGTAATTAATCGTCCTTATATGCTTATTTTTTAAATTGACAATGACTAAATTGTTTCGATTTTTGATGGGGGACTAATTTGCTTGATATCAAAGTTTAAGGGGTTGAAGTGGTCCTTTTACATTTTTATCTTTCATGTTCGAATTTGTGAGTGCCTTCTGATAATGCCATTTCTAAGGTTCAAATTAGCATTCTCTACTTAAAAGTGCAACGTGATTTATCGCTATACTTAACACTTTAATGTAACTTAATTTAGTAAAACGTGTATTCATTTTACAAAATATATTTTTCATATTAAAACTTCTTCTTTTAAAAAAAAAGAAAAATTAAGGAGGGATTTAATAATGAAGACTCAAATCTTAAATATTGAATTGCCAACACAAAATTTTAACCAGTTGTTGCTTCATTTTGTTAACAATATAATTAAGTTAATTGATTTAAATACATTTATTTTAATAATATTTTTACCATTAATACTAATTTTAAATAGTGTTCTTAATATTTTAATGATAAATACATAGATTATAATTTATAAATTATTAGAAAAACATTTTTATAATATAAAATTTGAAAATTCTAATAATACAAATACAGAGTATTCATGTTCAGTTTTATTTATTATTTACAACTTCTACATGTCATTATTTAATCTCATACGTAACTTTAAATTTAAATTATAATATAATATAGTTATTATATGATAATTTTATTATATTATAATTTTCAATGTCAAAAGATATTGTTTCGGTAATATTTAATTTAAGTTTTAATTAAGTATTGGTTATTATTAGTCTGTAAAAGGTAAAATGCTTCAATAATATTTCGTAGCAAATATAATTAATATTATGTTTATTTCACTAAAAAACCTTTTAAAAAAATTATCAAACAATAGAAATCGTTTCGCACACCATAAATTATTAGATTGTTTTTCAAAATTATTATTACCTGATGCATTAGTGGTGGAGTTTTAATTGCACGAAAACATTAAAACATGTCTGTTTTAAAAAATATTAATTAAAAACATGCAATGATTTCTTAACTCTTGTTTATAAAATTTAAAAATCATATATCAGTGTATTAAATAATTATTCACTAATTTAATATTTAGTTTAAACTTATAATTAGATCGAATTAGTTATGAAGACTTGCTTTAATGGCAATAAGAAATTCAAAATTCATCATATTTAGTACCTATAATGATTGTTTCTTATTATAATTGTCGATATCATTATCGTCACAAGATAAAATTCACAAGCCAATGAGAGCTTGTCATTGTTGTAAAAACAGAAGACTCGAGATATTAAAGCTTAAATTGAGTCTCGTTATATATAGATTAATTATGGAACTTTTTCATATTTATTATAGTGTAAATCCTATCGTATCTAGACCTTTTTTCAAAATTATTTTGATTTAGCTCTGAATATATTTCAGTATATAATTTAATTGTGCTTTGTAATGTGGGTTCTTTCCAAGCAGGCCAAAAGGAGGCAAGTAGGAGCCTTAGCTCCTCTTGGCTCAATGAAAAGATTGTTTTATAACCCCTCCTCAAAGTTTAAATATTAAATTTAATCCCTTTTAACATTTGGTTAAATAGAAAATTATAATTTTAGCACTTTTGAAAATTTAATAAATTAATTTAAGAATTTTTAACACAATATTTTTAGTCCCTAAATTTTATAATCTTATCTCGACTCTTCTAAATAAAATTTTTAACTTTATGTCGTTTTCGAATCAATTTAAATTTAGCTACAAATATATATTTTATATTTAGTTAAATTGGATTTTGTAATGCTTGATTGGAAAATTAATTGTACCGGTACCTATACTTAAATCAATGTAATCAAATTTGAATTAATGCTTATTCATAAAAAAAGTTGTTTTAATTTTATTTTAAATTTGTTCATAAAATAAAATGCGTGTATTTTTAAATATATTGTTCACATGATAAATTATTAATAAAATAATATACTTAATAGGTAAGGAAATAAAATTCTAGAAAAAAAGGGATGGGGTCATGGCTCTACGTAAGTAGGAACCTATTGATAAGTCAAAAATTTGCACGCGTCCAAATTTTAACAGTAATTTGATTGCATACTTTCCATTTTAGTGGCGTTATTAATTTATCAGTTTAATTAATTTGATTAATTTAATCGGTTTATTCGGTTTGATTAAATAAATTATTAAAAATTTATTAAAAAATAAAATTATATATTTTAAAATTTTAGTTCAACCAATTTAATGACATTCTCCAAATCAATACCATGATCGATTCTCAATCTAATTAGTCTATCGATCATTTCGATTTGATTCAAACAACCATGGTAATGGAACAAGTTCAAAAGAGATTATAGGTAGCGGTTTTGCATGGCTATTTGCAATGGAAGAGTTATGAAGGAGGATGGGAGAAAGGAAGAGTGAATAATTAGTTTTTTTTGGGGGTTAAAAAATATTTGGGTTATTTATTTTTAATTCATTTTTATTTTGATAAATAAAAAGGGGAATTTTTTTAACAAGTCCCTCTTATTAGTCGTTCAAAGTTTTGGGTGTGGCTCACTATGCCACATCTCATTATAATATTCAGTCATGTGTCAATTTATGTCAAAAATTAACACCGTTAAGTTGAAATACCAAAGTGAAGAAAATATATATATGGGTGTCAAAACGAACAAATTGAAAGCACAGGTACTACATTAACAAATTCATTAAAATGCAGGGGTAAAACTTGCAATTATCCCAAATATTTACTTTAAACTCTATGTTAATCCATAAATTAGTAGAAGAAAATAATATTTAAATAATTCGTGTATTTTACATTTCATTTAATGTGCTGCTAAAATCACATTTCCTATAAAGTTTAAGAGTCATCTAAATCATTATACATTGGTTTATTATATTATGCCACGTAATCTTTACTTCAACCTTAATCTTGTTACCACAAGAGAAATGGAATTTTTCTTAATGGTGGGGTAACGGATCATGTAAATTTGGGTAAATTATATTTAAAGTCACTAAGCTATTATTAAATTTTGTCATTTTATTTAAAAAGGTTATAATACGATTATTGGATTATTTAAAATTTTTCAATTAAATAACTGAATTATTCTAAAGTTTTTATTTAAGTAATTGAGTTGTTAAGTTTCTTTTTAAAGTCCGGCTAATGAGATTCAAGTAACAACTTAATGATCAGTATGGTGGATCAATAGTCATCGACGAGTAAAATAATATATTTTAGATCCAAATCGATCTGATGATTAGTGTCGAAAATCAAAGAATAAAGTTGTTTGGATTTTGGTTCATAGAATTATAATATTCAAAGTTGTTTCATAGAAAAGCTGATCTATAGAAAAAAAAAAAAGGAAATGGAGTTTTCAATTGGTGTAGAGATACAAACAGAGGAGACTCTATAATAGCGATTTTCACAATCTAATGACTTAAATAAAAGGCTCGAATAGTTCAATGATCATTTTATACATTTTAAATTTAGTGATTAGAACATAAACTTACTAATAGCTTAAGGCGTAGTTTATGCTATAAATTTTTGGTATTAAGGAAATTGATATTTTTAAAGTATAGTTATCACATTAAAGAATTGGGTTAATTTTAAATTGGTCATTAAATTATAAAATATTTCAATTGGATTCCAAAAGTATCTCTATTATATTAATAATATATTTCCATCAAATTTGTTATTATTTTGCACATGTCAGCCCAAAATTGGCATGAAACATATTTAAATACATAAATTAAATTGTAAACATATGCATATCTATTATATAAACCGCTTGAATTTTACATGTTAAAGGAAAACAAGAAATAACATATTATTTTCCAAATATTGATAACAAATTTTCTTTGTTAATATATCAAATCTAAGCTATTCACGTAATAAATATACATATTTACAATATGATATTTAACGTTTAAATTAATGATTGATTGATGAAAGGATTTGGATAATACAATATTGAAATTAAGGATTCAATTAAAATATTTTGAAATATAAAAGAATCTAATATCTAGATTAAATTAAAACATTTTAAAATGTAACAAAAAAATTAATATCTAAACAATAGTTTGGCACTCATGTAAAAAGATATGTTAGAATATTACTTAATTAACAATTCTTTTAATTGATAAATTATAAAGATATAAATAATTATTGATAAAACATTATAAAAAAGTTTTATTTCATAGAAAATATTACATTACAATATGTTAAAAAATTTCCTTATAATTTTGTAGGTCAACTGACGACAGCAAACATAGATAAATTAGTACAAAATATAGATAAATAGATAATCAAATTAATACAAAGAAGTAAAGGCTTTGGGACTCCAAAGGAATGAATTTATTTAGTATACATAAATTTTGATTCAATATATAATATCATATATGAACTTTGATCTTATGCAAGGTTATACATGAAATTTTAATTTGATTCAATTTTCACAAATCACTAATAATATTGTCGAATTAACACCATTTTATCTTGATATATTATATACACAAATAATTACATTGATCAAATATAAAATAAACATTTTATTTTTAAATGTGTATAATTGAATCAAAATTAAAATTTCATACATACATATGAACCACAATTCAAATTTCATGTATACAATCGCACCAAATTAAAATTTATATAATTAAATTCACATTGGACCAAAGATAATCTACATTTATCCCTAAAGTTAAAAATGAAATAAAATTAACATATTCAATTCTCAAAAAGTTTAAATTATAAATCAATTGCAAAGCACATGCATGCACTTAGTAAAAAAAAAAAAATCCAAATTGGAAATGTAAAATGCCCCCACAAAATTATATCTTAAATAGATAATATAAAAAGAATTATGCTACAACTGCAGAGCAAAAGAAGCCAGGAATAACTAGAGGAACAAAATTTCCATGGCTTCTCCAACGTTTCAACACTAATAAAAGACTTGAAAATGCTCAACAACATATCTACCAATAGCCTCACAAATGCAAATAATCCGAATACTAACGTTACAACAAATACTGCTATGAACTTGTTCTCCATTGATGTTTGCCTCTTCCAAACTTTTTCGATTTCCCATCTGAAATTTAATGGCCATTATATTCAGTCTAGACATAAATAAAAACCCCCACCAAAATCCCACAAAAAAGATTTTATGGACCAACAATTTTTCAAAACTATGCAACTTTTAGTTAGCAATAAAAAATATATATATAATGGTAAAAATATCATGGAGGCCCCTATATTAAGAGTTGGATTGCATTTTTCCCCCTCAACTAAAAAAATGGGCAAATTAGACCCTGTAATCAAAGAGCAAATTCATCATTTCTGTTAAAAATTTTCATCTATTAGTACCATTAAAAATTGACATAACTGACAGAATAACCAAACAATGACACGTGGCATGTCATGTGTACCTCATGTTGATGTAAAGGGACCAATTTTAACAGCAAAAATGAATGAAATTTTTAACAAAAGGTGCTCTTTGATCTAACATATAGGGACAAATTTGCCGCTTTTTTTAGTTATAGGGGGCAAAATGCAATCCGACTCCAAGTACAGGGGCCTCCATGGTACTTTTACCAGCATGGAACAGATTTTAGGCAAATAGCCCTATGGACATGGTTTAATATGGATGTTGACTTGATTCAGGGTTTTACATTCTAACCATGGTGCCTCCTTTTTTAACATGATATACATGAGTTTGGATGCACAAGAATGCATAAGAATGCATACGCAAATCATGAGCATAAATGCAATTTTAAGGTGAAAGTACCTACTTAGTTTTACTATTATAGAGATTGGATCAAATTAGCCTCTCTATTATTAAATGGATCAATTTAATCTTTGTACTACTAAAAATAATCAAAATAAAGCCAAATTGTAACTGCATTAACAATTACGGTTTAAAAATGACATGAAATATTACTACAAACAAAAGATTTCATTTACAGAATCATAAATTTTTTCAAAATATTAACTGAGTTAAACAGTAAATGCTAACTTTGTTGAAATTTAACCTTATTTGATTCTTTTTTATAGTATAGGGATTAAAATGATCCATTTAATAGTAGAGGGATTAATTTGATTTGATCCCTATAATAGAGGGGCCTGCTAGGTATATTCACCACAATTTTAATCACAACTTTACCCCAAATCTCCTCCTTTTGCCTCTATTTTATTTCCAAATACAATGAAGGAAAAATAACTTCCCTTCCTCCCTCCCCCCCATTTTTCCTTTCCAGCAAACATAGTATAAATGTTTCATTCCCAAAAGAATGAAGAGACAACAAGAAAACCATCATACTTGGTTATCATACATGATATTACAAATTCGGTTTGACTTTGGTTTTTCTATATCATAACTACTTAAAAGTATAAAACGAAACTGTTTTATATGAATTCAAGAAAAAGGTTTTACTATTTCAAATATATTTTTAAAAAAACTTCAAATGCTACAAAAGGAGATCGAACATAACCAAATTGATGAAATTGCCTATTAAAGGTTTTGTTGGTTTTAAGTTTCCTTTCATTTTAGTTCAGCTATAATTGTCTGTTATTCAAAGAAAAAAAGATCATTTTTTAACTATATGTTGTCCCAAAACTAGTACAGAAGCAACCAAGGTGCAGCACCTTATTGGTGAATTAAAATAGTAAAATCATACCAAACAAACTAATGAATTTTGAGCAAATTTAGCATTAAGAGATAGAACTGACCTGAGATCAGCATTGTCTCTGACTAAAGTATCCAGCTGCACAGAAACCAGAGATTTCCAGGAAGCAATATCAGCAACATGTTTAGCCTGAAAATGAAAACCAAAATGATTAGAGTCAAATGCACCTGATTCAAATAAATAAAACTACTATTGAATCAACTAAGAGTTTCACATACAATGATATTCTGGCTTTCAGTGAGATCTTTTACGTTTGATTTAATTTTCTCTAGAACTTTATCTTTTTCTCCGATATCTTTGTCGAATTCTTTAAAGATATTGCCATACTTGTAATTCAAATCTTCTAAATACCGCTCCAAAACAGATAAATTTAAGTCTAAAGCTCGAACTTTCTGCATCAAAATTTTTAGAACACTGTCTCCAGGCACTCTACCAACTTGTTGATGCCGAATTTCTTCAATTGGATTGGGAACAACATTACTAGTAATATCAAATTGCACATTTAATTGATCCACTGGTGGCTCAGATCCCATTTCCTTGTGTGAATTTTGATTAATATCATCGCGTTGAGTGGACTCCATTTGTGAAGCCGGTTGTTTCTGATCACGTACTCCATCCTCAGGTCCAAACGGATTATCCTGAACAGAGATCAAATCCTCCAGCATTTTCTCCACTGCATCCACTCCATACACTTCAATAACACTTAGCGTACAATAAAACTCGGAACCATAATGGCTCAGAAGGTTTAACTTCAAATACCTAACCCATTTCGGTTCCTGAAGAACAAATCTCTGATCAAGCTTCACATTGGTGGCAGTAAAGTTCCCCAGATTAATCCAAGCATCTGTCGGAAAAACCAAACTCCCAAGCAACTCAAATGCTTTCAAATTAGAGGAGTAATGTTCAAAATTTGCTATTACAATGGTGTCTACTAAAGTTTCTTCTGAAAGTTCTATAACAACAAATTTCTCTTCTGCAGAACAAGGATTCCGGAGGTACTTGTCCTCGTCTCTGCCTAAGATATTAGAGGCACCCTTTGCTTCCTTGTTATATGCCAGGACCTTTGCTCCTTTTGAAGCTGAGGCATAGTTGTATTCTTTACCCCCAGGCTCCAACCTATGTGTTATTCCTGCCTGACCAGTACCAGATTTACTTTTAGAAATGAATGCTCGGCTCTTGAATTCGTCAAGACCAACAGGCACGGAATGGGACAGTCTATCAGACTTTGGAGAGCCGTTTTCAGATTTTATATCAACAACCGAGTTATCAGCATAAAGTTGCTCATGAGTAGAGACATCATTTTTGCAAACTTCTTCACTTGCAGGTGAATCAACATGAAGAGCTGTGATCTCAGCACCATTTGTACAAAAACCATCATGAGAAGAAAAAGAACCAGATTTGTCCGCCAAACATTGACCAGGAGAATCAGAATGTTCATTGTCTCCCACCCTAGCTTCATCGCCTGTTGATAAGCCAAATGCTACAGATCCACCTATATAAAATAACAGGATTACTACTAGTAAGAGGACATGCAAATGCTCTCCAGCAATTAAAGATTATCCAAACAGTACATAGGGAAGAAGACCTACATCTTTCTAATTGGTTAAAATATGCTCCAAGTAAACACATGTACTACTAAGGGGAAAACAACAGTAACAAATGCACTCCAGGAGACAAATACTAGAAATATGAAAGATACCTAAATTCTCAGCACTACAGTCAAACAAAATGATAGGACATTTATCGAATCAGAGCGATGAAACCTTGAAAAATTAGCAAAGTTCCATGACAAGGACAACTAGAATAAGTATTTAAGCTCCTACGCAAAGAAAAAGTATAAAACTGAATTGAGATACAGATTAAGAAAACTCAAGGAAAGGGTAATGGCTTACAACTTCTTTCCTATTCTAGACAAGTCATTTGAAATAAGAATTACCTTCAACATTTGCCCATAATTTTTTTCTAAAATGAGCCACTAACTAACTACAGACAGATTAAAAAAGGAAAGATAAAGAGACACTTGAACAAAAACAGAAGAACTAGCATAGATATATTAACTTGATGTTCTGAAGTTCAACTAAATTTATAAACAAAGTTAAGTCTAAAGGCAAAGAGAACCAGCGATGACAACAACATTCAGCATAAACAGGAAGAGCAGCACTGGAGCTAAAATGCTCTGCAGTGGCAAGTATGGGGTAACTGAAAAATAGAAAGGAACCGTGCCAACACTTCTTATTTTTCCCCTTCTAAGTATTATGTTACTTCACGTCCTGAATGAAACAAGTTTGAGATTTATGCTCTTATTCATATTGATTGGATATCTCACATATTTGAAGCAACTTAATTGAATTATTACTAGTGAAACTGTAGCATGATATTATCCTCAGTTTCTTGCACTTCTTCAATTTATCTGTTTAATTGCAATTCAGCAAAGATGTAAAACCATTCTAGTTTAAAACTTTTTCAAATCCACTCCTTCATTCTCCTAATGTAATCATTAGCCTTCCAGAATCCGGATGACTTGCACCCAACTACTCAAGCAGATTATTGCCATAATCACATACACAAAAAAAAGGAAACAAAAGTATAGCATAAGAAATGCCCCCGCTGATTCAAAGAACAATTACAAGCTTAAAATAGTGTAGAGAGAGGAGAGTAGCGAGGACAGACTCCACTTTAAAATCAAGTAAAGATTAATCTAAGAGTAATATCTGCATATCTATTTAATCCACCATGATGAACCAAAAACATTAAAGAGTAACTCGATGCATGCACAATAATCATATATGAACAAGAGATCTAATAGAGACTGACACCCACACAAGCACACAAGCAAACAGAACAATAACAATTCTGGTTCGGAGAAGATGACAATTAAGTTGACGAGGACAATAACCGAAAAGATTACCTGTGTAACCATCACCATGACAAAGCCACAAGCTAAAGAGAAAGAGAAGCACCCACAAAACAAAAACCAAAGACAGAGAAACCTTGTAGAAGCGACTCCTTACAGACATAACTCCATCCAAAGCTCTTCTTCTCAGAAGAGCTGTACGTGATATCTGCATAGCACATCAATCCAGTATGCCCGCAGACTGCAATATAAAAAGCAAAAAGTGTGGATGAAAACCAATAGGCAATCAGATACTACAACTTGTAGATTGAGCAAAAGGACTTAAACAAGTCAACAGAAACCAAATAAGGGGGAAGAAAATGATTGCTTCAAATTCAAATTTCAATCACCGACCCGATATTTACAAAAAAAAAAAGAAAACCGAATCTAAAAATGGACATCCATTTTTCACATCAGCAACCACGAAATTTATCAATAATCGCAAACGACATCAATGATTCTTCCATAAGGCAATCATATTCACATCCCAAAATAAAATTATACTATAGTAAAAGAAAAAAAAAAGGGACAAGTAGAGCAATACCGACTTGATTTGAATTTGGATTTCCATCTACAAATCAAAACATTATTTTTTTCTTTTTTCTTTTTTTAATTTTCACTTCAGCAATTTTCTCAGCGATAACCAAACACCATAAATCATTCAATAACCAGAGAAAATCCAAACGAATTTAGTTGAAAAAAAATCTTAGAAACTTGAATTGCACAGTGTAGATCCAATCTTACAATCATCAAAGATCAAACAAATAACAGAGCATAAATATTAATTAATAAAAAATAAAATCATAAGCCAAAAAAATGCAAATCAAATCACCTGAAAATGTTTACAGGGTGAAGAGAACCATAAGATTAATAATAATATTCGGTTACTGGGAAGTTAAAAAATGAAAATAAAATAAAAAATAAAGAAATCATTTGTCGAAATTGAAAATTGAAATAAAAGAGAATGTATAGAGACTATAAAAGCATGAAGGAAAGTATCGTGGGGAAGTAAACAAAAGAGAGAAACGAAACGGCGTAGTTATGGCAATGGTCCGCGTTTTCTCTTGTCCCATCGCCGTTTTTAATTTATTTTTTATTATTATGTCCACTTTGGTAACGGCCTTACAGCTTAGACTTTTTTTTTTCAAAAATCAAACGATTTCTATTTCCTTTAGATATATCATAAGGTTAAAATGCGCTTCAAGTCCATGTATTATTCAAATATTTGGGATTTAGTCCTTTTTATTTTAAGGAATTTAATTTTTATATTTTAGATTTTAAAATTCAGGTCTAATTGTGAAAAATATTTAAATTCTTTCTACTAAATTCAATTTTAATTACAATGTCAAATTTTTTACATATCTATCAAGTGAGTTTTTCTTTTTTTTCTTTTAATTTCAAAGTGTTACATTCTTGGATTTAACGAATAATTTTTATAATATTGAGAATTAAACCTAAATTTTAAAATTTAAGAAGTAAATGACTAAATTTCAAATACGTGAAAAATATAACGGCCTTGTTGCATTTTTAAGCATATTATAATCTAGGTTTAAATGTGAAACTAGTCTCAATCATATTGGTTTTTAAAGTAATATATAAACTATCAATTTCGTTTCATTTTACCCAAAAAGTGTACGGCATCTAGGAAAATCATGCCATCTGTCATTTTTTATTAGTCGATATTGTATTTTATGGTAAAATAAGACGAAATTGATAGTTTAAGTACTATTTTTATTTAAAAATTCTTTAAGAACTTAAATAAGAAAAACTATATAATTTGAGGGTTAATTTTATAGTTAAGTGTATAATCGATTAAAACATATATTATAATATCCAGAATTATTTTCTAAAAACTATTTATATTTAAAAATTAAATTAAAATACAAATTTTATATGGATGGTTATATTAGGGTTAGTTATTTGCTAAAATTTAGAACTCTGAAATTTTAATAATTAGGTTAATAATTATAATTTTGATTGAACTTTCTTTTATAATATTTATATTTTCTTTTTTAACTCGTGCTGTTAAACTAAGTAAAATTTATATTAATATATGTAGATATAATTTTAAAATATTTTATAAATTTATATAAACTTTGATATTTTATAATTTAAGTTATACAATTTAAATTTTTGGTAAATTTTTTATAGAAATTTGTGTTTAAAAATAATGGAATTTGAAAACGTGTGATAATATTTTTGAAAAATAAATATTAAAACTGATAGCTCTTTTTTAAATGAAAAGTGCTTTTCTGTAGTTTTGAAGATTCTAGAATTAAAACATATATGAATATTATCCAATAAAAATTGTTACTTGAAATTTGAGTAATAACGGGCATTTTTTTAACGTTGGCTTGTTTTTCTTTAAAAAAAATCTGCTTTTAGACTTATATGGTTAGATTTAATAATTGCATTTTTAATCCTTATACTTTTTAAATTTTATAAATTCAATCTTAATCAAATGGTAACTGGTAAATTTGTTAAATTAAGTTTTGTTATTTGAAAGTCATATCGGTAAACATATTAGCACGCGTTGAATATCATATTAGTTTACTATTTTCACATATTACTAAAAAACCAATTATTGGGTTTAATTTCTATCATTTGCATCAATATTAAAATTTAAAATTCAAAGCATAGAGACTAAGAATGATCAAATTAGAAAATGTAGACTAAATATACAACTTTACATATAATGCAGGACTAATAGCGAATTTAACCAAAATGGGTTTAACTGCTATAATTTGGGTCAAGATTGAAAATTTAAAACATGAAAATGTATATGGACTAAAATTCACCAATTTGAAAAATACAACGACTAAATTTGACCAAATTAAAGTATAAAGACTAAATCAGTAACTTATGTATAAATACAATGACTGATAGTAAAATTGGCTTTAAAAAAAGGTAATTTATTTTAGAGGTGAATGTACCTAGTAGATTCTCTACTAGGATCAGATCAAACGAGTCCTCTACTATTAAATGGATCAGTTTAACCATTGTACTATTACAAAAAATCAAATAAGTCCAAATTTCAATGCTATTTAATGTTCAACAAAGTTATATTTTAAAATATTTTTAAGATTCTATTGATGAAATTTAATGCTTTAAAATTTATAAAATGTAAATTATTAAAATAGTTAAATTACATTTTTACTATCATAAAAATTATAATTTAATTTTAATGTTGGATTTTCGAGATTTCCCATTGAATTTCGCCCCGGCATATTATATAAAAAATTTATTTGTAGTTTCAATAAAAAAAATTGGATTGAGTTGGTGAGTTGAGTTGGGTTTAGTTGAAAAAGTAGGAAGAGCAATCAACCATATCGTGGGGATTACCAATATTTGTGATATGGAATTGAAGATGACAAATATACACGTATTTCAACTCATTCTTTCCTTAAAAGAATTACCAAAATGGAGGTGGTGTAAGCTATCATCACCACCACCTACACTATAAAAAAAATCATTTGTTTGTTAAAGGAATAAAAAAAAAAACAACGTAAAGTTTTAAATATTTAATTTTAAAAAATTATAATACAGTAGTTAAATTATTTAAAAATTTTTATTTAAGTCACTGAATTATTTAAAAAAATTTATTTAACTTACTGGATTGTTAAAGTTTTCTTTCAAAGTCCAATTAGCGATCTCCAAGCGACAATCGATAGGTGGATCAATACCCATCAACGAGTAAAAAAAACATATATTATATCCAAGTCGGTTTGACAGTTAGTGTCGAAATTTGAAAAAGAAATTTATTTGGATTTTGATTCAAAAATTCGTAATATTTAAAATTATTTCATGGAAAATGTCTTAATTGTAGAAAAGAAAAGAAAGGCTTTGGATTGATGCAAGTAATGTGAACAGAGAAGCTCACACAACAAGTTTAGCAGCCTAGTGATCTAAATGAAAATTTTTTAATAGTTTAGTGACTATTTTGTAACTTTTTTAAAATTATGTGACTAAAATGTAAATTTATTAATAGTTTAGTGACTTTAAGATAGTTTGTCCAAAAAAATTACCCTTACTTCACCTTAATTCTTACTCCACCTTGATTGTTAGTAAAATTGAAGTTCAAGACTCAGGGTGGGTTTGGATGGGCGGCTGGATATGGTGCGGTGCGTTTAGCTTATTTTTTGTCTCACGCTACAGTATCACTACACTATCTAATCTCACTTTCACCACCGTTTTTATACTAACCACAGGTAAACGCACCGCCCATCCAAACCCACCCTCAATGTTCAAATTCAAGTTTTATTACATGTAATTTATATATGGGTTTTTTTTTTAATTGTTATGATTAGTAAGTTAGTTTGAGTTGGGTTACTAATTTGTAGGGTGAAGTCAAAAATTACATCAAGACAAAGATAATCATAAATTTAAGGGATGAAGTATAATTTTATAATTATATTTTCATACATTTCAAATGGACTAAAAGGCACTATCTTCCCTACTCATGTAATCCGTGCATTAAAGTTATTAATTGAGTTTATATCACGAATTAATTGAACATGAGCTCAAAATAACACAAAATAAATTTACAAATATGTATATTAAGAGAGTTTTATGAGTAATTTAATATTTGTAAAAATTATACTTTTCACACTCATCTTTTAATTTACATTTTTATATTTATCAACAATCATTAAATTTTTATTAATAATTAACATCATTATATATTAAATTTTGATTTTGTTTAATTTTCAGAAATCACTAAAAATATTATCAAGTAGCATAATGTGACATTAATATATTTCATATGCAAATAAATATATTAATTCGGTATGAAAATAAATGTATATATATATATATATATTTAAAATATACATAATTGAATCGAAACTAAAGCTTCATGTATACGTATGAATCATAATTTAAGTCTCATACATATAATTACATCAAATTAAAATTCATGTATCAAATTCCATATTTAATCGATGTTTATATATAAATTTAATATTTATCTCAATTTAAAAACAATATCTGTGAATTAAAAGTCAGACATTAAGCTTTAGCAAAGATTTAACTTACATCAAGCCTTTCTTCAATGGTACACAACTTGCACATTCCTTAAAGTATTAATTATATTGAATCATAAGAAATTCTGGAAGTCGGTCGAAAATGTTTGCAATAATTAATAATAAACAATTATATAGTTTTAATGCGTTCAAACTTTAGCATAATTATTGACAAAGCAACGGACATACGATGAATAAATTAATTAATAAATAGCTGGCCATATTTAAAAAAAAGTCAAATAATGTAAGTCCCTGTAATATGTGATAATTGCAAATTTAATTTTTTATTTTAATTTGCTCGAATGTAGTTCTATTTTTTAAAAATCTCGGTTATGAAACTGACTGTTAATCATCTCTGTATCATGTGATTATAAATTTTAATATTTTATTAATTTTTAATTGTTTATTTAATTATTTTTATCGATAATTAATCTAATGGAATCGAGAATCATAAAAAAATGTCATATCATGATATTATTAATGGTACTAGCATATTTTTTATATCAGAACGGAAATTTAAAAATTAAAAAGTAGAGATTATATCACGTAAAATAGAATGGATGCGTTAAGTTCATAACTATTGTTAATATAATTATGTTTTTCATATTAGAAGAATAAGACAAATAGAAATAAAAGGAGAAAAGAAGGGTGTTCGTCCGTCCGTTTATTTCGATTAAATAAATCATAAGAAAATCGGATTCAACATGTTCAATCGATTTTTGCTCAATTTAACTACTATGTATTGGTTCCTGAATCAACTACTTTAGTAACTTTTTACGGACTGATATTCTTGTCTATTCCTAGTTCGACCAAAATAACATTGATTTGAATAAATTGGAGATTTATTATCCTCATGGAAATGATAATTTTTGTTTTAATTGAATTAATTGCTCAAAATTTAATAGTTTTATATTGTTGAAAATTTTGAGTTATGATAGATTACATTTTATTGCATAGACCAATTCAATCGGAATCGATATGTTGGTGGTTTAACATCATTGATATAATCGATATCTTAGAATCGGAATAAAATAGAAATTAAAAGTCAAAACTAAAAAAAAATTATGGTTGTTGGAATTAGATTAGATCAGCCGATATGATAGTTCGAACAAAAAAATAAACTTATTATGAATCGACTTTTAAGTAAACCAGTTAGAATTAATTAAATCGAAACATGAATTTTTTTGTTCTCATCGTTTTGCTAAATTGTTATGCAAAGCTTTGGGTCAAAAAAGAAAATTTGTCGTGTAAACCCAAAGATTTTTGGGCCAGTAGCCCAGTACCCATCCTTTGTCGTATTCGAGTTTTTTGGGGGGATTTTAAAATTTAATATCCAATTCATTTTTCTCCATATATATCGGTTTGAAAATTGAGAAAAATATCCTTATATGATAAAAAAGAAAAAGAAAAAATAAGCCATTCCATAAAATTTTCGTTAAATACAAATGCGAAATTTTAATTTGCTTTTTTTTTGGATTAAATGACTTATTGGTATAATTACTCTACAAGTCCTTATACTATACTTAATACAAGTGTAAAAGATAAATATAGAGGTATTACATTTAGAGAATCCCGTCAATTAATCATTAAGCCTTCATACAAAATACAAATTGTATGAAATGTTTGAATTCAGAAACAATGTTAGCATATATCACATTCATTTAGATCATATCACGTAATAAATTAACTATATTAAATAATAATAAAATTTAAGCTAATTATTAATGATTCTTGTAGTAAACAGTTAATTTTTCTTAAAATAAAGTATGAAGTAATTGTTTGAAACAATTTTTTTTTTCACATCAAGGTAACAAAAGTGAAAACTCCCAATAAAAAATCATATATATAATTACCAACAATAGAGTAGGGGTTTTTTTTTGATCCAATCCAGTTGAAATTTAAAAAAGTATTATTTCCCATAGCCCCAAAAATCCATCTCTCCTCTAAGTGAAAGTTGATTAATTGGGTGGACCGATGTGGCATTTGTACCATTATTATTACTATCTTCAAACCTTACCCCTTTAGATGATGAATCTTGACCTATTCCCATATGAGATGTCACCAACCGGTCCAACATGCCCCATTCATTCATCCCTTCATTTTCATCATCTCTTCCACTACCACCACCACCACCCGCGGCAACACCTTCTAGACCGGTTTCACATTGGTACCTCACACTTTCACTCCCACTATCACAATCCCTAGGGTTGGATGACATAAGTTGTTTGATCATTATAGGGTGGGAAGATTCCGATGGGAGACCGACCGGCAGTGGCGGGGCGTACTCGTAGGCGGTCATGCTTTTGTGGGTTGGAAGTAGGGTTTGGGGATGGAAAAGGGAGTATTGATGGGTTGGTGTTGGAATGTGGGGAGGGTAGTGAAGGGCTAATTCAGCTTTGTTTAGCTCTAAGGTGGTGGTGGTGGTGGTGTTGAGGTTGTATTGGTCATTTGATCTATGCATGAAAGATAGTGGTGGTGGTGGTTGAGTTTGGCTGCTGCTTGAAGTGGTGTTGGTGTGGTTCATATTGAGATGGTGGTGTTGATCTGAGGAGTTAAGGCTTGAACCTCCATTGATGGTGTTGCTAACTTTGAAGAGGTTTTTCTTCTTGAACACCCTGCATACCACCCATCCATCTTCCTGCACACACATGGAAGCAAATTCTTATATATATAAAACCATTGATATACACTAATGTCTAATGTTGCATGAGATCATTGAGTAAGTATACTATCAACAAGGCTTCCTTAGGGATCTTTAGGGGTAAATCTAGAAATTATATTGTGACTGGAATTGAATTGTAAACTTTTTGAGAGTTGCAACACAAAATTTTCTATGCTTTAACTATAATTTTACAAATTTTAAGGGGTTAAAAAGTTATTTTTCCAAAAAAGGGGCTAAGGCCATTCCTGCTTCCATGCCACACTTGGGGTTTTTCCTACACTTGCATGCATATTATCTATTATACATGTATATGATAAAAACCGTTGATATTTATATATATGAATTCAAGAGGTAGGCAGGAACCTTAATTTGTCTCAAAAAATGGTAAATTTTGTTATAAATCCCTCCGGAAATTAATATCTAAAAGGCGCAAGCAAGGGCATTGACTCCAAAAATGGTAAAATTATTCCGTAAGTCCTTTCGATAATTATAAAATAGTATAATGGTAAAATTTTCTTTTTGGACCCTCATGAATTTATGATTCAATTTTAGCCTCTAATTTTCTTTTACCTTCACCCAAATATATATTAACTTTTAATATTACATGAGATCAGTAAATAAGTGCCAACAATAGGGTTTCCTTGTCAATCTTCGTACACATGCATGCAAATTCTTATATATATATACTAGTTGCGCGAGATCTGAGCATTAACAATAAGGTTTTCTTATCAATCTTCTTACACATGCATGCATATTTTTATACCTTATACGTTAAAATCATCGATATATATACTAATTCCTAATGTTGCATGAGAATATAACGAGCGAGTACTCACAGTGGGGTTTCCTTGAGGATCATCCCCGTCCTCGAGCCGATATTCATGCATGATCCAGTCAGTTTTTTGGCCATGGGGAGCTCTTCCACGGTAGAAAACAAGGGTTTTCCTCATACCAATCTTCTTGTAGCTGTTCCTAATGCATTTGTCCCTCCCCGTAGCTTTCCAAAATCCAGCATTGGTAGCCCTATTAGTCCTTGACCCTGTTGGGTATTTCCTGTCCTTGTGACTGAAAAAATACCACTCGTTTTGTGGACTTGATCCAATTCTGCATCTTTCTATATAAACATAGAGACAATATTGCAAATTATTATCAAGCTTAATCACCCATCAGTTCATCATAATTATATACATACCTGTCAAAATATGACATAAGTCCTTATACTTTTCAAAAATTTGAAAATTAGTCATTATACTTTTATTTTTAGGAATTTAGTTCTACTTTTAGATTTCAAAATTCAGATTCAACTATTAACATTATTAAAATTATTTTGTTAAATTCAAATTCATACAATGTCATTTTTTAGTTATATGGCTATCAAGCGAGGCTTTTTTATTTTAAAATATTACATCAATAAATTTAACAAAAAAATTAATAGCATTAACAATTTAAACTAAATTTTGAAATCTGAAAAGTAAATGAAACTTATGTTTAGAAAACCCAACTTTTAAAAACCAGAAAAGTATCGTTTTTAAAATTTTTTGAAAATTACCAAAAACTCACTATTTTTATAATGCAACAAAATTATTTTTGAAAAATTTTGAGAATATATATTTTTATATAAACTCTAAAAATTAGATACACCAAATTTGAACCTAAAATTCATATTCTTTATTACTTAAATTGTAAATTTAAACTAATACGTTTTAATATAATTTTTAATCATAACTATTTTTCACATGTTCGCAATATTTTATTAAATCTGAAATTATTTAATTACTTTAATTATTGTACCAACTCTACAGCATTATTTAGAATCATTTCATTAATTGTTGAGAATATTCGGTGACTCAGTTTCAACACCGTGCACAAAACGGTGCAATAATGGGTTCAATTAATATATTTCCATTTTTTCAGGGGTGGATTTCTAAGAATTTTATTTTATATTTATCCACAAAATTAAAAAATAAAAATGTGTGTGTGATGTAGTTTTGAGAAGTGAATCTGATTAGTCTTTGTTTTAAGCCATTGATCTGATATTAATTGACATGATTAGAATCTATCTGGTCAAAGTCAAACAGCATTAGTCTACAATTTATCAGTATTTATGACTTAAGTCCACATTAGTATGCAAATTTCAGTGAAGGCAAATTGGAACAAAATGGCAAATTATAGAAAAAAAAAAAGATTTCAAATCAAATTTTATGAAAGATATATGAAATTTATAATTATTAAATATTATTCGATTTTCCTAAAAAAAATTATTGCATTCAAATATCAAAATTATTTTTAAAGAAAATTGTAGGGTAACTTTTGGTGTATGTATATATATATATAGGGGCGAATCTAGAGGGATTGCAGGGGCTCCGGATCCCCCTAAAATGGAAAATTTTCTATTTTAGTTCTTTTAAATTTTAAAATTTTAAATTAATAATGATAAAATTACACTTTGACCCCTCTTAAAAATGATAAAATTTTGATTTAATTTTTTAAAATTATATTTTTATTATATTAAAATTATAAGTTAATTCCGACCCTAAAAATATTTTCTAGCTTTCTCCCCGTATATATATATTTTACTATGAGATTATGAAAACTATAGTTGAGAACAAATAATTGTTTGGTTGTTTAACTAATAGAGAAGAAAACCAGAATGTTAACTCAAGCTTCTCTTACAAACCATTTTTTTAAACTTTTTTATGTAAACAGGACATTGTCATTAATAATTGATTAAGATTAGATTTAAATTGCTATCGAAAATATACTTTTAATAACATATAATTTTTGCTGAAAAATAAGAATTAAAATTATTAAATAATGAAAATGATAATACCAAATTATGATTAATATTTGAATTTGTTGAGGGGAGATTAGTTCTTTTCAAAAAAATCTGTGAAGTGTCATTAGTTTAAAGTTAATGAACTTCTCAATGAGTTAATATTGTCTTTGGGTCAAATTAAAATTGTCTTTTAACTTTACGAAGAGCTCAAGTGCCTAAAGAAACAACTTGAAGCATGGGTTCATAGAACAAGAGCTCTTCGTTGGGTCAGCTGTGCATGGTGCACGGTCACCTACCAAAAGAATAGTGACCATTTGCCAAACCCCATACCTCTTCAAGGAACTTTCAGAAAATTGGGGCTCTCAACAAATAGGAAGACAAAATCCTAACTCAATCTAGAAACAATACTGATCTATTGAAGTATCTATCAACTTTATATAAACTATACTTGTAAAACTTTTTTGAAACCCTACTCTCAATAAAAACCCTTACCACCGTAATTGAGTAAACCATTCTTCACAAAAAGAAACTCAAGCAAATATATATATATAAAATGAAGAAGAAGCTATATTACCTTGCAACTCCCAAGGTTCCATCTTGTTCAAGTCCACTTCTCTAATGACCTCCATATCAAACTTTTGAAACGACACCTTTTTGGTCAAGTAGTAATGGAGCAGCTCCTCGTCCGTCGGATGGAACCTAAACCCCGGTGGGACTCCGCCGTTCGTCGAACCCATTCACCTCCCAATATCTCAATGCTAACTAGCTTTCCACTATTTTTTTTCTCTAAAACTCTCTATAGGATTAAAGTGTACGTGCATATATATGTATATATGGAGAAAGATTGAAGCAATCATATTTTATAGGAAGAATGGGGGAATAAATATGGAAATAAGTATGTCAACGGGTGTGGGTGGGATGGGGATGTGAGGGGAATTGTGTGAGGAAGTTGACGGCCGGTCACTACGCCGTCGGAGAGGGTTAAAGCTGGCGTAAAAATGAAGTTTAAGGAAAATGAATGAGACCATGATTAGTATTTTTTTATTCAATGGTTTAACCTCTTGGACCTTCTTTGCTCTACATGCCTTAGAGGAGCGTGTGGCTTAACTTTGTTCCTAATACTTGGCTTTTATTTTTTTATAGAAATACAAAATAATTTGCAATACATATTGTACTTTCGAAGAGAGAATTTGAGTTTAAACCCTAAAAATGATATTTATAAGAGAGTCAGTCATGAACTTTGAAAAATTAACATCTATAAATCATAAAATGGATACAAAAGATACATTAATTAAAAAAAGACATGTTAAAACATATTATGCTCTCATAGCAGAAAATGAGTTTTAATTATCAAAATACTTAATCTTTTGTGTAAATGTTTAATATTGGTTAAAATATATTGTTATTTCATGTAGTTGAATAAAATTTGAAATTTAATCTTTCTATTAAAAATTATATTAATTTTACTTTTGTTTAAATATTTTATAGTCTAATCGTTAATGTCAATAGTATATTCTGTCAAATTTTATTTTTTTATGTCTGCTTACTAAGTTCATAATGTTTTGCTTACGATCATACTTGATACAAAGCAAAGTACTTTAAAAGTAAAAAAAAATGTAAAATGGTTTAATTTGGGGATAAATATCAAAACTACATATGAATTCTATTTGGTGTAAACATAAAACTTTGATTATGGATTAAGTATATACACAATTTTTTTTTATTTTAATTCAATTATACATATTTAGGTTCTGATTATATATGTTTTTTTTACACAATATCTAAAATTATTCATAGCCCCTCTTAGCCTATAAATTAAGAGGAGATAATACGCTTCAATGCACTCAAACCTATGTCCTCCTACATTAATAATAATACCCATAACAATCGAGATAAAACTGATCAGGAAGAAATTAGGTTTATTATAACTTGTTACGTTGAATATTACAAGTTTGCACGCGCTGCAGAGAAACTTGGGACAAGCGCTCCGTTCAAAGAAGCAAATTAATTCATTCAAAAATCATAAATAAAAATGACAGCAAACAATCCCGAGAAAATAAAGAGAGTTTCATTTTGATTGTTCCTAAAGCAAGGCTTGGAGAAAAACAGCTGCTATTACTTCTTGGGATTTTCGCATCTTATTCGACTTGGACGGCCATAATATATACATATATGTATTGATATACATACATGTTTACAATTACAATTATAAGGGTTTAAAAATTAAAATATATCCAAATTCAAATTAGAATAAATTTAGATGGAGATTATGTGTCACGAAATTTATATTAGAGCAGATGATATTTTCACATGATAAGATTGAAATCTGATAGTTCAAGGTCTCGATACCTAAATTATTGCCAATGCTATAAGGCCTGGTACATATGTGTACATATAAAGAATTTGCAAGTACGATCACACAGGAGTGAAAAACGAAATATATCCGCATATGATAGGGCTCAGCCATAGTGAGACTTAAACCTTTTTTACATGATATTTTTACATGGTAAAACTCAAAATTGGGAGCTCAAGGTCTTAAGACTGAAACTTTTGCTAACACTTCCAATGCCTCGTTTTGGTATGTGTGTATAAAGAGTTTGCAAGTACAATCACCCAGAATTGAAAACTGTAATATATTAAGACTTAGACTAGAATAAATCTAGATATGGTTCATGCGTGTTGAGATTTAAACCTAGAATAATCTGAGAGAGAATTCACGCATAATATTTTCACATATTGAGACTCAAACCCAAGAGCTCAAGATCCCAAGACCTACGCATTAAATCTAAAATAATCTGTGAAAGATTCACACATGACGTTTGTATACGATAAGATTCAAATTTGGAACCTCAAAGTCTCAAAAATTCCTAAGCCTTTACTGTATACACATGTGTATATATTCTAGGTTTTTGAGACTTTGAGTTCTCAGGTTTGAATCTCACTATATATAAAGGTCATGTGCAAATCTCTCTTCAAGATTATTTTAGGTTTAAGTCTTATCATATGTAAATTTTATCTAAATTTATTCTAGTTTAAGTCTAAATTTATATTATCTATATGAATGCCACATTAATATCATCTATATATATGAACTTTGATAATGTATGTATGTATGTATGGTCCAAAATAACAACAGTTTGGAGACGCAGTCGCCAGTACAGCACAAGAGGGCACATGCTGGTATATGACTTGATGAGAGATTTTTGAGTATTTTTACTTAGCTTGATTTAATTACACGTTAATTCCCTTTCTATATATATATATATATATTGATTAATTTAACTTATTTTATTTTTTTAAAGATATTTTATTAAATTTAATCCTTTATAGATGATGTAATATGTTTCAATAGGGCTGAATATCATGGTTAGTGGATATATATTTTTATTGCAAAAAATAAAAGTTCATATTTTAGAATCAACACTTGCATGCATATAGTCTTAGTTGTTTCCATGCATGTATATAGCATTTTCCTTTAGTTTACAACTGTGTTTTTTAAACATATATAGGCTACCATTTGAATATTAATTTCGGTGGGTTTATCAATGGACCGGTCAGGTTATCAAATTCCAGTTCAATTATTTTGATTGGTTAAATTATCGGTTTTAACAATATTAATTAATTAATTAATTATAAATTAGTTACAGATAAAACCATTTGGATTATTTTGATGATAAGTGTATGGATAAATTTTCTATATCCTAACAAGCGAGATTAAGAAGTTGACAAGTATTTTCAAAATAAGTTAAAAATAATAATTAATTAAAAATATATTACAGTTTTTTAAAATAATAATTAATTAAAAAGTATATTACAGGTTTTTTTAAAAGTTTGCTAGTGGAATTTTTTAAGTTTATTATAATATACCTTACAATAATTGGAACTTGATTAAATCGGCAAGTATACTAATCCGAACAAAGAAATTGAATTTGTCTTTGAGCGAACCACTCGACACCAAAAGCTAGGACAAGAAATCAAAATTAAACTTGTTAATAGAATTTTTAAATTTTTATTAGGTTTTATTATTATTTTAATTATTGTTGGGCGATAACCAAATCGAGAATTAATCTAATTGGTTTAACTACTAATTCGATTTTTAAAATATTAGTAATAATTCTAAGATTATATTTTACATAGTTTTGACTTTAACATAAATATATATCCAAATTTTAAAATAATAACAGAAAACAATAGTTTTCATTTTAGAGTATTTCTAAAAATGTAAAAGGTAAAGTAACATTAAAGTATATGGAACAGTCTCAGGATTGACTTAGAAAAAGAAGCTAGAATTTAATGATTTTTAAATGATGATATTATGTTAATACGAGTTGGTTCAATTGGTTGAGTATTTAATAATATTTTGATAAATGTTAAAATTGAGTTTCATCAACAGTCTCGTTGAATAAGTAATCTATAAGTATAAATTTCAGTCCTTTGTAAATTAGGTGGCATACTTTAAACCAAGTAATATCCTTTCACAAGAATAGGGTGTATATGATAAATTTGTATTATGAAGCTATTTAAGTTTAACTTAGAAAAACATAACATTAATTCAATTCGATAACAACGTTCAAGTATTGTAATAGTTGACTCGAACAATTTACGAGGTTTATCGAGATTTTCGTTTACATGTATTTTATATTTTAAAATTACATTTTACCCTCATTTATAGAAAGAGTTTAAGTATGAATGAGTTTAATTGAGCTTGAGTCTAAGTATGAAAATTAAAAACAAGTTTAATCAAACTCGAGTAACTCAATTATGTTTCAATTAGAACTCAAACTTAAAATTTATTATTCTATCAAACTTGAACCGAATATTGAACCTCAAATTCGAACTCAATCTTACCAATATTTTATTTAAGCTAGGTTCGATAATGAAAATTCTAAAAATAAGCAATATAAGATGACAACTAAAAACAAAATTACCAATATTAAAAACTAAACATCAAAACTTGGGTTGGCTCTCAATAAACTTGATTTATAGTCATGGGCTTTAACCATCTTATCAATATTCCAGTTCTTTTGGTAAAGAGTAGTATTGAAGATTGATTCTCAACTCAATTGGTACAATTACTATTATATTAACAAGGACATAAGTTTGAGTACATTTTAAGTGCGTTTTCCTTCTATCAATTTTATAAAAATATTAACCATCTAATCTTACTTATAAATGACACTTAGTAAAACGAAACGCGGAATTGAAAACTGATTTGAGCTATTGGATTTCAACGATTTTTGAATACAAGCGAAAAAAAAATCACGATCATTCAAATAAAATTCTATTTTAATTTATTTATAATTAATATTAGTTTTGATGATGTAAAATAATTATTTTATGGTTAAATCAGCCGGAAAAAATAAATTAATGTAAAAATTTCATATAAAATTTTAAATTTTAAAAATACTACGTATGAGTTATTGATTTTTCTTTTACTTGAAAAAAAACAAATTTTAAGAAATGTTTACGAAAACCTTTAAAACTTTATCAAATAATTTCTAAAACTATAAAGCAAAGTCTGTTTTGTTAAATAAGTATAAAATCTAAAATTTAAAATTAATGTAAAAACTCTTTTTTTAATACAGGGATAAATATAAAATTTATATATGAATTTTATTTCAATATGCGATTTGATACATAAATTTTGATTTTTCGCAATTATACACATGAAATTTGATTCGTGATTCGTATGTATACAAAAAATTTTGATTTTGATTTAATTGTATACATTTAAAGAATTAATACATACTTTTATTTTTATATTAGATTAATATAATTATTTGTGTATACAATATATCGATATAAAATAATGCTAATTCAATAATGTTGTTAGTAAATTGTGAAAATTGAATCAAATCAAAATTTTATATATAAGATCGCATAAAATCAGAGTTTATATATGACATTACACATTAAATTAATGTTAGTATATAATTTTGATATTTATTCATTTTATATACATCCCGTTCTTTTATAGAACCTATATAGAAATTCAATTCTAAGAAATTGATTCATTTATTACTTTATTTATAAAAATAAAATATATTCATTAACTAGTTGATTGTATAATAAAATGTACTTGTTATAATAGTTTATTATATATAGTATTACGATTTATTATGTTAAATTGTAAAAATATTTTAAAAATTAAATATAAAAAGAAGAAGAAGAAGAGATCAGATACTAATATATTTTCGAGGGAAGATTTAAATTCCCACCGGATCTAAATTTTTACTCATCTTGCCATAACAATGTTATTCTAAGTAATACTTTTAAATTTTTGTGAAATTAATGAAAATTTCAAAATTTAATGAGATTTCTGTTCAAGTCCATCACGCCATTTATGCAATAATAGAATTTTTAAAATAAAATTATATAATAAATGTATTTATAAAAATATATATATTTAGTTGAAATGATATAATAAAGATATCAAAAGCTATTATATTATTTAAAAATAAATATTTTATGATTAAATTTATAAATATATTTTATTGTTTAACTAAATTCAAGCGTGTTAATCTAAAATAAAAAGATATTATCTAATCCGACTCAAGTCGAGCCCGGTGAACTAGGACAGATGTATTTAGGGCCAGTTCTTCATTGCTTTTGAAAAGTGATTTTAAAAAGTGCTATGGAAAAGTGCTTTCGAAAAGTTTGGTTTAAAATTTGGGTGTTTAGCATTGTTGTCAAAATGTGCTTTTGAGAAATAAAATATTCATTTTAGATATGTTATTATCAAGTAACAAATATGCATTTAAATAATATTTAAATTAGTTAATATTATTATATTTTAGTAAGAATATAAAAATTTATTATAACTTGTTGTTAATATTTTAATATATGAAATATAAATTTTAAAAATATTTTCTATTTTAATTAATCATTTTAATACATTTGTAATTAAGTACCAAGAAAAAAAAGAAAAGTACTATGTTATTGTAGGGGTGAAAAGTAATTAAGCACCAAAAATGCTTTTAGGTGAGAAAAATTAAAATTTTAGTTTCTCTTTTGAAAACAAAAATTTTAGCCAAAAATAGATTGTTACGTATAGCTTTTTTTTTTAAAGTACTTTTAAAATTAAAAGTGTTTTTTTGTAAGTAATGAAGAATTGACCCTTAGCGAAAAAAAAAGAAATGTGTACAATTTGGGTGTTTAGCATTGTTGTCAAAATGTACTTTTGAGAAATAAAATGTTCATTTTAGACATGTTATTATCAAGTAACAAATATACATTTAAATAATATTTAAATTAGTTAATATTATTATATTTTAGTAAGAATATAAAAATTTATTATAATTTGTTGTTAATATTTTAATATATGAAATATAAATTTTAAAAATATTTTCTATTTTAATTAATCATTTTAATACATTTGTAATTAAGTACCAAGAAAAAAAAGAAAAGTACTATGTTATTGTAGGGGTGAAAAGTAATTAAGCACCAAAAATACTTTTAAGCGAGAAAAAGTTAAAATTTTAGTTTTTCAAATTCAGTATAGCTTTTTTTTAAAAGTACTTTTAAAATTAAAAGTGTTTTTTGTAAGTAATGAAGAATTGACCCTTAGCCAAAAAAAAAAAGAAATGTGTACAATTTGGGTGTTTAACATTGTTGTCAAAATGTACTTTTGAGAAATAAAATGTTTATTTTAGACATGTTATTATCAAGTAACAAATATACATTTAAATAATATTTAAATTAGTTAATATTATTATATTTTAGTAAGAATATAAAAATTTATTATAATTTGTTGTTAATATTTTAATATATGAAATATAAATTTTAAAAATATTTTCTATTTTAATTAATCATTTAAATACATTTGTAATTAAGTACCAAGAAAAAAAAAGAAAAGTACTATGTTATTGTAGGGGTGAAAAAGTAATTAAGCACCAAAAATGCTTTTAGGTGAGAAAAAGTTAAAATTTTTAGTTTCTCCTTTGAAAAACAAAAAATTTTAGCCAAAAGTAGATTGTTCTGTATAGCTTTTTTTTTTAAAAGTACTTTTAAAATTAAAAGTGTTTTTTTTTAAGTAATGAAGAATTGACCCTTAGCCGAAAAAAAAAGAAATGTGTACAATTTGAGTGTTTAGCATTGTTGTCAAAATATACTTTTGAGAAATAAAATGTTCATTTTAGACATGTTATTATCAAGTAACAAATATGCATTTAAATAATATTTAAATTAGTTAATATTATTATATTTTAATAAGAATATAAAAATTTATTATAACTTGTTAATATTTTAATATATGACATATAAATTTTAAAAATATTTTCTATTTTAATTAATCATTTTAATACATTTGTAATTAAGTACCAAGAAAAAAAAGAAAAGTACTATGTTATTGTAGGGTGAAAAAGTAATTAAGTACCAAAAATGTTTTAGGTGAGAAAAGTTAAAATTTTAATTTCTCCTTTGAAAATAAAAATTTTAGTCAAAAATAATTGTTCTGTATAGCTTTTTTTTAAATAGTTTGAAAAAGTAATTAAGTGGTTTTTTATAAGTAACGAAGAATTGACCTTAGCCGGAAAAAAAAAAAAAAAAGGAAATGTGTACAATTTTTTGGACTAACGTTGAAACGGGCGCTTGTGAGTCAGAAGGGGCACTGCCACTGTCACGGATCTTAAAAGCCACACAAATTTTTTATTAAAATATATTTTCTACGTGTCATTGTTTTACTAGTGATTCCAAACACGTTTCTGTGTCTCGTCTGCACCATGTTGACCTTTTTGATAATTTTTTCTTCTTCATGAAATTACTACTATTTTTTTAAAGGATGATTTGATTTCCTTTTCATCACTGACACCGCCACTACACAACATTTTTTTTCCCTTTTTACTGTTATTTTACCATCCATCACCACTATTCAATATTTTCGTACTGTTGAATATAATTATTGGGATTGATTTAAAAACAACGCCATTAATTATTAAATTATGAATAAATTTTATTTTGGATACTTAATTAAAAAGTTACACTTTAGTCATTAAATTATTCAAAAAATTTATTTAAGTTATTGAGTTGTTAAAATCGATAGTAATATTACTTACACCAATCGAAAGCTCTTTTTTTTCTCTTCTACAGTTAAGTTTTTTCATAAAATAACTTTAGATATCACGAATTTACAAACCAAAATTTAAACAACTTTTTTCTCCAATCTCCAACACTGATCATTAGATCGATTTGAATTTAAAGTATGTTTTTCTGCTTGTCAATAGTATTGATCTACAGTATCAATCATCAAATCATCTCCTGTAACTCGCTAGTCATACTTTTTTTTCAAAATTAAAAGTCCAATGACTTAAATAAAAACTTTTGAATAGTTCAATAACTTAAATTAGTTCAATGACTAAATTATAGCTTTTGAAGTTGAGTGGCCAATATGTAAACTTACTAATAATTTAGTGATCTTGGGTGTAGCTTAACCAAAATTTTTATATGCATCAAACGGTTTACATGGTTCTACCTATTTTTATTTAGTTCAGTTGGTAGCAACATTGATGCCAATGTGGGATGATGTAAATTTGAGTGCGCTAAAACGCGCTAATCCTCCTATTTAAGGGTTGTGAGGAATTATACGTAATTCTAAGTATTGGATCGATTTTTTTTATATTTCAATGAAATTTAAGAAAAGATATTTAAAATTAAAATTTCTCACTTTTTTTTTCCATTTATGTTTAAAATTGACATCAATACACCTATATAATCATGTGTGGTTGTAAGCAATTTAAAAGAAAAAATGTTATACCTACTCAACAATTTAGTCCTTACGGTATATAAGACATCGAGATCAAATTCATTATGCTAAATGAAGCTCGCTCAAACTTGAACATTGCCACCTCTACACAACCTTGCCTTTTTTACCTTTATACATTATTTATTAGTGCCTTTTTTACCTTTATACATTATTTATTAGTTGCTAAACTCAATTTCCAAAATTTCATAAATAGGTTTTGACAATCATAAAAAAGAGATTCCAAGATCAAGATACCAAACATTCATTGGTATTTTTATATAGTGACGAAGTTAGAAATTTTTTTGTGGGATCGAAATTAGTTTACATGTTTTTATGATAGTTTAAATATAATTTTACCATTCTATTAGCTTATAGTTTTCTATATTTCTTTAAAGGATTAAAATTAAAATTTAAAATTTTAGTAGGTTAATGTGTAAATTTAACATATGTTGACTTATAATTTTATAAAATTTATAGAGGCAAAATGTAATTTTCCATTTTAAGAGGTCAGGGTCCCTGCTAGTCTTTCGATACCTTATCCTTATGTAACTCTGTGACTTTTAATACAACTGTGTAAATCACTTGCAAATTCCATCATTAAACATTGTACCAACAATACTAATAGCCTCAATAATTGAATTTAAAATTAAAAATAAAATGATTTAATTTTAATTAAAGAATACTAAATTTCCAAAATTACCTAACATTTAAAGCTTAAACCCACATCACTATTTCTTTTAGCATTGTAAAATTCTATACATCAATAATGTTTTAGGCTTTTAATAGATCCTATATAAATGGTTAAAAGAATGTTGAAAAATCAAAATAGGAAAGATTCGACTATTTTAACGAGTGACAAAAAAGGAAAAAAAACCAAAAAAGTATATTTTCTTTTTAGGAATGACCTTTTAAGTCAAATTACATGGCTAAATCAGTTGAATAGGTTGAAAAAAAAAGTTAAAGTGTATTTTTTTAAAAATTTAAGGAAATAGATTGTTTTTTCAGAGAGTGTAGACGTGCTTCTTTTTTTGTAATTATTGAAAAACGCATTCAATTAGGCATGGTTCTTCTAACATGTCAGTAGAAAAGTTTGTCCAGCTAGACGCACTTTCACAGACTCTCTCAAAAAATGATCTATTTTCTTAAATTTAAAAAAAAGTTGGCCTATTTTACCAATTAATATTTTTTTCAATATGTTTGATTAATTTAACTAAATTACATGCTCTAATTGAAATTTATTTGATTTTTAAGGATTTAAATAAAATATTATGTTTGAAAAACAAAATGAGATTAAAAAATAAAAGTGTTTAAAACCTAATTTGACGTCGGGTTTTAACATTTAAAGTCTACATTAGACCTCACTTAATATGTTTTTTTAATTACGTGTTATATTATTTTATATTTATATAGTACGTCATTTATATTGCATGAATACTAAATGTGTAATATTAGAATGTAACATTAAAAAATAAATTGTTTATATTCAAATTTTAATAAAAATAAATTAAATTATTAAATATTAAATTAAAAATACATGATTTCTTTTGTAAAAAGAAAAAAAAAACAGGAACGAGCCTAATGATTTCGTATTTTATGACTCAAAGCATTGAACTTAATTAACAGAATATTTATATCGGTAAAAGTTATAATTTTTCTTGGTAATTTTTTTTGACTTTAGGGTAAAAAATATTTCACTGAAAGTTTCATGCAATTCAACCTTTATTGAGAAAAATTAAGTTAACGAAATTTATCGTTGATCAATTTGATTATTAATGGACATTAATGGACATTAATGATACTAACAAAATCAATAAAAAGTTAATACATGCCATAATAACATATATTTAAAAATTTAAAATTATATAAAAAATTATAAGTCCAAACAAATCAACATCTAAATTTATTTAAATATAAACATATATTTATCTAAACTCTTTCCAGATATAATTTTTAAATATTTTTATAATTAAAATAGTTTAAAATTCACAATTTTAGATTTTCGAAATTTTAATTTTATTTGGTGAGAAATTTGCAAATTTATAAATTTTTAAATAATACAAATTGATTTTTTTATTTTTGTTTTTCTTTTATATGAGAGTAGGAATAAAAGTTACACAGTTTGAACTCATATTAAATTAGTGTTTGATTACCATTTTCATACAAATCAAGACGATTTTAATGTTTATTAAACTTAGTAAAATATAATATTCTATAATTTTCTTAATTCATGAGTTCTCCCAAATTTTTAGTGTGTTTTAAAACTCACGTAAAATTTAATATTTGTTTTTTGGTTGCTAGGCATATAATATTCTTGTCTTTTTGCCAACTGCTTGTTTTTTCCCTTATTTATGCATTACATCATTTAGAAAACAAGCAAACAAAAATTTCTAGATAAAAAATCTAAAATCTATAGTTTTTCTTTTATCAAAAACTCCGAACATATATTATTTAGGGATATTTTAATTTCTTCGTATAAAATTTAGAAAAATAATTACATATAGTAAAATTTAAATTACAAATATCACGTTTTAACTTTACTATTTTAACAAAAACTACGTTTGGTCATTAAATTTTTTTCTTATAAATATGTTACATAAAATTTGCATCCACAGTATAGATATAGCATAACGTAGTTAGAATAATTGTATTTATACCATTTACAAAAATCACAAATGAAATTAAATTTTTTCATATATTTGTACATTATATTGAAAAATTAAAAGAATAGTTATTGATGGAGTATTAATTCGATTAGCATGAACACTATTTCCAACATAGGAAGATGTGAGTTCGAGTGCGATGAAGGGTATTATCCTCTTATAAATAGGTTGGAGAGTGACTTTGGTATGCTAAAAAGAATAAATATGATCAGAATTTATAACGAAATTATTAAAAAAATAGTTAAAATATGTTGAATATTAGAATTTAAATTCTGAAGAATACATGGATCTATGACATATTTTAACCAAAAATAATTTATGACACATGGATGAATGAATAAAATATTCATAAAAATAAATACGATTTGAATATGTGTTGATTTTTTCAGGTTTAAATAAAATGTTATGGATTTTATATAAAATATAAAAAATATTTATTATTTTATAGAAAAGAATTTTAATCTTTGAAATTAAATTAGTGTTGGGATTATCCTGCAACCAAAGGGCCCATTTGAAAAGTAACAACATACAAACAAAGTACAAAGCAACAAATATTTACCCACCATTTTCAATTTAATAATAAAAGAATATAAAAAATTATCATCCTATTCAAAAACCAGAGGTTTTTAGTAGGTTTAGCAGTACTCACTGAAATTGAATGGAGTTTTGTCACTTTTGTCATCCCTAATTGAAAAAAAAATTACAAATTATACAAAGCAGCAGCAGCCATTGAAAAAGCAAAAAGAAAAAAAAAAGAAAACCTCTACTCTCTGGTTTTTGCTTGAAGTGGTGATTATTTGTGGTAACTATTGAGGACTGATACTAATGGCGGCTTTCTCAGCCACGATCTCTGATTCTTCACGCTTTCTTTCATCTACCTCATTGCCTAAACGGAAGATCTCTGCTCCTTCTCAATGTCGTTCCTTTTCGCTTTCAAAGCCTTTTCCACTTTCCCGGTTATTATCGTTTTTATCGGCTTTGTTTTTGTATTTAGTTGTTGCGGTAATCTCTGTTTAATTTCTGTTTGATTCTGAGGGAATGATGGTTAATATTTGGATAAATGAATAGATCTAACGCGTTATTTGCTTGTTTATTGTTTTTCTGCCATTTTTAAGCTCGTTTGAAGTGTTTTATTTTGTTTTTTCAGTGTTTTTTTTGTTTCGTGGAGGTAGAACCAAATTGGTTTTTGTTTCGATTATGCTTAGAGAGATGTGCTAGCTTAGATTTCGAGGAGATTGGAATTGGATTGCGGTTGTGTACTAGTGCTTAGATTGCTGTGCTCCTAAATTTTGACTTAATTTGTTTATTATTTTAGAGCCAAAAGGCAAAGGGAAAAAAGAAGTGTTGATTGTAGGTTTTTTGTCTAATTTTTATGTATAACAAAAATGCTTTAGTTCATAAGATTTTGCTCTTGTTTCTGAGCAAGTCTTAATGTCTTAAAGCTTCTTGTATATGTAACATTGGTTTGTTATTTGTTAATGCGTTAGTGTTAGAGAAAATTCCACCTTGACTCGTTGATTATTTAAATTAGCAATGCTTTAGTGTTTGAGCAAATTCTACCTTGATTCGTGACTAATTTTTGTGCCTATTGCCTTGGTTTAGAGTCTACCTTATGCTTTGGACAACTTTGGTGGAAGTCCTGGTGATATAGGCCTAGGATATTGGTGAGCTGAATGCTCAAATATGTCTCCTTACAACCAATTCAAACAACATAGGCCTAGGCTAATGGCTTTTTGGAAATTTGGACCCTTGTTGTCTTTCTCACGAAGATATCAATTTAAACTCTTAAGTAGCTCAATAGATGAAGGGTCTGGGTAATTTTTGTGGGGTTGTCATCAAATAACCTGTCCTTTGATATTCTAGTTGGCTTTTCTGGTATTTCGTTTTAATAAAGCACTAAAGGGTTTCTCTTGTTATCTATGTTCCAGATCAAATATCGGTTCTCAGTTGGGAGGAAGGAAGTCACTGAATATCTTTGTCCAGGCTTCAGTATCAGGTTTGTTTTACATGTTATAGTCCTCTTTCATGTTTTTAATAACAAATTTGGGATTTATCTTCACATCTTTACTCTTGAAGTTTGTTTCATTGTTCTCTCTTGTACCTCTCGTCGATGGTTATGCAATTTATATAAGATGATCATCTATGGATTGTATTTGTTGTGTAATGTAATTTATTTTTATGTATATGTAAATGGTTATTGAATCTCCTCTTTCATTGATTTAGGAGCTAGGCTTTACTAAAATAATCTCAATGGTAATTAGTTAATTAGTACCACAGACATGATTTTACAGTGTTGACCATTGCACTTTTTTTTTTTTACCTTGATCAACCTTGGTAATGCATTTACATTTACTAGGTATAATTTCCTTTAGAGAGAGACCTGGATCTAATTTTGGTTACAAAATGTAAAGAGTACAAAGAAGATAAAAGAAAAAGAAGGAAATGATGATGGTTTGATTAGTTTTTTAATTAATTTTTGTAATATTGTTGCCATATCAGCTCAAATTTTCTCTCATCAACACCTTAATAATTAAAACACATAAGCTGAATCTGTGGTTTTAGATTGACACTGTATGCAATTTTTTTCAATTCATCTGCAATTAAATGTTTTGAGACTACATTTCAGAAATGAAGCTACATGGACTGATTTTAATATATTCTTTGAGCTAGCACAATGGCTACTTCTTGATTTCAACCAATAGAAAATATCTGCAACGAATTAACATTGTAATTTATATTGGCCTGATATACATGATTAGGTGCATTATATATTAGCTTAATCAAATAGTTTGTAGGTTATTTAGTTCTGGTTATTGACATTTAAAAGTTACATCTTATTTTCCCTCTCACTTACAGATATCTCAGTGGAGAAATCGATGGATAAAGTGCATCTTCCCAAGGGAGACATGTGGGCCGTCCATAAGTTTGGTGGCACTTGTGTTGGGACCTCCCAGAGGATCAAGAATGTTGCAGATATAATTATTAGTGATGATTCAGAAAGAAAGTTGGTAGTGGTTTCGGCCATGTCTAAGGTGACAGATATGATGTATGATCTTATCAACAAGGCACAATCTCGAGATGATTCCTACATCTCTGCATTGGACGCTGTCTTAGAAAAACATAATTCCACAGCACTTGATTTGCTTGAAGGAGATGATCTTGCTAGTTTCTTATCTCAACTGCATCATGATGTTAGTAACCTCAAAGCGATGCTACGTGCAATATATATAGGTAGTAGAGCTCTTTCTCTCTCCTGATCTCAACTAGCAACATTCCTGAGTTTAATTAGTCAAATAATTGTGTTAAGTTCATTTTCAAGTTTGGGTTCTGGATCTTCATTGTTGTTTAATTACTTTTATTCAAGTTTTCCATTACTATAGTTTGGCCTTTTGACAGGCTTGTGGTATTTTGTTTGCTTCTCCTTTTATAGTATGATTAATACTTCTAAAGGGGTATTTCATGCTATGTAAACTTACATGCTTATCTTTTCATTCTTTTCAGCTGGTCATGTCACGGAATCTTTCTCAGACTTTGTTGTTGGGCATGGGGAGTTATGGTCTGCTCAAATGTTATCTTATGTTGTTAGAAAGGTATGTGGTTTTTTTGCTAATTATACCTTTTGGTGACATTATCTGATGAATTATGAAATGAATTTTGGTGCAGAATGGGCTAGATTGCAAATGGATGGATACAAGGGAGATCCTTATTGTAAACCCCACTAGCTCAAATCAGGTCGATCCTGATTTCTTGGAATCAGAAAAAAGACTTGAAAAATGGTTTTCACAGAATCCATCTGAGATAATAATTGCCACTGGTTTCATTGCCAGTACACCTCAGAATATTCCTACGACTTTAAAGAGGGATGGAAGTGACTTCTCTGCTGCCATAATGGGCGCTCTATTTAGAGCTCGCCAAGTTACAATATGGACAGATGTTGATGGTGTGTATAGCGCAGACCCTCGAAAAGGTTGGCTCTTGGCCCTTCATCTGCATTCAGTCTCATTAACACTCATCTTTTGGCATTGTCTATAGAGAATGGTTTAGTGCTTATTTGTTTTGATATGGTTTGCTGTCTGTGATTTCTTTTATTTCCTACTCAAAAAAAAAACTTTAAATCTAAAATCTATAATAGAAGGTGCTTGAGGTGCCAAGCATTGTTGTGTCAGTAACACTTTTCTTTTTAGTTTTTTTGGTAATTTTGTTTCATTTTTTTCCCTTAAAAAATATAAAACACCTCAATATTCAGAACACATTCGCATCAGTTCTTGTAACCCTGCTTGTACACTTGTCTCAAGCAACAATACTTTCTTCATTTCTTTTCCCTTTCATAATTTCCGAGGTTCCAACCACAGCTTCTATTTCCTTATTTTCTCTGCTAAAGTCCCCTAAAATTTTGGGTCCTGTCCGCAAGACAAACCACAGCACCTGTATTTCTTTCATCTAAAATTTTATAAAATATTGATTTAGACTTTAAGGAAAGAGGTTAGATGTGTTCCCAAATTAATGCTGTCAACGATTCCTTATATTTAATTTTCCCTTTAATGATGATATCGTTGTGAGGTTTGACTTTAATGATAATGAATAACTTTTCTTTTGCAGTTAGTGAAGCTGTGATATTAACAAAATTGTCTTATCAAGAGGCATGGGAAATGGTAGGCTCCATGGCTCCTTCTATACCTGTTGAAGTTTCTCAACTTTCTAGATATATTTCTAAGATAAGATAATGTAATCATGCAGTCATATTTTGGGGCAAATGTTTTGCATCCTCGCACCATTATACCTGTGATGCGATATGATATTCCAATTGTAATAAGGAATATTTTCAATCTTTCTGCTCCTGGAACAACAATCTGCCGTTCGGCAAGTGCAGATGTAGATGGTCAGAACCTAGATTCTCCAGTCAAGGGGTTTGCAACTATTGATAATCTGGCACTAGTAAATGTTGAAGGGTATGTTCTCTCATATGATTTTCTGCATATATTTGGTTATGTTTTGCTGTACTATTTCATCTTCATCATATTTATGCTGCACCTGTGATTTTCTTTTGGTAGAACTGGAATGGCTGGTGTTCCTGGTACAGCTAGTGCCATTTTTAGTGCCGTGAAGGATGTGGGAGCTAATGTTATTATGATTTCCCAGGTGCCTACACTACATTCTCTTATCCCAGCTATTCTTGATATGCATGGGATGCTTATTTCTTGATATTGGTACAGGCTAGTAGTGAGCATTCTGTCTGCTTTGCTGTGCCTGAGAAGGAGGTAAAAGCTGTTGCTGACGCTTTGCAGTCTAGATTCCGCCAAGCTTTGGATGCTGGACGTCTTTCACAGGTGCTTTTGTCGGTTTAAACATGCATATGGACTTGCTTATCAGAAAAGCATAATTGATGCTGTGGAAATGCAATAAATCTAGAGGGGAAATGAGAAGACAGAAGCAAAAGGGAGATTTTGACAAAGAACTAGGGCAGAAAACTGGCAAATATCAACGGAGAGAAATCTCAATATTCAATATCACAATATCTCGAATATTAGTCATCCAAATTCTAGTTAAAACTAAAGTAACATAGGTATTTATAACTAAATTCGGAACCCTGATAAAATGCAAATATCAGATATGACTCCAAAACCTTAAAGACTTGGGTGATACCGTGAAATACTAATATATATTAAATACCAAATGTTCTAAAATATTGATAAAAGTTACAATTAAACCCATAAAATATAATAAGAAATAAAGTCTTAGAAAATTTGTTCTCTCAACTAGCATATCTACATCTACCGTCTATAGCAGACCATTGTTATTTTGGTTTGTTTGAGCTGTTACACTTTTAATGATTCAAGAAAACTCTGATTTCCTAGCTTTCATTTGGGTTTATCTAGGTCTTGGGACTCTGGCATTATAATTTGAATAATGGAAACTAAATTTATACTAGTTCAAACCTCACTTTGTAGGTTGAATTCAGAGCATGCATAGCATGCATACCAATAAGTGTATTTGACATCTTAATACTACTAATATAAGCTATCTTCGTCTTGGGACTCTGGTGCTATAATTTGAATATTGGAAACTAAATTTATACTAGTTTAAAGCTCACTTTGTAGGTTGAATTCAGAGCATACATACCAATAAGTGTATTTGAAATCTTAACTAATATAAGCTATCTCCGTGTTTGCTATTCTGGACATTATCTAGCATGTTGCAGCATCAGGATCAATTATACGTTGTTAACCTGTGTATCAATATTGTCCTCATGGGTTAAATTCTATTTACTATCTCAATTCAAAATCTGTTATCGGCTGCTTTTTTTTATATGGAGGAGAATCTTAATATTTATTTTGTGGTTATGGTGTTCATATTCAGTTACATTTATGCTACATTAGCATGGTCCTATTTGTTTTCTCAGGTTGCGGTCATTCCTAACTGTAGCATATTAGCAGCAGTTGGCCAGAAAATGGCTAGCACTCCTGGAGTCAGTGCTACTCTTTTCAATGCTCTGGCAAAGGTAGAAGGTTCCATATATGCTCTTTCAGACAAATATTTTGCTTTTTGCTATGTTTATATGACATTCGTGTTGGCACTTACTATTTCCCCTTTTTTCCATCTCATAATACAGGCTAATATTAACATTCGTGCTATAGCTCAAGGTTGTTCTGAGTACAATATCACAGTGGTTCTCAAGCGTGAAGATTGTATACGGGCTTTAAGAGCTGTGCATTCAAGGTTTTATCTTTCAAGGACGACCATAGCAATGGGAATCATTGGACCTGGATTGATTGGTGCGACATTACTCGACCAGTTGAGGGATCAGGTGTAGTATCAGAGGAAGTATTATTTGTTTATTGTTTTTTCCTCTGTTGCTAACAAATAATTTATTATTTATTTGGACATGGAATAATTTATTTTATTACTTTTTTCTCTTCTATAAACACATTGCATGCGTAAATTAAAAGTTGCAGTAAGATGTGCAACTCATTTATTCTACTTGATAACCATATTATTTCACATTTTTTCTATAGAGGTTAATCTTTGTGTTTAACCTCTGCAAATATTATTGTGATTGATCTTACATTTTGTAAAATAGGGATGTAATTGAGTTGAGTCAGTCACAAGTTACTCAACTCACTTGCCAGTTACTCTTACTTGAGTTGGCTTTCTATCAGCAGTGAGTTACTGGAGCAGCTTGCATATAAAGTGTAGCTTGAGTATGAGAAATGAAATGCAATCAAGCCTTAGGCAAGTTTGTAGTTTGTCTATTTTCATATACATCCATGTAAAAGTGGGCATTCCTTGAACAGCAAAATTCAGTCATTTTTTACCTAGGCAGCCGTGGGTCTGCTCTGGTGACAGCCGTATTGATTAAGGATGAAATGTTGCTCATTTCTGATCTAATTGAACCTGAATGAATGGTTGAATTGCTTTTTGCAGGCAGCAGTCCTCAAGGAAGAATTTAACATTGATTTGCGTGTTATGGGGATTACTGGTTCGAGGACAATGCTTTTAAGTGAAGTGTAAGTCTTGAGCATTCACAGAAATAGTCCTATGTTCAGATATGTTTTTAAAATCTTATTTAAGAAGAAATCATCTTGTTTGCTCTTGTTATGGGATAAAATTTAAAAATATTTAGAACTGCTATAACCATTGTATAAAGCTTATGGGTACTGTGTTCTTTCTGTTCTTAGTTTCTGTTTGAAATAAACTAATTCCACTAAACGTTCTGGAATTGTCTCTTTTCCATTGATTTGAAGAATATCAAATTATTGATGGAAATAAATTCAACAAAAATATGGTTTTCATTTGTTTTTTGAAAAACATTCTTTGGTGTGATTTGGGTATTGCATTGAAGTAGAAATAATTTCTTCAGATCAAATGCTAAATTTTAAAGAGCCCATGTCTTATTAATTTGCACTATGATGAGCCTGTATGCCACCTTTGACCTATAATTGCTGGTTTGGCTTGTGAAGGATATAATTGGGTTTGCCTTTAAGTATTTCTTGTGAATATGGAGAGAGTTCTTGGAAGCTTAGAGAAAGCCTAAAATTAAGCATTTAATTTGACATGTGTGTGCTCTATTGTTTAAAGTTTCTATTGCTTTAGTGTGACTTTCAAGGTGATCTATTTCTTTCTTCTTGCCTTATTAATTTTATTAGTTTAATTAATACATTTCACCTTTCTGTCTTCTTGCCTTCCCTCTTTCTGTTGCATCTTTTTTTTTTTGAATTTTTTAATTCTGTCATTTGTATCACAAACCATATTATACCTCCTTTTACATGTATGCAAAATTATGAATTTACCGTGTCATAGTTAATGGCCCTTGTGTTGATTTTCTGTTTTTGTGATTTCTCATTTATACTTTCTTTTTTCTTTTCTTTCAATCTTGTGTTTTACAGCAATAATCTCCCATCATTGTAATTGTAATTTAGATGTATTTCCACTGTGTTTTCTCCTTCAATTTGACTGTTGGCATGTGTTGATGAACTTTTTTTATAATTTAGAAGTATTTGTTTTATCTTATCTTGCCTTTGATTGCATGTTTTTTTGTTCTGAATTATGTTCCTATGATTGACTCATCCATCTGTTATAGTGGTCTCGACTTGTCAAGATGGAGAGAACTTCTGAAGCAGAAAGGACAAGTTGCTGATTTAGAAAAATTTACTCAACACGTGCATGGAAATCATTTTATTCCAAATACTGTTTTGGTAGATTGTACGGCGGACTCTAATGTTGCAAGCTGTTACCATGACTGGTTGCGTAAAGGGATTCATGTGATCACTCCAAACAAAAAGGCCAATTCAGGACCACTTGATAAGGTAATATCAATTTTGGCTACTAGAACTTGTAAGAGTTCAATCTTGATTTTTTCATTGTTATCTTAAATATATAGATCACTGCTATCTTCCATTAATTCATTAGTGGCTTATCCTCACTGAAAGGTTATTTGGATGACATTTATGTGTTGGTATTGAATTTCGTTTCTAATGTTACACTAAAAACGGTTATCTTAGTGATTTAGCTTTGTGCAATTTGTTTTTGCTGAAACTTTGTGATTGCATCTCTGATTACTTCTCTATTTACATTTTGTTTTACTGGATTTGTCTCTCTGCTTTGTTGATATGCTCTTTGTGTGAAACGCAGTACCTAAAGTTGAGAGCTCTTCAACGGCAATCCTACACACATTACTTCTATGAAGCAACTGTAGGAGCAGGTCTTCCGATTATTAGCACTTTACGGGGCCTCCTTGAAACCGGGGACAGAATATTGCGCATTGAGGGCATTTTTAGGCGAGTCATGTTTTCTGTTAAAATTAAAATTTAGTCTCCTAATGTACATTGTTTGACATGCTTTAATATTATTAACTGCAGTGGCACTTTGAGCTATATTTTCAACAACTTCACCGGTACTAGAACCTTTAGTGAGGTGGTGGCAGAGGCAAAAGTAGCAGGTTTTACTGAACCAGATCCTAGGGATGATCTTTCTGGAACTGATGTTGCAAGAAAGGTAAGTGGTCACTTTTTCTTTTGTTCCTTTAGTTAAATAAGTAAGTTAAGGCTGTATTATTTTTCTGCATGTTGGCACTTACCAAATTGTGTCGTAGAGGTGGCAATTGGAAGGGTAGGACTATATGGGGTCAAGTAAAATTGGGGTTATTTTGAGTTTCAATCACTTTACACTCTGGTCATTTCGGTTCAGGTTCAGATTGTTGACTTTTAAAGTCCAGTCAGGTTAGATGTGGGGGGTCATTCAGATCTTGTCTGGTTTTATCATCCCAAATTAAGTTACGGACAAATGTTAATTGGTGGTATGCTTCCAGTTTCGATATCATAGAGATAATCCAGAAAAAAGAATCATTGGATTATATAAAATGACTGAAAAAGTCATTTATGAATTTTCGTTGATTGATTGGGTAATTGATATCAATCTTTATTACACTAGTTGCTAATTATATAATGGTTAAAATATGTCATCAGTCCCTGTACTTCTCTTACATTTGAAATTTAGTCCCTATACATTTATTTTTAGGAATTTAGTCCTACTTTTCAATTTTCAAAATTCAAGTCCAATTGTTAACACTGTTAAAATTTATCGTTAAATTTGTTGATGTGACATTTTGAAATAAAAATTCTCACTTGGTGGGCCATGTAACTAAAAAAATAATGTTGTAATGTACCTGAATTTAACAAAATAATTTTAGCAGTATTAATAATTGGACTTGAGTTTTGAAATCTGAGAAGTAGAGGATTGAATTTCTAGAAATAAAAGTACATGAACTAAATTCTAAATTTATGAAGAGTACAAGGACTAATGTTATATTTTAACCTTCTATAATTTACCACTTAATAGCTAGATTCATCATGACTTAGGGAATGTTAGAAGTGGTGTTGTTAATTAACTTCTCGAATGCTAGTATTCTTTCGAGAGTTTTTTAAAAAATGCCACTTGAATATAGGTATAAAAATTGTTCGTTATAAATTAAATTAAAACTATGCTTTTTGTGTACAAAAAAATACATAATTATTGTAATACAAGAGTGACAAAAGATTTATAAAAAAAATTATTAACAGACTAATAATAGTATCATTTCTTTTTTTCATTTTCTAGTTGCTCCTGCTTTATGCTCCCTGCAATCAGATGAGATTCAGGTCATATATCTATTTGCATTTTGTAGGTCATAATTCTTGCCAGAGAATCTGGCTTGAAGTTGGAACTTTCTGATATACCTGTTCAGACTCTGGTTCCGGAACCACTACGTGTAAGGGTTATTTTTGTGTTATGGAATTACTATGCTTGGGAAAGGAAACAATTTCGTTTTCGAAAAGACGTGACACTTTTATTTGCCTTTGCAGGCGACTGCATCTGCTGAAGAGTTTATGAAGCAATTACCTGAGTTTGACAAAGACTTGGCTAAGGAGAGACAGGATGCTGAGGAATCAGGGGAAGTGAGTATTCGGTTTTTGTTCCTTCTTTTTTCCTTATTTCTACTTGTATATTAAAACTAAAACAAACTCTAAAACTGTACCCATAATTGCGGATAAAACTCAAAAAACAATAGTAAGGCATGCTTTGAGATGTGCCTTAATGCAAGGTGACAAGGAATTTGTATTCTAAATAGGTGCTGCCGTGCCATTGCCTTGAGGGTAATATCTTTTTTTATTTTCAAAGTTAATCAAATATTGCATGTGTACGAAAGAATTGCTTCTTTGAGTCAGATTGCATATTGTCCCCTCTACTCAAAAAAATAAGCAAATTAATCTCTGTACGTTAGATCAAAGAGCAAAGTGGTCATTCTATTAAAAATTTCATCTCTTTTTACGGTTAAAAATTGGCTTCTATATGGTAGCATGGCGTACATGTAACACGCCATGTGTCATTGTCTGATTATTCTGTCAGTCATGCCAGTTTTTAACATTACAAATAGATGAAAATTTTAATAGAAAGGATTAAATTGCTTTTTGATCTAATGTATAGAGATTAAGTTGTGCATTTTTTAAGTAGAGGGGAGAAAATGTGATTTTGACTCCTATTATGGGAGCCTCTATGGTACTTCTACTGCAAAACGGGGGTGAAAGCGAATGTAGTGAGGTACAAAAGCAATTAATTTTATGTTTCAACGATCACCTTTCTTAAAATTTGTTTTGAAATTTCTTCAAGGTTGATATTGACTTCTGTTATGGTCGCGTTTACTTGCGTGCGTGTAATGTTGAAATACCTCTGTAGGTTTTGATTCGAATCATTCTTTGGCAGGTCCTAAGATATGTCGGTGTAGTGGATGCCATTAACCAAAAGGGAGTTGTGAAGCTACGAAGATACAGCAAAAGTCACCCATTTGCTCAACTCTCGGGATCTGACAACATCATAGCTTTCACAACTACGAGGTACAAGGAGCAGCCACTGATAGTCCGTGGTCCAGGTGCTGGTGCTCAAGTAACAGCCGGTGGAATATTCAGTGACATTTTGCGGCTTGCTTCATACCTCGGGGCTCCATCTTAGGCAACATCAAACACTCCGGTTTTGGGCACTCTTTGGTCTTTCGGACTCGAATCGAGTGCTGTATTAGTGTTTATACTCTAGTTTTACATATCTTGAAAAGCTTTAAGTTTTCTTTTTTATTTCAGGGATTTGTGGACTAAAATAGTGATTAGATTAGTCCAAGCAATGATGCTTTTCTTCTAATCAAAGGAAGTCACCCATGTTTATAAAGAATGAAACAGGTCCTTCGAATGATGGAATGGAAATACAATTAAGTTAGGGATCATATCAGATTCGATTATGATTCCATCAACGTATTTATTACAATAATTTTTCAGATCAATCAAATAATAATTTTGATTTAATATGTAATGTGTTGATCAAATTTTGATTTACTGTAATTTTTATGCCTACTTGATATTATTTTATGTTTACTTATTGCAAACAAATAATTATATTTTTGTAAATAGTTGATATTTTTAAGAAAATTATTAAGGAATTGAAATCTTTCTTGCAAATAAGTTACGCTTAAGGTAATAATAAACTATTAGTAATAAGTTCATGTTTTGGTCCTTACAATTTCAAAAATTTATAAAATGATTATTATTTAAGTTATTAGGTTATTAAAATTATTGTCGAATAGCTTTTTTTGTTCGTACCGTTTGTATCAATCAAAAGCCATTTCCCTTTTTCTTCTACAGTTTTTTTCATAAAACAATTTTGAACGTTACGAATCAATTTGGATCTAAAGTATGTTCTTCTACTCGATGGGTATTGATCATTGAATCGCCGCTTGGAGCTCACTAGTTGAATTCTTTTTTCAAGACAAAACTTAACAACCCAATTATTTAAATAAACACTTTCGAATAGTTCAATAACTTAAATGAAAATTTCAAATAGTTCAATGACCATTTCGTTACTTTTTGAAACTGAGTGGTCAAAACGTAAACTTTTAGTTAGTTTAGTGACCATGAGTGTAGTTTACATTGAATAAAAACCAAAATTTTGTACATACTGTTAGGGAATAGGGGTGTAGTAGAGCTAGAATAATGACAAAGCTTGAGCTTGACTTGAAATTTGGAGCTTAATACTTGGCTTAAGCTTTATCGAATATCTATTTTTAAGCTTGAGATATAATTGAGCTATTTGAGCTCAAACTTGATTAAGTTAGTATACTAAAGCTCGAATAAGCTTGTATGTATTCAAACTTGAGTTTAGTTTGATAATTAATCTCAAGATTAATAATATATATGAAGACAATAATGTAATTTAATAATATAAAAATATTATTAAAAATAAAAAACCCGATAGAGTTCATGAGTTGTTTGAGTAGGGTATTACTAAGCTCGAATTCAATTGGATTGATAGCTTGAGCGCAATCCAATAATTACTAAATCGAATTTAGATTCTTTTTCGAATTAAACTTGTGTAGCTTCCAAGCACCAAAATCTCAACTACAACCCGTACATGCTATACAAACAATTATTTTGATTGCAAATCATTTACGGTAAGAATCCTTTGAATTTTACTCTTAAATTATTCTTGTTTGGTCCAACACATATTGGGATACAAATATGAGTATGATTCTCATAAAATATCAAAAAACTTGAAAAAAAAATAAACATCCTTATACCGGAAACTTACCCGAGTCTAGATAACATAGAATAAACATAACCCCAACGGTTATCTGTATTTCATGCGAGTGAACAACACATGCTCTTCAACATCAACATATAATCTGTTCCAGCATATCAAAGTCCATGTGCATGAATATTTTTTTTGATGTGTAGTACTGATACTTGGAAAATAATAGATATATATACATATAAATATTTTAAGCAATTAGGCACTTTTTGGTTCATTGTTTTCAATGCCTAGATCATCAAAACTGCTGCTGGCAGAACAAGGATTTTCCATCGAGATGACTCATTCGAGTTATGGTTTTTGTATAATATTTGTGACTCTACTGAACTGATCTTTGAGGCTAGCTTGCAGCTGCCGGGGGTCGAGCAAGTCTGGCTTTTCTAAGACTTTTACAGTAGACCTTGCCACAAAATCGATCTGCGAGAAACAAAGTAGAAAATGGTAACTACAAAGAACAGGCTATTTTGATATCATAATTCTGGATGAGTGATTCGGAACAATCATTGGTGATGCTCAAAGAATAAATATCTAACATTTCATACTCTGTTAAAGATATCACGCAGCCGAGTGTCAGCAAAATCATAAATAAAAAGGGCATGGTTGAGTGACCAAAAATTTAAAGATGCATAACTGTGTTAGGCATTGACCTCTACAAGTGGAAGCCGTCAGAGAGGAAAGTGCCTATCTTCAAACAAGGAAGGTTTTTACGTGCAATTGTAGGCTGTAATTCACAATATAGCTTGTGCTTATCAGTTTGCTATAATGTTACTAAATTTCGAAACAAGCCAAAGTTAAAGGCATCCAACAGGGCTGGCCTCATTGTGCTCTTAAAAATGTAGATTATTGACCCTCTAAGCAAATAATAACTTTCAAGGTGGGTTCAGCTAATGGAGTGATATAAGGTATCATCAAAAAATCATTTTTGAGTGCCTAGGTTGACCTGTACTAGATTGTTTTGAAGGAATAACTGAGAATATTTAAGGGTGCACGTGTTCGTGGCCAACCATAATTCCACTTTTCCTTATTCTTTGCTTCTTAAGAGCTGGGCAAATTTCTTTACTCGGCATCAGAACTATATTACAAGGCAAGGCAATTATTCTAAAGAACAAGTAATGCAATAATGATCTAATTCCACTTCTGCAGCATCTTGCTTATATGAAATATCCTTAGTTTCGTGCACCTTTGCACCTGCCACTCCTTGTGTGTAAAGAATTAGTGCCCAGCACACGTGACGAACGAAAATACCAAAGGTATGAGCACAATCGACGAAAAAGGCAGCCAAGTTCAGAGACACTAAGGATAGTATCAGAAGCAAGTCTTTAATGAAAAACTAAATTCACAACTCAATAGATTATATAGTTTGTTATACCCTTACGCCATGACAGGGAGCCCATGCCATGCCAATACAAATGTCTTAGCAGACAACACTGGAATATCATTAAAAAGCTATCACATCGAGTCCAGTCTCATTTAAAGATCCCAACTTCCTAGGCTCACTAATTCTCATGGTAGTCCCATCGGGCTCATTTCTCATGCTAAGGGGTCAAATCATTATGATCGGACTCCACACAAAGACCATCAGGAAAGGTGCGTCCACTCTAAACCCTTTATCCATCTATAAAAGCCCACCTTTCAGGAGGAATATAAGCAAAGCTTACATATGCAGAAAAACTCTACCCGTATAACAACCTGACATCCTCCGGCCATCATTTCAGCAGCTCTCGGAACTCCCATGGTTCACACCAGCCTTCTCAAGCAGTTCCCAATATTTTATGTTCTAAAATAGTTGGTTTTACTCCTTCCTATATAAAAAAAACCTTATCCTACTTGAAGTTATTGCCTTAACCTTGAAACATAAAATCCCTTTGGTAGATACATTCATAGCATTTCCCAAATGGATATGATACAATACAATACAACAAACATAACATGCAGAAGCTTCATACGATAAAAATCTGTAAAATTCTAACAGCACCATACCGAATTTGTAGCCGTCTTCAAGAAAGCTTTTGTTAGAGGAACTATGCAAAACCTTTCGAAAATGAACCCCAAGAAAAAAACCAAAAAAAGAAGAGTGATTAAGTAAAGCAATTGCTAATATTTGATTTAATTAGGGAAGAAAAGAAAGAAAACCTACATTCCTCGGCCAGCAGCAAGAGCTTCTTCCGATGGGTCTTTCCATTCATCAAACCTGCAACTCAATTTTGAAGCATATAAATATAAATTCTTTGGAAATTTTAAAACCAAAAAGAGAGAAAATTACATACAGAAAAGATATAAAGAGAGAAGATTTGAGGGGTCTTACACCCAACCATAACGCCGGTCGAATAGCAGGCGTTTTGAAGATGGTTTAGGGTTCGTTATCTCCATTGATGATTTTTTTAAATATATATATATATATATATGTTTAAACTCTTCTTCTCTTCCTTTCTGCTTTGTTTCCACTCTGTTTCTCCGTATAGCAGCTAACTCCCAATTTTCTTATACTAGTCGAGGTCCAACAACTCGAGCTCGGTTTAATAATTAAATTTAAGGGTAAACTACAAAAATAGTCACTTTTGTTTGCCTCAGGTTACATTTTAGTCACTTGTGTTTAAAATGTTACGTTTTAGTCACTTATGTTATTATTTTGTTATGAAGTGATCACTCTTCCGTTACGTTCCGTTATCTCCCTAATGGTAATCCTACGTGGCAGTCCAACTAAATTTTAAGTGCCAACTTGGATTTCCTAATGGGATGATAATAGATTTTTAGTTAAATAAATTTAATTAATTAAAAATTTTAAACCCTAAATCTTAGTTAAAAAACCGTTCATCTCCCCTTTTTTTAGTTTTTTTTTCAGTTGACTAAGAAAGCTACTATCATCAGAATTTTTTATTCACCTACAAAAACAAAAGAGGATTCAATGGAGGGTCCAGGTATGTCTTCTTCACCGACAAATTAATGTTCTAAGACTTAAAATCAAGTGGTTGTCGATAAAGTTATGTAATAAGATGAACTGCAATGATTGTAGCATGTGAAAACCAAGCCAAAACCCGAAGAAGCAAAGGGTTGCCATTACACCATCCGGAGACTTTCAGAAGGAAAGTCCAGAGGCAATGGAAAAGATCACCATGAGCATCAAGGTGAGTCCATAAACTCGCTTTTACCTAATTTATCACCAAGCCAACCAAAGAAAAGTTGTCCAACTAAAGTTACGCAAAAGGCCACACCATTAACAGCAGCTACAATACGAGGAGGCAAAGTTCCGGGCTTTTCGAAAGTGCATCAAGTAGTAAATACGACCGAGCAATTTTGTGATAAAAGAGATGCTAAAAGGTCATAAGCATCGGTGAAGAAACCCATTCCAAGAATCACAATTGCGGTGAAATGGTACCATTGTGTCTTTCCGTATCCAACGCATTAAGAACTCCAAGTGGTTTGCCATTTCGTCTTTTTTACCCGAAACCGGATCAAATAGGAAATTAACAAAACATAGGAATTTTGAGTTTTCTCTGAATAAACAATCCCATGTCAAATAAAAATGGAAAAAGCCCCAAGTTGAACAAAAATTAGTTCAGCCATTAAAACAAACTATTTTGGCTTTTCATTCTAAGATGTTAACGGGAACATCATTTTTTAACATGCTGCAGTCATTGCAGTTCATCTTATTACATAAATTTGTCGACAACCACTTGATTTTAAGTCTTAGAACATAAATTTGTCGGTGAAAAAGACATACCTGGACCCTTCATTGAATCCTCTTTTATTTTTGTAGGTGAATGAAAAATTCTGATGATAATAGCTTTCTTAGTCAACTGAAAAAGAAAACTAAAAAAAGGGGAGATAAATGGTTTTTTAACTAAGATTTAGGGTTTAAAATTTTTAATTAATTAAATTTATTTAATTAAAAAATCTATTCTCATCCCATTAGGAAATCCAAGTTGGCACTTAAAATCTAGTTAGACTGCCACGTAGGATTACCGTTAGGGAGATAACGGAACTTAACGGAAGAGTGATCACTTCGTAACAAAATAATAACATAAGTGACTAAAACGTAACATTTCAAACATAAATGACTAAAATGTAACCTGAGGTAAACAAAAGTGACTATTTTTGTAGTTTACCCTAAATTTAATGTTAATAAATATATATTAAGAATAATAATATAATTTAATAATAAAACATTTAAAATATATAGTAAAATTAAAAAATTCGATAAGGTTCACCAGTCATATGAATCTGAGTATTACTGAACTAGAATTTGATTCAATCAATAGCTCAACTCAATAATTACTAAATTGAATTCAAATTTTTTTAATCAAACTCAAGTAGCTAGTAAGCGTAGTGTCTCATTCGCATGCTAATAACTCTCCACCCAATATTAAATTTGAAAATTCAATCTGATTCAATTTAAATAACACAAATTTGAAAATCCCGTGTGCTAACTTGAGTTCGAGTCATGCTGGTCGCGCTGCTATTAAAGCTATACCTTTCTCTTGTAATTCACAAAAAAAAAAACACATTCGAAATGATCCAAATATTTAAAGACTCAATTTAAAAACTTAAATTTATATTACCATAAATTCAAAATTTGAGGAAACAACGAATAACAAAAATATGAAAAATACTCAAAATTATTTTAACAACAAACTCTTTTATGCCTGGATTATGGGTTTTTCTCAATCCATATAGAATGAATTCATATAAATAAAGGCCAATAAGGTCATGAACTCTAAAGCTGTTGATGACGTCAGTTCCGTACAAGACAAAACTCCAAAGGCATGTGAATATAGCACTCTATGATGTGCAGCGAATCTCTATTGCTTGAACCAACAAGATAAATAGAACTTTGATGAGATGAGTTTCTATTCAAATCGTTGTTGCTGTAGCAGATAAAACAGATCTGGTCGTGAAACCGCTTTTGTAATAAAATCCTAGCAAAATAATTTCTCGCAAATTCAAGAAACAAAGTATCAACTGATTGGAAAACTTAAGTCACCAAGAGCAACCACCATGTGAAGCCAAAACACGGTCCAACTCATGGATCAAGAATTATTATTCCAACAAAAGAAAATGGCTGGAGTTTGGCATTAGGGACATGACCAAGGATATCGAGGATGGCAATCGATTGTTCAACGATCGTAAAGCTAGTCACCATGATCACTTCCAAAATCTCTAGGCTTTTTGCCCAACTTCACTGTTCAAGATCTTCTACTGGAGATCCAAATGGTCAAACTCATCGAATAGACAATAGAAATGTTTGATCGAAGACTCATGACGATTGGATGGTAGATGAGTAATAATCAAAGGAAAGCTCCTTTTGGACCTTAAGAGAAGTGAGAGAGTCCACCGGTTCTCTTCAATTACATCTTAAAAGAAATTCAAGTTCAGAAATTCAAAGGATTCAATTAAAAATAAAAAGTCAAATGATGCTTAGACTTTAAAAAATTAGATTCTACTTTGGCAGCCGTCTAACAGGGCAATTAGGAGACGCAACTTTAGGGCATTGGATAATGATATAGAAATTTCACAATTTGGGGCAAAATTTTCAGCAAGCAGAAAAATCCACTCAATTGAAAAACACCAGATCATAGAATTGCTAATCGATCTCTCAGTACTGATTCAGATTTCCTGAACCGAAAGCAAGTAATTTTCAAAGGACCTTGTGCAACACAGGTAACCCTAAAACTGATGATTGTTTTGATTTTTGCTTATGCTAATTAGTATGTCGAATCACGAGTTTATTTCCCTATTTTGGGATCAAGATTTTCCTCAAATGAAACAGGTTTTTGATTTTATCTTTTAAATGCTATAAGCTGTTGATTTTTGGGTTTTTTCCTTTCCATGTAAGGTGTTTTGATAATTGTTTTTTTCCATTAAAGATGAAAGATTGATGGTGTTGTTGTGTTCACTTTTTCGTTGGTTCATATTTATTCATTTTTGTGGGGTTAAAAGAAAAGTGGAAACGGTTCATTGTGTGATGGTTCTTAAGATGCTATTGCATTTGAACTGAGTTATGAAGATTTGGGATTAATGGTTTCATTGCATGATGGTTGTTAGGATGCTATTGCATTTGAACTGAATTACTAACTACAAATCAGCTTTTGGATAAACTTTGCACTTGTCCTGGTTATTGTCAGCATGGAATCCGAGTTAGTACTGCACAATGGTGGTTGCCACTGTAAGAAAGTAAGATGGCAAGTCCAAGCACCTACTAGTGTTGTTGCTTGGAAATGCAACTGTTCCAACTGCTCCATGAGAGGAACCATTCACTTCGTTGTCCCACGTCAAAGGTTCGAGCTTTTGGGTGATTCAGAGGAGTTCATTACTACCTACACTTTCGGAACTCACACTGCAAAGCATACGTTTTGTAAGGTTTGTGGAATAACTTATACCCAACGGTCGAACCCCGATGGCATTGCTGTGACACTTGCATGTTTAGACCCTGGAACGCTTTCCCATGTTGAGATTCGGAATTTCGATGGCAAGAATTGGGAATGATCAGAGTGGCATTGCTTTACAATCCAAAACTCATTCCACCAAGTAGCTCTCATTTCAGGTTTATCAATGGCTTTCACAAAGAGGATTACCCTTAATTTGATTGTCTTTTAAAAATGCAGTCGTTTAGCTTCTACTTTACATCCGATGTGTATTGGGGCTTCATGGAACTGGATGCTATATGTATGGTACTTGTGTGTGTGTCTGTCTGTATGTCTGTATGTATATGTGTTCTAACTTTTGTTCTCTTGTTGGTAGCCATAAAAGTTTTGCTGTAATTGGAGTTTGCTATGAATAAACTCTATGTTATGATTTACGCAATATATATATATATATGGGTGGACCCTTTCTTCTTTTTTCTATAACCAGAGCTGTCCTCATCCGTTTTATGGTATGAGACGAACCCTGTTCAGGTCGGGAGTGGTATTCAGGTAAGGTCCTCCCAACAATTACGACTTTAGGATTCAAACTCAGTCCAAATGCCCAAGAAAGCAGTCCACTGTCACTTCCTCTAAGCACTTGTTGGTATGGGTAGACACTTACAAGCATAGATATATTGCTTTAGCCGGTTCATAGTGTGAAGTGCTAACGTTGCTCCTTTCCATGTGAGATTCTTACGTTGTTAAGCTAGCCGCTCCAGTGTTTGTTGTTCATTTTAAATATTTAGAAATTAATATTTTTCAGACTGATAAAAATTTAATCAATAAAAACAAAAGCTCCTCTTATTAACTGAACTAATATATAACATTGAAAATTTTGTGTGCGTTTCAATTAATTTTCTAAAGCTTCTAGCCTGCTGACTGTTTTGATTTTGCTTATTCTAGTTAGTATGTTCATCTCTAGTTCATTTCCCCATTTTGTGATGAAGATAAACAGGTTTTTGATTTTATCTTTTGTTCTATAAGCTGTTGATTTTTGGGATTTTTTTTTCTTCTTTCCATGTAAGGTGTTGACAATTGTTTTCCTTCTTTTTTTTTCTTAAGATGAAGATTAAGGGTGTTGTGTTCAGTTTTCATTGATTATATTTATGCGTTTTGTGGGGTTAAAAGAGAAGTGGAAATGGTTCATTGCTTGATTGTTGTTAGGATGCTATTACATTTGAACTGAGTTATGAAGATTTGGGATTAATGGTTTCATTTCATGAATCGTGATGGTACTTAAGATGCTATTGCATTTGAACTGAGTTATGAACCGAGTAATGGAGTTCTGGGATTAATGGTTTCATTGCATGATGGTTGTCAGGCTGCTAATGCCTTTGAACTGAGTTTCAGATTACGGAATCAGTTTAGGATAAACTTGTGCTCACCATCGTTGTTGTTGGCATAGACTCTGAGTTAGTACTGCACTATGGCGGTTGCCACTGTAAGAATGTAAGATGGCATGTCCAAGCACCTACTAGTGTTGTTGCTTGGAAATGCAACTGTTCCAACTGCTCCATGAGAGGAACCATTCACTTCGTTGTCCCACGTCAAAGGTTCGAGCTTTTGGGTGATTCGGAGGTGTTCATTACTACCTACACTTTCGGAACTCACACTGCAAAGCATACGTTTTGTAAGGTTTGTGGAATAACTTCATTCTATACCCAACGGTTGAATCCCAATGGCATTGCTGCAACACTTGCATGTTAGACTCTGGAACACTTTCCCATGTTAAGATTCGGCATTTCGATGGCAAGAATTTGTAAAACTTCTATGATCAGAGTGGCATTGCTTTACAATCTAAAATTCATTCCACCTTGTAGCTCTCACTTCAGGTTTATCAGTGGCTGTATATTGGGGCTTCGTGGAACCGGATGCTATATGTATATGGTACCTGTGTGACTGTATGAATGTATATGTGATTTCTAACTTTTGTTCCCAAGTTGGTTGCAATGAAACGTTTGGCTGTAATTGGAGTTTTCTATGGATAAACTCCAGGTTATGATTTACCCAGCATATATATGGGTGGGCACTTACTTTCCTTTTTATTTTCTTGTATAACCATGAGACGAACATTGATGGTTTTAAGATTCAAATTCAATTCAAATGCTTTAGGATTCTAACTCAGTTCAAATGCTCGAGGAAGAAACCCACTGTCATTTCTCGCAGCCACTTATTGGTACCGGGGACACCTACGAACATAGATAGATTGCTTTGACCGGTTCATAGTATGAGGTGCTAACAGAGTTCCTTTCCACGTGAGATTCTTACGTCGCTTTGGTTGGATGAAATTAAAACTCGCTCCATTGTTTGTTGTCCATTTTAGATATTTAGAAATTAACAAATTTTAGACTGATAAAGGTTTAATTAATTTTCTAAAACTTATAGCCTGCTTATTGTTTTGATTTTGCTTATGCTAATTAGTATGTCCATCACCAGTTTATTTCCCAATTTTAGGACAAAAAATTTCCTCAAATGAAACAGGTTTCTGATTTGATATTTTTATGTGCTATAAGCTGTTGGCTTTTGGGATTTTTTTCTTAAAGATGCAGATTGAGGGTGGTGCTGTGTTAAGTTGGTAAAAGTAGCATGGAGGTTCTAATATTAGGAGTACCATGTTTAGTTTTTATTGCTTATATATGCATATCGTGGGGTCAAAAGAGGAGTGGAAATAGTTTATTGAGTGATGGTTCTTAGGAAGCTATTGCATTTGAACTGAGTCATGAAGATGTTTTATTGCATGATGGTACTTAGATGCTATTGCATTTGAGCTTAGTTATGAGCTGATTTATAAAGATTTGGGATTAATGGTTTTATTTCTATATGGTACTGCTGTTGCATTTGAACTGAGTTATTAAGATGTGGGATTAATGGTTTCATTGCATGGTCATTGTTAGGATATCCTATTGCATTTGAGCTGAGTTATCTACTACGGAATCAGCTTTAGAATAAACTTTCACTTCCCCTGGTTGTTGTTGGCATGGAATCCGAGTTAGTACTGCACAATGGCGGTTGCCACTGTAAGAATGTAAGATGGAAAGTCCAAGCACCTGCTAGTGTTATTGCTTGGAAATGCAACTGTTCTGACTGCTCCATGAGAGGGAACGTTCACTTTGTTGTCCCGCGTCAAAGGTTCGAGCTTTTGGGTGATTCGGATCAGTTCATTACTACATACACTTTTGGAACTCACACCGCAAAACATACATTCTGTAAGGTTTGTGGAATAACTTCATTCTATACACCACGGTCAAACCCCGATGGCATTGCTGTGACACTCGCGTGTTTAGACCCTGGGACACTTTCCCATGTCGAGATTCGGCATGCTGATGGCAAGAATTGGGAGGACTTCTTCCATCGGAGCGGCATTGCTTTACAATCCAAAATCCATTCCGCTCAGTAGCTGGGAGTATACCCCAACTCTGGTGGGGTTATCAATGGCTCCTCTCAAGAGAGTATTGCATTAATTTGATTATCTTTTCGAAATGCAGTTTATTAGGTTATAGTCTAAAACTGCTTGTGCATTGAGGTATCATGGAACTGGATGCTATATATATGGTACCTGTGTGTCTCTATGTGTGTATGTATATATACATATATATGTAATTTCTAACTTTTGTTCCCAAGTTTGTAGCCATGAAAAGTTTGGATGTAATTGGAGTTTGCTATGAATAAACCCTATGTTATGCTTTACTTTATATATACTAATTTTCTATCCTTTTCAGGGCGAAGTCAGATTTTTTTTTTTGTTGCGGGTCGAAATTCAATTGTATATTTTTACGATAATAAAATATTATTTCACCATTTTTGTAACAGCCCGATTTTGGGTCTAGGTGGAACAGTGGTTCGGGACCACAAATCCGACGAGGAAATTTTATTTTAAAATTATGACATGGGTTGCATTATGATAAGAAGGTTGCATGAAAATATTGATATGAAAATTTTATCGAATTAGTGATTAATTAAGGAAATGACCTATTTGTATAAAATGTAGAATTTGAATTCTAGAAGCTAGAAGGGTTAACTAGCTATGAAATTGTAATATCCCGAAAATTTCTATAGTAAGAAAGTAAGATAATATCCCTGATATGGTAAATTAAGGAAATAAAGTGATAAAAAGAGTAATTGAGTTATGTCAACATTGGAAATTATATTATGACATATTAATTCAAGAAAGGATTAAATTGTAAAAGTGAGAAAAGTTTTGTTGCCTAAGAGTAAATACTCAAAAATTAAGGGGCTAAAGTATAAATATGAAAAAGTTGAAGGACCAATGGTGTAAATATTTTAAGGGTGGAATGATCTAGAAACTAAGGAAAATGGATGGATTAGGACCAAATTGAAAAAGGTGAAGAATTTTGAGGGACTAAATTGCAATTTTACCAAATTAAGTGATGACTCAAGGATGGAATTTTAAAAGATCATGAAGGGCAAAATGGTCAATTAGAAGAGAGAGAAATCTAGAAGATAATGATGTTGGAGATATTTTATATTAATTAAATAAATATTAGTTTATTAGTATTTTAATTTAATTTTTAAATGATATTTTATTATTTTAGTATTATTCTATTTAGTATATATATATATGGAAGGAAAGATGAAGAATCATCAACTTCCCCATGCATTCCAACGTATGAAGAGAAGAAAAGAAAGAAACTTTCTTTTCTTTACAATTTGGTCCTTCCACCAAAAATCTACCATTTCCACCTAGAAATCAAAAGAATTTCTATAGCCATCAAGAGAGAAAGATAACAAGGAGACTATGGGAGATAGAATATCAAGTTAGATTCAAGAAATAGAAGCTGGAGGAGAGAAAATCAAGTTAAAGATTGAAATCAATTGAGCAAGGTAAGAACATCAAGATTTCAAAATATTTTTGAGTTTGATATTATTGAAAAGGTATGAAATTGATGTTAATGTAGAGTTTTATTATATAAGGTTTTATGTTCTTGGTATGTTAGTGAAGAGAAAATAAGAGAAAGTGATGAGAAATAGTGTAGAGAAAGAAAATAAGAGTGTTATAAACTTAGTAATCAATATTTTGCACTAAAATAGTTTGGACAGCAGCAGAAGGTCAACTTTGAAAAATCACCAAAAATTGTGGGAATTGAATTAGAAGATGAATAAATTATGAAATTAAATCTTATTGAGTCTAGTTTCTCATAGAAGAAACGGTGGAAGCAATAGAATTTTAAATCATGAGATATTATAGGTTTTGTGAGTTAAGGTCAGAATGATTTCGGGTTCCCCTGTACTGAATTTGGAAAATCATCAAAAAATTGGAGAAAAATAATTAGAGGCTTAAATTTATATTTTTAAATCCTTAATGAGTCTATTTTCAATAGAAACAAACGGTAACATCATTCGAATTCTGTACAAAGAGATAATTAATTGTTAGTGAAGAAGGGTCGGAACTGTCAGACAGCAGAACAGGGATGACTTTAAAGAATAAACTGTATTTATTCGCTAAACCAAAAATTATGAAAATTTTATGGCAAGAAGATATGTGAGTCTAGTTTCAGGAAAAATTAACGGATCTTAATTTGGATTTCTGTAGCTCAAGATATAAATGATTTAGTGACTATGACTCAAATGGACAGCTTTGAATAAATTTACAAGAAAATAGTGAAATTATAGATAATGTTATTTATAGCATGTTATGTAAATTAAGGATGTGGAATGGAGAGGAGGAGGAGGAAAATAAATGTATGAATATTATGTTAGCATGGATTTGCATTTCAAATGGTTAATTTGCATGATTTGGGCTCAAGGACTAAATTGAACAAATGTGAAACTTTAAGGGTAAATTTGTAAAAATGTCAAAGTGACCAAATTGTTCATGAATTATTTTATTATTTAAATTAGTAAATTGAATGAAATATTAATTTAGATCAAGATTGGGTGGAAATTCGAGAAAATAGAAAATTACCAAAATGTCCCTAAATTTTGGTATTTCTACAATTTAGCTTTAGTAAGTTCGTATGAACTATATTTTGTATAATTTTAATTGGAGAGAATGCTATTTGGTAATGAATATTATATAGATATGTGATTTATTATTGTAATTGAATTATTATTGGTAATATGACAATTATTAGATGTATTGAAATGATTATCGGAATCTCGATTGTGTTGGTAGGAAATGTTGCATTATTTATATTGTGAAGAACTATAAAAGCATGTTAATAATTTGAAAGTTTTTAATAATTAATGAAATTTTATTAATCGATTTAAAATGTTTACAAGTGTATGTTTCAGTAATGCCTCGTACCCTAATCCAGCGTCGAATACGGGTAAGGGGTGTTACAATTTTAATAGTCTATATCTTTATATTTTTAAAGAATTAAATTAAAATATTCTTTTATCATTTTTGGGATCAAAATGTAATTTTACTATTATTAATTTAAAATTTTATAAATCATAAAGAGACCTAAATGAAAAAATTTTCATTTTAGGAGAGATCGAGGTCCTACCACCCACGACTCTGCCCTTGATCCTTGCTTTATTTGGGGTAAATAAATAAATACTTGAATTAGTTTAATAAAAATGATATTCTTTAAAAATAATATTGAATTTTTATTAAATCAAATGTCAAAAGATTGCGTTAAGCATAGACGGCTTTAGGTCAAATTATGATTAAGAATCTTTTCTATGTTTAACTTTGGGATGTATTTTAATATGACAATCTTTGATTTTTGTATTTTATAATATTATTAATTAGTCCAAATAAATAATACTCTTAAATGTTTCAGTTAAAATAACGAGGTCAAATATTTTTTAAATATATATATTCCAAATAGATAATACTCTTGTTTCCATTAAAATATTGAAGACAAAGATTTTCTTAAAATATATATTCCAATTGATGATGCCGAATTAGATTTTTTTTTATGTTTATAAATGTGTTTTTTTAAATTCGCATAATCATTTTAATCATAATTAAAGACGGTAATTATTTGAATTAATTAATATCATCGTAAAAGTAAAAATTAAATTATGTTAAATTCAAAAAGTCCATCATTTGAATTAAATAATTATTCAAATTATGCAAAATTTTCATTTAAGTACTTAAAGTTTTATTTCGTTATTACTTTAGATATTAATTTTAATTTTGATTAAAAAACCTCTAAACGAATGAAATTATAACTTGCATTATTTTTAATTAAATAAAAGTATTTAAAATTAAAATAATTAATTAAAATGATAGGCTATGAAATATGTTCCATTCTTATAATCGAGGATTGAACTCCTGGCCATATAATTAAGGGCCTAGGTGAGTAACCACTCATCCACACAATTTTATAATTTAACATTCTGATTTTGAAATTTTTAATAAAAAAGATTAATTTACTCTTTGGTCTAACATATGATAAATATTTTACCTATTTTTTAAATAAAAAAATAAAATCTAACTCCTAATTCAGGGACTTCATGCTAGTTTTACCCTTTTATCTCAGAAATAATGCGCAAACAAAAGTGAAGAACGATCAAAACGACAGATTCAATGCACTTAGCACAGGTGATAGGTGTAAGCAGGTCGTTTTCGAGTAACTATTAATGTCCACGTGTCTTATCCAAATGACCGCCACGTTCATCCATGTGACAATAGTCAGAAACCAACATGTTTTATCTTGAATTATTTTGGTTACGTCAGCAAATTTATCACATGGGATGCCTCAAATTTTGCCACCACTTATAAAATTGCATGAAAATTAGGTGCACCTTTTTTTGTTTTTGAACATTCTTAAATACACGCGTCACCTTATTTGACAGCCATATGTATGCCACTTGTCAACCTAGCTAGTATCTAATGTGGTTGTACCCATAATTGGCCAACAACGTATTTGTTTTATTATCTTCAAGGTTCTGACATAGAAAGTGCTATAAATTTGGTCATAAACCCTAAGTTTTTTCATCATCTTATTCCCATCCAATAATTTCTATAACAAAAAAAATGAAGGAATGGTCTCCTCAAGATGCCATGAAAGCTTATTTGGACACACTTCATCTTGTAAGTTCATCTTTTCCTACCGCATGGAACCCAACTGCAAAGAGCCCAGTTGAAGAAGATGACAAGCAAGGACTAATAGAACCCAACTGCATGGAACTGATATCAGCCATGGCAGCCGGCAAAGGAGCCAAACACATCGTCGAAATCACAACCCAAGGCATTACCCCATTAACCATCGCACTTGCTGTCGCAGCAAAACACACCGGCGGTCAACTCACTTGCATCCTCCCATCCCACCACCACCACCACCACCACACCGCCGATCATCTTCAACAATACATAAATTTGGTTCACGCTGAACCCACCAACACTAGCCCACGCGAGACAATCATAAAACAGATAAAAATGCGGTTGAAGAACGTGGATTTTGCAGTGATCGATTGTAAGTTTGACGATGAGTACTTGAAATTAATGTTTAAAACAATGGTGGAGGAGGAGGATGGTATTAAAACAGGGTCGACTGTGATAGTTCATAATGTTCATCATAAAAAAGATGGGTCGATATTTGGTCAACTTTTGAGGAAAAAGAGAGTGGAAGCTGTGACTTTGCCTATTGGTGAAGGAACTGAGATGACTCGAATTTTGGGATGTAGGTTTAAGAGACGAAATAGGTTTCTCGTCACCTTCCATAATTGATTTTATGTAAATATATCAGTTTTTTTTTCTGTATTGGAAGGTGGTCTACGTAAAAAATCACTTCTTTCTGTGTTTGTATTATATGTTAGTATTTTCGAACTGTAATTGTATTCCAAATTTTTAATTTAGGATTTATAATTTTTTCTAAATTTATGTATTTAAGTTTTATAACTAAACTTGTGGAGAATAAATTATATTAGTTTTAGGCACCAATAAAATAGTGTCATGTCTTTAAAATTTTAAAGATAACAAAATATTATATATTATACATTTATTTATATCTAATATCTTCTCCAACTTAATTTAACTTTAATTAAATTATTTAAAATATTTTTTAAAATTATAAACAAACATATTTTCTTTTTTTATATAAATTTTAATCATTTGAGTTAATATTTTTTGTTTTTGTGTAATCAATTTAAAAAAAATGTGTAATTTTCCATGTCATTGACATATAATTTTGGTAATTATTTTACTCAAAACCCTAAACTTTTAACTCGAACCTTAAACCTTAAACATTGAATTCTGAATCCTAAGGTTTAGGTTTGGGATTTAGGGTTTAAGGTTTGTGTTTGAGTTCAGGGTTCAATATTCAAGTTGTTCAGAGTCTAGGGTTCAGGGTTAAGAGTTCGGGATCAAGGTTTGGGTTTTGGTTTTAGGGTTCAAGATTCTAGATTCAAAGTTCACTGTAAATTTATTTTACCAAATTTATGTGTTAGGGGTATGAAAAAATGGAATGTAATTAAATAATTGAAAAGGGACAACGACAAATGTAGTGGGAAGGGTCCATAAAATAATTTATCTATGAATGAGTGTATAATAATAATTTATTGTCTTTAAAATTTGATGATGTGGGAAAATTTTATTGGTGTCTAAAAATCTTAATTTTAGGATAATCCTAATATAAACTATTCCCATAAGACATTCGATATAGATGAGTATAATAATATTTTACGTGACTCTATTTTATTAGTACTTAAAACTATACTTTTAGGGATCTTAATTTAATTTATTCTCTTCTAATAATATGTAGATTCTATTAGGTAGTTTACTTTAAAATTTTAATTAAAATAATATTATTTAAAACAATTAGTACAATATTTAAATAATTTCTAATCATTATTAGAGCTTAAATTAGTACAATCTATTTTCTAACAATTAACAATTTATCACAATTATATTATATAATATTTATTGTATTATTTTTATTGAGATACATATGAAAAATAAAATTATTATATAAATAAAATTTTGTATTATAGAAGTTAACTCTTTAAAATGTTATGAAATAAGTTTATTTAACGTTAACATGTCATAGAAATTTTTGTATTGAAAGTAATTGTGTTTTATATATTTTACTTAAATAATAGAAATATTAGTTCGTATACGTTAAATCAATAATAAATTGATCGTTTTGTTAAAGATTTATTCATCTTTATTGTAAAAAATAATCTATGTACATCGAATAAGGTATACATGGTATGCCACATGTTACTATTTGATTATTTTATCGGTAAAAACAGATTAAATTTTTAACAAAATGATTAATTTACTATTTAATTTACGTATAAGATTAACTTATCTATTTTGAATAAAAAGAACAATACTATTTGACTCTTAGCACAAAAGTCTCTATTGTACTTTTACCATCATAATCCATATAAGAAATATTTTAATAAAATTATAGTTCTTATTTATAAATATAATAATCTTTATAATAATAAATAATATATATAAAATTACAAAAGAATAATAAAATGGTATATTAGTTGGTTTAAAAGTTTCTCTAACTCCATGCTTTTATATATATTATAATTATTTATAATAAAAAGAATTATCGTAAATTGCCATAATTTTATGAAAACTTTAATTAAAAACATCATAACAAAGATAATTTAATACATGTCCAATATATCACCCTATAATATTATTACTAAAAGTAGAATTATATTTCTTGAACCCGACATCCCATACTACTTTTTATTAATACATATACCATTTTGAATTTACCAATAATAAAATTAGATGAAATAGATTTCAAAATTGAAAATTAATTTTTTTTTTTTTACCAAGTATACCTCAAGAGAAATGAGCAAAGGGGGTGGTACCCTTACAAAATTGACTTCTTTACTACAAATGCCAATTTCCCAAAGCTGCAGCTGGAATTAAAGTTAATGAAACCACCACACTGGGGGCCTATTTAGTGTGTATATAGTAGCCTTAACAGAGCAAAATATCATATACGATCATCTTGATTAAGGTAAAAATAAAAACCTCTGCTTGGTAAACTGATTCTCAATAACCTCCATTTTCTTTTTAGAAGATGAAGAGGAAAAGCATTTCTTATCAAGTGTATAAATATATTGGTACAACTTGAATCATTACCCCCCAACACCATTAGCAGGCAATTCCTGCGATTTGATCTCATGACATTACACTCTGCGCCAATGGGTCCAATGCTGGGGTTCCAACATTTATAATCAACTATATTAGCTATAGATAAAATGTCAAGTTCCAACAAAACAATCACATAAAACTAGTTGGCAAAATCTACAAAAATATGCTTGCTATGCCATTTCACAAAATTCTACAAGAAGAAATGCAGCAAAATATCGGTTCAATTCAAGTTCGATCCCAACTCCAATTATTCTATTTCTACTATTCATCTCCACAAGAATAAAAATGCTAGTAGCTTGTTCTCTAGAACAGAGAACATAGGCATGGTTGTGGCTTTAACATATACAACCACAAGTTTACAGGTTTGACAAATAGACCTTGTAATACAATAACTATAACTATCACAGACTGAGAACTATAATATAAAATAACTATAGAACCTTAAAATAAAATATCAACAAAAAATAAGAGGAAGTGAGAAACTATACAGCAATACTCTTGATCCCCAAAGCTGAGGAAAAAGGCACCATTGATCAAACTAGCAGAGACCGAATAGAGTTTGAGCAATAGTCTTCTTATTTATCTCTACGTGCTTTGGCTTTCTCAATTGACTCCATGGCTTCTTCAAATGATTTCTGAGTAAATATGAAGCAAGTCTTAATTGAGTAAATATCCTCTAGTATCTAATCTAACTAAAAGTTCAATCCAGCACAACATTAGAGGTCGAATCAATCAAACTGTAATTTCTTGTTACTTTGGATTTATGAAGTATTTTTATGCGAAGGCAAGGCTTTATCATGCAAGACAATGTCATAAACATAGATAATATTAGAGAGAATATATTAGAAATTTCGGCACATATATCATTTATAACTAGTTCAATAAATAAACCAATAGAAAGATAAGAAATGGGAATGGAGAGGGATGAATATAGTTCCAAAGACTTGAAATTCTACAATCTAACACAAGTCTACGCCTTAGAGCACCTGAGCATTTGCTTCAGTGATTGGTGCATAATCCCCTCATTCAGAAGAGTAGGGTCAAAGAAAATAAGAAATCTAATGCCTTGACCATACTTAAATAAAAAGACAAAGATGCCAAAAAGGATAAAATTCAACAAAGAAAGTATATAGACTTTCTTATGAGGAACTAAGAATGCTTAAGCAAAATGATCTAGCATCTACTATTAAAAAAAATGGTTTCACTTTATACACACATTGGAAGTAATGTGTGAATGCAAGAAATTACTTATAATTTTCTTCTTTTGATGTATTTTATAGGCTTCATCAAATTGCTTTCGAGTCTTAGGTTTATATTTCTTCAAGGAAAAGCTAAGTTCCTATTTATTTATTTTTTCTTGAGCTTCAAGTGTCAAAGAATATTTTCCTTTCTGGTTTGCTGGAAGTTCCAAACTTTGTGTTTAGAATCTAAATTCAGATTTAGCTCATGTAAACGGGATTTGTTTTAAGATTGCAGTTCTCTGTTCGAAGTCTAGCCATATATGTTAGGATCATATTGAGAAGAAAATTTCTTGTATCTAAAAATTCAATGTTCTCTCTCTATTGAGATATAGAATATTATCAATGCATTTTCATCATCGATACACTTGCAGTTGCCTGATATGATTAAAGTTAACTCGTAAGGTACTCTAGGCGAGAAGCTTTATGCTATCTTTTCTTACCTCAATAACATTTTCCTATGTTCCTCAATCCTCAAGAATTCATATCACAAACATGCCATGAAAATTACCCTCCTAGGCTAGCTTTCCTACGTCAGTATTTAGTAAAGAATGCTTGCCTAGTTTCTCCCTATAGTATAGAACAGCCCAGAAGTTTCTAGTTTTAAACAAAATGATAAAGGAAGCTAGCTAGTATTAGAGATTATAGTGAATAACCCGGGAAGACAAAAGTTGTCACAAATAAAGATGTAAATGAAATATTGGTACTTGCAAGCTACTCAAGTTTGACTCAAAAAAATTCGAACTCAATTTGGTAATTATTGAGCCGAGCTAGAGCTTGAGCAGCTCAAGCTATTGATTGAGCTGAATTCATGCTTAGTAATACTTGGCTCGAATGGCTCACAACACTTATCGAGCTTTTCATTTTTAATATATATGTTAAATATTTTTCAATTATTAAATTACGATATTGTCCTTAATATATATTAGTAACCCTAAACTTGAGCTCAAGCTTGAATACTTCCGAGCTTAATCGAGCTTGATTATATCTTGAGCCGAGCTCAAGTTTAAAAATAGATGTTGGATTGAACTTGAGCTGAGTATCGAGCTCGAGCTTGCCAGTATTTGGGCACGGCTCGGCCTGATTGCACCCTTAGCCACAACTGAAATGAAGAGACTCAAATGAGCAGCAGTGTAAAAGAGAAAGGATAGAGCAAAATATATACATACCCCAGGATTATGCATTTTCCACAGTGCTTCTCTGCTGTTATCAATTACAACGATTCCACCATACAAAGCACTGTAGTGAAGGACATAAACAAGTCATTCACTGCTAAATATCCCTAATCAAATTGGTTTTAATACCTCCACCATGCTGAAATCTAAGATTTAATCCCTCTACAAGTTGATAACATTGTTAGCTGTTGCGAATTTTTTGTTAATAACTTTTCTTTATACAAGTACGCAATTACAGTTGGGGAAGGGAGAATGGGTTCACAAACACATGAATCCAACCCTGAAACTCATGCAATCAACTTCAAACCCGCAAAAGTTTGCCACTGAAATAGTGGCGTGATTGGCTTTAATAACCTTCTTACAGTGCTGATAAAAAAAAAGGGCGGTTCGTCAGTCCCAGTAGCCTGGATAACTTTTCTACAGTAAAAGCTACATCATCGTTATTTTATCGGAAACTGTTAACAATGTAATCAGTAATCAATTTGGGCAAACAAGGATCAAATTATGTTAAATTAGATGGACTAAATCTAAAATTTCAGCATAATAGAGGGACTAAAACCATAATTAGATCAATTTTAAAGAGACACAACGAAAAGAAGCAAGGAGAGACAGATTGATTACCCAGCAAAGGCAAGATTGAGAAGGAAGGCGCGCGTAGTGAAGAATCGTAGCGAAACATGCCAGAAATTACTCGCGTAATTTTGACGATTATTTTTATAAGAATTGGCCGAAGAAAAACCATAACCGCCACCGCCACTGCGGCGGCTGGCGTTTGCGTATCGCTGATAATAATTACAAGAAGAAGAAGCCGAGGAAGAGGAAGAAGTAAGATTGTAGTGAGCGCGTTTCCGATCGTCGCTGAGGACCTCGTAAGCCTCGGATACTTGCTTGAATCGGAGGGTGGCGGAATCTCGAACGGGTTTCGCCGAATGGGAGTGCTTATCGGGATGGTATTTCACTGCCAGTTTCCGAAACGCTTCCTTGATTTCATCTTTGGTGGCGCTCCGATTCACGCCCAGTACCTTGTACAGATCCATTTTTCCTTAGGTTTCGATTTGCACCTTCCTCTCTATCAGTTTCGTGTATTGTCTTTACCAAGTTCGAAGCCATCATCGCCTTCGTGGCTCGTCCCTGTCCTTTCTTTGATTTCCTCTTAAAACTTTCATTTATTTTTGGTTAAAATATGGTCTTAGTCCCTATATTCTTCGTGTACTTGGAATTTAGTTCTTTTACTTTTATTTTGGTGAATGAACCTGAGATCCCTCTATAATTAAGTACTTAATCAAATTAGTCCTCTACTATTAAATAGATTAATTTAATTCTTCTACTATTAAAAAATCAAATAAGACCAAATAGTATTTATTGTTTAACCGAGTTAATATTTTTAAAATTTTTATGATTTTGTAAATGAAATATTTTATTTGGAATTGAACGCAATTGAAAATAAATAATTTTCAAGATATTTTTTATACAATAAATGTTAACTTTGTTATAAGTTGAACTTATTTGATTTTTTTAATAGTATAGGAACTAAATTGATTCATTTAATAACATGATTAATTTGATACAATCCCTATAATATAGAGACTTCTCAAGTACTTTAACCCTTGTATTTTAGGAATTTACTCATTTAGTCTCTCTTCTTTTCAAATTTCAAAATTTTAGTCCAATTATTAATATTATCAAATTTGCTAGTCTAACATTTTGAAATAAAAAAATTCACTTTGTTGAGTATACTCTATTTCATCAAATTTGAGAAATAATCTTTCGTTAAACTTTGTTTATTTGTTTCAATCAAACTTTGATTAATCTAGATTATTTTATTATTATTTGACCTATGAATTTAGCCTATAAATAGGCTCTTTTACAACCTTAGAAAATACCCTCATTAGATATTAGAACTCATAACACATTTAGAGAATTTTGTGTTTACGTTTTGAGGGTTTTTTTATTTTTGAGTTTTTCGGGTTTAGTTTTTATATCCATCTTTTGTACTCTTTATTCTTTTGTCATTATAATAAAATTATCTTTGCCCGTGGTTTTTTTATCTTCTTTGGAGGAGTTTTTCTACGTTAAATTTGTGTGTTCAATTTCTCAATTTATTCCGCTATTTTTTTACTTGTTGCTTAATCGGATCGATTTCAACAAGTGGTATCAGAGCTGATTTAATTTCCATAAATCAACCCATTCAGAGATGGTAGCAACAAGGTTTGAAATTGAGAAGTTCGATGGTGAGACAAGTTTCAATTTGTGGCAAGTTCGGATTATGACAATTCTAGTTTAAACCAACTTGAAAAAGGTTGTCACCGGGAAAAAGCTTGAGAATCTAAATCAAACAGAATGGGAAGAGCTTGATGAAAAGACCTTGTCTGCAATCTAGTTGTGCCTCACGAATACGGTATTGCAAGAGGTATTGATGGAGAAGACATCATTCGCCTTGTGGAAAAGGTTAGAAACTCTTTATGCGACTAAGTCTTTGGCTAACCGTTTAGTGTTGAAACAATGTCTATTTACGTTTTGCATGAATGAAGATGAGCTTCTTAGAGATCATATCAGTCAATTCATTACTATTTTAAATGATTTAAAGAACGTTGAGGTTCATATTGACAATGAAGATCAGGCTATGCTATTATTGTGTTCTTTACCCCATTCATACAAGTCTTTCAGGGAGACCCTGATTTATGGCAGAGAGAAACTCTTATTCGAAGATGTGAATGGTCATTTGTTGAGTAGAGACAAACTCGATAATGAGTTTGGTTTGGATAGCTAGACAAATAGGCAAGTTTCCCTTTTGGTAGCATCAAAGAAACGAGACAAAATATGTCGCTATTGTAAAAAGTTATGTCACGTCAAAGCAGATTGTTATAAATTGCGAAATAAAAGAGCTGTTGAGAGTAACGATAAAGTTGTAGTTGGTGCTATTTTGGCCGATGAAAGCGGTGATGATTTCTTATTAGTGTCAACAAGCAATAGCTCCAAGCTCACGTCCGAGTGGATCCTAGATTCGGGATGTTCTTTCCACATGTGTCCCAATAGAATGATTCTCCACATACAGTTCGGTTGAAGGTAGAGTTGTGCGCATGAGAAACGATTCATCTAGTAAGGTAATTGGTATTGGTACTGTTAAAATTAGAATACTCGATGGGACGATTAGAACACTCTCAAATGTCAGGTATGTACCTGATTTACGAAAGAATCTCATTTCCTTGAGTATTTTAGACTTGAAAACATCGAGTCGAGTGACATTAAAATATCTCGTAGAGCTCTTGTTTTGTTAAAAGGTAAAAGAACAGACAATCTTTATATTCTGGAAGGTTCTACAGTGACCGATGAAATCGGACGTCCCTCGTCCGTTACGGAGTCGAATTCAACTCATTTGGAGCGGAGGCAACTTGGTCATAGGAGGGAAAAAGATATGACCGTTTCGTTGAAGACATGTTCTTTTTTGGATGCAGGTTTTGAAAAGTTAGGATACTGTGTTCGTGAAAATCAGACTCAGGTTAATTTTAATTCGGCAGTGTACAAGTCGAATGCTAGAAGTTTTCCAGTTTCTAAGCACAAATTCGACTCAATTAATTCTCTGCATAGTTCAAGATAGGCCTATGGTAGGCTTTGGCAAAGATGACATTGTGGAAATATGAGTCAATGTGAAGATTTGTTGAGTATGACTACTATTTCAGTCAAATTTGAGAAATAATTTTTTAGTTAAACTCTGTTTATTTGTTTCAATCAAACTTTGATTAATCTAGATTATTTTATTATTATTTGACCTATGAATTTAGCCTATAAATAGACTCTTTTATAATCTTAAAAAAATACACTCATTAGATATTAGAAATCATAATACATTTAGAGAATTTTGTGTTTACGTTTTGAGGGTTCTTTATTTTCGGGTTTTTGGGGTTTAGTTTTTATCTCCATCTTTTGTACTCTTCGTTCTTTTGCCATTATAATAAAATTATCTTTGCCCATGATTTTTTTATCCTCTTTGGAGGGATTTTTCCACGTTAAATTTGTGTATTCAATTTCTCAATTTATTCCGCTATTTTTTTTTACTTATTGCTTAATTGGGTCGATTTCAACATACTTAATATTTATGTATAAAAAACAAAACAATGAACTTAAATTTAATGGAAGAATTTTAATAATATTAAGAATTTGGACTTATATTTTTAAATCAAATTAGAAAAAAAAACAAAGACTAAATTTCCATTTGCAACATATAATGAGACAAGAGAGCCACATATTGATAACAACCAAGCAATCACTTTCCACCAACAGCTACTTAATGCCTCTCTTCAGGCTATGTCCAACCATCTATAATTGCTAAAAGTTCCGCATCAAGAACCAAACACACACCTATATTCCGACTATAACATGTACTCCACATACTTTAGTGGTCTCGAAACAAACCTCCAGCTGAGGCACAGCCTGTCATCAAATGCATTCAACTATCCGTGTTCAATTTGCTCCAATCCCTGGCCGATTGAGACCAACAAATACGAGAACTTCCCGGTTCACTTTGTTGATTTCTCTTTTTGTTGCCATAGTGACTGGTTTAGCAAATGCTATAATTCCAGCATTGTCATTCATCACCTCACCACATTCGTTGTTGAAGATTGCATTATGATAGTTTTAATTGCTTCCTCTAAAATTCTTAGTCCTTCCCACTAGAAACGGAAGTAATTTAATTTTGTAAATTTCGAAATTCAGTTAATCGTTAATATTTTGATTAATTATACATAATTTTAATTGATATAAAATAAATTAATCTCTCAATATTTTCATATTCAAACAATTTGGTTTTAATTCTAAAAAATATCGAAAAATTTAAAATTCTAAAAACCTAAAAATTCAAAAAGAATATATAAAAAGAAACTTTGGCTTGAATATATAAACAAAATGTGTAAACTTTGAGGACTAAATTTATTATTATAATTAAAATTATATAAAATTAATAAAAACATTAACATTATAATTAATTGTCCTTAAATACTCACTTTTAAAATTGATAGTGAAGGTTTTTGGAACCGGACCAATGATAGAATTGGTCAAGTCATCAATTATTGACCTGACCAATTAGTCCGATTTTAATTAAATGAATTATTTAAAAAAAAATATTTTTTAAATATTAAAAGAAAAAAAAATTCAATTTATCTAATTTAATTATATGCTCAATCGATTAAACTGATTCAGTTCACAATCGGTGCACTTACTGTTTTTTTATCCAACCGATTTAATTCAACAATCCAATTTAAATAATTTTGTCTACAGACATTACTTTGATCAAAATTGAGAGGTGTGGAAAAAGTTTTTTCAGTGAAAACTAAAAGAGCAAACATCACAGTGTGTCTGTTTGTCACATATCCTAAAAACATATTCGGTTTGTCGCAATTTTAGGAACTTATCTCACAAAACTAATTGCATTTTTGTTTCTCACCCATTTTTCCTTTATCTTTTCCTTTGAATTTTATCATTTGATAAAGATTTTTTCTTTTCTTTCCTGGGATTTTTCTTTTCTCTGGGTTTTCATTCTTTTCTCTCAACCATTTGAATTTTAGTTTTTTTTTTCCATAATTAATTTGCAAGATAATATTGTTGATTTCATCTCTTTTTTTAGATTTTAATTTTTTTTTTTCCCCATGGTTGAGAAGATAATGAAAACAATGTTGACCTGGGAATCCCAGGATTCATTCATGGTGATGATCCTTTTTGTTTAGCTTATTCAAAACAAAACAAAAAAAAGAAGCATTTTTTGAGAAGATTATGGGCTGCATTTTTTCAAAAGAAGCCCAAGAAGAGAACAACAATGACAAGGACATTGATAGCAACAGCAACAAAGACAGCGAAAAGAACAATGGCAATGGTGATGTTTCAATTGCTAAAGGTGAAAAGAAATTGGTGATTGAAGGGGGATTAGTTTCTGCAGGGTGGCCTTCATGGTTAGCTTCAGTTGCAGGTGAAGCTATTGATGGATGGTTGCCTAGAAGGGTGGAATCTTTTGAGAAGTTAGATAAGGTATATTGCTTCTCTATATCAGTGTCTCTTTATGATTAGTTTCATTTTACTCTCTTGAGAAATGATGTATGTAGTTAATTATATGATTTGATGATGAGTCAAATTGAACCATAGAACTTGAAGTAACATATGCAGTTGTTAAGTACATTCATATGGTTATATGATTTAATGAGGATTAAATGGAACCATGGAACTTGAAGTACATTTGAAGTTACTATGTACGTTCATATGGTTATATGATTTGCTTGTACATTCATATATGGAACCATGGAATTTGAAGTACATATGAAGTTGCTATGTGACCATCATGGTTAAGTGAGAACTTTTCACTCCATGCTTCCTATGACTTGCATGTATATTCATATTGTTATATATGATTTAATGATGATCAAATGGAACCATGGAATTTGAAGTACATATGAAGTTGCTATGTGATCATCATGGCTATGTGAGAACCTTTTAGTTCATGCTTCCTATGACTTGCATGTACATTCATCAGCATGTGCAATGATATTCAAGTTCATGAATACTAGTTGAAAATACTACATATAAATTTTTTTTCATATGGAGCAAGCATGAATAATTGGATTGCCAATTCTCTTTAAAATTGATAAATATGTTGAAAGGGTGGTGCAATGTTAAAAGTTACATTGGCAGCAAATTTTTGGTACTGGTCACCTACAAATGAGCATCTTTAATCATTTATGCATTCTTGTTGGTTAATTATCATGGACAGGGGAGAAGCTAGAAATCTTTTCTGGGGGGTCGAGATTGAGTTGTATGGTTTTATGAGAGCTAAAATGCAATTTCACCATTGTACTGACATATCCAGGGCCCCTGCCTATGGATGCATATTGAAATGATTTTAATTTTTTGCCTATAATGACATAGTAAGCTCCATATATGTAGGTTGGACAAGGAACTTATAGCAGTGTATATAAGGCCCGTGACGTAGAAACAGGCAAAACCGTTGCCATGAAGAAGGTCCGGTTTGTTAATATGGATCCGCATAGTGTTCGTTTTATGGCTAGGGAAATCATTATCTTAAGGAGGCTCGACCATCCAAATGTTATGAAACTCGAGTGTATAGTCACTTCAAGGATGTCGAGCAGCTTGTATCTTGTTTTCGAGTACATGGAGCATGATCTTGCTGGGCTTGCAGCAACTCCTGGCAACAAGTTCACTGAACCGCAGGTACATGTTTCTCTATTTATCATTTATTTCAGATATAATGATATTACACATGTTATAATATATTGTTGGTCTTATAAGAGGCATATGTGATTTTGTTGTAGATTAAATTTTACATGCAACAGTTGTTCCGTGGCCTCGAACACTGCCATAGCCGCAGTGTCCTGCATAGAGACATTAAGGGCTCAAATCTTCTGGTAGACAACAATGGAATTCTTAAGATTGCAGATTTTGGTCTAGGTACGGTCTTTCAGGTTGGTCAAAAGCAGCCTTTAACAAGTCGAGTTGTAACACTTTGGTACAGGGCACCCGAGCTGTTGCTTGGGGATACTGAATATGGAATTGCGATAGATTTGTGGAGTACTGGTTGTATACTTGCCGAATTATTTGCTGGGAAGCCGATTATGCCTGGAAGAACAGAGGTAACCTCTCATTTATGTGTTCATCCTTTTCTGTCTGGTCGTGTTAGACAAGGTTATCGAGTCCATATTGCATAATTCAAACTGTTCATCGGTGATTGCTTTTCCGATTGTTTCCAGGTGGAGCAAATGCATAAGATCTTTAAGCTCTGTGGTTCACCTAGTGAGGAGTATTGGCAAAAAACAAAACTTCCACATGCAACTAGTTTTAAACCGCAACAACCTTACAAGCGCCATGTCACCGACATGTTCAGAAACTTCCCACAATCTGCCTTGTCTCTTGTCGATAAACTCCTTTCAATGGAACCGGAAGATCGAGGAACTGCTGCTTCAGCACTTAACAGTGAGGTATTTAAACAACCGTGTATATATATAGGCCCTTCCCTTGCGATTCGAAGTGTTAACTTTCTTGTGCTACTCTGTTGAACTGATTGCTTAGTTCTTCACAACGGAGCCTTTCCCTTGTGATCCGTCTGATCTACCAAAATATTCTCCATGCAAAGAACTAGATATCAAACTTCGCGATGAGGAAGCGAAAAGGTATTTCTTTTATGGCTTATTTCAATGTTACGAATTTTTGTTTTGATTTTGTGTTCTCCCATGTAACTTTAGAAAAAGAACCGAGGCTGTAAAGGGACGAGGACCTGAATCTGTTAGAAGAGGGACGTCAGATTTTAAGGGAGTGCGGACTCTGGAATTCATTGAAGAAGGACAGTCAAAAATACGAGCCGGTCATATTGAGGATGGTGCCTCTGGCTTCCATATTGATACACATGATGTCACTTTGCAAAACTGTTTATCTCAATCCTCTTCGATGATCCACCGTAATGCGGTAGGAACATGGAAAAAGTCAGTTCCTACACGAAATAGTGTTGATTTAAGACCACAACCTTCACTAATGCCTCAAGCAACTAAAGCTTCCCATAAGACACAGGATACGGCAACTAACGAAGATCCTACTTCAGTAAGTAACTGACTCATTTTGCCTACTTTTCCTTGTAACTGATACTTTCATCATTTTCTGGTTAAATGATCATCACGGTCGTTGAGATTAGATATGGAACCCAATACATGAATTCATATAGACTATAGTATGCTGAACTTGAATTTGGATATGATATGTGTATCAAACATGTTGTGTTAATCATGCTTAAACGTATCGTGTTTATACGCATTTACCAAGTCTAGTTTGTGGTTGTGTTATTGCAGGTTCGTGCACTACGGAAAACCCGGATCCACTGTTCTGGACCATTGATGCCTCCTGGGGGAAACATTGAGGATATACTTAAAGAGCATGAGAGACATATCCAGCAGGCTGTACGTAGAGCACGTCTTGAGAAGCCATGAAACCAATAAAAAATTGCAACCTAGTATTCTTAGCAGAAACATAATGGAATATTTGAACAATGATTCTTACAAAGGTTTGCTGTCTGCTTCCGTGTGGGAAGCTTGCTTCAAGGTTGTTTACTGGTTGCTTCCATGTGGAAGGCTTGCTCCGAGGTTCTTTGCTCATTGCTTCCTTGAAAAGACTTGCTCCGAAGTTATTTGCTGGTTGCTTCAAGTCCAAGGTATCCAATTGTTATCACAGGCAAATGCAAGGTGCAAAAAGGCTACAATATAGTGAGATTGAAATGCTACACAAATTTGAGGTCCTCGGAGTATTTAAAAAGATGGCATACGTTTTCGCTTGATATTGCCTTTGCTTGAAGATGCTATCCGATCCAATGTCGTGAGATGAACGAACGCTGGCAGAAAGGATTTTGAGGAACAAGGTAGAAAGATTAAGCTAAACTGAAAGATACAACATGGAAACGACTTCAAAGTTTCAAAGCATACAATGGATTCAACATTGTAAAACCCAAGGCGCAAACATGAGAATTTTAAATCCCTACTTACGTTTTAAAAATTTTACTGATTTAAAATTTTCAGATCATGGTTTCTGGTTTGGGTCATTTTTCGAATTTGGATGATTGACATTTTTAATCGAGTTTGAGTTCAAATTAATCGAATTTGTGTTGTCTCCAATAATACTATTCATGTAGTGATTGTCATCATCAATAGCTTCCTCAACTTGTTATTATATATATATATATATATATATATATACCACCAATGCTTCTAATGGCCACCATAAGATATACAGATATGTTTGGTTTCTTGATATTTACTTAATGCCATGATGATTTATTTGGCTCTCTAATTTTGAAAGAAAGTCATTTTAGTCTTTTATTTAATTTTTTGTCTCTTTTAGCCTTTAAACTTGTATTGTTTGTCAAATTATCCCAAAATAGAGGAAAAAGTTAACTTTTGCTGTATTAGCAATTAATTAATTTCTTAAAATTAATTAATTTTATACTTTAATATTTTATAATTTAAAAATTAATTAATTGCAAACGTGACATCCATTGGTATGCTACGTCAATAAAATTAATGATTTTAACTTTTCCATCCATTTTGGGTGATTTGACAAACAATACAAGTTTAAGGGTTAAAAGAGACAAAAAATTAAATAAAGAATTAAAATGATTTTTTGTAAAGCTGAAAAGTCAAATAAATCATTATGCCTTAATTAATTACTAAAGAATGATTAAAAATTAATATGTTGTGTTCCTTTATGCAAAATCATCATAAATATTTATTTCATTCAATCAAATACAGGTTTGTAATTCAAACAACACTTGTTTAATGTGACAAAACAAATAAAGTAAATAAAATATACAAAATAATTGTACAACTATGTCATGGTTAAGTTAAAGAGATAATTGCACCAAACATCCCCAAATTATGACCCTCATTTTAAATTGGTCCTCAAATTTTAAAACATTCTAATTACATCCTCAAACTATTGATATTATATCAATAAGGTCCTTCCATTACTAAAATCATTAATTTAACCGTTAAATAGTATGTCAAATAATATGTGACATAATTTAAAATGAAATGTTTAAAGAAAATGAATATTGTAAAATTTTGGTTTAGAGGTTTTGAAACTTTTACGAAACTATCGTTCACAAACTCTTTCTTTTTCGGTTTTACTTTATTTTTAATTTTAAAAGTTATGCAACAACAATTTACATTTCTTTAAAATTTTCATTTTAAATTATATCGCATAAGTTTTACGTGCCATTTGATGGTTAATTTTTTCAATAATAGAATGACTTGATAGATATAACATCGACAGTTTAAGAATGTAATTAGAGCATTTTGAAATTTAAAGACTAATTTAAAATGTGGGTCATAGTACAAAAAGTTTGATGCAATTAACTCTTAATTAAAAGCTGTATTAAATAATAATTACACAAAAAATAAAAGGCATAAATTTTTTTGTTCATTAATTAAAAGCTGTAACGAAGGTAAAAGTATCAAGGATGTCCTTATATTAAGAGTCGAATTACATTTTGTCCCATTTACTAAAAAAATAGACAAATTAGTCCTTATACGATGGATTAAAGAGCAAACTGGTCCTTCTATTAAAATTTCATTCATTTCTACTGTTAAAAAAACGGATCCATGTACGTTAGCATGAGGTACACATGACACACCACGTATAACTTTTTGGTCATTCCATCAGCCACACCGATTTTTAATAATAAAAATGGATAAAATTTTTAATCTAACTTGCACGGACTATCCACTGAAATTAACCTTGCATGTGAGCATTTATGAAATTAATATATACATATAGTACAAAAAAGGGTGTGTTTGAGATAAGGCAAATATATAGTCGTTATATAATAATTAATTATAGAAATAATTATAATTGTGTGGAAAAGGACAACACTATCATTTTTAATAAATAATAATTTAATTTTGGTCACTTTTTAGCAAATCTTTAGAATCTGATATAGTGTTGAGTGGAGGAGTTTCAGATCTTTATCTCATTATTCCCACTTTGTGCGACTTTCATCAAACCTTAGGCCTTTTCCTCATCATTTATTAATTTATTATTAAATTATCTCAAACCTTTTAAATTTTATTTCACTTTTTCTTTTTCTTTTCTTTTTAAATAAAGTAGGATAAACAACAATTTATTAAATTAATAAAATTCATTTTAATATATAAAAAATATATTACTTGAGACCAGGGACAAAGTCAGAAAATTTATTGGGGGCAGAAATTAAATTATATATTTTTATGATAATAAAAATACAATTTTACCATTTAATAGCTTATATTTTTATAATTTTTTAAAATATTAAATCAAATTTTAAGAGATCTAAATGAAAAAATTTTCATTTTAGAGGGGGCCGGCCCCTGCCATTCCCCAGATTCACCACTGCTTGAGACGAATTGTATAAAACAATTGCACTATGTTAATATATATTATTTTTATTCAAATCATATATCACATGTGCTAATTAAATAATGAAAAATAATTTAATAATAATTATAAAAAATTGATATAAAATTAAATTAAATATGGACATGAATAGAACCCAAAAAAATAATTTAAAATAATATTTATTTCTCCAAAATGAAAAATATTTATATATATATATTTATCTATAATTTATAATATATATAAACATGAGTTTGAAAAAACTTTTGAATTCACTAATATAATCTTTGTTGTTTATGATATTATTAAATTTTTATTTAAATGAATTTTTATTTTTATAAATTTATCACATTTATAAATAAGAAATTTAATTTTACTAAAATATTTATTTAATTAAATAATTTTACTTCATTAGAAAATTTATCATACTTATAGATAAAAATTTTGATTCAATAAAATACTTTTATTAAATGAATTTTATATAATAATAAATAAATAAACTTAAACATTATATTGACTTAATTTATATTTAAACTATTATGTTTTCATTAACCAAAAATTGAAAAGAAAAAAATTATATTACTTTAGTTTTAAAAATAATTTTTATTTATATACAATAAATAATTTTATATATCATATATAAAATTTTATAAACCATACATTTATTTAATCTAATTTGATATATTATAATTATATTAATTATATATCTATGGTATGGTGAATTTATTAATTTTATTTAACATATCATTTAAGGTGTGATCTGTAAATAGCTCAATTAATTTTTTGAAATTTATAATTTATTAATTTGTTGATTTTGAAGGTGAGCAATTAAAAATAATTAATTACCTCGTTAATGTTTTCCTTTAATTATACATAATTTTGATTGGTATAATAATGATTTAGCTCTCTCATTTATATATTTTGTGTAAATGTTGAGAGAATGTGTAAATATTATGGGTTAAATTGTTTAATTATGATTTTAATCCTCTATTATATTCTCTTCTTTAAACCATACTTTTGCTTCTTTTGTTTTATAATATTATTAGTAGGTCCAAATTGATAATACCATTAATTGCTATCCTTAACATGGTGACGTGAAACTTTTTAAAATAATATTAAACATTCGACTATTATATAAAGTTATTATTGATTGAACACGAATGATTGAATTTCCACATAATTATGTGATTGAAAACTAGTAAAAATAATTTAACTTTAATACGACTTACGAATAACATTATTAAAATAAAGGCCAAATTATGTTTAAGTTAAAATCGTGAGATTAAATTTTAAATTTTAACATAATAGAGAGACTGAAACCATAATTAAACCTTTCGTAAAAAAAGATATTGGAGTTGGTCTTTGTTTTGCTGTTTAAACTGGCAATATGCTTCTCTCTTTTTCTTGTTTTAACAGTGATTTTCCTTGTAGCTGTTGAACTGCTGTGCTGTACTATGCTAAAGAAAAAAAATTTAGCTAAACTTAAATTTAGTCCTTTTTTCTTTTGAGCTAAACTTAACCCTTAATCTTTTAAAAGAGTCAAATTATTTTTTAACGAAATGCTAACTAAAGTATTAATTTTCCAACAATGTTGGCGTCAGAGGCGAATCTAGGGGGTGGCAGGGCCCCCGGCTCCCCTAAAATAGAAAATTGCTATTTAGGCCTTTTAAGTTTTTTTAAAATTTTAAATTAATAAAGGTAAAATAACACTTTTGATCCCCTAAAATTATAAAAATTTGATTTAATCCTTTACAAATTATAAAGATGTAGACTATTAAAAATTAAAATTTCATTCGGTCCCCCCTCAAAAGAATTTTTGGCTTCGTCCCTAGTTTGTGTGGCAATCTACGTGTATTTCATGATAATATGACACTATTTGTCTTATATATCACGTTAACAAATAATTTAAAAGTAAAAATTCAAAAATATAAAAGGTTCATAAAATTTATTAAGAGAAATGAATGTGGGTAACACGGTTCGAACTTATACCAAACAAGTGTCTGACAAGAGTTTTCATTTATTAAAATTTTATATATAGGCTTTTTAACATTTTTTAATGTTTATATGATAGTATTATATACCATTATAGATTTAGTTTTTATGTGTTATAAATTATAATATATATATATATATATATATAAATGACATAAAATAATGCATTATAAACACAGAAAACATGTCAGGTCAGGCTCGGGCATTGAATGTTTGAGCCTGAGCTCGGCTCATATTTTAAATGGGCATAATATTTTTGTCCAAACCCATTTTTAGGCCTAATATTCTTGTCTAAATCTTCTCAAATTTCGAACGATTCTTTAAACTTAGACAAGTAGCCCAACTCATAAATAGGTCTACTCATATCCTCCAACAAAAAGAATTTCACTTTATTATGTTTTTTTAGGAATTGGTCATAAAAGATAAATAGAAAAAAGATATTTATAAGATTATAATTCAAGCTTCCATTGATTTCAAAACAGCTCATAGAAAGAAAAATACAAAAAGGAAATGATTTTAACCAATATTGTTTCTATGGCACGAGCCAAAAAGCCGGTGAGGTCTTTTTACTCGACCACAACGAAAAATTTGTGCTACAAGTCGGAAGAAATGGCCTTTGGATTATAAATTTGGATATGGATAGATCTGTCATGTCTTACAAGCTCTGATGAATTGAGAGAAAGAGAAAGGGTGGTTGAGGATCATTAACTCTGTGGATGGAGAGATATAAATAATGTTTTTAGAATTAAACTACTGGTTTATTAACTTTAAATTGATTTGTCAGTTTAATTTACTCAATAAAAAAATGTTAAACTTTTTAAAAAAAAATTGGTTTAAACGGTTTTTAACTTGTCCAACTGATTTAATATCATTATTTGGATCGGTACCTCAACCAATTTGATTCAAACATCATTGGTTGTAGGTGGTCGAGTATGATGATAAAGAGGAAGAAGGAGAAATTATAAGGAGAGAGAGAGAGAGTCTTGGCTTGTTTCAGGCCTCGATGGCTTTATAAAAGTGTTGACTAGTTCCAACAACATTTGATAAGGGGCTCACAATACCCTTTATAAAATTTATCTATTATAATTTGATCACTTTTAGTTACTCTATTTTTTTTTAACATTAATCTCATTATAAGTTGTTGTTATTATTATATCTGCTCTTTTTTTATATAATACATTAAATTATTTATAGTTCCTCCTCAACCCTTAAATAGGATGATAATACGCTTCAGCGCACTCAAACATGCATCCTCTTACATTAATAACAATACCAATACCAACCGAACTAAAACTTAATCGAACTAATTAATCGGAGATGCTTAGTTGTCATCATTTAAACTTTTATTTTATCCATTAAGGACTATAGTAGAATAAATTAAGATATGTTTTTGGATTTTTCTTTAAAAAAAATGATGAAAAGAATATGGGATCGATTCATGTTTACAATATCTGAGCGTGAGAGTAAAGGGGTCCCTCCCCTTTTTCAGTGGAGTGTGGTGGGCTTGTCCCATCCCTCCAAAAGAAAGCATAAATATAAATATCCCACATTGTATGCGAGTTGTGTATTTTTTTTCTTCTTATAATTATATTTAAAATGTTTTATATTTTAATAAATTTTAATGTATTTGTTTATTCTTGTCCTATTTGCATTATTATAAATGGACTGATATCCACATCAAATTTTAATGAAAATAATTTATATGGTTTATTCATGGGTCAAATTGACTGCAACATAGTTCTAAAATTTTTGGTACATTTTACTATTTGTATATTATAAAATATTAAAAGAATTGTTTTTATATTAATATTTATATATTTTAATTAAATTTAAATAAAAATACTTTTTCATTATTTAATTTGAATACAAGCTATGCCAATAGGGGAGAGAGAGGTGGCAGGTAGCGCCTTTGGTTTCTAAAAATAATTTTTTTTATATAACCCTTCTAATTTTTAGGAAATTATAAGTTAGTACAACATTAAAATTTTATTTTGGTCTCCCCTAAATTTTCTATTCATTTCTAGCCCCTTTAAAACAATTTTTTGGCTTTGCCGCTTTCAAGCCAATGAGATAATCAAAAGGGAAAGCAAGTGGTTCATATAATGAAATTATATTCAAGTCCCTCGAAAATAACTAATTTAATCCAAGTCCACTTAACATAAAATTTCTAAATCTGAACTTGGAAAATTTTTAATTTTATCTCAATCCCTAACGCAAATCCCTAATTTGATCCTTCTAAATAACTTGGAGTAAAAATTTTCTTTATACAAACTCAACCTAAATCAAACTAGACTCACCGAATTAAGGAAACTACTCAACCCTTCAACATATGCACTCATTATTTAATTTGAATACAAGTCCTAACATAAAATATTTTATTTTGATCCTTGAAATTTTTAAAATTTTATCTCAACTTCAAACACAAAATCCATAACTTCTTCCTTCTAAACCAACTTAAAGTCAAAATTTTCTTTATACAAACTCAATCCAAATCAAAACCAAACTCATCGAACCAAGTAAGCTACTCGACCCTTGAACAGTTCAACTCATTAATCATCATGTAATAGTTGATCTTTAAAACTTATTTAATTTCTTTTTCCTTTTTCAAGTTTATCATGTCCTTTGTTCCACTCTTAAAACATCTTTGCTTTAAGCATCAAGTGCTGTTTTCTCCTCCTTTCACCTTAAGTACAATCACCATACATACTCACACACACACACATATATATACACTCAAGTAAGCTAGAGAGCCATTGCCATTTCTCTTGGGCTATAGGCTCTAATGGGTGTTCCTCAAAACCAAACACAAACACCACTTTCAGCTCCTCACCTTTATCCACAAGCACTTCAACTTAAACTCTATCAGGCTTTCATATTTTCAATTCCCATCCTCTTTTCAATAATCCTCTTCTTATTGTTTTACTTGTTTTACCTCAAGAGAAGAGCTACCAATATATCAAACCCTAGGCCTATTCTTCCAACAGCTACTACTTTTAATCCCTCAGTAAGTGTATCTTTCTTTTTTCTTTTTGTTTACTTTATTCAATCATGCATATAAATCATCATGTGGTGGTAATTTTTTTAATCAAAGTTACCTTTCTTTTTTTACTTTTTTATTACTTTGCAGTTAATTCATGTATGTGCATTTACTGCAGCAGCAGCCTTATCAATTGAGTTTAAAAAGTGGGTTCAAAGATAAGTTGCCTACGGTCTTATTTGATGAAGAATTGAGGACAAGGGATACACTGTGAGTTTCATGTTTTATTTTTCTTTTGGGTTTAGGGTTTTTTTTTTTTTGGCATCAAATTTATTAATAATAAATGTTGCAGTAAGATAGTGACACGTCACATCAGTTGACATTTAATTAAAATTTAATTAAAACAATACTAATAGTTTAAAAACTCAATTAGAATATTTTAAAAGATTATAAGTTAATTTAATATTTGAAATATAGTTTTAGAGTCTATTATAATTACCAATGTCTATTCAGTATCTAAGTTTAGTTTTAATATTTAATTTGATACTTAAGTTTGGTTTCAATGCTCAATTAGGTGCTTGAGTTTTCTTCATCTCATTTAAGTACTTGAGTTTGACTTTATAATGTTCAATTTGGTACTTAGATTTTTTTCGTCCTAATTAAGTACTGTATTTTTTTCACTAGAGCAGATGTGTCAACTATTCATTGGGCCACATGATGTTGTTTAGTCTAAATATCAAATTGAACATTAAAATCAAATTTAAATACCAAATTAAATATTAAAACTAAACTAAAATACGAATACTGTAGTGTATAAAATCCACTCTGCCCTACGCCATGTGCTTCTGAGGTGTGACACTATACATACATATAAATATAAATATATATATCTCCCTGAAATTGATGGAAGATGATTGTATAGGAAAAGGAATGATGAAAAATTGACTATCAATAAAGTATAAAGTGGTCATCTAAGAAAGACCTAGATGAGGAATTAAAATTTGCTTAATTTTCCCTCCATTAGGGACTAGCTAGAATCTAATTCTTTTCACAAGTTTTTCTTTTTAAATTAATTATTTTTACCCACAAAATATTTCAAAACAATACTAAGAATTTTGTTTACATAATAGAGAATTTAACAGATGAATTAGGACCATTCATATCAAAAGTATAAAATAAGAGTACTAGATTCTTAAGTATCAATGCCAGTTGAATATATAACAAACTAACATGCGTTCAATATTGTGCACATTATCAACCATTTTATTCTAATGCATTAAATCCATGATTCTCTAAAATAATTTATTGAAATTGACGATTCCAATTATTGAATTTTAGCAATATAAAACAATATTTTTATTAATTTTGAGATTTTTTCTTATGTTAAATAACTTTTGAGTGTTTTATGGTATTCATTTGAGAGGCACAATTAATGTGATAGAATGTTGATTTAGGCATACTAGCTAAAAGTATATTTCAATCTATAGTTGTAAGTTTTTTGGGGATTAAAATTCTTTACCTTATAACAACGGTACTAGAGCAGATACGTTGCTCAAGATATTGAATAAAGATAATGTTTCAGTTTGATATTTTGAGCTATCAAGAAAATAGTAGAATACTTAAAATGTTAAAAAATACAAGAAACGTGGTTTAGGAAGGAGTTAGAAGGATATTCTAGTGTTTATAGAGACAGGCATAGTCAAAATGAAATCGATTATTTTGAAACTTAAGATCAATAATATGTATCAATATTCAAAAAGTAGAACTAGAAGGGAGGAGCTAAGACAAGGCATTAGAGATGTCATTGATGATGCCGTATAAGCTCACTCAAAGAATAATTTCTTAAAATTTTGATTGGTATAAAAGATAGAAAGGAGTGAGAATGAAAAATTATTAATCCAATAGGTAAATTATAAAATAAAAAAGTGGTTGTGAATTTTAATCATTTGATCGATAAATTTTCCATTCGTAGTTATTTCCATCTTTAATAATATACTGACCAAAACTAAAGGAATGGGTAGAGGTAATTGAAAGGAGTTAGAAAATCTTAGAGCTCCATATTGACCATGAGATGAAACTAAAAATATGCATTTAGGAATGGTCAAGTTTGGTTATTAGTCCTTGTACTCTGCGTAAGCTGTGGATTTAGGCCCTATACTTTAATTTGGTCAAATTTAATCTTTGTACATCTTGACATTGCAATTCTAGCCCAAATGATAGTAGTTAAATCCGTTTGGTTAAATCCTACTATTAGTCTTGTATTATGCGTAAAGTTGTAAGCTTAGTTCATATTCTCCAAATGAATTGTTCTCAATCCTTATACTTTTCAAATTCCAAAGGTTCAATCTTGACCCAAATGACTGTCACTAAATTTATTAACTGGTTTTTCTGTAAGTAATATGTGGAAAAAGTAAGTCAACATGACATTACACATGTGACAATATGTTTGCCACATCATATTTTGAAAATAACAGAAGTTAATGAATTTAACAGTTACCATCTAGTTAGGAATGAAATTTTAAAATTTGAAAAGTATAGGGATTAAAACTGACCAATTTAAAGTACAAAGACTAAAAGTAACTAAATTAAAATATAGAGATTAAATCTACAATTTAAGTATAATACAAGGACTAATAATAGAATTTAACCTTTTTTAAGACTTACATCACCTTCGTTGTTAGCAATTTAAACCAGTGGGTGATAAGATCATTGTTTTACCAATCCCTTAATGTTTATCCATTACAAATTAGCCCTAACAATAGTAACACGTGAAAAATTTGCTAGTTAATCCTTGCATATGCCTCTAGAGTCTAGACTTAAGCCAAAATGTTATCATTAGCTAGGGTCTAAGATTTTGTATTTTTTAATAAAATATTTTATACTAATATTTATATATTTTTAATTAAATTTAAATAAAATAGGTTTTAATTATTTTATTTAAATTAGGGAAAACTAAGTCGGCTCGAAATAAAAAAATATATATGTCCAAGGCTTGAATTGAGCAAATCGTCCAGCCCATGAATACATTTATACATCAAACATGGTGATATAAAAGGTCAAATTTTACTATTAGTCCCTGTATTATGCGTAAGTTATGGATTTAGTTCATACTCTATAGTCTCTGCGTTTTTTGAATTTTAAAATTTAAATCTTGATCTAGATGGTAGTCGTTAAACTTGCGAAGTTAAGTTTTGTTATTTCCAGAATCTTATGTGGCAAACATATTATCTTATGTGTAATACCATGTCAACTTGCTATTTTCACTTAGTACAAAAAAAAAGTCATGTTATTTTAGTTAATAGATTCAATGACTACCAGTTAAGTTAGAACTGAAATTTTAAATTTTGAAAAGTATATGAATTAAAAAGATCAAATTGAAGAACCTAGTACAAAATTAATAGCATAATTTGACTTAAGGGGTTTAACTATTACCATTTGGGTCATGACTAAAGTTTTAAATTTTGAAAAATATAGAGACTAAAATTAAACAAATTAAAGTATATGGACTAAATTCACAACTAATGCATGATATAGGGACTAATAGAGATTTGGCCCATATAAAACCCTAAACCCTAAACTTGAGTTACCTAAGTGTGTATTGATAAACTCTCAAAACGGATGGATACAGAATAACTTAACAACTGACTAAACTCAAATTAACTAACTATAAATAAAATAAACCTGAAGAAGAACCACACATTTACATACGACGAGACTTGAGATTTTAAAGTTCTCAAAACTTCAATTTTATCATTAAAACAAAACCTCGTTCACAATACAAATAAAAACTTTAACCCCAATACAAAGCGGGTGAAAAAAATTCTAAAACAAATTTACAAAAATTTGATGTAAAAGTTAAATATGTCTTTAATTAAAATTGTAAATTAAATTGAAATAGTGAAAATTATGATGTTTTGGGTTCAAATCTCACGATCCTCATCGTTTGTATTTTATCTTTCTAAATATTCAGATAGTAGATGTCATTAATTCAATCAAACACATCACAATAGTATAAATAATAGTGTATATTAACTAGACTTGTTCATGGGTCGGGCTACACGCCCAGGCCTGAAGGCTCGCCCGAAATTTGAGAGGGTTTGGGTAAAAATATTAGACCCAAAAAATAGGCTTGGATAAAAAAAGTTAGGGCCATTTAAATTATGGGTCCAGCTTGAACATTCAAGGCTTGAGCCCAGCCCGACCCATTTTTAAGTTTATAATACTTTATATTATGTTAGTTCTAAATATTATGTAATTTAGAACACATTAAAAAAATAAACTTATACTAAATATGTAATACTACTCTAATGTAAACATTAAAATAATGTTAAAATGACTATATAAAAAAATAAAAAAATAAAAAATATATATAAAATTAGTAAATATTAAAATAATATAATTTAAAGATTTTTTTAAAAATAATATGGGCGAGTTTGGGCAAAATTTTAGACTCATATTTTAAGTTGAACCAAATTAAAACAAGCATAAAGTATGTTAATATCATACTTAAGCCCGGCCCATGAGCACCTCTGATGTTATCCATACCATAAGATGCATTTCAAATGTGGCTACCATACACTACATCAACCTTGAAATGGGTTAAAAACCTTGGTGGCCTTATTAGCCCACAGTCCAATAAGTGCAAATAGATAATTTGGTTGAAGCATAGTAGGAGTTAAGCCCAAATCTCAATACACTATTGTATATTTCATTGCATTTTTCTTTCTTGGTACCATATTGCATAAGTAGATAAACTTATTCAACTTTTTGGAAAATATTTTTACAGATGCAGCGTTTGCTTAGGTGAATTTGAGATGAAAGAGGAACTGCTCCAAGTCCCATCTTGCAAACATGTGTTCCACATCGAATGCATGCATCGTTGGCTACATTCTAATTCAACTTGTCCACTTTGTAGATGTTGTGTTGCCGTTGGCGTTATTCCCATCACCAAACTCCATCCTCCAATACCATTTATCCACATTGACCCCCCGCCGCCACCGTCATCACCGCCATCATCGCCACATTAACAGAACGTATTGTCTTAGCCACAACTTGAGTCACATCGACAAAGCAAGCCCCTCTGGTGGTATACATAATTTGTTTCATTTATTAAAGAGTAGTTAATCGCAAATCATACGCGCACAACTTATCAAAGAATAAAACGACACCGACAAAGCAACGAGTTACTAGTCTAGTGATAAAAATGACTTGCAAAGATTCAAGTTTCAAAGTTGACATTAATGCCTAGAGGTTCAAATGTTATAATTTGAATGTAAAAAAATGTTGTTACTCCTTATACTTTGACAAATTTAGAGCTTTAATCCATATACTTAAAAAAAATAGAAATTAGGTCCTCCAACTGTTTTGATTTAAAAATCTCAATCCAATCATTAACAAAAACTACCAACAACGATAATGATTAGACTAATGTTTTTAAATTGAAAAACAAGAAGATTGTATTTTAAATCTCAAATTCTATAAAAGTATAGGGACTAATATCATATTTTAACCCAAAAGATGGCAGTCCTACTTGCGTGAAACATATAAGGACAAATTAATTTGTTGAATTAATTATTCAATCCAATATATGTAATGATTGATTCTGATAGTAATTATTGTTATATCTGAACGCAAATTTTCCTCAAATTAGGTTGTAAATACAAGTAGTGAGGGTAATAAATGTATTCAATTAGGGTTATTAATTTCAAAAACTCTAAAGAGGCATCATTGAATGGATTGGTTTAAATTTATATATGGGAAAGAGATAATTAAGTAATGGAAGCATGATTGGAGTGAATGAAGGAAATTTAAGGAGAAATTAAAGAAAAGGGGAAAAAAATGAGATAGTGGGTATGTATGGGTTTGAGCTTAGTGCTAAAGTCATCATTTAGTGATGAACATAATAGGGGTTTAATATTATTGTATTTGGAGCATTGGCCAATTTGTTGGTAAAGATCATTGCTTATGGGACCAATGCTTATGATATTCTTCTACTCTAATTTTATTTGTTTAGCTATATCATTGTTAATATTTTGGTTAAATTTTGTTATTACTCCTTGTATTTTATAAAAGTTGTAGTTTTAATTTTTATACTTTAATTTGATGTTTTAGTCTATATTTTCAGTTCTTCACCATATAATCTTTCCAAGATCGATACAACAAACATATTATCACATGTGTAATGTTATGTCAACTTGTCATTTTCATCAAAACTAAAATTTTAAAATTTGAAAGTTATAGAAATTTAGAATAATTCACCGGAGAATATGGATTAAATATACAATTGTATGCATAATATATAACTAGCGATTGAATTTAACCTAACCGATTTAACCATTATTTTTAGGTCAGGACTAAAATTTTAAATTTTAAAAATATAAAAATCAATTATTTAAAACATAATTTTTTATTTAATTATTATTTAATCGAAAACCGATAATATGAATAATTTAACCACCATACGATTTCTAGAAAGTCCTAATTCCATTACAAAACATGCATGGGACATGTTCCGTTGCTTGCGGTGAGACATCAATCAAATAGCTGAGTGAGGTAGTGAAAATGAAAATATGGAGTTCCCCTTTTTTAACCTTTATAAAAGGTTAAATATCTTTGTAGGTCCCTATACTATATATTGGAAAGTAAATTAGTTCATTTACTATAAAGTGTACAATTTAATCCAATTTTAAACAACAGTAACCTTGAATATTAAAATTATCGACTTGTCATGTTTCAAAATAACATTCAAAACTCGACATTTTTAAAACACGACAAATTTTCTTGTCGTTTTCAATTTTACTTGCTTCAAAATTAAATATAGATAGATTAATTTACTTTGAAATTTATAATACAAACTTTAATCCGAATTAAATAATTATAATGTTAGCAATATCAACATTATGCTTGAAATCGGTGCATCCTTCACATCACAATCCCTAAAAATATATTAACTATCTAATGCAAGAACCCCACCACTCACATCTTCCTCTCCTTTTTCTTTTCCACTTAAAAAGAAAATGAGAGGAAATGATGTGCTCAATCTTCAACTTTTGCTAAATCTTGTATTTCAACTTCACTCCACTGAGGTCTTGGTTGTATTCATGAGGTTGAGATTTTGAAATTTTGAGTTAAATTCGAATTTTATTATACAGGTTTTTTTAGATTTAGCTAATTAGTTGGAATTGAATTAGTCAATTTAGTGTTCGTAATGATTAATTTTAATTGGAATGGTTGATATATAATTATAACTTTATCACTATAGTCAATGAGGACTTGGTTATGTTGACAAGGTTGGGTCTAAGATCTTGAGTGTCCAAGTTCGAATTTTGGTTAGTTGGTTTAAGTTGAGTTAGTCACTTCAGTGCTTATGATGATTAATTTTGGTTGAAATTGTAAATCCATAGTTAATAACTTTTAAAAAGATAAAGGCACAATGATAAATTCAGCCCTTAACGTTTATATTTTTTTAACAATTTAGCCCTTATTTCTTTTGAACTAAATTTGGTCATTAACTTTTTAAAAAGAGTCAAATCACTTTTTTTAATGAAAATATTGACTAAAACATTAATTTTTTTAACAATGTTGTTGCAGCAACACGCATGTTAGTCTACGTGTATTTTATATTGGCATGAAACTTTTTGTCTTGTATGCCATGTCAACAAATAACTTAAAATTATAAAAATATTCAAGAAAAATAAAATGTTCATAAAATAGCATGATGTACACATGGATATTGTTGTGTAGGCTATCATGTTTAAAATTTTAATGTTTTAGTTAGTATTTCTATTAAAAAATAATTCGACTCTTCTTGAAAGGTTGATGGTTAAATTTGACTCTTTTCAAAAGCTTGAAGACTAAATTTAGCTCAAAGAAATAATAAGGACCAAATTGACAAAAGATATAAACATTAAAGGCTAAATTTATCATTATACAAAAAAAAAACACTCACCACTTTTAGAACATAATGAGTAGAAGCAAAATCTTATTTGATTCTATAGAACTATTACTAACACTATACTCTGTTACATTTCATATATCATATACTTCTTCTAAGCTTCCTTGCCTAGCTTTTGGGTCATCATGACATGGACCACCATTTGACAAAGATGGATTGTAAGAGAAAAACTTGGAACAAAACACATAATTGAAGAAATTAATGAGGCTAAGAGCAGCTAACATCCAATAAAAAAGGTCTAACCTATCCTTATTAAGGTCATTGTCACTTAGCCACCCTCCATGGGATTTAGACCTTGTGATTTGGTTCACAAGGGAAACCAATATGGAGCTAAGATAGAACCCAAAAGAGTAGGAGCAATAGGTCATGGCTATTAAAAATGATTGCATCCCTTCCAAGGATTGTTTATAGAAGAATTCTATGAGTCCCACTGCTGTGAACATCTCTGAAACCCCGAAAATAAGGAATTGTGGTGCAATCCAAAAGATGGACATGGTTTCATCGTGATGTAAAGCCGATACCCTTCTTTTCTTCTCCACCAAGGCAGCTGATACCATCGAGAATGTTGCAACGAATAGGCCGATTCCTACCCTTTGTAAAGGGGTGATCCCAGAGTCGTTCCCGGTGATTTTTTGAGCGGTGGGTACGAGGACAGTTTCGTAGAGAGGGACGACGAAAATGAGCATGATGTAAGGGATGGATTGTAATGAAGCCGGTGGGATTTCGAAACCGTCGATGATCTTGGTGTTCATTGTGCTCCCTTGTTGGACTGAAAATGTTTGGAGTTGTGCTAAAATAGTGTTGAAAATTATGGTGCAAGCAAATATGGGAACAACTGATATGATTATCTTCACTTGCTCCACTTGGCTCACAGTGCATAGTCTCCATGGACTCTCATTTTTACCGTCTTGGGTTCTAATACATGCCTTATCAAGGAATCTACATTAAAATCATTAAAATATTTTAAAAATTAAAAAAATTAACTTTTTTAAAAGTGACGTTTTTCAAAAGCACTTACTTAAATTTATTAGTATGAAGAAGGTTCTCGGTGTTGAACGATGTATCGAAGACTTGGTTCGGTCCATTGTTTCGGCTTACATTGAGCATCTCAACACTTGAAGGACATATTTGCTTTCTTTTTGTTATTGCAGCAACAAGAACCTGTATAAATAAATCACCCTTGATGTTTATATCTTTTATTAAGTTAGCTCTTTTTTTTTTTAGCTAAATTTAGTAATAAACCTTTTAAAAAAAGTCAAAATTAATCACAACATTTCAAAAAGAATTGAATTATTTTTTTATCATAAATACGGATTAAACCTTAGATTTTTTAAATATGACAGCCTGTGTGGCAATCACATGCATTTCTTACTTTTTTTTATAATTTTTAATTTTATAGTTTTAATTTATTTGTTGACATACAATATAAGACATAGTGCCACGTCAACATGAAGTATACGTGGACTATCACACGAGTTACCACATCAACACCAATAAAAAATTAATGTTTTAGTCAGCATTTTCATTATGCTTAAATAAATTACCATTAACACAATTCAAGGAATTAAACTGAAAGCAAAATAGCTAAGTTGCTTAACAAACAATGCACCAACCAAACCTGAGCAATTGGAGTGAAAATACTTCCTCTTGGTGGTTTGTTTCGATACAAGACCGTACCCGAAGCCAAGCTGATCACCCCGATCCCCATCACGGCAGCCGATATACCGAAACCGACATCCATCCCGGAATGAGTTTGGACCCAAACAAGAAGAGTGAGTGCAATTAGCTCCCCCATGCAAAAGGCAAAGTAAGCAATATTGAAGTAAGTTGAGAGCTTCTTAGATTGCTTGGTGTTTTCCCTTGTGAATTGGTCAGCCCCAAGGGATATAATATTGGGTTTTAGGCATCCACTCCCTAAAGCAACTAAATAGAGTGCAATGAACAATATTATGGCCTTGTAACCCTTTGCTTCTTCACAGTGATCACCATTAGAGACCATATCACAATAGGGTGGTCTTAATTGAGGGACATGTGCTTGAATGCAAAGTAATATAAAGCCCTGCAAACACACAAGTTTTTAAGTATTAAATATGGCTTTTTTGAGGGTAAACTACACTCAAGATCACTAAATTATTTGTATGTTTACATTTTGATCACTCAATTTTAAAAAGTTACAAAATAATCACTAAACTATTCGAATGTTTTCATCTAAGTCACTAAAGTGTTAAGTCCTTTTCTTTTTAGCTTTGAGCAGCGATTCGATGATCGATACGGTGGGACAATACCAATTGATAAGTAGAAGAACATATCTCATATTCAAGTTGATCTGATGATTGGTGTTAGAGATCAGAGAAGAAAACTGTTCGGATTTTGGTTCACAAATTCGTGACATTCAAAGTTATTTCAAAAAAAATAAAGAAATAAACAAAAAACTAAACTTTCGAAGAAGAGGGAAAGTTTACCCCTTTGATGGGTGCTAGAGGTGAGAACAGAGAAGGTTATACAACAATTTTAACAACTCAGTGACTTAAATGAAAACTTTCGAATAGTTCAGTGATCATTTTGTAACCTTTGAAGTTTAGTATTGGTGTTAGAGATCAGAGAAGAAAACTGTTCGGATTTTGGTTCACAAATTCGTGACATTCAAAGTTATTTCATAAAAAATAAAGAAATAAACAAAAAACTAAACTTTCGAAGAAGAGGGAAAGTTTACCCCTTTGATGGGTGCTAGAGGTGAGAACAGAGAAGGTTATACAACAATTTTAACAACTCAGTGACTTAAATGAAAACTTTCGAATAGTTCAGTGATCATTTTGTAACCTTTGAAGTTTAGTGACCAAAATGTAAACTTACTAATAGTTCAATGACATTGAATATCGTTTACTTTTTCTTTTCTTTTTTTTTTGCTTGGATCTTAAGTGAAAGATTACTTACAAAGAGCTCCACAAATCCAAAAACCAACATAGTCCAAAAGCTACCAAGATATGAATCTGAAAGGAACCCACCAACAAGTGAAAGAAGGAAGACAGTTCCTATAAAATTGGTGACTACGTTAGCTGATTTTGATAAAGGGAAATGCATGTCATTAAAAACATAAGTTATTAAATTGTTTCCAACAGCTGCAACTGCCATCATCTCAAATGCTTGAAGACCTTAAAAAAAAAAACAAAAAAACAAAACAAGACATTAATGTAAAGCTCAAAAGCTGAACCAAAGATAGAAAGAAAAGAGACAAAGATAGAGACCAAGGACAAATATAGCAGCAGACATGCCACCATGCTTGTTAGCCTTGCAAGGCTTGCCTCTCCAATCAACAGATACCTCTTCCATGGAACCATACATGAAAAGGGACATACACTTTGGCTTAAATTTATAATGATATCATGTTGAAGGGGCAATTGTAGGTTAAGTTGACTTTGGTATAGTGGTAATGGCAATGACATGTCCCCATCCATTATATGTGTGCGGTCAAAATATTGAAACAAAGCAAGTCAGCTCCCACAATAAGATAATCAATAGCTTTTGGATCTTCCCCACTTAAGGATAGAATCTTGATGTTGGTGGTTTTGATGCCATGGAGATTATAAGTAAAGCTTAAAAAAAAAAAAATTGGGGATTCATATATATCATCATTGTTTTTTTGGTTGGTATGTCATCTCTTAAATGTGGGGCATAAGCTCCATCATTCATACCGTTTCATCTTTTATTAGTCGAGGCGTATTAAGCAGCTTTCAATCTTAAACCAAAGAAACAACAAAATTTCCTTTTTTACAATCTATAGTTTGAATTACCTGGAATTCATTCTATTATAGGGACTACATTAAAGATGAACCAAAGAAAACAACAAAATTCTATTTTCAATATATATATATATACATATATAAAGTTGAGAACTGTTATACCAACATTAGCCTACCCTACTTAATCCAGAATAGCATCAATGACAAAGCGAGAAAAAATTATTTTAAGGGGCTAGAGATGAACCATAAATTTTGAGGGGTAAAATGTAATTTTATCATTATATTAATATGTAACTCCATACAACTTTAAAGAACTAATAGCAAATCTATCACTTGAGGGGAGTAAGTCCAGTGTCTGTCCCCTTTGCTTTCGCCCTTATCAACAATCAAAATAATTTAATATAATTTAAATCCGAAACGATTGAAACTCAAATTTATTATTATTTGCTACTTAATTTTGACTGCTAATATTTTATTTCTTTTTGGAGGTAAAATGAGATTATATTAAGGAAGTTAACCATAAGTAAGTATTCTGATTAGTTTACTTAATATCTTTTTTAAGAATAGCAATAATTGTCACTCAAAATAACTATTGTTAAAGGATGACTATCTAAAGAGCAATATTTATTCAGAAGTAATCAGAACCACTATTATTTAAAACATTCCCTACTAAGAAAGACATCGTCAATAAAACAACTATTTCATAGAACACCTTATTTACAGAAGAAAAAAAATATATATATATATATATCATGAAAAGTATCTTCTTCTACAAGTATTCCATACAATATATTTCTCCCGATATTACTTCATCGAAAGAAAAAAAAAGAAAAACCTCAAATATGGAATAATTCTTGGCTAACTTCCCACTCGAATGTTATAGAGAGCTTTGCTTGGAGTTTTTTCCTCTTTCATAAAGATAAGAAACTTCTGTTCGATATTTCTTTATTACCAAAACCTCTTTTAAAAACCATTAATATTTTTATAACTAAGAGTCTCTCTTATTACTCATTACGGCCTAATTTACCTAAATAATCCATTTAATTATTTAAAGCATAATTTTAAATTAATATAATTTTCTAATTAAATTTAAATAAAATATTTTTTAAATTATTTAATTTAAATTTGAGCCAACCCAAGATAAAAAGAATAAGTGTAACTTAAGTCAACCGATGCCTACCAGTTACCAAGCCGAACAAATACCCAGTTCATGAATAGATTTGCTACTCTTTTGTAATTATCATTCTCGAGACATCTTTTTGTTAAAATATTCCGTAAATTTTAATTTTATATTTTATTTTAAAAATTTAATCCCTTTACGAATTTCAATTTTAAATCCAATTATTAAAAATATTTTATCAAATTTAAAATTATTGTCTTTTTTTAATTTCATTGATACCAAACGATTTTTTTTATTTTATAACATCAAATCAATAAATTTAACAAAAATAACGATATTAATAATAAGACCTCAATTTTAAAATCTAAAACCATAAAACTAAATTTTTAAAAATAAAATATAAAACTAAATTCCAAGAGTCCAGAACTATAACATACTTTTAAGTTTTTTAATCAAAAGGGCATTCATAGTCAAATTATGCCAAGGTGGTTATAATTTTGCAAAATAATAAACACCAGAATAATAATAATAAATAAAATTTAGCACATTATAGTTTGGTGATCAAAGTACAACATTAGCAGCAGTGACATAGAAAGAGTCTGAAATTAATGCAAATATATAGTATTGCATCATCCATTCTCAGTCATCAACCCTTGGATGGAGAATGAATATATATATATAAGTCCCTACTTATAATCCAAACCATATATATAAAATAACAAGTTCCAAGTTCAAGAGAGGGTAGAGAGAGAAGGTCCTAACCATGGTTGGTACATTAGAAGAGAAGAACCCTAAGGAACCCAAATATCTCCTAGGGTTTGCATGCAAAATGCTTGCGAGCTCCATATCCATTAATGGAGCTCCTTTTTCATGATGAAATGTTAGAAAAAAGCTAAATGCATATTAAAATCACAAAAGAAGAAACTATTTACCATAGTTCAATCAGAAAGGGGCTAAATACTCCCAAAGTTTTAGCCACCATTAATGAATTTACAAAAGAAAACAAAGCTAGGGTAAGTTTGTACTTAAAAACCATTATCTTCCCTTTCCCTAAGGGAAGATGGTGTTTTGATTTTTTTCACATATTATTACATTTAAGATATGAAGTGATGTTGGTAAAAAAAGCATTTTAATATATATATATGACTACATGATCCTAGTTTTTAAACCCTAAAAACCAGATGTCAATGCACAAAAAAAGAAACTAGGGGGCATTGAATGCCCCCAGTTTTTAAAATAAAACTGCCTCATTGACAAATAGGTGATTAGCCATTTGAAAAAGATGAGTGGCTTGCTTTTTAGTGTTGCTAAATTTACAAATTTTGCAAACCATTTTTCTATTTATTAGCCTTGCCTAGGCTAAAAGTAAGAAAAAAAAGTCTGTTTTTACTTGGCCTTTTCAAGGGCTGACAGTACAAAAAAGATAGTTACCCCAACTTAGCTGATCCAATAGCTAAAGTTGAGCATTTAGATAAAAAAATGCTTTGGTTCTCTTATAAGGAACCCTTGTTGACAAGATGCAATGGAAAAAAAACATGCATGATTCTCCATTTTTTGGAGGTGATTTATAACCCCTACGGGGGGCTTCAAGTTAGATAGAGATAGAGGGAGAAAAAAGAACCATGGTTAGGCCCAAGGTTGAAGACTTTAGAGCAGCTGAAGAAATGTGATATCATAAGCTTGGAATGAAGTCTCCTAGCATGAAGAGCCAATGTCACACCTGTGGCACAGGCAAAACACAATATGAATATATAAAAATAGTATATAGCATATATGGTTGTAGTAGTACAATGCAAACAAACCTTATTGCAAGGGTGGAGTAGGTGCAAGAGCCATAGGTGCACCATAGTGCTGTGGATAGCTCCCAGTTGAGTAAGGAAACAGGTGGTGTGGAAACTGGACACCGTATCCTTGGCCGGAAGAGTAGACGGGGCCGGCCATTCCTTCTCCGAATTGAAGATAGGGATAGAATGCTGTTCCTGCACCAGTCATCAAGCCACCACCATACACTGGATACTGGCCAGTGGCCCCTCCATACAGACTATAGTAGTTCTGAACCATAATGACACAATTCCCAACAGTTACGAATATTATACATATTTCTCTATACATGTGATCTCTGACAATGTAAACAAGGGATGAATATATATAAAGTAAAATTATAGTGGTAGCAGTTAGAGACATTTTTAGAAGACTGTGAAAGTGTGAAGGATGGACCACAAGTTCTAGGTTCTAATTAGGAAGTTGTAGATAAGGTAAAAACAGCATAACTGTATGCAAATGCAAATACAAAAGCTGCTAGCTGGAACTATTTTAATATTGCCTTTCTACTTCGTGTATTGAGCTGAATGTTATGCTAGTTGTCTAGCAAAGAAAATTTATATACTTGTGAAGAAAAGCCTTTGACTGAGCCTTGACTTTTGTAAGTGATTAGAGCTCGTGTCAGGCACCTAAATGTACCCCACCCCATTCCCCCAACCCCAATATGGTATAAAAAAAAAGCCTTTGGATTTCATCATTGCTTTTAAGTATTGGGATTTTTTTTTCTTCCCTATTCAAATAACAAGTGTTAAAGTACTTTGTAATGGGTTTTCTTTTCTAACACCAAAGAGGAAAGTTAAAATAGAAAGTGTCCTCGCAAGAGGGGCAAAAAAAGAAAAGAAAAGTAAGGCTAAGTTCGGTTCAGTTCAATCAAGTTATTTGGATTTTTGAACAGTTAGATTCTCCATTTTTCCATTCTAATTTTGAGTTTTGGGCTTTTGCTTTTTATTTTAACAACATAGGCTTGTTTCATGTCTTTTAAACATTATTTCGTTAAATCTTCATAAAAAATTTTAATTTTTCAAGGAAATAAAAATAACTCTTATATAATATTTTTTGAAAAATGATTTTTATATAAGATAAAGTTATTTTCATTTTCAAATATAAATTATTTATTTTACATAAAAAGAATTAAAATTAAATTTTGGTTAATTTCATAAATCCACAATTTTTTTAACTTGTAAATAACCAAAAATTCCCAAGACTAAAAAATATAATATAAAAATAAATAAGAAAGATTAAAGAGAAGGATCATGTACAAACCGTGGCATAATTAGAGTAATCAGGTGAGCATGGAGAGTACCTGAAAGAGTGCAAAAGGGAAAATACAGTAAGCAAAATCTGTTTAAAAACAATCATAGTTAAAGTCACCGTTCTCATTCAAAAAATAGAATAATTTATCTATATTTATTTTGAAATTTTCGGTCAAATTGTGATTTTCATCCCTGTACTATTCTCAACTTGAAAATTAAATCCCTAAACTTTAATTTAACATAATTTTATCCCTACTATTGTTAATATTATTCCTTAGTCCAAATCACTAATTTTTAAAATAATAATAATCCAAATCATAAGGTTGAGCTGGAATTTCTTTTAAATAAAAAAAGTGAAATTTGGATATTTCAGTAACAGTGCCAAATTATATCGAATTAAATTACATGAACTAAATCTTTAAACATGGTCCAAAGACAGAAAACTTTCAAAAAAAATAATAATAAAGGCATTTGACAAAGTGGCACTATTTAATTCAATAACAGTCAAAAAAAAAGCATACCCATAAAGATTAAAAGGAAGTCCTTGTGGGATGCCATAATAATGCGGGAAGGTTGCTGCTGAAGAAAAAGCTATTGCTGTGGGAAAACACCTCATTCCCCTCAAATTCCTTCCTCCTGCATTCGCCATTTCTATTATTATTATAATTTCTTTCTTTCATTTTCTTCTTTAATTATAACAAAACAGCTAACCTAATATTCTTACATATATGTGTATATATAATTAATGCACCACCAATGCATGCCTGTCCTATTGACAACCCAACTTTCATTATAAAATATCTACTTTTTTTGGCATGCCATTTTGTTTATTTTTGCAATTTTTACAAGGGAATAAATGTAGTGTAAAAACATATATACTCATTTTTGTTTATTTTGCATATTTTTTGGCATGAGTTTTGTTTTTCAAGATCTACTTTTCTTTTCCTCCAAAAACAAGAGTTTGGATAAGATTGCCCCATTTTACCATCTTTTTTTTTTAGGAATATTCATTGCTTTTATGTATTTCTAGTTAAGTTACTAGAGATAAAGTTTTTACAAATAATGTTAAAGGAATTATACTTGATACATTTTTATGGTCCATTACTGGATTTATAACTATCAATCTCAACAATGTCATCCATAAAGTTTGAATCTGAGTTCTCACTTTTAAAAGTGCAATGTGATCACTGCACCCAACATTTTATTTATTCTATATTTGATGCATTATCATGATATAAAAGTGTCTTTAAATGTATATATATAGTCAATCAATCAAATGATGTTATATCATTAAAATTGAAATCATTATGATTCATACATTATATTGTCTGGAATATAAACTACTATCAATAAACTAAATTATGACATATCTTTAAAATTAAAGTTGCTTTCAAAAAATTTTGATGACATGATCTCATTCAATGAGGTAAATCCATATATGATATCATTAATCTTTACTCCAAATGTGTTAAACATGCAAATGCAATCATGAATATCCCCAAAAACCCTAAATTCATCAAGCATTAAACGAGATCAATTAGAAAACAAGTAGAAAAGGCAAGAAAAAACTGTTCACCATGCTTTGGAGTAGAGGGTTTAGATCTTTGAGCACCCAAAAACCCAAGATTGCAATTAGCCCTTCTCCCATCAATCACAGGAGCAGCATCAACACAAGCTCTCATGGCTGCTTCTGGTTCACGAAACGTCACCTACAAAAAAAAAGAGTCAAATTTCCATTTCGCGTAAAACCCATCACTAATCACCACCAGATCTCCCATTTTCCTCCAAGATCCAGTAATAAAAACAAGGTATACAAAAGACAGTGAAAGAAAGAAAGCATTATCATACAAATCCATAGCCTTTAGATCTGCCAGTAGCTTTATCAGTAATGACGACAGCTTCCAAGATATCACCAAATTGTTCAAAATACTTCTTCATTGTATCTTTCTGGGTTTCCCAAGCTAAACCACCAACAAACACTTTGGTGAAAGTGGTATCACCGAACTGCCCTCTCTTATCACAAGTCATCTTCTCTTAATCACAAGCAACTTAAGATCAATTTTTCACTGCTCTTTGTTTGATGGATCTGAGGGGATGTGATGGGGTTGTGTAGATTTTGGAATTTAGAGGTGAAATTTGAGTTGGTGGTGTGTGGTTTTTAAGGGAAATAGGAGGGAAGAAGAAAGAGAAAGCGAAAGGAAAAAAAAATAGGGAGGGAACACACACTCTCTGAGTATCATAATACGGACGTCAATTATACAACACAGCACATCCCCACATGTTCTTTTTCTCCATTTCACTCCCTCACGCGCCTTTTCTTTCATTTGGATGAGAGATGGCAACGGGCCGGGCCGGGCCGGGCCTGGTGGGTGGTCTTTTCACCTGTCCTGCCTTGACCTGATATATTCTTAATTAAAGGCGCTAATGTCAGGTTAGGTTTGAGCTGGGATAATGTAAGGTATTTAAATTACTTTTTTAAATTTAAAAAGTGGATTTTGTTTAAACTCGACCTAATTTAATAAAGGTAAATTCAAGTCTGCTCATATTTAATTTTTTTAGATTAGTTTTATTTAAAAATATTTTTAAATATATATAATATACTAAATGTAGTAAAAAAGTTAAAATAAAAGTATTCTAACACATTAAAAAGTATTTATATTAAAAAATATTGTCATAAATATAATAAATGTTTTATTATATTAAAAAAACAAAAATAAATATAAGAAATATTTTATTATATTTTTTAAATTTTATATTTTAGTTGGGTAAGTTTTTTTTTTAAGTTTTGGATAATGGGTTTAATTGTTATTGAGTTAGTGATTTATTATAAATATAAATACATATATATAATTATTTTTTATAATATAATATATTTGTGTCGGGCCAAGTTTGGGCCAAAAAAATTTGCTCAAAGCTTGGTCCATATAGAAAATGAACCCTTAAATTTTATTCAAGCCTATTTTTCATGTAACACCCCCAACCCGTATCTCTCATCGGAATCAGGTTACGGAGCATTACCAAAGTTTACAGATCAAACAGACAGAAATTTCAAATATTTCATATCATCAAAACAAGTCATCAAAGCATCATTTTAATTCAAATTATAAACATATCAAATCCAAATCAATTTTGCCTAGTTCATGAGCACTTAAACATAGATTTGGATTTGATATCAAATATAGCTTCAAAATTATCATTTCTATCTAGATTTAGTTCAATTTACCATGCCATAATATAGCTTCAAAAACAAACACATATTTATATGTATAAAACCAACCAAAATTAAACTTATAACCTCATTTACAATCAAACCACAAAATAAATATTATTTAGACACTCTAGGTACATGCCGACACAAAAGATAAACATCACCACATTTGAGTTCAGGATCGTTGTTGGACGCTGAATCGACGATCAAAAGTTAAGTACCTAACCTGCGCACGGGAAACAAAACCGTATGCTGAGTAAAACTCAGTGGTATTTCTATAATCCGAATATTTAAAGACAAGATAATATAATAGGCACAATTAAATATTAAGCACAATAAAAAATTTAAAATTTACATTTATTTGTACAATAGCTTTAACCATTCAATACTCAAATCATAAATACATTATTTTATACCATACTCAATTCTCATTATTTGCCATAAAATAGCTTCTCACGATATAATACACATTTCACGTAAACAACAATAATGTTCATTCCATGTCCAATTCATGAATACACAATTCATATGTCTCAATCCATATTTCAATTCACAATCCCATTTTCATTTCACATATAATATCATCAAACATCAATCATAGTGTCATTTCATTTAATTACCCCTATTAACATGACTTGGACTTGGACGGATACATGGATCCAACCAAAACACACCAGTTTGGCAACCAGTGCCTCATCGGATAATTCGAAGTAATAATTTGACACCTAGTGTCTCATCGGCTAAACCGAAGTAAATTGGCACCCAGTGCCTCATCGAATTAACCCGAAGTAATAATTTGACACCCAGTGTCTTATCGATTCGAAGTCAAAGAAATCCCTAATCTCTTCCAATCCTATGGCATGTCATCTATATTCGACTCAGCCCGATACAATTAATAGGGTTTCAATTCACTTTTCAAATACAACCAATATATATACAACATTAACAACATTTAAAAACTCGATAATTCCTAAAATTTTGACATGGGTCGGGTAGTATTTAATACCAAGATTCCAAAAATATAAAAAAAAAGAAAAAAAGAAAAAGGGACTAAATTGACTAACCAATTGAACTTGAAACTTTGAAACCCTAATTTTCTCCTTTCTTTTTCTCCTGCTTCGTTTTTGCTTCTCTATTTCTATTTCTTTTATTTCTTTGTTTTATTATATAATATAATATATATAATATATACTTAAGATATAATATTATAATATTATAATATATATTTTAACTTTAAATTTTATAAATATCTTCATCCTTATGCGGCCTCATTTAATGCCAATGACATAATTGCTTATTTAGTCCCTTAACATTTTCTTTAATCTATAATTTAACTTTCACCCTATATGCAATTTAGTCCTTATACGATTACTTTTAATTCAAGCAAATTCACTTAATCGAAACCTAATTAACTACACAACTAACTTTGTAAATATTTATAATAAATATTTACGAGTCTGATTTACGGGAATGGAGTCCCGAGAATGCACTTTTTTAATTTGATCCTTTTTAATTAATTAATCATCGAAATATTAAAATTTCTTAACGAAACTTTAATATCACCTTAATGACACTTCGTAAATATTTATAAGAATATTTACGGCTCAGTTAATAAAAACAAGGTCCCGATACCTTATTTTCTAAAACCACTTGAACTTAATAAATCACTTATATAACAATTATCAAATCAAAAACCTTTTTAAAAATCACATTTGACTCGTAAATATTAAATAATAATATTTACGAACTTACTCGTTGGATTTGGTGGCCCCGAAACCACTGTTTCTGACACCACTAAAAAAACGGGTTGTTACATTTCGGACCTCATATTTATGTCCAAACACTCTCATTTTTCAGGCAGGCCTTCGAACCTAGACAAGTAACCCAACCCATGAGCAGGTCTACTCCTAACATAATATTGAGACTTAAAATTAAATATTATTTTTTATTCTAATCTCGACTCGAAAAATTAAAGTTATACATGACTTGAACTTGACCTAATATGTCAATTTTTTTTATTTTTTAATGATGCTATTAATTGTTTTCGATATTTACTTATAGTTATACTATAGCAAATATTAATATAAATTGCAGTCTAAAATGTATACTAGTCATCCATTTCAATTTAGTCTCCTATTTTATTTAAATTATTTTCGTCCTTTACTTTTTAGATTTAAAATGCAAATTTAACTGTGAACACATTAAATTTATTATATTAAATTAAAGTTCACTACAACGTCATTTTCCTTGTTGCATGCCCATCAAGTGAGTATTTGTTTATTTCAAAATGTCAAACTAGTGAATTTAACAAAAGAAGTTTAATAGAGTTAATCATTGAACCATATTTTTAAATCTAAAATGTAGAGAGATTAAATTTTAGAAATAGAAATAGATGAACTAAATTCCAAATCTATAAATAGTATAAAGACTTGTAGTATATTTTAACCTAAATTTTATTATCATATATTTTAAACCAATGATATCCATAAGGGTATTTTGATCATTATCCAAAAGTGGGGCAAGGTCGGTTTTTCTTAAACCCAATTACGATTCAACTAATTGAAGAATTAGATTTAGACCACCCCAACTCGTCTTTAAATCGAATTTAAAAAAAAAAAAGACAACTCAATTAAATCAAGTTAGTATAAGAATTAATTTTAAATTTATTAAAAATACCTGTAGTTATGGTATGTTTTATCATATTTAAAAAAAACATCATATCTTTTAACTTGTATGCGATAAAAGTAACTTTTATTTTACATCTAAATTATTTTTTAACATAAATCCAATTTACATTTAAATATAAATAATAATTATTTTAAGGTTCCTAAAAAAGGATCAGTTTTATACTAAGGGTCTTGCAACGCGCCTCTGCTGAAAGTGGGCATAAATAAATGCAGTTTTTTTTTATGTCGGCCTAGCTGTTCTTCTATTATTTTGAGGGAGTGAACGAAATGACTACATTAGCCTCTTACTTTTGACATATCTACGAGATTTACCATGCATATTTGCAGGTATGAGCTGGAAAGTCAGTAGTGGTAGAAACGGAACGGGGGGGGGGGGGAATTAGGGTAAACACGCGGGAGGTCAACGGTCAACCATCCAATTGCTTTGCATGCAAAAAGCAATTGGAGATGGAATTACAATTTGTGACCAAGGATTGAAAATAATTACCCTTTCACGTATTGAAATAGTTGGGTTGCTATTGATTTTTTTGGGTATAAGAATTAAAAGATGAGACTCGTATTATTTAAGCACAAGATAAATTTTAGTTATTGTTTTAAATAAATTTTGGGATTTATTTAAAATATTTAAAATTAAATTATGAGTGAATATTTAATACACTGACCATGAATAATAAAGTTCATTTTATCACAGTAAAACAAAAATATTGAAAATTTATAAATATATTTTTATTAGAAATTGAGTTTAAAGTTTATAACTTAAGATTTAAGTTGTTTATCAACTTTGGGGTTCCAGGTTTTAAACTTCGAGTTTATGTTTAAATATAATTAACTGTAAACTATAATTATTATATTTTATTTAATTTTTAGGATTTAGGATTTAGTATTTATATCAATTTTGGGGTTTCAAGTTTTTACTTAAGGTTTATGTTTAAATAAATATATTAGTATTTATTTACAAGTTTAGCTAAACTTTAATAAATAAAAACCCGAAATTTGATGTAAAATCTTAAATTTTAAATCTTAAACTATAAACTCTAAGCTCGAAATTCAATTAAATTTAATCATATTTAAATAAATTTATTAGTATATATTTAATCATATTCAATAATGGTGCATAAAACTCGTTTGCTCAAGAGCGGTGATACGCTAGATGATAAGACAAGCTGAAATTGACTTATCTATTTATCATATATTATAAGAGTAAAAAAATTAATTTCTTCCTAATCAATGGCGAAACTAGGAGGGTTGGTAGGGGTCTCGACCCCCCTAAAATTTTTAAATTAATAAGGTAAAATTGTACTTTGGCCCCCAAAAATATAAAAATTTGATTTAATCCTTTAAAAATTATAAAGATACAGTCTATTAAGATGATGAAATTACATTTTTTTATTATAAAAATTACAAATTAATTTCGCCCCAACAATTTTTCTAATTTCTCCCTGTTCATAATACATACATTTTACTTTAACAAATTATACAACAAATGAATTTAGAATCCAAAATTAAAATTTATCTTCCAAAACCAACCATTAAGTATTTGATATATTACATATACACAGCACAGCTGTTGCATCAAGCTATTTAGTTTGCATAATTTGCTCAACCCTAAATAATTTCAATCATAATACATTTAATTATTATCTCCATTTATTTGTAGACTTAAATTACCTCCTCAAATTCCAAGAAAAAAATAGAATTATTATTTTAATTAATTATTGATTTAAAAATGATCCGGAGTAATCGATGATACTATTTATAGTTTTCTTTCTCCTCTCACATAAATTTATTATTTAAATTTAAAGATAAGAGAAAAAAAAAATCTGAGAAATTTCTCATAATTTTGTTGAGGGATTGAATTGAATTGAAGTTGGAATAGCAATGTCAGTGAAGGGGTGGTTGAATGAAAAGATTGTGGATCCTATGATCCAAATCCTCCGCAAGTAATCTAAAATATATATGTTTTTATTTTATTTTATAAATTCTACAAAATTATTTTATTTTTATTATGATATACATGAACGTATAAAAATGACATTGCAGGGGAGCACAACCCAAGCAATTGGCCTTTTCTGCAGCTTTGGGACTTACTATAGGAGTATTTCCAATTTGTGGTAATTTATTTTATTTTATATATTTGAAGAAATTAAGAAAAAAAAATGAAAAATGGGGGAATGGGAAATGCAGGGGTGACAGTGGTGATGTGTGGGATGGCAATAGCGGTGTTGGGATCATTGGCCCATTCTCCAACGGTCATGCTTGCTAACTTCATTGCTACCCCTATTGAGTTGAGGTGCTTTTTTATATTAATCTTGACACTTGTTAGAGTATCATGGTCATTTGCGTAAAGGTCAAATCTATCAAGGGTCAATGTCTTTTGAATATGTTTAACTAAAAGCTTTTCATGTGCTTTGCTTTCCCCAATTTTTAGTATAAATTTAAATGAATAATAATGTGTTTAGAATATAATATGAGGCAATAAATTAGGAAAAAATATTATATGCGGGATTTGAAAATTTTTTATTTGATCAGTTTTAAAAAGATACGACGCTTTATCATTATGAACGATTTAGATTTTATATTAGTGACTTTATAAAAAGTTTGGCTTGAATTTTAGCCTCTTGGTTAAATGGAAAACTTTTATTGTTGACCACTATCATTCAATTTAATTCATTTTAACACACAAAATTTTACCCCCTTGAAATTTTATAATCGGATCATGTCACGATTTGACCCATAAATTATCTCGTTTCCTCACATTAGTACCTAAAATATCATGTCACGATTTGACCCATAAATTATCTCGTTTCCTCACATTAGTACCTAAAATATCATGTCCTTTCTAGTTCACCCCCTAAAAGCCAATTAAAATGTGATACATGGTAAAATTTAGGGGTACAATAAGATGAAATGATAGTTTGAGTATCAAAGTGCAACAAAAAAAGTTCGAATATCCAAAATGGAAAAATAATATAATTTAGGGTCAAATCATGACTTAAACTTTTATAATCTTATCTCAATCCCCGACACAAAATTCTTAACTTCATCTTAACTGTATTATATTTGTATCGTGTTTATATTATCTTGTAATCTTATATATATATATATATATATATATATATATATATATGTTTGTTACAAATATTTATTTTTGATTGTGTTGTGCAGCCTTATGGTGCCGTTCTTGCGGTTTGGGGAACTGCTAACAGGTGGGGAGCCATTTGAATTAACATCAGATGCTTTAAACAAAGTATTGACCGGCCAAGCTTCAACCGAACTCCTCTTTAGTATTGCCCGTGCTGTAAGTTTCCCCTTCTCCTTCTCTTTTACTTTATGTATTGTCCTCCCTCTGTACATGTCACTTTATTATCTGTCATGCTTTTCAACATCATCACATTGTTTTCTAATACATTTGTTCATGGATTCATGATCCAATTTTAAAAAAATAAAATTTCAGTCCGTATTTGGTTTAATCTGATATCACAACTTGTTTCATTTAGTATTGTTGATTGTGTTCTTGGAGTGAGTGAAAAGAGCTCTCTCATTTCTATTAAGCTTTCGTTCTGTTGGGAGTTAATCCCCTCAAGTAAGTCATGGGAAAGGTTTATGCAACCCCAAGCCCGTGGGACTTTTAAGTGCCACATGTTGATTGAGTATAGTCTATCTATTTGCAACCATGCAGTACTTGATATGGTTATCTCAGTGGTTAACCAAATAAGGTCTTCGTGATTGACCTGACGAGATCTTCCAAGCGCAATAATTTTGATCATATATATTTTGTAATTAATTTAAATTTAAAAATTTGTTATGTGACTAACCCTAAAATGTTAGGAAATGATTGAAGGTATTTGGTGATATCATAGATTGAAATACAAAAAATTTACAAGGGGCAGCTAATCTTAGTTTAAGTGCAAACCAACTTTTGGTTTATTTGCATTTAAGCCTTTGGACTTAATTGAATTGTTCAAATAAGTTCTAAAAAATCTCAGCTCCTTCCATTAAACCCTAAATCCTATTTTAATTCCTTAATAAAAGTAACATGTGTCGATGTTTGACCATTGTCATGTTTGGTATTACCAATACAATGACTAAAAATCATTTAAGAAAACTTGTGTGTAATACATAAAGATATCATAATTAAGTTAATTATAATCCTTGATATATTATATAGAAAATTGGTCCCTCATTTGAAATATGATTTGTGGTTGCAGTTGTTGGGGTGGCTTGTTGCAGCACCCATTATTTTGGGCACACTCTACTTTATATTTTTGCCAATGTTCAAGTTCCTAGTCCCCAAGTTCAGTGGTGCTCCAGAGAAAAAAGAACATGATTCATAATTTACAGGGCCAAGAGAAGGGGGAATGTTTTCAATTTTGTAATTTTTGTATATTTGTTTGGCAGAGTATATCAATCATCATTATTATAAATTATAAATATTATTATACCTACTATAATACTTATAAGCAGGGATGTAAATAGATACCTTGGTCTTCCTGATTAATGATATAATTTCACTTTTAATCCCCTTTAAGTACAAACAATTCAATTTAATCCTTTTTTAGCTTTAGCCAAGTGAAAGAAAGTTTTTAATTATTAGCCACATCATCCCTGCTTATAAGTCTCCCTTTTGTAAGCTTAATATTCTGTGTAATGGTTATGTATTTTTTAAAATCATTTGCAATAAACTAGTTAATTCAAACACCATTAGTATTTCCATCAAAATTTACCATCAATATATACTCATGTAATGATACCGATCTCAGAGGTAAATCATTATGAACTAAATGAAACCAGGGGTGAGCATTCGATCGAATTGAATCGAATAAAAAATTTTCGAGTTAATCGAGTTTTCGAATCTCATTTTATCATCTTAACTTTATTTGAAGTTTTCTCGAATCGAGTCGAGTGAGATGAAATTCAAATCGAATCGAATATATTTGTTCGAGTTAAATTTTAAAAAATAATTTTGGGTCCTTGTACCCATCATAATAAAATTTGTCCACCTTAATCAAATTTTTTATTAATTTTCATCACCTTATAATTTATTTATTAATTTTTATATCTTGATTAGCTTTTTGCTTACTTAGTTGTTTCAATTATCTTGATTCTTGTCACTATGTATTTTGAAATTAAAATATATATTAAATGTAAAAATATGATTTTTAATAAAAGTTATTTTAAAAATAAAATGTGAAATTGATACCAATATAAAATTTTAACACAAATATTTTATGACATAATTAATAATTCAATTTTAATATAAAATGTGAAATTTAATTTAATAATATAAATAGTAGATATAAATAAAATTATTACTATTTATGTTTAGTATTTTTTGGATAATTTTGATTTTTATTTGAGAGTATAAGGTGAGAAGTAAAAGTTTAGGGGGAAAATAAAAAGTTTTGGAAAATAAAAATTTGAGAGAAAATAAATAGAGAGAGTAAAATTTTGGAGGGAAAATATTAAAAAAAATTAGATGGGTGAGGTTTGGGGTAGATGAGAGGTGGGATGGGAAGGAAATAAAAATTTTAGGGGAAAAGTGAGAGGGAGCAAAAATTTTGAGGGAAAATAAAACGTTTTGAGGGTTTTTAGGAGTAAAATTTTGAGAAAAAGTAAATGGGAGAGTAAAATTTTGGTGGGAAATAGATTTTGGGTAGATGGGGAGGTTGGGAGGGTAAGGGAGTAAAAGTTTTAGGGGAAAAGTGGGAAGGAGTAAAAGTTTTGAGGGAAAAGTAAAAAAGTTTAGGAATTTGGGGTAAAAATGTAAAATATTATAGTTTGATATTCGAATTATTCGAATTATTCGAATTCGAAAACTCAACTCGATTCGAACTCGAAATTTGAAAAAAAAATTCGAGTTGATACGAATAACTCGATTCGTTTAACTCAAAATTCGAATTTTTTTCGATTTTTTTTAGTCGAATCGAGTTTTGCTCACCCTAAATGAAACGGTGTCCACGATTACATAAGAATTTTTAAATTAAAAAAAAATAAGAAGATTTAAAATTTAAAATTTTAATGTAAAGGGACTAAATATCAAATATTACAAAATGCAAGGACCGGCAGCATATTTGACCGAAAACAAAACAAGTGTCAATATAATATAATAGAAGATACATACGTCAAATCTAGTTCAGACTTTAAACATGACAGATAATAGCACTGCTCATCACAAAGTAAAATTAACATAATAGAGGCTTTTAACTGACAAAAAGAGAACCTCTAGTTCAGCATGTCCAGACTAGCAAACTAAGCCAAAGCAGTGCTAAAAAACTTTTATATAGTTTTATACTTACACTTTCATCTATCCCACTCCAAATCGAAATGCTGCTTTGGGTTTACCTTTGAAGGACTCCCCTTGATGCCTTTAGGTGACTGATTCGTCAACCGATCCCAACCCATGATGTGAGGCAATGCAAACTGTGACAACATTGGAAAACCACATAGCAAAAGCTTTTTTCGTTTTACAACCGCATAGCAAGGGAGCAAATAATTTAACCCGAACCAACCCACTTAAAAATAATGCCGAAGAAAAGCTCAAACAAGGTTTATGATCATCTACGGTCATTACCGGTATATTATTTCAGCCTGACTAAAACCAATGTTAACATATCATGAAATTTAGTTATCATATAAGAACATATTAACCTATTTTAAGTGCCATATAAGTCCCATAGCTCTTCAATGCTATGTCTAGCTTTGAAATGACAAGATTACTCTCCTATAGTGGAAGTCCAATATCACATTTAAAATAGGCTGCAAACTACGTAAAGCAGTCGACATTCTAATTTTTATGTGCACATGTATGTACATGTGAGATCAAAAGTATTTCTTTCAAGCATTGTAGAATTTTAAAAAAGGAGTTCTAGTCCTAATTACTGATTACTAAGGTAATTTAGAGATTTCTAGTGTGATCTCACACAGATACCTACAATATTTATTGAAGATCATTAAATCAGGGAAATAGCAATAAAGTTGAGTTAGTCATCATAACATACACTGCATGCTGTCTTCAAGACCGCGAATTCCGCTGTTGTAACAGGTATGTTAAACTGCTCGTTTGATTTTAGAATGTTGTTGGTAACAGCTGCAAAGAAATTGCAGAGGAAGTTAAAACTTACATGGAACACCCTGACAAAGAAAAAAATGTAATACCAGCTACCATATCTTCTTGTGGATTGCCTTGCTCAATAACAAATGGATAATAGTTGCTTAAAATTGAGGAAACATAGTATTGGGGAGAAAATGAAACGAAAGAACGAACGGTTGTTCTACACTTCCATCATAAAGTTTTAATTCTTCAAAAACAAAGCATTGCCGATATGCCTAAGGAGAAAATGATCTATTACTTTTTCAAGCATTAATCGATTTTACTTCTAAAGGGGAAGTTTTTTCAAAACAAATTAAATTATATGTAGGTGATAATGATTGCATAAATGAACATAATTGACATATTGATAAAGAAGTATAAGAAGCTAAGTTCCTATATTTGCCTAAATAGCATTTGAGGCACTAAACAAGGTATACAAGAGTAGTTTGAGAGTATAAGGTGAGAAGTAAAAGTTTAGGGGAAAATAAAAGTTTTGGAAAATAAAAATTTGAGAGAAAATAAATAGAGAGAGTAAAATTTTGGAGGAAAATATTAAAAAAATTAGATGGGTGAGGTTTGGGGTAGATGAGAGGTGGGATGGGAAGGAAATAAAATTTTAGGGAAAAGTGAGAGGAGCAAAATTTTGAGGAAAATAAAAGCGTTTGAGGGTTTTTAGGAGTAAAATTTTGAGAAAAAGTAAATGGGAGAGTAAAATTTTGGTGGGAAATAGATTTTGGGTAGATGGGGAGGTTGGGAGGGTAAGGGAGTAAAAGTTTTAGGGGAAAAGTGGGAAGGAGTAAAAGTTTTGAGGGAAAAGTAAAAAAGTTTAGGAATTTGGGGTAAAAATGTAAAATATTATAGTTTGATATTCGAATTATTCGAATTATTCAATTCGAAAACTCAACTCGATTCGAACTCGAAATTTGAAAAAAATTGAGTTGATCTGAATAACTCGATTCGTTTAACTCAAAATTCAATTTTTTCGATTTTTTTTAGTCGAATCGAGTTTTGCTCACCCTAAATGAAACGGTGTCCACGATTACATAAGAATTTTTAAATTAAAAAAAAATAAGAAGATTTAAAATTTAAAATTTTAATGTAAAGGGACTAAATATCAAATATTACAAAATGCAAGGACCGGCAGCATATTTGACCGAAAACAAAACAAGTGTCAATATAATATAATAGAAGATACATACGTCAAATCTAGTTCAGACTTTAAACATGACAGATAATAGCACTGCTCATCACAAAGTAAAAATTAACATAATAGAGGCTTTTAACTGACAAAAAGAGAACCTCTAGTTCAGCATGTCCAGACTAGCAAACTAAGCCAAAGCAGTGCTAAAAAACTTTTATATAGTTTTATACTTACACTTTCATCTATCCCACTCCAAATCGAAATGCTGCTTTGGGTTTACCTTTGAAGGACTCCCCTTGATGCCTTTAGGTGACTGATTCGTCAACCGATCCCAACCCATGATGTGAGGCAATGCAAACTGTGACAACATTGGAAAACCACATAGCAAAAGCTTTTTCGTTTTACAACCGCATAGCAAGGAGCAAATAATTTAACGAACCAACCCACTTAAAAATAATGCCGAAGAAAAGCTCAAACAAGGTTTATGATCATCTACGGTCATTACCGGTATATTATTTCAGCCTGACTAAAACCAATGTTAACATATCATGAAATTTAGTTATCATATAAGAACATATTAACCTATTTTAAGTGCCATATAAGTCCCATAGCTCTTCAATGCTATGTCTAGCTTTGAAATGACAAGATTACTCTCCTATAGTGGAAGTCCAATATCACATTTAAAATAGGCTGCAAACTACGTAAAGCAGTCGACATTCTAATTTTTATGTGCACATGTATGTACATGTGAGATCAAAAGTATTTCTTTCAAGCATTGTAGAATTTTAAAAAAGGAGTTCTAGTCCTAATTACTGATTACTAAGGTAATTTAGAGATTTCTAGTGTGATCTCACACAGATACCTACAATATTTATTGAAGATCATTAAATCAGGAAATAGCAATAAAGTTGAGTTAGTCATCATAACATACACTGCATGCTGTCTTCAAGACGCTGAATTCGCTGTTGTAACAGGTATGTTAAACTGCTCGTTTGATTTTAGAATGTTGTTGGTAACAGCTGCAAAGAAATTGCAGAGGAAGTTAAAACTTACATGGAACACCCTGACAAAGAAAAAATGTAATACCAGCTACCATATCTTCTTGTGGATTGCCTTGCTCAATAACAAATGGATAATAGTTGCTTAAAATTGAGGAAACATAGTATTGGGGAGAAAATGAAGCGAAAGAACGAACGGTTGTTCTACACTTCCATCATAAAGTTTTAATTCTTCAAAAACAAAGCATTGCCGATATGCCTAAGGAGAAAATGATCTATTACTTTTTCAAGCATTAATCGATTTTACTTCTAAAGGGGAAGTTTTTTCAAAACAAATTAAATTATATGTAGGTGATAATGATTGCATAAATGAACATAATTGACATATTGATAAAGAAGTATAAGAAGCTAAGTTCCTATATTTGCCTAAATAGCATTTGAGGCACTAAACAAGGTATACAAGAGTAGGGCCCTGCTTAAGTTTCTCTTTTAGTAGGCTCTTACATGCTCTCACACCTACACATGCTTTCGGCTAGCCTTTTACCACACAAGCAGCAATAACAAAAGATGATAAGCATTTTTGTTTCAATGGCATTGTCCATGAACTATGCAGCAGCATCTCCCCTTTTAAAAACTGGAAGACACTGGTTGTGAATCTGATGTTAAAAGTTAGGCACATGTCTTTCTTAAGACCAAGATGACAGAGACATTTGGTCCAAGAAAATCTCATAACTGTTCTATACAACGAACATGTGTAGGTCACCAATCCCCTAGATGTATGTACATACATAGCAGAATTTTATGGTCCCATGAGTGTAGCTATTCTAACACAATCTCTATCAATCAACCATTATCCTTTCAAGCTATCTTAGAGAAAGCTGTAATAAAGATTAGTATTGTCCTACACAGTTATGCCCTTGATTCCTAGACCTGTCCTGCCAAGATTATTCTTGTAAATATTAACTCAACACTCCCCATTCTTTCAAAGTTACGCCAAAATATAGCTTGCTCTCCTTTCACAGTAATACAATGTTATCAAGTATACAAATGATACCATATGTTTCGTCCCGACTACTTGATGCTATTTTATTTTAGGAAATTTCTTAACACTTAAAACGCCAATTGTCCCCATTCAACTATTTGCTAACCTTATTCTAAGAACCTCTTCCCATCCTATGTTATTGGGCCTAGGGTCTAGTATCAGATAGAGGCATATGTCAGATACCTAAGTTTTTTCATGTATTTGGAAAGATCTTGGAGGGTCATATGCCCACATCGATGTCCTAAAATATGGAGAACACCGGTGTTGGACACGAGTACTTCAAGAAAAATGAAGCATCGGAGCAACATAGTTCTAGCAACCAATAGTAAATTTCTGTCCACTACAACTACTCGAGTGTTGATCTGAGATCAACCTGACCTCATCAAAATACCAACTTTTAACTATGTGTAGCACCATTGGTGATGATGAAACACTCCTAAACCGCTTCATATAAGTATCTGTTCTTTACAGTAATGCTACTCTTTCTTGCAAATAGTTTGGAAGTAATGTCCAGCTCTTGGACAAACAAATAAATAACAACAGCAACAACAAAAGGTAAAGTTGCTTTGAAAGAGAGCAACATTAAAGTTCAACACAAAGAAAGCAATTAGAACAGAGTACTTACTCAAAGAAATCATGTAGCCATTACCGCTATCAAATGCCTTAATACATAACTTCTTGCTTACTTGGCCAGCATTGCTGTAGCAGAAATAATTTATCTTAAATATATATAAAAAGAAAAACCTTGCATGCAAGCATTGCTTTTTCTATTGGTTATTATTTTTTTAATTTTTGAAGCACACAAATGTGCCACTAAAAGTTAATAGATATTAGAATTGCTTCCAACAAAATGAATATATAAAAGAAACAAGTGCGAAAAACTAACCTTGATTTCATTGAAGGGTCATGGTAGAATTCAGAGGCATCATGAGCACCCATGCTTATCAAAGACCCAACCTCCGTCGGTGACAAAGCAAATTTCTGCAATATGTTAAAAATCAGTGTTCCTAGCAACAAACTATGCAAAGGCCAAGAGCAAAAAGAGAAAGTGTTATCATAAACAAAAGGTATCCAGCAGGGAGTATGCTAAATTTGAGCTCTATCTATCAATGCATTAGAAGTGTAATGAGGAAACCAGATAGGATTATAAGAAATACTTACCTGTCTCTGTTCCCAATCGTACTTGCGCTCTCCAATGGCAGGGCAGAATGTCAACATCATGGAACCACGGCGATTAACTTTAAGGCCACCAATGTCGGACTGCAAACACGAGGCGAATGAAAGTCACCATTCACTAAAATGAAAACCACGTAAGGAAAATAATAACTACAAATATTTAGGAAAGGCAAATGGAAGCATACATCAATCTTAACGAAAGTTGGCAGAACAGGAGAAATAGAGAGTGAAGCTTTCCCCTTGTATATCGTATAAGGAGCAAACACACGACCATTGGCATTTCCTGCATATATATGAAAAAAAGAATCACAAACACGAGTTATGGTTAATCAATATTTGTGAAAAAAAATGCAAAAGAGAGGGACAATTCGATACCTGTAGCAGCGAAATCCTGTAGAGAAGTTGAAAAGGCAGCTCGGGATTCAAAGCCATCACCCCATTTCGCAGATTGCAGTGACCTGTTTGCAGTGAAAACATCATTAAAAGCAGACTCAACTAGAAAGGGTTCAATGGCCGTATATTTATTTGTAAAGTAAAGAACTACTAAGTCATTTTTTGCAGAACAATGAAAACCCTTTGCTCTGAACGTGATGAAATCCATGAAAATTAATATTTACCCAAAAAACAGAACCTCTAACTCTGAAAAATGAAGATATTTTTGGGGCGGTTTAGAGGAAGAAGACCAAGTTAGGGCTTAGTTGAGGTTTTAGAAAGTAAAAAATAAAATAAAAATTAGTGAAGGGGACAATGTAATATAGTAGAATAAACACTTCGATTCTTCATTCTCAAGCACCATAAATCTTTAAGTAAAACAAAATAATTAGGGTTTTTGAATGTAAGCTAAGAAATTGAACCTGGAGAGCAAAGAGCGACATTGTTTCAACATCTTGGTGTAGGTTCGTGGATTGACGGGGATATTGCTCTGGTTATTTCCCGAAATTACTTTATAGTACCCAAAATTATTCTATTAAAAAATAGATAAATTAGTCTCTTACATTTTTCAAAAACAAAATTCAGGGCAAAATATAAAAAAAAAGCCCTATTTTTTAAAAAATTTATCGAAATAGGCCTGGTATTTTATTATTTACCGGAATGGACCATTTTTCCCGAAATCGCATCCACGTCAGCGCGAAGTCAGGGGACATGTCAGCAAATTGCGTCCACGTCAAAGCGCTTTGCTTACGTGGACACAAATCGCCCGTACGAGGACGCGATTTGCTGACACATCGCGCTGACGTGGACACAATTTCGGGAAAAATGGCCCATTCCGGTAAATAATAAAATACTGGGCCCATTTCGGTAAATTTTTAAAAAATAGGGTTTTTTTGGTATTTTGCCCTAATATGTATTACTGTAATATGTAGCTCAAATTATGTATTGTAGTTAGCTCAAATTGTCAATCCGTCTATACTATTGTATTAATAATATATATTAATGTAATATTGAATAGTTAATTGATTAAAAAAATAAATGCAACAAGTAAAAAAAAGATTCAAAATTATTACCAACAAAATTTGAACAAAGGTACTAAGCGAAAAGAGCAAGCATCTTAACCAACTAAGCTAAACTAATTAATTGATATATTATAAAAATACTGTTATTATCTTAATTATATTACTTACGTTCTAACGATTTATCGGACCTATTCCATACACGTGTCAAATCAGAAAAAATAATACAACAATTTTGTAAAAAAAATCCTGTGTTTACTTCAAATAAATAAGGAAAATAATTATTTAAATGTTTCAAAATTCAATTTTAAACCGAAAAAATCAAAATTTAGAGGTAAAAAATGATCTTTTTCGACGAAAACTTCGGCAAACCGCCTTCGGCAGGTTTGTCAGTGCGTAGATCTCGAAAAGTTATTCGAAATAAAAAAAAATCGTCTCAATCGGACAACCGAGCGAAAAGTTATGGCCTTTCAAAGTTTTCCAAGCTAAAAAACATAAACGGTCAATTTTTTGACCGGTGGGTACTGTTCACGTGCGGCGCAAATCGCGTCCACGTAAGCGCGATTTGCTTCCACGTTAGCAAATCGCGCTTACGTGGATGCGATTTGTTGCCACGTAAGTAATCGCGCTGACGTGGACGCGATTTACTAACACGTCCCCTGACATCGCGCTGACGTGGACGCGATTTCGGGGAAAATGGCCCATTCCGGTAAATAATAAAATACCGGGCCAATTTCAGTAAATTTTAAAAAAATAGGACTTTTATGTGTAATTTGTCCCAAAATTCATTCCTCTATTAAAATTTTTATCTATCAGCTAAATTAATTCTTAACAACATAAATGTCTGGAATTTTTAATAAAAAATATTAATTTACTTTTTTATCTCAATTTCAATTAATTGATTTATAACATTTGATCTTGATGGTATTTATTGATAGTTTCAATGTTAGAAGAGTAAAAGAATTACTCAATTGGATGACATAATACAATATATATATTTAATATTTCTTCTTTTTTCTGTCAGGACCAAATATCAATTAAACATTTTCTAGACTAGTCTAACCTTACTCTATTTATTTTAATATTTCATCAAAATTTAAAATTATTTTATAAGTTTATCTCATTGATTCTATTTTATAAAAAAATCGGTAAAGATTATTTCTCTTTTTGAGTTGTCTATTACTTAGTATATTATACTTATTTCGACTTATTTTATACTTATTATGTTATCCTCATTACTTATTCTATTATAAGTAAATCGAAAAAATAAAGGGTTGTGAAAAATCTGGAAAAATCAAAACTAAGAATAGAAATATTTGACGAACGGGTCCTAGAATTGTTATTATTTCGACACAAGAAAAGGGTAGTGTGTAAAATTCATTTTCTATGTCGAAGGCTAAAAAGACGAAGAATACTCCCTGTAATTATTTGTTCCCCTCATTTATTCTTCATTTCTATTCTCCACTTACTTATCTTATGTTTAGTATCTACTCAAATTGAATTTAGAAAACAAAACCTATTCTATAACATTTAAATCTGATACAATGATTAATTTGTCCATCTTTTAATAAAAGAGCAAAATGCAATTTGACTACTAGTACAGGGGCCTCCATAGTGCTTTTACCATTTTATTAGTTTTCTTATACAGTGAATCATCTATATAACAGCTTCATTTGTCTGCCCAGGTTTAGCCTGTTACAGAGAGGTAATTATTGTACACCTAATACGACATATTGTTATAGGTGTTATAGAGAGGTAATCATTGTAAACTTACCTTGAACTTATATCATGAATTTTCATCAAATAAAGAAAGTCAAAATCACATTAAAAAAAAGTGAGAATCAAATTAACAAAATTAAAAGACGTATAATAAGTGCATGCATTATTGCTTTTATGCATATTTTATTTTACATGATTTCACATGATTAATTATAAACTTCATAAATCTAACAAGTTCAATTCATCAATATAAGTTATCAAATTAAATAAATTAATTTATTACAATATACTAAATTCAAGTAATCTATTTATAGATTTACGATGTTCTAAATTCATAGTAGAATGATTAATTAGGGAACTTAATAATTTATTGAATTGATATTTTTAATTCCACTCATTGAAGATTATTTTCATTTAATAAAATATAATTAATTTAATAATTTTATTGAAACAATATTTTAATTAAAATCATTTTCATTTAATAAATAATAATTAATAGATTTGTTTATATTAAATAACTATAAATTTACTTAAAATTTTAAACAACATGTTATAAAAACTAATTTAATAAATAATGTACTTCATAATTATGGATGTTTGTGTTATAAGTCAAAAGTTGTTATAGAGGGTTAAAATAAAATATAAAAAATTCAGTTCTACTAAAAACTTTGTTGTGTTATTGCAAAATATTGTTATAGTGGGTATTGTTATAGAGAAGATTAATTGAATATATTAAGCATTGGGTTAGTATTAAAACTCAACCGAGTACTAATTTAGTTGGATTAATTTTATATAATTTTTTTACAAAATAAAGTATATTAATTTGAAAGTATTTTAATTATTTTATATCATTTAGTCCCTTTTATAATTTATAAAATTTAAATTAACAATGATAAAATTGTACTTTGGCCCCAAAATGATAAAAATTGATTTAATCCTTTAAAATTATAAAGATATAGGTTATTAAAATGGTGAAATTACATTTTATTATCGTAAAAATATATAATTTAATTTCGACTCTCCTAAAAAATTTCTAGCTTCACCCTAATGAGTTGTGGGGACAAGTAAAATAATATAAGAGTGATGATGAATTTAGTAATTCTGTCTTGCTCTATTGTCACCCTTAAGACCTTAACCTCTACTATAATAAATAAAACCATTGGTTGAATTGAAGTGACTCATCGACCGAGTTTTAATTCAGTTGATAAATCATTAAAACTCATTATTTTTACAAAAAAAACTTAAATTATTATGAGAATATTTTACCTTTTATATTTTTATAAATTAATAAAAAATTACCTATGATAAATTTTATCATTAAAATCAAAACATCGACTCTTACATAAATTTTTAATAAATATATTTATTATTGTAATCTAACGTAATAAAATATATTCTAACATAAAAAAAAAAAAAAAAAACACTCACTACAAAAAGAGAGATACACGTACATGGCGGTGTTAAAAATAACATACATGCATAGTATTCTTTGTTTACATCATTTGACCTAAAAGGAATAAGAAGCCTTGTTCACACACACATGAATATATATATACATATATATATCCACATGCATGCATGGACAAAACATAATGGATCTAAGTCTACCAATTCCACGTCAGCAGAAAAAAGAAGCCAAATTATTGGTCAACTTTTGCAACCATGGAATCCGTAGTGAGAAGCCACCCAGTAATTTCTCAACTCTCAATGAGTCATCCGCTTTGAGAAAATAGACATTCATCATGGATAAATAAGAAAATTTTTATAAAAGCCCTAGAGTTTGTCGTTTTATTAAAATAACTCATTATAATCATTTACATTTAAATAACCTTTCATTAGAATTGAATTATGGTTTATTGATCAATGTCTATTTTTTAAATTGTTTAGGTTCGAGTTATAAAAAGATTATTTATTGTGGTGTGTGTTGACTTTGAGGATTAAAAATAAATAATAAAATTTTGGAGAGAGTAACCTACAATTGCATCAATGTATTAACATGTGATTTCATTAATTTTGAAGGGTCTCTATAAGAAATTTACCATTTTAGAGGGCAAAGCTATTATCTGCCCTTGTTCCATCCCCGGTAATGATTTGCTCTTGTTCCCAAGTAGCCTACGTTAATATATGTAACTACATTTGGATTAGGTCTTGATTCTAAAGAAAAACAGTGTAAAATGATATTTAAAAAGAAAGAAATGCATGAACCCCAGATGTTAGGCTTTGAAAGTCAAGAATTAAATAAAAAGAAAAAAGATGGCAGACACGCGTTTGCATTATTGATTATCACAGAATATTACTAATACCAATCATGATTCACACTGCAAGTCAATCACCCTATAGCAGATATACTCAAAATCAGCAACTTGCTAAACCCCCCAGCTATAAGCCTCTCTACCCTCTATATAAAGGACCTTCAATGGCGTCTCTTAAAGCATCTCATTCATTTTCCATCTTCAAAAAAAATGGCTTCGTTTCATATGATTACAACCCTTCTTTTTCTGCTAACAATAATGCTGGGTGCATCAAATGCTCAACTCAGTGCCACCTTTTATGCCAAAACCTGCCCTAATGTGTCCACCATTGTTAGTAATGTGCTGCAACAAGCTCAAGGAAATGATATTTGGATATTCCCTAAGATCGTTCGCCTTCATTTTCATGATTGTTTTGTTCATGTAAGAACATAATATTTGTTCCATTATATGTATGTATATATGTACATGCATGCACTAATGGTGATATACATGCAGGGTTGTGATGCTTCGTTACTGTTGAACGGTACGGATGGTGAGAAAACGGCAACCCCAAACCTTTCGACGGAGGGATATGAAGTTATCGACGATATCAAAACGGCGTTGGAGAAAGCTTGCCCTCGTGTCGTCTCATGCGCCGATGTTTTGGCACTTGCTGCTCAAATTTCTGTTTCCTTGGTATGTTCCCATTTTCATGGTTAAAAATCAGTTTAATTAGCGGAATAATCAAATTGTTACACTTGATATATTACATATATTTCATCTTGATGTATATGTACCAGTTTATAATATTGAAAATGAATAAAATTTTTACCAAAAGTTCTAGTTTATTATTTGATCTATCGGACAAGGATTAATTGGCTATTTTTTTTAATAAGAGCCTCCATAATACTTTTACTTGATTTGATTAGTAGTAAGACAATGTTGTTTAAAGAGTATGTTTTGCATATAGGGTGGAGGTCCGAAATGGCAAGTTCCGTTAGGGAGAAGGGATAGTCTGACTGCGCACCGGGAAGGTACTGGAAGTATCCCGACCGGCCACGAGAGCCTTGCTAATATTGCAACCTTGTTCAAGAGCGTCGGACTTGATTCTACTGATCTAGTCGCTTTGTCCGGTACGATTACTTTCTATTGTAAAGATTATAAATAGTTCAAACCACTCGATAAACAAACATTTAATTTTTATTTTCATGATGGTTGGTTCTTAGGTGTTCACACATTCGGAAGGGCTCGATGTGCGGCGTTCATGGACCGACTCTACAACTTCAATAACATAACGGGGAAAACCGATCCTACCCTCAACGCGACATATGCAAACACACTCAAACAACGATGTCCTAAAGGCGGAGACACTAAAAGTTTGATCGATCTCGATGAACAAAGTTCGCTTACGTTCGACAACAAGTACTTTTCGAACCTACAAAACCGTAGGGGGTTGCTTCAAACAGACCAAGAATTGTTTTCTACTAATGGGGCTGAAACAGTGGCCATTGTTAACAGATTTGCAAGCAGTCAAAGCCAGTTCTTTAGTAGCTTTGCGAAGGCCATGATAAAGATGGGGAACTTAAACCCTTTGACTGGTACCAATGGAGAAATAAGGCTCGATTGCAAAAAGGTCAATTAGAGATTATGTGAAATGGGTTTTAACTTTTAAATCAAGTTTAAAGTTTTGGTTTTGTTTTTTTTCTTTTTAGTGATGGGCTGTTTCTTTAAAGTATGCAAAAAAGTATTATCCTATGATGTTTTGGAATAATAATATTGAAATTTTTAGTTATTAATTAGAATTTTGTATTAATAATCGAATTGCATATTGTTTATTCTACTAAAAAATAGATAAATTAATTCTATACATTTGATTAAAGAGTAAACTGATTCTTCTATTAAAAATTTCATTAGTTTCTACTATTAAAAGCTGGTCTTTATATGTCAAAATGTGATACATGGTTATTCTATCATTACACTAATTTTTAATAGTAAAATAGATGAATTTTTTAAAAAATATCAATTTATTGTTTAACCTAATATACAATGACTAATTTACTAATTTTTTAGATAAATAAAGGCAAAATACAATTGACTTCTAATACAAAAATCTTCATAATACTTTTACCATCCTTAATCATATAATGTCTCATGATCTTGTATGAATTGTAATAAAGGGAACACTTTATAAATCAAAACATTTTTTCTTTAATAACATAATCCATAACTCGTGAATTAAGTTCAATAATTATGTTGAAATGTGTACAATTAAACAAAAGAAAGTAAAATATCATATACGAAGAGAATGTTCATGCGATGCAACCATCGTAGACTTGCTTGGGGGCCCGTTGACGCAATACATTAAGTGGCAAAAAAAAAAGAAAAAGATTAATGATCCAAATGAAAATGATAGGTGGTCCATTTAATTTGTTTTTCTTATACAGATTTCATATGGTTTTGGACTTTGAATAAAGTTTAACACCGCTGCATGTTCAACATGTGACAGAAATTAAAATATGTTATAATTTTTTTGTATTTTTTTATAAATTTAAAATTTATGTTTTTAGTTTTAACTTTTCAGATTTTAATTATTAACACAAACACAATTAAAATTATTTTATTAATTTTAAATTTATTATAATGTTTTTAGTTATATTGTTACTGAATAAATATTTTTAAAAATATTATATCGACAAAATTTAATAAAAAATGCTAATAATTAAATTTAAATTTCAAATTAAAGAAAAAAACTAAATTTCTAAAAACACCCTTTGATTTTTTTTTTCCACCTTTGGACCGTAGTGTAATATTTATTTATTTGGGTATAAACAAAACCTAGAAAAACAACGGAACCACTCTATCCATGCGACGAGTTGGGGCCTGGAGGCCATTGACAATTTGACATCTCTGTAGGGTCAAAGACAGTAACCTGCATATTGGACGACAGCCAACAACTCCATTACAAAAATATTATTGCTCCAAATAAATACAAACAAATTCACCAATTTGTGCATTAAAATTGCTAGTTTGCTGCGTATCACATCGTTATATGTCCTTACTGCAATTGCACATCCCATGTACAAATTTGAAGGCTGTAATCCGAATTAAAAAATATATATATAATTATGTAATATTTTAATCAAAATTAATAATATTAACTATTAGGAATAATTAATTACATTACAAAAATATAGAGACCAAATTACATTAGAAATTGAAGTATAGTACTCAAATATCAAATTTAGGCATAATAGAGATCAAAATTGAAATTTTATTATTTTTCTAGAATTGCAAAAAAAAATGATAAGACCAATGCAAACCTAAAAGAAATAGAGTATGCAAATGATATATAACAATGTAATGTTTTAACCGAAAAGTTAACGATATTAACTACTTGGACTAATTAATAATATTATAAAAATATAGAGACAAATTTATATTTAAAAAATATAGAGATTAAATTTCAAGTTTAAACATATTAGAGGGGCCAAAATTGAAATTTTAACTATTTTGGTAAAATGCAAAAAAAAAAAAAAAAGAAGGAAGGGAAAATATAACCTAAAAAAATAGAGATCACCAGAATTGTAATTTGACTATTCTTAACATAATGTAAAAAATTTAAAAATAAAAATAAAATAAGCTGGACATATGTCAAAGAAGGACCTTCCTTTTTGATGTTACAATAAAAGAATAAGCTGGACATATATATATATATATATATACTAATACCATAACAATTTGATGTTACAATAAAAGAATAACATTTTTATGTGGCACATTTAAAATTTGCAATTTGTCACTATAAAATTTACCATGTGTAATTATTTATTATATTAAAAATTAATTTAACGATTAAAAATTAATTTATTAAATTTGATTATATAGTATTCAAATATCATTAATTTACTTTAATAATACTTGCATACCAAGATAGTATTGAACAAATTAACCATGCATTAATTATCACAAAAATATTTTTTATAATGCTATAATTTTAGTATAATATCTTTATATAAAATAATATTTTATATAATTTTACTATAAAATTGAATTTAAAGATAATATAAGCTAAAAATTGAATTTAAAATATCATCCGTGTTATAAAAATGGAAAAGAAATGTTCTTAATTTAAAATTTATATTTTATTAAATAAATAATTAAAAACTTACCTAAAAGTTATTTACATAAAATGAATAAATAAATTGCTAATAATTACTCTATATGATATGTGTTGGTAGTCAAAGGTTTAATTTAATAATAAACCGTTATTACATACATTATACCATACGAATTAATTTTACCGTTTTATATGCAATGCATCGTTGTATGGTAAGTAATTAAATACAATTCAAAATTGCATAATGGAAAGTGCTAAAATTAGGTCATATATTTAGTAATTCTTTTATTTTAAAAATATTTTTAAGATTACTGTTTTTACATCAATTTTATTTTATTTATTACAATGATAATATTTAATTTAATGCAGGCAAAACACATAAAATAATAATGCAATATTGTGGCTAAACTTAACTATTTTAATCCATAATATTAATACATATCCTATGCATAATTTGTCGGAGGAACTATTCACTTTCGAAATTAAAATGAATTAAGCAGATCAACGATGTTAGAACTAAGCGGATAGTAGTCGAGTCAAACATATGATATAAAACCATATATAAATCAAACCGTTTTGAACTATAAATTAACTCTAAGATTTTGTACCATATCATTAAGTTCATTTTAATTCTTCTATTATTGAAAGAAATATTTTAATCTCTGAATGTTTGAAAAGTTTACATTCTAATCCCTACACATTAACTTTGTCATTAACGGATGTTGTGGCTTAATGGTAGCTGATATGTCATTAGATCATATTAAAAGGTTCAATAGTCTTTAAAATAAATGGAAACATAACAACTGCGTAAAAAAAATTAGAATAAAAACAAATTCGAGGTAAAAGCAAAATTAATTTTCTTACCTCTATTCATTCTTGAAAACTGTTGTTTAGCTTTTAAAATTTAATAATTGATTTAATGTCAGGCCAATCTCCGTTAAGTTACAGTATTCTATTAACAATAAAGTTAATGTGTAAGGATTAAAATGTTTACTTTTTAAATATACAATGTTTCTTTTAATAATAGAGAGATTAAAATGAACTTTATAATATAATACAAGGATTTATAATAAACTTTAGCTTTAGGGTGGGTTTGGATGGGCGATTGGGTGCGGTGTGGTGCGTTTAGCTTACTTTTTGTCTCACGCTACAGTATCGCTACAGTATCTAATCTCACCGCCACAGCTGTTTTTACACTAACCGCAGGTAAATGCACTGTCCATCCAAACTCACCCATAGTAAAAAAACCGAAAATCAAGATAAAAATAATGGTTCAATCAATTGAACCAAAGCATCAATTGGTCAAATCAATAATTGATCACCTAATCGATTTGAGTCGTTCCGATTTTTATAACATTAAAAAAATCTGAACTATTTGCTTAGCCCAATCAAACTCAAACTAAAAAAAAAAAAAAACTCCAATATTGAAATAATTTCAGAAGTTTTCCCTGACTTTGTCTGTGTCAACAAACAATTCAAAATGCATCGAGATTTTTAAAACAAGTTCGGGTCAAATAGCAATGATTCGGAATACTTCTTTTTACACTATTTCGGAAACTCAAGGACTCAATCATATGGATATGTAAAATACAATATTTTCGATCCTAGTAGGAAAGAGAGGGAAATGGATACTCAATTTAAAATGAGTAAACAGAATTCCATACTCGATGTCACAAATACATATGAAATTTTATGAAAAATCGTATTCAATAAAAGTCGTATATATAGCTCGAAAAGAGATCTTTCATATCTTTCGAGTAAAAAATCAAAATAAATAATTTACATCTTATAAAAAAAAATGAAACCTTTCCGACCACCACATGAGCAATGGTGCCATTCAATCAACCATGGCACTGGATAATTGGATGGAACCAACTACGCGGTAAGAAAGACGTACCTAATAAATTTCTGCAAAACCCATTTTTTTGGAAACCTATATAAGAGATTTTAAAATTCTTGATACCGCGAACGAAAACATTCATGGCATTGTGACGCGGCCTCGTAGCAAATTGTTAAATTTTTTTTCTACTTATTTCGTGGAAAATCAAAAGGCAAAAAGAAGAAAAAACTGCTCGAATTCTTATTTGGACGAGGAAGACCAAAGCCGCGAGTAGAAAATGGAAGAGTATTTGCAGTACATGAAAACTCTCCGATCTCAGATCAACGGTTCTTTCTTCTTTGATAGTTTACTTACTCTGTTTGTTCCTTAATTTTTATTTTCTCGGAAAATGTTAATTTGTGGAAAGGAAAATGGCAGATGTGGAGGATCAAGCCGCCAACGTTTCAGCTGAAGAGCAGATCCACTTTACTACCATTCGAACCTTGCAAAATGATATCCTTTCTGGTACGTTCTTCTTTTCTCCTTATTTTGCTAATCGATTCGGCGGGAATATAGAATAACTTGACTGTGCTTTCGTTTCCTTTTCATGTATGTATGTATGTATGTATGTAAGTATGTATGTATGTATGTATGTATGTATGCGCGTGCTCGCGCGGAAAACTGTACATTTTTTGTAATTTTCATACATTTATATATATTTACTCTGATCTTTATAATCTTTTACTTGGATCATATACAAGAATACAATATGAATCGAATTTTAAGTAAATTAAAATATTTAATTATTTGTTCCATGTTAGAACGTTCCAGTAGTTAGATTTATATTGATAACCACAGTATTCTTGATCAATGACTTTATAGGCGCAGGAGTATAATTATATTGCCAAGTTTAATAGTGATTTGTTTAGATATTAATTGTGTATGAAAGAGTGTACAGCTTATTTATTTTTCCTCTACTGAATTACTTTTCTTGTGGGTATATTAAAAAGGAAAAGAAAATAGCAGGGAAATGATAGGTATAGTGTTTTTGAATATATTTGCTTTTAAGGATTATACATCTCATTTTCTCTACTTTTGAATACAAATAATCCAATGTTTTGTATTGAATCAGTTGTTTCATTCTGTTAATCTCAAACCTTACCGTATTTTCTGCTATTTGCAGCAAAATCTACGAAACAACAACTTATGGAAGATATCGAGAAGATGCTGACAGCAAAGGGCCAATTATGTTCGCTGATAATTGAGAAACAGAGAAAATAGCCGCTCTAGACTCTGATTCAACCACACTTTGCCAAGTTATTTCTCTATCTCTATCTCTCTCTTTAATTGTATGAGTGACTTCTCATGTGATCATCAGTTTTGAACTTTGCTAATAATTGATTTAATGTCAGGCCAATCTCCGTTAAGTTACAGTATTCTATTAACAATAAAGTTAATGTGTAAGGATTAAAATGTTTACTTTTAAATATACAATGTTTCTTTTAATAATAGAGAGATTAAAATGAACTTTATAATATAATACAAGGATTTATAATAAACTTTAGCTTTAGGGTGGGTTTGGATGGGCGATTGGGTGCGGTGTGGTGCGTTTAGCTTACTTTTTGTCTCACGCTACAGTATCGCTACAGTATCTAATCTCACCGCCACAGCTGTTTTTACACTAACCGCAGGTAAATGCACTGTCCATCCAAACTCACCCATAGTAAAAAAACCGAAAATCAAGATAAAAATAATGGTTCAATCAATTGAACCAAAGCATCAATTGGTCAAATCAATAATTGATCACCTAATCGATTTGAGTCGTTCCGATTTTTATAACATTAAAAAAATCTGAACTATTTGCTTAGCCCAATCAAACTCAAACTAAAAAAAAAAAAAAACTCCAATATTGAAATAATTTGAAGTTTTCCCGACTTTGTCGTGTCAACAAACAATTCAAAATGCATCGAGATTTTTAAAACAAGTTCGGTCAAATAGCAATGATTCGAATACTTCTTTTTACACTATTTCGAAACTCAAGGACTCAATCATATGGATATGTAAAATACAATATTTTCGATCCTAGTAGGAAAGAGAGGGAAATGGATACTCAATTTAAAATGAGTAAACAGAATTCCATACTCGATGTCACAAATACATATGAAATTTTATGAAAAATCGTATTCAATAAAAGTCGTATATATAGCTCGAAAAGAGATCTTTCATATCTTTCGAGTAAAAAATCAAAATAAATAATTTACATCTTATAAAAAAAAATGAAACCTTTCCGACCACCACATGAGCAATGGTGCCATTCAATCAACCATGGCACTGGATAATTGGATGGAACCAACTACGCGGTAAGAAAGACGTACCTAATAAATTTCTGCAAAACCCATTTTTTTTTGGAAACCTATATAAGAGATTTTAAAATTCTTGATACCGCGAACGAAAACATTCATGGCATTGTGACGCGGCCTCGTAGCAAATTGTTAAATTTTTTTTCTACTTATTTCGTGGAAAATCAAAAGGCAAAAAGAAGAAAAAACTGCTCGAATTCTTATTTGGACGAGGAAGACCAAAGCCGCGAGTAGAAAATGGAAGAGTATTTGCAGTACATGAAAACTCTCCGATCTCAGATCAACGGTTCTTTCTTCTTTGATAGTTTACTTACTCTGTTTGTTCCTTAATTTTATTTTCTCGGAAAATGTTAATTTGTGGAAAGGAAAATGGCAGATGTGGAGGATCAAGCCGCCAACGTTTCAGCTGAAGAGCAGATCCACTTTACTACCATTCGAACCTTGCAAAATGATATCCTTTCTGGTACGTTCTTCTTTTCTCCTTATTTTGCTAATCGATTCGGCGGGAATATAGAATAACTTGACTGTGCTTTCGTTTCCTTTTCATGTATGTATGTATGTATGTATGTAAGTATGTATGTATGTATGTATGTATGTATGCGCGTGCTCGCGCGGAAAACTGTACATTTTTGTAATTTTCATACATTTATATATATTTACTCTGATCTTTATAATCTTTTACTTGGATCATATACAAGAATACAATATGAATCGAATTTTAAGTAAATTAAAATATTTAATTATTTGTTCCATGTTAGAACGTTCCAGTAGTTAGATTTATATTGATAACCACAGTATTCTTGATCAATGACTTTATAGGCGCAGGAGTATAATTATATTGCCAAGTTTAATAGTGATTTGTTTAGATATTAATTGTGTATGAAAGAGTGTACAGCTTATTTATTTTTCCTCTACTGAATTACTTTTCTTGTGGGTATATTAAAAAGGAAAAGAAAATAGCAGGAAATGATAGGTATAGTGTTTTTGAATATATTTGCTTTTAAGGATTATACATCTCATTTTCTCTACTTTTGAATACAAATAATCCAATGTTTTGTATTGAATCAGTTGTTTCATTCTGTTAATCTCAAACCTTACCGTATTTTCTGCTATTTGCAGCAAAATCTACGAAACAACAACTTATGGAAGATATCGAGAAGATGCTGACAGCAAAGGGCCAATTATGTTCGCTGATAATTGAGAAACAGAGAAAAATAGCCGCTCTAGACTCTGATTCAACCACACTTTGCCAAGTTATTTCTCTATCTCTATCTCTCTCTTTAATTGTATGAGTGACTTCTCATGTGATCATCAGTTTTGAACTTTGCTAAGAACAAGAAAGCAAAACTCATAGCCAGAATAGAAGCTATATATAATAAACCCAAAAAATCAGTCTATATAGGAATAGCAATGATAATGCGGATTCAAATATTTACGGATATTCAACCTGTAGTTAATGTGCATATAAATAGATATGGCTTCTAAAACGATTAAGCAGATACAGATGTAGATATTGTAAAAGTTTATATTCAACCCGTTGTTATGCCTATGTCTGACTGAGAATCTCTACTGTGTGTATATATATGTTTCTACTTTTAAACTAAGAAGGAAAGGAAACCTTTATGCAACTAATTTGAGAATAGCCATAATGTAAGATGCTGGTCCAATGAGATTACTGTTCTAATTTTTTACTGAATAGCAGGCTCAAACTCAGAACTTTAAATACAACTCTAATCTGACCAGAACAATATGCATGTCAAACTTTAACTTTTTACCCCAAATGCGTATGTTGGCTACATACACATTTATTTCTGCAACTGAGATGAGGTATCCTACTGCCATTATGTTTTTTAGCAGCATTTCGCTTATCATTTTAGTCTCTGACTTGCATACAGACACTGGAGCTTATTCAACATGAAAAAATCAGTTTATCTTCCAAACTAATAGAAAAGAGGTAATTCAAGTGAGCTTATAACAATTTAATCTACACTGTTTCATATTGTGACTGTGAAAACTGTCTTAAACTCCAAGATGATGTGTAGCTTGTTTGTCAGCATGCTATCTATGTTTAAATTGTGGGTTTCTTGATCATTTTTCTGGAGAAATGTCACATATATTGACATGTTGATCAACATATGAGGCCTTAAGTCCTTCACAATGATGGAACTCACAATACTTGGTTCTATTTTTGCTATGGATTTGAGGACGTTGCTTGCCTCATATTAATGTCAGTGGACCATGTAGTTCTGATGGATGGCTGCAGTTCTTGGTTTAATGTTACAGTCTTTTATATGTTTGATTTAATGATTTTAGGCTGAACCTTGTCAATTACTTATACTCACATTCTTTCATATGCTTGATTTATTTATCTTCCATGCTTTATGTGATGAATCCCTATCTCCTTTATCCTGATAACAGGGCTTACTACTCCAAGGTGGTCGAGGATCTTTCTTACAAATTGCAGCAACAACAGGTTTGACTTTTGAGTTCCAGAATCCACTTCTAGGTTTCTGAGTTTTGCATTCAGCTCTTCAGCATGCAGTTGGTGATATCCTCTTCATATGTGCGTAGGACTGGGTCAAATCCCAGAAACATAGAAGACAAATGGAAGAGCATGATTTGGTACATTACTACATCTTCTATGCTTTCCTTTGTTTAGGAATAAGAAAAAGTTCTTGTAGTACAGAGCTAGTATACTCATCTCTCTTTCATCTTATACAATTTGTTGGCTAATGTTGGTGAGTCCGACTTGATTGAATAAGTAACATAACATGGTACGTTATATAGCAATTCTTGACAACACAGATTGGTTTCTAAGGTTTCGTACAATTTGTATGATTTTTGGTCTTTGGCATAGTAATAAACTGATGTCCCTCAATAAGCATGCATATAACATATATTATTTGAATGCAGATTTTTAATATGAAAATTCATGTAAAAGTTAAGTTCCTGTTTGCTGGAAGATCCACGTGAAATTAGTTTAAATATATTTTTCGAGCTGATCTGGTTAATTCATGATTTTGCTTGAGTATGGAAAAGCGAGAGAGAGCCCTTATGCAGATAAATATTCAAGGATTACCCTAGTTATAAATCAATCTGTAATGGTTAATAAATTCATGACATCTTTTTGCTTATCTGAGTGTTTGGGTAGCTTCTAATTATTGTAAATAGATTATTTATTTATTTTTTATTATTCTTAAATTTTAATAATTAGCTCCTGCAGGTCAACAATAAACTTGACGAGAAAATGACTGAATCTGAAGGTTTGGCTTCAAGACTTATCTCAATTTATTGTTTGAGGAATTCTTTGAACTGTTTATGCGGGTTATGCTTGAAAGTTGATCCTAAGCATTTATTTTTACTCAACTGCCATGTTCTACAACAAATTTTGGTGATTTGCGAAATTGATCCTTATAACTATGTCAATTATTTCATACTGTTTTGGGTTAATCTTGCAGGTAACATTAGTGTTGGAAACTGTTTGATCACGGACAATGAGGTAAAAACCCTTGCGCCAATGACTGAAAAAGATTTGAGGGGTTAAGTTATTCGATAAACTATACATTAACTTTGATCTAACGTAGAATGTCGTACATGAAATTTGGTTTTGTGTGATTTTATACATAAAATTTTGATTTGATTTAATTTTCACAAATTATTAACAACATTATCGAATTAACACCATTTTAGGTTGATATATTGCATTGAGAAACAATTATATTAATCAAATATGAAAATAAATACATGTATTCAGTTCTTTAAATGTATACATATAAACCATAATTTAAATTTCATGTGTATAATTGTACCAAAAATAAAATTATATATCAAATTGCATATTAAAAAATTATATATATTTGATATTTATCCCTAGCTATATCTAATGATTCCTTTTAATAATAGAATAATGAAGGGAATGACCTGATTGTCAAGTTGGACTTGGAGAAAGCCAAGCTAGATGGGATTGAACAAATGAAAGCCACACTCATGAGAGATAATGAAAAGGTTAGTAGATAAATTCAAGCGGACTCACACGATGCAAAAAATAGCATCAATACAAATGTATAAATGTATCAAAATTTATATAACACGAATTATTAACATATCAAAGTTTATATAAATATATAAGACCTTAAACTTTATTATGATATATAAAAATACACGAATGCTACATAAATACATAATTCCTTTTACTAATATGACTCAATTATATTTTTAAGTTATTTCATTTGGATGGAAGCGGTTTTATCCATTTGTCTAAAATACAAAGTGGATTGCTTTCTATATTTACAACCGAAGCTTAGTTTTAGCTTCCTTATTTTTAGAATTCTGATTGTAAATATTTCAGGAGATTGTTTTCCATATTTTTAGAATTCTTTCATGGTTTTCCTTTTTTCAGATTAAGGAGTCTATTGAGCAAGCAAAGCGCGGATCAAACCATTTTAAGGTGAATTGCTTGCTGAAATGCTTTCATACAACTGTGAGCTTGTTTACAAGAATGAAAGTTATACAAGTATGCCATTAGAGAACTGTCATTCATAATTAATCCTTGCAAATGTTTGATTGAGTTGCATACCAAATAGTATATGATGTGAAATGGTTGCATACTTGCTACTTTTATGTACAATTTATGTATCTGTTACAGTTTTCTTTGTTTCGTTACAAATTTTGTTTGTAACTATAGCCGGAGCTGTTGGAAATAAGTGTAATGGCACTTGAAGAAGAATACAAAGCACTTCTATCAGATAAAGACGGAGAAACTGAGTATCTTTGCTCACTGCAGGACCACCTTGAACGAATAAAGGTAGATATATGGTTTTAGATTATGCTTTCTGTTTCATGAAGCGGCCTTCGGATGGGGTAATTCAGATGGTTGAATGTTTCTGGTTCGCTTGCACGAGATAATTCGATGATTCCGCCATCTTAAAAGTCTCTTAGGCCAGTTCTTTTCCTAGCAAGATTATTAATAGGTGCGTCCTTGTTTTACAGGGGATTTCTCACGTGATTAAATGTGCCTGTGGAGAGGAATACATGTTGGATCTTCGTGCCTGATCAGGTAATGTACAACTCAAAATTGATAGGCTAATATGGTAAAAATGTTAATAGGCTTGAACCAAGGGAGCAATTTATCACAAGTAAATGCTGCATATTTTACTGGAGAACGAATATCAGACACATGCCATTGCTTTCATATTATGTGCCAATATTGGTTCATGTGCTCTTGTGCCAGTTACCTACCCCAGCCATTTTGAAATGCACCTGTTGAGTTCGTAGTACTTTGGTATGCCATTGCTTAACCTGAAATGGGAAAAAAAACGAAAAAATTAAATGGAGAGTTAAAATGAGAAGATGAAATTAAGGGAGTAGAAAGAAAGAGAAGTAAAAACCTTGAAGACAATTGAATAATTGAAGAAAGTTAAAGAGAAGAACCAGAGAATAAACTTTGAAAGAGAAAATGGAGAAGGAATTGGGATACTACGTGTGTTTAAAAATGGAAGATTAAAAAGTAATTAGCCAACCAAAAGTGTTTTTTATTTAAAAAAAGTTAAAATTTTTAGTTTTCCGATCAAAAGACCTTTTAGAAGTTAAAATTTTACTTTATTTATCAGTGTTCTAAAGTAAAAATATTTTCAAAAGCACACCTAAACAAATCCTTAATCTTTGAATAAGACAATTTTCTAACTTCATCCTTAGAAATTTTTTGGTCTACATCAGGCTTAGATCTTGGTAATTCTTTTCAATTTAGCCATTAAACTTAAATTCCGTTAATATGTTAGATGTGATACTCTTTTATTATGACACATTATCACCTAAAAGTTTAAATATATTTAATCTAAAATATAAAAAATATTAGAAAATTACAAATAATTATAAAAAAAATTTAAATGATGATTTTATCTGACCCGACTCAAAAGTGTTGCATTATTATCTGACCCGACTCAAGGGCCAGTTCAAACTACACCCCTCTTTATTTAATTTATTAATCTCTCCATGAAACCCTTCACTGCCTCCATTAACAAACAAGTCTCTTTCAATTCTGGGACACCATAAAAAGTGTGAAAAGCATGGGGATACTCAATCAAACATGCTTCTTTCCCGCATTTCTTCAACCCTTCGTAGTACCTTATTTGCCAATCATGCATCGGGTCAAACCCTCCGACTACCACCATTGTCGCCGGAAACTTCAACCTCGATATATCATCAACCGATTTTGGCCCAAACACATTGCAAGCTGGATGGTTCCGATCCGACCCTTCCGGCAAAAACGCCTTCCATAACCAGTCCGTGCCCTTCACTGATATCATCGGCGCGTCAACTATTCTGGTCTCCGATTCCGTCCTTTCTTCCCCGCCGAAGAACGGTTGTATTGCTATTAACCCTATCAGCTTCACATTTCTTAATCCGTACTCGCACGCTTTCACTGCCACATGGTGCGCCAAGTTGCCGCCGGCACTATCGCCGGCGATGAAGCACTGCTTTAAGTTAACATTTAAGGGAAGGTTTTTGGCATTAGCGTTGTCGTCGATGAATTTCAAGACATCAAATCCGTCGTCGTATTGTGATGGGTATTTATGCTCTGGGGCCAACCGGTAGTTTACAGATATAATCACTGCACCGGTTTTCTTACAAAGCCTTCGACAAAAGTCATCGCAAGGTATGGAACTTGCCGACAAATATGCAAAACCACCGCCGTGAAAATAGACGATGACTGGCACGTCGTCGTCTTGATTTAGGGAAGGAAGAAAGAGGCGGAAGTATAAGTTGCGAGTGGCGTCGACGACAGTGTCGGATGTTTTGACGCCGTCGAAGGGTTGTTGGGAGGGAGGAGCTTTGAAGTCGAAGAGGTTCATGATGTAGCGGTTGATGGTGCCGTCGGAACGGCGAGAGAAGTTGACGGCGAAGCCGAACATGGAACTGAAAAATCGATGTTTCCATGGCACGTAACTATGGATTTCAACTCACTTCATTCAATTCACTGTTGGTTCAACTTTAATATTTGACTGCAGGTAACTATGGATTACGTACGGCTGCGGATATAGATTTAATAATGCAATTTTAATTTATGGGTTTGAATTCAATATTTTTATATTATGGAAAATCATTTGTGAAAACCTCATTAAATATTCAGTGTATTTATAATTGAACTAAATTGATTAAGTCGAAAATTTATTAATATATTAATTTAAAATAATGTAAAAACTCGATTAATTTATAAATTAGTATGAACTAGTTTACTCGACCTAAAAATTAATTAAATCATATTTTATAATTTAATAATTTTAAAATTTTATACATTTTAATAATTTATTTAATTTGAATCAAATGAATTGAAAATTATTGATCTATTTTTGAAAACATTGCAAATATTATCTCATATCTATATTATTATTATTATTATCAATTACGTTTTAGCTTAATAGCAAAGTTGAGTCTACATTTTAATCAAATCGTGAATTTTTTATATTTACTCTGGAATTAAAGTTTCTTTTAAATTTATTTAGGTATACAAGTAAAAGAAAAACTAATTTAAAATTATTTCTCATACATTTTAAACTATTAACTTTATCCTTAAACTTTTAAATTTAAACATAATAGATATATACATATGTTTGAATCCATTTTTTAATTATTGTGATAATAACATTAATTAAATTAATACTCAATTAAAACTAAATTATAATTATTAAATTCAGTTCAAACTAAAAATCTCATAGTAAATGTCTCATTATAAAATGAATTTAAAAGTTCGTGTTTTAAAAAATTAATTATTTCAAGTAGTTGTAACCAAAAGGTGACCGATTAATTAAATGTGCAAAGAAACAGAAGACTTCATAAATGCAAACAAAAAGCTTAGGTGAGTCCATACATACATATATATATATATATATATATATATATATATATATATATATATATTAATATTTATGGGTTTTTCTCTGTGTATGAAACTGACCGATTGATAAAAATAATCCTATTCAACCTTACATTCTTTAATTTAACGTAACCCCACTAATAATTACCACATTGTTAAAGTCAGTCCCACATTCATTTTCAAAATATAAAAATCAAAATATGCAACGTATTTTTTTATATTTCCAGAATTTTATTTATTTCCTTTAAATTTTAAATTTTAAATTTAATTGTTAATATATTAAAATTATTTGTTAAATCACGAAAATATATCACAAGGCTCCATGGACGAGCAGGAAAACCCTACCAATCGCTATTCAACCTAGAATAGAAGACTGAAAAAAGAAAACAATGGATGAATCATAGTTTTATTCATCTGTATAGTAGATGCGGATGCGATCGAGTTTGAGTAGAGATTTTTTGCTTTTAAAGTGTACAACTCAACTTAATCTTAAATTAAAAGTTTTTATTTTAAATTTAATTATAAAATATATAAATATTAATATAAAATAATATTTTGTTATTTTAAAAATAGTTATATGAATTTTTTTAATGAATTGAGTCTGATTTTTTTTTTTTGAAATTCAAGCATTCATCCAACTCATAAGTAGATCTATTTCATAAAAATGAAAAGGATCCTGATTCAAGGAGATCAATTTCAGGTTTTTGTGTCTTCTTTGCTGGTTCACTTATCTTATGGAGTAGCAAGAAACAAAGGGTGAGTTTAGATGGGCGGTGCGTTTACCTGCGCTTAGTGTAAAAACAGCGGTGGCAGTGAGATTAGATACTATAGTGATACTGTAGCATGAGACAAAAAATAAGCTAAACGCACCGCACCGCAACGCACCCAATCGCCGATCCAAACCCACCCAAAGAACAGTTTCTCGATCAAGCGCAAAGGAAAAATATCGTGCAATGTCGGATAAAAGAGAGGGAGGAAGGTTTTCAGGGTGTTCGATAATCTGCTTAGGGAGGTTTTAACAATCTTATATCATGATAAAGCAGATAGTGCTTTTGCCCGGTTCAATTTAATGTAATCTAATTGTTTTTTTCTCTTCACCGAAAAAAAATAAGCATAAAGAGAAAAGAGAGAGGCAAACTGAAAACGAGTGTTCAAGAGATGCAATCATTAAGGGAGCTCGAAAGGAAGGTAGGTTAGGAGATTTATGACTATTATACATTATAAAACTTTTTGTTAAATTCTGTTATTAATTCATGTAATTTATGAAAGTTGTGGATTTAGTCTATATAATTTAATTTGATTAATTTTAATAGTTTTACTTGTTGAATTAGCTTAGTCGTCCTTGTACTTTTTAAATTTTGAAATTTTAATCCTGAATCAAGTAGTACAGTTACATTTGTTAGGTTAAATTCAATTACTAAACATATATTATGTATACAGTTGTATATTTAGTTCATATTCTCCAATAAGGCTATTCTAAGTTTTTATATTTATCGAATTTTGAAATTTCAGTCTTGATGCAAACGACAATTATCAATTCATTTTTTGAGTATTGTACAATTAAAGGATTAGTACACACAGAGTAAAGACACACCCACACTACACACCAAACACGCACACACTATGTCCAAAGAGAGTTGCCCAAATAGGAGGCTCAAAATTGGGTGGGTTTTATGGTAAATATCCCTTGGCCACCAAGCCAATCACAGAAGGTCATAATCGTTAATCCATTCACTAGATTTTTAGTGAGTAATATGTGGAAATGATAAATTGATATGACATTACACATATGATAATAAGTTTGTCGCATCAAATTTCAGAAACAACTGAACTTAAACTTTGAAAAGTAAAAACTAAAAATGACAAAATTAAAGCGCATGGATTAAACCCATAACTTTCATAAAATACAAGAATTAATGACAAAATTTAACCTAAAACCTTAAAAATACAAGTATGTAGACAATGAAGTTATCATTGTGATTGTTTGAACCTGAATGGATCGAGAACCAATCGAGTTATCAGTTCGAATAAATACATTAGACTAGTTGATCTGGCAATTGGTACGAACGGATTAAACCAAGCTAAAAATCAATTGGATTGGTTGAACTATTTTTTTTATTTTATAAATTTTTAATAATTTATTTAATTGTATCGAACGAATGAATCGAATGAATTCCACTAACAATCCAATAATCCATCCGATTCTAAAAACCTGGATATCAACTTATTTAATTAATTTCCCTATGAAATCTTTCACTTCCTCCATTAACAAACCAGATTCTTTCAATTCAGGTGCACCATAAAATGAGTGAAAAGCATTTGGATACTCAATCAGATATGCTTCTTTCCCACATTTCTTCAAACCTTCATAGTACCTTATTTGCCAATCATACAACGGGTCAACCCCTCCGACCACCACCATCGTCGCCGGAAACTTCAACCTCTTTATATCATCAACTGATTTCGACCCAAACACATTACAAGCGGGATGGTCCCGGTCCGACCCTTCCGGCAAAAACGTCTTCCACAACCAGTCCGTACCCTTCACTGACAGCACCGGCGCGTCAACTAATCTATTTTCCGATTCCGTCCTTTCTTCCCCGCCGAAGAACGGTTGTATTGCTATTAACCCTATCAGCTTCACGTTTCTTAATCCATACTCGCACGCTTTCACCGTCACGTGGTGTGCCAAGTTGCCACCGGCACTATCACCGGCGATGAAACACTGCTTTAAATTAACATTCGAAGGAAAATTTTTGGTATTAGCTTTGTCGTCGATGAACTTCAAGACATCAAATCCGTCGTCGTATTGAGATGGGTATTTATGCTCGGGGGATAACCTGTAATTAACGGATATTATCACCGCACCGGTTTTCTTACAAAGGTTTCTACAAAGGTCATCACAAGCTATGGAATTCGCCGACATATATGCAAAGCCACCGCCGTGAAAGTACACGATGAGTGGCATGTTGGTGTTTTGTTCGAAGGAAGGAAGAAAGAGACGGAAGTAGAGGTTGCGAGTGGCGTCAACGACGGTGTCAGAAGTTATGACGCCGTCGATGGGTTGTTTGGAAGGCTGAGCTTTGAGGTCGAATAGGTTCATGATGAAGCGGTTGATGGTGCCATCGGAACGGCGAGAGAAGTGGATGCCGTAGCCAAGCATGGACCTGTAGAATCGTTGTTTCCAAGGCACGTCTTGGAAATTGGAAATTGGATTATTGGAGGACATAGCTATTTTCAGCTTAGAGTTCACAGTTCACTTCTGTATTATATCTGCAGCTATATATATTGGACGTGCCGACTGCCGATATATCCACGCCCATTTTTTATAGGATATATCATATACGTACGGCTGCGGAGATACCATATAATTCATTTTTTATTTAAAATTCATATTTCATAATTTATATGTTTGACTTTTGTTGAGGAATTTTTCTTCATCTCCATGCATACAGACACGTACTCTACTTTAGATTAAACACGTGTTACGTGTTTTCATACACGTATAACATCGCAGGGGAGTAGGTTTGGTGAGCGAGCTCAATCTACGATATCATCCTGCGAGTTTAGTTTACAACCTCATGAGCTTGGACTGATATGTTTTGGACCGATGGTAGTAATTATCTTAACAAGTTTATAATTTTGTTTTTTTAACTAAAATATCATGAAAATGATAATTATTTACTAATATGAATTTTAAATCATGTATCATTCAAGTAATTTAAATTTTTAATTCTTTTTAATATTCATTGGTGAGGATTTGAGATTTTGAGGTGGTAGGATTTTTGTGATATTAGATTAATGTTTAATTTTTCATTTTGAAATCTTAAATCATCATGAACTGTCGTGATTTGGGCTAAAATCAAATTATTAATTGTAATTTTATGTAAAATATTGTTGATTTTATATTATTTTGATAAATGATTGTAAACATATATTATTTAATAATTTTATACATTGTCAATGAAGTGATGCAAAAATAAAGTACTTTAAATTTGTTTTTTTAAATGTTGCGATGATGTGTTTTAGTTAGAATTATATGTTTTAATGTATCAATTGGTCATTAAATTTGACAACCGAATTTATTTTGATGCCTATGGGCCACTTTAGCATTCGAATTCGACAATTAAGTTTATTTTAATTTCTAAACTTGAAAAATATAAAAGTTTGATGATGTGATGCTATGAGATTATGTCACATAATCACTTGAAATTTTAAAAAATATATTTTTACAATATTAAAGTGTTACATTCAGTGTTTTAATAATCGGACTGCTGATTGAACATAATAGACCACCAACTTTCGATTCAACCAATTTGATCGGTTTGATTGTCAGACCAACAATAATTAAATAAACAATTAAAAATTAATAGAAATCTAAAAAAAATTTATTAAACTAGTTAAACTTGTTCAACTATCAAATTTTGTTCTCTTTTTTTTTTATCAATTTCAAGTCATTTCCAAGTCAACCGGCTCAATCTTTCTGTTTGAACCGTTATATCAATCAATTCTAAGCCCATCTAACCTAGCCCTATTCCATAACACTGGTTACATAATCCAATATTCACAAAATCCAAGTTTAAGAACTAAAATATATAATTACCAAGTTTAAAAACAAAACAAAAAAATTACAAATACCAAAATAAACTTAATAACTAAGTTTAAGGGCCAAAAATTATATTATCTCTAATTATTTATAATGGCCGGCCAGCGGATTGATGTTTTCTAAAGATTTGATGCCTAATTAGTTAAAATTGAGGGGCATGGCTTTGAGACAATCAATTTAAAATGCATTAATTAAATGTGCAAGAAACAAAAGACTTGATGAATGCAAACAAATGTTTAGGTGAGTCCATAGATTACATTTTGTTTTGTTTTTCATTAGGTATCCAATTGACCGATTGACTAAAACAAGTTCACTTTCACCCTTACATTCTTTAATCTTATGCAACATGACAATTAAGTGATTAGGGTTGAGATATTTGTTCAAGTTTTAAAAGTTTATTTAAAATTTAAGAAGATTTGTATAAAAATATTAGGTCTAAAAATAAATTTAAAATAAAAAATAGATGAACTTAAAATATGAATTGAGGTTGGAGTTCTAATTTTCAACGCTTGAATTCGCTAAACCAATTTTCAAGTTTATAATATGTTAACTTTTTCTTTTCTTTTATATATGTCGTAATTTATTTTATGAAAATAAATATATAATACTATAATGTAAATATTAAAAATGTGTTATGTCATTTATGCTTAGAAATTTAACAAATGAAAAACATATAACAGTTGCATATAATTGTTATTGCTAAATATTAAACAAAAAAAAAGTTATACTTAATGCATTCCGCTACTATTTTCCTCTCTTCTCCATTTCTTTTAATGCATTCCGCTACTATTTTTTTCAGTTTTGTTATTGTCGTATAGTTTGCTTTTTATGTTTCCTTTTTCCAGTTTATGTAGAACAATTTCTCTTAGTCAATTTGTTTGGATTTTGAAGTTGACAAATAGTTGTAATGGGTGCTTACATAGTAGTCTTACAATGAGGGTGGACATTAGTATCGATGAAAAAACAACAATGAAGAAGAAAATTATGTTAAAATTCACTATCATCAAGTGTTTATATAGATATCATATAAATAAAAAGAAATATTGTTTACATAGAAAAATTACGTTAAGAGAAATAGAGAAGAGACGAAAACAAAAGGAGAAGAAGAAGAGAATGGAAAATAAAGAAAAAAAAGAAGTTAAAAGAGCATAAAAAAATTAAATTGCTCAGAACGGAAAAATATAGGGACCAATTGTATAATTTAACCTAAAATTTTCGTTTGAAATAATGATTTAACATGCCATTTCAATTTACTGTTACACCGTTAACGGAAATTAACGATTCTGTGACTAAAATATTACAACACGATAACGTAAGTGACTAAAACATAACATTTCAAAGTAACTAAAATGTAATCTGAGACAAACAAAAGTGATAATTTTGATAGTTTACACAATTACTTATTAATACCATTTTAAAATTTTAGATGAAAATGTATCCAAACATTTATGCCAATTAATTACACATGCTAATTCACTATCTATTTGGAAATCACTTAACATTGACTGGTAATTTCAAATTTTGGCTAAAAATTGTATATATTATATAAAAATAATTTTTGGCTATCGGTTAAGTTAGTTAAATCAGTTAACCGGTTGAATTTTGGTTATCGGTTAAGCCAGTCGATTAAGTTACGAATATTCATATCTAATAACCAATTGAGAGAACATATTTTAAATGCTTACAAAACCGCCTCAGCAATCATAACTAACTTGACCTAACTGACTCGATCGAGAGCTATCGGTTAAGTCGGTTTGAACCGGCTTTCCTACTTGACACGACACTAGCATATCATAAATATCATATTTTTGTACCCAAAGAAAAGAACAAAATAAATATAAACATGAACATATTTTAAACTTATAATAAGTAACATACATCCCTACAGGTTTTTTCATGCAAACACTATACTGCAAAATAAGAAATATTTGCCTTTTAAACATTCACAAATGACATATCCTTCAAGTTCATTCATCTTCTCCACTTCTCAATTTCTCTAGAAGCTGCTACAGCTACCTTCTTGGTATTAATCACGAGCTCATCGATTAAGCCACCGATTTCATCCCTGATCGTATAACAGTGTATAAAGATAACAAATAAAAAATTGTTACCAATGAAACAGAAGTGTTGGTGACATTGTTTATGTAAAATGCAAAATGCAAACAACATATAGGTTACTATGCATTTTTATAGTGCCATTCGATTCTACAATCATTTAGACGCTTGAAGTGTCGTGAGAAAACTGTTAATCTTGAAACCTAATGTAGCATTTCAAAGCAGGGGAGGATTCGTGCTTGATATTCAACCGTGGAACCAATTACACTATTGCTCAGTACAAATGAACTGGTTTCAAGAAAATCTATTGCCGCAAATGCGGACAGCATAAAACAAAAATCAAGAAGCAAGGATAAAGGGAATTTAATATAGACCAGGGTATTCTTAACCCAAAGCAACAACAAAAGGAACAAGCACACCCTACTCAAGCCAACATCATCACTACTTTAATCAGACTACTCCATGTACTAGAGAGTTCAACAAAGATGATATTAATCGGCTGAAAGTCCTTCTTAACTCAATAATTAAAAAAAAAAAAAAAAAACTTAAAGTGCATGTTCATTAGCACTCTCAAGTAAGTTTCTCTCCCCATGTGCTCTTAGTGTTTCAGATCCTCACTTAGCTCTTGGATCATATACTCGAGCAACCGACCACATGACTTACTCATCTCATAGGTTTTCCACTTATAGCCCTTGTCCTTGAAATAAAAATATTATTATAGCCAATGGCTCCTAAATGACGGTAAACAGGGAAGAAGATATTCACATAGGACAATCCTTATATCCATCCAATAAATTGCAAAACATCTAAACTACTGCTTGACTTCTTGCCTAAACAAGTTTTTCGGGATCAAGTTATGAGGAACACGAATGGGGGTTCTAAGGCCAACGGACTTTACTATCTTGACTTTACAGATTGCTACGTGAACACTGGGATAGTTACTCATCCATGCTCATCTATAAAACAAGTATGCCAAGTTAAGACCAGATCTGGGTTCGACATTTTCAAGTTGTTACTGTCAATGGATGATACAATGGAGTGTTTTAATCAAGTTTTATCCCCATTTTTTCAAAAGGAGAGAAATATTCATGAATCATCCGGTTTTTATAAACTTAATAAAATGGAAGCTGAAACCTTCTTGGAACAAACTGTGCCCTCCTTTTTCAGAGGAAAATTCCAAACAATTTTTGGAGGAAGCCGTACTTACAGCCATTCATCTCATTAATGGAGTATTGGAGTTCCAAACAATTTGTTTTTACACCACCGCCTCAAAGATAATTTGTTTTTACTTCATCCTTTTATATCCAAATCAAAATAACCTGGCTTTAATAACTTTAAACCCCATACTCTTTAGAAATCCAAAAACCTACTTCAACAAGAAGGATGAAAGTATTCAACAACTTGCTAAGCTAGAGAGTAGGGTGACAAAGGTATTTGTTTCACGTCAGGAAAACATGCATTTAAATTCAAGCAAAATCTTCAGTGAAGTTAATTGTATTATTTCTATAGACATAGAGAACTTAGAAAGATATAGCAGAACAAAAACAAATATACATATATAAATAAAAATACTCACTGCATAGGAAGATGCTGGTTGCCAAATAGGCTTTTAACATTAGAATATGTACGGTACTCATCATGAGCGATGCCCCTACCGACACCATAGCCAAATCCTAAACCAACCCCACATCCAGCACCAAAACCAAAGCCCACTTGCAAGCCAGGAATTCCAGGACCAAAGCCAGCACCTGATGACAAAAACCATTCAACGCTTAGCTAAGAAATTAAGAGCAGATCATCATGTGACACTGAATAGAACAAACTTAGAATTGAAGAAAATAAATAAAAACACCAGCTTTAGGTCCGTGCAATCCCAAAGTATGAAGCACAAAAAACTTATGATCATTGACAAATTAAAGAGAATTTAGCAGTAGGCCAGTAGCCTTTGATCTTCCAAAAGCACACAGTAAAACTAGCATCTAATCAATTATTCATTTATTCAACAAATGTTTTTCAAGTATGGATTAAATATTTGCAATTCAATTAATAAATAGATTGTATATGTTTTTAATATGCACCTTTAACTGAATTACACTGTTGGTAGCTATCTTTTAAACCATCAAATATGATACTTTTTTTTTTTTGGCTTCCACTAGTGTTTAGTGCACATTATATCAATCCATCATGCTTAGCTTCCTTAACTTATATCCTAATCAATCCTCTATTTTATTTTCTTTCATATTAAAGCTTGGTAAGCTTATTATGTTACCCAGTCGCAGTGTGCTTTATGAAAGATCTTTGTACAAGTGTTTTTATGAAGCTGGTAAAGCTTTCAGTCAGGAGTCTTTCCAAGTTGTCCTAATATATAAATAGCTGTTCAAGTGTATGTATATAACTTTGGGGGTCTTAACCTTATCTAATAGCCTTTCTTGCATGTAAAAGAAATGCAGTTTGAAGTAATATGAACTTATTGCTAAGTTAGATCTCTTATCAGCTAGTGACTCTACTAGTATCTCTGTATGGCTTCAAATGGTTGAGGCCTGTAAAACTTCTTGTTTTAGTCCCCAACAATTCAGTTAACTTTGAGATTCAAGACATGAAATGGACAGGGTTTGAGACTGCCTCTTGAACGGAGAGGTAAGGAGCTCAGTGATCCTAAGCAAGGTTCGGATTTGGAGTCTAAGAGAAAATAGACACCAAGAGAGCTTCCACCTGTTTGAAGTCCAACCTGAGGCCAATTTGGCTACCAGATACTAGGGTCAAGAAAAAAAAAATGCATATACCTACCTATACACACGGTAACTTTGTTACCAGAAATCACTATCTCCCTAGCGATTTTCAAATTGGTATGCTTGTTCCTTCCAAATCAGGGAACACTAGCAATCCGATTGAGTAAAACTAATGTACCCATAAGCCTATAGTTTATTATAAAATTATTGAGTAAAACATACAATTCATCAACGTCCAAATTTATTTATTTTAATTATATATTTATATAAACACAAAAAATTTATATACACACATATATATAGGAGTTCTAAAAATTATTTGCCAACAAATCGTTCCTACTAAACGAACTGGAGAAGTCTAACCCTAGAGAATTAGGTTTTATAGAAATAGCAAATTTCGTTCTAGTTTCCGTTCCTCATAGTGGACTGATCCAATGCACATTACTATCCCAAATGGTTGAACAAAATGATAATTCTCTAAAGCAGGGAAATATTTTTTTAAAATTTTAAAAAAGGGAATACGAAAGTGAATTGAGGGAAAAATAGTAATGAAAATACCTCCAACGAGGCCGATACCAAAGCCGAGGCCGCAACCAGCGCCGAGCCCGAAAGCAGGACCAACCTTACCCACTTCCTTCAACTTCAGCTGCGGAAGTTTCCAGATCAAACCCTTGTCCGTTTCTTCCACTTCTCTTCTCCGCCTCCTGCCGTTCCCGTTGCCGTTTCCATTCATCGCTCCTGTGCTCCGATTACGGCTTTTACAATGGGATCGGTGCCTCTCCTATCCGGTTCGCTTCCACTGAAAGCAGTTGGAGAAATCAAAATTATAACCTAAACCAGAGGGAAATGAAATGAAAAACAACAAATTTGAAGAATTATAATGCTACAAGGCTCTCTAGTGAACACTAGCGTCAACCGGTTTGTTCAAAAGTCAAATTCGAATTTTTTAAATTTATCTCCTTTTTGTTTTAGTTTTTGTTTGAAACTATTTTAAAATTTAAATTTTATTATTGTCAAATAATATACTTATCTTTTTGTTAGGATTTTTATTTTATACACGTGGGTGAAATATTTTTAACCCACAACCAAGTTTTTTTTTCATAAAATTCAAAAAAAAAATAGAAGCAACAAAGGATCAAATTGAACTGATGTACAATTAATATAAAGAAAATTGAACAGAAACAATAAATTTAAGATAAATCATACCAAAAAAAAAAAAAAGAGAAACCTAAATAACTTGGAATCCAAATTCGGGAAGTGAACAAACTCTGCTTGAATCAAGCTGCCATTGCCAATAAAGAGGAGCAAGGAAGAAACCCTCACTTGTATGTCAGTGTTCAACCATTGAGTTGGAGGAGCCATCATGATGCGTGGACCCCTTTCATGCCCTCACCCCAGTTGCAATGGTCACCTCTCTCGCTAACCTGAAATAATAAGTATAGGCAGCTTAGAATTTGAGGAAATTCTAAATAAATGTAACAATTTCTACAATTAAATTTCATGTTATGTGTCACATGTCATGCATTAATTATTTTTGTTCCTTCATAAAAATCAACATCATTAGTGTTTTGGGGTAATTTGTATAACACTTGACAAGTTTAACAATCAAATCAAGTAAAAAAAAAACTTTAGGTGCCAAATTAGGAAAAAGTGTCAAGTTCTGGTGGCAATTTAAAAACAAAAGTTAAATACCAAAGTAAGAAAAAAATGTCAACTTCATATCGAAACTAAATAAAAAATTTAAATATTAAATTCTAAATAATATATTAAACAATGCCTATATTTTAGGGCACACCAAACATATAAGCTATTAGAATCATAAAAAAAAAAACTTATGCAAATACAACAATAAAACAATAGTGTTTAAGTATATTTTGTATTTTTGTTTCTACATTTTAAGGTGTTTAGAATTGGACTGGTGGTTAAACCAGTTAGACTGTCGATTTTTGATTTGACCGGTTCGATTGAATTAATTATTAAATAATCCAAAAATAGAAAAAAATAATTCAACAGGTTTGACCGTCCGGTTCAATCTATTTGTGAGTCAATTGGTCTAACCCTTTATATCGAATTGGTATGGGTACCCCAATCAATTTTCAGTCCAACCGGTTCGACTAACTGAGCTAGTTCAATACTGAGTGTTATTTTTTAAACTTCAACTTAACTCAAAATATAATTGAACTACTTGAGCTCAACTCAATTAGACTCATTTACTTGATTCTCATACTTAAACTTGATCTCGAATTATTTTTTGCATATACAAATTTTAATATTTAAATTGTATATTATAAACAAAAGTTCATTAGACTTAAAGGCGATTCAAATTCAACTCACTCAATAGCTTGAATTGCTTTATCTCAAATTTTATCGAATAAAATACGAACAATTCTTGAATTGAACTCAAATAATTTATGAGCACAAGTATGTAACCGATGAAGTGTTGATAAATAAATCATCTTCATTACCTTCAATGTTTTAAAAACTAGATTAGTGGTTGAATCGGTCAGACCAGTTTTTGGTTCAACTAATTCAACCACCAATCCAACAATAATTAAATGTTAACATATGCCATAAGTCATTATACTCTTCAAAAAAAATATAATTTATTCATTATACTTTTATTTACAGAATTTAATCTCTCTACTTTTTAGATTTTATAATTCAGTCCAACTATTAACACTGTTAATTAGTTTTTTTGTTAAATTTGTTAGTGTGACATTTTGAAATAGAAAAAAACCTCACTTAGTAGTCGTGTAACTAAAAAAATGTTGAAATAAATCTGAATTTAACAAAATAATTTTAACACGGCTAACAGTTGGACCTGTATTTTGAAAATATAAAAGTAGACAGACTAAATTCACGAGGACTAAATTTCAAACTTTTGAAGAGTATAAAGATTTATAACATATTTTAACCATAAATAAATAATAAAAAATTCTATAAATAGGTTCAATGGTCTATTTTGATCTAGTTTTCAAAATTTTATCGATTTTGAATTATTCGCTCGGGTGTTGATTCAATCCCTTTGTCTAGATCGATATATTAGTCAATTCTTATTATATTTTTGGAACTCGACCTGTGGTCAAATTGGTCAAGTCACCTATACTCATTCACACCAATTTTTTAATTCAGTTCAATTGGTTTACAATCAATCTGGTTTATACCTCTAATCAATCGGTCTCCAAAGATCCAATTCAAATAATACTAAAATTAGCCTGACTAACTAATCTGATCCGATTTCAATGGGTTCAGCTTGAATATTGAATAATTGAAAGCCCCAAAGATTAAAAAAAGAAGAAGATAGGAACACGTGAAAAAGTAACATCCATGAAACCTCCTTTAGACACTTACTATCGCAAACTACCGTCCGAACAATGCGTATTTCTTTATATGTATTATATATTTATATTTATATTTATATTTATATTTATATTTATGTAAGTAAAAAAATTCCCTTTCAAGCAAAGAAAAGAATAAAAATAAAAATAAAAGGTAAAAAAAAAGAAGCTCATTTCTATAGGGGGAGAGAGAGAGACAGTGAAACAGAGGAGTGTTATCTAAATCTAAATCTAAATCTCAAAAAATCAAAAGACAAGAAAGAAATGTCTGGAGGAATGTGGAGGAGATGGAGGAAGCTAGTGGTGATGGAGCATTTGAATTGTTTGGGCCATTGGAGGAGGATTGCCGTGGGAATTGGTGGAATTCAACATCGATTCTCCAGTGGCGGAGGAGGTGACGGCGGCGGCGGCGGGGGAGGAGGTGACAGTTACGATGATAATAACAAAAACGATGTTGCTGCTGGTTCTAATGGAAGGACAAAGAGCAGAGGTAAAGCTAGAATGAAAAGCAGTGGCACTGCTACTTCGGCTCTTACTCGTAGGATCAAGGCGGAAATAAATTGTCCGCGATGTTCTAATCACAATTTCTTCAATTTCAATCTTCCCGATGCTTCGTTAGATTCTTCCGATGGTAATTCTAGTAACGGAAAATCCACCGTTAATTTCTGTCCTACTTGTAGGACCGCTTACCACTTTCGTCCCCATCGGATATATCCTCTTCAGGGAACTTTCTTGGAGATTAAATCCAATTCGAAAGCTGTTCCTCCTCCTCCTCCACCTCCTCCTTATCCTCGGAACGGTGTTAAGACGTCGTTTTGGGATAATCTTAGATCCGAGAATTCTCCGCCAACGCCACCTGCTGGGAATGGCCTCGCTGTGCAAACTCCGCCTGGACCGCCCTTTCCTCCCGGAGTTAATTTCGTGAGAGCTGATGGGCCTAAGGAAGGTCATGCTCATGGTAATGGCACATGGTTGGGCGGGGCCAATTTGGGAAAGGATTTGCCTACACCGAGAGAGATTTGTAAAGCCCTTGACAAGTTCGTTATTGGGCAGCAGAAGGCAAAAAAGGTGCGTAATTTTTGAATTTATAAATAAATAGATAAGTAAAACCTAAATCCTCATTTATTGCTGTAAATCCATTATTACAGGTGCTGTCAGTTGCCGTTTATAATCACTATAAAAGAATATACCATTCCTCCTTGGAGAAAGGGTTAGTTCCCATGTTCATTTCTGAAATTTCAACCTGATATTTGTTATCTCAGCTTAATTGTGTTCCATTGGGTATACTGATATAGAACATAGTCATTAGAAAACTTAGGTCTCGGATTTGAATGCTAGGTCAGGAGTAGAAGAAGGAAGCTTAGAAGCACTTGAGGACAACGAAAATGTGGAGTTAGAGAAAAGCAATGTGCTCTTGGTCGGACCAACTGGCTCTGGTAAGCACTCTTCACTGTTCTTTGGTACCCGGTTGGATTTATGAAATTCAAATTCCTTTACTGGATTTCCTTAACTTACACACGTACATACAACAGGAAAGACTTTATTGGCAAAAACTCTGGCTCGCTTCGTCAATGTTCCTTTTGTCATTGCAGATGCAACAACTTTGACACAGGCAAGTCCATTGTCCATGTTAATCTAGAAAATCTTGTAAAATACATATTTTGGACTGGAATGTGTGAAACCCATTGGCCTTGAGCTATGTAAGGGAAGCTGGTCCCATCCCATATTCATCACTTTATTCTCCCCTAAATTGTTGAAGTATTTTAGCTGATGACTTGAGTTGTTATCTTCCTAGACATACAAAATCTTACTATAGAAAATAACTGTTGCCTTTTGCTAAACACATCCGAGGTCGTAGAAGTTATTTTTACAATTCCTTTTTTGCCTTCATGATTAATTAAAGGTCCCACTTTTCTTAACTAAATATTCTTCTTTGTTTTTGCTGTCCCATTTAATGAGGGAAATTCTTCCTTTTTGCAGGCTGGTTATGTTGGTGAAGATGTTGAATCGATATTGTACAAACTACTCACGGTATTAACTTTGATCTTTGCATTGTAGGGCTTATAGGTGGATCCCCACCATCATATCATTTAGTAGAACTCAAAATATCTCAATTAGTATGATGAGGGAGTGGGGAAGACAAACTTCTGGTTTGAGGCTTCTTCTCCGATCAATGAGATTTTGGTACCTCCATATCTAACCCAAACATGCTGATTCCCCCCCCCCCCCTTCTCTTCCCCCTAGTTGTTATACATCACAACTTTTCTAGTTGCTTAATGCCTTTGAGCAAAATTGAACATGCTAGAACTAAAGAATGTGAAGGTGAACCAGAACCATTGATGCCATTCCTTCAAGATTGTATAATAAGAATGTGGGAGAGAAAGAAAATTAAGCAAAGAAGTTTGCACCTCTTCTAAATGTACAACAACATCATTCCAATGATCCTTGACCCCAGAAACCACGTAAAGGTGTTAACCAGAATTCAAGAGATGTGAGAGGCTATATATGTGGAGAAAAGGTGGTACGATAAAGGCAGAGAGATTAGAGAGAGAATAAGGGCGTAGAAAAATACTTTTATTGAATAAATTACCCAATGGCTGTTGAGAAGCTCATAGCTTGCTTTCTAAAACTTTTGGCTCAAAGTTAGAACATATTCTAGAATAAAAGTGTGTTTTTGTTCGGGTTTATTGCAGCGTTGAGAAAAGATAGTTACATGTATTCCCCTTAATGAGACGAGTTACTTTCTTGTTCTTTTCTCTTGATGTGTCCTTCAGACTTTAATTTTATATCATAAGATGGATGGTTATGTTCCAAGTTAATGATATCCTTTCAAGTTGTTTTCTTTTTCTATAAATTCATGCACAATCTTGAAGAGAGAGTGGGGGGTTAAAGAGTGAGAGCTAGGTTATCTATTCACATACCAGTAGTCATATATATTTTCCTTTTGATGTCCATCTAGGTGGCTGAGTTCAATGTAGAAGCTGCTCAACAAGGAATTGTTTACATTGATGAAGTTGACAAGATAACTAAGAAGGTTATACAAGTACTCAGCTCTAATTTACCCTTCTTCCTTTTTTTTTAAAAAAAAGCAGCTCAAATTGTCAGGTTCGTGTTTTAATCTTGAATTTCTTTTGGACCTAAAATTTTCTTAAACATTGAATTGCTTTTGCAGGCTGAACGCTTAAACATTAGCAGAGATGTTTCAGGGGAGGGTGTACAACAAGCATTGCTTAAAATGTTAGAAGGAACTGTGAGTTGTTGTTGTTGGTGTGTGTGTGTGTTTTGAAAATAAGTTCATTGGTTGTGGACTGGTATGTTATTATTAGTTTATATATGTAATGTGCTGTGGTTGCTCGCTTCCTGCCAAATTTCCTTCCAACAAAAGTTCTAAGTGGTTGCTCAGTTTCTAAACTTCTCCTCCTAATTCATTAGTAGGTAGTCTAATAATTATCTAGGGTTTGAGTGAACAACTGGGTTACTGGTTATGTTTATAATTTCTGAGCAATATGCAGAAAGAGAAGCAATTCTTTCCCTAAAAGATAACAGAAAAACAATAGTTTGAGCTAGATTATCAGCTGAAGAATAATGGTTTGCTTTCACGGCACTGAGGAGAGAATTAGTTATGGAAGTAAATGTTTGGAAGAGGTTTAATCTTGAGAAGAGATAGTTTGAGATGAAGCTAAAATTGGTCAGTTTCTAAGAGGATAATTAAGTCAAGTATTGCTTTAAAACTTTAGTAGACTGATGTAGGTTATCAGAAATTGCAAATTATCAAATCCTATAGACTAAATTCATATTGAACTCTGAAGTCTGACCGTATAAACTAGTAATCTTTTCAATAACGGTATTGTAATTCTTTTTCCTATAATTGGAAGGAAATGGGAAATTTTCTTAAAAATTCATTTCATTTTTTTCTTTCATCTTGTGGAAGAATTTATGAATGAAATGTATATATTTGGAAGTGACAATAGGGATATGTAACATAGTATAATCTACAAAAAAGGTCAAATATTTGTTGTTTTGCCTCTTTTCATCCTACCTAATTTTGCATTAGACTTAATTTGAGGTTTTCAGTAGCATCCTCTCTAGCTGCCTCAAAGTTGATAAATATTTCTTTGGCAGATTGTAAATGTTCCAGAGAAGGGAGCAAGGAAGCATCCTCGGAGTGACAATATACAGGTATTCTTTTGATTTATCATGTCATTCACAAATGTACCTTTATCATGAGCATGTTTATGTTGTGTATCTGCAGCCCATTGTATGCTTTTTCAGTTCAGCAACAATATTATATTTTCTCTGATATATGGGACAAACTGGTTCAAAATTTAATGGCATAAATTTCTTTTACGGTTTTATTTTTTCATTTAGGATGGTTCCTTGATAATGCATTTGACTTTAATTCCTAAAAAAAATTATATAGAATTATTTTAAGTAGTCAATGCATATGGTAAGCTTGATAAAGTATTCTTTCCCTTGGCATAAAGGAGAACTAGAACCATAGTGCAACTGGAAATATTTTTGTCTTGCCTATTGTTGGAAATTCCTTGAGATGATTGCAATAATTTGAGCCTTTGTAAGTGGTAAGAGCTCTAAATTACCTCCTCCGCAAGCCTGAATGAACTGTTATAAAGAAAAGATGCTTTTTCTTTCTTCAATGAATCTCCCTATGTGTACTTTTTGTAGCTTTCAACTATCATACACCATATGATCTTAAGACATGTCACATCACTTGAATGTTTTACCAATCAACTTATAAAACATCCAAATATAATATTAAAATGAGATGGCCAAGTATTATACTACTAGAAGAGATCTTTGTTGTATTAAGGAAATCTTTGCGACATTCGTCTGCTATTGAATATCAGCACTTCAAGTTTCCTGTTATATTGGGAATTCGAAAACTCTCAACTAATTCCAGAATCTGAAGCTTATTGGAGATCAACACGTCGAATTGAAAATTGATCTACTGAGATTTAAATCTTGTTGCAATGAATCTCCTTTTGTCTCTTCAATCCCAAAGATATAACCTGCTACTGCAAATCCTTTCTCAAACCATTAGTTATGATATGACTTGTTAGTATTTTGAGTGGAAGCTCATACAATACAAAGATCAAATAAAAATCATTGCAAATACATAAATATTTAATTATGCACAAATGAAATGGGTATCATATATTGTTATTGTTTTTTTCTAACTTTGTGCATGCTATAAAGTTCATTATAGATATGAAATAGCAGAGAATTTACAGAAGTTCAAAACATTGAAATTTGTTCAATGAAATTATCCTTATTTCTATGCTCCAGTGTCAAAACCAATCAGATAAATCCTATTCCACTTAACACACTTGTACATTTTTTCTTCGATCATACATCTCTATGATCCTCCCTAAATTTCATCTCTCATAATTCCTAATAACTGAATCCTCTGTTTGCTTTCAGCATCCTATGCGTATGCACACAATTTTTAACCTCTAAGAATTCTTCTTTATGAACAAGGATAGAGCTAGGAAATTCTTCTGTCATATAGGCCCTTGTTGAGCTACACATTAGGGGAGTGTTAAGTGGTTTTATTCTACATTTATTACGCATTGTGTTCTTTGTGATCTTATATTCAAGCTGGGTGCCAATTGATGTTAGGCTTCTTGCTTAGCTCCTTCATTTAGAAGAGTTAATTTTTGCAACTACTCTTAAATGGGATGTAAATAATATGCAGATAGATACGAAAGACATCCTTTTCATTTGTAGTGGAGCATTTATTGATCTTGACAAAACAATTTCTGAGAGGTAAACCCTTATCAATACTTTACCAAAATGAAATTCTCTGTCAGATGTCATTTTGTTCATTTTCTTAGGGGATTTAATTATTCGTTGGTGCAGACAGCAAGATTCTTCAATTGGTTTTGGAGCACCTGTACGCGCTAATATGAGGACCTCGTGGGTAACCAATGCTGCTGTGACATCATCTTTGCTTGAATCAGTGAGAATAAAACCTTTTTCCTTGTTTCTTTCTAATGTCAAGACAACAAAAATAACATGTAACGTTATTTATATATCTAAACTCTCTCCCCAGCTAACCCTAAAAAGGACAGCAATTGCATAAAGTTCCACTGAGATCTTTAAGCTACATTTGCATTTCAGGTTGAGAGTTCCGATCTTATTGCATATGGCCTTATACCAGAGTTTATAGGACGCTTTCCAATACTAGTTACTTTGTCAGCTTTAACTGAGGAGCAACTTGTGCAGGTAACATTTCATATCACCTTCTTACCTTGGTCTACACGTGCTGGTGTGTGTGCACGGTTTCTTGTTACTCAGGTTAATCCTTTCCGGTACATGGTACAGATCATTTTGCTATCTCTAAGCATTAAAATTATTGTTCACTTCTTTCTTAACTGTTGATGGAAAGATGATTAAAATGGTAAAATGCAATGTATTAGATAAGGGACTGTTGATATTAAATACTAAGTTTATTTTTAAAAGGGTTAACTTAAATATTTGACATCATTTTATTTCTATATAAGTCATATAAATTATTTCTAACTATATATTGATAGAATATAGTGCAAATATGAGTCAAAATTTGCAGAAAAGAAAAAGTGTGACCAATTAGTTGAGATAATTAGATACATCATAGTTTTGCCCTTTTTGTGGAGGTATTAAGTTGAATGTTTATGTATAGACAAATTTAGTAAGTTGGGTTTTGTTCAATTTATAAAAGATAAATTCATTAAACCAATTATTTTCTAATAAAAACTATATCTTTAAGAATATTCATCTCATATATTTTTATATTAGGTACTAATAAAATTATTATAATATAAGTCAAAGAAGTTTTCGTTTCAGAAAAAAGTATATATATATATATATTTATAATATCCAGGAAAATACTAATATGATCTTTTTAACTTTACATTAACGCCAACGACTCGAAGGAGCAAGTGATTAAAGCTCTATGTTGGTATCTCAAGGTTCAGGGTTCAAGTCCTAGCTATTACATCCCCTCCTCCAATTTGTAAACTTGCAATGGTACCCAAAAAAAAACTTTACACTAACAACACTTTAGCATAAAGGAGTAGTGGTTAAAGTCTCTTGGTGGCATCCCAATGACTGGTGTTCAAACCATGTTGTTGTAATCCCCTTCCTTCTAATTTAACTTGTAAGTTAGTACCCAAAAGAAGTCATCATGTGACAATTAAAACCCAAAGAGTTTAAAGACTCCAGCAACAATATATAGGGTGATAATTCATAATACATGGATATGAGGATATGACCTTCAAGGATCCTCCAAATACATGAAAGAACTTCAAAAAATCTGATCACCATGTAGGACACTTACTCGTATCCAACACTCATATCCGAGTCCAAATAACAAAGATTTATCCTTTCTTTTTCTTTATTTTGTTTTGAATTTCGAAGTGCTGATCACCATGTCCCACAAGTGTCTGAACCCTTTAATTTTTTCTGTTTCATTTGATTGTATCTGATATACATGGACAAGGACACCACTAATACACAGGTTATTTGAACTCCATGCTTCATAGATAGCCACAAATTTGGACTCTAGAATTGGGAAGATCAATAGGATCATCATTAGGCAACTCATTAATAAATTACTCCTTTTATATTACTATTTGTTGAGAAGAATTCGTGATACAGGTGCTTACAGAACCAAAAAATGCTCTTGGAAAGCAATTCAAGAAGTTATTTAGCATGAACAATGTAAGTTGTCTCTGCCTGTTCAAGTTCTCTCTGTTCTTACACTCTTTTTTTGACTATGTTGCTCGGGTTCTTCATTTTTCTTAAGGTACCTGTACCCGAGACATGGAAAGGAGGATATGATCTCTACAGATCCTCCAAACATGGAAAAACTTAAGAAAAATCTGACCATACCCATGCCGGATACTTACCTGTATCCAACACTCACACCTGAGTCCGAGTAACATAGCAATTTGACAAATATTGCATTAATTTGAATCAGATCTCATTCTTTCACATCATTACTGATCTGATTTCAGGTGAAGCTACATTTTACGCCAAAAGCATTGAGATTGATTGCTAAGAAGGCAATGGCTAAGAACACAGGTGCAAGGGGTTTGAGAGCTATACTGGAAAGCATTCTCACTGAACCTATGTATGAGGTATTTGAGGGCCCTAAGTTTTGAATAAATTATGTTATTTGGGTTTGAGTGTGTCTATCAGATACAGATATGCTGCATCTGACACAGGCATTGTTATATTTTTATGTTTTTACATATTTGAAGAATCTTTGACGGTCGTGTCTCCCACATTCATATGTCAAACATAGATACTTCAACAAAAATAGTCATAGTACATAGATTCATGTACTTATGAAATTAGAAATTTCATGATATGAATCGTTTGACATTTGTATGTTTCAGATTCCAGATGTAAAGACGGGACACAATAAAGTAGATGCTGTTGTAGTTGACGAGGAATCAGTGGGTTCAACAGATAACCCTGGATGTGGAGGGAAGATTCTTCGTGGAGATGGTGCTTTGAAGCATTACTTTGCCAAAACCATGTTGAAGGATTCTATTGTAAGTTTTAGCGTCTCCCTTATTTTTTACTTTGTGCATATTATCTACCTGTTTCAATCATATATCATTATGCTGGGCAGCCCACACCACCTATTCATTGATAATATGATAATATTTGGGGTCTGAATTAGCTTGATTTTGAGATTGTTCGAGTACAATGTGGTTACTGGATACTGAACCTATTCATTGATAATGTAATGAGATTGACTTAATGCCTATAGGGCCAAATGGTTAGAAGCATTCCTTCAGCAAGATCTCGTTTTTGAGTCTTCTGAATAGAGAAAATAGGTGTGGGGAGAGCTTACTCCCTATTTGGGATGCAACTTAGCTTGATTTCAAGATAGTTACAGGATGCCGAAGGTCTTAGAACCCCCCCCCCCCAACCTCCCAGAAAAAAGAAAAAAAATTCTTAGATGCCCTTATGGTTAGACTATCTGATGTGGGAAAAAGCATCCTTGCCCAATTGGACAAAAATAATTTCATATAGGAAGTCCTGACACAATTTGCTGTATTTACTTACTCATCAAGTCTCTTATGGATCAGTTTATACATTCATTACAACATAATTTGGTAAACATGATTGTGCTTGTGCTTGTATTTTAGGAAAACCTTTCATCGGTAGGACAGTCGCCAGAAGCTGAATCGGAGGTTTCAACGAGAGCCGTGAGCTTGTAGCATTTTTCCCACCAAAGCTGCTGCTGCTGTAATGTGGTAAAAAAAAATAATTGTTATTTGTACAAGTAACATTCATTCATAGGTCCATTTACCTTGTATAACAACATAAAATTTTGCTGCCATAGTTGAATAGAGAAGATACAAGAGAAAGGAAAAGGGAAAAATCAAAATGTAGCATCTTAGAGAAACAAGCAGCAACTTATGTAAAATTTTTGGTCTATTCAAGTTTTACGTTGTAATATATTGTAACATCTTCATTCATTGAATAACATGGAGAAACCGTGGTATATCATTTGGTGTAAACAGACACTTAAAATATCTATTATCCGTATTGCTTATTCAGGTCGGATAACTTATGTGGATTTTCAAATCTACGGATTATTTTAGTTTTATGATTTAAATTAGGATTTTGCGAATTTAAATATCCCAAAAATATTAAAATAAGGAAATTAGTTTTTGCAAATTCAAATATTCGATAGATAATTTATTTCGGAATTAAATTTTAGATAATTTTGTAGATTCAAATTTGGATAATTAAAAATGAAACATTCGATCGACTACCAATTCAAATTTGAATAATTGAAAACTGTATTTTCAATCCAGAATTTAGGATTTGTATAACATAATTATATATTTTGATTGAAACATTTTAATTTCCTAAAATGAAATAATATAAGCATAAATTAACTGGATACCAATTCAGTTGTAAAAATGCTGAAAACTCATTACAATGTGGATGTACCATAATCTATCATTTAGTAAAGTATGGAAGATTTAAGCAAAAATAAAATAAAATCATGATCATGATACATGCGTTAGCACTTAGCACTAGTACATTGTTGAGACCCTCACTTGTGCTACTTGCAAGGCTGCAACAATGGTAACCACACCATGAAAACAACTACATATCCACAAGCAAAAAATGAAAACCCCCATATGCCACTATAATCTTTTAATTCAAGAGTTTGCAATTTGTATACTAAAGAATGCTCCTCAATAAATGAAAACCAAATAAACATTTTAAAACGAAAAAATAACCAACCATTTGAAAAATTATTCATTTCACTTTTTGGTTATATCCAATAGTTAAAAGTAGAATTTTTTGGGTATAACCACAGAAGTCCTTACTTGTTTCAGCTTAAGACTAACCCAGTTCGGGCCGAGGTGGTATTCAAGTAAAACCCTTTCAACAATGAGTTAAATGTAGATCTTTAGTAGCAACAAAAGTATGCCTCTTGCATCATTCATTAAAAAGGGTGTACCTGATATGCAGAGGGATAATTAGCATCCACATATGATAGTGCTACTTCAATGGCTTCATACCCTATGGAGTTCCAACACAATTAGAATAGTTCCTTTTCTAATTTATAGCTACAAAAAAACTAAGATGTTAATAAGAAGGTTGAAATTCATTGACATAAATTCTTTGTTTACCAAATGAGCCTACATATGTGACACTCTCAACCAAATCAAGAAAATTTACCATCAAGATCATGTTAAAATAAAGAGATGGTGTTCAAATTTACTACAGTAATTGTGTGTGTGGTTCTAGATTTACCATTAATCTTTTCAACTCATGCAATATTACCATCACACTCCTAATTTTAGAGTAACTTCATGATAATTATTATAGCATATTAAACAAAAGGTTAAAATATGCCACAAGTCTTCTAACTCTCTGAAAATTTGAAATTTAGAGCCAGCTCTTCATTGCTTAAAAAAAACAAAAGCACTTTTGAAAGAAAAGCTGTGAAGAACAAGCTGCTTTTGGCTAAAATTTTTAACTTTTCAGAGGTGCTTTTCAAAAGCACTTCTGAAAAAGAGCTGAAAAGGAAAAGTTAAAAATTTTAACTTTTCCTCTCCCAAAAGCACTTTTGGTGCTTAATTACTTTTTCACCCCTCCAATAACATAGTATTTTTTTTTCTTGGTGCTTAATTACAATTGTGTTAAAATCATTAATTAAAAATAAAAAATATTTTTAAAATACTAATTACAAATATTTAATGGTTATATTTAAATATTTAAAATATAGTTTATATATTCTAATTAAAATTTATAAATAATTAATATTTATTGCTTAAAATATTTAAAATTTATATTTCATATATTAAAATATTAACAACAAGTTATAATAATTTTTATATTCTTACTAAAATATAATAATATTAACTAATTAAAATATTATTTAAATGCATATTTATTACTTGATAATAACATGTCTAAAATAGACATTTTATTTCTCAAAAGCACTTTTGAATGCTAAACACTCAAATTTTAAACCAAACTTTTCAAAAGTACTTCTCAAAAGCACTTTTCTACAGCATTTTTCAAAAGCACTTTTCAAAAGCAATAAAGAACTAGCCATTAGTCTTTGTACTTTTATTTCTAGGAATCTAGTCCCTCTATAGATTTCAAAATTCAAGTCCAACTATCAACATTATTAAATTTTTAAAAAAAATGACATTTGTAATGAACCTGAATTTAACCCCCCAAAGAAATACCAATGTTAACAGTTGGACCTGATGAAAAGTAGAGGAAAATAAAAGCACAGGGACTAAATTCCAATTTTTCAGGGACTAAATTCCAATTTTTCAAAGAGTACAGAGACTTATGACATATTTTAACCTAAACAAAAATATAGATTATTATAGCTTCATGATGTTTTCCCTTGCTATGCATGTCATTTTCAAAATTCTTTTATTTAATTATAGATTTAATTTTGAGTGCCCTATAGCAACATTATAAACAACTCTGGTAACACATGCATATGACTCTGGATTTGATAAGGAAAATGGAAACCTCAATGTTCAGAGGTGTGTTTTGCCTTTTCCTAATAGACAATCAAAAAGGTGAATGTACCTAAAAGGTCCCTCTATTATAGGAATCCGATCAAATTAGTACCTCTATTATTAAATGGATCAATTTAGTCTTTATACTGTTAAAATGACTCAAATAAGGCCAAATTGGAATAAAGTTACATTTATTGTTTAAAAAATATCATTTATTGTTAACAGAGTCAACATTTTCAATGAAATCTTTTGTTTGGAATTGAACTACAATTGAAGAAAATAATTTTCAAGACATTTTTATACAGTAAATGTTAACTCTATTACAATTTGGACTTATTTCATTCTTTTTAAATAGTATAGGGACTAAATTGGTCCATTTAATAATAGCGGGACTAATTTGATCCAGCCTCTAAAATACAAGGACCTCCCAAGTACTTTAAACCAATCAAAAGGTAATGTTTAAAAAGTGAGAATGTAGTAAGATGCACTATGAAACAAGATAATCTGTTGATAACAAAACGAATTGGGGAAAAATTGGAATGGAGCAAAAATGATAACCAAGTAAATGTGTCCCCTTTTTTTAAGTTAGGAGAGTGAAACAAGCTAAAATCTTAGCTTATATCATGGTTAAGTGTTCTACCTTGGAAGCCCTCAACTCGTTTACTGCCTTCCAAAGAGAATCATCCGATAGTATTAACCGCGAAAGTGCCCCTGTACTCATCCTGCAAGATTAGACAAATACAACTGTAAACATGATGTGTAAGCAAACTAACATGTATCAAGCAACACAGCAAAATACAATTCAAAGCTCACAATTGAATATCGATAGAAAATTTAGAATGATACAAATGTTTTCCTTTACTGACATTTCCTGCCAGTTTCCCTCCATAACTATAGCTATTCATTATGTAACCAGCAGTCTATAATGGCAAAAAAGAGGAGATAGATTTTGAGTCATTCTTGAATTATCAGTATAGAACATAGGTAAAAAAGATGAGTCAACTAGATTGGCCAGAAATTTGAACCAAACCCAAAAGTTCAAACTGGATCCAATCTAATCCGAACATGAAAAGGGAATAACCCAAACTGGCTCAACCGAACCCGAAAATAATTCTAATTCCAAATGTTCCAAACATAAAATGATCCAAAATTATATGAATCCAAGATTATCCAACCTGAAAAACCCTAATGATTAAAACAAAAAATGAGCCTAGCCTAAACTGATCCAGAAATTTCAAAAAACAAATGGACCTGGTAATCAAATGGCAATAACCCAAACTGGCTCAACCAAACCTGAAAAGAATTCGAATCCAAGATGTTCCAAACACAAAAGGATCCGAAATGATATGAACCCAAAGATGATTCAACCCGAAAAACCCTAATGATCAAAACCAAAAAGAACACAAACCTAAATTGATCCAGAAATATAATAACCGAATTGAACTACTGAAAAACCAACCCAACCCAACCCATCCAATTGTTAAGTCTAGGCAGAAGGAAGGCAATAGAAGTACCAGAGGTTAATATAACGCACCCCAGAAGCTTTGCAGCATCAGATATAGACCCATCAACTGCAAAGATTAGATCAAGCAGAGCCTGCATACCCTGTGAAAAGGGGGTTAAAATGAACCACAACTCATCAGTATGTAATGCTGAAATTAACTAAATTTAAATGGGGAAAACACACACATATATATACCAATATAAACTTGGGATTGTTAGGCCCAATTTGGGGACCAGAATCAGATCTCCTGAGCGTTGAGTTTCGGGGAAGAATTTGAAGAAGCTCGGGAGGCGGTGAATACGATTCAAGGGAGACCGGATTTCTAACTTCATTCATATCAATCAAACAGCAATTAGCTAATAGCAATTAGCATTGAAGAATGTAATAAGAAAAGGTACCTTTGAGAGCAATGAGAGTACGAAGACGAGCTAAGGCAGAAGCACGATTCATGTGTTGGGAACGGTCTTCAACGGCCTGAGCAATGATACCGGTCGGAAGGTGCTTGAGACGAACGGCAGACTCTCGCTTATTACGGTGCTGACCGCCGGGCCCCGAGGCTTTGAAGGTGTTCAATTCGCACTGTCGCATAAGCTCTTCGTCTTTTAATGTTAAGTAAGTATTACTGTTGTTGTTATTGATGTTACTGCAGCAGTAGAGTTGAAATCCTATTCCTTTTCTCTTTAGGGATACCAAAAAATAGCTTGATGGCCATGGCGGTGCCGCAGCCTTACCCACCAAGGAAACGGTGTTACTTCTCATAATTTGGTTCATAAATCCACCACCCATTGCCGCCGTTGCCATTTCCTTTCACCCCAAACAAAGCTTTTTCCGTGGTATTCGTTGTGGCATTTGAAACTTCTAGAAGGCAAAAAGGATATTTGGAATTTATTAAAATATGCCCTTACACCTTTATCTAATTTGAAATTCGAATAAGAAATAAAAAACGCAGCGTTTTATGTGGCCCTGTTTAAAATCATAGTCGATAAAAGGCTTATTTCAAAATTAGCCCTCATATTATACCCTTTTTCATATTTATGTACTTAAATTTTTTTAAATTAATTTGAAATCTAAATTATCAATTGCTTTTTATTTTAATTAAAAATATATATAATATCCGATAAAAAAAGGTGTCATAAAGGCATCTTATTGAAGATAGAAGATTGTTAGTGTGGAACTAAACTAATGGGATCCAAGACAAGGTCTCATCTTTTGTACCGGTAACAAAGGAATTAAAGACTATCAATGATGGTCTGATCTTTGGGTACAAAGGATTGATTTTTTTTTTTTTTTGAAAGTTTTACTCTTACAGAACATATTACAAGAATCGAAAAAGAATCAAATTAATATAAAGCATGGTAAATGAAAAATCAGAAATAATCAAATCAAGACTTGAATAAAAATATTTGAATAATTTAATTATTTAAATAAAAAATTTTAAATAATTTAGGATAAACTACACCCATAGTTACTTTTGTTTACCTTAGGTTACATTTCAGTCACTTATGTTTGAAATGTTACATTTTAGTCACTTACGTTATCGTGTTGTAACATTTTAGTCACTGAGCCGTTAATTGTCGTTAACGGTCTAATGGTAAGCTGGCGTGGCACGTTAAATCATCATTTCAAACAAAAACTTTAGGTTAAATTATACAATTGGTCCTCATAATTTTTCGTTTTGAGCAATTTAATTCTTTTATGTTCTTTTAACTTTCTTTCTTTTTTTTTTCATTCTCTTCTACTTATCCCTCTATTTTTCTACCTTCTTTATTTCTTTTAACATACCAGGAAGTCGAATTGGTAGTGAAAAAAGAAGCATGGTATGGGTTTATGGGTTTTGGTTATAGGCAAATGATGACAGTCGACTTTCTACTTTTTTGTTCATTGCCAATTCGACTTCCTAATATGTTAAAAGAAATGGGAAAGGTACGAAAACAGAGGGAGAAACAAAAGAGAATGGAAAAAAAAGAGGAAAGTTTAAAGAACATAAAAGAAAAAAAATTAAATTACTTAAAACGAAAAAAATATGGGGATCAATTATATAATTTAACCTAAAATTTTGTTTAAAATGATGATTTAACATGCCACGTCAGCTTACCGTTACACCATTAATGACGATTAATGGCTCAGTGACTAAAATGTTACAACATGATAACGTAAATGACTAAAACGTAACATTTCAAACATAAGTGACTAAAACGTAACCTAAGGTAAACAAAAGTGACCATGAGTGTAGTTTACCCAATAATTTAATGACTATATTATAATTTTTTAAAATTAAGTCACATGATTTACTCTAAAATTAAATAAAACTAAAGAGAAAAATTTACAAATGGAAACTGAGGGAAGAGTCTGGAAAAGGCAAGGCTAAGCATATATAGCAAGAAAGCTTCTCTTTCTTTTAATCTTTCATTGATTTTTTTTTTGTTGATTCACAAAGTGAAAATTGCAGACAAAAACCATAGCCGATGGACAGCGGAAGATGGAGGAGAGGGGCGGTGTCTCGTGGAATGCTGCCGTTGTTGGCTCTTCACGCCGTCAACGAATATTACAGGCTGCCATGGAAGCCGCCGGTCACCGCCGGTCTTCTCGCCGCCAACACTCTGATTTATCTCAGGCCTTCGTTCCTAGATTCTCTCCTCCCTTTTGTTGATGAGGTTTGGTTCAATCCTCATCTTATTCTCAAGGTACCCTTACTCTTTTTCTTTTGCGTTTCTGTTCTTAATTATTGTTTATTTCATCCTATCAATTAGGCATTACAGTGCATGATTTCTTAACGCCTAAGGAAAAATCAATAATCAAGTAAGAAAGATTATGAATTTGGAGAAACATATAAAGATTTAGGAAATCGTTGAGAGAAACCGTGGATTGATCAATCAGAAATATGAAAAATCTGAAAATTATAGGAAATTGTTTACCTAATTTACGAATTATGATCAATTTTCAAGTATATCGATGCTCAGTAAATTAGTTTTCTTCCTTGCGAAATTGTGTGCTGCAACATTGATATACTATCAACTAGATCGAATTATTTGAAAAGGAAAAAGAAGTTAAGGCATTAATGCAAATCAAATGATTTTGACAATAAAATCCATCATCTTTGTAGACATTGAGAGAGTTCACTGAAGGTCAATCCTGAAAATGGTAAGAAAAGAAAAAAAAATAATAGAAGAAACCCTTTGAAAGCATAGCCATTGAGAGGGTTCTTTGATTGTCAGTGAGCGTTGTTCCTTTTAAAAATGGTTTCAGATTTATAATTAATCTCTTGGCATAGAATGGTTTGAATCTACTTCATAAGTATCCTTTCTTTTTTCTTGTGTTTTACCTATTGTTCAAAGTGATGCCTCGCTTTAGCTTCGAAATCCATAGTTTTGCGAATTTAGGTATCTTAGGCACTTGAATATTCCAAAGTAACCCGATTTCTTAGCAAGTAATCTGTTTTCATGTTTTTAATATGCAGAACAAAGATATGAAACGCTTCTTCCTGTCGGTATTCTACCATGTCGATGAATCTCACCTGGTCTACAATATGATGTCCCTCTTATGGAAGGGGATCCAATTGGAAACTTCAATGGGGAGCACCGAGTTTGCGTCTATGGTTGTTGCGCTGCTTGGTTTGTCACAAGGTATCACGCTGCTATTAGCCAAATCCCTACTCGTCTTCTTTGATTACGGGAGACCTTATTACTCTGAATACGCCGTTGGATTTTCGGGTCTCCTGTTTGCCATGAAAGTTGTCCTCAACTCTCATTCAGAAAACTTCACTAATGTGCATGGACTTATCGTACCAGCTCGTTATGCGGCATGGGCTGAATTGATTCTTATCCAAATGTTTGTCCCTCGTGTCTCGTTTCTTGGTCACCTCAGTGGTATATTTGCTGGGATTCTCTATTTGAAATTGAAGGGTTCGTATTCTGGTCCGAACCCATTGACTACAATAATCAGAGAGCTCACCGGTCTGTTAAGGTGGCCTGTGAGATTTATAAGGAGCTCATTCCGGTTAAGGGGACGAAGAATCTTAGGCCGGGGAACTGTTGGTGGAGGTGAGAGAAGAAGCTTATCTGGTACATGGAGATGCCAAGCTTGTACATATGATAACTCTGATTGGTTAAGTAATTGTGAGATGTGTGGAACAAGTCGAAGGAGTGAGAGCGGTGGGTTCTTGCGGCAAGTATCTCCCCGTTCTCGTGATCTTTCTTTGGAAGAATTACGGCGTCGAAGAGTTGAGAGATTTGGTTAACACTTGATGGTCCAAAATTTAGTTTGATATATGTAGATGAAAGGCTTTGTATTACAGAAACAGAAGATTGCATTACAATTGCACAAAGTTTTAGCAATTTGATTTGTTTCCCTCCATGCATATTCATGTTCAGTCTGCCACGGTGAATTATATTTTATTCATTAAAATATACCATAGTTTAGTTGTTCTAAAATTTGAGATTGAGATAAAATTTTAAAAATTACGGGTTAAAATTAAAATTGTGTTAAAATAGTTTAAATTAAATTATTAATTTTCTGTCATCTAGAAAGGGCTTAAAACTTGAATTGAATTATTATTTTATAAGAAACACTAAAAATGCAATTGTGCCATTTAATCTGGATAATTGATTATAATGTCAACAAATGTTAGTTAGGAAAGCATAATGTTAACCTTAATTTTCGAAACAATGATAATGATATAATAATGAGTGGAAAATGTATGCATCTATATTTGCAGGGCATGTGGCAAAGGAAGGTCCAGATTATGATTGTTGTAATTGTGTATGCATGTGTGTACATATATGGTATTCTACCTATTTCTGGTACTTTTGCTTTGCAGCATATTTGCCTGAGGATATCTTATTAGGGGAAGTGGATTGAACTCAAGGATGAATACAAGGAGCCCTAGGATAATGAGGCTAAAATCATTGTCAAGATTCGTTAAAGAAGGAATTTTTGATAAATGATGAGTTATATTTCAACATAAATTTCTTTTAAAAAAAAGTGATAGAAATCAAGCATACGAAACACACATTAAATATCATATCAAACAAAAAAGTTACAGAATGAGTGAAGTCAATCTGTCTCTTTACAAATATATATATGTTAGACATTATTGAACAAAATTATAAAATATGTACAAATCAATCACATGTTGAATGATATGTTAGCCAAAATTTACAAGTTACATACAACAAATATAATTTATATAAGGGAAAAAGGATGTTTTAATTTCTTTTTTCTTTAAATATCTCTGTTTCTGTTTCTTTTACATTGAAGAAAAACCAGAAGTATTGTCTCTGGTAAAAAGTTAATCACAAAGGAGAAGATAACATAGTAAATGACATGACATGAACAAATCTATGAGGAGTTCCAATTAGCAAAAGCTTAGCTATATTCCCTTCGATCAGTAGAAAATTCAAGTTCCAAAATGTTTGGTAACAGCCCTGAAATGCCTGGAAAACTATGGTGTAGCCCAAGGATAAATGTAGGTTTAGGGGTAGTGTGGAAAGAAGCATAAGGAAAATATCAATCAGATTCATCATTACTGCTGTCAACCATGATAACTTGTTTGTTGGCCTTCTTCAGCTTCTTTCTAGGAGGTCTTATTTCACTGCTTTCTTCTTCATTCAACACCTCATTATTTGGATGCTCTGCATTACCATACTTTTTTACTTCTTCAAGAATTCTCCCCCCATACTTCTCTGTCTTCAACTTTCCAATAATCTTTTCCAACTGCAAGAAACAATATGTATATATATATAAACACGTGTGCAAACATTCGAGTTATGTATTCTCTTTCTCTTGAGACACAAAAATAATAGAATGAGAATGGTGAAAATATTTGGCAGGTTACTCTATTATAGGAACCAGATCAATTTAATCCTAGTTCTATTAAAATGAATAAAATAAAGCCAAATTTTAACAGAGTTAACTTTTACTGTTTAACAAATTTAATATTTTGAAAGCTTTTACGGTTCTGTAAAATGAAATCTTTTATTTGGAGTTAAACTGAATGAAAAAATAATTTTCATGTCGTTTTTTAAACAGTAAATGTTAACTCTATTATAGTTTGGCCTTATTTGATTCTTTTTAATAGAACCGGAGGTTAAATTAGGACTAATCTGATCCGGTCCTTATAATAGAGGGAACACAAGGATGAGCGGTAAAGTTCCTTTGCATGGTGGCAAACAAGAGTTTTGTCCTACCAATTGTTAAGCATAGGATAAATACACAAGAAAAGAGTTGAGAAAGTATTGGACTTGCCTCTTCAATTGAATTTGGTAAATGGGCACTTATGCTACTGATCTGTTGGCCTGACAACACAGAATGAGGGAATATTCCCTTGTCATGAGAAGCGAGTTCCTTCCTCAGCTTGTCTAGCTTGAACTCCAATCCCAATGTGACACCATGTTTACTGGATTTCCTATAACCATCCACATCCTTCGATGTGCTAGTGACATCCATCTTAATGATTTTTTTCCCTGAATGCTCAAATGTAAATCAACCATGCCAACCCCAACATACTTTCAATATCTTAACCAGAAAATAAATAGCATGTATTATAGAACAGATCACACACCTAGCATAACTTGGTTTGCTCTTGGTCCTACTGTAACATAAGAATTTGTAGCATAGGCTGTATGCTGAAATTCTTCCTTCTGCATGATTGAAAAGCGGCATAGAGAAGTGAAAACAGACGAAGATCATAACATTACATTTAAAAGCAAAATCTTAACATCCAGAATCACTGCAGCACCCTAATGGAAAAATCCCCTACATCTAGAACTATCTGATCAATAACTATTAATCATGGTGGCAATCAGAAGGTTTTCTTCCTAGTAACAATGCGTTTGTTTAATATATGTTCTTGTCTTATTCCTTATTCTCCCAATAACTAGAACATGAAGATGTGCCGTTTCATACTAGAAATTAGATAAAAATGAAGCACACGGGTGTATGCCCGAATATTTCCAATTATAGGGAGCACTATAACTTCTACTGAAGTAACTAGTCCTTTAAATACCCTCTTGAGGGTTTTAAGCCTTGATGAACTCCAGTTACTGAAATAACCACCTACTTTTACACCATTCATTTTGCACAAATTCAAAGGTACAGTAGTTTACATTTAAGTCATATAGCACATGATTTCTTAATGTAATTCAGCACACCTCGAGCATTTAACTCATAGAAGTGAACCATTTCAGCAGTGAAGTATTTTCTATATATAACTAATCAAGTTTATATAGTGCAGTCAGATTAAATGCATAATCACAAGTTACGCTAGATTCATGGTCCACAAAAGAAGTGATTCTTACCAAAACACGATCTAGTATAAGCTGTACTACAAGCTGTTCCATCTCTTCCCTCTTTAGTTCAAAATCTGGTAAATTCATAAAACAATGGATATAATTATGTTGCTACAACAAATGGGAACAGTCAAGAACTTAGGTTGCCATAATGATAACGAATGAAAGAGAACAAAAGAAATATGATATTTATCTTTCATAGAGAAAAGCAGATTTATGTAGCTCACATGTTGAATATGACATTAGATATACATCCCAAACACTACCAATAAGGAGTTCCAATAGCAAAGCCCACGTGATTAAATATTCTTAGCTCAACTAATTTTGAGGGTACTCTTGGGAGGCATAATTGCCCATATGAATAGCCACAAACAAGTCATGCTTTCTGAGTTTTTATTAAACACGAAATACAAGATATGTGTTTCTTAAGAGTGGCATTATTTTCATGCACCAACCAACAGGAATACATGCCCACCACCATCTAGAGGTTATAATTTCATGTTTATACTTCACCCCATTGAATGTTATGCCCTCCACTCACATATAGAAAAATCATCCTTTTGCTCCTCTTACACCTTACTAGATAGAAAACAAAAAACTTCAAAGCAGTGTAGAATTATACAATAGAAATGCAAGTATATATTGACATCTACAATGGCATATAGATTTATCCTAACCCTACTTATTAGATGTAGTATAAGAAGAGATGGATGAACCTAGTTGCTTTTGCTTATTTTTCACTCTATCCACCAATTGCAACATCGTCACTCTTTGATCTTTCTCTTGCATCTCACGCACCAGAGAAATCAAAAGTTTTGAATGACCTGCAAAAAAAAAGATCATATGAAGCAAAATACCATTTTATTTTTCCAAACCAAATAAAAAATGCAACATATAATCCCCAACACAACAAATATTTTACAAACTGAGTTGAACATATGGAACACTTTCAGCACCTTTCTGAGGGTGTTTGAACCAAATGTCTTAGGTGTGATTGCAAATGAAACCCTAGGTGAGATTTTCCCAGGCTTTTTCACTTCCCCCTATTCTTTGTTTATTTCTTTACCAAGCAAAACATATCTATAATAAAAAGAGGAGGGGAAAGGGGGGCAGCTGTAGAAGAAAGAGAAAAATCCAAGCACCTAAAATTAAAATCAAATGATAATTGACATCTGTAAAGAGACCGCGTCTCATTTCCATTAAATTTTGTCAAATGAAAAGTTCAATTCCATTTTAAACTATATCGCTGTGTGTCTGGCTAACTAAGGAATTATAATAGCATCAGTAGCCCAACTCCTGGACTAGAAAAGTATTGGAAATCAACACTCTGTTCAAGAAGCTAATATAAAGACAGTCTTCTTCTAGAACAAAACTAGGGAATTATAATAACATCAGTAGCCCAACTCCTGGACTAGAAAAGTATAGGAAATCAACACTCTGTTCAAGAAGCTAATATAAAGACAGTCTTCTTCTAGAACAAAACTAAGTAAAAAAACACCTTATTTTGCTCAATAAAATGTGTTTGCTTTTCACCCTGTAATAATATAGGCAAGACATAAATTTTGACTTGTGTAGGGAATACAAATACCTCACACCACAGAATGAAAGTTTAGCAACAAAATGTAATTAAAGGAAGAGAAGAAAAGCAAAATGAGATGGCCGAGCAAGAAAAACAGAAGGTGTCTTACATATAATTGAGTTGAAAAGAAAGGTGAAGAGAATATTACTTGAAAGATAAAATTTAGATACGACAAAATAACTTGAATGAATAGAAGTCAAATAAACATACCTGAAGCATCCACTTCCTTAATCTCACTTGAGAATGCACAGTTGTCACACATCCCTAACATAATACGAAATTATGATTATATTGACCAAAATTGGCGTAAAAGTAATACAAAGTAAAAGAAAATTACCATTGCACTCTTGTAATGGCTCAGCAAAATGCCGGAAAAAGGCACTTCGGCGACATTGTCTTTTAGACTACAAAAAGAAGAAAATGTAATGCTTTGTAGCTCTCTTGAAATAAAGGATCTAGCACATGCAGACACTAGTAACATAATCAAATCCAAATGCAATAAGTACCGATTCTTAAACAAAAACTGGGGAACAACTAATGGTACTGAAAGTACCAGCCAAAGAACCCAATGATAGAAATTAACCAGCGGTTCTTCTAAACCCTAAAAGCGTAAGGATTTATAGTAGGAGTTACCAAATTTAATGTATGAGAAATTGTAATATTGCTATCTTTTCCATCCTAAGCATAAGGGTTTGTGTGAAAGAGATTGTAATATTGCTGTCTCTTCCCTCTTCTAACGTCTACAAAGCATAAGGATTTGTAGCAGTCATTGAACCAACTTTTAAGAAGAAAAAAAATCCTACATTTGTACTTTTCATCTTAAAAGGGTCTTTGTTTCATTTTACTTCTCCCCATTCTATCACAGATAGCTAAAGGTTAAAAATTAACCAGCAGTAAGTAAGCAACAAATAAGGTGCAAAGAGTAAAACTAAATCAATTGTCTGATTATTAAACTCATTCTGGCAGACAAACTCCCTAATGTGTATATATATATACACGGCAGAGTTAAAAGACAGATGATTATACCTGACAATATTGTACCATGTCATAAAGGTTCTGCAATCCAGAGTTTTCATGGAAGACCATGGTGCTCTGTTAAAACAAAGATCACAATTAATACAAGTCTGAAGCAAACATGACAGCTTTCTTTAATAACAAAAAGAAGCCAAAAAGTTACCTGTCTAGGCATGTCAGCCGACCTGAAAAAGAGTAAACACTCAGAGGGGAGTCCATCTCTTCCAGCTCGGCCACTTTCCTGTAGCAAAGTAAGTTAGTGAAAAAGAGAATGTATGAAGGAAAAAGTTTACAAAGGGAAGGCCAAAAACCTGGTAATATGTTTCCATTGATTTACTCAAGCTATGATGGATGACAAACCGGACTACAAGCAGTTACAGTATCAAACAGTAAACAAGTGTTAGATATAACAGAAACAGGTAACAATTATATTGAGTAGCATACACCTAGTAGGAAGCTTGCTGGCTAGAAATTAGAGAGAATAGGAAAATAAGAAAAAGGAATGACAACAAATGCTTTTCTAAGTGCCTACTAGTTTATCTTCCAAAGTATATGGCTACCAACTTCATCTATAAAATATGGAGACTGCCAAGATATATAACTGGGGATACTTCAGCAGGGGGATTGCCAGAAAACTAAAAAGGTAATTGCCATATAAGGAGTACACGTATAAACTATAAAAGCTAACTTCTGCAGGCTATATGACCATATCAATGCACATTAGAATGCCTAATACAATACAACTTCCTTTCTCCAGTAAGTAGTATCTTTTTCCCTAATCATACTTACCATCAGGTTTGTTGATTCCCATTCCAAATGCAACCTGCATAAAAGTGAAGGTATAACAACTGAAAACAGAGAACCGACAAGATATCTAAAAAGGGCTGATGGTAAACTTACTGTACCAACGATGACCTGCAATTTGTTTTTGCTCCATCTACATCATGAAACACGAGTAAGAGGCTGACGGAAAATAAAAATATGATAGTTTTGAAATTTAAGTTTTCTAGGATTTTACTTTATATTTTATGGGTCCGATTGTAATCTTTACATTGTTTAGGCTAATTAAGATTCTTTGGTTATTTTACATTCATTGGTACTTCTTTTCTACATAGTAGGCTTCATGGTATAATTGGTATTTTTTAAGTTTAGTTACAAGTACCTAAATTCAATCAATTTCTAGCAGGCTTGGTTTGAAGTTATTGATATGTTCTGCAATGTAGCTGGAGGAAGAGAGCATGACCTCTAGGGAAAAAGGTGAAGAATACTCAGCCATTTCAGGATCTTCACATTTGATGACTGGAATAATATTTTTAATTAAAATTTAATTAAACCTAAATAAAGTTATTAAAATATAATTTCTACCACCTGACTACTTCTAGTTTTAGAAATAATGTGTCATCCTATGATAATTTATTTATACACCCAGTGGATCAAACATAAACCAATTACGTAATCCCAAATGTGTCACACCTTTTAATTAAAAAAAAATATAGAAAAGACGAATTATATAATTCATACTGCAGTGAATAGTCACTTCCAAGTATGAGGTGCAAATCTAGTAAGGTAAGAAAAAAAAAAGTTCACTCTGAGCATGAGATAGTTTGAGCATAAAGGATCACTATTAGAAGTTAGGACAGTTGAGATTACCGCATGTGAACTTTCTCACGAGCATTTACATCCATGTCAGCATGGTAATAATCAGCAGATATTCCCCTCTCACATAACTCACTTGCAACCTACAGCTCTTCGTAGAGTGAAAAGAATATATAATACATACCCATGTACTCACTATAAATCTAGAAATTAGATACTGATACCCTATAAGCAAGATTTAATAACTTGACAACCAACAGATCAATTTACTGTTTTAACTTGCAACACAGCTAGAACATCTGAACATAGTCCAGACATTATAAAAGACTTTATTAAAATGGATGCTTAAGATGCCCGAGGATGCAATATGACAAGGCAAATAACATGCTAACAGGTAGTAAATGATCATGAATAATATATTGGTGAATATGATGGTATGGCATGATGCTGAGAGCATTTATTAACAACATAAAGGTTAGTACTTCTATGCATCTCTCCATAATGTGGACTTGGAACTAAACTAAGTGCATAACTTCTCTTCCTAGGAGTATAGAACTATCAACTGTAAACAATAATCAAGTCAACAAACAACCTCCAATTATGATGCCCCTTGATAGAGGACAGCAATGGCAAACATTTCAAGACATGAAATGTTCTTTTACGGGTACGGGGTTGTATGAGGCACCTCCGGTGTAAAAAAGCTCATACCTGCTCACATTCCTTTCTGGAAAAGCAATAAACTATGCCGGATTCCTTATTTGGATAGGATTCCTTTATATATTTAGCTATTTCATCAACAACAATCTTTCCAACAGATGACTTCTCTCGGACCTGCAATTTAAGAAAATTCCTTTATCTAATAACATAGTTCCTACAGAAACTCTTAACAACGAAATGGCCATTACTAATAATTGTGTCAATTACCATATAAAAAAGATTTGGCCGGTTGACAGTGCTGACAAACTTTACGCATTTTGGAATATGCAGCATCTCAATCAGATCATTTTGGACTTTCATTGTAGCAGTTGCCTGCAAAATATGTTTAAAAAGTAAGGTCATATATTTAGCCAAAAAACTGCAGCTATGCAAACAGCAAATATACAAATGCGTGAGAATGTTAAGGGGCAAGGAACTACATACTGTTAAAGCCACTACAGGAACATTTGGAAACTGAGTTTTTAGTATGCCAAGATTTTTGTAGTCAGGGCGAAAATCATGACCCCACTGACTACAACAATGAGCCTCCTGCAAAATAACCAACATAAAAGTAACATTGGGTCATGCAAACTATTAAATTTAATAACACAAATCACCTACACAAAATAATAATGATGCATACATGCATGCATGCATATTGTTATCAACAGTCTAGCCTGAGGATTCATAATGTTGGAGTTGCTTGACACTTGCAGCTTTCTATCAAATAATTATGTTTACCATGTATAAACAATAGTCCAACATGTTTTGAAAGAAGAACATGTACAAAGTATATGTATCAAACCTAGATTGTGTAATGCATTTTAACATATAAAAATTCAGGCATAGTAAAATGTTCGTATTAGTTCATTTCATAACCTCCAGCTACTTCCTATTCTTATATAAAAGATAAAAGGTATGAATCCAGAAGAAACTAGTAAACAACCAATTTTAGTAGCCCTCACGGCATAAAATATTTAAAACTAAAATCATAACAATATTGGTAAAAAGGAACCATGCATGCTTAAAAGATATGGAATGTTTAAAAAGAATAAGAAATTAAAATAAGCAAAAGGAGCAAAGATATACACATCAAAATGACAAGAAAAGAAGATGTAGAGAAAAGGAAGACTAACATCGATGGAAATAAGAGAGAGGCGACCAGCATGATGGCATTTTTCAAGCTTAGACATAAATCTCTTGCTTTTGGATACTTTCTCAGGTGTGACATATAATAATTTTAGGCCTTCTTCACCTTTCTCGAGGGCCTTGTATATGAACTTCTCATCTTCCTTACTTGTGGTGGATGTGAGCATACGTGCTGGAATGCCTGAGGCAACCAAACCCATTACCTGAATCGTTATTAATACTTGCAGTCAATATTTTGAAGGGAAAGAAAAAGAAAACCCAAATAATGTAGTATCAGATATTCATAATAACTAAAAGAAGGAAAAAGAATGACCTGATCCTGTATTAAAGAGAGCAAAGGACTAACAACAAGAGCAATTCCTTGACGAAGTATGGCAGGGAGCTGGTAGCAAAGGCTTTTGCCACCACCTGCAGCCATTATCACCAGAACATCTCTTCCACTCATCACTGCATTTATGATCTACAAAACCATTATTTTAATTAATAACTAAATCACATTCTTATTTTCAGAAAAAACCTACACACTATTATTATGTCCCAAAAGAAAAAGAACGATAAAAGGGGTGATCAAACATAATGGAATCAAGCAACCTACCTCTCGTTGATTTGGACGATACGAAGATATGCCGAAAACATTGAACCTAATATCTTCGGCTTGAGAATCCCAGTCAAATGACCTTGACCAATCTTCCGCTTGTACATTGGTCGGAGCGGAACCATCTTTGACATCTATAGGGCATGTTTCCAATAAAACTTGCAGTTCCGATCGTCTCTCGTACAACTTCTCTTGCTTCTCAATTAACTCCCGTATTTGTTCTAAAGCATTATTGAAATTACTCAATTGAGCAACACGCTCATCCATATAATTCCACAAACAAAGGTATATAAAATAATTTAATCATGAAAATTGATAAATTATATCACCTTCAACATCATGAATCTCAAACTCAATGTTTTGCAGCTCCTCTGCTATCTCGTCTGCTTCCATTTTTTTTATGGAGAAAATAAATAAATAAATAAAATGAACTTTGCCCTGGGCCTTTAGCTTTCCCTGTCCCCTTGGTTGGGTGGTGCTTGTGTAGGGGATATATGACCAGAAATCGGGTCTTTAGATGGAGAACTAGTTTTCTTAATTTATATATTTAAACTAGACAATAACGAAAAGTGAGCACTTGGCATTTCTAGGGCAGCAACTTCAATTAACGTAAGTTAATATCCCTAAATGTTGAGGTTCCCGAAACAGTAACAAAAGCAAAAGCCATCCCCTGTGAGATATATCAAATGGGAATAAAGACAAACAGATGGTGTGTGACTCGACAACCTGAAAATCGTCACTGAACTAGAAAGAACAACGAATTTTCAACCAACATCAACAAGACCAAGCTTACTGGTCCCTAAGTGGCAACATTGGCTTACAAAATCGCAACATCCGAGATAATAGTCCGAAGATGGAAGTTGACAGCAAAGTGCAACAATGTCGCCACATTCAACCTTAGTCTCAGAAGTTTTATTAAATTAGCTGTTAAGTCATGACAATAGACCTGTAATGTCACGACATTCAAGCTCGATGGGCCAAAATTTTACAAAGAGCTTTAGGTAGATGAAGCTGGGTGTAATTTTATCAGGTGGAAAAATAAGTGGACTACTATGAATTAAAAGATATTAATTAGATTAATTATTAATTAATTGGTAAAAATCTTTAATTTTAGATTAGTCGCAACCATTGACATTAATTAATCTTATTGTTAATTTCGAAATTTTGTTATTTATGAAATTTAGTCCAAACTTCAATTTTCGCATTTAGCCGTAATATGACCAATAGAGTAGGAGCTGCCTGGAATTAGCTCAGCATTAATATTTATTGTTAATTCAATTTAGATAAACCTCTTTTTGGTACGATTCTTAGAATATTTTCAATATGTAATTATAAAATTTGACCTATATAATTGTAAATACAGCACGTATTTATATATTTAATTGCATCATTCTAAGCCCTGGAGCATACACGCTAAGGCGCAGTCAAGTTGTTAGTCACCGTTGTCAAGGAGGTTTCGATGTTAAATTGATTTAGTTGTAAAATTTTGCATATTAGTTGGGATAAATAATGAATTCAAAAATTACGGATACGACATTTTTATTTTTGCTATTTATTTGAAATTAGTTTTTCTTTTATTAACTTAGCTATTTTGTCTTGTATTGTAGGACTTGAAGTAAGAGTGACCTGATAGAGACTTGAGAGGACGTTACGTAAACGAGAAGAGCTTTAGTTCCGAGAGAGGAGCAGCAAAACATAAATTTACCTCGAGAAAATTCATTATTCAAGAAACAACTAGAGCAAGTACCACCATTTAAAAGAGGGGTAAATTACACTCATGGTCACTTTTGTTTACTTCAGGTTACGTTTTAGTCACTTATGTTTGAAATGTTACATTTTAGTCACTTATGTTATCGTGTTGTAACATTTTAGTCATTGAGCCATTAATTGTCGTTAACGGTATAACGGTAAGCTAATGTGGCGCATTAAATCATCATTTCAAACAAAAAAATTAGGTTAAATTATACAATTGGTCCTCATATTTTTTTCATTTTGAGCAATTTAATTTTTTTTATGTTCTTTTAACTTTCTTTTTTTTTCATTATTTTCCATTATCTTCTGCTTCTCCCTCTATTTTCCTACCTTCTCCATTTCTTTCAACATATCAAGAAATCGAATTGGCAGTGAAGAAAACAGCATGGTATGGGTTTATGGGTTTTGGTTATAGGCAATGATGGTTTTTGACTTCCTACTTATTTCTTCACTGCCAATTCGACTTCTTGATATGTTAAAAGAAATGGAAAAGGTAAGAAAATAGAGGGAGAAACATAAGATAATGGAAAATAAAAAAATTAAAGAACATAAAAAAATTAAATTGCTCAAAATAAAAAAATATGGGGATCGATTGTATAATTTACCCTAAAATTATTGTTTGAAATGATGATTTAATGTGCCACATCAACTTACCGTTACACCGTTAGTGACAATTAATAGCTCAGTGACTAAAATGTTACAACATGATAACACAAGTGACAAAAACGTAACATTTCAAATATAAGTGACTAAAATGTAACCTAAGGTAAACAAAAGTGACCATGGTGTAGTTTACCCCTTAAAAGAGCCTATTCAGCCAATAAAGGAACAATGGTTGAATGTGATCACACGTTGCATGATTACGCAATGTCCAACCTAAATGTACAGCTATCCTCTATAAAAAGTATAAAAATTCAAACCATCATGTATAAATCTCCCTCAAACTGAGGAGAAATAAACCATCACAATAATAAACTCAAAACTCATATACCTACAAGAGTATTTCTTTTAATATTTATATTATAGTATAGCATCTTTAATTTTTTATATTAGCGGCAGTAGAGGAAGATAGACGATGGATTGACCCCCTTTGATAATCTATCGTTTGATGTTACTGACCTGTGGCTAATGTTGTGTTATATGGCAAGCCACACTCTCCTGGCTTTTTGCTGATAAGATTGGAGGAGATTTTGGTGGAATACCCAATAGCCGAAACAGTCTTTACTTTATTGATTGTAGCGTTGGACTATTTTATTTTCTTTTAATAATAAAAGCTTCGGTATTACCCTTTAATTTTTTCATATATATATAAAACAATATAAATAAACATGAAAACTACTTGAGTTGGGCTGAGGCTTTGATTATCGGAGATTGAATTTGATTAATATATTGAATTTTTTTTGTTTAAACTTATTTTTAAACATAGTATTTTATTTTCATTTATATCACTGTGAAGTAAATCTAAATTTAATAATTTAAACATTATTATTGTAAATTTAATATAATATAATTTATTAATTGCTTTCTTCTAATGAGTTAAATTTACGAAAACATTAAATAATATTACAATTGGTGATCATTATAATTATTTATTTCAATGTTAATCGCCTAATATATTGACTTTTAACATTTATGTTTATATTAATTTAATTTTATTAACATACCTATAAAAAAACCTTATTTGACGCACATTTAATAGCTTATGGTAATTATACTGAATCATATAATATATATAATAGTAAAGTTTTAACATAAAGAAGGAATCTTATTTAAGTGGAGTTATTTAAATTTTGCCTACTGAGATACTTTGCTGTATTACATATTAGATTTCTTTTAAATTTTATTATTAGATAAAAAAAGTGAAGCCTAAATAATAATAAATTTCAAAAAGTATTGTTTCATTGTCGCAATTTATTTGCATTAAATCACATTAAATTTTTAAAATATTTATTTTCATATTCACGTAAACAAAATATTTTAATTGAACTTTGTTGATATAACAGAAGGGAGGTCGATTCACCTGAATAGGCAAAAAGTCGGATAAAGACAATAGAAGAAGGAAAGTTGCTGTGAAAGGTAGGAAGGTTAAATGCAAATAGTTAGTGATCAATGTTGCTAATGGGAAAAAGATCTCATTCTCGTTGTTTGAGAGGGTATTTATAAGATATATCCCTTGTCTAGTAGTGGTAATATGACAAGGTGGTTATCATTATGGAGTACGTGAGGGACATGCATAGTGAGATCCTTTCTGTTATGCCTTTTGAGGGAGTATGATGTTATTATGTTCAAGTGGGTTCTAAAGATTACTGAGGGCAATGCTCGCACTTGGGGAAGCATTCAAATTGCGAATAGTCAGACTATAGTGAGTAGGTAGTTTGACGAAAGGAGATGTTGCCCTTTAGGACAAATGGTTTTCACGGCGGCTAGTTAGTTTCAAGAGGTTGAACAATTGAGGACGTCCTGATTGACGGGAAGTAGAGAATCGTTTTCAGGCGTCCACTTGGTGCCTTTCGAGAATGACACATGTTCAGCTCAAGTAATTCTATAACAAACTTGAAAAAACTTAGCAAGTAAGGCTAAGGGGGTGACAAATCTCTTACAGGAGTATATTATAATACTAAAAAATAAATATTTAAAAAAAAAGAGATATATGACAAATTTTTTAGATTACTTGCGGAATAAAAAAGTATATTGTCAATCAGTGGTAGAGCTAGAAATTTTTTTAAGGGTCAAAATTAAATTGTATATTTTTACGATAATAAAAATATAATATCACCACTTTAATAGTCTATATCTTTATTACTTTCAAAGGATTAAATCAAAATTTTATCATTTTTGAGAGGGTCAAAGTGCAAATTTACCACTAATAATTTAAAATTTTATAAATTATAAGGGTTTAAATAAAAAAATCATTTTAGGGGGCCGGGGCCCCTGCTAGCCCCCTAGCTCCAACACAGTTGTCAGTGTACCAAATACTAACTCTTAAAATTTATATTAATTCATTTTAATTGATTCAATACTTTCATTTTTGTCAGACTAAAATGATTCGTTTATATTTTGACAAAAAATTAAATAACAATCTGTAAATGATGTGAAGTTATAATATTTTAAATTATTATTTTATATCAAAATATAAACACATTTTTATTTATTTGTTTATAATATATATACCTATTTTTTCCCAACGTATTATTAATTAAAATAATTAAATAACACAAATGATTTTGTTAAAAAATACACATGATTAATTCATGCATTACACAGCAAAGAAAACTAAATGTTATTTAATTTCCAAATATTTCAAAATAACTTTACCAAAATAATTTATCACCAATTTCGTAAAATTTATAAATCCTTTTCGTATCTCAAAGTTTTTTGTTCTTTTCAAAATTTAAATTATTAAGCAGATAAAACGTTTAATTAAAACATTTATTTTTGTTTATGTTTTTAGTCCCTATACTGTTATCAACATTGGGATTTAATCTTTTGTTTGACTTTAACAGCTTTTTATCCTCCTAGGGTTATGATTTAATCCAAATTATTAGCATTGTTAAATAGTAACTTTTGTTTGAAAAATACTAAATAGTACCTTAAATGACCCGATGTATAATTTAAAAAAAAAACCCAAATCATTGAAATAGATTTTCTAAAATCATTTTATACTTTTTTGCATTATATTTATCAAATTTAAAAATTAATTCCTATAATTTTTATAATGATAGACACAACTCAAAATTCAAAATCGTAAAAATTGTGAACATAATAAATAAAGTGGTATTTAGTTCCTAAAATTGACAAATTTTCTCAATTTTATCATTAAATTTTTTAAATATTAGTCTTAAAATTTGACAGCTTTTTACTTTCATCATTAAATTTTAATTTAGTTAAGATATGATAAAGTGTCACTATTATCATCACTTTTTTTAAAATTAAAATTTTCTTTATACTTTTTGTATTTTTTAGATTACATATATTTTAAAATTGACATGACATAATCTCGTAGTGTCATTTTATCACACCTTAATATAAACCAATTTTAAGGATTAAATTGGAAAAAAAATCCAAATTTCGGGACCAGTGTGGACCAAAAATCCAGGGACCAAGTTGACAAAACGTCAAGTCCAGGGACTAAATACTGCTTTATCCAAAGAAAAATCGTAAAAAAACATGGTGCAAAAGTTTGCGTCATGCCCAAATCTAGGGGATGAGGAAAGGGTAAATACGTAATTACATGGCCGTTAAATTAATAAGAAAAAAAGAAGAAACCCAAATATTTGAAGTTCAAAATGGAAGAACGCTTTGTAAGATTTGAAAATTAAAAACCAGTAGAACCATAGAGTTGGAGCCTGTTTTCACCAATCTTAAAAGTTTATGCATTTCTTTTAATCACAGGTATGTAATATTAACCCTTAACCTCAACTATTTTGTTTTCTTGTATTATGTGTTTTTTTAAGGAATAAATGGTTCGCTTTATTTCAAATCGAAGTCATTGAGCGTGGCTCTGCTGTTTATAAATTTCGTTTCTGGTTGAATTGCTTTAAATAATTGCATATTTTTTCTTTTTTGTTTTTATTTTGCTGCCGTTTATTTTTCTCTGTAAAATTGCAAGCACGTGGCAACAAATTGGAACAGTTTCGCGGGTTCTTGTTCTTATTGTTGTTTTTGAGGGTATTTTTAGCTCATTGGGTGAAATTGTATTGGCAGAGATGACACTTCTTAGTAGGTTTTTTTATAGAAGACCCCCGGATGGGTTGCTTGAATTTGTTGAGAGAGTATACGGTATGTGCTAAAAGAATTCTTTAACCTCAGCTTGTTTGATTTGGAGTCTCTTTGTGTATTTTTTATTGTTAAGTGAATTTGATCTAAATTAATGTAGTTTTCGATTCCTGCTTCTCCACTGAAGTCTTGCCTGATGGTATGTACCAAGTATACCTACACGAAATTGTGACCGAGTTACATGAAGAGTTCCCGGAGTCATCATTTCTGGCTTTCAATTTTCGTGAAGGTGAAAAACCAAGTGATTTCGCGGAAATTTTATGTCAATATGATGTTACTGTATTGGACTATCCACGGCAATATGAGGGTTGTCCCCTGCTCCCATTGTCTCTAATTCAGCATTTTCTTCGTGTTTGTGAAAGTTGGCTTTCACTTGGGAATCATCAAAATGTCGTTCTTCTACATTGTGAAAGAGGGGGGTGGCCACTTTTGGCATTTCTGCTAGCTAGTTTCTTGATTTTTAAAAAACTGCACAGTGGAGAGCGCAAGACCCTTGAAATTGTTCATCGAGAGGCTCCCAAGGGTTTCTTGCAGCTCCTTTCACCTTTAAATCCCTTCCCTTCTCAGCTTCGCTACCTTCAGTACGTAGCTCGAAGGAATATAGCTCCTGAATGGCCTCCTCCTGAGCGTGCTCTTTCTTTAGATTGTATCATTCTTCGAGCCATTCCGAGCTTTGATGCCCAAAATGGATGTAGGCCAATTATTCGCATTTTTGGTAGGAACCTACATAACAGAGATGGCCTGTCCACGCAGATGCTGTTCTCCATGTCCAAGAAAAGGAAGATGCTTCGACATTATCGTCAGGTAAAAGTCCCCCCCTCCCCAAGTTTTTTCTATTAATTTTTGTTTTCCGTGTTAACTTCTGAAAAATGATTTTTTTTTCCTTGTTGCAGGCAGACTGTGATGTGATTAAAATTGACATCCAGTGTTCAGTGCAAGGAGATGTTGTATTGGAGTGTGTCCATTTGGATTTGGATCCTGAAAGGGAAGTTATGATGTTTCGTGTAATGTTCAACACTGCATTTATTCGATCCAACATATTGATGCTGAACTCTGAGAACTTGGACATTCTTTGGGACTCAAAGGAGCGGTTTCCAAAAGGATTCCGAGCAGAGGTAAATATCTTTTTGAGCCTCTTTTAGGATTTTGGATGTATCATGAGAAGGAAGAGCAAAGGCCAACCGCGATAAGCAATTCACTTTCTTAGCCACTAACCTCCTACCATATTTTTCCAAAACCTAAGGTGTTATTAGTTTTAGTCATGAACTCATGATTCTTTAGTTTCTTCAGCATTTGTATCTCTAATTCAATAAACTTCTAAATTCAGGTTTTGTTTGGGAAGGTTGAAAATTCCACCCCACCTAAGGCTCCTATAACAGTTTTGAATGGTGAGGAGAAAGGGGGATTACCTATTGAAGCTTTTTCTCGTGTTCAAGAACTCTTTAGTGGTGTTGAGTGGGTTGATAACAGTGACGATGCTGCTTTGTGGCTACTTAAACAACTTTCTGTCTTGAGTGATGTAAAAGAATTGTCCAGATTGCAGAACAAAGGAAATTTATACGCATCTCCTGTTGATTCTGAGGAGGAAAACAATGCATCTAGCACTGCTGATAGTTCAGATGAAGCATTTGACGTGATCAATAAGCCTTTGGGGGATCCAGCAAGGTTTCTGCCACCAGACGTTGATAAAGTTCCCTTACATTCAGAAAGTGATAGTTTACAAGATTTAGATCATGCATCAGTTGAAGCTGTTCAGGTAGTGTCATGTTCTGGAATGCCATCTCATTCATCTCCGCTGGAATCTTCAGCACCTCTTGTACCCACACCACCAGCACCACCTCCGGTACCTAGTAAAAGTCTTTCTTCAGGATTTGCACCTCCTGGACCACCACCACCACCGCCACCACCACCACCTCCTCCTCCTCCTCTACATCTACCTTCATCTGTTAACATCATTACATCGAAGCCATCTGCACCCCCACCTCCACCTCCACCCCCACCCCCTCCTCTTCCTGGTTTGTCCGAAAGGAATCCTGCAATATCTTTGCCTGCCACTACCAAAAGAGGTCCTCCACCACCTGCACCACCTCCACCTCTTAGTTTTTCTGGTAGAGCGTTTTCAACATCACCTGAATCTACAAACAATGGTCCACCTCCTCCTCCTCCTCCCCCACCCCCTTTCAACTCCTCTCAATCGCCATCTCCACCCCTGCCTCCACCCCTACCCCCACCCTTGCATCCACCATCCTTCAGCAGCAAATCTAAAATGCAAGAGCCAAACCAACCGCCACCACCTCCGCCACCACCTCCAATGGTTGTCTCTACTGCTAGTTCCTCTCACAAGGGATCTGCCCTATCTGTCCAATGCCATAATACTATTGTCCCTCCCCCGCCTCCACCTCCGCCAATTGCAGGACTTGCAAGGCCAGGTTCTATTCCTCCTCCACCCCCTCCACCAAAAGCTCCTCCAGCGCCCCCTCCACCCCCTCTACCAAAAGCTCCTCCAGCGCCCCCTCCACCCCCTCCTCCAAAAGCTCCTCCACCCCCTCCACCAAAAGCCCCTCCAGCGCCCCCTCCACCCCCTCCACCGAAAGCTCCTACTGCACCCCCTCCTCCACCTCCACCGAAAGGTTCTGCGGTGCCCCCTCCACCCCCTCCACTGAAAGGTCATGCTGTGCCCCCTCCACCTCCTCCACCGAAAGGTCCTGCTGTGCCTCCTCCACCACCAGGTGCACGGCTGCCAGGTGCAAAGGTGTCCAGTGTGCCACCACCACCACCTGCATCAAGTGGTAGGGGAAAAGCTTTGGGACAGACTGGTCATGGAAGAGGCCGCGGCATTGGCGTGAGTAACACCCCTAAGAAAAACTCGTTGAAGCCGTTACATTGGGTCAAAGTCACTCGAGCAATGCAAGGGAGTTTATGGGCTGATTCTCAAAAGCAGGATAATCAATCAAGGTGCGTGCATATATAACTTGTATATCAGTACCAAATTGTTTCATAATTTCTTATAATTGCCAAAAGTTCTAATTGATGCTTAGATTGCACAATATGTGCTGGAACGTGGATAAAACATTTTATAGTAGTTGCATTTTGTTGGACATTCACTTGAATGTTTTTGAAAAAGCGCTTTGTCATGTTACATGTCCGTTTACTTTCTATCTTGTTATGTGATAAAGAGAGAAAAAGGAAGCATAAATTCTTGGTCAATCTGTCCTTTTTCTGTTTCCCCTTTTATTTATCTTTAGTTTTACTTGGATTGCTTTTTCCTCTAATATGGGAAGATGATTACTTTTTAACCCTATAGATCAATATCTTTTGGTGTAGGGCCCCTGAAATTGATATGTCTGAACTTGAAAGTTTATTCTCAGCTGCCTCTGCTTCAGATGGCAGTAGTGCTAAACTTGGAGGCCGACGAGGTTCTAACATCAATAAACCTGAGAAAGTGCAATTAGTAAGAAATTTTCTTTCTTCTAACTCCTTTTATGTATGGAATGAAGGATACTTAATCAAATATATGTTAACTTTGGCTTAATATTTTTACAAAACATTCATTATATAAAGAAAAACACAGTTAAGTGATCCTAATTGGCTTTATTAAAATATGAAAGAAAATAAATAAGGAACATGATATGGGGTTTCTTTTCCTGAATAATGAGCTTAGGCAGACTTTGTAATTGGTTACATAGTTTCTCCAATTTTAAGTTTACTGTCCTTTAAGTAATTGCCTTGCCAACTATATACAGAATAGAAATATTTATTAAGCATTAAGAGAATTTCAATGGCCTTTAATTTGTGGTTCCTCTAGTTAAATGGCACCATCATGGCAAATAATCATTAAGCTTTTAGCATACAAATATTAGAAGTGATTGATTCTGTTGTGGCTGCTGCTCTAGTTGTACCATCATTGTCATGCTCCCCTTTATCTTCACTACATTTTTGTTATTGATTTTTATGTCTGCAGCATGAATGACATATTGGTTTAGTTACATGACTGTATGAATCATCAGGGTAGAGTATCATTGTTGCATACTATTTTTTTTTAAAACTATACTTGCTACCATAGCTATGCAATGCCGTTCTGTTCTAAAATCAGAAAGAAGGTCCTTTTGTTGCGAATTACATATTTTACAACCTTAAGAAAATACTATAATAGGAGTTTCAAACACCATTTATTTGTCTATATTACAGCTACTCTTTTATGACGAATATTTAAGTTTGTAAAGATCCTTTGCTGCTAATGGTGAATGATTTTATCCTTAATCAACTTTGAACTTGACCGTCTACTGCAGATTCATGAAGTGCCACATGTAGCCATCTAATTCCTTCTTTCATCATATAATTTCTTTTTATATGCATTTTAAGGACATTAAGTTTCTTTACCCTTATTTTGTGTATTTGGTGCTTGTATTATATCTCAGGTTGAGTTGCGCAGAGCATATAATTGTGAAATAATGCTCACAAAAATAAAAATCCCTCTGCCCGATATGATTGTAAGTTTCTTAGCTTACCCTGCTAAATGTTATAAGTGTGCTAAATTTTTATCTTTTTCTTGTATTTTATTTTAGTTTTTAATTGAAATGGTGTTGGAATATTGGAGATTTAACCCCGCCCCCTGTCCCCTGCCCTTTAAATTTTCTTCTTTTTTTTTATATTACTTCTAATATATCCCTATCTGATGTCTTCTATTTGATTTTTTTCCGCATATAATATTCCATTGTAATACTATCTTAGTTTCTCATAGGTTAAGTTCTGTGCATAAAGCTTTTGCTGGCAACCAGATTCCTGGAAACCGGAATCTTTGTTTATGCTGCATATTCTATGATTTGATATCAAAATTGGTACCCCTCAGCTGCAATTATGAATTTTAAATTTATTAATCCTCAAGCTTCTTATTGGTCACCTAGAGCTCATGATCTTTTTGTTGGAGTTCTATCTGCTGAAGGGCATTGGTTAGGGTTCCATCAATATAATGTGATTCTTTAGAGAAGCATTTTAGGGCTAAGTTAGGGATGTTTAGTAATGTTGAAAGGTGAATACTTTTGCCTGGGGGGCAAAAACGTATTTGGTATAATAGATTTAAGTGATATAGTTTATGTTAATTTGGTTTCTTAGTTTGTTTACAATGTACTACTAATACCAGCTTTCGAAGCTTCACTGTTTATCCTGTAGCTGTTAAAATCGGTGGTATTTCAATATTGTAGTGAACTCACTACAACTGTTGATTAGGTAATTGAGGGTAAAGTTGAATTTTGTTTGTTTTACTTGGACCTTTTTGCTATCTCCATGGGAGGAATGAACGACAGTTGGCTTTGCCGGATCTGGGATATATCATAAATAAACTATTTGTTCTTTTGCTGTGGCCCAGATTATATTGCTTTATAGTTTTTCATTTCCATTTTAACCACAACCAAATTTTGATACTGAAATTTCTGTTCCTCTGTATCACTTAAATTCATTCTTTCTGTTGGTTCTTTCTTTTGCCTTGCCAAGTTGGGTCAAACTTTTGGTACAATATGCTCAATTTCCCTTTTTACTTTTACTTCTAAAGTTGAGTCAGTCATTCTAAATATAGTGCCCTCTATTTTCAGAATGCTGTACTAGCATTGGATTCTTCAGCTCTTGATATTGATCAGGTGGAGAATCTGATTAAATTTTGTCCCACTAAGGAAGATATGGAACTGCTAAAGGTAATCTATATATACTGTAACATTTTGGTTGCATATATTTTTAAATGCTACATTTTCCAGTTTGTTTACTGTGCTCTTTAAATGATACTGTAGATTTTTAGAGAACTCATTACATATTATCACCTAGGAAATAGCATGTTATCTTGTATGTGATAAAAATATTTGACATGGGAATTCACATATCAACGTGACAGTTTTATTGCCACCAATCTCTTATGAGTTACAGGCAGTAGACCACTTAATGGAAATTTTAAAACTGCCTTTTGTTGTTGTTTTTTGTTCGAACCCCTGACTGAACCTGAACCTTTTCAGTTCTAGGAGGACCATTTAAACATCTGGATATTTTTCTTATTAGTTATGAGTAAGGCTACATTCAGAACTAATTGCAACCATTGTAAGGAATCAGTTGTAGTTTGATTTTGACCCCATACCAGAAAATGGAAAGACCACTATTTAATTTTAACTTAAGTTCTGCTTCGAGTGAGGGAAAGGGAAGGAATGGGAAGGGAAGGGAGAAGGAAGAGAGGAGTGGTGCCTTCTCCCAGCTTTGGAAATATTTTAACACAAGAGAGGGATTTTTGGTTTACCCATTCAGAACCCTTGAAGTTTGAAACCATCCTTTTCTTTAAATTCCTTAAATTGGGACCTTTGGGGGGAAAGGATTCCTCTTTACAACTTCTATTAGATAGCCCTCATTTGAACATTTTATTTAACTTACAAGGATGTAATTGTAAGAAAAAGTTTGCTACTTTTGTTTTTGGTAGAATTATACAGGTGACAAGGCAATGCTTGGAAAGTGTGAACAGGTCTGTTCCATTTTCTCTCTTTTAAGACATCTGATCCCTTAATTCGATCAGTTGTTAATATTATAATTGATAAATCTTTCAGTTTTTCCTAGAGTTGATGAAGGTTCCACGAGTAGAATCAAAATTGCGAGTATTTGCATTTAGAATCACCTTTTCTTCTCAGGTATTGTCCGGATAATTTGTATATTCGATATTGTATTCTCGGATTTATCATTAATCTATATTCCCTTTCATCCGTTTCAGGTGGATGACTTAAGGTCTAACCTGAGCATTATTAATAATGCGACCAGAGAGGTACTGCTATACCTATACTGAATCTCAAATGGTTGATGCATAATTGCTCATTTTGCATGCTAAATGTCTAGCATGTTCTTTTTCCTGCATCTAAAATGTCAGAAACTTATTTTCAGGTAAAAGAATCTGCAAAATTGCGTCAGATAATGCAGACAATTCTCACATTGGGAAATGCTTTGAATCAAGGCACTGCACGAGGTACCACCCAGCTGGTCTATAGTTAGGATTTTTGACCATTTTTTTAATGATGCCTCTTCATATTGTTTTTGCTTTTATTCCTAGGATCTGCGGTGGGATTCAAATTGGATAGCCTCCTTAAATTATCTGATACGCGTGCAAGAAACAACAAAATGACTTTAATGCATTATCTATGCAAGGTAGGACATTGAAAGTTAGACTTCCTAGTAGTATACTTGCACTGGAAGTTCGGAATAAGGTTTATTGTTAAGGTTATGGGGGGTGGGGCCAATGATGCTGTAATTTTGTGCCCTTCAAATGGTATTTTTGTGACTTAGGGAAAGTCTTCTAATACTGTGGTACTCTCATGTAGGCTTTGAGGAGAGAAGTTAGATGCTCTTTATTACTATTATATGTGCCTGGGGTTTGGGATGGTAAATCTTCGCTATAAATAATCGTTTGCATGTAATTTGTTTTAAAAGGAAAAAGCTGTTGCTTCAGTTATTGCTTTTTCCTCTGATTCAAGTATGTTTGAAACCTTACTCTAACCAAATTTACCTTCTTGCCCCACTCTGTTAATTCTTCTGGCATGTTCTACTCAGATTTCCTAAGTCACCTGGTTTTTTCTGTTTTATTTATTTTTTCACTTTTTGCATGTGTTAGCTTCTATCGGAGAAAATGCCAGAGTTGCTGGATTTTGATAAAGATCTTGTTCATTTAGAAGCTGCTTCTAAGGTATGTTTTATATGGTTCTAGTTCATTGGATCCTTCTCTTCTTAAAGTAGTTAATTTCTTTTATCCACTTGATTTTCATACCATCTGGCTAGATTCAATTGAAAAATCTTGCTGAAGAAATGCAAGCTGTGAGTAAGGGTCTTGAAAAGGTTGAGCAAGAACTCACCGCTTCAGATAATGATGGTGATATCTCTTTGGGCTTTCAGAAGGTGAGGAAGAACAATTATTATTGCTTAACAAAGAATCTACTCCATTACTTTTGCTAGAAATTTTTCTACTATTGTCTGTTAATATGCTGAGTTGTCACTTCCCACCCTATTTGCTTGCATACAAAAATTACGTCGCTCACTTTTTCCTGTCATCGTAAATATTCGGATTTGGCATGATGTTGATTTGCTAGTGAAGGAAACAAACTCTTTGGAATTTTCACAAACACTTAGGGTGTGCTGGGTTGGGTGGAAAAGTGGAGCGATGGAAGGAAGGAGTGGAAAGAAAATAAATTTTAAGTATGCTTGGTAGGGAAGAAAAGTGAGGAAAGAAAATAGGAGAGATGGTCATTTTCTGTCCTAATGCATGAAAACCAATCTTTCCAAATTGGAATGATGAGAGGAGAGAAAATGAGAGAGAGATGTATGTTAGTTCAAAGTTATGCATTTTTCAAATGTTCTATTTTCTTTCCTTTCATTTTTCAACTCTACCAAGCAATGGACGGAAAAAAAATTACTTTTTCTTGAAATTTTTTCCTTCTTTCCTACCAAGCACACACCTATTGAAAGAAAAATACCCCTTCAATTTTCCATCTTTCCAACTTTCTTTTCACTCTGCCAAGCAAAGCCGTATTGTTATCCCCTTTCATCATTTATAGAATTTTTTCCTCTTTAAAGATTGACCAAAAACATCTTTTCTTTATTTTGGTTTTAGGGTTTAGGAATTAGTTTTTCTTTTCAAGAATCAATTAGATACTATCTTCTTCAGAAATTGGTGGCATGGTTTTATGTTTGTTTTCATTCAATCGCGCTGTTCATTGTGGTTTATGTGCTGCAGTTTAGTCATTTGGAAGAAAATGACCATATGGTGAATACGTTGAGATGCTTTTAAATGATTAAGACCACTGACACCATTTCTATTGTGATCTCCATTGTCCGAATGTTTGTATGATATCCTTTTCCTGGCAATCACTGGGATTTTCTTTGAGCATGTCCTGTTAGTGTTTAATAGAAGTTTCGTCGGTTCTAGGTGTTGAAGAATTTCCTTGATACGGCTGAAGCTGAAGTGAGGTCACTTATCTCCTTGTATTCTGAAGTGGTAAGTACTTTCCCGATTTGCAGTTGCTCGTAGGATAGTTTAAACTTGCTGTGCATTGCAGTTTAGTCTGAAGTTGTATCGTCTTGCAGGGAAGAAGTGCGGATTCATTATCCCAATACTTCGGAGAGGATCCTGCACGATGTCCTTTTGAACAAGGTTTTCCATCTTTGACAATTAATGTTCATATCGAAAACCAACCTTTCAAACAAACGCCTGACTGGTTGAGTTTGTTCCTTGTTGCTGCAGTGACTCAGATATTGGTTGTTTTCGTTAAGATGTTTAAAAAGTCGCGAGAGGAGAACGAGAAGCTGGCTGATGCCGAGAAAAAGAAATTGGAGAAGGAAGCCATCAAAGAACGAGCAGCGGCAAATGTAACTGTAAAGAAGGATGGGACCGATACGAATGAGCCGAATCTTACTTCTCATATCCTGAATTCTCACATTCTGAAACACGCTCCGTAATAGTAATGAAGCTTTTGCAATCAAGCAACAATGGAAGCTGCATATTTGACTTGCAGCTGACAAGAAAACAGTTGAAAGCTTTAATACCACATTCAGTAAATAAGCTTCTGGATATTTTGGTGGGTAGAGATGGGCGGGCATGTGGGTCGGGGTCATGCTTGAATAGAAAAAAAATTTATTTGCCCAACTTGACCAGCCAAAAATCCTGTTTTACAATTTCAAATGTATTAAATAATTTTTTAATATTAATATTTGAAGCGCTTAGAGCTTTTTTGTAATTGAGGCAAGTGTTTTTGCATCAAAAGCTGTTTTGAAAATGCAAAAACTCTCTTAGTTTCAAGTTTGTAAAAGATTAAAATCTTAGGGTTTTGTCAATTTCTCTTGAGATCAGACTGTAAATTTGCTTTCCCACGAAAAGCATATTGTAAAAAATTCAAAATTCACACATGGTGGAAGTACAAAAGATTTAATGTTTCAGAGCCATGGTTTACCATTATGATTTGATTTCTTTTTTCTAAATTACCTATAATATTTTGATCGGATTCATACCCTTTTAATTGGTACAAAGTAGTGACTTTTTCATCATTCTTAAAAATAGTCTGAATTCAAATCTTAATATAAATAGTAACCAAATGAGTGAGTTAAAGATTAAGTGTTCCATCAATTTTTTTTATTTAGGGAGATGGCAAGAAGTTGATCAAACACAAATTTAATATCCAATTGCCACTTCAACTATGACTCAATCCACATATTTTTATGTTTTTTTTATACATGTTAAGCAATCATAGGTTAATTGGATAAGAGGCAACCTTACCAGCAATATTATTTGGCCAAACACAACATACCCTAACAATGTTCTCCACTAGCAGTGCTCCTAATGACGGTGCTTTTAGTGACAATATTCCCTAATATAAGCTTTAATTGGGCAAAATAAAAATGATAGTACAAAGCCAAATGCAACTTTCTTAGCTGCATAGATTAGCATTTCAGGACAAAACAATTGGCCTTTGGGAAAATGCATCTCTAATCCATTGGCAATAATAATAGGAATTCTAGAAGGCTTACTCTGAACCAAACCATTAAGAGTACAAGGTAGAGCAAACAAAAACCACAAATAGAGAAATTTTGGAAAAAGAAACAAATAGTTAAATTCATCAAAAACATATAACAAAAGAAAATTAAAGATAAAAACTCTATTTAGCAGCTTGGCCTTCTGCTGCAGCTTCAAAGGTCTCGCCAGGTACAAGATCTGGTACCTCCTCATCGTCCTCTTCCTGAGTAGTGGCTGCACCGGTACCGTCACCAGAACCGGCAGCAGGTGCCTGCTTCTGGAATTGCTCTGCCAATTTCCTCAAGTTGTCCAAGTTATCAGGTCCTATAAGTTTTAGAATACGAGTCAAAAAGACGGCCAATATCAATGTCAAAACATGAAAGAAAGAATTTTGGGTGTAATCAAGCAGAGCTCAAGCTCGACTCAAAATTTGAAGCTTGATACTCAGCTCGAGCTCGATTGAACATCTGTTTTTAAGCTCGAGCCTGGCTCGAGATATGTTTGAGCTACTCAAGTTCAAGCTTGATTAAGCTCATTTACCATTTTTTGTACTCAAAACTCAAGCTCAGCTCAATAATTAAGCTTAGTGTTAATAATATGTATTAAGGGTAATAACATAATTTAATAATATAAAAATATGAAACACTCGTTTAAGGCTCGCAAGCCATTCGAGTCAAGTATTACTAAGCTTGAATTCGGCTCAATTGATAGCACGAGCTGCTCACGTTCGGCTTGATAATTACCAAATCGAGTTTGAATGTTTTTAAGCTGAACTCGAGTAGTTAGCAAACACCAATGTTTCATTTACATTCCTAAACAGAATTACTTGGGGTCAAGTGTACATACCCAACTGGTTGATGATTCCAGGGAGAATATCTTGCAATTCTGGAATAGGGGAAAAACATGAATGTCAGATCAACAAAGGTAAAATCAACTATGGGAAGCTTTCAAAGTTAAGAGGTGCATACTCTTTGTTTGAGGAGAACCGCTTACAACCCAGGTGTTGGCAGCAATAGATGCTTGAACTGAAATACAGACCATCATATATGTTAGTTAATTTTACAAAACCTATGAGAAAATTACACAGTCCGCTTCGATAAAAGACATATCTACCTTTGGGATTAATAAACTGGATAACAACATCGTCCTTGAAGATGTTGACTTCCTCGATTGCGGGAATAGCATTGACTCCTATTCTCTTGAGGGTGCTTTGTAACCGTTTGTCGTCGGTGGTAGTTGTCTTGTGGACAGCCTTCTTCTTTCTATTAAACACAAGTTAAAAAAAACAAGATAATGATTAGTATACAAATTACAAAGAGGCATCAAAATTCAAGCACCTATTACTCCTAATAACTGCAACAATTACATCCTATATTCAGAGATGATAAAGCAAAAAACATAATATAGCTGGTATATCCAAGGAATTTTCAGACCATGAACATTACCTTCTCATGCTACCCTTCCCACCGGTCCGGACTGCACCAGCCATTTTCATGAGCCTCTCCTTGTTCATCTGCCCAAAGAAGCAAACAACAAATAAATAAGTAAAAGTACGATAAATCAAGACCCAGATACACACAATAAAAACAAAGAGAATATTGAGGTAATAAGCTTATCAAAAGCACTAAAGCAAACAAATCAAACACAATACATATGAAGCATGTGAAACAATCAAGCACTATATAATACACAAGGAAATCTAGGGAAAACATAAAAGAACTTAACGCCTAACTCACACTTTATCAACCCACCAGAGAAAATAAAACTTTAGAACAATATATAAAAATATCAATGACCCTAATTTACTTATTGTAATTGTATGCAAGTGTTAAACCCTAAAGCATAAACTAAGGTAAAAATCTAACCTTTGGCAGCTGAAAGGAATTTTAAAGATAAGCTTCTTCTTTTTTCACACAATAATTCCCCCCGAAATTTATAAACAAAAGGGTCACTTAAAACCCTAAATCAAAACAATCTAAAGATAAAACAAATCAACCGTTGAAATTAAAATACCAAAATTGAAATAAATTTAACTTCTTTATTTTTTTTTCAAAACGTATATGCCGAATGATAAGAAGAAGCAGAGAATTAAGAAATTAAAACCTTTACAGTAGGGAGTACTAAAAAGGATATGCCGCAACTTCGACTGCAACTAGGAAAGATAGGGTCACAAAATAAGGGGGGGTTTTTTTTATATAACCCAGTGAGCAGGCACAAGCTCTTTATGTCTTTAGGGTTTTATCTACGCCGTTGGATTTTTAGTATTTTCATCTGACGGCTTTGAAGCCATCAGGTCCATGTTTGTCTTTGTACATGCCTTTTTTTTCCTTCAATTTTATTTTGGGTTAATTAACCGAATGTTTCACCGGTTTTCAGTTTAATCGGTTAAATAAATTTAATTATCGGTCTAATAATAATAATTTAATCAATTCCATAATTGGTTTTTCTAATTTTCAATTATTTATTGGTTTTGAATGGTTTGCTCAATAACCAATTCAACCCATTTATCCGAGTCAATCATGGTTGTTCGAACCAGATTGATTGGGGTATTAATCTAGAGAAAGACATTAGACTTGTTGATCTAATAATCAATACGGATCAATTGAATTGAGCAAAAAATCGGTTTGAACTAAACGGTTAAACCATGTTTTTTTATTAAAATTTGAATGTTTTATTTAATCAAACCAAACAAACCAATCAAATCGATTGGACCAATGAACTAGTAGCTTGACTGGGTCAACCACTGATCCGATTTTGGAACCTTGGCAGTAGTATATTGATCGGTTTCTAGTTCAACCAACTAGTTTGATCCTGCTCCAATAACTTAAATTCATGCATAACTTCAAAATGTTTTAAATTAAATCCCTAAAATATTAGTATCATATCAACAAGTCATTCTATTAGCTTAATTATTAGCTTAGGAGTTAAAATTATCTTAAATTTGATATAAAATATATTTAAAGTATATGAATAAAAATATTTAAATGTGCACTTATCTCATAAATAGCTTAGGTCTAACATGTTAAAAATAAAAAAATAATGCTCTTGAATCTAACGAAACTATCTATTTTTCAATACATCAATTTTAAATTGTTCATGTTTAAATGTCATCTTATATATGATTAGGGTTAAATAAGAAAAATTAAAAATCGATCTAAATTAAAGTGTTTGAACAGTTAATGGAATACAAATAAAAAAAAGACAATTAACCGAACCCATTTGAATTCCATTTTTAATTTAATTTATTAATAAATTATTTTTATCATATAAAAACAAATATTTAAAATAATGAGAGTAGCCTAAAATTTTATATAAAAATATTTTTTAAATACCGTTTACTAAGAGTTATTTGAATTTTTTTTTAGATTGAAACTTTGTTAAATAATATTCAAAAATAAAAAAATTATTTTTGTCAAAATTAGTTCAAAAACTCAAACACAATATCACTATAAAAATATAAAAAAAATCGAGTCAAACTAAAGCGAATCAAAATCACCTCTAGATATGATGCCTAGTATATTTAAAATAAATGGATAGAAAATTTAAACATCTATATATTTAATGTATGGACAGTTTGAATTTAACATGTTAAAAAGCAATGCTCCAAAATTTTAATGGTATCGTATATATATTTTTAAACACGTTGTATCTAAATCGTCTATGTATCATTTTAAAATTTAATCCAAATATTTTAAATATATCTCAGTTCATACTAGTTTCTTACCCATACGATGCACAAGTTAACCCTGTATTGTAATTTTTTTGAAATATAAATTGTTGAGAAGTCTTTGAAGTGTCATCCTCGAGGACGCTAACCCAATCTCTCGACAATGGAAAGTATCATCCCCGGGTGAGGGTTTTGCCCCCTCCGCAGAAGGCTATTTACAATTCACAGAGGGGGCCCTCGACTGTAAGTGGATGTACAACCACCCATCAAGAAGCTTAAAATCTTATTAATTATAAAAAAAAGTATTATTTATATTACTATTTAAACATTTTATTAAGTTCGTATTACTTTTAATGAGATTCTAACTTAATTAAAAGAATTATATATTTTTTTATAACTAAAGTATATTATTGTGAAAGTATCTTTAATAGTTTGATGTTAATTAAGTTAATACTCAACCGATTAAAAACAAATAAAATTATATTAAATATACTTTTTACCAAATCAATTTTTTTAACAATCTCATTATAGCTCTGATCATATCTACTCTTTTTTACACAATGTTTAAAACTGTCCATAGCCCCTCTCTAATCCATAAATAGAAGGATAGTGCACTTCAATGCACTTGAACCCGCGTTTTCCTGCATTGACAACAATGCCCATGCTAATCGAGTTAAGACTCAATCGGCTTACCAAATAAAATTTATAAATAATAAAGTTAAATCTTATATATTTTTGGTACCAAATCATCCTATAATTAGAACAAGTGATCCTAAGGGTCCAACATTAAGCTAGGGTTGGGGATATAAAAGATGGAAAAATGATTAGATGAAACTGTAATTCCACGTCACCCTTGCTTTTTTTTCTAATAGAATAATGATAAATCATATTTTTCCTCCTAATTTTTAGCATTTTTAGTTGGATTTAAATTTTTTTAAGAGGAGAATGCTAAAAATCATGAGGAAAAATTAGATTTGTCATTCTCCTATTGAAATAGATAAAATGACGTGGAATCACTTTTCATACAATCTCTTATGGTAAAAGATGTGGAAATAAGCATAATTGGAAAAAAATTAGAGAATTTCACTTGCAAAAGCTTCTCTTTCCATAATAAATTAGATTTTAAATTTGCAATGTGTTTTAAGTTTTCTTGAATAAAAGTTTTCTTTAAAAGGGATAAATATTAAAATTACACATGAACTTTGATTTAATATACAATGTCATATATGAATTTTAATTTTGTATAATTTTATACATGAATTTTTATTTGATTAGATTTTCATAAATCATTAACAATATTATCGAATTAGCAACATTTTACGTTGATATATTGCATAAACACAAAATTATATTAATCCAAATTGAGAATAAATGTATGTATTTATTTCTTTTAAATGTGTACAATTGAACCAAAACCAAAGTTTCATGTATACATATGAACCACAATTCAAGTTTCATGTATATAATTGCACCAAATCATAGTTCATGTATCAAATTACACATTAAAATAAAGTTCATATATAAATTTGATATTTATCCATTAAAAAAAACAAAACTTTGTTATTGTTGTTTTCTTACAATTGTCATGCACACCCCACAATGAAGTAATCCTTAAGATTTGAACCATTGAGGTGGATTATTTTGACCCATAAATTAAATGTCATGGTTCAAACTTTGGTTCATTATTATGACCTGATGGATAAAAGTGTTCACTGTCTCAAGTGTGATCAGAGTTCGAGTTGCGCCAATCACGTTTGTTGTTCAAACATTGCATTGTTATTGTAATTCACCATATATCTTGTGATTTAAATTAAAAAAAAAAAGATGAGGAAAAAAACTATTCATGGATTGGCTTGAGTTGATATTATTTTATTCGTGATGTGAAACTTGATTAATCAATTTATTATGGACATTCATTTTACTCTATGGGTAAAAATAATAAATACATTTTTAAGTGAAAATAATTGTACATTTAACTCAATATAATGTGCTCCACTAGCAAGAAGAGTATGCACCATTGCCTCCAAGCTACGAGCACCTTTTATGTCGAACGAGTCATATGTCACCGGATCAACTGAAGAACAAAATCGATACGTGATAGACAGAACTTTCATTGGCGTCGTTCAAAAAATTTTACGCCTAATCATTTTACGAAGTTCTGTCAAATCTATGTTCTGGTTAAAAACCAGTCACACCGTATTCTCCGACAAAAAAATAACGCCATTCTCGGTGTGGCAAACCTCACCATCGTAGTAAATAACAGCACTAATACGTTCACTCATATTTGAAACTCTAACATTTTTAGCCTCTCTAAATTGTTTCTGCTGTGACTTATGCATTCTGAGAACATTTTCTGCCTAATTTATAGCCTCAGCCCAAACATGCTACTGTAGCAAAAGCACGTCCACGAGGGCGCGATTTCACAAATTCTTCTCAAATAGCATCCTGCTAGAAGCGATTTTATATTATTTGCTCAGAAACGTCAAAAAAAAATTTTCTTACATGACCTACTGTAGCAAAAGAGTGCTGATGAGGCCGCGATTTCACAAATTATTCTCAAATAGCATCCTGCTAGAACCGATTTTATACTATTTGCTCAGAAACGTAAAAAAAATAATTATTTATTACGTGACCTACTGTAGCAAAAGCGCGTCCACGAGGGCGGGATTTCACAAATTCTTCACAAATAGCATCCTGCTAGAAGCGATTTTATACTATTTTATCAGAAACGTTAACTCGAAATTATTTATTCCAGGACCTAAAAACCCTTAAAAGCCTGAACCCTAAATCCTAAAAGCCAAAAAAACCTAACGTGGGAAAAACCGCGACATCGCGTCCACGTCGGTAGCGATGTCGGCACGCGCCAGAAATCGCATTCACGTCAAGAACTCGCTACCGACGTGGGACGCGATTTCGCTCGCACTCTCGACATCGGGCCGACGTGGACGCGATTTTGCGGAAAAATGACCATTCCGGTAAATAATTAAATAATGAGCCAATTTTGGTAATTTTTGAAAAAAAAGGCTTTTATGGTAAATTGCCCACCCAAAAACTTAATTTCAAGAAGGGTTAATATATACGAAATATTTGAATTTGATAATTTGTATTTATTTATATCTTTTTTCTTTTTTTATCTAAGTAGAATCTAAACTTGGTATCTTTTTTAAGTACTTGACATTTGACAAACTCATATTTAGGGCTTAGTTGACATCAGATTGTTGCCAGTATAAGAGAACATGAGTTTGAGTGCATTGAAGCGCATTATCTTATTATTTAAGGGTTAGAGAGGGGTTATGGGTAGTTCTATACATCATATAAAAAATCAAATATTAAGAATCGTGAAACTACATTCATATGAAAATAAGTAAATCAAATATATATAAATTAATTTTTTATATTTTTGCCACGTCTCAAAATACGAGGCCGCATATCACTATACTATTGATCGCTAGTGTCACATTGACGTATTTTAATTATGTTAAATACCTGAAAAAAAGTACCAAATTAACATCAAGTAGGTACAACTTATCAAATTCAGATACATCCACACATATTAACCATTTCAAAGAAAGAAAAAAAAAACCCTTATCAAATCGGAAGATTTTTACCAACTCTATTTGTAATACCAAATTTTCATCAAATGTTCTATAAATATTATTATTAAGATATTTTAATAATTTAATTAATCATATTGATATTACTTTTACATGTGATAATAGACTTAAGTTAAAGCTAATTTATTAGGAGATACCTATTTATACTTAAATTAAGATTTTAAGGAGTTAGTTTCACATGTAAACTGAGCATCTTTTTTTTTATGTTTAATTTATAAATTATTACTTAAATTATACCTTTTTTTATTATTATTTGATTACAAGAGATACCTGAACTAATTTTTTCCCCAAGTTAGTATCTCCTTAGTAGAACTGTTAAATCTACTTTAAATAAATGCTTAACTTACAATTTCGTACTTAAACTACACATTTTCTCCCATTTTGGTACGTAAAGATTACTTTGGTCATAAGTGATACCGAAACTTTTTTTCCAAGTTAGTTAAATCTATTTAAAACAATAATCAATTAAAATGTGACACATGAAAAAAAACAAAAAAAAGTGTTGTTTTCTTTTATATATATTCATTTTCTTTTTTCTTTCTTTAGAATTAGACCGATCGAATCAGTCAGGTCACTAGTTCTCGATTTGATTAGTTCAAATAGTTCAATTAAATAAATTATTAAAAAATCATAAAAATAATAAAAATATTTAAAATTTTGAGAAAATTGGTTCAACTAGTTTTTTTAGCTTGGTTCAATTGGTTTATATTAGTTCACAAGTCAATCAGTTCAACCCCTATATTTGAACTAATATCCTGAACGGTTCTCGGCTGAACTGGTCTAATTCTAAAAATACTGGTTTTGATTGATGAAATAAAAATTTTGATCTCATTAGGTAGAGCAAGCAAGTAACGAGGTTCAAAAACATAATTAATTCTTAGCATTTCGACCTCGGGATGACAAATTTTAAGTTGCCAAACATTATAAAAGTAGAAGAATGAAAAAAATACAAAAAAAAGAGAGAAAAATAATATAAAAGATAAAAAAGGAAAATAAAAGAATTAAAAAATAAATTTTAAGTTTATATAATGTCGTGGTTTATTATTGGACAAAAAATTAAGTATCAAATTGAGAAAAATATAACTTAGATACTAAATTGTGGTCAAGATCTTTTAAAATAGATTTAACGATTTGATTAATGTTTGGACCAATTGAAGTATCAACTTGGGGAAAAAGTAATTTATGTACCACTTTGATAAAAAAGCAGGTTAGGTATCAAGATGAGAAAAATGATATAATTTAGGTACCAATTCTTGAATTATGTTTTTTTAAAAATAAAAGACTTAATTTTTATTTTTAATTACATGGACTAAATCTCAAATCTATCAAAGTATAGGGACTAACAGCATATTTTAACCTAAAATAAACCATATTTAATTATTATTATTACTATTTTCGTTTTCAGAACATTGTTTTTGTTCCATCCTCGTCCCGGATCTACATATTTCTGGTTATTGTTATATATACTAACCAGAAAATTTCTGATATTGTTTTGTGTTGCGAAATAAATGAATACAAAGTGAAGTATTTTTTGGGTACTGAGGGTCTTCAAAACAGTTTCGGTTGAAACTTGACACAAATAGCGGAACCCTAGAAAGCTTTATTCCCTTGGCTCTTTAATCTGCAAAAAAAGAAAAAAAAAAGAAAAAAAAAGATGGCAGGTAATTCGGGGGAAAATCAATTTCAATTTTGGTCAAACTGAAGAAGAAGACGACGAACAGCGAGAAAGAGAGAGAGCTTATTCGCAGTTATTATCAAGTCATGTGGACGAATGTTTTTAGAATCGTATGTCGCTTCTTCGTTTCTCTTCTAATTTTCTATGTTTTTTTTGTTCGTTATGATCGAATTAGGGTTTTGCTAGTGCTTTTTAATTTAAATAATTCATTTTGCGAACTAGAGAATAATTCCTGATTGAATTAGTTTGAATCTCGATTAACTAACCTTGTACTGCTGACGTATTACATGGTAGCTGACTTATTTGTGGATTAACAGTTAGGCATTTGATCTCTCAGTTTTATTTTTACTTTATTTGAACGCACTTTGCGAAAATTTGAAGGTAATAAATGAATTTTTAAGCTGTTTTGAAGGATTTGCAATCCTTCTGGTTCACTAAAAATTGAATTACATAATTCATTTAACTTGGATTGATCATCATGAACATGTGCCTGACTTTTTAAGCATTTTTATCAGGTTGCTGTGAATTTTAGTGCTGTTTACTTTAATAATTCATTTGCTAACTAGAGAACAATTCCTGGTGGAACTAGTTTGAATCTTGACTAACTAACCTCATACTGCTTACTTATTACATGGTGTCTGACTTATTTGCTGATTAGCAGTTAGGCATTTTATCTTTCAGTTTTGTTTTTACTTTATTTGATTTATTATTTGCACTGAAAGCGCTTTGCGAAATTTTGAAGGTAATGAAGGAAATTTTTAGTTGCTTTAAAGGATTTGCAACCTTTAGGTTTACTAGTAATTGAATTTCATACTTCATTTAACTTGGATTGATCATCATGCACATGTGCCTGACTTTTATAGCATTTTTATCAGGTTGCTGTGAATTTTGTAGTTACAAATGATTTTGAATTTTAATACCTATAAGGTTAAATACTTTCTTTAACATGGAACATGGGCCATTTCTACAGGGAGGTCTCAGTCAAGTATCATGGTTCCAGTTTCACCCTGTTGAATCTGATTTAAGCTCCCTCCCAGACAAAAGGTTAGTAACCAGGGCATCGGTTTCTTCTCATCTTTCTACACTCTTCTTGGAGCTTTTAAGAAGTAAATATTCAAGAGTTAATGTGTAAACAATCAGAAATTTATAATTTGTTTTTGAGGCTGTACAGGATAAAAGTAGAGCAGAAAGATGCTGCTACATTGTTAGTTATCTCGTCCCATCTGCAGCTACAGAAGGAGGGATTTCTTAGTGCATGGACCAATTCCTTTGTTGGACCCTGGGATCCATCTCAAGGTCTGCATAATCCAGGTTAGGTTCCAATCTTTGGTCTGTGACAATGAACTCTGCTGTAGTTTAACTTTGAAAGAAAGAGATAAAATGCATTAATTTCCTATATCTAATGGAGTTTTATGATGCACTATAGATGAGAAGATTAAGCTGTGGCTTTTCATCCCTGGACGTCATGCATCTGTTGTGGACTCTGCTCAATCTGCAGTGTCCAGGTTAAGAGGTATCACGTAGCCCTGAGTTTCTATCATTGACTTTGTTCTTTTCTTTAGTTATATGTGTGTCTACATGCTTGCTGGTGTATTTTGTACTTGCGTATTAGGGGTTTTGTAGATTAGAGTGGCACCCTTCTTTCAGTACTCAGTTTCCTTTTGTCATCTGCATGAGACACACATATAGACACATACTTCACGGTGTGAATGCACTATTTTACTCATCTATTTATTTTGTTGAAGTTGTTGCTTCTGGACTCTGGTTGGCACCTGGTGACTCAGAAGAGGTTGCTGCTGCCCTTTCTCAGGCTTTAAGGAATCGCATAGAAAGGTTTGTTTTCATCCCTTTCCTAGACCATAAACAGTATGTCATATTGGATAAGTCTTAAGTGGACCTGTCAACATTGGATCAGGCCTTAGACATGATTTTGAGGCCCAGGTCTGACCCTATTTAGTATTTAGTTAGTACAAAATATATTTTTTAATTTTTTGAATAGTAAAGTGGGCTTTTGGGCCCAATGGACCAGGCTGGGCTTTGGGCAAGAAAAATTAATGGTCATCTAAGCGTGGCCTGTTCCAGCCCATGGACTGGACTATTATTGACCATGACTATATTAAACTTTACAGGGCACTTTTGGGACTCTCCTACATGAGATTTGGTGATGTATTTTCAAGGTATCATCCTCCACAAATTGAAGAATCTATCAGGTACCTTTATATTTATTGTTAGATGCTAATAATTTAATTTTTACAAGTAGATATTGTGTGGCTCAAAAGGCCATGGTTACTGCATTCAGATAAACGTATGAAATAAAGAAATCATATAATGGTTATGTATGTATAAGACTTGATATGCTGATACATCCATCATCATTATTGAGATAAGCATCTGATGCTACTTGAAGTGCTTAATTTCAATTTAACGTATTCCGCCTTATTGTTATGTCTTTGTTGGCATTACTCATGTTTTAGCTGTTTTTGTTTAATTAAATATACAGTATGCAATGTCAAAGAAGGTTAAATTTATGGTAAATATCCTGATTGCTTTTACTCTCAGTAGTGGAAGCAAGATCATGCTTTTGTGATTGCAGTGAGTTTGCATTCAGTTGCAGTCGTTTGCCCTAGAATTTTCAACTGCAATCACAGTGACAAACTAGGCTTAAACTATTATTTTATGTTGATCTTTTTTTACCTTTATAATTTATGTACCTCAATTAAACTGGCATAGGAGAAGCCTACTCTGTTTTCATTCTTGAACGAATTTGTTTGTTTGGAATGCTTATATCTGGGTATTTAATTCTCAAATGCTTGCTGGGAGGATTTTCAGAATCACAGTAGGGGGAACTACTTAATGGATGTTACCGTGCAATTGGGTGTTTCTTTTCCTTGTTATTTCTTGACCAATCACTTTCTTCCTATATATGTTATTAACTTTCTACTCTTTTAAATCTTTTTTTCCTTTTCCTCTCCTTTTGTTTTCTTTTTAACCCCTCTGTTGCCTCCTCTCTCTGCATTTAAAAAATTGAAAATTTGAGATAAAAGCACTGGAAAGAAAGCTGCAAAAATTTTGCATCATGACTTATCAGCTAGTTGTATTTTCCTTCTGGTTATTCTTCAGTTATGGAATGATATTTATTATTATTTTGCAGGAGAGCACAGCCTACAATTGAGTTCATCTTTGCTGCTACAGAAGAATCTATTTTTGTACATGCTATAATATCCTCAAAGTTCGTGAAGCCTGGCATCTTAATTTTCTAGCAGTTTGCACTTGGGTTGCTTTATGATTTTCCCTCTAACATGCTTTGATACCTATTTTAATTATATTTTCAGGCACATCCGGACACTTTCAACTGGTGATATAGAAAAAGTATTAGAGCATTCTTCTAATAATACCAGTTACCTGCTTCCTGGTTCGTTCAGTGCCCTTCGCAATTCTGGTTTTTGAAAATGACTTCGAAGAGGCTTGTGTTTGTGCTTTGGTGTGTGTGTGTAAGAGTGAGAGAGATGTCAGGTTTTGGGTAAAAAAGTGTAATCAAGCTGATAAAACTGACTGTGCTATCTTGTATGATTTGTTAGTTAAGTTTCCTGCTTTTTAGAATACTAGTTTATTCATTACATCAACCTGCTTTTAAAGTTATGCAATCTTTGCTGCACCGACTAGCTTTGTGATTGTATTTATTTTGATGTTTGGTTGTAGTGATTATTTCCCCACATGGAATGTGTGGAAAACTCACAGGATGTTGTCCAAACGATCTTGTCAAGCAAGTATATTTCAGGTGGACTTTATTTATAATCTGTTCATTTGTAATTTTTTGGCACTATTACCTTCTTTCATTTATATAGAACTTACTCATTCCCCTATAGTGATAGTGCCCGGATTGATATTTTCTTTCTGCTGTTAAATTTCTTATTTTTCAGCAACTCTGGCAAAATTGGTCTACCACACCGTACTTCTCAAAGTTCTGTCTGTCAGTTGAGGGGCCAAAACTGCTATGTTAAAGTTAGTCTTGGATGCTCGAAATCTAGAGGTGACAAGCCACTGAATCCAAACCCTGATTATATCAGGAATTTACCCAAGCACCAGTCTACTGAAGCTTATGCAATGGGAAGAGTTGATCAGAAGGGACCACTAGATCTCTTATCAGTACATGAGAAGACATTTATTTATCCACCTGAGGCTGTGCTTGTCCCTGTCTTGCAAACATCCTTTGCTAGATCCTCTCTGAGAAGGTATGTTTGAATTCTGTGGTAATTCTATTGCTGCCAGTGTTGATTTGTGTGCAATGATCCAGCTTGAGAACTGGCGAGGCCAACTTTTTCAAGCAGGCAGTATCTGGGTTTTTTGTCATATATAAAGCAGCATCCTTTTAAGACATTTCATAGTGTTTTCATCTTTGTAAAGATGAAGTGATGACGGTAACCATATTACTTGTTCCTCTCTTGTAAATTTATTTGTGTGACACTTACAAAAGCTTATATGTGAACTTGCAGATTCTGGTTACAAAACTGGATAGGACCTTCATTGGCTGGTTCATCCTTTTTTAGGCATTGGTTAGTGTTCTCTCTCTTGCTTCTCTTCTTACCCTCTTATTATCTTATTTGTTTGTTAACTTTCATGCTTTGCCTCCTTGTGGTATTCATTAAAGATTTAAGCATAAGAACTGCAAACCAATGAATTCACAATCAAAGCAAGAAAGCCTTGCGAAAAATGCATGGAATGAAGAAAATAATTGTTGCACAAAAGCTCCTTCATATTTGCTCTAGCCAAATTTAATATCTATTTTGAGACAGATGAAGGTAAGCCAAAAACATGATAGATCAATTGAACAAACAGAAGTAATAACCAGCAGCTTCCTATTTTGTGCCTCACTATCACAATCAGGGTGCACCTATTTCAACACATTCACCTAAACATTATACAGGGGGGACATGCTGTAAATTTTACTTGTTTAAGTGAAGAAGGAAAACTATATATGGAGGTAGGGCTACCCTAACAATCTTGAATCATCTATTCTTTACTTAACTTTTTTTTCCTGCATGTAGTTATTTTATGGATGCATGTCATCTTAGTTGTGCAGAAGAAAATTCTCTGATTCTTTTCTTCTTCATTGCAATATAATAGATGAATGCAATAGATGTTGCGTTCTTTTCCTAAGGTCTCTTTGACGGGACTTTCAGGCCCCCCTATCTAAAATGCATTAATCACAAAACATCCAGACTTGACTATTTTAGTGTTATGGTGAATCAGAATCGACAATGACTAAGAATATGCGAACCATAGTTGATCTTGGTTGCAAGTAATTGTAACTATGATAACATCCAGAGTTATCTCTTGAATCTTCATGTCCCTCTTATCCTGTTAATAGTTTTTGCAGTGATGGCAATTTAGATATCCTGGAAAAATCTTGGGCTGAATTCAGTGGAATACACACACAGCATTGCTATAACAGCAGCAGCAATAGTAATAATAGCAGCATAAGTTCCTTAAGTAGTAGTTCCAGTGATAGTGTGACAACTGGAGCTCGTGACCTGGAGGCAGATGCAGATTCATCCTGTAGACAGTCTGGCTTATCTTCTAATGATCAGATGGAGACTGATTGTCTCAAACTGGTGACTCTTTTATCTATGTTTTTTAGTTACTTTTTTCTTAATTTTTGTGTGCTACTTGTGTCAATTCTGGATGGAAGGGTGTCATCCATGCAACCATCAAATATCCACCTGATGATGCACTAACAAATATGTTATTGTGTTATTATATACTTTTTAAAACTCAGTAGACGAGAGGAATGCAAAAACATATATAGCCTATGTTTGTGCATCCATATTTTAAATTATTAGGGTTGTATGTGCTCTATTTGAGTAGCCTTGTCTGGACTGGACTTCTGTTATTTGTTGAATCATAAATGTATCGAATATGAGAAAGTCCGCTTTTCGACTGGCAAGTTTACCCATTTAGATGGGAAGTACTGCAATGTTCTTCTGAGTTTATTGTTACTGTATTTAATTCAAACATGCTTGAAGCCCAAATAGTGGGGTTTAGATTTTCTCCTGAATTGTGAAATCTTCGTATCTTTTTCACTACTTGTATAGGGGATTGAGATGGGCTCCTTTTCTTGCATATTTTTAGCATTTAGTCAGGAAATAACAATGACTTGTATATGGCTTTTGAATGTGAAACCATTTTGACTCTTTGAATTTAAAAGTCAACGGCATATTCATTAGTTTTATTCTCTCTAAATTCATAAAATTTTGTTCAATCACTGAAATTAATAGTTGTAATTCCTGTGTAGGGCTCCAAACGGCCACGAATTGGGATGACAGAGTCATATGGTCAAGCAGGTACTGTTACAAATGCTCCAACTGAAGATGTGTATAAGTCTAATATTAGGTCCATGGAAGTTAACAGGGCAGTGATTACAGGTGTCGGAAATGACCAAATTGGATCTAATTGGGATTGGGATGACGACGACAGGGGAATTGTCATGGATATCCAATCTCTTCTCTCTGAGTTTGGAGACTTTGGGGACTTCTTTGAAAATGATGTACTGCCATTTGGGGAGGTAATTTCTTATCCTTCCATATATTCTATAACAAAGGCTTTTTATCTGATATTTGTACTATTCGGCTTAAATCACTTGGAGTGTGTTTGGATGAGGGATTTATAGGAAGAATTTCAAGATGGTATTTTAGCATCTCAATTTTTTGCAGTCTTTAATATCATTCTTCTTCTTTTATAATCATCCTTTTCTTGTAGTCTTATCAAATTCCATTTTTCATTCTAAAAAATATTTACCCAAACAGTACACTTATAACTTCTGGTTTTGAGCTGCTGCATAATAAAATGCCTTCATTTCAAAATCCCCCATCCAAAATTCACTCTTTGTTTAGAGAAGCAAAGTTTTTAAATGCTGTATATTGTTTGGAATTCATATGCATTTGTCGAGCTGTTTTAATTCATGCCTTCAAGCTGCGCACATCAACTGGATACAGTGAAAAGTTCTTTTTCAGTAAACTTTATGAATGTATTTTTTCTCTTAAACACCTCTTTTTTAGCTCAGTATATGAAGTTACAGCTGGTGTTGGCCTGCATTTGGCATTCAGTCTTGTTATTAGCACCTTTTTGCCTCAAGATAATTAAACTTTAATTGATCTCATTGTGGTCTTCCTTTTGTGAAGCCCCCAGGAACTGCAGAGTCATCGGCTATTATGTTTGGTGCTTCAGATTGCGGAGATGTAGGAAGTAGTCCAGCTGGGGTGATGGATACTTCAGATCAGATGCTTTTGCCTGTTGGTCTTCCTTCCTTTGATAGCTTTAATCCACCTCTTCCACTTGTCACAGAGGAGTTTTTGAGCAAAAGTCAAGAGGTCACAAACAGTGCTGTGACATCTGGTCCATCAAATCAAACTCCAGCTTCTTCCACTGGTGAGTTTGATCATTTAATGAAAGCTGAAGCACTGATGACGTTTGCAGTTGAATATGGAGCTGTAGAAACTCCTGCAAGTGATTCATCATCAGTTTTTAGAAACCCTTATCTCCCAAAGTCTCGTAAAGTGGAGAGTTCTAATTCAAGCCAAAGTAATTACAAATATGCTGCAACGCCTCCTTCTTTCCCTTGCTTTGGTGGATTGGATGAGAAGACTGGTATGCCTATGAATCTGAAGGCCCACCCTGGAGGGCATGATTCAAACTCCATGCTCCAACTGAAGAAATATTACACTCATGTGGAAACTAGGGAAGAGAGATATGGCAGGAGGTTGCTCACACATAATGATAGCAATGCTACAAACGAGATGTCAGGAACATCTCAGTTTGGTAATTTGTATTCAATCAAGTCAGATAAGTCGGCAAGCAGGAAAATGACACAAGGTGTATTTGGTGGGGAGCGTATCCTTCTATCTATGAAGACCGTGCTTGGAACTGAAGTGGAATGTTCCATGTTCCAAGCTTCCATGTTAAGGATGAGGCACATACTTCTATCTCCCACTAGCCCTGCAACTATTAACTTGAGTAGGCCTACAGCAAGTTCTGTTTTAAACCAGCTTCCTGATGATCCTAGTACCATGGCAGACAACCTATCTAGCCGGTATGAGGTGAAGAAAGAATCTATACCTTTCAAAAGTGCTGGTGATATTGATGGAGTAATGCTAGACGGACACCTTAATGCACCTGTAGGTGTATGGCGCACTGTTGGAGCTCCAAAAGTTTCAAAGCTTGCTACTTCAAGTATTGAAGCTAGTCCATCCTTAACCCATAATTTGTATAATGAGGAAAGTATGCTCTCTTATGGGCAAAGTCAACCACTTCAGGAACTTCTTGATGGCATTCCATTACTAGTCCAGCAAGCTACTTCCTTTGTTGATTTGGCTTTGGATGCAGATGGTGGTGACTGTCCTTACAGCTGGCTTGCATTACAAGAGCATTGGAGGCGAGGGTTTTGTTGTGGGCCTTCCATGGTTCATGCTGGTTGTGGGGGGACTTTGGCTTCTTGTCATTCCCTGGATATTGCTGGTGTGGAGTTAGTAGATCCACTTTCTGCTAATGTGAGCTTTCTTCATTGTCCAGACTACTAATTACACTAGTATCTATGGGTCCTATAATAATTAAGAGTGAACTCCATGTGATATTGCTGATAGTTATCAATGTCTGTTACTTTTCACTGTCTAAACATGTGTGTATGGATGTGATGGATTAGAGAACTTTGACTATTTATCATATGAGTCTCATGCAAAGAATATTTTCTTACAGATTCATGCTTCTTCCGTAATCAGTTTGCTGCACTCTGACATCAAATCAGCCTTAAAATCTGCATTTGGCAGTTTGGATGGTCCTTTGTCTGTCACTGACTGGTGCAGAGGTCGCGGTCAATCAGGTGATGTTGGAGCCTCTGCTGATGGATCATCTACAGAGTCCAATATAAGTGAATGCCGAGATTCTTCAAGTACCGTAACTCTCTCTGTGGGAGAAGCAGTGAGTCCATCCCAAACTTCTGTTGGCGGATCATCTTACCTTAAAGGTATGTTTACACACTATTATGTTACATTTATGGGAGTTCTGAAGAAACTTGACACGCCGAAGGGGTTTTCCTTATTGATGCAATGGCTGTTGCAATAGATGGAGGTAAAGTTGATGAGACCAGCCAAAGGAGATTGAACCAAGAAACCTCTGGTTCTGAGTTAGAGCAACAACAAAGCAGCCGGCTAAGATCAACTCTTTTTGTTCTCCCATCGCCTGCCTTACTTGTTGGGTAAGTGTCCTCTATTTTTTATTTCATGTACAATTACAAGTTTGCTTAAGTCGATTGCAAATGGCCTAACAAAAATATTTAAAATTTGGCATCATCCATGTTGTCTATGCCTCATTTACCAACTTAAATAATTTCTAAAAGACATTTGACCGAGCAAAGTACCTTTGTGCTTTGCTGTTGAACCCTAGGGCTTAAGTTAATGTGCAGTGGCTGAAAAGTATATTTTATTCTTCGATACAGCATCCATGCAGAATCCTTTTTGATTTATCTGGACAGTAGGCACAGGGCCCTTTTTTATTGACCTGCTTCTGATTTCATGCTGGGGATTTTTTTGGCCTACTGCATATGAAAATGAAGAATACCTTGAAAAAACAAATATTATATATATCATAATTTCTACAAGGGCATGACGATAAATGCCAATAAAATTCACTTGGAATGGGTGCATGAACCATCCATGTGAATGAAATTCATTCTGGTGCAAAGAATTCTCAACGGTCATAATTAGACAATTGAGTCTACACAGATGATGCAAATTCATTTGGCTTGAACTATTCATATGAATGACATTCAATTTTAAGGAGGCTCTTTATGCCCTAGAAAGTATATTACGTTTGAAATGGTATCTGGTACAAAGAAATCATTGACAATCATGGTTAGCCAATTAAGTCTAGATTATTTATTTATTATCATAACTTTTTCTGTTAGCAAATGTTAATCAACAACTCAAAGCAGTCCCTTGCATTGCTACTGGAATGAGTCTTTAGACTGAGTTCTTCATTTTTTGATTTCCAAGATTTAGTTTGCTTATAAACATGATCTGTTGGTAGACACTTGTGGAGATTTCTTCTGCTCTCTCTCTATTTGAGAAGGAACACAATACCGAGCACATATTAATAGGGCATTAAAGGCAGGGTGTATCGTTGGGTATTGTGGTTGAGAATTTTGCACTTCCACTCCTTGTTATCTGCAGCTACTGCTAGTCTACTATTCATGCATTGCAGGATTGTTCATAGATGAGAGTTAACTTTGCTATCCGGTGGTGCATGAAACTTTATTTTCTGACAGGAAACCTTTGATCCATTATGTTGATATAAAATTGCCAGATTAGAGTAGAAATCTATTATGAGAACATATCAGTTAAGATTAGAGTAGATCAGTTGAATTTGTTGAGATATATAACATAATTTGTGAAATGTAAATTATGTGCATAGCATTACATGACTTGCAAGTGGTAGTTTGAACAATTTTGCATGTGAAGATAAGTATGGGGTATACATGTAAGCCAAGTTGGCCCATATTTCAAATGAAGTTGATACTTTAGTCAGTGTTTGCAGTTTGCTCTATTTAAGTTATGACATTCGAACAGATAAGTGCAAATGATGACTTGTAGGTACCAGGATGATTGGCTTAAAACTTCAGGAAACTCTTTGCAGCTTTGGGAAAAGGCTCCTCTTGAGCCATATGCTCTACCAAAACCTGTAAGATTCTTCACATGGCTTGCTCCAGCTAAAACAAAAACTCTTTATTTATTGGGTTGGTCTGGTTTTAGAAATTGCTCTGTTTATAATCTGAACTTTTGGCTTGCAGATAAATTATTCTGTGATATGCCCAGATATTGATCCCCTTACTTCTGCTGCTGCTGATTTTTTTCAACAACTAGGAATCGGTATGGGGCTTCGATGCATTATTTGTTTTGTTTTCTTGGGTTTGAATTGTTTCAATTGAATATGCGGGCTATTGCTCAATAATTCAATTTAGCTATTGTACTTTTGATGCATACCTCGTGAGAAAGAAAAGGTTATATGTTTCCCAGTATGGCTTTGTCAACCTAACAAGGATTATGTTGGAAAGCATAATCTCATAAATTTTATTGGAAGAAATTAATGGTTTTGGAGCCGTGTTGACTTTGCCCAGGTGTTTGATCCTTTTATCTTTAAGGGACTTGAATCTCTCTGTACTTGATACCAAGGATGTCTTCATTGTTGGCTCATCTTTGTCTTTAGATGTTATTAACTTTTTACAACTTAGTGCAGCTGGTTTTTGCTCAAAAATCTGTTTTATAGTGAAATTGGGAAGAGACCCTATGAGTTTCCTGTGACTTGGGTCCAATTAAGATTAGTGAACATATTGATGTCAATTACCAATGCAGTTTGTTTCCTGCTCTAGTTATCATTTTGTATTTTCTGAAGCAGAAGCATTCTTATTTGATCTTATTGTTTATTTTTTCTCAGTATATGAGACATGCAAACTGGGAACTCACTCTCCTCAGAGTTTGGGAAACCAGATGGAGATTGATTCGGGGAAATGGTTTTCTTCTGGCTTTGTCCTACTTGATTGCCCCCAATCAATGAAGATAGAAAGTAGCAATGCATCTCTCCTGGGATCAATAAGTGATTTTTTTCTCTCTCTGTCAAATGGTTGGGACATGACATGCTATCTCAAATCTCTTTCTAAGGCTCTTAAAGCTTTGAAAATTGGCCAATTTTTGTTCACAAACCAAAAGGAAGGAATAAGCAGCCCATGCTTGGTAAGTATGATGTTCCTTGTATGTCTTTTATGGAAGTGGTTCTCTCTCAACATGTTCCTTGTTTGATGATGGTTGGACCATATTTACCTCAAGCAAAGGGGAAAGAAATTTCTGCTCTCTTCCTTCCACCAATTTATTAATTATGAAAAATGCATGTGAGAAATTCACTAGTCTTGACACAATACTTCAATTACCTTAAACAATATATTCGTGTATTATCTTTGAGTTTATATTTTGCTGACTGTCAAGATCCATCTAAAATCAGTATTAGTTCTACTTCACAAAGTGCATGACTTTTGTTCCTAAAAGATATATACTGTTTATTCAATATAAGATGCTGCAATTTGAAACCTTCTCTCTGGAACCATGTGCTTTTTGTCTGTATTCCTTGTTATCTTTGGAATTCCTTGTTATCTTTGGAACATATGGTGTCTAGGCTAGACCTTAGTTTGGTTGTCCTTTACTTGATGGTACATGTATTAGGCAAGCTTCTTCCTTCTATTGATTTCTTTTTCACTTTCATAATTTTATTAGCATTTTTATGGCATTTATTTGTGTTTTCATTAGAAGGTTGGAGGATTTAGAATACACTTACAATAGGTATTTGATGTTCATATTTGAAAAGCACCATATCTTAGAAATATCTTGCCTGTAATGATTTACATGTTCTTCCGAAGTATCATAACTTTTCTCATTAAAAAAAGAGGGAAAAAAGAACTTGTACGAATAGAATGTTATGATTTAAGGGTACAGCATAAATTTTAGTATAGAAGTCTATATACTTCTGTAGTGTGACTAAGATAGCAGTTAAGTTTCGGAGAGAGTTGTATTTTTTTGGAACCATTACCATCTCATTTTGTAATACCTAAATTAAGATGATTTGTTTAATTAAATAATAAACTCTTGAGCAGAATTTGTGGTCCATGGCCTTCTGTGACTTATACAATCCATTATTTGACTGCCTCATAAACTTGCTTTAGTATTGCGTAATGTGACCAAACTATTTTATCATTACCTGATCTGTTGGTTTCTTGTATTTAGGTAATATATGTGGTGTGCCCCTTCCCCGAACCTACTGCAGTCCTAAAAACGGTCATTGAATCTTCTATTGCTGTTGGATCAATTATTCTGCCCTCAGATAGGGATAAGAGATCACTACTGCACAGTCAGATAGGGAAGGCATTAAGCAGCTCAGCAGCTGCGGATGAAGCATCGGTATCAAATATTCCTGTAGTTTCTGGGTTTAGTGTTCCAAAAGTGGTTGTTCAGATTGTAACAGTGGATGCCATTTTTAGGGTTACAAGCCCACCTTTTAATGAACTCATCATTCTTAAAGAGATGGCTTTCACTGTATACAACAAAGCTCGACGAATTTCGCGAGGATCCATGAATGATCTAGCTCTTTCATCATCATTATCTAGATCTCATTCGGTCTTAACTCCTATGACATCTATTCCAACAATGTGGAAGGATTCTGTTGGTTCTCGAATCCCAGGGTCTTCTATTCCTAGAGAGGGTGAAATTGATTCCAGCTTGAGGGGTGGTGCTTGGGAAAATTCATGGCAAACACGGACAGGAGGATTAAGTTGCGACCCAAATAGAAATGGGGATTTCTTCTATCCTGACGAAGTTCGTTACATGTTTGAGCCCCTTTTTATTCTTGCAGAGTCTGGTTCTTTGGAGCATGGAGTTTCTCCTACAGCTTTTGGTAATTCAACCTCTGAAACTTCAAAGATAGTCTCGGACGAAAGTGGTGGCGGCTTCATGCAGGCTGCAAATTCTGTAGGAAGTACTGATCCTGGCTCAGGTTCTCAGCATGTTGGGTTAGAGCCTGATGGTCTTGATTCTAGTAATCAAAAGATTCCGAGCTTACATTGTTGCTATGGATGGACGGAAGATTGGCGGTGGCTGGTATGCATCTGGACGGATGCTAGGGGGGAATTGCTTGACTGCAACATATTCCCTTTTGGTGGAATTAGCAGTAGACAGGACACAAAAGGTCTACAGTGCCTGTTTGTACAAGTTTTGCAGCAGGGCTGTCACATACTTCAGGCATGCACTTCATCCGATACTGGTGTTGTCAAGCCCAGAGACTTCGTGATCACACGTATAGGAAGTTTCTATGAGCTTGAATACCTCGGTATGTCAGTTTGGTTCATCCTGTTAGTTTTTATGTTCTTTTTCTCTCTCATGGCCAAAATGTTGCTGCTCATGACCTTGTTGCATTTATGGCTAGCTCTAACATTCAAGCTGCCTTCAGCAATATTATTGAATGGATTGGCTATGTTATGCATATGTTGATTCTGAATTGATAATTCTGCTTCCTTCTATAAAGTTGTTTCTACAGTTGCAATTATAATCTGTTTAGCCTATTATTAGTTACAAGCTTCTAAGGACGTGGTATGCTAATATACCTTTTTTTGGTTCAAAAGTATGCTAATATACTAGAGTTCAACGGTTGTTTTTTTCTGTTTACTTGGCATTAATACCTTTTTTTTTGCACTTGACTAAAGAGTGGCAGAAAGCTATCTATTCAGTCGGTGGATCTGAGGTGAAGAAATGGCCTCTTCAGTTGCGCAGATCTGTTCCTGATGGCATGCCTGCTAACACAAATGGAACTTCATTGGATCAGCAAGAGATGAGTTTGATTCAAGAGAGAACATTGCCTTCCTCACCTAGTCCACTGTACAGTTCTCACACAAAGGCTAGCTTTATGAAAGGTGGTTTAGGACAACCTGCCGCAAGAAAGCAGCTTTTGAGTGGACAAACATTAGTTGACAACTCTAGGGGATTGCTTCAGTGGGTGCAGAGTATCAGTTTTGTTTCAGTTTCAGTTGACCATTCTTTACATCTAGTGTTGCAAGCAGATTCACCATCTTCTGGTGAGCTATCATTCACTCTTTTGGTTGATTCTCTTTTTTCGTAATATAAATGATGCTTTAAATGTTCTTATTTTCTGTTCACAACATGACTACATTGAATTGTTTGGTTAAATGAAAAGGGGACCCGAGTCTGCGGGGTAGGGGTTACCTGTCCTGTTAACCATAGTCTCTCCCAAATATTTTCATCATTCAAACCCTCATATTGTTATGCATTTTGCTGTCAAGTACAATTGGTAACTCTTTAATACTAAAGCATTAAGTATGCTGATGTGGTGCTGAATTGTGAACTTTTAATTATGAAAACATGATTTTGGAGTCTCTGAAGTGGTTGATGCAAGATTGGGCGGATTCTTGAGTCTCTCCCACTGGTACTTATTGGCAAAACTATTTATAAAAAGAAGGCTCGAAAGAGGGAAAAAATGTTAGAAGGGAGAAATTGCAAGAGTGAAGGGGTGAAGGGGAGATGGACATTTGGCCTTCCATCCTACACTGTCAATGCAGTACAACTGGATTGCCACCTTTTAGATTTAGTGATAACCAAGCAACTTTCCTGTAGAATAGTACTATCTCATTGGGTCCTGATGTTTACAGGGATGGATCGAGATCTGGCTCTATGAAAACATGTAGGCTAGAGTCAGATCTTGCCGACCCTGTTGACTACTTTTTCTATATTTTGCTACGCTATTGATTAGACTAGCATTCAATTTGGTGTTGTCTTTTACGAAGGAACTAATCATCAATTCATTTCTTTGGTTTCACTTTTACATTTAAGAAAAGTGAAATTGAGATCTGTATGTATTATTTGTTTATACTTGTATAAACTAAGACCATTTCATTGTGTACCAGGAACTCATAGTGGTACTGGTCCGGGTCAATCAAGCTACATAGAAGGGTTCACTCCTGTCAAATCTCTTGGTTCAACTTCTGCTTCATACATGTTGATCCCATCACCCAGCATGCGGTTCCTACCTCCAACCCCTCTTCATCTGCCAACATGTCTAACTGCAGAATCACCACCGCTTGCTCATCTTCTTCATAGCAAGGGCTTTGCGATCCCTCTCTCAACTGGTTTCGTGGTTTCAAAGGCTGTACCTTCTATGAGGAAAGACTACAGAAATCACCCAAAAGAGGAATGGCCTTCGGTTCTTTCCATTAGTCTCATTGATTATTATGGAGGTAATAAGGTCACCCAAGATAAAGTAATAAGAGGAACCGCAAAACAGGCAGGAAGGACTCCGAGCTCCGAATCTAGAGATTCCGAAATTGATAACCATTTGATTTTGGCATCCATTGCAGCAGAGCTTCATGCTCTGTCATGGATGACAGTTAGTCCTGGATTCTTAGATCGCCGAACCGCCCTCCCGTTTCACACCGATATGGTTTTGAGACTCAGAAGATTGCTTCATTTTGCTGAGAAAGAACTCTCTGGGCAGCCTGATAAATCCCAAGTTTAAGAAGCATCAACAACAACAATGCTCCATCAATTTATGTAATACTTAAGTCTCTCTGTCCATACCTCACTCACTGTAAAACTAAAATTATATCATGTTAGGTGTATTAATGTATGTATGTATGTATGACATCAGCTCACAAATTGGTCCCTTAGAAAAAGAGAAAAAAGTAGTGTGATCCACATCAGTTATGGCAGTGTCTGCCAATTATAGATTACGTAACTTAGGATGATTATTATTTCTGTCATATACACTTGTAACTGTTAGAATCTAATTTAGTTCTTTTTCTTTAGGTAATTTGAGTTTGAAGTGAGTCTCAAGCACAAGCTTTGAACATTGAACAACTTGGGCTTGAGCTCGAAATCGAATATTCAAACCAATTGACTTAAAAAGTAAATGACCTTTCTTTGAAATTTTCAACTTTTTGTTTTTGTTTTATATTATTACTGTTGTATGCCCGATATGATGTTTTAAGCTTGAGGAACTCTTGGTCCTAGACATGCTCTTTCAAGGTTTATAAGTAAATGAGACAAATTGAACATTCGAAGCTCCACGGAGAAACGAAAAGGGTAAAAATTTTGATTGAAAGTTCCAGAACTATTGGTGGAAAAAAGCATAAGAAAAAATCCCAATGCTATACCTGAAGAATAAAGTTTTTGAAATTTGATCTGGGATATTCTGTTATTGATTTAACAGTTTAATTATTGTCAGGCTCGCTTTACCTGCCTTACTCGGCTTAATGTTTGCCTAAGCTTGTTTATCACGAATTCGATATATTCGAGTTTAAGTTTCAGCTTTATTAATCAAGTTTAAATCAATAATATATATTAAAGGCAATGTAATTTAATTGTATGAAAATATTAAAAAATAAAAATAAAAAGCTTGATAAAGTTCACAAGTCGTAATAGGTATGATCAGATTTTTCTTGATTGATATTTTATAATTATTAAATCGAATTTGAGTTTTTTTTTACTGAATTGAACCCAAGTAATTTGCGAGTACCAATGTTTTGTTTACGGGTAGAGCATTTTTGGTATGATAGAAAATTATCACTTTTCATGGAATTTTATTGGCTGGTATGTGATTTCAAAGTTTGGTATGTAAAAATTAGTTTACTTTCCTTTTCTATAGATAATGTAAAGTGATTCCCTTGATGTTTAGCAATAATATTTTCATCAATCACGTTCCATTGGAATCATGATATTAGAAAGCACCAAATATCTTGTAGTTTTGAATTTAAAAATAAAAAAAACTACTTGAAGCAAAATGTAGATGAAAAAAAATATGCTTTTTTATATAAATAATTCTAAAATATTAAATAATTACGAAAATAGTTTGGAGTAAAAGTTATATATGAAAATGACTCGTTTGCAACAGTATTCCTTGGTGCCGTTTGACACACTAACAGCACCATCTTCTTTTCCCCTCAATCACCTAATCGTCATATTTAAAAAAAGAAAAGAGAATTTTTTTGGTGCAACCACTGTGTTAGGCGGCACTTATATGTATTTTTTAAAATACCCGTAAAAAATATCAGTATTCACGGTGGAGAAAAAAATGGCGGTACTAAAATAAAATTTTTTTTCTAAAAAATTGATGATTAGGTAATAATTAGGGAGAAAAGGGGTGGTGTCGCTAGTTGGTCAGGCAACACCTATTTCCACGGTAACAAATAAGTCATTTTTATATATAATTTTTTCTTCAAATTATTCTCACAATTAATCAATATTTTAATGTTATTTATATAAAAAATGCCGAAAAAATAAATTAATTCTCGAATTTTGAGGAATATAAAGGAATTAGAAAAAAAAGAGAGGAGAAAAATGAAAACAAGAAATATAAGAATTTGAATATGCCAAAAATGGAAACTTGAAAGGTTAATGAGTAAAAAAGTAAGCCATGAAAGTTTAATGCTGTGTTAATTATTTCAAGTCTGTTTTCAAGGTCAATGCCGTGAATAGGTCGGATGTGAATTTGATTGGATTAATTTTTTAAAGATTCAAGGAAATTGTGAATATTTTTATGTCATCTTTGAAAAATTTTAAATTTCTTAATTGAACCATTTATTCATTTAAATTTTTAAAACTATATTTTAAGTTATTTAATTTTAACAAAATATATGAGATAAAAATTAAAATGATATAGTTATCTTTACTTTTATAAAATATCAAATTTCTTTAGGACTCTAAAAAATCAAGCTTCTTTAGGTAACTTACTAATTAGTTTTTAAATTATTAATTAATTTAGTGTCATTTAAGTTGTACATTAATCATTTTAAATTCATAATTGTATTTATGAGTTTTAAAAATTAGTTTTGTTGAACATTAATTGCAAGTGAATATTGAAAATTAGAATTTAGTTTCTGTAGTTTTATTTTAAGATTTTTTATTTTTAAAATTAAAATTTAGATTTAATTGTTATTATTGTTAAAATTTTTGGTTTATTATTTTAAAAAAATTCACTTGATAATAATGTAAGTAAAATAATAACATTATAATAAAGTTGAATTAATAAAATAATTTAATAAATTAACAGTTAAACTTAAATTTTAAAATTAAAAAAACATTAAATTCTTAAAATTAAAAATATAGGGATTAAATTTTAAATTTGTGAAAATTAACGGTTTAGTTTTCCAAGAATGTGTAAGATATATTTTGGTCCACATGGAGTGTTCAGATAATAAATTAAAAGTAGTTTAACCAATCAAAAAAGAGTAAGCGCGGGCTACTAAGCTTGTTTTAGTTTTATCTTCAAATATCGAATCTTTTACTATTAATTTACATTACATTATAACAGACACGACGCTACTCCTTTTTTTTTTTTTTTTTCTTTCCTTACACACCAAACACGGAAACTCACCCTCTTTCTCTTCTCGTGTCTGTCCGATCTGACTCACTATTCTAACTCGTTCTCTCTCTTCAATCCCCTCAACTCAGTTATGAAGCTGTAGTTTTCCTCTCCACGAAAGCTTCGTTTATTCGAGGGCTAGGGTTTACGCATCGAAGCAAAGCCCAAGTTGGGAGTTTTTTTTCCTTTCCTTTTTTGGTCGATTCTTATGGTTCGATATTTTGGGATGTTCTACTAAGTGGTGGGTCTGTGAATTTAGCTGAAATGGTGCCCGTTTTATATGGGTTACGGGGTTTTTCGAGTGTGTCAATGGTTGCTTGGTGGATAGGGAGTAATTAGGGTTTCGTTCTTATTATTGAAATCTAGGATGTTTTGAATTTCTTTTTGTTCATTTTCGTAGCTGGGAGTAGAAAAAATTAAGGGTTATGTTGGGAAATTTTGGAAATTTAGGGGGTTGTCCTGGGAGCTATGGGAGCATGTTGAATTTGTACCGAGGATTTGAAGTTGTTTGCTTTAGGGTTTATTTTTGATTAGGAGGATAATTTTAAGATTAGATAATAGGTTTTTCTTACATTTAGGGGTGGGGAAGTTTGTGTGAAAAAGTAGGGATCGTATTGGGAGAAAAAAATGTTTTATTCACAGTTTATATTGGCGAAGAAAGGTCCCTTGGGTACGATATGGATAGCAGCTCATCTGGAGAGGAAGCTCCGTAAGAATCAGGTGGCTGATACTGACATCGGTGTATCTGTTGGTTAGTACTTTCTAATTTCATTTTACTTGTTTAGTTTGGAATCCAGAGTTAAAATTTAGAATCTTTATCTCTTTATTTGCATATTTATTTTCTTTGCCAAATTGAGGAATATGTATGTCTTCTTAAGGAAATAAATAGCTAGAAGTACTTAGTTAAAATTTATTTATTTGATTGGAAGGTATGCTTATTTCATTTCCATGATTTGTAATTTATTATTCAATAAACCAATCATTGGAATTAATATTGCTGATGCTTGAAGACTTCTGTGTTTATTGAGTATTTCTAACAGTTTGATCAAATCAAAACATTTCTGATCAATAAACAAATATTAGTAAAACTGGTATTTGGGAGTTGGAAATTATAAATATTGGGTTAGCTTGAAAATTAGCGAGCTTGATGGCATGGCCATACTATTAGGTTAGGTTAAAATGGACTCTCTAGAAATATGTCGGAGGTAGTGTGCATATTGGAATAGTTTGCTGCTCATGTGCATTTATTGCCTGCCAGTTTCTGAAATAGAAAATTTTATTTTGAAAGTTTCTTTTAATATTTATTAAAGATAATTTTTAAAAGCTCATAACATCCTCCTCTTCATTCTTATTCTTTTATGAGCTTATTTTCTTCAAGTCATTGCATGCTTTTTCCTTGTCATGGCCCTGCTGGACATACACGGAGGGGCTATGGGCAACTCTGTTTGTTGCTTTGAAATTTATAGTCATGCAGGAGTAGTTTCCCTTATTGGCAGGGTAAATAACCATGGTGTTGGTAGCATCTTCATAAAATATGGTTTTTACTTGGTTACTCAGGAGAGGAATTTTCCATTGAGTTTACTCAGCACTTTGTTGGTTTTGTTGCTCATGGCAGATCACTGCACTAATAGAATTAGATAAGGCTATACAATCATGATGATGATAGGGTTGCTATCTTTTCATGTTCCAATATCAAATTTTGTTTTTGTTTACAGGGAACCTTCTTACCGAGGATAGGTGCCTAGGCTTATCTAACTTTTTGAATTCTTTTTTTAACTATAATCTTACTTATTTATTGTTATATGGCTCTGAGCAGACTCTATTCTGTTTCCTGATGTACCGATTGCACTACGATTGTCAAGTCATCTTCTTCTCGGAGTGGTGAGGATATATTCTAGAAAGGTGAATTACCTTTTTGATGATTGCAGTGAAGCCTTGCTTAAGATAAAGCAGGCTTTTCGCTCCACTGCGGTTGATTTGCCACCGGAAGAATCAACTGCGCCTTACCATTCAATCACTTTGCCAGAGACTTTTGATCTTGATGACTTTGAGCTGCCTGATAATGAGATCTTTCAGGGGTTAGTCATGATGTTTTTCTGTTGCTTTGGTGATACGAGATACACATTGAATATTTTCATAAGCTATCTGGGGAAGTACTATATGTTTGTTAACATGTAGCTCTTTTGGCAGTAACTATGTTGATCATCATGTTAGCTCAAGAGAGCAGATTACGCTTCAAGATACCATGGACGGTGTTGTTTACTCCACATCACAATTTGGATTGGATGGTCAGTACTGCTCTTGACTGTGATACACTGGATTTTTTGGTTGGAAAAATATTAGTAAATATAAATCTCTTCATTTTGAATATTTTCAGAACGTTTTGGTGATGGTGACACTTCTCAGATTGGTCTGCTTGATGAGGTAATCTATCATTCTTTCTTCCCCATCATTTAGGGATTAGTTTGGCAGGTGGTTTGCAATTAGAGAGAGGCTTGCTAATGTAGGACCTAGATTGGAGGCTTACTAATGTTGAGGTCGTACCCACTAAAAGGTAATGAAATGAACTAGAAAAGTGGGTTGCTGGGGAGGAACAATTTTAAAATGATGCCTTAGCAAAGAAGAGGGGTAAAAGAACAAATGTTTTGTAAATTTACTGCGTTGTGAGAGTAGGTGATGCAGTAATATCATCAGATTAATATCAGAAATGTATATCCCTACCCTCAGTAGTAAGTACAAATGGACTGCTTATGATCTTTTAGGGATGCGCATCAAGTGGATCAATTTACTGAAACCATTTCATAGGTGATTAACTTCAGAAACCCTGACATCTTGGTTTTTGAAGTTGAGAATATGCTTCCATGGATCCTCTGGTCAGCAGAACCTTTAAATTGCTGAATTGCTGATGGTTTCATTCATTGTCATTCAAAGTTGATATCTTTGGGGTCGTGGTATTTAGCTTGTCTTCTTTATGAATTGACTGACCCGATTTTTCTTATTCATGGTTCTATTTTCTCTTTATGCCAATCATCTACTGAAAATTCTTGTCTTGAATTAATCTTAAGCAGGAGCTTGTCCTAGATAGGGTTGCATCATCCAAACATGCTGGAGTGTCAGAGTAAGCTTCACACACAGACAAACACACATAAATATACATGCAGATGCACACACACACAGTCGCACTTTATTCTTTCTCTGATCATTAGCATATCAAATACTTATGCTTCATATATGCTTTTTTATCATATTTTCCTTTTCTTCATTTTGGATAGTGTGGTTTCTCAACTCCCTATTGGGTAGGTTGCAAAGCACAGCCAATTACTAATCAGTCATTAGTTTCACTAGTTAATTTATGCAAATATTTTGATAATTTTGTATTTATTGCTTGCTTTTAACTTTCATTTCAGATATGATCCCCAAGGGTCAGATGTACCACAAGAGCAAGTCCCAAGTAATTCAGAAGCTATGCCAATGGATTGCAGTGGGGATCAGGTTTATTTTATATTCAACATAACTGAAATCTCAATTTCCTTTTAATTTCATACTTTCTGTCCATCTTGTAGAAACAATTCATGTTCTAACCATTTTATTTTCTTACTTGCCTTAATAAATATGTTCTGCTTGGTGTTAGGTAGAAGATCTCGCTGCAAATTCTGAATTTATTGATTATGAACAAGATCCAGGTACTCCTGGATTAGTGGAGGTGCCTAACTTGTCTGGTGTTCATGAGGAACTGACAGGTGGTGATCATGCAGAACCAGAACATGACAATCTTACAGAATTGGCCAACTCAAAGTGTGTAGAAAATGCTTCTAATAAATCAAATCTTCACCATGAAGATAACAATCCATTGGATCAGTCATTGGAAAATGAAATAAATCATGATGCTGTTGTTATCGAGCCTCCTGAGAACGATTGCCGTATTAGTGACATGGAGAAAGAACAAACTAAACCGCATGAAAGTTCTCTCCCTGATGCTGTGTCTGTGGAGTGTGCATCTGCTGTTGGGACTGTCAGAGGACCTGATGGTTTGGATAGGGTGGAAGAGATGCATAATGGCGGTATGCACTCAATTGATAGAACTGACAGGGAATGTGCAGAATCTCCTAGCTGCTCCAATGTCACCTTTGATTTGGATGAACCTGCTCGAAGAACAAGTTCAAATAGCAACTGTGTGCCCGTGTCAGATGGCAATTTGGAAAATGATCAAGCATTACAAAAATTTGAATTTGGGAATGAAGCGGAAGCCACCTGTAATTTGGAAGAATCACATGGCAAAGCAATAGCTTCAAATCCTTCCTGTCCATTGGAATCACCTAGTAGGCCAACAGTAATTGATGGAGAAGCTCAAGCTTTTCAAGAACCGAATGTCTCTGAAAATCTTAAAGAAACTGGTATTCATGAAGAGGTCTCGTCTGTTCAATTTCTTGGGAGCAATAATTTGGCTGCTGCTGAGCAGAACTCTGTGGATATGTCCCAAAGGGAGGAGGAAGTTCATGCTTCTGGAGCTCCAATTGAGGTGCAAGGTTTGTTTTATGAGTCTCATGCATGTTGTCTTACATAGATTGGGGATCTTTTTAAGATTATATATGACAACAATTTTTCTAACCATAATGACTTCGTTTTAGATTGTTTCTTATTAACTATCTTCTTGCAGGTGAAGTCTGCCAAACTCAGATGTTGGAACCTGCTTTTTGTGGTCATCAGTTGGAAAATTCAAATAGTTGTTCTATGTCTGACTTGCCTGCACCTGAAAGGTTACTCTCTGCACCGGAAGAACTGCTTGATAAACCAAGTGATTTGCTGGTTGAGTCTACCCCAGACAAAGAGGTCCTAGCAGGGAATGATGAAATTGATGCTGGAACGAAACTCATTTCAGGAAAAAAGCGAAGTTTAACTGAAAGTACACTGACTGTAGAGAGTATAAACTCAGTTGAATCATTTGGCAGGCCCCAATCCATGAGAACTGCAGAATCAGTTCCTGATGATGATGACTTGTTGTCTTCTATTTTAGGTAGCAGCACTTTTAACTCTAAATTAACTATTATCTGCCTTCTATTGAATTACTAGAATAGCATGGATTGTAAGGCTGTTCTTCATAAGAATATTTTTGTAAATGAATTTTTTATTGCTTCAGTTGGGAGAAAATCTTCAGTTTTTAAAATGAAGCCAACTCCTCAGTTTGAAGTTGCATCAAGGAAACGCACACGATCTGCAGCAAAACCTAGTGCCACCAAGAGAAAAGTTCTTATGGATGATACTATGGTTTTACATGGCGAGTATGTTATTAATATGTTTTTATTGCTCCTTTCTTTCTTTCACTAGTTGATGTTCTGATGATTGCTCTCTTCTCAAATGAATTTGAAAATTCAAATGCAATATTATTTTTGCAGTCATATAACATTGTTTTATTTAAGCTCACTATTTTCTTTGATTATATAAATTAAAATTTATATTATGAAATTCATGCACTTGGAAGTTTCTACCTTTTCATGCTTTCTTTTGCAACCTTTTCATCATTTGACATAGATTGACGCGCTTTATCTAAAGCACATTTTTGTTTTCTTCTGTTGTCAACAAATTTTACAAAAGGGACTTGCCATGTTTTGAAGTACCTGGTGCTTTATATATAGATAATAATAATCTATTTGCAGTATGACATTATTGTTTACATTGCATTAACTTGCTTAAGAATTGAGATATGATCAAATTGTGTTTATTCTCAGCATGGCACATTATGAAATATTCTTGAATGGAATTTATTCTGAGAATCTTAGTGTTGCATTTATAATTTTAGATCTAGTGTTTAAGTACTGATTAATTTGTCCTTGCTTTTTTCTATCAAGTACAATACGTCAGCAGTTGGTTAATACTGAAGACATACGTCGTATTCGCAAGAAAGCACCTTGCACGCGCACTGAAATTTCATTGATTCAGAGACGATTCTTGGAAGATGAAATCTTTAGTGAATCTGTACTTACTGGTGAGATCAAAGTGCTGAAAAATCACTGTATCTGCATGCTTTTGTTGGGTCATTGAAATAAAAGAAAAGAATTCCAATTTGTTCATTAATTGCAATGGGTGAAAATTAATAGTCGGTGTGTTTTAATGTACATGGTGGTGAAAGAGGGAGAATGATAATACTGCATCGAAACAACCCCCCCCCCCAAAAAAAAAAGAAGAAGAAAGAACACCACACACCTCAATATTATGTTGCATCCCTATGTGAGGAAAATTTATTGATACACCTCTAATATATCTCCTGAAGGCCTTGTTCGTATTTGACTTGTTTTCATTGGAAAAAGTTGTGACATTTAGATGTTTGTTTAGTCTAGGGCATCCTCTGGCCCTATTCAGAACTATACTGCCTGCTACTACATGCATTTTTCCTATTAGCGTATATACTATTACCTTATTTCTACGGATTATTTTCTAGATGTGGACTTCAGTTTTTGCATTGATTTCATTTGTATGAATCTAAACTCAACCTTTAAATTGTATGGACTAAGATTTAACTGTGATCATCTTAACGGTTGTCCATCTTTGTTTTGAATTTATGTTACTTGAAATAATTCTGTCTCTTTTAATTTTAATACGTTGATTATAACTTTGTGAGTTGCAAATGGTGTACCTTTCAGGTATGTCGGATGACTTGACACGTTTGCACAGTGAACAATATGATCTAAGCAGTATCAGGATTTCTGAAGGTGATGAAAACCACGCATCAAATGAAGTAGCTAAGGATTCAGGGTGCTCTGTCAGACCTGATATTGCTGAAGGTGGATTTGAAGGGAGCTCTGTGCCTTTAATTAATGGCAATGATGAGCAAGTACAGTCTGTTGGTACTACTGTTCACACCAAAACTCAGCAGGGTGAATACAGTGATCTGAATGAGGGTACTACTGTTCACACTGAAACTCGGCAGGGTGAACACAGTGATCTGAATTCTCAACAGGATAGAAATCCTGTCGATGGGATCACAGAAATGGAAATTGACAGAGATAATGCTGAAGCTGTTAATGCATCAAATCACTTTGTTCTAAATGAGTTTGGGGTGTCATCCCCAACTAATCTTGGTACTGAGTTTTTGTTGGAAGAAAGTAAAGCCAATACATCAGCTGATGGTAGTATAGCAGAATGCTTTGCACCTATTGAAAATGGGACTAATTCTCTTGTCACTTTACAAACTGGTGAGTCTGTGAATGGTTCTGAAAATGCATATGAAGCTGAAAATGATAAGGTTGATGTGATAGATGAGGCTCAAGTTGAGGTTGCACTCTTGGATCATGATGACAAGGACCCTATCCGTAAGGATATTGAAGAATGTAGAATGGATTCTACATATTCAGAAAATGTTGATGTGGTTCTGAACAATGCTTCATTAAATACGGGAGAAACCTCAACCTTTCAGGAAGTTGATGCAGTCAATAAAGAAATGACCTCTCTTGTGGATAATCAAGCTGTAAGTGCAACTTTTTCCAAACTGTTAGCAATTTCTATTCTTGTAATATTCAAGTAGTGCTATAACTTTAGAGCAATAGCTGAAAGTAATTTAGGCATCAATATTGAGTTGTCTGATCCACTCCAGACTGATTAATTGAAAATATTTCCTTGAAAAAGAAAATTATTTTCTAATATATTTTAGTTTATGTTGAATATTTAACATTGTCCTATTCCGTAAAACATGGTTGACAGTGATTCATTGAAAATATTTCCATACTTAAACAAACATATATTTTCTAAATATATTTTAATTTATGTTGAATATTTGACTTTGTTCTATTCATAAAGCATGGTTCACATATAGATAATTATTCCGATCCTCAACTTTGTATTCATGTTAACTTATTCAGTCATTGTGCTATTTATATTTATAATGTTGCTATGAAAGTTGTATTTGTGGTAGTTTTCCTTGTTTTACTTGAGGCTCTAAGAATCCCTTAAATGACTGTTTGGCCTTGTGGGGTGCAGGAGTTTGAGGATGTTGCCATTGGAAATGATACAGGTTTGATCTTATTGCCTTGTTTTGCTTTTACATTTCAGTGTTGATGAGCATTACTTGAAGTTATATTTATTTGAATTTTCTTTTTAAGTAAAATGAATCACAGTTTGTATATATAATTTTCTTTTAGTAATGAAAGGTTCAGGCAGGTGGACTTCGGTTAGGATTTGGACCATAGGGTGCTATTGCTTCCCAATGTAAACGATGATTGGACATTTGTTTACCGAACATTTGTTTTCTTTATCTTTCTTTCCAGAATTCCTGAATGTAGATGATGATGAGCTAGGTGAAGATGATGATAATGGCATGCCGGGCGGTGATGAAAGTCGTCTTCTTGACAATAGTGGATGGTCTTCTCGTACCAGGTCTGTATGCTCCCTGTAGTCATTGATATAACTATTTTTTTTTTTTTAACTCTCATTAATTTCAACAATAATTTAGCATTTGTCGAAATAAATTTGTTCCTTAATAACTGGAATGATTCTAGATCTCATCTTAATGTTTTCTGATGCTTTTTCTTTAAGGGCTGTTGCCAAGTATCTCCAGAATTTATTCGAGGATGAAGCTGTACATGGACGTAAGGCACTTTCTATGGACAGTCTATTGGCTCGTAAAACACGTAAAGAAGCATCGAGGATGTTTTTCGAAACACTGGTATGTCTACTAAAACTTATCTGAAAGTAACATTTTAAGTGCACAACACTATCCATCTACGGATTAATGAACAGATTTCTGCTACTAACTACATATTAACATAAATTATTCTCTTTGTTCCTTGGTGTAAATATTATCCAATCTACAGGTTCTTAAGACAAAAGATTACATCCATGTAGAACAGGGGAAACCCTTCGATGATATCTGTATAAAGCCTCGATTGAAGCTCTTAAAATCAGATTTCTGATCCCTTTGCATAGGAAAAATAGCAGATACGGTGGAAATTGCCTTGTTGGTGTTGCTTTCATGCTCAGCCTGCGGTGCTGATTATTTTGTTTCAATCAAAATGTTTGGTTATATTTTTATTATATAAAAAAGATGTTGATTAGCAAATGAAATTTAAATAGCTTAACAGTGGGGAGGGATGTCACACGTCATCTTTCATGTTTGATTGTAACGAGTAGGTAGGACAGTTGGACGGTAGTTATGTGTGTGTATGTATATATATTTATATATGTAAAATATCTCAATTTGCAAATGAAGATGCTAATTTATTTATATTATTTCTTTGTTTCAAGCTGCTATTTGGCCTTTCATTGATATTCTTTTGAGTTGAGTTGCTTGTGCTTTCCATTGGTTCCAATTATACAAAAATATTACCTGATTCTATAATTCATTTTTCCTTTTATATTTTGTATGAATGCAGAAAAACATTACTCATAATATAAAAATATTTTCTAATTATACAAATTATTACAATATTTGTAATGTTTTTTTTTTTTTTTGTAATTATGCAAAACATTACTTGATCATATAAATTATTACAAAAAGTGTTGTGCAACATGACTAAATTATCACAAACTATTACGACTTTTGTGTAACTTTGGAGCTGATGAAAAGGTCTAAACCTTTTTAGATTTTTGGTAATAACATCTTTCCAGTCCCTATTAAATTTGAAACTGAGCAAATTTATCCTTCTCCAAAAACTTTGAGCAATTTAATCCTTATCAACATTGAAAATGAGCAAATAAGGACACGACGTTAATGTTTTTTTATCAATTGTACTTAATTTTGATTGGTATAGTAATAAATTTAGCATTCGATTTTTACATATTTTGTGTAAATATTGACAGAATGTGTACCTTTTGCAAGTTAAATTTGTTAAATCAGGATCAAGTTGACAAAATATTTAGATGTTGCGGTTAAATTTGTTAAATTAAGATCAATTTGACAAAATGTGTAGACTTTGAGGGCTAAATTGACAAAAAATATTAACATTGTGATTAGTTGTCTTTAGTTTCTCACTTTAGAAATTGACAATGATCAATTTGCTCTAATTTTTTAGAGGGACTAATTTACTTAACATCAAAATTGAGGACTAGAGAAATTTTTTACTTAGATTTTTCGTAGTAATTTTGATAAATTTATAAAAGTACCCAAAATTGTAACGAGCAAGACTAATTTTATATTTCAACTTACGACTATATTCACTATTACTGTAAGAATTATATGTTATATAAATACAAAATCTCGATCTTATTATTAAAGCTTTGAATCTTGATCTCATTTGCAAGGAAGAAAAGTCTTGTTCTAAGAACTTCTTAGACTACAAAATTTTGTTCTCAAATTTCTTTAGTCCTTCCAAATATTATGGATTAACATTTCGTTTATTTACTTTTCAAGATATTAAAAATAATGAATTATAGATCGATATTTTATCCATCACATTCCAATACATTAAATATCATTATTTATGTGTAAGAAAGACTCACTTTAGCCAATGGCATATCTAGGGAGGGCTGGCAGGTCCCGACACCTCTAAAATAAAATTTTTTTTCATTTAGGTCTTTTAAAATTTTAAATTAGTAAAGGTAAAATTACACTTTCGTCCCCTTAAAAATGACAAAAATTTGATTTAATCCTTTAAAAATTATAAAGATATAAACTATTAAAATAATGAAATTACATTTTTACTATCATAAAAATTACAATTTAATTTCGATACCCATAAAAAAAATTTCTGACTTGTCCCCAGTCTATAGAATATGTAACATCATACTTGCTAAACTTTAATTACATGCAATGGGTAGAAAAATAGGGATAGAAAGCTTAACCTACAATGTGACAACTACCATTAAGCTGTTAATTTCTTATAAAAAATCCAACTGAAAGCAACATTGGATGTTTACTTAGCTCTGGCTTGAGCTCTTTCCTCCAACCTTCAAATCTGTTTTGGCAGTCGGCACACAAAGTCTCGAGCACATCCTCCCTCGCCAGAAAGACCCTTTAGCTTTGCTACATTCCATCTTCCTACGAGATATTCCAGTATATCGGCATTGTCTTCAGCGGAATCTAATAGTCACGTTGGGTCTCTACTAAATCAGCAATCCAAGCCCAAGTCCAGATCGCCCAAGAAGTAAAGCTAGCACCGATTTTATCTCGTATTCAACATTGTTTGGTAAGTTGGAAGAGCTTCTTCCGTGATCATATCGCCCACCAACACGACGAAATAATCATACGAGAGCTCTTTGCCACTTCCCCTCAATTCTTTAACTTGATCACACACTCCTTCGGATTCAGGTTTGGGCAAAAAGTTACTCCGTTGTCAACTACTCTCGACCTTCTTTAAGAGTGCCTAAAGGTGTCAAATTGCAGGAACCAATACCACACTATGCAGTGAAGTGAATAAGCATTAATAACATGGAAAATTGAGGTCCAGCAGAGAGTGCTTATAGAGATATGATCCATGGGTTCTCGAGAAAACATCAGAGAATCAACGAAAATACAAATGCGAACTGCAATGCCTTGACCATCACGGAAGCAATAGGTTTTCAACATTAACAGAATGACAACATAACCAAAAAATGTAAGACTTGATCAGCCCTTGAAGTCATATAAGTACAACATTCATTAATCTATTCATGGACTGAGTTATTTGCCCAAAATTTACGGGCATTGGAAAAGTATAATATCGGGCCTCCGTCTTAGTAAATTGAGTTCGAAAATAATTATTAGAAATATTTACTAGACTAGTTGTGTGTTTAATTAGGTTTTGGATAGGTGAATTTAGCCTAATAATGAGTAATTAGCAAAAAAAAAGATTAAATTGAATAAATGGTAAAAGTTTAATTATAAATTAAAGGAAAATAATAGGGACCAAATGGGAAATTAAGCCACATTTGGAGGTTGAGGCAGCATAAGATTGTAAAAATCTTAGATTTTTATATTATTTATTTATATAAATATATAAATTAATTATAAAGTATATTATTAAATTAATTATATTATAAATATTATATTAAGAAATAAATTAAATAAAGACAAATGTATGGTGATAATTTAATACAAGTGTATTAATAAAATACATACATTTGTAATACTTAATTTAATTACTAAATAGATATTTGTTTTAATTATTATTTTATTAAAGTAATTAAATTAGTGAACAAATAAAGAAAACAAAAAGAAAGAAAGAACAGAGGCATTCGAAACAGAGCAGGAAAAAGAAAGAAAGAAAAGAAAAGGAAAAACTAAAGGTTTAAGGTTTAAAGCTTTGATTGGTAAGTCAATTAAGCCCTTTTATTTAGTTTTGATGATTTAGAAGCTTTAAAACAAAGTTTTGATGGAATTAAGTTGATATTTTGTAAGTTCTTAGGTTTTTAAGCATGGTGCATGTTGAATAAATTGTTGAATTAGGGATTTAATTGAATGAATTTTAAGTTAGAATTGATAAAGGGATTAAATTGTAAAAGAAATTATAAATTTTATGTTCTAGGGACTAAATTGAGGGAAATTCGAAATTAGGAAAATATGCTGAAATTTTAATAGTTACATTTGAGTTTGGATGAAATTTGAATAGAAATAGAGTGTGAATTGAATTAGGAAAGTAAGTGAACTTAGTTAGGATTAAATTGAGAATAAGGAAGAAATTTAATAGAAATTCAATTATTTATCATAATTAGTGCTGAAATTAATAGTGTAAATTATTATTATTTTCGTAGTTAGCAAAGAATCAGAAGCATCGGCACGGAAAGGAAAAGAGAAGATTATCAAGGAGTAAACTCGAGAAAATCACGGTTTGTATTACTATAATTCAAATTATTTATTATTTTAATGTTAAATTTAAATTATGTGTATTGTAAGTGAAATATAAGGTAAGTATTATTATTAAGTTGAAAGAAATTCAATTGAATAATGGATATATGTGGAATTGAAATGAATATTGACTTGAAAATGGAAAAGTAAAATTTAATTGAAATGTGAATTTGAAAAGTATGTGTTGGTATTGAATTGTGTTTTGATTAGTGAATGAAAAAGTATAATTGATATTGAAAATGAATTCTTTAAAATTTGATTGTGAAATTGAAATGCCCTATTAGCTAGTCGGACTGAATCTGATATAATTGGCATGCCATAGGATTTGGAAGAGTACGTGATTTATCGGCTTTGCTGATCAGGCACTTTATGTGTCGTACGTCAGGCACTTTATGTGTCGTATCAGGCATCTTGTGTGTCGTTTCAGGCACTTATGTGTCGTATACTGATCATGTACTATGTACCGTTTTAGACACAATGTGCCGTACTGGTGTGTTTGGATTGGAATCCGTGTATCCGTCAAAGTCTAGATTGTTAATAGGGTGAATAATTGAAATGAGAAAGTCAAATGAATTTGATCGATTCTAGTATTGAATGTGAGAAAATTTAAAATTGTGGATTGAAATTGAGATTGATAATGAAAGACATGAACTTAATGGTTATGTAGTGATTGAAATTGTTACATGTGATATGTGGTTGAAATTGAAGAATAGCAATGAATTTTATTGTTATTGTTAATTGATGAAAGTTTAAGAATTAATTGATAATTAAGAAGATGGATAGTTACATGCTTGGTAATTCTATTTCTTTATTGCTATTATAATTTGAATTATGGTAATACCACTGAGTATAAAATACTCAACGTACAGTTGTTTCCGTGCGCAGGTTAAAAAGGAGTCAGAGTTTTGGTTCAGCATCCAGGACAATCCCGACTCCGGCATAAAGATTTTGGTGATGTTTTCTTTCTTAAATGAAAGTGGCATGTACATAATGATTATAATGGTTATTTTGGTACGTTATATAGTTTTGTTGTAAAGTAAGATAATAGGATTTTTTTTAATTAAGTTGTTATGTCAATATGTCAAGTAACATTTAAGTATATAAATGCCTTGGTTGAAATATTGAAATTGGGTTGGTTGTGTTTTGAAATTTGCAGAGGGTTTTATATAAAAATAAGCAGAAATATTGCCGAAATAAAAAAAAATTTAGAATGCTCGAACAAGTTCCTTTCTACTCTTAATATATGGTTTGGGCTTCGAGAGTCCATTATAAGAATTATATTATTAAATTATACTATAAACATTATTTTAATTATGAATTATTAGTAAGTTGTCTGAGATGTCTGGTAATGCCTCGTAACCCTGTTCTGGCGACGGTTTGGGGTTAGAGGGTGTTACAAAAATGGACAAATTAGCTTCTGTACGTTAGATGAGAGAGCAAAACAGTCCACCCGTTAAAATTTGGTGTTTATATATAAGGTATAATAACAAATTTAACTCTCAACTTTTACACATTTATTCAATTTGGTCTCTATTCTTTTGTTGGAAGTAAATTAAATTTTTTTTGAAACTAATAAGGCTAACGGGTCAAAAGACCTTAGTAACAAATTAAAAAAATCAATTAAGACCTTTAAAATTTTAAAAATATTAAATGTAATTCATACAAAAAGTTATAAGAATTTTAAATTATAATTTTTATTAAAAATAACAATACCGACCCAATAAAAGAGTAGGGTAATTTTTTAAAAATCTTATAACCATTTGAATTTAATGTGTCGGCGGTATTGTTATATTTTGAATATAACTTCTTTTTTTATGAATTTTGTTTATAAATTTTATTTTTTTAATTTTAAAAGGGCTTAATTGATTTTTAAATTTATTGCAAGATCTTTTGATCATTTAGCCTTATTAGTTTCAAAATTTTCTAATTTACTTTCAATACAAGAGTAGGGTCAAATTGAATAAACGTAAAGGTTGAGAGTTAAAATTGTTATTATACTTTATATATAAACACCAAATTTAATGCAAGGGTTGTTTTACTCATTCATCTACTATACATGAATTAATTTATTTATTTTTTTATAAAAAATTAAAATATAATACAAAGAATTTTGTAGTTCATTTACCCATCCAACACTTAAAAATTTTTGTTGAATGAATGCAAGTGAGAGGGATGTAAGGTGCCATTATGGAAAAAGTATCGGAATCCAACATGATTGGACCTTTAAATCGAAATTATATCTTATAAAAATATAGGATATACTTTTATGAAAGGTGTTTTTATAAAGTGTAAGTCACATTTTCTTTATTGATAACACACATGTACTAAAGTACATTTGCGTAGCCACCCATACAATACAATATTAATTAGTGTAGTAACGTTGTACGTTCTTTTGTCTTCTAAGTAGCTGTGCGTATTCATCATAATAAATTGTTCTTGAAATCAAACATGATCAACAACAACAATATTATTTATTTCATGTCCTACGGCCACCGGATCCACTCTCCCTCTGGCAGTTAAAGTAAACAGCAGCCACCGGCAACCCGAGGTTGTAAAGCTCAGCAAAGTCCCTAGTGTTGAAGTTTTGGCGCCACCCTGGTGCGTACACCGTTTGCCTTCCAAGTTGCCGGAACAACACGAACACAAAACGATGGATACCGACCGTTGGTCGTGGGCTCTCATAGCAGACCACCTCTTGACCTACACCATCACCATACATTATATACATTTATATATAAATAACATAAAAAAAAAACACCCCAATAAGCTTTTCTGAAACAAATACTTAGAATTATCTATAACCTCTATCCGACTTTTAAATAGGAGGATAAACACATTTCAACACACTCGAATCTATGTCTTCTTATACTGACAATAATATTAGTGTCAACCGAATTAAGTCTTAGTCAACACGGCAAAAAACTTTTTTGAGAGATATTTGGTGATAGCTAAGATATTTTTTTGGGACATAGAACTGTTGTCGTGCAATATTTAACTAAAATTTGCCAAGGCATGTATTTGTTGGGTGTGGTGTAAATAGTGTTGGTTTTGGTTCCCCACTTGTGGACCTTGAGGAAAAGGGTATTCTCCTTGTCGACAAGGAGAAATATATATATATATGCCCGTCTTTGTATCCAATATTTATTGGTCGACAAATACTATAACTGTTTCAATCACTTGACAAAACTGTACTAGTTACCAAGGCTCATTTCATATAGAAAAAAGACATATATAATGAAAGACAAGGTAAGAGAAGGTAAAAGTATGGCGAGGACTCTATATAGAGAGTTAGGTTGTTGTTTTAATTCATTAAAAATATGTTTAATCTCTGTACATAATTTTATTTATTTGTATTGTTAAAAACTGATGTAACTAATAAAATATTAAAAAATGTTGAAATAATTAAAAGTATTATGTGGTGTGCCATGTGTATATTATGTTAATATATACTTTTTAACAGTAGAATTAAAGATTAATTTACTTTTAATCTAACATATATAATTAATTTACTTATTTTTTTAGTAAAAAAGTAAAATATAATTTTACTTATTTACTTATTCTAAAGTACTTTTACCGGGAAGAGAGATAAGGGGTACTTTTTCAAAGCTCAGCCCTTTCTCAGTCTTACATATATCACAGATAAAGAGATTTATTTGACTGTAAATTTAGTTAACGAGGACCCAACTGAATCAGAAAGAAAACATATAAGAAAAAAAAAAAGGGTTGTTTCTTAGCCCTGACATGACATGCCATGCCATGCATGGTCCGATGAATCTTTGAAACCTCTTCGATATATAATATATATATGTGTAATAGAATAATAGGAATAGAGTGTGGAAAGGAAGTACTAACCAAAGCTTGCACCAGTTGTGGCTGGAATATCAGTAACCAACCTGAAAAAGTATGATATTGATGCTAAGGTTAGTAAACGTATAATATACCGATGGAAACTGTCTACAGTCTTATCTGATGGGAATAAAATTAATAGACAATTTGTCCTTTTCTGCAATATATCCCAAAAACTACCACTTGATGACCAATCACATCACATATCTATGATACGAGAAGAATCTGTTTTCTTTTCTTTTTGTTTTGTCTTTGACAGATGACAGTGTGAGAATATCAAGGAAGTTTAATTTCTAATTGGGTTAAAATATCATTTACTTTTTTAATTTGGTTCTTTTTTTTTGTCTACCCGTCTTGGAATTCGAAAATTTTTCCTAGTTTGCTCCATAAATTTTACAAGTATTTTTATGAGTATTTATAATAAAAAATTTACAAGTAATTTTTGGCACAATTTCGAAATGTCACATCGTTATAACTTAACAAAACTCAAGTTTAATGATCAAATTGAGAAAACCTGTCAATTTTAAGGGCTAAAGTGAGTAAAAAAAATTCATGAACTAAGGTGAAAAAAGTTATCAAGATTGAGAACTAAATTTTAATTCATGCCTTTCTAATTTGTTAGTAAATTTATTATCATTTATTGGGAAAAAATATGATGAATATTTAAAATATTTATAAATGTAAACATGATAAAAGGGATAAAAACTACTGGTCTAAGACCATATAGTGTGGCAAATTCTGCCCTTTCATCCCATCAGTAGTTGGATGGGCAGCATCTATAGTGTCCCAAATAACTTTGTATTTATTTTAGACTAAATGGTTTGTGTTTTTCTTTGTCTGATTATTTATAGTTAAAAAATAGACTTATTTATATAGGGCATCTTAAATTTATCCATCTGTCAAACAGTGCTCTTAAGAGTGAAAAATATAAAATTAAGGGAAAAAAAAATCTAAACTATAAACCATCTGTCACCCTCAACTCATTAGCATTTTTTTTAATTCACTCTAATCCTAGTAATGTTATGTGACAGCATAAATATTGTGCGATAGAATAGATTTAAAAAAACTTTTTATAAGCTTCGATTGAGTTGAAAATAATTAAAAATTTTAGAAAATGCATAGTTAACTTCAATTTATATACATTAGAATCGGAAAATTATCAATTTTCTTCCTTTCAGATCAACATTTTTATACTTTAAAAAACCCTTTTTATTCTTCATTTTTTTTCACTTTTTCCCATCTACTTTTCCATTCAATCACACACACTGTGACTGTTCATCTTTCTCTTTGCTTGTGTGTTTGAGTATGCAACAAAAACAGAGAGCTAGAAAGGGAGGAAAAATAGATGATGGATCTCTTTATTTATATATATAAAGACTCACCAGTGCAAGTATTCCCTGAGGTTTGGGTCACTTGGACTTGGAGCATCAGGATCCACCATAACCTACACCAAAATGTGACTGTGTATAAGGGAAGCCGCTGGTAATCATTAACAAAAACCAGAAACAAAAAAACCCTACTCCATTACTATGCAAATAAAGAAAAAAAAAAGTAAAAGTAAGTTACCAAGGTGTAGAAGGTCCTCAGATCATCCCCACCAATATCAACCCTTGGTTGGTTAACAACTTGAGATGGTTTAAGCTCAACACCATTGCTAACATCCCTAGTAGCATAAGTGACCCTAAGTGAAATAGACCTTGTAAAAGGGTCCAACACATCTCCTATAACCCTACCAACAACCAAAGGATCTCTATCTCTAGGCATGATATCGCTATTTGGTCTTACTGTGTAGGTTTTTTTTTTTTGGTTTGTTGGTTTACTGATCTGATCAACACAAGCTAACACCCGACTGCTATTTATACATGAAGGGGTGGGGGTATCTACTTTAAGACTTTACGTACCATCAATAGAATCTAGCTGCTTTTTTATCATAATACATGTTGTTAAAGCCAGCAGTGATATTTGATTGGAGGATCCTGAATATGCAAAACCCAATGTTAAAACCTCAAAACTGCAAAGTGAAGTTCAAAGAGGGGTGGTGCAGCCCACTTTAGTTTATTTATTTTTTCATAAAAGCCGGTCCACAGCATCCCGTTCATGGTACATTATGTCTAAATCAGTTCTTTTTTACTTTTTGTTTTCTTCGATAAATTTATTCGATTCAACCCCCCCACCTACATACACACCCCCAACATCGTTTCAGCCGATGATCTTCGACTATTCCACACACACACACACCCCTTTGCTAGCTATATAGTATAGTATATAGAAGATAAAAGGGCATCGGGCTGACTACAAAAAAAAGGAGGCTGTCACCCCAACTAAAAATGACTGACTCCATTGTAGCCACAAACTCAGCTTGGGTTAACCATTTTCTTCTTTAGGGTTTTTATTTGCTTGCCCTTTCTGTGATTCCCCATACCTATATCGATGACATAAAATAATTTATAGTACTTACTTTTTTCTTTTTTGCCTTTGGGGGTGTAAAATAGGGTAACTAAGTTGAGAATATTTACTATTTTTTCTTTCATTTGAAACACACGGCCACTGTATAACTAGTAAAAAGGTATATAATTCGTCTTCTTTAAAGATAATATCTTGAAAAATAGTAAATGAATTTTTTAAAAGTTAATATAAATATACTTCAACTTATTTTAAATGAGGGAAAGGGATTAGGATGTCCAAATTCTAATATTCCTCCACAAAAGGAATTTGATTGACAAATTTGTTAGTTGTTTTGGTATAATATTAGTATAAACAAGTAAAAGTTTAATTGACATCATGAAAAAGACATCTGCGTGTGTAATAACTTTTACACTTATACGTGAGTATTGTTAATTCGGTTTTGAATCAAGATTTCTTAATTTGAAAAGGTTTAAAAATGTATATTTTTTTATGACTAAGGTTTCTTAATGTTCATTTTACGGTCTATGAAGACTAATATTTTGAGATTCATGATTATCTTTCTAAAACTGACATTTCCAGTCATATCTTTTACACGTGAGTATTGTTAATTTGGGTTTTGGATTAAAAATCCTTAATTTGGAAAATGTTTAAAATATATATATTTTTATGACCAAGGTTTCCTTAATGTTTATTTTACGGTCTATAAAGATTAACATTTTTGAGGTCCATGATTATCCCTCTCAAAATGATATTTCGTAATTTTTTACACGTGAATATTGTTAATTCAGGTTTTGGATCAAGAATTCTTAATTTGAAAATTGTTTAAAATGTATATATTTTTATGACCAAGGTTTCCTTAATGTTTATTTTACTGTCTATAAAATACTAATATTTTAAAGTTTCATAATTATCTCTCTAAAAAATAACATTTCTAATTTAAAACACAAGCATTTGGGCGGGGGACACATGAAAGGAGCATGTAACATTGTTAAGTCTTTGATATATATAAAACTAGCATTAATTAGATTACATTTATTTGAGGTTGCGCACATAGCTGGTATTCACTGAGGAGGAGTCATTCAGATCACGAAGTATTTTTAGGAAACTATTGGGACGTAGGGTAGCTGATTTTTAGGCTTAGGTATTTTGTTTAGTTTAAGTTTTTTTTTTTTTTTGAAGTTGCGAAATTAAAAATATAATAATATATAAATTTAATTTTAAAAATATGGTAATTGATATTGTACTGAATTTAAATAAATAATATTTAGAAATTGATTTTAAAATATAGAGATTATAATAGTAGATTGTGTGAAATTCTATTTTTATTTATAGTTTCTAGCTTGATTTTAATTGTTAATTAGTGAATGTAGATTGTTAAATAAATTTAAATATTGGGACAATTAAATAGTTTATTGTAACATTATTTATATTTTAAATATTTATTTCAATTTTAATAGTGTATTTAATTTGTAAAAATAGTGATAAATAAATAAAATTTAAAATTTACATAAAATTGTAAGTTGAATTATTGGATATAAGCAAGTGGACAATATAGCTTGTAAAACAAAATTAAAATTATATAAAAACAGAGTTTATATTGCAATTTTTCCTCCATAAAACTCATATATATGTCAATATATATATTATCTACATTTCATACCCAGGGTTTATGCATGTATTCTAATGTGTTAGGTTCTACTTGGGCTTAACTCATTTTTACAATTTACAGATTAGCACCACATGATTTTCCTTAATAGATTGAATATAAACACTAAACGAGTGATGGTGAATTGAGGAAGTAAAAATGGACCACATTCACTTTGAAATTTTAAGTTAAAAAGAAATAAAAGAAGAAGAAGAAGAAAGAAATGGGGCAGCAGAGGGAAACCTGAAAAATATCTTTAAAGCAAAGTATTCAGTACTGTTAGTGAGGCCATAGACAATTACACAGATTGGCCTCTAAGCTTGCATGGGGCAATACTACACACCAAGTGTTGTGATTCCATTGAATGACCGCCTCTATTTCTAGCCACAAATATGGTTTCCCACGCTTTTTTCCCTTTCACCATTGCCTTTCCCCATAATTCCTTTTTGGCCATTTTTAAAAAAAAATTTATATTCGGTAAAACCCTCAATTGGTTGCCAAGTGATCGCCACTCATACGTCCCCAATGCTTTGGCTTTGGTAGTGGATGGAAGAATAAACCATTCTCGTTGTTGTAAGCTCAAATACCAGTCGTTTGGGCGCAGCAATCTTGTCGGGAATTTCAGCCATTATCAAATCTCTCATTTGATTAAACCTTGATTGGACGTTATCTTGTATTCTGACACTAGGACAACATTTGACATGCGCTACCTGCCGCCCATTATCATGTTCACATTTCCATTTCACTCCTTACCATTTTAATCGACATCATAATATAATCTTACGATATGGTTTTGAATTTGATCGTAATAGTATTCATTATGTTTGCAACTGCTCGTTTTAAGATGTGTTTGTAATCATAGTTTAAAAATGTGAGAATTAGAGTGAAACTTCTACTATTTTCTCCCATGTTTTTGACATACTTGCAATCTTGTACTCTCTCTTTCTGGATTAGGTTGGATGTATCTAGATTGGAAGTGTTGAAGGCTTGCAAAATAAAGGGTAAACTATAGAGGCACTAGAGCTTATGCTTCGAATGCTCTTGATGCTTAAGTTAAAAACGAGGTAATAGAGGTAATGAAAGTTAAAAGAGTGAAAAAGTAGAATAATGATAATGTTGGCGAGTATATTGCCTTGAGGGAGAGCATATTTGGGTCTTTATGTAAGGGTCCCTAGCTATCTTGAGGCAATCATTTATATGAGAGTGCGTGGAAGCCAAGCTGCCACTACACATAGGTGTTCTTGATGTGATATGATTGTACTTCAAGCCCTTTTGTTGATCTTGCCTTCTGACTTATGCCACGTACTATTATTGGGGGTTGTTAGCTACTTGCTGCCCAAGTGCCACATGTCAGCTAAAGGTTTATGGGACTCGACTTTCTTGGTTTGCTCGTTTCTTTGGGCTTAAAGCATGTTTTCTTGAGTTGGTATAACATTATGTTGCCCTTAGGTCTGAGATAGGTTACGAAAGAACTAAAGAGATATTTGCAAGCAAACTCAAGTAGTGCCACAAGCAATGTTTAAGAATAGTGCCAACTGCTTGATCTGTCGTAATTCAGTGTAGCAAATTAAACTAGTTTTCGCATTTAAGGAGCTCGAATAAAAGCACTTTAGTCAGGTTTTAGTAAAGTTTTTATTACTTTATTCAAATTCAATAATTTGTGTAATTTGAATCTTTTATTAACCTGAGGGGTCGAACGGGTCCTAAGGGTGAGCTAACATACTTTGTGAGTTGCAAGAAACCATTAGAAGGTGTGCTACCTCAATACTAGTCTTTGTGTTGCAACACAGAGAGTTGGATGTCGCAAAATAGGGAGCGAAATAGAAGAATTTCAAGACTGCCTTTGGTATCGCGACATAGCCTGAGGATGTCACGACACACCCTTGAAGATGAGCATACTACCTTCGTTGTCGTGACACAGGACCTAGTGTGTCGCGACACTGACTCTGTACGGGAAATAATTACGAACTAGGGGCATTTTGATCCGCACAATCAAATATTAAGCATGAGAACGACAGATGGCCTAGGGTTAAGGACAACGACCACTCTAATTCTATAAATAGGCTCATTTAACACATATTATGGATAATTTTTTCATATTGTATAATTTCCTTCATAGTTTTATTATTTAGTTTCTCTCTTTTCTTAGGATTTAGGTTTATTTTAGTTGTGTTCTTTGCTCTAATGGAAAGATCAGATTTGTTAACTTGATCAAACTCTGTGAGGATGCGACATTTATTCAATACAAATCAGGCTTCTTCTAAACTTTATAATCTTGAATCGTTCTTCATGTCTATTCTTTATATCAAGTTTATACTGTTTATGAGATCCATGAGGAACTAATCCTCCTTTGAGGGATTAGTGAGTGGAGGTATGATTAATTAACTGTTTTGTAGGGTTTTCTTAGCTGATCAGCTGTTTAGGAAAGGAAAAAAATTAAACCCTAAGCTTAACGACCCTATGAAGTCATTAAGGTGGGAATTAACCCAAAATTGATATGGGCTATCTGTGAACATCTTAACCCTGAACCGGTCTAGACTATTTATGTTCTTTTATTATTATAAAAAAATCTCAAAAACCTTTCTTTATATTTCTTCGTAATGTAATCTATCTAAAGTATTAATTAGATCAATTTGTGCTTAGGTTAGAGTTAACTTAGTGCTCGCCTCCCTTGGGCACGATCCTCGGAGTACTCACCTACTTCGTTGTAACTATATTACAATCTGACCCGTATACTTACAAATACCGCCTTTTTAATAGACTTTGTACAATATTCTTACTCTGGACGTTGTTACGTCTGGAGGCGGTCGCTACTTTAGGCATTGATGATGAACAAAGCAGGAAAAATAATGAATACTTGATATGTTTACGTAGTTCGGTTTCCTTACATTTGTGAGGCCTTGCCTAGAGAGATAATCTATTGTCTTAGCAACTTGTACAATAAGTTATTACAACCTCTAACATTCATCAGATTAGACTCCTCACTTTTGAACATAACATCTAGACAACTCTCATCTAAGTTTCTCCCTTGAAAACTTAGGCCAAAAACCAAGTCACACACACACACACACGTGCACTTGATTTTGCACTCAATACACTCACAAGAAACGTTCTTCAATGAATAAGAATAAATGCTTTCAGAATAGTACATCACCTATACAAGTCTCCAAAATTTTTAAGGAGTTAGACTTACTAACATTAACATACTCTTCAATTATAGTCAATCTTCCTAATTAAACAACAGGATAATCAACATAAAACATATCTCCAATGAGATAAATCTTGAATCTTCAAGATATGTTTTTAAGTTTTACCTGATTCAATCTAATCTTCTTCAAAGTGGGGAAGTTGATTTCCTTGATCTAATCCAAACTAATCTTTAGGATATGTTGTTATAAATAATATGGCTATCATAGATGGACTTGCAGTTGTTCAAAGTATCAGAAAAGATTAAAACCCAAGGATTTTGTTACCAAAATTTGCCAACGCTAAACATGGCAAGTTTCTTAGTTGAGCAGTGCCAGACACTAGTGGGCACTGCTCCTTAGCACTACTTAAAAATTACCTCAACAATCCCTCCTTTTGACAATTTTTTTAACAAAAGCTTAAGAGGAGAAAACATGCAACAAAAGAAATAAATGCTCCCCCTAAGTAATGCATTAATAATCAAGGAAATCAACCATTAATGCTTTTGAAGAAGGTGAACTCATTAATAATTGAAGTACATAGAATTATGTTATAACAAGCTTAATTGAAAAAAGGTTCACAAAAATAATAACCAAAGTAATCATAGTTCAAAAGTTTCAACAAAAATAATCCTAAATACAAAATAGAAAAGTCCAAATCATCAACAGACACAATCTCAACATCCTAGTATACTCCCTCTTTTAGTTCAACAATTTTGCCAAAGTTCTACTAAAATTGCTTGGCCATGAAGTCATTCCTTAAAGTTTTTGCTCGGTGAACATTGACTTGAAGTTTTTGTATGACCCTTTCTTAAAAGGCAATCTCAACATCAATATGTTGTCACATCTTTTTCTTGAAGATTAAAAGTCACCTAGGAGTGCCCATCTCAGTGCTAACTGGTACAAACACTACTTCCACATGTTATGCTTTATCATTGGGAATGATTCCTGGATTGGCCTCTAAATGCTTCATTTCTAGCCACTTGTATGAAAATTTCAACTCTATAGGCTTTCTCTTATATTTTTCACTGGCAAGAACAATTTTAGAATTTTATTTATAAAGTATCTAAAAAAAAGTTAAAGAAGGGAAAGGAAGACATAGCCCGAGGCAGACTCTTTTAGCATGCTTGATGATTTCTTAGTATATAATCTCCCCCAAGTCGAATTGCATGGCATCACATATCTTTTTCGGGAAGTGATCATGTTATTTGTAACTATATTCCTTTGGCTATTAAGAATATAGTTCCTGGTGGCAATGACAAACAGGCCGACATAAGTAAGCTCTAGAGTAGATTCTTGAAGTTCAGTTGCATGTGGCTAGGTTAGATGCACGACATTAGTAATGGTCTTGACCATTATGTAAAAAGACTCATCTAGTTCAACATCAGTAGAGCAGGGATGAAATAGAAGTTCTCAAATTTGTGCTGGACCAAAATTATACCACCTTCCCTAACAAAAGCATTGTGGCACAGTTTGTTGCTTGACTCATCAATAGACTTCAAGAGATTTGTATAGAATTCAAAAACAACCTTCTTTACATAAGGTTGTACAAAACTTACTAATTGGAAAAGACCATTCTTCTCAAGAATGATATCAAAGCCTATATCTCCAAAGCTTCTTTCATTGATATTTTGTTTTTAAATGAAGTTTTTCTTAGCAAACAACAAGTACTTGTTGGTGTAGGTAGTGGAGAGGAAAGTTTATCCTTTCTTGTTTAACAGGGATTTTTTTTACATCAAGTCCATTGGCTTATCAGTTTTCTTTTCAGAGGCTTTCTTTACTTTTGGAGATAAAAGGATGTTAGGCCTTTTGGTATAGGTCATGCATACGAGATATAACTTTTTGAAGGGTACATTATTATTAGATTCTATCTTAGAAGAAGAATCTAAGACTAGATTGAATCGTCTTCTCTTGGGAGAAGAAGAGAACAATGGTGTTTTCCCTTTGTCAACAACAACTTTTCCTTAGCTTTTCGATGAAGTTGTTCAATTTTCTTGGCCAGCATTGATTGAGTATTTCTACAACCAACTGCACCAGTAGCAGTGCCAGGACTAGTGCTTGGCCCAATGATTAGTCTTATAACCACAATTTCTTCCTTCTCAAGTTTAATGACCATGGATGTTTTCTCAGCAACATGATTTTCATTTTCAAAAAGATCAACAAAAAGTTCAGTTATATTTATTACAAAATCAACAACCAAAGATAAAAGGATAGCGTCTATCTCATTAATAGAAGGACCACTTACTGAAACAAGAAAAGAGGATGATTCAAGGTTACCTTGCAAAATGCAAGCCTGAAAGAGTGATTCAATATGATCCTCAAGCTTTGGCTCATAATCATGAACATGAGGGTTTTCAGGTAGATAATCTATTTCAGCAATTGCCTTTTCAAGATTTTTAGAAGACTCCACCGTATTATTAAGGTTCACATACTCATTCACGCATTATCCCCAACCTTCTTGGTTAGGGGATTTTTTAAATTTTTATCAACTTGATCAATTGATTAAGCCTCGCTTCCAGATGAATGCACTATACTAGTGTTAACAACTTTAAGAACTAAGGAAGACTGAGAACAAGAGCAGCTAAAAGAAACAAGAACAAGGTTTTTATATATAGAAGTTTCCTTGTAGCACCACCCTTAATAAATTTCTCTCAAAAAAATAATGGTAGTGTGTGTGAATGAATTGGTTGTAAATATTGATATTCGAAACACAAAAACAACAACAAATATCAACATTTTGATGCCTTTCATATTAATTGCCAAGTGTTTCAAACTCAACAAACTCCAATTGAATTTCTCAGTGCTTCAAACCTTGTTGAATCTAGGGTATTTATAAACAAATCAACAAGTTGAATATCAGTCTTCACATATTGTAATTCAATTTTTCCATTTTCCACAAGTTCTTGAATGAAGTGGTGCCTAATGTCGATGTGCTTAGTCCTCAATGGTGATATACTAGCGTTACAACCAATTGACACTAATGCTAGCACTAGTATAGAGCACAAGGTTATATCCCAACAACTCCCCACTACAATATACTCTGCCTTAGCTATTGACAAAGAACCTCCAGAAGCACTATTTTGATCACTTACATTGCCTGCCTAGTCTGCATTTATATACTTGACCAAGCTCATAGTATTATCTTTTGATAACCAAATTCTAAAATTGAATGTGCCAAGAACATACATTATGATGCGCTTCATATCTTTGACAGGAGACTCCATGGGATTGGATTGATACCAAACACATACACCTACAGTAAAACTTAAATCAAGTCTACTTGTGATCAGATACAACAAGCTTCCTACCATATTCCTATAAGTGCTAGGATCAGTGGGAACTCCCCTTGCACCTATGTTCATCTTTTCATGTAGTGACATTGGCGTCCTTACTGGCTTGGCTCATTCCATTCCAAACTTATTAATCAAGTTCTTAGCATATTTTTCTTGAGATAAAAAGATCACATTCTCAAGTTATTTTATTTTGAAGTCTCAAAAAATAAGACAATTCTCTTATCATGTTCATTTTGAATTCATTATTTATCATCTATAAAATTATTCTTGGTATTGACAGATGTGGAACCAAAGCTTATATCATCAACATATATTTTTGCAACAATAATACTACCTCTATTTCTCTTGATAAAGGTTGTTTTGTCAATAAAACCCTGTAGGTATCATTAGCTTAAAACAAACTAGGATAGTTTCTCATACTAGGCTTGAGGGGTCAGCTTCAATCCATATAGAGATTTGTTTATTTTAAATGCATATTTAATATTATATGGATCCTTTAAACCTTTTTGTTGGGATACATATACTTTCTCTTTCAAGATGCCATTAAGGAAATCACTCTTATATCCTTTTGGTAAAGCTTGATGTTGAGATGAGTGGCCACTGTTAGTAAAAATTGAATGACCTCTAATTGAGCAATAGGAGAAAAGGTTTCATTGAAGCCAATTCCCTCAACTTGTGTGTACCCTTGTGACATGAATCGAGCCTTTTTGCGAGTTATGACACCATTCTTATTTGTTTTATTCTTGAAGATCCATTTTGTGCTAATGACATTGCATCCTGTATGTCTTGGTACCGGCTTTCAAACTTTATTTTGATTAAAATGTTGAAGTTCTTCCTGCATAGCATAAATCCAATCCTCATCTTTCAAGGCTTCTTCAACTTTCTTAGGTTCAACTTGTAAGGTGTGACAAGGAAACCTCACAATATCTTTGTAGTTAGGTCTTGGTCTTCCTTTGATTCTTACTCCATCGTTGATGTCTCAAGTCGCATGATTGATTGAGTGGTTCTTTTTAAATATAAAAGAAGGTTAGCGGCCATCAACATAAATTGGATCATCATCTCTAGAAAATTCATTGATCACGTGAATTTTTTTTTCTAGTTCATCATCAACTTGATCAGTGCTTGGAGTAATAGGCACTTGCTAAGTTATTCCTTCATCTTCATCTATAGTAGTCATTTGATTAGCTTCGTCATTAATAACTGTGTTAATGGACAACATAACCTTTTGTGTTCATTTGTTGTATACATGAGAAGCCTTGTTTGAGTTTCAGTAGCCTAAGAAAATCCCTTCATCACTCTTGGCATCAAATTTTCCTTAATACTCTTTATCTTTGAGAATGTAATAAGTACATCCAAAGACATAAAATTACTTCACATTTAACTTCCTCCCCCACTATATTTTATGGTGAGTTATACGTGTCTTTGGTCTCAAGTGAACTCTATTGATAACATACACAATTGTGTTAAAAAATTTAGCCTGGAGCTTATGTGGAATGTTCTTGTTGTTTAGCAAAACTTGAGCTATTTCTTGAATAGTCTTGTTCTTCCTCTCGACTATACCATTTTGTTATGGAGTCTTTATAGCTGAAAATTAATGTCTTCTTTATCAGAGAACTTTGATAATTTATTGTTTTCAAATTCTCAACAATGATCGCTTCTAATCCTAAAAATTATGCCGATGATGCTCATTTTCTCATTCATTAATCTTTTACACAACTTTTTAAATTCTTCAAATGTGTCTAATTTTTTTTCTTAAGAAATCTCACCTAGATAAATCTAGAATAATTATCAACACAAATCTAGTCGAGTAGTGGTATGCACTAGTTGCAACTACTTATGAGACTTATGTTGCTTCACTTTGAGATAGTCTCCACACACCTTAGGCACTGCTTTCCCCAATTTGGGCATTCCTCTAACTGCCTTATATCTGACTAGGCATTTGAGGCTCTTGTAATGAATGTATTTGAACTTGATCACTATGATTTTCCTTAAAGTCAGAGAGATAAGTAACATTACATGTAATATGGAGAGAACCTTTCTAAACAACTCTTAATTTGAGTACTCATCTCTAATGACGAAAGCCTGATTGATAAATCATAAAGTTTGGCATAAAACTTGTCAATTGTCTCATTCTCCCGCATAATTGCTTCATAATATTAGTGCCTTCATAAGCTATTTCAAAAATATCCCAAGCTTTCTAAGCAATGATACATTTGGATATTCTCTTAAACTCTCGAGCATCTACACCATAATAAATTGCATAGAGAAATTTTAAATTAGCAATAGCAAGCTTTTCCTCTTCAAGGGTCTAAGTCAATTCTGATTTAGGTGTCTTAACACCAGAGACTTCAGTGAATGGATGCTCTAATCCAGTAAAAATTGATCTCTAGGCTTTCTATTAGTTAACTTGATGAACGCCATCATTCTAGCATTTTAGTATGTGTAGTTAGCACCATTGAGCATTGAGGGATGAGACACTGATGAAATTTCCATTACAAGCAAATATCAACACCTAGAAATCTATTAGGTATGTTAAGTAGCAGGCTCTAATACCAATTGAAAGAACTAAAGAGATATTTGCAAGAGAACTCGAGCAGTGTCAGAAGCAGGGCTTAAGTGCCAATTGCTTGACACACTAGTGAAGAATAAAATAAAACAAAAACAATAAGCATTCGATATGTTTACATAATTTGATTTCCCTACATCTACGAGGCCTTACCCAAAGAGATAATCCACTATATTAGCAACTCGTACAACAAGTGATTACAACCAGATTAGACTCCTTACTTTTGCACCTAAGATCTAGACAATTCTCCTCTAAGTTTTCCTCTCAAAAACTTAGGACAAAAACCAATCTACACACTCAATGCACTCATAAGAAACATTCCTCAATGAACAAGAATAAGTGCTCTCAAATCAATATATCACCTATACAAGTCTCATCAATTTATAAGGAATCGAGACTTGCTAACATACTATATCAATTACAATTAATCTTCCCAATTAAGCAGTAGGATAATCAGCATGTAGAATATCTCAAATGAATCTAGGATAAGTCTTGAATCTTCAATGTATGTGTAACGACCCGATTTTTAGTGGTATCAAAAAATGATTTTGAAACCTCATTTTCGTAAACTGAGTCCGTAAATATTAAATATGAATATTTACGAAAATAGTATAAAAATATATGAAAGATTGGTCAAGCAATTTTGTTAATTAAATAGTTAATTAAGGCTCATGGACTAATTTGTAAATTCCAATCGCTATGTAGTTTTAATTGTCAAAAGGCTTAAATACTTAAATTGCAATTAGCCAAAGGTTAAAAATGGCAATTAAACCATGAATTTCTCATAGTTGGTGGGTGTTGATGATACTAACCATTAAGTAAGATTAATAGTTAAATTATTTTAATATAAACATGATTAAGCTAAATAACCTAGATTAATTTAGAATTAATTAAGTATAAACGGAAAACATAGTGGGATTTCATCATCTCTTTCCTATTCTTCCACCGTCCACCATAGTTGAGAGCTTGGAAATCCTCAAAATTTTCTTCCGCACATTCAACCATTAATTAATAAGTGAATTCAAGTCCTTTTCTTTTTTTTTTTTATAGATTTGAGGTCATGGGAACTTGATTTAGCTAGCCCGTGTATTAATTTGTAAAACTTTTAAAGTTTTAGAAAGTTTTCATTGTTGATTTCTTGAATAATTAGGCTTAAAATTAATAGATTTTAAGCTTAGATTATGAAAAGGACTAAATTGTAAAGTTAATTTAGCTTATTGTTAACTTTATTACATTAGAGACCAAATTGAATAAATGTAAAACCTGTCATGAAATTATGTTAGAAATAGAAAGTATAAGGTCCCTAATGAGAATATATGCAATTGGATTTTAATCTAAAGCTAGGAATTGAAAGTTATTCTTATCCGGAGTTTAGGGACTAAATTAAATAAAATGTAAAATATGAAGGAATCAAAATTTTAATTATATGAAATAATGCATACCATGGTATATTATGGAAATGTTTGATATTGATTGGTGATATGAAATAATTCTATAGATCAAGAATTGGATCAAGTGGAGTTAATTGGTGATATGAAATAATTGTATATACAATTGCATCTTCCACGATAATAAAGATTATTACTAATTAAATAGTAATAACAATCATTCGTCCCTGAAAAATGACCCGTGGTCACGTTCCTTTTTCATAATTCATACAATGTCTGTGAGAGGATACCATTTACTCTTCAAACAAGTTATGAATTCCACTATTATAAGTTGAGTCATGTCATAAATAAGTCATATACCCAACATACTAACTTTTCGGTCTAAAACCAATTGAGCACATGCTTTCAATATATCAATGTATATGAGTTACACATAGTTAGTCACTTACTCAGGATTTAGGTAAGCCACACTATGAACATCTCAAGTGAATTAATTCATAAACAAATTTAGGACAAATTTAAATTGGGTCATATCTAATGTATTGTCAATCTAAACAATCACAGTTATGTTTCTATCTTTCTAGAAGTCATCTACTCCGATACTCACAATAAGGTGTCTCCTCAATTGGACTTGATAGGAAACAATATAGTCCATTGGATAAATTATTATTTGGATTACTATAAAGAGTAATTTCATCTTCTCGATAAAATAAGAGATGGCTTGGAATTAATTTAATTTCTTTAGATTATTGTTTAATTGGATGAATAATTTAAATAATTGAGTCCAAAGTGAAAATTAAATTAGTTAGTCATCATGGTTTAATTTATTTGAAATTAAAACAATTCATAATTAAATAAGTTTGCACAAAAATTCTAATATGGTAAAGTCATGATTTTAACATAATTATAATTGAGTTGTGTAAATTATTAAATTAAATTAATTATTTAATTAACTAAAGGATTTTTTTTATTCAATTTAAGAAAGGATAGTCCAACAAATTGGGCTAGTTTAGTAATTAAGAACCCTAGCCCAAATCAACCAAGGTATACATAACTTGGGGTTGCTTCATCCTCAAGCAATGCTATCGACTTTGGGGAACTCGATCAGAGTCTCTCTTTTTTTGATTGTTTTACAACTCTGAGTAAAAATTAAACTATTTCTTATTGTCCTCTATAAGTACATAATAGTGCCAAAAATTCCAAATAGTCATGTACTAAGGGAAAATGCTATAGAAATCTAGTGAAAATTTATTTGAGTGGTTTTTTTTCTTATACTCTACTAAATTCTATCTTTCTTGAGTTTCATTTCTAAATTTGTAAAGAATTATAATTACGGTCAGCAAGTGATTGTAATTCAGGATCTAAAGAGTTTCAAAATCGATTTGATCTCATATTAGAGGATTACACAACCTTCCCCATTGAAGAGTCTTGATTTGGTCATGTGTTTGATTTTTCAAACTAGAGTCTACTTTCTAAGCAACCGTTAGTTTGAAAATAGTTAAGCATATCAATCGGTTGAAAGTGTGAAGAGATCATACTTTGATCGAGTTGATTGAAAAATCTGGCCACCTTCCTAAAGGATTTCAACAACTTCAGATCTCCTTACAACCTTGGCACACAAGTATTTATTTTATTGGATTTATTTCATTAGATATCTTGACGAAGGATCGTTTATAGAATTCTTTTTTTTTTTAATTCCACTATGGAAACTTAACCATATTTTCTAAATTGATTTCCTAGACATGTGGTGGACACCTACAGTGAAGACAATTATGGCTCATTCAGGATAAAGGTCATTCACTTCTAGTTTAGTAGCATTAAACCTCTTGATATAGTGTTACAATGTCTCATCAAGGTTTTACTTGACACACATCAAACTCTTCAATGTATGATATGTCATTTTATAGTTACTCAAAAATATGCTAAAAAATTATGACTAAACTGGTCAAAGTTATCAACAGAGCTGGCGTTAAAAAATGCCACCAAGTTCTTGTTAGGCCTTTGATAATTTTGGGGAAAACACAACATTGTACTAATCAAAATTACCTTGAAGGTCATGAAATGGATTGGAAATGATTAAGGTGGTTAGCTAGATTACTGGTGCCATTGTAGGTGTTTAGAGACAACTTAATTTTAAGAGGAACTTCAATTTGACGAATCACCAAACAGGTGATTATGCTCTATATCCAAGCTCTCACAATCATCTTAGTAACTTTTTTTAGTTTCTTCAACTCCAATATAACAACCTATTTAGCCAAATCATAATCAATGTGAGGGTATTAAGCATGTTGACTTGTATGTTGTCATTTTGCATCTTACTAGTGTTGTTCAATGCATCCAGGCTCTACATTTAGTATATAAGGATTAGTGTAACACCCCTCGCCTAACCCGATCTCCAGGTCCAAGCTACAGGATATCATATTTGTTGCTAGAGCAACCACAATTAGATTTACAATAAAATAACCATTTTTACATGCGTTCAAACATAAATCATGATTACATTATACTAATACATTATTCTAGAGCCTTAATCGAGCTTACGAAAGTTATTTTGTCAACTTGAGTACGAAATATAACCAAATTGTAAAGTTAAAAGTTCAGAGCCGACATCGTGACATCATCAATTCCATGTCAATACGTCACCAAAATAGTATGTCACGTCACGATGTCAGGCTACTCGATTTTGTGATATCACTTATTGTTGACCGGCCTTGCGACAATGAAAGATGCTCGTCGGGACGATGACTCTATATTTGGTAAAATTTAAGCTATTTGGTACCTATTTCAAGTTTCCAAACAAACCAACCATTTTGTATACTGAATATTAGACTCATTTGAATCAATACATATCTAAAACATACCAAACAAGTTCAATTTTCATGTTCAACATCTTAACATTTCAATCTATACTTATTCATCAAAAAAACTTAAGCAATTACCATAAGGTACTAAAACGTATCAATCAACCATTCAATACATTTACTTGTGACATACCATTTAAAACATGCCTTACCATTTCTATTACCTTCTTTTTAACACAATAAACACCTCAATGGGTTGTAAGCCTTAAACATAAACTACAATGTCTAAATATAAGTCACATAGTTTAACCATTCATCATAGAAGCCCATTTGATCACAAATAGTGATTTCACTATGCCAAATATGTTTAGCCAAACTTTATATGTACAACTCAATCATCACAACCTTCATAACTTGAAATAGGTATACCATTACAACCAAATCAATTATATGCCAACACATATCACACACATGAGTGTTAAGTATACCATTTCAACTAGGCTTCAACCATCACCATATCAAGCATTATCTAATTCACATACCATTTTCATCAAGACTTTATACATTAAAGTATATACCATAACACCTATATACATGCCACAACCCCTAGCTCAAAATGATCAAAAAGCTACCAATTCAGTGATAGGATAATGTGAGCTTCGAGTTGATTCGGCTTGACATGTTCCGCAAGGTATCGATCTACAAGAAAAAAGGAAAAACAAATGGGGTAAGCATATTGAATGCTTAGTAAGTTCATAGGCATTAAACAAAAACTTACCTCAACATTCAATTAAGCACAAGTTACTAAGCTTGGCATAGTTGGCTAGACATGGAAAACCACATATTAATAAGGTGAGTTTTAACGTGTAAATAAAACATATAATGCTACAATCACATATCATGCCAATTCATGTCATTTGATTAACTAGTTCAAAACTTATTCAATCATGAATGAAACAATTGCATACATGTTAATGTCATTTCATCAATATCATGTTCAAGTTCAAATTTAACATTTCACAATTGAATATAAATATTATCATGTCTCATTTCAATTTCTCAATTCATGTAATTTGTTTCGTCTGATGAACCCTCGTAAACAGACTCGAAAACACAGGTATTTATGTCACACTAATTGCTCGTCCGAGCTAAGTATATTCATGTCAAGTTACCAGTCCAGGCTAAACCTTTATAGCGATACATTTGATTGCTTCTCCAAGCTAAAAATATATATGTTGATCTTTTGTAATTTAGTGTAGCAGGTTAAACTAGTTTTCACACTTTAGGAGCTTGGATACAAGCACTTTTTTTTTAAGTTTTAGTTAAGTTTTCTTAATTTTATCTATATTCAATAAAGTGTGTAATTTGAGTATTTTTATTGACCTTAGGGGCCAAATGAGACCTAAGGGTGAACTAATATACTTTGTGAGCATGCAGGAGACCATTAGAAGGTGTACCAACTCAATACTAGTCGTTGTGTTGCAGCACGGAGAGTTGTATGTCGCAACATAGAGAGTAGAATAGAAGAGTTTCAAGACTACTTTTGATGCCGCAACACAGCCTGAGGATGTCACGACACACCTTTAAAGACCCCTAAAGATGAAGCATATTGCCCTTGATGTTACGACATAAGACCTGGTGTGTTGCGACACCACCTCTGTATAGGAAATAATTATGAGCCAAGGGTGTTTTGGTCCACACAATCAAATATTAAGCACGGGGATGGCAGTTGACCTAGGGTTAAGGACGACGGCCACTCTAAAATCTATAAATACGCTCATCTAACACATGTTATGGGCTACTTTCATATTGTATAATTTTCTCCTTAGTTTTAGTTTTTAGTCTTTCTCTTTTCTTGAGCTTTAAATTTATTTCAGTTTTTGCTCTTTGCTTTGTAAAAGAAATCAAATTTGTGAAATGTGATCAAACTCTGTAAGGATCCAGTAATCAATTGTAATAGAAATCAAACTTCTTCTAAACTTTATATTCTTGAATTATTGTTCATGCCTATTCTTTCTCTCAAGTCTTATATTGTTTATAAGATCCATGAGGAACTAATCCCCCTATGGGGGATTAGCGAGTAGAGGTATGATTAATTAACTATTTTGTAGGGGTCTCTTAATGGATCGGCTATTTAGGAAAGGATGATCCTAAACCCTAGGCCTGACAACTCAAGGAAGTCATTAAGGTGGAAATTGACCCAAAATTGGTATGGCCTATCCGTGAACACCTTAACCCTGAACCGGTCTAGACTGTTAGGTCGAGAGATAAGTAGTTTTGCCAACTCATTATTCTAGTGGAAGACCAGAAGATCCTAATGGGATATTGACTAGTTGATTGAACAAAAAAACCCGAAGCGACAATTGATTATGATTATAGAAGCTAGCTAATCACCCATGCTCAGATTTGATAAATTTACTATTTGATTTCTCATTATTTCTTTATGTCTTCTCGTTTTATTTTTATTATTAAGAATCTTTAAAACCTTTCTTTTTATTTGATCATGATATAATTCATCTAAAGTACTAATTACATCTATTTATTCTTAGGTTAGAATTAACTAAGTGCTCACCTCATTTGGGTACGATCCTTGGAGTATCATCTACTCTATTGTAACTATATTACAACATGACCCGTATACTTGTGGATACCGCCTTTTCATGCAATTTATACAATATTTCTACTCTGGACGTTGGTACGTTCGGAGGCGGTCACATGTCAGGTTACTCATCCAGGCTAAACCTTTAAAACGGACATCAGGGTACCAGTTCAGCTAAACCTGTCACATGTCACATGTCACATGTATCTTCGAGTCTGCAACAAATGTTGGATCTCGGTAACATCTGTAACCAATTTCATACAAGCACGCACAATATCCTATTGTCATTTCAATCGTATCCTAACCTTTATGAAGCTCAAACGGGCATTTATTACACAAATTAACATTTCTTTACAATTTAGTCCAAATCTCACCTTTTGTACCAAATTACCACAAACCAACCAAAAAACTAACATACATACACAAATAAATTGCATAAAAACTTAAACACCTTTATACCATATGAACTTACCTAGTCAAAACAACAAGTAAATTGAATCTTCAAGGACTACTATACAATTTTGGTTTTTTCTCGATTATCTCCGGTTTGATTCAACTCTTGATCTAAACAATTATTTTAGACAATTCATCAATACTAGATGTTTTTATATTCCATGATATGCATGAACCTATTTAATTATATTTTTAAACTCCGCTAAGTTTTACATTTTATTTAATTTAGTCCTTGAAACTGAAATATATCTTTCAATTTTGAGCCTCGTTTTAAAATTGATTTCAATTACATTCATTATAGTCACTCTACTATCTATAATTACTAAAATTTTACCCCAATTGCACAATTTATACATTTTAGTCCTTATGTACAAAACTAACAATTAAACATTACAATCTAGTCATTTTTTCACATATACGCTTAAAATCTATCAATTTAACACCAATTTCTATAATAAACCATCAATGGAAACTTTTAAAAACTTTAACAATTTTACAAATTGGTACATGGGCTAGCTAAACCACCATTTTCTGGTACAATTAAAAATCAAGTTGTTACAATTAGGGTTTTGTTAATCTACATTTTGTCTAATTACTCTTTGAACTTGCCTTTCATGGTTTTGATTCATCTAAAAGGTTGGGAATTTCATGACAATCTTAAGGAGCATGTTGTGGTTACTAAAAATAGGTCTATTAGTTTCATTGGTCTTGTTGGATTTGCAAAAGTTGCTATACCTATTAAGTGTATGTTTCAAAGTTTCTTGTTGAGCAATGCAAGTAAAAGAGAGGAGTTTTATTTAAGCAAGATATTAAGGGTAGTAGTTAATTTGTTGGTTTGATGAGGTTGAAGGGAACGTAGTGTAAGCATAAAATGATTGGTGATAGCAATAAGCATGGTTAAGTACGTTTGGTACACTAACATTAACATAAGTTGTATTGACTTGTGAAGTATGTATTGCCTTAGCAGTGGGAGGTAAGATAGAAAGTTGAACGTCTGGAGTTGAAGGTTCAACAATGGTGGATTTGTCGTTAGAAATATATGACATTGTGAAAGGTAAAAAGTGACTGTTGGAGGAGAGTTTAAGAGGTTTTTTTAGTATCCATAAGGTGTAAAAAAATAATGGAATTTGAGGAGAGTGTAAGATGTCATTGTTTAATAGTTGAATGAGTTGGGGTTGATAGAGGTTAGTAAGTTGGGAGCATTCAAGCCAACACTTGAACCATGTTTAGGGTTTAATGGTGTAGGGATTGTATGGTTAGGTTCAAAGATATAAGTAGTGGCAACATCGATGGTGAGGCTAGCTTTAGTGTTTGAAGGATTGCCTTTGGTTCTAGGAGTGTTAGCTTCAATGGTGAGAACTTTAAATTTTTACTCGTTTCCCATAAGCAACACCAAATGTTAATGTCTTCCTTGAAGGAGATCGGATTGTATATTGCATTTGGGCCAGAAGTGTTGAAGGGCTCGTAAAATGAAGGATAAACTATAAGGGCATTGGAGGTTTTACTTTAGAAGACTCTTTGATGTTTAATTTACAAGAGGTGATAACAGCTAAAAGGGTGTTTTACTAGAGTATGATAAAGTTGGAGAGAATGTTGCCTTAAGTGAGAGCATATATGAGTCTTTATTTAAAGGTTTTCAACTATCTTAGGGCTATTGTTTCCATGAGAGTACTTGGAGGCCAAGTTGCCTATTGCACATGATTGGCTGAGGGAGGTGTTCTTGGCCTGAGAAGAGAGGACTATGTCTCTAGCCCTTTTATTATCCTACCTTGTGAGTTATTTCAAGTACTATTGTTAGGGGTTTATAACTACTTGTTGCCCAAGTGCTATGTGCCAATTGAATGTTTAAAAGCTTAACTTTCTTAGGTCATTGGTTTCTTCAGACTTCAAACCTATTTTCTGTGGTTGATATAATATTTTTATTGTTGTACTCGAATTCAACAAGCAAATCATGTCGGCTAATAATTATTTATTTAATTTAAAAGTAAAAATAATATTAAATAAAAATAATTTTGTTTTAGATTATTTTTTATAAAACTTATTTGAAAAAGGAATCCTAAAATTTTCTTGATTTTATTTTAAATTATTTTATTCTCACTTCGCTCGCCCTCTTGAAGTATTTGCTGAATATCCATACATTCTATTTCATGCCAGATGTTGCCAACATAAATTAGTATTCAAATCTTTTAACTAATATCAATTTGGGATTTAACCCTTATAAAAAAATTTCCTAACTTTAATATCCAATAAATGCATTTGCCTTTTCATTGTGTTGGTCAAAACTACTCAACATTTTCAAGTCAAAGATCCTTTAATACGCAACGCCTTTGGCATATCATTAACATGTTAAAGTGAAAGATCCTTTACTAAAAGGATTTTAAGCTGACAAACTTTGATTGGCTAATGAAGGACTTATTCTCCCTAATCTACTCTTTAATCCTAAAAACATTAAATAAATTGGCTTCAAAGGCTCTGACCTTTTCTCGGAAAATCCTCCAAGAGTATCTTTCTATCAAGATGCAAATCAATTTGACGTTCGAGCATTAATTAATCATCAACATTCAATTTTATATATGAAGGACCACTAAGATATTAACACGTGTTAATACGTATTAATATTATATATTAATAAAAAAATTTATCTCATTATATTATATGATTTATATCCATAAACAAAGAGAATCGACTACATTATTCTTTTTCCTTTTTTCCCACGAAAGCATGATGAACCAAGCATATAAAAAAACAAGGCTGAAAATTTGAATGAAGGAATATAGACTTTAATTTCTTATCTTGAACAAAAGTAAAATAGATTTCAAGCTTAGGTTGCTAGGAGGAATAACTTTTTTTTCCTTGATAGTTAATATTAGAAACTTACAATGCTAAGGAGATTAAAAATATCGATTTTTGGTCTTTTACTTATTCGTTTTATAGCTTATATTTAAGTTAAGTAGTCAATTTTTAATCCAATAAATAAATTGTACCACCAACAAGTATTAAATAGAGTTATAAGACACATTTTTAAGAAGCCAAAAAGGAATATAAAGAAATTTTATTGCATATGTCTACTAATCTTTCAGCACCATCCCATATAGGCATTCTAGGGTATATGTGAAACATGTGAGTTACTAGAGCTTTAGCTCTAAGGTTTTTAGTGGCCCATAATAGCTCTGCATTTCGGTTGTATATCCTTTTCCAATGTTTACAGCTTACCTCTATTAATTTAAATAAAAATGAAGCTTAGATATTTAATTAATTCAACAATTAAATATTCCTTCAAATTAATAATTAAATTAATTCTAATTGAATAGTGTACACAACTCGGTTCTAATTTCGTTAAAATCATGATGACTTTACCGTATTAAAATTACTGTGCATATTGACCGCCGCCCCAGCGTGCGTGCGTCGTGGCTGTAAATATCACAAATAAAATATAATAATGAATTTGTGTCTGCAAATATACAGATCAGGTTGTAATATAGATTTGTGTTTACAATGGAGCACGAGATGTGTTCCGAGGATCGTACGCAAAAGAGGTTTGATTAAATTAAATCACAATTACAAACTACTAAGTCTAAACAGTACTACCTTAATCATTATATTACGGCAGACAAGTAAAGATGATATTCAAGAACATAAAATAAAAACTAAATAACAATCGAAATTCAATCAAATTATGCAAGCAAAAGATTAACTCGCTTCAGTGTTCATGATTAACTTTAGATACAGGTTTTAATAATTTGGCTAACAATTAACCTAACTAATATCATTCAGCCAATAATTAAATTAATTGATTGGCTTAACCTACTTGTCTTGCGACCTGATAGCTTAAATCAGGATAGATTAAGGGATGCTCAGTAGACTATTTGTAATACCCCCTACCCGTATCCGTCGCCAGAATAGGATACGAGGCATTACCAGATTTTACTGAATTAATTTTTCTGTTATTACGAGTTTAAATACTATTCATTTATCGAATCATGTCATGACGTCCCTTGGATGGGCCTCCGAAGCCCAAAACATACATCGGGACTAAATTGATATTAAATCGAAGCCATAAGAAATTTTTCGCAAAATCTCAAAGTTATACTTACTCTAGCCATACCAACAGCTAAGTTACAAATATTCATTTCTATATAATATTGGTATTTAGCCTATACATTCCATTCTTTCAAACTAAGTATTTTCAAATATCAAAAGATATGGGTTGATAGCGTGATAAAGCTCCGACTAAACTCCAATCTTCGAGCTCCCAAGCACTACAAAATAGGGAAAAAGAGAACGGGGTAAGCACATTGTGCTTAGTAAGTTCATGCAACAGGAATTATACTTACCATATTATACACCTATCATTTAATAACACAAGCACACATCCAATTCACATAAACATATACCTATCATTTACAAACTCAACTTTTGCATTAGCTAAGTAAACATCATATAAATTCATTACAAGACAAATGATTGATGAGCTCATCAATTCCATATTTTCCATTATCTTGTTATTTTTCCATATTTATCCGTTGAATTTCCCAGAATTTTGATGGATTTTCAGAGGTACACTTTAGTGTACAAATTCGGGTCCGTCAATTCATATTCATGTGTGCACATTTCTATTTCAGAGGGCACACTCCCGCGAACCTCATCCTTACAGCGGGATTACCAGTCCAGGCTAAATCCCCTGTAATATAAACTCATAGAGTATTGTCGGGATTACCAGTCCAGGCTAAATCCCCTACAACGACAATTACTCTAATGAGCTTGGATCTGAATTACCAGTCCAGGCTAAATTCAGACCCTAATTCGGATTACCCGTCCGGGCTAAATCCATTTTCCACATTCTTCGGGAGGGCTATATCAGGATAGGATCACTCATCCGGACTAGATCCTTTTTACCGTCAATTCCTTTTTAGAGATCCATTAAATTTTCCTTCCATTCAACCGGGATTTCTTCCCCTTTTTATCAAATATATCAATGTTTCATCAATTTTCATACAATGAACATTCAAATCATATTCACATCAATAACAAACATTTCAGGCATTTAAGAATATAATTCAAGTTACACGAACTTACCTCGACAATTGTTCGTAAACAAAAAAATCTACTAATCCCGAACTTTTTCTTTTCCTAGATCTAGCTTTGTATTTGAATTTTCTGGATCTAAATAAATAAATTTAATCATTAATCTAATACATTTCATGTTCATATGTGACCTTTTCTATAATTCCATTATTATTTATAGTGCATTCAAAGTTGTCTCACTGAGTCACAATCACTAAATTATTTATATCTTGAGCTACAGAACTCCAAATTAAGATCCGCTAATTTTACCCAAAACTAGACTCACATATCTTCATACCATAAAATTTTCATAATTTTTTGTTAAGCCAATAAGTACAGTTTATTCTTTAAAGTTTCCCCTATTTCACTGCTTGACAGTTCCAACCTCTCTTCACTAAAAATTAATTATCTCATTGTAAAAAATTCGGATGATATTCTCACTTGTTTTTTTTTTAAAATAGACTCATTAAGGATTTAAAACATATAAATTTAAGCCCCTAATTATTTTTATTCAATTTTTAATGATTTTCCAAAGTCAGAACAGGGGAACCCAAATTCATTCTGACCTTGTCTCACAAAATCTATTATATCTCATGATTTACAATTCCATTGCTTACACCGTTTCTTTTATAAGAAACTAGACTCAATAAGATTTAATTTCATATTTGTTTTACCCTCTAATTCGATCTTTAAAGTTTTTGGTGATTTTTCAAAGTTAGACTACTGCTACTATCCAAAACTGTTTTAGTGCATGATGTTAATTACCATTTTTCCCTAAGCTTTCAATAAATGATAATTTCATCCCTGCTCAATTAACCTCTCAATTGAGCTTATTTTTTTTCTCAATTAACACTTTATGCCATCACTTTAAACTACTTTGTAAGCTTTGGAAATCAGAATTTTAGTACTAGACTTTAACTCCAAACCTTTTCACAATTAAGTCCTACAAATTAATTTCTATTGAAATTACCTAATAAAATCATCTCATAAACAAATTAAAGCTTCAATTTCATGCTATTTCATCATAAAATTACAGCACATATTCATAGAAACTTTCAATTTCATTCATAAAATCAAAAACTAATGAATTTAGTAATAGGACCTAGTTGTAAAAGTCTTAGAAACACAAAAATTACAAGAAAAAGGAAAGGATTAACTCACTTGGTGCAAAAATTATGAAAAATCAGCTTGAAGAAACCCTTAGGACGTTTTTGGCTGATGAGAATGCAGAAAAATAAAGAGAAATCTAGATAATTCTACTTTAGTCCTAACTTTTAAAGTAAATTTTGCAATATTCCAATTTTACCCTTAATTCTTCAATTCTCCTGATTTTTCTCAGCTTATGCCGCCCAAAATATCTTCTTTTAGGCTAATTTGCAATTTATGTCCCTCCTCATTTAACAATTGAGCTATTTAATCCTTCTAGTAACTTTTACACATTTTTCAATTTAGTCCTTTTCACTTAATTGACTACCCAAACATTAAAAATTTCTAACGAAATTTTAATACCATATTACTAACATTTCATAAATAATTATAAAAATATTTTTGACTTGGTTTTACGAGATCGAGGTCTCGATACCTTATTTTTACCCAATTTCTTCAATAATTTCTTTTTCTAACTAACCACTAAATTGGTAAAATTTTTCTATCGATATTTTCATACGATTTTCTTATCATGTCAATATTCATGCAAAACTATTAAAATAAATTTCTCTTTAAATCGGATTTGTGGTTACGAAACCACTATTCTGATAACCTTAAATTTGGGCCATTACACTATTTTTTTGACCTTATCTACCTAGATTACTTATTAGGGTCGTCAATCCTAGGGTTTAATTTAACTTAACCCAAACCAACTAATTCTAGGTCAACCCTAAACCTTCAGTTAACTACTCCCACTTTTGCTTGTTAATCTTCCTAGGGTTTTCAGTTCATGGCCATTCTAGATGCACAATTCCCCAATTATATTTCAAACATTCAACTGAAAGCGAAAATAAAAGGAGGAAAAAGAGAATATAGATCCGTTGATGAATTGTTGAAGTGCGATTTAGAAAACCCATAAAGAGCATGTTGATTGCAAATCGACAGAAGCAAGAACAAAAGTAAATGAGTAAAATGATTGAACAATAAAAAAATAAACTAAAATTTAATTGAAATGAAAGTTGGACAGAAAGAATCTCTAAATAAAACCCTAATCTAAGAATAAGAAAATTAACCAAGGAAAAGAAGTCCCTAATCAAGTCCTGAGCACTAATATTTATAGTCTTCCTATTAAAAGACCAAATCAGATCAATTAAAGGTCGCTAATCATGTTGATTTGTAGTGTACGGATGAAAAACACCCTTGGTTGATAAGTGGGCCTCGTTGGATTGGTGTTGTGACACTCTATAGTCAGTGTCGCAACATTGAACTTCGAATACTTGCCCTGTTTAGTTTGAAGTTTGTTGTCACGACGCTAAAGGCTGGATTTTTCCTCTATAGGTGCAAAGTTGGATGTCGCAACATTGAACTTCAAATATAATAACTCTCGCCTCGAAGTTAGATGTCGTGACACGAAGGTTTGGTTCCCGCGAAAAGCTGAAACTTAATTATAAATAATTTGACCCCTAATTATATATATCCAATCGATCCCTCCACTAGCTCGTTGAAAGCATAAATAAATTACATATAGAATCAAATGGATAGAAGTGAACGGAAATGATGAAATAAGATAAATGAATTGCATTCACAAATGAATGTGTTTTCCCACTAAGCACAGAAATGACTTGAGAACTAATGTAAGGTTTTTTAATTTTTAAAATGGAAATAAATTAACCGACATTATGAATATGTTGAATAAGAAAATTAAATATATTCCTCATAGATTCCTTTACGATAAAGTTTTCATGATTTTAGTGGAATTAAAATTGGGTTGAGAAAATTATTTAATTAGAAAATTAATTTAGTTAATTTAATTAATAATATTTATTTTGAGAAATAGAAAATAAGTATTGGGTTGGATTAAATTATAAAGTGCTTGGTCAAAATTTCAAAAGCACATATAATTAGATTTAATAAATAAGAGACACAATTTCCCTCATAGAAGAAGAAAGGGCTAACAACTCTAGTAATATTTACTAGGATGTGCCGTCCACCCCTACGCTAATTAGGGTAGGAGTGTAATTTCTATCTAAATAATATTATTTTGCAATGATTTATTTAACCATGATTCTTGTATCTCTCCCTATAAATAATATGTTAGTTTCTAATAAGAGAAATTACTTCCCTACTAAAAATAATTACATCATTAGTTTTTTTTTGTGTTTAGCTCGTGTTGCTTGAGCTCACACTCGGCACAATTTAATGTATAAAGATAACAAAGAAAGTCGTTCGATTAAAAATTAACAGTGATTAATAAGTATGATTTAAAATTTTACTTAAGGTGATACGACGCACCAGGAAGCAATTCATGGGTGGACGTTGGAACATTTGGAAACATCCTAACCAAGTTATGTTTGCGGGAGCATATCCAAATCTCAAATTGACCTTACATAAAATCCATCACCAACATCATGCCTATCAGTCTCCGCGTCATCAGTCATCCCCAACCTCAAGAAGCCAATCCCTAACCTCTACCATCATAATGATACATTCCCCTCCACAACTTCCACCGAGTCCATCAACCGGCCGATAGGTCATCGCAGCCACCATAGGCATTTCATTAGCCAACAACAGTCCAAAAACCATGGTTGGTATAGCTGTGGCAATCTCAAGACCTCCCTGCTCCCCGTTGTTTACTGCTGCACATTATCCGGACACATCCACCACTCAAGGCAAACTTATATTTATCCAAGAGATATTGAGGAAACCCAATGAGATGCACATCCAATCTCGTGTTGTATACTATTCAGAACACTACAGCAAGGCATACGAATTAGTTTGCAGCAACGTCAACATGAATTATCTCATTTTGTCCGAACTAGCCGGTCGAGCGGCAAATGGTTTTAGTATGTTAAACTCGTCGTACTCACTATGACTACTTGTACTTTCTAACATCTTTGTTATGTACCAAAGCATGACTTAAAACCCATACTGTAAATTAAAGACAATAACTCAAAAAAACAAGTGATTGAAAGTTGAAACTCCAGGCCAGCACCTTAAAATCTAAACTTCAAGTCCTTGTAATAATTTTATGGTTAATATATCGTAGGGAATTATAATAATTTACCTACAAGCTGCTTTTTTTTTTGCTTTTCTGATTTTGAGTCTCCTCCAAATACGATCATAATGCTTAAGATTTATAGGCGATCACTACACTACTCGACAACTATGGCACTGAGATCACAGTTTTCAATAAGATCAAAAGTTTCTTTTTTCTTTTTGCTTTTAAGAATAAAAAGGAAAACAACAAAAAGCTGAGAAAATTAATGAAGAGATGGAGACAGATGAGGAGGCGGTTTAGAGGGCTGGCTATGCTATGAGAAGTGTGAAGTCAATAACTGTTGGTTAGCATGGAAATTTTTTGGATCATAGGCTTTTGACTCCACTCAAATTTATTAATTTTGGATTTTCTTTCTATATATATATTAGATCAAAAATAACAAATGGTATTTAGAGTTATTGTCAAACCCCCGTTTGACAAGACTTAAATCATATCACCTCTGTTCCCACTTAGATATTAAATAAAAAATTAAATATGATATAAATATTTAAAAATAATAATATAGACGGACTTAAAATGGATTTGAACTAACTATTAACAAATGGACTTGGACAAAAGGTTAGGCACATGCTTTGAGCCGAATTAATTTTGGATAAAGATAAAATGTATTAATATCATATTTAGGTCCAGCCTAAGCTCAATCTAATTTGGCCCATTAACACTTCTACTCAGATTCTTCTTTTTAGACTTCAACCGTCACATATATCATTATTACCATACAAATATCTAAAAGATAAAAAATAAAAAAAAGGTTAATGAACAATTTGGGGCTTGAACTTGGCAATTATTCCCACAATTCTCACATTGAAGGTTGAACTTTTTTTTGTCCAAGTTAGTCCTTAAACTTGGCAATTGTTCTCACATTAGGGCTTGAACTTTTTAATATTCAAATTAATCCCTGAACTTAACAATTTTTCCCACATTGGGGCTTGAACATTTTTTATCCAAGTTAGCCTCTAAACTTGGCAATTGTTCCCACATTGGGGCCTGAATTTTTTTTTGTTCAAGTTAGTCCTCGAACTTGACAATTATTCTTACATTAGAGTTTGAACTTTTTTTTGTCCAAATTAGTCCTTGAACTTGGCAATTGTTCCCACATTAGAGTTTGAATTTTTTTTGTCCAAGTTAATCTCTAATATTTCCTTTTAAAAATTGGACAAAAAAATGTTCTAACCCCAATATGAAAATAATTATTAAGTTCAGGAACTAACTTATACAAAAATTTTAAAACCAACGGGAGGACAATTACCTAATTCAACAACCAATCAATCCTTGCAGTATTGAAAAAAAAATTTTGAGATCTTGGGATAGCCCGATTTGAATTAAGTTTGATGGTCAATTTTACTATTAAAATAAAAAAAAATAAAAAAAGTTATTTTATATGTATTTATATATTACATAATTAATTTTATTGACATGATAAAAATGTTATTATTTGAATTAAATTGAATTCGTTTTATTTAATTTGTGCTTAAGATGTTGTTTATAATTTTGTATAATACAAAAATAAACATTTTTAAAAGTAATCTAGTGAAAGCAACTTAAGAAAAGTACATAAGTTTTTATTTTAAAAAATAATGAATCGAATTAATCTAAACAATAAAATTCCGTCGATTTAGTTATCTTAATATCCGATTTAGATTCAATTCATTTTAAAAAAATTAGAATAACACAAGGTAATAATAATTCTTTTCTATTATGAACTGAACCGTTATAAGACTATATTTTTTTCTTTTATGTAAGGCTCTCATTAGACATATGTCGTTCATTTATTTAGCGAGAAGGCAGGAGCCACAAAGTTATGGTTATCACAAGAGGATCACAATATGTGTATTAGGATGTGACTAGTTCTGTTTAACGTTACTTATAGCTTAAAAAACATGTTAAATTTCAAAAGTGATTTTGAACCGCAAGCACACATTAAAATATTAGATCGATATTAAATAACAAAAATTTATTTTCCAAAAAATTAAACTTTGGACAAATATTTTCAAACTCAAACTCAGCCCAACCTTTTCCAGATAATGATGTTTAAAATTTTATATTTTGTAATATAAGAATTATATGTTGCTTATTATAAATTTAAGCATTTACACATATTTCTTTTTTCCATTTATACATATTTCTTATATGCAAAGTCTCTCACAATACTAAGCCCAAAAAGTAAGCCCATACACATTTATGGCAGTAAGACCACATTTGTAGATTAGTGTAATGGGTGTTAATATTTTTACTATTTTCATTTTTATTAAATAAATTTGTTTAAATTTGGTGTGATATTATTTTATTAGTAACATGATTTTTAATATTAAAATATTTATTTATTTTCTTTGAAAACATATAAGCGGATTAAATCGAGTTCAAATATTACTTCAATAATTTAGGTCAAACTTGCTCACAATTTGTTCTCACCAAGAGAACAAAATACTCAAAAGTTTCATGTTTAGGATCTAACCTAATTTGATTCTAGATTAAGTCAAGGCCCGAAAGCGGCTATTGAATATTGTAGGTCTAAAATTAAAAAAAAAGTATATATAAATTTGTAACTTATATTAATTTTTTATTAAGTTGATGTCACGAATCAACCGACATAATTAAATTATAAAATTATTAAATTACCCTCACATATATTAATTAAGTTATATTTTTGTGAAGATGTTTTTGTCTTTTCTATATATTAAATTTATAAAAATTTGATCATATAAATATTTGAACTCAAAACATAATGCATAATTAAATAATTAATTTTATACTTAAATATCAATTAATTATTATATAATTTTTAATGAATATATTTATAACATAGTTTTTTCTCCGACATCGTCCGTCTATACTTTTTATAAGTAGTAAAATAATATCATAAGTCAAAGTCCATATGTCATAGCTACAATAAACATTACAATGACAAAGTTACACAATACAAAACATTATACCAATCAAACTTCATTATTACAACACACCTATTAATGACAACCGATTGGTTCCATTTTTATCATCAAGCCAAGTACTTGTGAAACAGGGTCTTAAACTTGCTCATTTCCTTGCTTGGCAGTGACACCAACACATTGACACCATTGTTATCATCAATGTCAGGGAAAAACAAGATAATGTCCTTCCTTTGGAACACCACAGGGCAACTATATTTAGGCCTTCCCCATGGATACTCCACTTCATCAAACCCTAGTTTCCACCATGAAGACACCAAGAACTCCCCATTTGGAAAACCTTGGTAAATATCTCCCCAGTCTATCGCCGACCGTGCGTACTCATCTGTCATCCGCTTCGCCCCCTCCGTCACGAGCTCCACTAACCGTGAGAACGGAGCTTCATCAATCTCCTTGCATGTAGCCCTTGCGTAAGCAGTTAGCACCGCGTTCCCGGTGTATGAGATTGGCAAGGGTGGGATTAACCTAGGCCTTATGTTAACAGCATATAACAACGTGGAAACCCTATCGAGGTTGCTCTCTTTGTTATCCCATGATAAGGCTTTGCAGTGCCATACGAGGGCAGTTACCACATTGAACCCAGTGATTCGTGCATCGCTGACGTGTGATCCGGTCGCGGAGGCCTTGGCTTTCTCCTTTAATCTGGCGATGTCGTCGGAGGTGAGCCGGAAAACCTTAAAGTCTAATGCTTCGGAAGTGGCATCGATGACGGGGGGGTTCGAGTCGTGGAACTTGTCCAACTCGTGGTGGGGAAAGGTGACACATGGTGGCGATCGAGCAGCGAGGAGGAGGCGGTCATTGCAAGGGGTGACGGCGAGGGGTTTTCCGGCTGTCACGGCGGCCAAGTTGTCTAAGAAGATTTTGAAGCTTAAGCCATCAAAAGTCACATGGTTGGTCGCTACGCCCATTGCAAAGCCACCGCATTTAAATGATGTTACCTATCAAGAAACAAAGAACCCTTCACATATGTAATTCATAAAATATACTAGTATGCGGGTGAAAAAAATTGTATAATTTAATTATTAAGAAATATTTAATAAATAATAAATTTGTATTTTGATCCCATGATTCAATATTAACTTCTTAAAATAATTTTTTAGCTTCATCCATCTTAAATACACTCGCAATATCAAATTTGAGTTATTATTTAACACTCAAATTAGACATTGAGTCTCCATTCAATTAAAATTTACCAACAGCTTAAACTTTTATAAAATAATAAAATTTACTATAAATGTATTTTTGTCTTTTTATATTTATGTTTCTCCAAAATACACTTGATGAGATTTGAACATAAAACAATCTTCAATATATTATCTTTATCATTTTAACTAAAATCTTGTTTATTTTAACATCAATTATTTATAAATACATTTGTTAGATAAATTTTTCTCTGTGTGCTAAAATATATCATAAATTTCTGTACTCTTTAAAATTTTAAAATTTAATTCATATATTTTTATTTTCAATAATTTAGTTACACTATTTTTAAGATTCAAGTCCACCTATTAACATTTTTTAAAAAATTTAAGTTATTACAACATCAATTTTTCAATTTAATAATTACCAAGTAAATTTTTTTTCAAATTACAAGGATTAAATTCTAAATTTTGGAAAGAGTATAGGGAATTATAACCGATTTTAACCAATTTAATATTACCTGTACAATACAAAGTGGTTGATCATCTTGTTCCAAGCTATCAACGCTTTTACAAATCAGTTGGCCAAATGCTGGATTAGGATAAACCAAGTCTCCAACATCATCCAACGCATAATCACTCGAAGCCACCGCGAAACCGATTCCGGCCGAGTTACAGTCGATTTGCAGCCGACCTGTTTCCGGGTTCGACCTCAACCTTCCGGCTAAGAAATCATACGGCACTAGAAGCTCCGATAATGCGGTTTTCAGCTTCTCAGCCGCAACATGGGGCGGAAAATCCTCGTGGGACGGGAAAAAATGGACGGTTTCCACCGGGAAATTCAGCACTTTGTCTATGTTCGACAAGAACATGGATTTTTTTCTCTCGGTTTTCCGGGAGGGAAATACGAGAGAAACGTTTTGGGTGGTGATTTTGAGGTCTTGGATAAGTGTCGCCGGAGGGTCGTTGGAAATGGTGCCCATTGCTTTAGAATTTGATGTGTACTGAAACAAAGCTATGTTAAAAGAAGTCCGTGCTTATTTAAGGTCCACACAATTGGTCATTTGTTTTATTGAAAAAATTTTGAGGAGAAATGTAAATCATAATTAGCCGTACTTATAGTTCAAAACCCAACCACTATTGTCAATATTGTGTTTACAGTAGGTTAGCTACTATATTAATTAGTGTTTTTTTTATTGTTTATTTTCGTTTTATGATTTATATTCAGAGTTTATGATTGTCTCTCTCAATAATATCGTTTTCAATATTTGAAATTGTGCATTACACCCAACCATATTATAATACTCAAAAGAAAAGTACTTAAATATAAATAAATATAGATATAGATGAACCAGCCTCCTATTTATCTAATAATCCAACAAGAAAGGCTAAATTGTAGGTTGATAATGATATTCAAAATGAATGTCACATTTAAGCGAAAAACTCATATAAATCTTTTATAAGATTTTAAGATTTTGATTGAAATAATAAAATTAAAATTTTAGAAAGTTCATGAGTCGAAATTATTTTTATAGTTTTATATAAAAGAATAAAATATATATTTGTTATTATTGTTGTTTTAAAATGATTTATTTTAATTAAATTGAAATTAAAATAGGATTTAACAACTTTTAACAGTAAAAGTGGATAAATTTTTAACAAAAAATCAGTTTATTCTTTAGTCTAATGCATAAGGACTAAATTACTCATTTTTTAATAAATGAAGCAAAATGCAATTTGACTCCTAGTACAAGGCATACACAGGAGTAGAGCTAGGAAATTAGAATTGTGGGGTCAATATTTTAAAAATTAAAACGTTTATAAAAGTCATATAAACTCGTGCATATATATATTTTTCATTATTAATGTTAAACATTTAGAATAAATAAATCTAAGTGTTAGACTAGTAATTTTCTTTCACAAAATAAAATCACTTAAGTGTTTTTGATGTCTTGAGAATGCAATATATATATATATATCTTTCTTCCTTTTTTTCACAAACAATGCTCATAATAATCACACTAGCAACAACAATTCCTAAATAAAATACTAAATTTCTAATAAATATTCAAGAAATTCAATATTATAAATATAATCAATCCTAATTTATTCAAGGATTTTAGTAATCAACCTCTAAAAATAATTACTCAATCACGATGTTAGGAATGTCATACAAAATCAAAATCCCAAAATTAGTCAATAAACAAAAAAATCTTACATAAAAATTCTATTCTATCTCAAGAAAAACTACAACCCCAATTTTATAGAGATTAATCAATAAAGCTTGAAAAATTGCTACCAAATTAGGGAGATCACTTGAAAGTATCAAAACATTAGGAATTTTTAGTTTTATTCTATAAAAGTGACCTCACATTATATTTTAATGTGGCATCTACTTTATATTTATAAGTGTCCATGTAAGAATCTACACATAAATCGTTAATTTAATTAATAAGCAACTTCAATTTTGTATAATTATATATATTTAATGTTTTTAATTTAATTTTGATAAATTAAAATTTTATTTATTATAATATGAAAAATTATAATTTTGTATAGCTGTAAATGTGAATTGGGAGGGTGAGGTAGGTTGGGATGATATCATGAGAGTCATGAGAATGACTCTCTTTCATGGCAATGGTTGATGAATTTTTTAGTTGTTTGGAGGAGGTAGTTGAAGCACTAAAATCAGCTTAGATAAAAAGAGAATATCAAAAGTTGTTGAGTCCACAGCTTTGTTTTTAGTAAACATGGCAAAACATTAAATATTATAATAAAATTTCCTCTATCAAGTTTGTTTATTATAAAAATTATATATGATTGTTATGGATAAATTTAGAAATTTTAGGGAAATCAAAATATAATTTATGATTTTTATTATCTTTTAAAAGATTAAATATTTTTTTTTATTTTTGAAAAGTTAAAATGTAATTTTATTAAATATAATTTTTCATCGGGGGTCGCAAGTCCCTACCTTAGCCCTTAGACTCACCTTTGATGGTTATATATAAGATAATTGTTTTATCATTGGTATTTAAAAAAAAAACCTCTACAATCGAGTTTAGAATGTTGCGATATGTTTTTTTTTTTGTTATTTTAGGATGTCGTCATATGTCTACTAATGACATCATATTAAATCCACTTGTGAAGTTTATTTTATTCCCCTTCCCGTGTATAAAATAATTAGTTATATACATTGTTATTCGATACGTTGGTGGTAGAATTTTTTATTGTTATTCGATACGTTGGTGGTAGAATTTTTTAACTTCACAATCAATGTTAAAAAGTTGGCACTTGTTGTATTTATTATTTTTAAATATCAATTAATGACATGTGGTGGGCTAGTAACTTTTTAACTTCACTTGTGGTGTTACAAAACTCCTCCTCTTGTTAATTACATAAGTATTCTATATATATAAATATATATAGTATGTCTACCACCAATGGAATAAAAAAAACTCCATAAATGTACAGCTCTTTCCTTCGTGATATATGATATCTGCCTGAAGACAGATGGGTAAAGTTGAATACGGACAGCGCATTCTCGACACAACAACATACCACTACTATTGGTGGTTTGTTTCGTGATCCGAGAGCAGGTTGGTTGTTTGGTTTTGCCATGAGAGTTGGTGTATATAATATTTTCCAAATTGAAGCACGAGCGATATATGAAGGATTCTTTAGCTTGGGAAAAAGGTTTTCGCAAGGTGGTGACCGAAAGTGACAATGATTTGTTGATTGATTTAATTGGAAGTGGTTATGTGGCTAATAGCAAATTTTCAGAGTTGCAATTGATGCATGATTTATGTAAGTAAGACTAGTAGATTGTATGGCCAAAGCTGCTTCTAGTTATCTTAATAAGTTGTCGATGTTTGAAGTCTATCTGCTCATACTCAATCCATGTTTGAAGATGATGCCCACCGAGCATTAGAAGTTATAGGCCATCATCAGGCTAACTATAACTAGTTCTTTGAAATTGTCTATCTTTATTCACAAAAAAAAAAAAACCATAAGCAGATTTAAGATGATGTAATGCATTTTTAGATTATAGTAAAATAAAATAAAGGACATTTGGCAACACCTTGATTTTACTTGTAGAGCTTTTTAATTCTATTGACAATGAATAGAATAATTATCTTATATACATATACACATTAGATTTCTTTACAAGAACATCGGTTTAAACCTTAAAAATGATATCGTTAGGAGAGGCAACCCAAAGCCTTGAATATAGATTGCATAACAGACAAGAAGGATACCCCATATATATATATAATAGAAACATGTATATTTTGTTGATGTGTGTTTTTAAATAGGTATTATTTTAAATAGTAAAATATAGGTAAAAGTTTCATGGAGTCCCTATATTAGGAGTTAGATTACATTTTGCCCCATCTACTTAAAAATAGACAAATTAGTTATTGTACATTAGTTCAAAGAACAATTTGGTAATTTTTGTTAAAAATTTCATCCATTTATATAGTTAAAAACCGGCGTAGTTGATAGAATAACCAAACAATGATATGTGGTATGTCACATGTTGACATACAAAAACTAATTCGATCATATTTTGAGTATAGTACTTTTACCTAAAATATATAGGCTACAACAAATGAGTCATAGTCTTCTACAACAAACCAAATGCATATTGGTTCATATCACCTCTCATCATCACTAGCAAAACAATCAGCCTCGACTGCTTGAAAAGCACATCAGGGACGGTAAAACCTGGAGGTTCGTATAACAGAAGCTTGGCCACAAGATCAGCTGATTGGTTCGCTTCACGTTTGACATATCAGAACACAACAGTCTAAGGTATTGCACAGATATTCAGAATTCGTCGAATTAAGGCTTCTCCAGGATCAGCATTAGTATTATCCTGCAATAACCAGATAAGATTAAGGTTATCGCTTTCAGCTTCCACTTTGCGACAGCCCAGTTGCCAAGCAAGCTCAAGACCATCGAGCAGACCCCAGGCTTCCGCTTGAAGCACCAAACAGTAGCCGAAACTCCGGCAGAATCCCCTTAGCCAGCATCCTGTATGATTTCGAACTAGGCCACCAGCAGCCGCTCTGCCATCAACCTCAAGAACAGCCGCATCCGTATTGATTTTAACCTATTGGTTGGTAACATCATGCCCCCTATGGGCACCATCTCTATCCACCCTCAGTATCTGTTTGGTCCATGTCAAGGTTTTATTATATTGTGTTTGCCCCTTCACATTTAAGTGCAATGAAGACATTGAGGTATCCTTTTTTTTGGTTTGAAAACTAGAGAAGGGGAATATCTACTTCCACTTACTCTTGCATTAATTAAATATTATTTTTAAATGAATTAAAATATATATTACAACTCTTTAAAATATATGTCACGAGTTAATTAGACACTAATTAAATATTTAATTGAGTTGGTATCAAGAATTAACCATAGAATTTTTATTAAAATCATTTTTTATATTTTAATTAATAATTATTATTCTTTAAAACCAAGCAAAATCAAGATTAAATTAATACAACTGATTTAAAACTTTCAATATATTTTAAATTTTTATTAATTTTATAAATTAATTATTTAATTAAACCAACCATCAAATTAAAACATGTGAAAATTGAATTACCAAATAAAAGTTTTCATATTACAAAACACATAATTTTGAGATTTGTTGCCATAGATTGGCATGAAAATATCATCATCATCACCACCAAGTTTTCATTTTATGTTTACGCGGTTATAAATTTGTATCTTAATTCTCTCAATAATTTATAATTCGAAAAATATTTTCAACTTTATCCCTGATTTAATATTAAGATAATAAATTTGATATCATTTAAAAAATGTATTAAAATTAATTGTGACTTTGCACCGAATTGTTTGTTGCGTTAATTCACGAAAATGATGTGAGATGGACCGATAAATGCACGCAGTTGGAGAATATTAAATAATCCTACTTCTTTTTCATTCTTTTATTGTGACAAAGCTTGTCCCTCAACCTTTTCCATTCCATGGGATAATATTTAAAATGTTTTCGTATAATTATACACATAAATATTTAATCGTGGTTTAAATATATACTTGAAATTTTAATTTTAGTTTAATTATATATGTTTTAAAATAAATACATCAATTTATTTTTACATTGGATAAATATAATTATTTGTGAATACAATATTATGTTACATTAATAACGGTATCGGTGATTTGTAAAATTGAATCAAATCAAATTTTAAGTACAAAATTACACAAAATCGAAATTTCAGTATTAAATTATAGTTTTAATATTTATTTCAAGAAAAAACCAATCCCTCATTTATTTTTTTAGCAATTTTTGGATTTAATTAATGATTTTACTGATGTTATTTTCAAATATAACAATTCAATTCATAAAATATCATTTTCAAATTTTAAATAAAATATTTTTATATTTTGTTTAGAAATTTTTATCTCTATTATAATAAATATCTTAACTTTAGTGACACTAACCAGGTTTAAAATTTAATTGGAAAATTACCAAAATTATTTTTTAATAAAGTAAGTTATATTATTACGAGAATTTTTTATATATATTTTATAAATCAATATAAATTTACGTAAGATAATATTTGAGCCAAATACATAATGAATATTAAACTTTCTATTTTACTATAGTCAATTAATGCATCAATTGATCTTTATATAAAATTTTAATAAATATATTTGTTACATAATATATATTTTATTTGAATTATGGGTATGACATAATTTAGTTTAAATAATATTATTTACCTAAAAGATATTAATAATAAAGATTGTAATTTAATGTTATAACATGTTAAATACAAATTTAGCATGCTAGAAGCAAAGCTTATATCATGGAGTTACGGTTATGGTTTATATTCGGAGTTTCTAGTTCTGCTCCTAATAATTTCGTTTCTAAAATTTGAATTTGCGTCTTTTCTTAAAAATGTAATGTGTTTTATCATTACCCTAAATACTTATCATTATTTATATTTTTATCATAGAGTTAGTACTATCATTTTAGGTGTAATTAATCCATTAAGGTATATTATTAAAGAATAGCAATTTATTTGTCAAATTTTGCCTTAAGTTGGTCTCACTAAAAACCAATTCATTAGTTGAATTTTGCTACATATTGAGGCCCAGGTTAAAATATGACATAAGTTTTTGTATTTTTTATAAATTTTGAATTTAATCTCTCTATTTTTTATATTTCAAAATTCAGTTTAGTTATTAACCCTAAATCTTGTTGGATTTAAATTTTAACAGAGTTAACAGTTGGACCTAAATTTTGAAATCTAAAAAGTAGAAGGACTAAATTCTAAATTCATGAGGAGTGCAATGACTTGTTACATATTTTAACAGTTGGCATTTTAAATTGATAGGCCTATAGTGGGCCAAGGCAACGTTTTGAATGGTTTAAACGCTGACAGGCCGGTGATGGGCTAAGGAAACAAGGGACAAAAAGAGGTGCAAAGGAGATTTTGGGTTCACTTCTTGATAAGGCCCAAAGGGTAGACTTTAAATTGAATAATGAAAGAAATAGGTTAAAAATATGCAATTACTCCCTGTACTTTACTGAAGTTGAGATTTAGTCTTTTTACTTTAAAACTTAAAAATCCAATCATCATACTTTTTCAATTTGAGAATCGTATTCCAACCATTATTTTTTTGGTAGTTTCTGTTGACACCATTTTTTTGGATGAAAAACGGGGACGACTTGGGTTTTGAAAAATGAAACAGGAGTCGCCACCAATCCTTTTTGATGAGGTGTGATTGGGTCACCTCGTAAAAGTGGTTGTTTTTAATAAACGGTTTAATTTTATTAAAACAACGAGTTTGGTCCACGAAATTTAGAAAAACGGGTTCGGGAGTCGGTTACGCACGAGGAAGGATTAGCACCCTCGATACGCCCAAAATTGGTACCTAGTTAATTACTTAATGTCTTAGTGTCGAAGATTAAAAACTTTGAAGAATTTTAAAAACACTATCCTTGTATTAAAATGTTGAAAATTTTGGGAAAAGGGGGCGTTCCACGTTAATCGAGAAAGAAAGCATCGTATCCAGTAAGTTAGGACACAATGTCTCGAATTCCCGATATGAGAATAAAAAAAGTACCTATTTAAAAGGTTTTTAATTATCTCGAGTTTAGAAAATGGATCATGCCCAGTAAGTTAGGACACAATCTTTTCTTAATTCCCAAGATTGTTTAAAACTTAAGTTTGAAAAGATTAGTGTATTTAGATTTATTATGAAAATCGAAACCCAGTAAGTTAAGGTACGACCTTCTCGAATCTAAATACGAGATTTTGTTCTATTTTGAAACCATGTTAAATAAATAAAATTAACTTATCATAAAACGGTAAGAATAAACGCAATATTGAACTATATAACCAAATGATGATATAAGCACAACTAATGTAAGCCATAATAAAAAGAAATAAATACATATAAAACAAATCAAGTATATGTGAAATGATAAATAAATATATAAATAAAAACTAAACATTTCCTAAAAATAATAACGAACACACAAATAAATGAATAAATAAATATCATATAGAATGACAATGACAATACGAACAAGAAGAGATAAAGTATTTGTGTATATATATTAGTATACTTTAAATCATAAAAGGCGTAAGTTTATATACATGTATAAAACAAATATACATATCTATATGTATGAGTTATAAAGTGTAAAAAGGACATGAGTATGTATATATCCAAAAATATGTAAGTATATAAATTACGTGAAAATAAGAAAACATATAAATGTGTATATATATTCATAAAAATAAAATGTGTATACGTATGAAAAGTATAAAGTATAAATAACATATATCTAAGTAGATATATATATATATATATAAAAGTAAACTTGGAAAATTATATGAGTACACATATTATAAAAGAATATGAATACATATATATAAAAATTATAAAATGTATAAAATGTAAGTACGCATATATAAGTATGTATATATTTAATATAATCTAAGAACAGTATAAATGGATAAATAATGAGGTAAATAATCAAAACCAAAACAATAATAACAATAGTAATAAAACTAATTAATAAATAATAATAATAAAAGGGACTAAAATGAAAACAAAGCAAAATCCCAGGAGAGAAAAGTTAAAAATGAAAAAAAAAATGACCAAATTGAAGGGAAGCCCAGAAGCAGAAGGACTGATCGGGCAATATGCCCCAATCCTGCAGCGCGCCCCTTATGCCTGGACTAAATCGAGACATGCAACAAATTTGCGAGGCCAATTTAAATAATGAAGAAACAAGCAAGAGGATCAAATTAAAACAAAATGATAATGAAAGGGGTTAAGGGCGCAAATAGCCCATTTGTCAGAAAGGCGCGGATCCCCTGGAGTGGGTCGGGTCGCGCGCGGATCTTAAAGGCCAAAACGGCGCCGTTCCATTTTTATTATTTAAACTACTTTTTTTTTACCCTCATTCAGCCCCATTTCTGAAGAAAAAATAAATAAATAAAACTCCCCTTTTCTCTCCTTCTTTTCTCTTATGCTTTCAGGCCGGCCTACGTCGCCGGCGAGCTTGCACGGTGGCTCCGCCACCCTCTGCCGTAGCTCCGCCGTGCCGGAAGGCCCGAAATCGGCTTTTAGAGAAGGGTTCCCTTTATTTTCTCCCTTTTTTTTTAAAAAAAACAACCCTAAATAAAAGGTGACCTTTCGGCCTCACCGTCTTTTCGGTTATGGTCCGAGCGGAACCCTAAAGGCCTCCGTGACCCTGAGGAACGGAGAAGATCTCCGACGGTGGCTCGTGGCCGAATCTCAGGTACGTTTCAAAACCCTTTTTCTATATTTCGTTATTATTCTTATCTACCACAGTGCAAAAAAAGGAAAATAAAATCTAAAAAGAAACAGAGGCTCGAAGTAAAAAAAAAAATCAACCTTTGATACTTTGATTGATTTTTTTTGTTCTCTGCTTGTATTCTCTTTGTCTTGTAAAGATTACATTTTTTTTCAGGCTTTATAGCCGATTACAAAGATTTGTTTTTTGCTCTGTGTTCTGTCCTCTATTTTTGCTTTGTTCTACAGGGTTAGGCAAGGTCAAAGGAGGTGACCTTGCCATTTGATGTAAAGGGAGGCGGACCTCGGGGATTTAAGCACCTCGGGTGGCCCGAAAAAAAGGGGGAAACGGCGCGAGAGGGGAGGGAACCCTAGGGTTCCCTGGTGCTTGCTTAATTTTGGGCCCCTTTGGGCCGTTTAGATTTTTTAGAATTTGGGCCGTTTTTGGGCCTATTGTACATGGGTCACTTAGTTTCATTATTTTGGTTTTGTTTCGGGCCTGGGCTGAATTGGGCCTCTACAGTTTCTATCGGCATTTGTCAACTTAATATGTTTATTTTTTGTCAATAATATATAATGTCACATGAGGATAGCCTAATTATTATGCCAAGTTGACAAATTTTTACAAAAAAAAATATTAACAAAGTTAATGACTAGACTGAGAATTTGCAATTAGGAAAGTAGGAGGACTTAATTTATAACTTTTTAAGTGCAAACTAAATCTCAAATTTTTATCAAAGTACATGGACAAATTGCATATTTTAACCAAAGAAATGTGGTATGAATGTGGATGATAATCGGTTAAATTATACTATTAGTCCTGTACTTTGCAAAAAATTATGGATTTAGCTCCTATACTTTAATTTGGTCATTTTTGTCTCTATAATTTCAAAATTTCAATCATCACCAAATGATAATCGCTAAATTCATTAAGTTAAGTTTTGTTATTTCCAAATTTCGATGAGGCAAAAATATTGTCATGTGTAATGCCATGTCAATTTATTATTTCCATGTATTACTCACTAAAATTTTAGTTAATGGATTAACGGGTGTCATTTGTATCAATATTAAAATTTCAAAATCCAAAAGTATAGGTACTTAGAATAATCCGATTGGAAAACATGGACTAAATCTATAAATGTTCACATAATACAAGACTAGTAATTGAATTTAACCAAATGGATTTAAATTCTACTGTTAGGGTCAAAACTAAAATTTTAATATTCAAAAAGTGTAGGGACTAAAATTGACTAATTCAAAAAGTACAATGATTATAATTGATTAAATTAAATTATAAAGACTAAATCCTCAATTTTTACAAATTATAAATACTAATACCAAAAGTTAACCAGTGAGATTTCAACTCGAACCCTTAAAGTGAATGATGATGCGGGTGGTGAGTGCTTGGGGATGGAGGGAGATTAATAATTTGGGTTTAATTTTGATGTTTTTAATTTAAGATGTTAGTAAACCAATTATGTATTTTTTTAGTTATTCAATTTAGCCCCTAGGTGTGTGTTATAAGATATTCAATGTAGTCATTGTACGAATTTTTTAATTGAATCCAATACGATTTAAACTCGAATTAAAAGTCTGAGACTCGTAATTTCCATAATAATCTCTTCCAGAAACTTTGCTTATGCAATATTCATTAAAATGGTCATAACTTGAGTTCTTAAACTCAAAATTAAGTGATTCAAAATGCGTTTCAAAGTTAAGAGATAGATCTTTAAACTCTATAGACATCTCAACCCAGAAATGTCTAGATCCCTTCCAAAAACTCGTCACAAGTCAACTGATTTTTCGAACTTGAACATTGGCAACTTCGATGACTGAAATTGAATAAATTTCACCCTATCCGTGTATGTATCATTTGGTGCCTTTAAGAAAGAAGAAAGGGATGAAGGAAGGAAGAGTGTAAATAAGCTTTTCAAAAGAGGATAAGAGGTTGAAGAATGGTTTGAGAAGAAGAGAAATAAAGTCTGCGAGAAAGACGAGGAGGAGAAGAAAAGATAAAAAGAAAGGGAAAAAAATAGAGAGAAAAAGAAGAAGAAAAAGTTCACATAAAAATGAGCAAAAAGAAAAAAAATATTAACAAACACATTATTTTATGACTATGCCGTTAACGACAATCAATAACTCTATTATCATAACGTAATAAATTGATAACGTTGATCATCATATAATAATCTTTTAAAATTCAGTGATTTACACATAAGTAATTAAACTTACAAAATATCACACAAATGATTAAACTTATGTTCATTGACTTAATGTTTTGGAATGTTTTGTTCCCTTTTGTTTTATGATGTCAATGGGGCTGTGGTTTTGTGTTGCACCCCTGCATGATACATGTTTTCATTGTTGAAAAAAATCAATTTAAAAACCTTATATATATCTTATTTTAATAAAATATAAATTAAACATATTTAATCATTTTTCCTTAAAATAATAATTAACTACCAATTCTTTTAAATAATACTAATTAAAATGACCTACCAAATAAACTCCATAAAAAATATAGAGGCATATATGTGACACAACCACAAAATCTTAGAAGATGTAAACTTTACTACTTATTTCAAATTTTATTTTACAAACTATTTAATTTAAAAACAAATTATTAAAAGATATAATAAAATTTATTTTTTTATAAAAATTAAAATTTGATTAATTTTTTATATAAATTCGATAAACGAAACATAAATATATTTTAAAAATGAACGATAATGTATCTCTACTATAATAAAACTCCTAATCAAGTTGATGTCATCCATTAATTATTATAAAAAAATCATTCTCGGTACAAATTAATTTATATTATTTTGAGGATTTTTTTGTCTTTTATCTATACTATTATTTAGGCCATTAATTGAGTTAGTGTTATGAGTCAATCAAACACCAATTCAATTAGGAAAATTTCAAAAATGTCTTTATGTAATTGAAATAAATTATATTATTCAAGATATATTAATATATTTGTTTCTAAAAATCAATAAAAAATTACATGTGATTGAATTTGAACGATACTATTTACATCAATAAAATATTAATTTTACCATTAAATTAAAACTTAATTTTAATATAAAATTTACTTTTTAATTATAATATGCATATTTTATTCTCTCTAGTAATTGATGTATTAATAAGATTGTTGATTGAGTTAATATCATAAGTTAACTCGACATTGACTCAAGATTGATGACATCACCATGATATACAATTGTAATGCATTTACGTGTTTAAATTTAATTTTACTCACAATTTAATATCGTGCATATTTCATATGTTATTATTAATTGATTTCAAACCATAAGTTTCATTGTTTCTGTAGGTTACTTTTAAACTAACATCTGTGTCCCTAGTATGAAGTTTCCATACACATGCATGTATGATACAACTTTTAGTATTTTATAAAATTAAAAACCGACCAAAAACACCATCTATATCAAACCTTTAATTTTACAATTACAATCAAAACATCATTTATGTTATAAATAGATATCCATTAAAATAAGAAATTTGATATATTTAAGACTCTAAGGTTGATTAGGAATAGAATTTTATATATGTTTTTTTATTTAACAAAATTAATTTATACCTATTATATCTATAAATATAATGTTTATGTTACCAAAAAAGAATTTATTAAAAGGAAAACAACATAAAGCGAAAAAGGAAAGAGCAACCAGCGACCGACGCTACATCGCACCTTCCTCCTACTCTGAATTATTTCCATATTTTTTTTCTTTTCAGGCAATTCTATTTCCTTTTAGGCTTAACAAAATTCTGATCTTAGGGTTTCCAATTTTCTCTCAAGATCTGCCTTCCATTATCACACCTTTTAAGCTTCGCGTTTTTCTACTCAGGTAATTCTTTTTCTTCTTCCCGAATTTCACACCAATTTCTGATAATTCCCGCTTCAGATTATATTTTCTAGATTTTTTAAAAAATCCGGTTATTGTTATTGGTATCTATGGTTTTGGAACAGGAGCAGGTGGGGATGATAGAATGCAGTGTTTGCCATTCTAAAATAGAACCACCGGCTAGCAAATCTATATCCAGGGCTTACGACAAGCACCGTACCTTTGTTTCTTCCAAAAATCGTTTCCTCAATGTTATTTTGGTTGCTGGTGACTGCCTTTTGGTCGGTTTTCAGGTCAAATTCGTTTCTTTTAACCATCAAACACCCTTTTTTTCTCCAATCTGCAATATTGGTTGGTGCTGTCTTTGTTTTTTAACACTATATGCATAAATGTATTAAATTATTGCAGCCCATATTGGTTTATATGTCAAAGGTGGATGGGGGCTTCAAGTATAGTCCCATTAGCGTTAACTTTCTCATTGAGGTGGCCAAAGTTATTTTCGCCGTTGTTATGCTCTTGTTCCAGGTATTTTTAGCTTTATGTTAATTGGCAAATTTAGAATAAGCTGACCTCAAATATGTTTGGCAACTTTTGTGTATAACGATGGACTTCAATCCTATAGCAATGCATCTACAACCGGTTTATATGCTTGTCATGTGTAAACTACACATATATAATAACATTGAGTGATTGATTTGATCAGATATAGTTAATTATTAGAGGTGTAATCAAGCTGTAAGAAGCTTGTGTTTGACTTGAATTCGAGGCTAGAAGCTTGATTCAAATTTGATTGAGTTTGACTACTAAAGTTTTGAGATAAAAAGTGAAATGCTTGATCTTGCTGAATTTGAGATAAAAAGCGAACTACTTGAGCTTGCTTGATTAGGCTCAATTAAAATCCTATATACATATTAAAAAATGAGTTAGATTCCCATGCTTTAGTTTAAACTCCATTATTTATGCTTGAGCTCGAATTCAAATTGAGATTTTCTAATACTAACTAAAAACAAAATATATATTAAAAATAACAAAAGAATCAATTAGCCTTTCAAGTTACTTGACTCAAGCATTAGAATACTTGAATTGGGCTTGTTAGATAGGTCGATTTGCTTGCCTTCAAGCTCAACTCAACAATGATCGAGTAGAAACTTGAGTTTTCCTAAAGGATGTAATGTCAAGGTGTTATTAAAGCATGTAATGCCATGTTGGAGAATTTGGTTAGGATATCTTGTATGCATATTTATTTCAACCATTGTTTCTCTTATATATATTGTTTATTTCAAATTCATCATGCATTTTATTCATCAATTATTTTAATAAGCTGTTTTGTATCTGATTTGGAAATTCTCCTACTTTATGAAACAGTAGGAGTTAAATGATTCTGCTGGCAAGTTACTAACCTTGCCTGTATAAGTTCAATTGGCTGCAGTTAGTATCCAGCAAGAATAGAGCAGTTTCATTTCATATGATTAATGGAAGTCCAAGGCCTTTAATTAGCCTTTATCGAATTGTGTTGCCAATTTTTTTTTTTATTAAATTCCTTCATTAGAAGTTAATTATTGGTCTTATTTAACTCCCTGTGTCTCTCTTTGAAGTCTCGGCATAAGAAAGTTGGGGAAAAATCTCTTCTCTCAGTTTCTGCACTAGTTCAGGTAAGAAAGTTCCATAAGCCACTATTCTGAGCACAATTGTATAATTAGTTTCCATATCACTAATTTCACCACTGATTCTTAGCAGCATTGTTAATCTTGACAGTTTTATGATTCATCCTTCTTATAAGCTTTTGATAAAGAAATGAAAAATAGTCCAATCTTGAGTTTAGAATTATAGGCTGCAACTTGTGGTTAAAACTAGTAGGCTATTCTGAGGACCAATTGTTGCACTTAGTGGCTGTTGAAATGTCAATTCTTGGAGTTTGTTCTAATGATATGGGATAATATCTTACTGGCACTAAAACTCTGAAACTGATAAGAATTTGGCTTAACCGAATGTTTTCTGCTGGTAGATAACAAAATTAATTGAGATACAAACATGATTGTTCTTTGTGATCTTAGTTGACACTTCAGATATTTTGGAAGTTTTGTTTATGTTTTATTATTGCATCTTCTGATGTGTAGGTGTGTTTGGGTACCCTTGAACCTTCAAAAGTATATTCTTTTGGGTTCTAAATACGTGAGATGTTTTAATTCCTTTACATTACGGGTCTCTGAAATATGCTGCCATTTATGTGATCTTATTTGGTTAATAAAAGTGTGTTTAGGTTGCTTTCTGTAAACTAAAATATTCTACTACTGTTAATGCGGTCTCATTTTGGGCTAAGGAACCATCTTTATGCAGCATTATGTCCTTCTGAACTTTTTAGCTCATTGTTATCCTTTGTTTCTACAGTTTAATTTATCTGGAACTTCTTTCTGACCTCAAGATGCCTTTCTCTTTGTTCTCAATCTTACAGGCTGCTCGAAATAATGTCCTTCTTGCAGTTCCAGCTCTACTTTATGCTATTAATAATTACCTAAAGTTCATCATGCAGGTGTCGTTTTCTTATTGATCTTTCTTCTTTTATGTCTCTTGAATAATAATAATTACTTTTACGCATGACCTGATTCTATAGAATTTTGAGAACCACCATTTATGACTTGAATCTGAAGTTTTTCATGTCAGTGGTCTCTTGAATAATAATATTGATCTTTTTTGCTTCTTTTATGCCACTTGAATAATAATAGTAATAATATAATAATAATTACTTTTATGCATGACCTGGTTCTATAGAATTGTGCTCTTTCTGTAAACAATTATCTACAGCTATTATTAATATTCTACGGCTTGGTGTTTCTTTGTCATACTTGTTTTCTTATAATTATGCTGTTTATTCATTGCAGCTTTATTTCAATCCTGCGACAGTGAAGATGCTTAGCAACCTGAAGGTAGCATAATACACTATGCTTAATGATTATTTAAATATTGGTTCTAGTCAATCTCCATTTTTCTCTAACAAAATGCAATTTTGGTTAGTTTTATGCTTTAAAATTTCATTTGTTTTTCAGGTATCCATCACAGTAAATGAATGTGATGAATCCTAAATACCGTTAGTTTATAACTCTTTTCAGTGTATCTAAAACTCATTGGTGAAAACTGACTTTATTCTTCTTTTCCCCATGTAAAGATTAAGTACCACGCACTTGCTCCTTCTGTTTCTTTTGATTTTTCTCTTAGAATATTTAGATTGTTAGTGAATCTGTTTCACTGCTGTCCAACATATGCAGGTTTTGGTAATAGCTATCTTGTTAAAGATGATTATGAAACGGAAGTTTTCCATTCTTCAGGTTAATGATTTTTCTCATCACTCTATCACAGTCAATTCTCCAAAACTCAGACTTATAATTATCTGCATATTCCGCTGTTGATTTTAATTTTAACAGTGGGAGGCTCTCGCTTTGTTGCTTATTGGAATTAGTATAAATCAGTTGCGGTCTTTACCAGAGGGTGCTAGTTCATTTGGTCTTCCAGTTGCAACAGGCGCATACTTATACACACTAATTTTTGTAAGTTGTTAAAATATTTGCATTACTTAATCATATGCAAACCTTTTGAATTGCCTCTATTACAGAGGATTACATCTTGCAATGATCTTATACATACTGTAGAACTGCTGAGATGCATGTTTTCCCCCTTGCTCATATTTGTTGAAAACCATAAATTGCTTATTTACGGATTATAGTTTAGCTAGACATAGCTTATGCAGTTACCAAGGGGTGCCAGTGTATTGCAGTAGGTAATGGAATATTTGGCTGAGATTTTGTAAATTTACATCCAAATTTAAGAAAAGATACTAATGAAATTCTGTGCAAATAAGGAATAATTTTCTGATTTGATAAGTTAAAATGTATATAAAATAGTTGTTTTGGACCTTTTGTCTTTTGAAGCAAGTAAAGTTAGAACAGATTTAACAAAATTATCTTTAGCTGTAGTAAACCAGACAAATAAAATAATGAATGCAAATTTTAAGGTGACAGATTTTATAGTATTAGTTAACCATTGCACTTTAAGGTGTTAGTTTCACCAAATTTCTAAATCATTAAAACTCTCCGTAATCTATAAATCCATTACTATCTTTTAAAAATTAAGCCAATTAATATGGTGTTAACTTGACTGAATTCACAAATAAATTCTCATATTTTATAATCTGTCTAGATATATGTCTTTTGATGGAAATATGATCAAAACAAGTTACTAAGCCTACTCAAATATCATGATGGTGTCTTGATTATCCTACCCTAGTAATGATTAATGTATAAATGGAAATAATAAAAAATAATAATACATTGATAAATGACAAATAAAAGTATTTTGTGGATTTGGGTTTTGGAGTCAAGATAGTTCAGGTTTCATGATGTAAACATCTATGAACTGCTAAAGATATGAGATAAAATTTGGGTTGCTGGAGCATGCTAAAATAACCTAGCGAAGGAAAGCCCAGATATGACCAAAAGAGTTGTAAAGCACAAACAATGAAAATCTTAACTGTGCAGTATTCTGGGACTTGTGCCTCCATCTTGCAAAGACATCGGTATCACAGTGTTGTTTATGTTTATTTATGTGCATAATATCTAAATGTATCTATTATGCTAGAGAATATGACACTGTGAAATTCAACTCAATGACATTATGCAGGTTACTGTTCCATCCCTGGCATCAGTCTTCAATGAGTATGCTTTAAAGAGCCAATTTGAGTCAAGCATATACCACCAGGTGAGTTTGTACTGATATTATTTGTTTTAAGCGAGCCTGGTGATGCAGTTAATGGCACATTTTTCATGGGTTTTACCATTGGATCTTAGTAACAACTAGGAGAAAAGGAAAATAAAGGCTCTGAAGTAGTTTTACATGGCATAGATTCTGGGAGACTTATAAGTAATTTAATGAAAGCAAGTAAATGGTTATACACTTCTGGTCTTTTACCTTTAGCTTAAATCATCCATTTACTCGTGGTTGCTTTTTGTGTTTCACAGAACTTATTTCTTTACGGATATGGTGCCATGTTCAATTTCCTAGCCATTTTGGGAATTGCAATTTTTAAAGGTAGGACATAGACTAAGCTTGGAATTTACTGTTCGTGTCTGGTGGCATGAAGCTTCCGATGAGCTGAGTATTGCCATTTAGAGGCAGTTTAAAATGCTCAGCACACTCGCAATCCTTTTTGTTGACTGGCTGATGTAATTGGATGACCTGCTTGCTTTTAGGTCCAAGTAGCTTGGATATCCTGCAGGGACATTCGAAGGCTACAATGCTTTTAATATGCAACAATGCAGCCCAAGGGATCTTATCATCTTTTTTCTTCAAATATGCTGGTAAATTTCACTGCTTATGTTTGTTAATTTTGTGACTTTAAGTTGAGAGAAAAATAAGGCAAAGAAGATGAACGGATTGCTGGAAAACACTGAATTTAGTAAGTCCTTGGAAAAATATTTGAGTTAGTGCTTATCTACATGTAACCTGACCAATGGCTTAAAAAAAAAAAAAGAAACAAAGAAAGAGAGATCATCTAAACCTTGTAGCATCTACTAGACATGGTTAAAGAAGACACCTGGAACCTACTGGTTGGCAGTTTATTTTGAGGGGAAAATTACATTTTGGGCGTAAATTTTTGCATAACTGAATAACAGGTAAGCCTTTAGGCTTTGCTTGGTGTGAGGGATGGAAAAGGATGAGGATGGAAAATATGTTAGACTAATGGTTAAGCTACAAAGTAAAAAATTGGTTATGAATCTGACCATTTGATTAACAAATTATCCACCCTCACTCTTTTCTATCATTCGTACCTAGCAAAGCCTTAAACTGGTAAGATATTTTGCTAATTAGGCATTCTGTCCCTGTTTTTTAACATGATATGATGGCTTTGTTCAGGTCTAGTTTATTATAATCAAGATTTTTAAGAATAATTGGCATATGAAAGGAGATTTAGAGAATGTGGGTGTATCATTTTCTTTATTTTGTGGGTAAAGGAGTAAAAGGTGTTTTCTTCCTTGGTCAAGCAACATCTGGACCACTTTTTATGACTTCCCTCTCAGTCCCTTTAGCATGAAATTCATGTGAAGCGATGCTATGCTGACTGTACTGAACTTTGTCAGACAACACTTTGCTGTTGATTATCTTGAAATTTTGTCAAACTAGTTTCTCATATTTTAATACCTTTCCCTAGATTTCACCTTTTTTTTTTCCTGCTGAGTTGCTGCTCACTGGCACCACATTTTATTTATTTTCTTTTACTGTAATAGGCTGCTATATTATTCATAATTTATTTTCTCTAAAAGCAGTTTCTTGTTCATGCAGATACAATCTTGAAAAAGTACTCCTCAACTATTGCCACAATCTTTACTGGCATAGCTTCTGCTGTACTGTTTGGTCACACCCTGACCATAAATTTTGTTTTAGGAATCTCAGTTGTGATAATCTCCATGCATCAGGTACTTTTAGCTTCTATAAGCACTAATGCTCACAATTTTCCTTTTGTTTATCATTTATGCCCATTTTGGTACAGCTTATATATTTTTTTACATTTCCTTCCCTGTTATGCTTTCTTTGCCTGCCACTTTGATGATCGAGGTTTTTTATAATCATATTACATTTTGTTGCCTTCAGTTCTTTTCATCATATTCAAAGGTTAAAGATGAACAACGCAGTGGTAATTTTAAAATGGTGGAAAGCATAGACAGCCAGAGGTATGCCTTTCTCCTGCATGATATTTTTGTGGCCATTAGGAAACTGTTCCATTTTCAGATATTGGCATTAATTGATCTCTGATTTCAGAAGGTTCATTTTTTCTCTTATTGTTCACTAGTCAGAAATGTCTGGTCTATTTCTGACCCTGATATTGAGCACTCTGAAAGGAGGGTTAAGGTGAACAGATTATGTTCGGTCTTAGAGGCCTTAGAATAATGAGAGCTATTAAGAGTTAAAGACTCCCAAAGAACTCAAGCATTGGACTCTGTTGCATTCGTGATGCTTTTCTGATGTGAACATATGATATATCACGTTGATTTCTCTCATGTCTAAACATAGTTTCCTTAAGCAAATCAGCCACTGGGTTAACAAAAGGCTTATCGCCAAAATTGGATCGAACGTTCTTTCTCCACACAAATAGTTATGCTTTTGGTTCTTCATTTTCCTTGTGTAATATTTACCAGAAGAAGCCAGGAACCAGGCTGACAGCATTAGATTTTTTTGAGCTTCCTTCTTCTTCCTTTTTTTAAAAAACTAAGATCCTATAATCTGCTCCTTGGCATTTCATTTTGTGATATAAACCATTAAAATAACTTAGACAAGCCATGTAGTCGTGATGAGGTGAAATCTATGAGGCATCATCTCCTTCTTTTGACCATACTAGTGGTAAACCTCATTAGAGTCAATGAATGTATCCTGACTAAAAACAAAGTTGTAAAATTTGTTTGATTTTAGTGTGTTCCCACTGTATGAGACGACAAAATTAATTTAGTATGTTGAGTACAGCCTAAGGTATCAAGCATATATAACTTATTGCTAAGTTCCATTCCTGCATCAAGCTTTTGCTATCATTTTCATATGTTAAAAAGTATATCCATGGTTCTGCACTCTTATCAGAGAACTTATTCAGACTGTTTGATTGTCATTAACTATTTCAAAGCTCGGGAGTGATTACGATGATCTATAGACACTACGTGCTGCCCTAATTTCTTGAAAATTCACATTTAGTTCACCTGTTGCCACTTCTATAGCATTTAGTGCAAGAGAATTAAAAATTAAAAATTAAAAAAAAAGCATACAAGAGAACCTACCAGTTAAATTTTCTAATGAAAGGTTTGCTTATGCACACCATAACATTTTGCATGACAGTTGCTTCTGATGTTGCAGTTATTCAAATCACTGCTAACTAAATATTCTAACTTGTTGGTATCTTATCAGGTCTAGGGATGCATCCTTCCCAAATAAGACTGATGTTAGTGAAAATGTGAGTTTTCATCCACTGTTTTTATTCTCTCTTGAACTTTGTTCTGCAATGGTCTTCTCTAATGCACTTTCTATTTTTTTTCCAGGCTAGCCACCATGTTAATGAGGAAAAAGGACCACTTCTTCCAGTTTAGGTTTGCATATATTCGGTATCTATGAATATTGGCTTTTCTTACAAGTAAGTTCTTTTGTTCACTGTCTAAAACTTTATCATTCCCTTTTTCCTCATTTTGCCATGTCACTTCAGGTTGGGTTATTTTGTGTTTGGGTTAGTTTTCGTCATGAAATTTCAGCATCACTTCAAGCTCAAAGTTGTTTTGTGTTTGGCTTCAAATTTCCATGGCTTTGGCCATTGATTCTTTCCTATAAATTCTAGTTGACTGTTGAATCTAGGAATGTAAATCATGCCATTCCTTTTTAAAATAAAAATAAAAATAAAATTAATTGATAAGCAAGAAAATTAGGTAATTTATGCAACTTCAGTTTCCAGTCCAGGTCACCTTAGGTTTGAGTTGATTCAGGCTCTAGTGTTTAATCAGGTTTGGTTCTCTTTTAGGGTATGCTTGGTTGGATGGAAAAGTGAAGGGATGGAAGGAAGGAATGTAAAAGTGAAAAGAAAATAAATTTTGAGTGTGATTGGTTGGAAGAAAAGTGAGAGGAAAGAAAATAGGGGAGATGAGCATTTTCCGTCTTAATGCATAAAAATCAATCCTTCCAAATTGGAATGATGCAAGGAGAGAAAATGAGAGAGATGTATATGTTAGTTCAAAATTATGCTTTTCAAATGTTTTATTTTCTTCCTTCTATTTTTCAACTCTACCAATGGATAGAAAGAAAATGTAATTTTCTTTTCATTTTTCCATTTCTCCTACCAAGCACATCTATGGAAAGAAAATTTATGTTTTCCATCCTTCTAGTTTTCTACTCTTTCAACTTTCCATCCTTTCAATTTTCTTTCCACTCTACTAAGCAAAACTTTGAGTCATTAAGTGAGGTGTGTTATAGCCGATTGAGCCTGTTGGCATTGTTATCCTAAGAATTAGGAGGGTGTGCTTATTTTCCTTCAGTTTAAAGGTGTGGGGGAGATTTATAGATTGAAATAGACATTATATCAAAGTGAAGTGTGTTATATATCTGCCTATAAATATATATAATTAATTGCTCTAAATATTTTAATTGCAGGAAAATTTATGGAGTATACATTCTTTTAGGTTGACTCAGACTCGGAGTGAAGATATAATACAGATCATCCAGAATAATTACTTCATCTCATGCTTGGATCAAAGTTGAAGATCTGCTATACTAAGTACTAATAGAAGAGAATATAAAAATAATTTTAGTGTGGATTACAGAATTCTTATTTTCCTTTTCCTCTATCAAGGAATACTCTTATTATTTTTATTTTGTTATTAAATCATTTTCCTTTAAACTCAAGGGATCATTGTAAACATTAACATTAATTTTTATCTTACGCAGTTTTGCCTTGAATTCTTTCCTATCAAATTGGATTCCTAATATACTTAAAGTTGGTTCAAACTTTAAAACTATGTCTAATTTTATTTAGGCATAATGATAAATTTAGCTCTTAATGTTTACTTAGTTTGTCACTTTGGTTGTAACTTTCAAATTTTAGTCAAATTGTCTTGTTTTAGATGAAAAATTAACTGCTGTAATTTTAATGGCATTGATGTGGTAGCTTGTATAGCAGTCTAGGTGTGTTTTATTGCTAAGATAGATAATATTTTAAGAGCTCTAAATTTGTTGAATCTTTAATTTATGAAGTGCATGTGTTATCATGATTAAGATTTGAAAGTTGAGAATCAAAATAATTTAAAAAGAAATTAAGGTTAAAGTGACAAAAGAGTTACATAATAATTTTATTTTATGAATATAATTACCATAGTTATATTTAAAAGAAAGGCTTGTTTTGAAAATGGTTTTATTTTGATTATAATAAAAATAAAAGGAATGGAGAACAAATCTTGGTAAGAATGTTTATATTCATAGTCCTTTATATTGTCTCACATCGGTTAAATCTTGAATAAGCTAATATCTTATATCCATTTATTTTAGGTTAATTACTTAAGAAACACATAAAGTATCCCAAAATTCTTTTCCCATATCTATTTTATAAACATGAATTAATTGCCTGAAAAATGAATGAATAAATACTTGAATCACTTTAAAAACAATTCTAAATCTGTGAAAGTTCAACCAAATGTACAAATGTGGGAAGGCAAGTTAGTTGCCAAAGGATTGGGTTCTTAACTTTACTTCCACTTTGACATATAGCCTTATTCCTTTTTGCAGATTCAAGTCCCAAATTCTGAGATTTTTAAATGTAAATTAATACACACAAAAATATTTGAAGGAAAATTGTTTCAGTCAAAGCAACTTGCATCTCATATGGACAACATTGGTTTGGGCACAGCAGCTAGTTTGATTGATTTGGTGTTCTCTTGGTCCATTCAGGATGCCCTCAATCCCATTCTTTACAAAGGCCAGGTTTTCATTTACCTTTTCCAACTGTCATTATATATATATATATATATATATATATATATATATATGTATGTATGCTCCATATCAATCTTACCAAGAGCATCATGCATAGTTTGATTTGACAAGGCGTTCTGCTTTGTAAACCTCACATCTGACACTTGGATTCTCGACAAAGTTAGGAGATAAAATTCTGACTTGACTTGGGGATAATAATTGACCCATTGAAAGATTTGTCAGTTCCAGACAAACAATATCTTATAGACTTCTCCGGAAAGAATCGGTCTCCCCTCAACATATAAACTACATCCAATACTCATCTAATTTCAAACATTATAGGATAGTAGTGGCAAACTTTGTTAAAGATTATTAGATTACACGCATGATGAGGTATTATCTGTTTCAAAGTTGAAAACGTCATTACAATTTTATCCACTGAGAAAAGGCGCCTCATAAGGAGAAAATGACCTTTATTATATGTAACTACAATCCAACTTTTAGCTGACTATTTTCCTCTTCAATACAACTCAAACACACTAAATATTAATGATTTATTGTTAAAGAATCTTTCCTAGATGATCATTTTTCAAGTGAAAGATGTAGTTCGACATAATGAATTATTTGGTCCTTTAATTTTATAAAAAAGTTATTTTATTCCTTCATTAAATTTGTCATCTCTTTTAACCTTTAAACTTACGTTGTTTGTTAAATCCCACCTAAAATTGATGGAAAAATTAATGTATGTTAACTTTTTGACATATGCATGCCACATTAACAATTAATTAATTTTAAAAATATATTTTTATATATTTTAGTACTTTTTAAATAATTTTTATAATTTTTTTGTATTTTTAAAATTTAATTTAATTTTTTTTTTGTAAAATGCCATTTAATTTTGAAGAATCTTTGATACAGTATCAAAGGCAACATTGTGTTCAATAGATCATGCAACATATATATCTACTCTTTGAGAGATTTGTCGGCCTTCAGCGGATGGCATTTCACAGAATTTTCCCTGAGTGAGCCTGGTCTCCTCTAAACACTACTAATTAAGTATTTGTTGATGTCTTAATTGAACTGAGCAGATAAAGAAGATCCCTACCACATTCACATCCACTGCACACTACTATAGCTCCTTTGTAGCTCCTCTTGTTGAAGAAACACATGCAGACTTGCTCTCGGCCATGTCAAGGCTGTCTCGAGCACCTTCGTATCAACTTCATTCCATCGAAAGCGAAACAAATTACAGAGCTCCAACAGATTTTTCTTACAAGATTGTTTTGCGAAAACCTGGGAACTCTAATCAGACCGATGTAGTAACATATAAACCGCAGGCCGGGGATCTTGCCGCTTTAACCGATGTAAAACCGACGTGCATCAGCGACTTGAACAGGCCGAAAATGCCTTATATTCTTGCATATGTTCAATCCGTAGATGACGGTAAACTCTCTGTTCGGTCATCGAAACCAATCATGATCGAACAAGATATGCAAAGAAACAAACACATTGATCTCTTCTTTGTGTTTTTAATTAATTTGACGACGAATGTTCGTATATGGAACGCGTTGCACCCGAATCCGATATTAGCGGACCTGCCGATAATCAACAAAGTTATTCAAATGAATGTAAGTAAAAATGTATTGTTTCTAGCTGTATTTATGCTTGAAATCTAAACCTTTCTTTGCAGGACGAAAAAGAATGTGCCGTGTGCTTATCGGAAAACGACTCGGTTATGATCCCTTGGATCAAATCTTACAATTTAAATGATTCCCAAGAAGCTGCAATTACAAGTTGCATTAAAACATGGAGATGTAACCATCAAAATGGTCATGTTAAGCTCATATGGGGTCCTCCAGGGACAGGGAAGACTAAAACAATTGGTTTATTGTTGTTAGTTCTTCTAAGAATGAAATGCCGAACGATTACATGCGCTCCGACGCTCATTGCGGTAATGGAATTGGCATCTCGGGCTATGAGATTAGTTTCTGGGACACTCGAATACGAAACATATGGACTCGGAGATATAGTTTTATTTGGGAGTAGCGAACGAATGGGAATGGATGATCATGAGAACTTATTCCATGTATTTCTAGACTATCGTGTTGAGATGTTGAAAAAGTGTTTTTCACCGAGTACCGGGTGGAACGCTAGTTTATCATCGATGATAGATTTACTCGAAGATCCACGAGGACAATACGGTCGATACGTAACACATCGAGAGCTTGGAATTAATCAAGATGAAATGGATGATCCTTTAAGTTTAGAAGGATTTATAAAGAAGAGATTTTTTCAATACAATGAGCAACTCAAATTTTGTGTTGTAAACTTATACACTCACTTACCAACTGCTCGAATTTCGTTACAAGTTGTGACCGACATGATGGTAGCTCTCGATTTACTTCGATTCATCGAGACTTTGTTGAATCGTTACGATTACGGAGATGAAAGATTGAGTACCGCAACAAAAACTTGCCTCCCCGTACTCGAATCACTCGCTCGTTCCTTCCGAGTTCCGGAATATATACACAAGTTCATGATCAAAACCTTGTGTTTGGACAACGCGTACCTCTTGTTCTGCACCGCGTCGAGCTCATCGAAACTACATACCGAAAGAACACAAGAGTTAGACCTTTTGGTTATCGACGAAGCTTCTCAACTCAAAGAATGTGAATCCACCATTCCGTTCCAAATTCCCGGTTTGCGCCAAGTTGTTCTCGTAGGAGACGAACGGCAACTTCCGGCGATGATACGAAGCAAGATTTCGGGTGAAGCTGAATTTGGAAGAAGTATGTTTGAAAGGCTTGTTTTTTTAGGAAAAAAGAAACATTTGTTCAATGTTCAATATAGGATGCATCCAGCTATAAGTTCATTTCCAAATAAAGAATTTTATGATGGGTTAATTATGGATGCTCCAATGGTGAAACATAGAAGCCATGAGAAGGATTTTTTGCATGGGAATATGTATGGTGCTTATTCATTCATTAATATAGCATATGGAAAGGAACAATTTGGTCATCTTCTTAGTAAAATGAATATGGTGGAGGTTGCAGTGGTTTGCAGCATTGTTAGAATCCTCTTCAAAGGTATAATAAGGATGAAAATACCCTTATTTTACTAAGTAAATTATATTATTTTGTGGGCATGTTTATCATTTTATATAGAAAAATAGAAATATAAATACATATAATAGGATTTGAAACGAAGTCTTTCAACATTTCTATTTTACCATTCAACTAAAATCTTATTTGTTATTTATATCAAATTTTTTAAATATATTTATTACGTAATTCTGTTTTCATATAAATTTTGAGTATATTATAATTTAGTGTGTATATATATAGTTGGTGTGAATTACCGATAGCTAAGAAACAGTGTGGAAGAAAGTGCGGTGAAGATTAAGGATGGTTTATTTTGTTAGGGTGAAGAGTTATATTGTGAGTGAGGAAAAAAGAGAAGGAAAGAAAAAGTTTGAGTGGCAAGACAAGGTTATAGGGTGAGAAATGGGTCAACATCCCCCTCGAGGAGAGAGAGGTGCTTATGTAGCTTGATCTCATGGTACATGTGTTTCTTTGTAATTGGTTACTTATTCTTTTCCAAAATCGTTATTAGATGAGTTAGGTGACATTATTTAAACTATAAGGTACATTAGTGAAGAGTAATGATTATCTTGTTGAAATAATCTAGTTGACTTACGCATTCCCCAAACCCTTGCGAAGTAGTGCTTGTGACAAAGTTAGTGTGATAAACGAAGCTAAATAGGTGGAGCGATGGAGTTGATGTTATGGCGAGAGCTGTTAAACGACAGAGTTCTCATTAGGGGTGAAGCTAGAAGGGTGGTAGCGATCTTGACCCTTTTAGCTAAATGGTGTAATAGCAATTCTAGTCTCTTTAAATTCTAAATTAATATTCAATTTCTTTTGCCTTTATCCCTTAAGCTTTTAAAATTTTATTTTAACCCCTCGTCCTGACTTCACCCTTGGTTTCATGTCTTAACAATATTCATTAAAACAAGCCAAATCATTGAAGAGCATTTCAATTTACTCCTTTTATGATAGTTATATAACTCGTTTCCTTGGGTTAACAGAGTTCAATGCCACAAAACAAAGGGTGAGCATTGGGGTTATATCACCCTACGCAGCTCAAGTACATGCAATAGAAGAGAAGCTTAAACAGACATACAGTGGATGTTGTTGTTCTTCAGACAGTGGGTTCAGTGTTAGGGTTCGATCAGTTGATGGGTTCCAAGGAGGTGAAGAAGATGTCTTAATCATCTCTACTGTTAGGTCCAACTTAAATGGATCTGTTGGTTTTCTATCTAATCGACAGAGGGCAAACGTTGCTTTGACACGTGGAAGGTAATATCATATAGTGTTAATATACAATTTGACACATGAGTTTAGCTTTAATGTTCAATTTGGTTACTTGAGGCTTTTTCTTGTCTTTTAGTTTGGTACTTGAATTCGGCTTTAATGTTTAATTTGGTATCCAGATCAAATAACATCATGTGGCCCAATGAATATTTGACATGTGTGCTATTGTAAAAAAAAAAAGGTACTTAATTAATAAAAAGAAAAAACTTCTGTATTAAAATTAAAATTAAATGAGATAAAAAAAAACTCAAGTATCAAATTGAAAAAAATTAAATATCAAATTAAACATTAATGCCAAACTCATATATCAAATTGAGAAAAAAACTCAAATACCCTTATTATATATTCCCCTCTCTAGATCTCTCTATATTGAGATTAAAGTATTACTTTCAAAAGAATGATTGAGATTAGAGTTTAGTTTATAATTATGGTTTTAGTCCTCTACTATATTAAAATTTAGGATTTAATTTGTTTAGGCATAACATAATCCATCTATTTTGTAACTCTATTAATAGGTTCAAATGGATAATAACATTAATTGTTGCCATAAAAAAGACTACATGAATTCTCTTTTTAAAAATAGCTTTGAACCTTCAATTGACATAATTGCTTGGATTGTGTGATCAAATATATGATCAATTTGGATTTACTAATACCGTTACAAAAGTAGAGACTAAATTATGCCAAATTAAAATAAGAAGGATTAAACCCCGAATTACAGCATACTAGAGGAACTAAAATTAAATTAAACCAAGCTCGACTAACATCACCACTCCATGCAGGCACTGCCTTTGGATATTAGGTAACGAAACAACCTTCATTAAAAGCAGTTCAGTATGGACCAAACTAGTCCTCGACGCCAAAGCGAGGGGATGTTTCTTCAATGCCCACGAAGACAAGCATTTAAATGAAGTCATTACCACAACCTTGATCGACCTTCAACAATTCGACATTCTATTAACCATGGATTCTCCATTGTTCAAGCATGCAAAATGGAAGATTTGCTTCAGCAAAGACTTGAAAAAATCAATGTCTAACATAAAGAATAAAGAGGTACATAAACAGACGATTAAGGTGATGGAAAAGCTTGCTAGTGGATGGCGTGATGATGAGAAGAAGAAGATGATAGTGGGGGATGATGATGGTTGTTGTTTTGGGCTGTTGCAGGTGAGTTTAATAGGGGATGGTGAGTTGAGTCTGGTTTGGAGTGTGGAACTGGAAATGGTGAAGGGGAATTCAGAGTGGGTCATTCAAGTTTTGAAGGTTTGGGATGTATTGCCATTGTTGGATGTAGCTAAGGTTGCACAAAAGCTCCATATTTTATTTGCAGAATATACAGTGGAGAAGATCAGTAGGTGCAGATATGAGTGCACGGAAGGGTAAGTCTTCATTTTTATCTTTCTTCCCTTCCAATACTATACTATTACCTTTAATATATATCATTAATTCTAAACAAATATTGAGCTAAGCTTGAGCTTGAATACGTATATAAGAGTGTAATTAAATTTGAGTATGAAAATTGATAAACAAGTTAAGGTTAAAAATAGATATTTCAATCGTGCTCAAATTGAGGTGACAAAAAGTATGTTTATCTTATAATTACTCTTTTTCATATTTAAAATTAATCTTAATATCCATAACACATATTATTGATATATATATATGATGTACAGGAATTTGGTAGTTCCAATGAAATGGGTAGTGGAAGACAACCCTATTGAGGGGCAAGAAGATGATAGAATGCAGTGCCTATCAACATCTGGGGATGCGCATTCCAATTTGAATCCCAGTTCCAGTTCCAGTTCCAGTTCCAGTTCCAATTTGAATCCCAATTCCAATTCCAGCTCCCTGGGTTTTCATTATGCCATAGCCATTGCTATCATTGCCATCTTTGTATCCAAATATCTACCTTGGCCAATCTTTTTTAGCATTACTTTTTTTATTTTTATTTTAGCTTTCCTAATCCAACATTTAGGGTTCTCTCTCTGAGAATTATATTAACTTGTTATGGCTTATCACTGTGTGTTTCTTTTTTCTTTTAAAGAGAAAAAGAGGGTTCTAATGGCCCTCTCTTGTGGGGGAAATTCTAATGAAAATTTAAGAGTTGTGAAGGTTTTTTTATTTATTTATCAATTCAGCTTTATCACACTGGTAATAGAAAAACATGAGTCCAAATCCATTAAAACACATTTTCTGGATTGAAAAATTATACATAAAGAGTAGTTTTGAATGTATAAAAGGTGATTTTGAATTTTGCACCTTACGTAATGCAATGAATTGTTTCTTTATGCAACCGTAACTTGATTTTTATATGCAATTATAATTCGAACCCAACCAATTAGCCACAATGTTCATACAATGAACTGTAATCTTAAATTTAGAACTCGTCATAAAAAATATGAATGTATTAAGATATAGTTCTATAACAACTGAGAAATTATACATCTTGGTATACATGCATAACCAATTTTGAGATAATTTACATTTTAGAAAATCTTCTCCCAAATATGGAATCATCAATGAACATTCTAGTTCTAAAAAAGTTTTAAAAGCTATTTAATTGAAAAGCATCAAAAGCTAGAAAAGAGTGGCAACCGCATATGAGAGATTTGCAAGAACCTATTTTTAGCTTCTTCTTTTTACCACCAGTTTTGACTAGGAGAGGAAATGTTCCAAAATCTGAAATTACATGTCATCATCAACCAAAAGCCTAGATAAAGACATAAATTAGCACAAATTTCCCTCTCGAGATTAATTACAAAATTAAATTAAATGCTATATATATTATATTAAATATGCCTACCCTATCCTAGCCTAGCCTCTTGCTCCTCCAATTGCACCCAAAACTGGTGTGTCAAATTCAAAATGTGTAACCCCGAGCAGACATCACAGCAAAAATGGTGGGAGGATCTGGGTTTTTTGCTCAAACAATCATCTTTTTTCTCCATCCATCATAATAATAGCTTCAACCAAGAATCTCAAGCAGTTTTATCCAATGTCAGTATAGTCTGGGAGCATTGAACAATCGTCGAGTCCTGAAATAAAGCCAGGGGTATAATTGTGCGGGACTATATCAAGGCTCTCTACTTCCGATGGAAAGGCTTCGTCCATGCTCGAACAGAAATTGCTGCCAACACCATTGGTCCAACTGCCATCATTAGTGACCAATGTTGGGTCACATCTTAAGTTGGGGTCTTTTGATGCAATTGTTGATACTGGTTGAAATACTTGCACAGCATGTAAGTTAGGTACATCGCTATGCTCCGTTGAGGCCTTCTTCAGTTTTGATTTAGGTCTGGCTGTGTCTGATGCAGGCAGTTTGTGCTTCCCCAACGACTGCAATTTCGACCCTGACCGTGTTTTGGAATCATTAGCTGGGAAGGCAGCTGAAGCCCAATGCTGACCACCTTCGACACCAGCCATAGTTGCGGCCCTGAGAAAAGAATACAACTTTGCTTGGTTAGCAATCAACGAACAGAAAACTGTACAAAAATGCAAAACAATATATAATTCTACAGATCAACAACCTATCAATTAATGGAACCTAGCATGCCCTACAAAAAAATGACCTGAAACTAATGTCATTGTCATCTCATTTTGATATGAACTGACAATCTGAAATAGTACGCAAGAGATTCACAAGGACAAATGCTTCTTTCAGACTAAATAACTCCTAGCCAATGATTCACAAGGACAAATGCTTCTTTCAGACTTAATTTGTAAATAAGGCAAGCAGCTATACCTGAAACGGTTCTCGGCCAAAACACTAGAAGCTTTGAGATGGTCTTCTCCAGCAGTCTTGTTTATAGATGTAGCAGGATTGGGGCCATATACTGATAAATTCATTACCCGTGGGAATGGAATCATAGAGTCATCATTCTCCCTCTGGATTTCTAGTGTTAACTCTAAACTTTCTTCAATCACCTGAGAATCTTCTCTGTCAGAGAGGAAACCTGCTTCACTCCATTGTCTATTGCTCGCATCATGCAATGCAGCTGATAACAACTTGCTACACTCCCGCAAGTTTGTGAATTTCATCCTTTGTGCTGCTTCCTGTGCAGAACGCTGAGGTGTGTGGCCAAGAAAAGGACTGAGAAACCTTCCCCCTAAACGAACACCATTCCGAGCAGATGAGACATTTTGTTGATGTTCAGGACGATGCGTCACCCTCCACACAGATGAAAGTAAGAAAGTGAAGTGCTTCTGAAGAAGTAACTCATGATCTGGCTGTGTAGCAGCAAAGGTTAACAGCATTCGAATGTTATCCTGCCATGATATATGATGGATAAGGCTTCTTGCTTCATGACTATCATACACCAATTAATTCGGAAAACGTACTTAATATTTAATGACACATTAAGTCACCATTACAATAAGCACATAAAACATAGCAGAAAACTCGTTTATAAAACATCAGCCCTGAGACACCAGTAAATAGGGGACAAAGGGGGGAATGAACTGGGGGGAAAGGGGTTGGGGGAAGTGTGGGGAAAAGAATTTGCTTTACAAAAGAACCTGGGTGGTGAGAACCATATTAAATACTCTCTAAGTACTGCCCCTCCTTCCCTCCGTTTTCCCAAAATGAATAAATAACAAAGCCTATAAGTTCATAGATAACTATAGACTAAATTAATTTATATTTTACCCTACAAAATCTACTACTACAAGCGCACATCAGGGAACCATGAAAACTAATGATGCAAAATTGTTTCAGATACTCATAGAGGGCCGAGAAACTTAACTGCAATTAGATAGGGGACTTCTTTGGGGAAAAAATGTACAAAAGAACCAGTACTGCTTAAGTAAAGGACTACCAACAATGAAAATGTGACAAGAAATGGTAGAAAACAGGAAAGGCTTGCCCATACAACCGACAAAAAAAAACACCCAATCAAGGGAACAATGATGCAAAATTGTTTCAGATACTCATAGAGGGCCGAGAAACTTAACTGCAATTAGATAGGGGACTTCTTTGGGGAAAAAATGTACAAAAGAACCAGTACTGCTTAAGTAAAGGACTACCAACAATGAAAATGTGACAAGAAATGGTAGAAAACAGGAAAGGCTTGCCCATACAACCGAAAAAAAAAACACACAATCAAGGGAACAATGATGACAATAATACCGCAGAAACCAAATGTAAAAGTTCAACAATCTATTTAGAATCTAGAACCTTCCAAAATATGCATCAAAAGAGCTTAAATAGGCTCAAAAGAGAGAGAAACAAATCAACTTCAAAAGTTTTCTCATAGTTTATTGGAGCTGGCCATTATTCAACACACCAGGCTTTACCTCAAATTTGAATAAAACTAGTAAAGACAGTAAGTAAAAGCTTTTGTTGTTTTGGCCAATCCCAAGTAATCTACTAGATGAACATCAAGCTGACTAAAAAAGTTCTAAGCTATTTGTCAGTTACTGCAGTCTAGTTCCTATTGTTGCCACTGAGTGGGCACAAACAAAACCTTAAATCAGGTGATCTTTAAAATTTTACAAGTCAGAACAATGCTCACATCAAATGTTTCCTTATTTCTTGCTTTTGCCCTCTTTTCACCAACCAAACACACACACACACACACACACACACACACACACATACCTCTGTTACTTTAAGAAGAGCCTTCCCAGAGCCTGCATAGCTGATCTTTTCATTACCCAAACTGTCCGGTGCAGCAAAAACATGTCTTTGAATTAGTTCCCTGAACCTCTCACAACAATGAACTGGATGGCGGTATCTACCCCTGTAAAAGCCACCAGCAGCCATGCTGTAGAGTGTGTCACTAACCAAACTCCAACTTGGGCCATATTCATGCACAACTGCACATAAAATAGCATCCTCCTGTGCCAACCAAGAATCAGGTGATGGAACACAGTCCTTAGACCAGATATTGCCCTTCTTTAATTTCTCAGGTTTTATCATTAAGACTCGTTTCATGGGCATGGATGTAATGGAAAATTTGCCTCCCGTTTTGCTCCTACTAGCAGGTTTCGGCTCAAGCTCAACAGAAAGGCTCTCGCATGGTTTTACCTCCACACATTCACCAGGATGTAGCTCAGAAGGCTTCTTAAGTTTTTTGGGCTTCTTTGAGCTCTTCGCTTCTTCACTATCATGCACTATCTCAACCTTCTTACGCTTTTTCTGCATATTTGAAGAGGGTGGCGTAATATCAGAATAAGAGAGCTCTTCTGGCGAGTCGACATCGTCATCTATGGACATAGGTTCTGCTTTTGTGCCCTGTTTTGCAGGTTTCACTTCAGAATTTAAAGATCCCTTCTTCAGAGATTTAAACTTTGCTTTCTTCGGCTTCTTCTTCTTCTTAGATTTTGCCTTAGGTTCACTAGTCATTTCATTCCTGTAGACAGCAGGTTAAAATTGAAATTTTGATCCAAAAGCAGTACATACAAGGATTTAATTCCTTCCATTAGAAGATCTACTTCTCAAATTTCAGAAACATGAACCACTAATTTGTGGGTACTTTTCTTATATTACCTTGTTATCTATAAAGAATGTCATGATTCATCTGCAAGTCCTAGTTAGAGTATAAATTTAGAAAGTTGCAGGCTGTTTTGGCTAATTAAAAATCCAAATACAAGTTGTAACTAAAATTTTAACATTTTAAATAGAGTATCATCTTTAGGCACAGAAATCATGCGCTAGATTCTATCAAGTCCTAAAGGTGCTGATAAGATTCCTATATATATGATAAACATGTCATCCACTACAAAGTAGAACTGTCAAATTTACCAGATAAAATTAAGCAGCTACCACTACAATTAGAGTTATATGTGTATCGTGAAATAATACAATTGCAGATGAATCTTGTACTAAATGTATCAAATGACCATCTTAATGCATCATGCAGGAATAAAAAGGAAATACGAGTGCTAGCTCAAAAGTTTTGGGTTTAAGAGTCAAGAGACATCTTACATTGCGTCAAAATTTGCTTCGTCTGCCTCTTCCTTCTCCTTGGCTTCATGTTCTAGTTCTTCCATTAACTACAAGGTATAAATTTAGGAAACATAAAATAGCTACCTCAAATAAACCATGACAAATAGTTTAAACGGCTATATACAAAAATTTAATTACCTGATGTTGAGCCAAAGCAACTTGCTGCCGATAAGCTTCTGTAGCAAAATCAGCATCCCATTCTGAAAAGGGTTGACAGTAAGGCATCAGCTTCAGGATAGACCCAACTAAGGTCATAAATTTAGTTACTTTCCACAATTTCAAATGCTTTTGATGTATAAAGTGAACTGTATGACCATGAAGGTATGCAGATCATATGAGCCAAATAATTTGTTTCACGCTGAGGATGAATAGAAAAGGAAACAAGGTAATTCGCCTTATTTTCCAACTGGCCTTAAAAATTAGAAAACTTGAAAAGTTTAATAAGACAACATACCATGCAAAAGAAAAAAAAGTTGACAAACAGAACGAAAAGACACTTACTCTCATACACTAGAGGTTCCTCATCATCATCAATCTCAGCTTCCATTTCCTCCTTGTACTTCTCAATTCGATCAAGTTCCCATTCTGCCTCTTCAAACCCAATTTCAGGCTCCGTTTCTCCTTTGTCTATAATGGGATCCCATACTTCCAGAAAACGGATTGCATATCGATCAATTGGTCTCAACTGATTCTCAAGCGATGGGATAGCTTGTCCTTCTGCTGCTGCAGCAGCAGCCATCTTCTTCACGTCGGCCAGCATATCAACATCATCTTCTTTGCTAGCAAGAATAAGAGCTTTGTCTTCAATAGAACCACTGCCATTCAATATTAGCCCATCATCTTTATTTGAAGTGATCATACATCCAGCCTGATCAGTTGACTCATCAGCCTTCATGTCATCCTCATTTGCAAACTCATCATCTTCCACCTTGCTCATGGCTTCCTCTGTAAACTCCTGATTGTCAACAGCCTCTTCCTGTTCAACTTTCTTCAATGCCATGTAATCTGCTTCATCTTCAGCATACTTCAAAGCAGCTTCTACATCAGCATTAGATACAGAGTCCTTGATGCCACTGTTGAGATTTTTCTCTTTCTGACTCTTAACAGAAAGAGTCCTATGACCCGAAAACAATTCCATGGGATCAAGCTTCTTAAAAAATTCAGTATTGTACCCTCCACTCTGTATAACTAGGTCATCAAGGGCACGCTTCTGATTTGCTTTCTTCAAAATGTTTTCTTCAATGGTGCTCTCACTGATTAGACGATAGATATGCACTTCGCGTGTCTGTCCTATTCGATGGCAGCGATCTTGAGCTTGCTGATCCATGGCAGGATTCCAATCACTATCATAAAATATAACTGTATCAGCCCCAACAAGGTTAATACCAACTCCTCCACTACGGGTTGATAAGATGAAAAGAAAAATTTTAGGATTAGTGTTAAATCGTTGCATTAATGTTTGCCTCTCCTCAGGTTGAGTGGACCCATCCAGCCGCATGTAAGTATATCCATATATATTTATGAAAGCCTCCAATATGTCAAGCATCTTGGTCATTTGGGTAAATATTAATGCCCGATGACCTTCAGACTTCAATCTCCGTAGCAAAATCTCAAGCTCCTGTAGCTTACCACAGTCGAACTGTATCAATCGCTTGTCCGGAAAATATACCTGCCTACGGACAATTGCAGGCCTAATAGGTGTTAGAAGGGCAAACAAGTTTGCAGCACATTTTTCTACAAATGTTGGATGCAGGAACACAGAAGTTCCCGTTTTGCTGCACCAACAAACAGGAGCTGGGGCCCGTGCTGCTGGGATTGCAAACATGAAGGACTCAACCAGATGAATCATTGTCTGGAAGCGTTCAACTGGAGAAAGAACAATCTCAGCAAGCTTAGAGGAGTACAAGTAGGATCGGTTGTCAGCTTTTTTACGGTGAATATCAAATGCAGGGTGCTTCACAGATACCAGTTCAAGTAATGTTGTCGAGTAAACTGGTTTTTTCCGGCATCTCAAAGAATTCCACCAAGCAATTGCTGCTGCTCGTTCTTTTGCTTCTCTTAGCCTCTCTTCTCTTAAAGCCTTTCTAATCTCTTCAAATATATTTGTCTCGTGCAAGTTCCCCTTATGTCTAGACAAGGGCCTAATTTCCTCAAGATTATCCTGGTCAACACGTTCTTCTATTAAACTTTTTGGAGTAACCAGAGCTTCTACTTCATCACTCTCCCAAGATGTCATGCTAAAATCGATATCAGTAAATAAAATTCCCAAACCCTTAAGATCTACAGTTGAAAATGGACCAGGTGAAATAATTGAACATACAGAACTACTCAACTGGATATTAATACCACCCATATCAAAAGAACTCACAATTGGTCGTCCCTCAAATAAGTCGGGATGATTACAGACTTTTCGCAGTTGCATGATAACACTGATCATCCCAAAAAAATTGGCACTAGCAAGAGTGGCTTGTGTCTCAGAACTGGCAATGAAGTCTTCATACAAGTTACGCTGCCGTCTTGAGAGCCTACAATATATGACATGCTCATGTTTCATTGGAAGCTGCTTTTCGACATCCCTTTTTAATCGGCGCAGTATAAAAGGACGGAGGACATTATGCAAACGATCAACAACCTCTTTGTTAACTCTTTCTTGTCCTTCTATCATGCCTGATATAGGATTACAAAACCAATCCTTGAATTCTTGATGAGACTGAAAAATGTGGGGCATTAGAAAATGCATTAGTGACCACAGTTCCATGAGATCATTCTGAAGTGGTGTACCGGTCAACAAGATACGCCGTTTTGAATTGAAGTTCAAAAGAGTTTGCCATCTTTGGGATTTCCAATTTTTAATAAGATGAGCTTCATCCAAGATCAAGTATTTCCATTTCTTTCGTTTGAAGACCTTGGAATCCTGTATAACCAGTCTGTAAGTAGTTATGCATACATGAAATGAGTTTGGTTTCAACCAGCCTTGCCTCTTCAATTTGCGCTCTTTGGCACTTCCAAAGTATGTCAGGATTTTGAAGGCAGGACACCATCTAAGAAACTCAGTTTCCCAGTTGAGCATGACACTTGTAGGAACCACAATGAGATGAGGACCCCATATTCCCTTTTCACAAGCTAGATGTGCAAGAAGAGCAATTGTCATGATTGTCTTTCCAAGCCCCATTTCATCAGCTAGTATTCCATTTAACCTTTTCTCATACATAGTAACAAGCCAGTCCAAGCCAATATGCTGATATTCGCGGAGGGGGTGTTTGAGAAGAAAAGGGAACTTTGTACGAACATTAGTAGTTAAGAATGTATTGCCAGTTGGTTGTGCTGATCTCGCAGCAGCAGCAGCATCAGCAATTCTGTTCTCACTTTCCATTCCATCTTCTGACTTTCTATCAGGGCTTGCTGCCTCCTTTTCTGCGGGAGGATGTTCAACACCCTGGGGAGCACTGGATTCAAGATTTTCATCCTTAGAAACACCCTCCTTTGCTTCAACATTTTGATGCATTGCTGAAGAATCCAAGATGTCCTCTGAAAAAGCTGAGGCATAGTCCGATTCATCTCCAGACGCACCATCAGCACTGAAGTCCTATTTAATAAGAGTGGAGAATAAAGAAAAAAATTAGATACAGGAAATGCAATGCTCCAGCGAAACAAAGAAACAATTCATTAACCTACCTTTTTATACCTTCGAAGCAATTCTTCCACAGGAATTTCACTCTCCTTTTGCAGTAACGCAATCTGCATAAGAGCTGCAATGTTTAACAGCATAGAAATAGGAAAAGAAACTTCTACAGCCAAAGTGGGGATGCAAACAACTGAAGAAATTTTAACCATAATCTCAGGAAATTGAAACATATAAATGTATGCCATATTGAGTATCCCATTACCTCATCTATGGGATTGCTAGAATCTGCTTTTGCTAGTTCCTCCTCCTCCAACAGTGTTGTCTCATCATCCTAGCCATTGGAAATTAAAAATTAAAAAGGAAAGAAGGCATGTGAATCAAAGTCTCATCAAACAATAATAAATGGTCAAATTTTTATTTTAACCGATTCTGGCCAAAGGGACGATGACATACACTAATAATTTTCCTGACCCAAAAAAGCTGCCCGAACTTTTCACTTTTGTTTGAGAGAGAAAAAAAAAAGGAAGGAAGGCATATAGACACATAAATATATCATATTTGACAAAAGAAAACATATACTAAATCAATGAATTAAAACAAGGTAACTTATTCTATCCATTCCGACTTTAACTAATGAAATCAGAGTAGATACCATAATTTTAGAAATGTAACCCCTCACAATATAAAATGTGAGTAACCCGTACGTGTGGGGAAAGAGTAGAAATATAAATTTCAACACAGAAGAAAGCTTCATAACACTAAATATGGGGAAAATACACCGATATGCTTTGCTATCTTGCAGAACAGCCTATAATTTCTGATTTCTTCAGAAATAAAAGGTTTGGAAGGTCAACAATAAATTACATGAAAGAATGATGAACAGTACTAAAGACTAGTTGCGCCTTGCTGCTATTGTATAATATGGCGGCTTATCTAGAATAAATGCATAGCAATCTTAAAACAAGCAAAAGAGACCCATGGGTACCATTAAAACAGTTAAAGCACTCATTTGTTAAAAACAGATATATCCTTTTCTCTTCTCCCAACCAAACCTGCCTAACCCCTCCGACATACAGACAAAGACAACGCAAACAGTTCACAGAAAATATCAATCTAGGCAATTTTTTCTTGTTAAGATATCTTGAATGAAAGTTATTCATTTCTAAAAGCAGTATATGTTCAACCAATGGAATAAATACAATAACATATCATTGCAAAAGCAAAAGAAAACTTCATAAAACATGAAGGAAGAAAACTGCAATTAGAATGCATACTTGAAAGTTGTATCTTTCTTTTCAGGGTCACTCTAGCAAGTCGTAGTTTCTTTTTAAACCAAATGAACAATCTAACTACAAGGTTAGCATGCAAGAGGCAACTGATAATCTATTCTCATATGCATTCTCATGTAGGCATTCAAAAACTGCAATTATCAAGTAGAAAAATCTATCTTCCTTGGTATCAGAACATGAAAAACAATCCATAACCGGGAAAAAGGAAACAAGTACGATACCATATGATGTACCGTCTCTTCTCCAGTAAGGGTAAAATCACCATCCTCCTGCAGATGTTGAAACAAAACCAAAAGATTAGCATTTGACATAAAAATTATATTAACACTTAACAGTTGCATAAAACCAAAAGGGGAGGGGAAGGGGGGGACAAAGAACCAACTTAATGAGAAAGCCATTTTCTAATGCTGTCCAACCTGCTCGTCACTGAAATCATATGAAACATCTTTCGGTAGCTCCCCAGAGCTTTCTGACAGATTTCTGGGGGAGGATGCCTCAATATCTGATGAGTAGTTTTCTGACTTGGACAAGCCACCATTGCTTTCATTCTAAAATCAGAAAATAAACATTATTTTGAGTCGTGAACTTCCTTTGCAATTCACAACAACAACCACAAACACATACAACTTACAGAACGACGAACAAGCAAGTTGGTTGTCTCAACTTTACTGGAAGGAGTGGAAGGAGAAATAAGGCTACCATTGCCTGTGAAGATAAAAATTATAATTATAATTTTAAGAAATTCGAGCAGATCAATTGATACATACAGCACAAGTAACAACATTTATAAACAAAGTCTCGCCTTTACTACTATCATCTTGCCCTGATGTACACTCATGTCTGTCCTCCCTCGTATCCGGACTACATTCTCCATCAGCTGTGAAAACTTACATTGATCAACATACTACATTGTAACCAAAAAACAAAAAATAACTAACAATACAAGTGTGAAAAGAAGGGCACAATGAATGGCAGCACACACATCATACACTTCTTGTGCATATCATCATAACCAAAAAAGAATAAACAACTAACAATGCAGCCACTAATCTATATCATAACATGGAGAAGTTCTAGGGTGAGCATTCTAAAATAAGCTTCCATAAGCTCCAACTACACAAAACATTACCTAACTACAAAAATTATGACAACTTCTGTAATGTTTTGTATATTTATGTAATTACAAAAACTATTACAACTTCGTTAATGTTATGTGTATTTGTGTAATTACAGAAAATATTATTCAGTTGCACAAAACATTACCCAATTACACAAATTATGACAAATCTTGTAATATTTTCTGTAACTCCTGTTACACTGAACATTACGCAAACTACTACAAGTTTTGTAATGTTTTGTGTAACATTAGAGCTGATGGAAAGCTCATATTAAGGAGCCTTTTTTAGAATTTTCCCCATAACATGGCATATCACAAAAAAATTACCCCCCCTCCGGTTTGGTACAAAGAGAACAAAGGAAAAGAATAATGTATAAAGTTAACATGTAACCTGTTTCCCCAGCATATCGCTTAAGGAGCTCCTCAAGTGGAAGATCTATTTCACTGTGCAAAGCTGCCAATTCTTCTTGTCTTTCTTCAGCAGTTATAAGAGCCTCATCATCCTCCAGAGTTTGCTCATCATCTTCCTAAAACAAGATCATGATGAAAAAATAGTCAGATACTCAGTCCATAAAGCTTGATGATTTACAAAAATAAAAAATTACCTTCAAGAATTTCAATAGAAATTTTATGCTTACAGAGCTGAGATTAAGTCATTCCATTTAGTCCAAAGACCCATAACCTTTTCTTTTTTTACTTTCCCTTGTCACTATTTCTCTAAAGGAAATAGATAATTAGTAAAAACATAAACTCCATCATATGCCTCACATCACTCAGTGCTCCATAAAGTTCTTAACCCTTTTTTAACACTTTCCGAGTGACACAATATTAACAGGGTACATCATAAAGTGCATTGTTATAGCCAAAAAATAAAAAAGGAGAAAAGCATACATCCAAACTATTGAAACACAGAGGAAAAAAAGATGAAAAGAAAAAGGATTTTTTAACACTAAAAGAAAATTTTCTTTTCTATAAGAATTTCATAGAAGTTTTCTGTTTACATGCCCACTACCAAGAAACTTCCACAAGTCCAACAGACTTATAATTTTCTTTTTCCTTTTTCATTATTTTCTAAAAGAAAATATATAATTAGTAAAAGAATACTTCAGCATCCCATTGCAATAGTAAACATTTCTCATTGGTCAAATATGGCATAGTAAAACAGGATCAACATAAACATGCCCTTTGCACAAAATTTTAAAAAAGAAAAAAGGACAAAAATAATGAACAGAAACGCATACATATCATAAAAAAGATGGGAAGGAATTCTAAATTAAAAAATACTTACTGATTCTTGATCAGAGTGTATGCTAAAATCTTCATCAGCATCTGCAATCATAACAGGAGAGGTTCCATGAGGCAGGCAATTAAATTACTTAGATTGATATGGCATTGATAAGGCAATAGCAAGTAAAGGTAAAACTATGAGATTCTGATTACCAGCATTCAAGTCCAAGGGTTCATCAATCTCATTCATATCTGCTTTACCAGGCGAGTTTATTTGATTTTGAGCAGGATGTTGTTGCACAGGTTTGTATGGATCCACTAAATTTTCTGCCAACATTGTTGAGTACCTAAAGTCCAAACCAATTATAAGTTCACTTTTCCTTAGTGAAGGTAATGAAATTTAGGGTAAGAAAGCGACCTCTCAGTTTGCCCTAAAATAAATTCAAGTTGTTTATCAAGTGTCTTTTTCTTTTTCTCATCAAGCTCCATCTGATGCTTGTAAAGCACCTAGAATCACAAATTTAAATGGAAAAATAAGATTCCTGATACTAAGAAACTGGAAAGCATTCAGATTAGACCAACTGATTATAACTTGCCAGTTTCTCTATTTTCATCCAGAATTTCTTCACGTCCTTCGAAATATTAAGTGCAACTTTCCGCAACCGCTGTTCCTCCTCCTGATCACAATGGCATACTAGATTTAACAAATTAACAGGGTAAACTGATGCCAACTCAATCATATCAAGACACCTTTGATATATTTTCTACTACAAACAAAACTCCAACCTCAAAAAATGATATGTTAAAGAACAACTTTTCAGTTTAGGAGGAGAAAAAGAAACCTTCAACTTCTTTTCTCCCCTGGTAGCCTGATCCAACATGCCCTTGCTGGCTCTTAAGGCAACCTTCTTTGCCTGAGCCAATTTCCATTTCCTCTCTGACTCAAAGTCCTGTTAAAATCCAATTTAGTTAGCAAGAGACGACAGCATGGTAACTGTTTCATATTCTGCTGTAAGGACAAGCATCCAGGCAAATAACACAGAGACATCCAGATATGGAGTACAACTGTCAAAATAACATTTTAGATTTATGGATTGAAAAATGAAAACATTCAGCTGCATAAGTTAGAAAGTTACCTTCGACAACCAAACCATTTCCTCTAAAACATGATCCCAGTGAGTTTTAGGACGTTGAGGCTCTTTATGCGCTTCAAGAGCCTAAAATCAAGTAAACCAAAAAAATAATCAATACTAGAACACACACTAGCTACACAATCTCTTACTGTAAAATCTAACCAGCCTGAAGTTAAATCTGGAGGTTTCTTGACAGGCAATACAAAATCAGGACAGTCACTCAGTACCCTTAATCAACTAATTCCATGCATGCCAATATGCATAATTTATGAGAGAGGTCATCTTTAGCAGAGCAAGGACTCCTACATGCAACAAACATTCAATACATGCATATCACCCAAAATACCAACAGTGGTTCCTTCAAAAGTAAGAAGATATTGCATTATACAGTTTAAAGTAAAAGGAATGACTTGTTAAAAGGGTCATCATGTCTACTCCAGGCATAGCAATCACCAGTTCAAAACAACAAATTTGCTCCAAAAGGAAAGGATGAAGAGGCATAATAGCCAACTAAACAATCATCTCAAGTGAAAAAAAATAAGAGCATAACCTTCAAAGGACAGTTTTGAGGACACAAAATGAGGTGGTTAAAAAAACTAGTTTTCGAATCAAAGTACTGAACTGGTTCAGGTTATTGTAGGTTTTATTAAATTTCATTGCTTAAACACAAGCTTCTTCTTCTATCTTGAACCTCTAACAACAGAAGGCACTGAAAAGTTATGTAAAAAGACTACAAATCAGTATTGCCTTATGACCTTCAATGCAAGTACCATGATAGCCAAACATTAACTACCACAACTGTTTTCCAACAGGTTTAATTATTGTAAAGGTGAAATTTAAGATTTAGATGGGCACATTTCCATTATGACACATTATATAAATGTCTGAATTTTGTGTATAAAGTGTGCATACGGGTGGAACCCTAAGGACGCAACCAATTCATCTCTTAGTTCTAATCTCAACATGGTATAAAGCCATCAATGAGAAAAGTCAAGTAGCCGTCAAATAAATAAGTAGAAGTCAACATGAGTGCAGGAGCCTGCAGCACCTCCATTCATTCTTCTATTGCATCCAAATTTTCATCTGATATAGTTACTTGCTATTTTCATAAGTTGTTCCCCACTTCTATAGTACTCCAATTATCACCAATGAAAAATAAAACGGTCGAAATTATTCACTGAGGTCTAGTGCAACAAAAACCTGGTTTCTTGGCCCAGGTTATAGTTATAATTGAACTACAGATGCATTAACTATCATTTAAACTAACTGTGCAATCTAGGAACATATTGATGCTAAATCATCAAGCATACCTTAGTAGTCTTCTGATATCATTCTTAGATCTACTTTTTGAACTATTCATTTATGTGCAAAGGTTTGGAGTCATGCATGCCAAATTTACACTTGTGATGCTGCTCGTATTATGACAATATTGGTGATTTTCTTTAGCATTGACATGATAATGAAGATAGAATGCTTGGTAACCTGCAACTTTCCCATTGCTGAATTTAATGTGCTTATGCCTTTAAATATGATTTTGAAAAAGCAGCAAGAGCAACGAGAGCTATTCACTACAATTTTTCTGACGCTATTAGTTTGGTGCTTGAACCTGTTCATATACCCATTTTGGATCTCTTGTTCATATAGTAAATACAGTTCATGCAGCTCAACAATCCACTCAACCCCATAGCATTGGTTGCGCAAGCAGATAATGTTGTTGCATGTCTTGCTCAATCTTCCTCTTCCTTATGGCCATAGGTAATTGACATTAATGCCAAAAAACATATGATCCTTACTTGTTTTCTGCCTTAACTCGAAAATCTTACCAATTATTACTTTTATGGATGGCTCAACAAGCATTGGATCTATTAACCATTTCCTTTCACTATCCATATCTTTTGTATTATGTCTTCTTAATTCTGCATCTACTTTTGTTACTTTCCAAGATCTAAGGAGTGGGAAGATGATTGATTCAGGGCAGGTCATGTTTCTTTACTAACTAGAGTCCTTTTATGTTAGTTCATTCAAACATACAAGACCCTAGTCTGTTGCTCCAAAATTAGGTTTCAAATATCTTGTAACATTCATGAAAGTTTTTTTCAAACGACATGGCTTTATTTAACAAGAGATAGATTCAAGTTGTTCTATATTTTTGCCTCCTTTTGTGCTGAAGTACAAACTCAATTTGATATACCTATTAGCATTTTATGAATGCATCAATGCTCTTGAATATAACATCATTTTCAATATTATATGTTTCAACAAAGTATGCTAGACTAATTTCTTGTTCTCACATATGGGATAATTGGTAAAAAAAGGCATTTAATTGAGTTTGGTTTGGCATTATTCCTACACATGCAAGTTCCTATTCTTTATTGGGATGGTTTAGTCCTTCATGTTATCTAATCAATTGTATGCCATCTTCGGTTCTCAATCATCAAATCCTTTTTTTTCCCTTTTTGTTTCCTAAAGACCCTATTTATTCATCACCTTTGAAGGGTTTTGGTTGTAGTTGTTTTGTCCTTAACCTACCCCCTAGTCTCAACTTCTCTACTTATTCTCTTAAATGCGCTTTTTTTACATTACTCTCATCTTCAAAAGGATATTGTTGTTATTATCTTGAACTCCACCATTCATTTGCTAGCAAGTCAGTTTCTTGATTCATTCACCATATCAAAGTCATTGGAATTCAATTATAGTATGTATTCTCCGATCCGTTAAGGAGCTATAGGTAAAGGTTTGTTGTGTCAAGATCACGAGCACTCTTCAGTAATTTGTTATACAAAGGTTGACTGGGCAAGCTCTCCTTCTAATAAACGTTTTACTACAAGGTATTGTGTGCTTATCAGACATAATTTGGATTCATGGAAGAATCAAAAGCAAATTGTTGTAGCAAGACCAAGTGCAAACGTTGAGTATTAAAGCCATGGCCTTAACTACATGTAAATTGTTATGGAAAATGCATTTACTTGAAGAACTGTATATTTCACACCTGCACCTATGAAATGTGACAATCAAGTTGCTCTAACATTGAATCTAACCTAATTTTCCATTAGGAGTCACTTTTTAAGGAAATCATCATAATTTGTTGGTTCTCACGATCAGTTAGAAGACATGTTTACAAAGCCTCATTAGGGCCCTAGGGTTAATTAAATTTGAAGTGTATAATAGAGTTAGTATAAACATGTGCTCTAAAGTACATACTTGTAACTTTGTGCAAAATGCATCTATATAAGTGTTTGTGGACCGATTCACTATTTCTCTTAGCTCTAATCTTATACATCTTGTAAAGAAAAATGCCATCATTCATCCTACCATAGTTTGATGGTTGAAATCCAAATTATAAACAAAAGAGTTGAACACCTATCAATAATATTGTTAAATATTGCCTTTTTATTTCTTTAGCTTTCCTTAAACAATAAGAAAAAGCATTTCCATCAGGAATGAATGGACCTTTTCACTTTTAATTAAGCAAAATAACAAGAAAATGTAAATATTATTTAATTTATCAGGACTTGCAGTTATTAGATTTTTTTCATAGATTCCATTAGATAACTACAAGAAGGTGCTAAAAATGCAAATCTAATTAGTTACCAATTATCAATGCTTTGATACAATATTTCCTCAATTAGAAATACAATTTTATCCTTTTGATATAGCTATAGTCAGAAAATAGCGAAAATATAATTGCTTCTAGCCAAGTGCAATTTGGAAACTAATACAACAAAAAGTTCATGCAATCAAGCACATGATATAAATTTTGAACCCCCACAAAGATTTCACCTCTAAACTTCTTTAGAGCTAAGCATAAGAATGGATGCGAACAATGCATGATGATAAGAGCAACAAGACTAACAATATATGAGACAAGAAAAGAGTTGCAAGAGACCAAAGCACTAGTACCTTCTGACGCCTAGCTTTTGTCTCATGCTCAAGCTTAGGCCTCAGTCCTTTAGAAGCCATTACGTTGCTGCACTACCTATATCATATTTTGCACAGGGAAGAGCTGTAGTGGGGAGGGGGGGGAACCAAAGAAAAATATATGAATTAGTTAAGTACCAGAAAAAGACAAAGAATTTCTATAAAAAGCATAGACAATAAAATAAATCAAACCAGATTTAGCAAAGGTTCATATAATTCAAAATGATTTATTATTCACAACAAAGAATTTAACTATATTGATAAAAATGATCATGACCTCAATCAGAATCAAAACAGAAGATTCTCAACCAACAAGATCATAGCCAATTAAAATGTTATTTATTGGCAGACAATAAGCAATCACTTTTTACTTCCTCTGCACCATACTAAATCTAAAACCACATGATTTAGTGTTACCATATTGATAAAAATGACCATGACCTCAATCAGAATCAAAACAGAAGATTCTCAACCAACAAGAACATAGAAAATTTAAATGTTATTTATTGGCAGGCAATAAGCAACCAAGGTTTACTTCCTCTGCACCATACTACATCCAAATCCGCATGATTTAGTGTTGAAATTTTGAATCAACTTTCTGATTACCTATAGTTCATCTGAAATCAAAGCATAAGATTGCATAATGAAAACTATCACCTTAATTTGTGGTCAAAGAATATATTTCCTTCCATTCTTAGTTTGAAGAGAAAGGACTGATAGCCAAATTCTCATGACATAGGAAAGTAGAAAGTAGCCTCACATGCAAGACAGCCAATAGTCCTTGGAACTCCTAAGGTAGGAGTCCCAACCAAGCTACATCTACCTAATAAGTAATTAATTCTCAATCAAGCTGAAGGAAAGAAAAGGCGCAAATGCCCCAACACCCAGTACTTACACAAGGGGAGTGGAGCACCAAACCAGCAAAACAAAGAAGTGTAGAAGAAATATGGTTTAAAGTCATCAAATAATTAATGGAAAGAAAAACCATAATGAATTCATTCATATAAGAAGCCTATATCAGTGGAAAAGATTCTTCAACTATAATTAAAATGGAACAAAAAAGAATACAAAGCATTTAGGGATCCATTAGGTGACCAAATAAATACCAGATACGACTATTTTATTCAAATTTGCACTATCCACGCAGCAAAATTCAAGTCTAGCAACACTAACTCCAACTAACATGTATCAAAAGACCTTTGCATGAAAATACTAAAAAATTAAATGGAATTAAAAAACACCGTTTAGACAGAACTGATGTTACATGCAATTCATTCATCTTGAAAGCAACCTACTCTACAAACTAGTTCATCGTTCCAGTAAAACTCATTTTTGGTTAACTCTACACCAAACAAAAAATTCAAAGTAATAACAAAAATAGCTAATTAGAAGCAACTGACCTAAACATCCAACCAGTTATTACTAAAAACAAAATTGAAAACAATACTTCATAATGAATTCTAACAAGGACCAATATGCCAAATGAAACTAACTTCATTCCTTACCCTTCCCTAAGGAAATTAATCAATAACAAGGATCCCAAACAATAACTACAAACAAATTCCAGATAAACCGAGGAACACAATTAACGCAAAATTTACCTACCCTTAAGCTTTAAACCAAGGAAGAAAAAAATACCCACCACTCTCTTTCTTTCAGAGGTAGGTTAAAGCAAACCCAAACCAAATAAACAAATAAATGAGAAACCAGCTCAACCCACGAATTCAAGGAGCCGTTGTAAATCGGTTTCGAAAAAAAAAAAGGAAGAAGCAAACCACGAAAAAAGTAAGGTGGGTTTTAGTTCCTAGAGAGAAATAAGCTAAAACAAGACGGACCCATTGCCATTTTTAAGCCATAAACGTGCTGTGAGATTCGCTATTGTTTTTTTATCAAAGACGACACGATAGAAAAAAACACGCGAATAGAATATGATAAAATATGAGAAGATAGAGAAAGACCACCGACCCCAGCTTGGAGAGCAGGTTACGGTGGCTACGGCAGCGAGTTGTGGTGGCGGTGATGACCGAGATACGGAGAGAGAAATAGATCCGGGAGAGATCTTTTACTTCTTTAGTAGGGTTATAATGTATAAATCTGGAAGTTTTTTGGTTTTGTATTTTGCAATCTGTGACTGTTACCATAGTTATTTCTTGCCTGTAACCAATAGTGACCTTCCACCTGTCCCGAACTTTAGTAACCCAATAGTTATTTCTTTTTAACTTGATTTTACAATTTTCTAATACGACCCCTGGACTTTTTATTTTTAACCATTCTAATCCAAAACGAAACAACAAATTTCCTTGTTTTTTGTTTCCAAATCCAAACCAACATATTTCAGGGGTGAATTTCTAGAAAATACTTATAATTACACATAAATAATTTAGAACCCCATATAGTTTCAAAACTTCCATTCAACTCCTTGTCCATATTGTTTTGAGAGGGTGGAATCGAGCCAAGCCAAGTCCAAATACTAGCAAGCTTGAGCTCGAGCTCAACTCGAAATTCAAAACTCGATACTCAGCTCAAGCTCAATCAAACATCTATCTTTAAGTTTTTGATATAATCAAGTAACTCAAGCTTGATTAAGCTCGTTTATCAATTTTTGTATTTGAACTCGATTAATCTAGTACGTATTCAAACTCGAGCTTAACTCGATAATTAAGTTTAGAGTTAATAATATATACATATTAAATTTAGAGTTAATAATATATACATATTAAGGGCAATAATTAATTTAATAATATAAATTTTTTAAAATATATATTAAAATTGAAAATTCGATAAAATCTACCACCCATTCGAGCCGAGCATTACTAAGATCAAATTAAGCTCAATCGATAGCTCAATAATTACCGCATCAATTCCAATTTTTTCAAGTCAAACTCAAGTAACTTGAAAACACACCCCGAGTTTCAAAGTCTTTTTATTTATCACCATTATGTCAAAAAAAAAAGCAAAAAAAAAACGATAAGTTTTTTATATTTTTATTGTATAAAATGACTAATAAGCATATTCATATATCCAACAAATTAAATAAGATTCATATGGTACTATTCGAATGGTTAGCAGATGAATGGACTCGGATAACAAATCAATTAAGCCGTTCCGAAAATTTAAAAAATTACAAATATCCGAGCCGCTGTTATTCGTAAATAATTCAAAGAATTTGAGCCTACATACACAAAAAGGGTATTATATAAGTTAATCATGAATCACAAAACTCTTTAATTAGGCCCCTGTTGTAGTTGCAGTTGCAGATGCATTGATACTGTGTTTATATTTAAGGTAAGCTTTGATGAAGGCATCCAATTCACCATCCATCACCGATACAATATCCGAAGTCTCGAACCCAGTCCGAACATCTTTCACCAGTTTGTAAGGATGGAATACATAGTTTCGTATCTGCTGCCCCCACTCGGCCTTCACTGCATCTCCCCTTATTTGCTTGATTTCGGATGCACGTTGCTCCTCGGCTATCACTAATAACTTGGCTTTTAATCTGGTAAGAGCCTTGATCTTGTTAGCTAGCTGCGATCTCTCTTCTGCAATATGCATAACATTTGTTTCAATGATAAATGCTGCTTTTCAAATAAACTGCTTTAAATAAATTGAAACTAGAAAAGCAATGAGGTGAAAAACCTGTGCAACGAACGGTAACACCAGTCGGGATGTGAGTAATCCGAACGGCGGTTTCAACCTTGTTCACATTCTGACCTCCTTTCCCTCCTGCCCTTGAAAATGAAATTTCAAGGTCTTCCTCAGGTAATTCAACATCTACCGAATCTTCAGGGAGAAGAGGCATTACTTCAACACCGGAAAAGCTTGTCTGTATATAATCCAATGTAAGCAAATAAACGGAGGCAAGGGTTCAATGTGAATGATAAAAGATTCAACAACAACCTGATTTCTAAACCAAAGGTCTCTATGAGGTTATCGGAAGACAATGATTCTTTTCTCAAAGGAAAAAGAATAGAGAGGGTTCTGTTCGGAAGAGGATACCAGTCAAACTGGTATGAAATAGCATAGCTTTTCTTGAAAGAATTTACAGAAAGCATATTGAACTTCCATCAACCGAGGCAAAAAAAACTTCCTTCACGTATGCAACAAGTCTTTCAGGCAAAGTATCAAAACAACCATCTCGTGGCAGCTATTACCGTGTACATGATCTTCCTAGTGCAACAAATCCACTCACAGTATGGATGCTTAGAAGCATAATGCAAACAAGTAAAAGATGCAGGAAAATTAACCACTTATTACAGAAATTTTGAAGCAAAAACGAATGTTGGTCATTGAGATCATCTAATTATTGGATAAGAATGGTTAAAAACAATTACCACAAAAGAAGAGAATGAGTCTTTTCTAAACGTTCAACAAAACATAACAGAAGTTACCTGACGAAGACCTTTAGCATTGAAAGGAGACTGTCGTACTATACGATGAGTCCCTTTCTCTCCAGATAGATAGCCATAAGCATATCTGCCTTCAACTTCAATTGTGACCGACTTAATCCCGGCTTCCTCTCCCAATGACTTTTCAACAACTCTTGTCTTATATTTCTGTTTCTCTCCCCATCTCGTGTACATCCTGAGAAGCATGTCAGCCCAGTCCTGTTGGAAAGGATCAATATTTTTACTCAATAAAAGTAAACAGAGATAAAGCTTAGTGGTACATCAGGCCCCATGATAAAAAAAAATAACTTTGGGGATCCACAATTAAGTCCTCATACTCACTGATTATTGCGAATCTGAATATGGATGAATATAAACCCTATGAATTTGAATTAAAAGAATTTAAGTTGAATATGAGCAGCAGTTTCATGTTGTGGGATGTGTCTATGGTTGATGCTTTGATTTAGAAGAACTAGATTAAACCCCAATATCTGAAATATTTGTACTGTTTATACCAGCTGTAAGCCCCATAATAGAAGTCTTTTTATATAGTAAAATGCTTATAGCTAAAATGCTGATAAATCCCACACCATTTTAGGATAGGTTTCTTGGCGTGGCACCTTATCAAGACAGGCCAGTTCACCCTGTGCAAATCAGTCTCTAAACAGATGTCTAAAATGGTCCTAGAGGCAATGTAATTTGTTCCCTTGTTCCTTGTTCATGTCTGTTATTCACTGTTTTTCATTTTTTCTAAGTTAAATTCTGTTATTGATCCCTGTACTTAGTAAAATTAGTGGATTTAATCCCTATATTTTTATTTGGTCATTTTAATCCCTGTACTTTCCAAATTTTAAAATTTCAGTCCTCACTAAACAATAATTGTTAAATTCATTCAATAAAGTTCTACTGTTTCCAAAATCTGATACGCCAAACATATTATCATATGTGTAATGTCATGTCAACTTATTATTTCCACATATTACTCACTAAAATTCCAGTTAATGGATTACTGACTGTCATTTGCATTAAGACTTTCAAATTTTGAAAAGTATAGGGAGTTAGAATGATCCAATTGGGGAATATGGACTAAATCTGCAACTGTACACATAGTACAGGTCTAGTTATTAAATTTAACTAAACGGATTTAACTGCTACTATTTGGGCCAAGAGTAAATTTTCAAATTTTGAAACATACAAGGACTAAAATTTACCAATCCGAAAAGTACAGAGACTAAATCCACAACTTTCGCAAAGGAAAGGGACTAATAGCAGAATTTAACCTTTTTCTATTAAGTAGTGTTATCCTCCATCTCTTGGTTTCAGATTTATTTTGTCCTTACACTTAATCAGGTATTATATATGGAAGTTACCATAAATTAATTTTCATCTTTTTACTGATTATATATATGGTATAATTTTCAAATTTGATAGAACTAAAAGAGGCTAACGATACAGCCCCATGACATTTAACAAAATTTGAATGGAGAACATCATTGTTTTATTGGACAAGAAAATAGTAACATAAATCATTCATGCCGTATCAAATATATTACCTGTGCATCGGTGCCTCCAGCACCAGCAGTTATAGAGATGACTGCACCTTCTTTGTCATATGGACCAGAAAGAAGTTGAGTTAACTCGAATCTGTCCAATGCCTTATTTAGATCGTTAATCACATTGACAGCCTCTTCTAGAAGTGCAGCATCTATGGAGTCCATCTCCTCTGTTAGATTAACTATAGTTTCAGCATCTTCAACCTGCATCCAATGTATGATATGAAGTACACTATCTATATAAACAAAACATATTAAGGAAGTAGTACTTTTCCAAGTTCCAGTATAGCACATTGTCATCAAAATCTTAATTACGATAAGTATACAGCTATAAATTTTAGGCATGATGACTTATTTGGTTCTTCAACTTTACAAAAAAAAAAAAAAGTCATTTTAGCCCTCCATTTAATTTTCTGCCTCTTTTAGCTTGTAAACTTGCGTTATTTGTCAAATCACCCAAAAATAGATGGAAAAGTTAACATCTGTTAACTTTGCTAATGTGGCATACATGTGGTTTAGAAAAATAAAAAAATTAGAAATTAAAAATTATTAAAAAGGTATTAAAAATTTTAAAATTTTTTTTAAAATTAATTAATTGCTAATGTGGCATACATATGGACCGCCAGCAAAGTTATCAGTCGTTAATTTTTCCATCCATTTTTGGGTGATTTGACAAACAATGCAAGTTCAAAAGCTAAAAGAGGTGAAAATTTAAATGAAGGGCTAAATTGACTTTTTTGTAAAGTTGGAGAGCCAAATAGGTCCTAATGCCTAAATTTTAACAACTACAAGTCTATACAAGTCAAAATATAAAAGAGAAATTTCATTCTGTCAAATGGTCTTAACAAGAAATTCATACCTTCGTTTTAAATTCATTGAGTAAATTTATTTTGTCTTTGACATCAGTCAATGCCAAAAGAGTTTCTTGAGCTTTGGCACGATCATCCCAAAATGAGCTATCAGCTGTTTTTGATTCCAGAACCACGAGTTCCTTTTCTAATTGCTGCATACCAGCAGATGTTCTAATCTCATTAACGCGTTCTGAGGCCGTTTCAACATCTTTCCTTAGAGCATAAAAATCTGTCAAAATTATTGTGATAATTCAGTAATGCTCTCAGCAATATTTATAATGTGCAAATCCAACTTGCATCACATCCAAAGGTAAAAGCAGGACCTTCAGTAGGGGGAGGTAAAAGGCTAATCAACACTCTCGATTGTATCAGGAAAAAAAATTTATCAGTTCGAAATTTTCTTCAAACTTTCATCATTACTTTTATACATTTTAACGATAACATCAACAATCTCTTTATCAAAATAAATGGCATGGATCATCCTAAAGATACCGGATGAGACTGCAGTTGAAAAGGAAGTAGCATAAGAAAAAGCAAGTTGAAAGCCAAAATGAACAAAGAGAGCATGTAGTTTTAGTCCTGAAAGGACAAATATTGCACATTAAATCCTAATCCAGCAAAAATTGCTTGAGCTTAATAGAAAATCCAACTGTTTTTATCTCTTCATTAAGGATGAGTGCGAGGAAATAAAAGTTCAAAAAGGAAGGAGCCAAAGATCATATAAAATAGTGACCTTAAATAGTTATATCAAAACTAACATTTTCTTTTCCAGAGGGCCCTACACTGATCAGCTTGTAGAGGGTAAGAACACCATGGAGGTCCCTGTAGTAGGTGTCATATTGTATTTTGCCCCTCTACTAAAAAAAGGGCAAAATAGTCTCTGTATATTAGATCAAAGAGCAAACTAGTCCTATTAAAAATTTCATCGATTGCTATTGTTGAAAACTGGTCCATGAACGTTAGCATGAGGTACACGTGGCACCATTTGGTTATTTTGTTAGCCATACCAGTTTTTAACAGTAGAAATGGATGAAATTTTTAACAAAAGGACCAATTTGCTCTTTGATCTAACATACAGGGACTAATTTACTCAATTTTTTAGTAGAGGGGGTAAAATGTAATCCAATCCTAGTACAAGGGCCTCCATGGTACTTTTACCGCTTGTAGAGCCATTTCAAAAATGGCAAACTCTATATCCTTAGCTGACAAGCAAGCATATGGCTCCTTATTAAGTCACAAATTCAGGAGCAAGATATAAGAGGAAGGTTTAATGCCGTTATTAGTATTTGCAAACCAGAGATTCTACAATTTCCATTAGAATGGCCATCTTTGAAACTTCATCTACATTGAAAACTGCAGTTTTTGCAGCAGTAACAATGACCAGTGACGGAGCCAGGGGGGGTGGGCAGGGGCCCAGCCCCTCCCCTAAAATAGAAAATTTTCCATTCAGGCCCTTTTATAATTTATAAAATTTTAAATTAGTGATGGTAAAATTACACTTTGGCCCCCCAAAAATGATAAAAATTTGATTTAATCCTTTAAAAGTTATAAAGATATAGACTATTAAAATGATGAAAATGCATACAATTTAATTCCACCCCCCCCCCAAAAAAAAGTTTTTTGGCTCCGCCACTGACTAATGACTATAAAACCAAAGAAGAACCTCAACATCTTCTCAATCATACATGTTAGATTTACAAATAAAACAAAAATATCCTTTATAAGAAACTTAATACATTAAGCATAAAATAAGATTTAATGAGTAAAACTCAAACTGGTTCTCACTAATTTAAGCAAGAAGATGACCATTGTTTCCTGGGATATAATAAACAGCCATTTGAATAACATTACTGGCCTAGTACAACATCTTATAAAACATCAAAATTTTCAGCCCCAAATATGTGAATTGGAATTTAGTAAGCTATACAGCATACCTTGCATTACCCATTCTCTTGTACTGGTTTCTACTCCTTCACTTAATTGGCTATCCGAAGTTGCATATGTAACTGAGTTAATAATCCATAAGTTAAAAACAAAAAACAAACATGTAAGCTAAAATATCAAACTTTCTAATATGCTAAAAGAAAACATAGTAACCAACAGATGCGGTAGTAGCACATTGCACTCATAAGAAGAGAAGTCGGGTCAGGAGGGGCAACAAGAAGCCGAAAGATTAGTCTTTATGTACAGTAAAAACATATACGAAGGATATCTTGGTTATGAAAAAGGGAAAAAATAGAAAACATAGTCATTTTAATATGCTTTCAAAATAAATTAAAAGAACCCAAACACACAGCATGAATGACATAAAACCCACAATTTTTTTTCTCACCAAAAAATACAAGAAACATATAGGATAATTCGTTTCTTGAGACCACCTTAAGAAGTTGGAGTTGAGTTACCAGAAGAATTGCAAAAGAATCATTAACACGCAACAACAACGAAATGAAATCCACAATTTTTTCTTAGCAGAAAGTCGAAGAGAACATATTGAAACCTGAACGTCTTTGTAGCCAAAAAGAGTTGGACTAAGAGATTAACTTACCAGAAGAAGTGAAACGGGGAGGAGGGGTAGAGAGAATTGCAGAAAAAGGAAACGAAGTGGTCGTGAAATGAGTCAGTGATAGCAAAAATGGAGCTTTGTTGACGTTCGACAAAGAGAATGGATTTGTGGGTTTTAGAATGGTGGGTGAGCTTAAAAGAGGGTTTAAAATGGCATCCATTTTGGGGTTATTGAGGAAAATAGAATTTAGCAGTGGAATGTCATCACTTGCTTTGTTTCAACGGTGGTATGTTAGAATCGCAAATGGATAGAGAAAGAGAGGGAGCAAGACCACCCCTGTAAGCTCCATAACGGTAAAAGGCAGGTTTCCGGTTGCTTCTAATTAGCTTCTTTTTTTCTTTTTTTTTAAGAGTTATCGGATAAAAATAGGCGTAATTTTTCCGGGCTAAGCCTGAAATTTCAATAAAAAAACTGATATTTTTGTTGTTATTTCTTACTTTTTGTTACTGTTTTTTTTAATGTTTTTGTTACTATTTAACTATTATGCTATTATTATTTTATTGTTAATGTTTAAATATTTTATAATATTTATTTTATTGTTAATTTCGTTACTATTTTAGAAGCATTTACTTATTAAGTTACACTTGTTTTAGTGTTATTTAAGTATAAAGATTTTCTTTTAATTTATTCTCAATTTATTGATAAACATTTATTTTAATATTTTTAGTGTGTCGGGTGTATTATTTTTTAATATTTTATATAAAAATATAATATTAAAAAATAATGGGAGTCGGGTCCGAATTTTAGGCCTATTTTTCGGATTTTAAGTTGGGCCAGGCCTAATAATTGGGTCTAAATTTTTGTTATGGGTTAATGAATTTTTAATCAGACTTTAAGGAGATAAATAAGTATTTTTCAAATTAGAGCGATTAAATAACTTTTTTATCCAATATTTTATCTATTCATATTTAAGCATCACTCCACCTGTATTTATCATCCAACGGTTTTAATTTTATAAATTTAATATGTCAATTTAAGAATTAATATTCAAATATTTGGTTTAAAATTAAAGTTAAATTGATAACATAAATTCAAATTCAATATAAAACAATTAACACTTAATAGTGATAGAAAATGTTTTCAAAACTAATATAACGCTATTGATTGAATCGGAATTAGTGGTTTGACTATTGATCTGATTTTTGCAATATTGGTATTATCAATTAAATTTTAATCTTTTAAACTGGAGAAATATAAAGAATAAATCTCTAAAACTAAAATTAAAATTATTAAATTCTAAATTGGAGAATTTGACCAAATTAAAAATGGTGAAAATATTTGACAGGTCCCTCTATTATAGAGACATGATTAAATTAGTTCCTCCACTATTAAATTGATCAATTTAGTTATTGTACTATTAAAATTTTAAAATAAAGCCAAATTTCGATAAAGTTAACCTTCACTATTTTTAATAACGTTATTTATTATTTAATGAATTAATATTTTGAAAACTTTTTATTCTACAAATGAAATCTTTTGCTTAAAGTTTATCTGCAAAAGAAAAAAAGACCCAAATTCATAACATTTTTTAAACAATATATGTTCACTCTATTACAATTTGATATTATTGGGTTCTTTCTAATAGTACATGAAATATTTAATAATAAAGGAATTAATTTGTCCCGAACCCTACAATAGAGGGACTTAGTAAGTAATTTAACCAAACAAAAACCATGGAATCAAAGGAATAATGCAATGAAATTTTAGAATATGCCCTCTACAAATTCATGTTTGTGTTGCTTCCCTAATTTTCTAGAAGAAAAGAAATAAAATCCCTAACCAGATCTTTGCTTGCTTAGATGACTTGCCTTTCTAAGTTAATCCAATTGACTTCACTTGATAAAATAAATAGAAAATTTAACCCTAATTGATTCTATTAGTTGAGTATTCATTCAAGGCTTTTTATAGTAGTTTAATTTTACGTATATGAAAAGAAAATGATAAAAATAGAAAATTTTCATGCAATTTACGAGGCTAAAATACAGTACGAGTTCTCAAATTAATTATATTTGAAATTTAGTCCTTATATTTCTTAGATTTTAAAATTTAAGTTCAATTGTATATGTCGTTCAAATTGTTCAATTAAATTCATCAGTATTATGTTTTGAAATACACATTAGTAGCTATGTAACAAAAAAAACGAACGTCGTAATGAACTAAATTTTATCATAAAAACATTAATGGTGTACACAATTGAACTTTAATTTTGAAATCTAAAAAGTAGGGAGACTAAATTCCTTAAATAAAAAGGCATAATACTAAAATTAGCCTCAATGTTTACATCTCTTGTCAAATTGACCCTTATTCTTTTTGAACTAAATTTGGTTCTCAATCTCCTAAAAACAAGAAGAGTAAAATTGCTTTATTCTTAGTGAGAATATTGACTAAAACGTTAAATTTTTAAATATGTCAATCCATATATACGTCATATATATAATTTTTAATATTTTTTATAAAATTTCAACTAATTGCTAGTGTAATTTATAAAACACATAATGTCATATTCACACGAAGTGCACATAGTCGACATATGGTTATCACGCCAACATCATTAAAAACTAATGTTTTAGTCATAATTTATATTAAAAAAATATTTTAACTTTTATTGAAAGATTGATAACTAAATTTAGCTAAAAATAATAATGACAAAACATGTGAATGTTAAAGACTATACTTAACAATACCAAATAACCAAAAATAAATTTCAAATTTAAGAATAGTACAGAGACTTATAACATAATAACCAATTTACAACCGTTCATCCAATTCTTAAACAAAACTATTTTTTAAAGAAAAAGCATAATAACTTATTTAGCCCTCAAACTTTAACAAAATATTTATTTTAGCCCTCCACTTAAATTTTCACCCTTTTACCCCTTAAATTTATGTTTTATTGTCAAATCACCCAAAAATGGATGCAAAATTTAATGTTTTGAACTTTGTTGACCTCGCATACACATGGATGACACATCATTTGATTAATTTTTTAAAATTTTTAAAAATTAAAAATATATAATTTATTTTTAAAATAAAAATCATTAAAATTATTTATAAAAATATATAAAAATATTTAAGTTTTTAAAATTAATTAAATAGAGGGTTAAAATGATTTTTTTTATAAATTGGAGGGCTAAAAAGGTTATTATGCCATAAAAAAAAGAAGGTAGGTAGGTTGTTGTAGAAGATGAGAGATAGATCATTGTAGTAGTTGAGATGGCTAAGGAAACGCAGGTAAAAGGACATGACACCTGTTAACATCCGTCACTTTCTTGGTTTGTGTCCCACCTATCGGTCAAATTAATTAATTTCATAAGTTTTTCCGACTACACAATTATCTTATCTATTTTAAAAAGGAAAAACACTTTTAGTTACTTTGGGTTTTGGTTATTAACTTTAAAAAATTACAAAACAGGTCTTAAATTATTTGAAAGTTTTCATTTAAGTCATTACACTGTCAAAATTATTGTTGTATGACCTTATCTATTCATATTGTTTGCACAAATCGAAAGCTTTTTTTCCTCTACTAATGCACATGTCAGTTTTTTTAACGAAACTACGAATCAAAATTTAAACAACTTTATTCTATTTAATAGTAAATGTTAACTTTGTTGCACTTTGGCCTTATTTGATTATTTTTAATAGTACATAGATTAAATTGATCTATTTAATAATTAAAGGACTAATTTGATCATATCCAGCTTATAATAAAGAGACTTTGCAGCAATATTGTTTAAACTGGACTAATTAGATTAAGAATTGATCAGGGTACTAATGCGAAGAAGGGGGTTTGATCGACTGATCCACGAATCGCTCAAAACCAATTGAACCAGGCTAAAAAGTTGATTGAATTGGTTGAATTGAATTTTTAATAATTTTTTGTTCTATTTAATTTTTTTGAATTTTTAATAATTTTTTAATCAAATCAAACTAATCGAACTAATTGAATTGAAAATAAGTGGTCTAATCAGTTCAACCATTAAATCGGTTCAGAAAAAAAATTTCTAAATATACTAACAAGAATAAAATAAATTAATTGAAAATGTAAATATAATAATTTGATAATCCCATTTAAAATTAAAAGAAAATTATAATGTACCAAATTCAAAAAGAACAAAAGAATTGGGAAATAATAAGAATTAAGTAAAAATAAAAGGACATAAATGCAAAAATCTAATCTACTTTTGTCTTGTCGTTACATTGATTTAATGTGTTTTTTTAAAGCTTTCAGTGAGTGCTCTCGCTTCACAATTATAAATGCCAATCCTACTCAAAACACTTTCTCTCTCAAGTCAAAGTCCGAATCCAATAAAAAAATATAACCGACGATGCTGAGAGACCGTTTCTGCCCATGTTTCGGTTCCCAAAGCTCCGGCAATACCGGACCGGACCTAGATCCGGTTCTGCTTGTATCCGGAATAGGAGGCTCCATTCTTCATTCTAAAAAGAAGTTGTTTGGAATTGAATTCGAGACTCGGGTTTGGGTTCGGATCCTGTTTTCTGATATGGAGTTCAAGAAGAAGCTTTGGTCTCTTTATAATCCTAAAACAGGTGCTTTTTTTGTTTTTATTTTGGTGTTTGCATGCATATTTTACGTAGACTTGGGTTTTGGATATTATGTATATTTATATTGGTTTCTGGTTTTCTGTTTGGTTCTTGGGAAATTGGATGAACGGCAGATATAGATAAGAAAGGGCCGAAAGATAGAAATTGGGTTTTGCACAAATACTAAGTTTGTTGTTTTTAGTGAATAAAATTTTGTTTTTTTTTAGGCGGAAAGTACTTGGGGGTAAAGTTAAGTATGGTGTTTTTGTTAATGTTGACTTGGTTTGACTGAACACGTTAAAAAAATTAAAAAGCAATCTTAGTTGAATCTGATTGTTTTTTTTTTTTTAATTGATTCCGTGTGAAAATTTTTCTCCATTTTTACTTTATTTTTCCTCCCATCCCTCGGTGGTCTGTATTTGTTGTAGGAGAATATGAGTTTATCATGTAGGAGATTAAGTGTTTAAACATAAAACCTTTGGCAATGCTTTTGTTTAAGAGCAGCCAAATAAGCATCAGATAGATAAGGAATATCTTTATCAGAGTACTTTTTGGCTCCTTGTTTCAGGCAATTAGTAATATAATATTATAATATTATATTATTACTATTATAAATTCTAAAAGTTTTCTTTGCATAGCTTTGCATCTAAAGATCTAAATGCTGAGCTTGTTTTAGTATGAAACTTCCATTCTTCATATCTTGTATATCACCTAAACTTGATATTTCACTAGCAAAGTAATCCTGAATTTATGCTATGCAGTATAGTTTTAAGTCTTGAGATCTTAATGAAGGCATGGAAAGTTTTGCAATTATTAAGTAATTAGTATGTAATGAAACTTGATTTGGTTCGACAAGGTATTTTACCGGAGTTTATATATGTATAAGCTATACTGCTATAGGACCTTTCATCTAGACCAAGGCCCTAGAACCTCCAATAGCCTCTCAAATGACTGCTTTCTGCAAACCAGTAACTAAAGACCACAAATAAACCTGTTTATATTGTTTTTGTTTCTAGTAATAAATTATTAGTCCTTATTTCATGCTTGTTCATAATGAGAAGTCTTTATTCGTGATCTTTACCTGTTCACTCTTCTCTTATAATGTTCTTTGTGGTACTATTTTGTACAGTATTAATGGATAATTTCTTTATTCCATTTGAAGTAAATTTTCATTTCAATATTGGATCAGTTTAACCATTATTATTGCTGTTATTATTATTATTATTATTATTTAGGATTTGTTTACATGAAGCTTTTCTGTGGCATAATAGCACTTGTGTGAAGTTGATGTATTTTTATTTTTAGGTTATACTGAATCATTGGATGAGGACGTCGAGATTTTGGTCCCTGATGATGATTATGGACTATATGCAATCAATGTATTGGATCCTTCTTTGGTAAAACCAGTTTTTCTACTATTTTGTTGTATATTTCCTTGATAAAAAAAAGTACCTGACTGAGGTGATAAAACTTTTATACCTCTTGATCCTCCAGGTGATAAAACTTTTACATTTCAGTGAGGTCTATCATTTTCACGATATGATTGATATGCTAGTTGGATGTGGGTATAAGAAGGGAACCTCATTGTTTGGATATGGTTATGATTTCCGGCAAAGCAATAGGTAACTCATTTTCAACTGCTATACTTTTTGGTGGTTGAGGTTGATACTTTTAGTTATATAAATGATTCTGTATCTTTTTTTTTATATATATAAACATGATCATGTCTTAAAATTAAATTCCTTGATCCTACTCTGCACAGATGTCAGTTTCATGGATGCATGTTAAATTGTTGTCAGGATTGACAAGTTAATGGATGGTCTCAAAGTTAAGTTGGAAACTGCCTACAAGGCTTCTGGAGGAAGAAAAGTTACTATTATCTCACATTCAATGGGAGGACTGTTGGTGATGTGTTTCATGTCACTTCATAATGAAGTATGCAGTTTTTGTCATGTTGCTGTTGAAAATTTGACAATCAGTTATAAATTACATGTTACCTGTTGAAGTTTATATTCTTCAATGGAGGATTGCTTGCATTCCATTTCTTTGATAGAAGTGATAAACTATTGTTTAATGGCAGGTATTTTCCAAATATGTAAATAAATGGATTACTATCGCATGCCCTTTCCAAGGTAATTTTGTTCACGTCAAATGTTTGAGTTGGGAACATGCAATTTGCAGCCTTCCTTAATGCAAATTTCGGCATATATGATTGGCATGACTTGGCAAATTGACTGCTTTAGATTCTTCAGAGAATGTTGGCTTGCTTCCATAGAGATATACAAAAACCACAACTTTTCCTTGTCAATCAAATTTATTTAAGAGAGGTTTGTCAGTATCAAGAGTTTTGTTAAGTAATAAATCCAAAATATAAAAATTTCTAAGGTTCCGAGGTCGTAAAAAAAGGTGTAGGATGTTGTGCAGTAATATTGAATGCTCATGCAGTTTCAAGTTTTATATGTTAAATTTCTGCACTTGCACTTCTTAGTTGCATACGTACTTCACTACTAGCTTATCATCATTTCATTAAACGGATTAGTGACAGAGAATTTGATATACTCTTTGTCAGCTGCTTTCTACCTGTTTTTGACGAAATCATTCTAAGTGGCTCTGGGCTCATAATCATGCTGGTGCACATGTGCCAGCTTCCTTTGGATAATTCATCTTCAGCATGTAATACAAACGATTCAACTCAAAATATCCATACGTTTTTCACATTGTACTTAATTTTCCTATTCATTTTTCAACTTCTTTTTCTCATAAGCTTTGTTTACATCTATAAAGTAGGTTGGCTGAGAATCATACTAATGTTAGCAAGTGTTGTTAGCAGAGTTTCTAATGATATTATTTCCGCTTCATCCATTCTTGTTACATTTTTGTCAACGACAGCTTCTGCCATTCCCCCTTTATGTGGTTTTCTGTTTGGCCTACTATGATTTAGGGATCCCTTATATCAAGACTCTAAGGTTGGTGTATTTTCTTGACTCGACTAACTACTGATCCAAAGCTAGTTTAGTTGAGCTGAATAATCCTTTTCCTCATTTTCTTGGTCTCTTGTGATGGTATGTCAAGGAAATTGTATCTCAACATCTTTAGTGATAAGGCTATTGAACCTGGAATATAATTTGACAACTTGAATGACTTTACGTCAATTTCTAGAGTTTGTAAAATTTCCCCATCTTTTTGCATCTCTCCTGTAACATCCAATGGTTATTTTTAATGAATTCTGAGCTTAACAGGTGCCCCGGGGTGCATCAATGATGCTCTCTTAACTGGATTGCAGTTTATTGAAGGTTTCGAAGCCTACTTCTTTGTATCAAGATGGACGATGCATCAGCTGGTAATTTCTATATTCAGAGTAGTTGATTCTGTATTTGGTGGACCAGTGGGTATTTGATTTTCAAGAAAGAAGCTAAAAGTGTTGGAGGTGGATATCAATCATTAGTTATTTCTCTTCATTGTTGTTGGTCAGATCTTCAATCAATTAACCTGCTGAATACTCTGTTCGTGCGTGGTAATTAGCTGATATGCATGCTTAGGGATTTGTTTGCATTAATAAATTAAGTTGAGGGTGTGTATATTAGTGGAAGTAATATCAAAGAACCGTGATAACTTTTTGAACTTTTAGTTCTAATGATGAGGGTACAATCATTGACAACCTTAAGTACTGAAATATATGGTTAAGCTGCTTTGTCAACATTATTGAGGCTTTTAGTTGACAACTTCACATGCTTTATAGAGACAGGATGAAATTCGACCCCAATGTTTGATCTGGCTTTATATATTTATGTTCATTATTTCATATGTAGCTGGTTGAGTGCCCATCTGTGTATGAGATGTTGCCAAATCCATATTTTAGCTGGAAAATGCAACCTCAAATTAATGTTTGGCGAGGGCATACTGAAGATGGGGAAACTTCTGTGAAACTGGAGTCCTATAGCCCTATTGAAAGCATCAGTCTCTTCAAAGAAGCGTTAAGACATAATGAGGTGATTAACTTCTCTTTCAATATAGCTTGAGAACACCATAAATTCTTGAAATGAAGGTGATGAACCTTTTTTCACTGTATTATTCCTCTTTCTTGGTCGTGCTTAAAGCTATGAAACATAGCTTGGCTAGGATCATGAGTATGGATATTTTTAGTTTGGGATTTGCTTGGTCTTTTATAAATATGTATGTATTTTTCTTTAAGTATATACCTACTGGAAAGAAAGGAAAATTGTACTTCAATGTTGGAATATTTGTGTACTAGGTTATGGATTCCTTGACAAATACTTCTCTATAAACTCAACATCCTATAAATGTTAGTTCAGCCTAGGTTTATTCTTATTTATCTAGGACGCCTATGGGAATTGAGTTAAGATTAAAAACATCACAACGAAGACTAATAGTTAAGGGAACAAGTTACATGAGGGAAATTTACTAGCATCAAATTTCTGTAGAACTAAACTAGAGATAAGTGAGAAAAACAAATTAAACTGTAAGCATTTTGACCCTTTACTGTTCAAAATCATTAACAGTTCCTCTCTATGCTTCTCTCAATTGAAACACAATGTACTATCGTTCTAACACCTTATTTACTAGAAAAGAGAACTTGATTAATGGAATATTACTTGTATGTCTTCTCGCTGCTGAGTGCTGAGACCCTCTCTAAGAAGGGTGTTTCTTCTATCTTTTGTAATATAAGCCTGACTAGGACTCCAGATATGTTTACTAAATCATGATTGGATCTTGTAAAGCCATTCATGTCTGTTCAAAGTGTTTTGCTCTAAATTTAGTCTTGCTGCTGCCAAAGATTTGTGGAGTTTGTGGTTTTTCTTTTGCATTTTTTCTGTGTGCTTTCTATAATCTAAACTGTACTATTTTACCTATTTCTGGCACTTTTATTGTCGGTGCTGTTGCAGTTAGATTATGGTGGGAATACAATAGCTCTACCGTTCAACTTTTCTATTCTCAATTGGGCTGCCGGGACACGCAAACTTATCGACAATGCTAAACTACCAAGTGGGGTTCGCTTCTATAACATTTATGGCACATCGTTTGACACACCTTTTGATGTTTGGTATGTGATTGAATCACTTTATCAGTTAGGGTCCATTTGTTTCACGGAAAATGACTTCTGAAAATTGATTCTGTACTTTTCTGTGCTTGTTTTTCGAAAAAAAGCTAGGCCAATAGAAAAAGAACTCAAGTCAATGGAAAAATACCCCTTCTCCAGAAAATGTCTCATGTTTTTTGAAAAGCACAAGTTATTTTCCAAAGGGGCAATACCTTCTTGTATAGAAGCTGAAGCAAAGCAAAAGGAGATCCACCTCCTATGAATAGAAGTTGAAGGAAAGAAAAAAAGGGTTGATTCCTTTAGTGCAGGGATTGATCCCTTTTTATCAGTGCAGAATTTTAGGAAAAAGTCGAACAACCATTAATGTTTTAAATAGAATCATCCAGACTACAAAAACAAACTTTTCCAGGAAAAAAGTCCATTTTCCAGAAGTCTTCATGAAACAAGCACTCAAGCAGTCCTTTAGTTTCCAAATCATTTTCCATTTGGTTTTGGGTTGGATGCCTTGCATGTTTATAAAAACTAGGTTAATAATGGTTCCTCCATTTGTAGTTTGTTTCCTAGTATTTATGGTCCAAGTGATGAGCTAGATACTGTCAGTTGTTTTTCAAAACCTACATGCAAGGCAGAGAAATAATTGGTGTTATAGCTCACATCAGTTACATTTGAGGTTTGTGGTGGCCTTATACCTAGGCTGGACTTTCTTAGCTACTTTCAGTTGACCGATTGCTGAGACAGGTACCTAACACTTTCGTCCTGACCAATTGTCCCCCCCCCCCCCTGATGTGGCAAAAGTCTATTGTTTCAACTTCAAACATACAATTATGAATAGTTTATTGATCCATGAATCGGTAGATATCATCCTTGAATTTGTTAAATAATTTTTTCACACCTAGGATGGGACAAAAAGTTCAGACGAAAGTGTTGGGGTGGAAGCATTATTTGATTTGATATCGGTAGAATTTTAACTAGGACCAATGTGTCTGTAGCAAATGACATTTACTTGTCATCTGTTCTCAAAGCCGGCTTTTAAAATATATGACATTTATATGCAGTTATGGTACAGAAACGTCACCAATTGCAGACCTGTCAGAAATATGTCATACAATGGTGAGTCCTGTGTTCATGTTTACGGTGATAACTTCTATGTTAGAGAATATCCTCTTGGGACAAATAATCTTGACCTTTAGCCCAGTGTTTGAACGTAAAAGAAGTGTTACTAAAACATGATTGCTGTTTAGTCTTTTGGACTCAAAACTTTCCCCTCAGTTTTGCTTATTATTCATCAAACTTGAAGTTCCACCCTTGTATGCTAACTGTTGATATACTCGTTTGCTTGTTCATTCCAGCCTCAATATACTTATGTGGACGGAGATGGAACTGTTCCTGCAGAATCCGCAATGGTACTTACTCTCTTCAACTATCTTTTCATTCTTATGTTTACCTGAACTTATTTATATAAAATTTGTGATGGTCCTTTGGAATCACTTCTTAGAAAAAAGATTTGATTTTTATTTACTGCTGAAAAATGGATCGTAGAGTTTATTACAGTTAGACAGCTGCTATACTTCTTATAGTTAACCAATTAGACCTCTCTATTTATCAATAGCAATTGGTTTTAAGTTGGATGCTTAACACGGTATCCAAGTTCAGGTTCCTTTTTGTCGTTGCTTGTTATTCGTTCCGAGTTTGCCCTGTGGTAAGCTTTAAAAAATCTATCTTATTGTCTTACATCATGACATGAGAACCAGGATAACGTATCCAACAAAATTTAAACTATAGTTAACCATGTCAGCACAACTATGTGGAAGTGCTCAACATTCTCGGGTTGGCTAAGATGTCGGATTTTCAAAATAAACACGAGAAAAGTAAATAGAAAGTCTTATAGGTATAGTAGTTTAGAATCCTTATAAATATTGTAGGAACAATTTCTTGCTTGAACTAAGGTGATAGCATGCAATGTCATGATTCTTGTTGTATAATTGTTACCGTTCCATCTGGTATTTCAAGTGGTTTTCATCACCACCTCATGAGTCAGTAGTATGTTATAGTGAACTAAAACATTTCGGTCTTTCAGGCAGATGGATTTGAAGCAGTTGAGAGAGTAGGAGTGGCTGCCACTCATCGTGGGCTTTTATGTGACCAAACGGTATTTAAACTTATTCAAAAATGGTTGGGAATCGAACAGAAGATCAAGAAGCAGTTGAAGACTTCGAAAGTGGTAAATGCTTCTTCAAACTAGAATTTTTTATGTATCTACTATTTTGAACCGATAGAACTTGTTACTCGTTTATATTGTATCTATTTTTATTGTCAACATTTTTCATGATCATGCAAATAAAATCAAAATACTGACTGAAATGTACCAATATGAGTGTCAATTTCAAGTTTATACATGGATATAGATTCTTTTCTAGCAGTCAGAAAAAACCCTTGCTCCCATAAAGTATGGTCTTTATGTTCATGACTTTACTTGTTCAAGAGAATACGATCAAGGTATATCTTTCTTTCCGATTCGGTGTCGAAGAAGGTTATATCAAAGGAAAAATATAACCTTTCTAAGCTTGTGTAGGCACTTACATAACCACATTCGCATTACACACGTGTTAGGTAATTGATGTAAATGATGAAACCGTGATAGAATAATCAACAAGCGTTGGGTGTAATGGTAAGGCATATTGCACTCTTAGAGAGACAATTTAGGTTCAAATCTTGAAAACGATATTGTTAAAAGAGATAGTCACAAATCTCGAAAAGACATCTTTATAAACTGTAAAATGAACTGAAAGAATATCTTTGTCATGCCAATAGTTGCAAATTCAAAGCCTTGTGATAAGGTACAATTCATTAGGCTCCTTATCTCAACTATATAACACATTGAGCTTAGCATGATAGTGACCCTCTAATCTCTAGATTCGGATTCAATGCCTTCAAGTTTCAACTTTCATGTAAGAGATGTCCACTTTGAGGGAAGCTATTCATGTATTTAGCTAATATGAACATTAAAGTTAATGCTTGTTTAAAAACACTAGAGAAAATAAATGGATGGCAAGTGAATTGAAGATGGCAAGTGAGAACAATAAGGGTCTATATTCGGATTATTGAGATGTATATTAATACAGAATTAATTGCAATGAATCAACTGATATCAGTTTCTTTGGAAAGTCACTAGTGTAATTATAAACAACGATGATATGTTTGGGTAACAATTATAATTGGTGGGTTTTTTCAATTAGGTGTAATAAGAATATTACATTTTTTAATTTTTAGGGTAATAGCAGTTAAATCTAATTGTAAAAATTATATTTATACTGAATTATAAAAATTATATTGTAAACATGTTTATTATGAATGTAAGGGATGATTATGGAAAAGAATTACTATAAACTCAAATAATTTATGTATTTCATAAAGATTATAATAAAATTATATTATTTAAATTCTAAAAAATTTAAAAATTTTATTATGAAAAATAATTTATATGTTATAAAAGTGCTATTATAAAAATTATGATTAAGAAATATGAATACAACTTATTTAGGTGTTCGTGTTATATATTATAAAAATGTTAATGATTTTTTTAATCATAACTTATAAAAATAACTTTCTAAAAGTGTTATGAAAGTTATTGATAAATCATAATTTTTAATAAAAGTTATATGTTATAAAATTATTTAATTTGTGTATTATAAAAATATATAACCTAGCTTAGGTCTTTTTCCAAATTAAGTTTGTATAAGTTTTTATAACTAAAGTTACATACTATTTGAATTGTGAATTCAAATATTGTGAAGTAGATGCTAATTTTGCAAATATAAAAGTTTTCTTGTCTTGTATCGTGTGATATGATACCATTTAAGAGAATGATGTCAAATACAAGTACCATAGACACTCACGAATCTTTAGTTTAAGATATTTAAGGCTTGAAATGTGGTTGAGAAAATATTTATTGTTCTAGAAAATATTTTTTAATTAACATTACCTTAGTGTAAAAACAAAAAGGTTGGACTATACTAGCATATTGTATATTTAATAATTTGAATCATAGGTGGAAATCGATAACCTACGTTTCAAGAATACATGGAAGAGGAAATATTGATAATTTTCATAATCTTGATTCAAATTCGATGATGATGAACTCGGTTAATAATAATAAATGATCGTAAGGAGCATATGTTAAACATTAAAAGGAGAAAATCCTACAAATATAACTAAATAATTAGATAAAACTGCATATCTTGTTACCAATTACTTTTTTAGTCCAATATAAATCATATAATGGTCTGATTTTAATTTTATTACTAATTTATAAATTATTTTTATCATATTGATAATTTTATAATAATTAATAATTTTAAAATATAAATTATTTAACTGTATAATCACAATATATACAACCAAACATGACATAGGGAATTACAATGGAATTACACTCTATAAGTCAAATACAAGTGGATTAAAATTATTTGTAATTACAAGAGACTGTAATTATCATCTTAGTGATTACACTTTCATTCAATTGCTCTGTACTGTCCAAACTAGAGGTGTTCATGGGGACGGCCCGCCCGAAATATGGGAGGGTTTGGGTAAAAATATAGGCCCGAAATATGGGCTTGGGCAAAAAAACGATGCCCGATTAAAAAATGGGCCGGGCCTCGGGCACAACTTTTTGGCCGGGCCCGACCGAATAATAATTTTTTTTAATTTTTATTTTTAACTTTAAAATACTTTTAAAATACTTTTTTAATTTTTTAATTTTAAAATTTTTTAAATATTTTAAAATACTTTTTTAATTTTTTAATTTTAAAATATTTTAAAATACTTTTTTAATTTTATTTTAATTTTAAAATAAATTTTGGTATTTATTTAAAACGGGCGGGCCCGGCTTATGAATTTTTTCGGCCGGGCTGGGCAAAATTTAGGCCCATATTTCGGCCGGGCCGAAATTTTTTTCTGAGCCCGTCCCAAACCCGACCCGGCCCGACCCATGAACACCTCTAGTCCAAACAGACCCTAAAAGATTTTTAACAAATAATTATATTTTAATGAGATCATATCATATGGAGCAAGGAGCTTTGTTGAGTAATGTTTTCTCGTATGGTATTTAAAAAAAACATAGGGGGTATTTAAACATGTTCCTACTACTACTATTACAGCTCACAATAGGACCCATTGTTTTGTCTCGGTCTTTGGGCCAGTGGTATTGACATTCCCTATCTCTAGTGCTGACATTCTCTACAAGTACCTTGGCCTATTGGACACTTGCCTGCGGAGCATGCGGTTTTTTCTGATCTTGGGATTGAATCCCCTAGCGAACCTCGCACCTGCTAGTCACGAGCGGGGACTCCTTGTAGGGCTCGCGATCCCCTTCGCGGACGTATCTCGTGACCTTGTCCCTGCGAGGCTTATGTGAGCTCCCATTGCGAGCTTCTCGCGCGAGCTATCTTTGCAGACATTTAACATTCCCGCGAGGTCCTATCGATCACTTGGGTTGGCGGTTCCCAAACCCTAACAAACTTAATATCCACACAAGATTACAATAACATCAAAGCTTATGTTTCAAGAGACGCTCTTATACATAAGAAAAGGTCAAAAGAGTAGAGAGAATAAAGAAAGGTTTAAAGTCTATCTACTTAACATTTCGACCGGATGGTGAGCATTGTCATGGTCAACTGTATGCTCGTTTGTATTATGATAGTTGACTTTTAAACATTGGGCTCTTTTGGGCTTTAACCCACTACATTATGGGTACAAAAATTGTCCCCCAAGTAGCCTAGTACTGATTGAAAAGTGACCCATTACAATGTTTTCAGAGAGCTTAAGACTGGTGGAGTGGAGAAAAACAATGGGGACAAAAGAATTTTTCTCTTCTCTCTTTACTTTACATCTTTAACAAAAGCATTTACTTTTCTTGGAAATATCTTCCTTCTTTTCAGGTACAAGAGGTGTTGTTTTTCTTGTCAAAAATGAAAACACTGCATGGATGGGAGTGCAATAAAATAAAGGTTGCAGAGAAAGAGAAAGAGGGTGCATGGCATTGGCAAATAGCCAAATATATAAATATGAAAATGAAGAGAGGATACATTTCCAAGAAGGCACGGGTGCTTCTCTCATTTTCATTTCCTCCAATGCATAAATCCCACTGTCTTTTTCTTCCTTATTATTATTACTCACTCTCACCCTTTCTTTGATTTTCGTGCTTCAGTTTTTCTTCTCTCAAGTGTAAAAACCCCATTTTCTTTTTCTTATATCCTTATTTCTCTATTCACAATATTCAACTTCTTAACACTTGATTCAACAAATCTTACTCAAAACGTTCATTACAACTAAATTTGATAGCTTTATAATGTTTGACTCTTATTGTAGTTTATAGGTACAATACATAATATAAATAAAGTCAAGTATAAAGCACAACTGAACTAAAAACTGAGTTAAATCGAAAAGAATTAAATAAAACTCATACATGGTATACACATAAGATAGAACCGAAGATACACATTCACAATCACAAATAACAACTCTAATTATAGTTTATTTGGATATATTAATTATAATTATAATTAAAATGGTATATTGTGTATAATATTAATATTAAAAATATATTCACACAACCTATAAAACACGAAACTTAGCCTTACATATACATATATATTATATTAATCTGCATCTCCTCATTTAGATTTTTTTAACATCAATCTCATTATACGTTCTTATTATATCGCTTTTTTTATATAACATCTAATACTACTCATAATCCCTTTCCAACGGGTTCTTTACCGAAATAAATTGAAAAAAATTAAATACTGAAATAGGTTGTTAGATAGATTAATTACTGAAATGGTATGTTTTTTTAATGGTGCCCATCTGACAGGCGCCAATGAATTTTTTATATTAATTTTTTAATAAATTATTATTAATTTTTTTCCCGGATCAGTATATGACCCGGTATAGATACGAACATCCCTGTGATCGCATTCCCGTCGATGGAAAGCCCGAGCTGTAGTGCAACACATCCTCTAAAGTGACGGTACACTCTCCGCACAGCAAATGAAATGTGTGGGTCTCTGGACGCCATCGCTCGACTAAAGCGGAAATCAAGTCGTATCGCAGATCAAAAGTTCGGATCAATGTCGCTGATCTGAACCCGACTAACTCTAAGTATGGTATTAGGCGTTCATCTGGCAGAAACCCTACACTATTAACATAGCCCCTCAATATGCGGTACGGACCTTGACATTATTAAATTAGCAAAATAGTTAATACAATATAATTTAATTCAACAAATAACATGAGTATCAAATAAAAATTTTATACCCGGGTCATATACTGATCCGGGAAAAAAATTAATAATAATTTATTAAAAGAAAAAAAATTAATATAAAAAATTCATTGGCGCATGTTAGATAGGCGCCATTAAAAAAACATACCATTTCGGTAATTAATCTATCTGACAACCTATTTCGGTATTTAATTTTTTTTAATTTATTTCGGTAAAAAACCCTTTTTCCAACTCTTAAATAGGAGAATAATGCGCTTCAGCACACTCGAGCGCACGTTCTCCTACACTGCTAACAATATCGTATTAATCAAGTCAAAACTCAATCGTTCTCATTTAGAGTTTGTTTTAGACAATTAATATATAATTTTTCCCTTTTCTAAGTTAAAATAAATTACCTATAACACTACACAAGAAACAAAAAAAACAAGGTAAAAGATAAAATTTGATTATTAAAAGTTAAGAAATGGAAAAAGCATAGTCAAATCTGTCATCCCTTGGAAAGAAGAGACAATTAAAAGGGCAATTTAAGATCTTATCCTCTTTTAAACAGGAAATTAATTAATAGGTCAAATAAGGGTTCACCTAAAAACTTAAACATGTTCCAAGAGAATTAAAGTATTAAACAGTTTGTACTTTAATTCATATATATACATATATGCACACTACATTCTTAATTGAAGGTTTCATGCAAAGTTTACACACTTATTTTATTCAACATGAAGTTTATAAATATACAATATTAGTGATTCTAAAACCCGAACTGTTTATTGGATTTTGAACCGATATTACTTAAGTGAAATGACTTTTTTATTGAAATATGGATGTAAGATAGAGTGGATAGTGAGCATGAAATGGTTATGATAATTGCTTATTTCGCCTCATCTATTTTACTTTATGAAATTATCATGTTACCATTGTATATAACTATTGGAAGGGCAAAGATATAAAAATGTATTCTAAAAACCCATGTATTTCGTGTTTGTAAAAATTAAATTGAAGTAGGGTGAGTTGGTAGTGATTTTCAAGATCACACATTTACCGTGGAGCAGAACAGGTGATAGGACAAATCATAGAAACTATGGAGCAGTTTGACAACATCCACTTCATCTCGCTCCATTGTAGGGATTGGGGATTTGAATTTAGAGTAACATAAAAACCTAAACATGACACTTATGAATGGTAAAACTCAAATTTGAGCGCTCGAGATTTTGAACTATTTTTTTCTCAAAATCAACTTAATTAGGATTAAAATGGTGATAAATGTCCTATTTTTTTATTTTAAAAAATTTTAAAATATACGGTCAGTCACATTTATCATTACTCTAATTTTAGTTATAGATTTTTTAATTCCCATATATTAAATGATTTTCCAAATAATAATAATAATTTGTTATTTTAATATTCTTAAAACTTTGATTTGTATGAGTCGAGCCTCGATAAATAAAAAAGAAATTTAGGAATTCAAACCCATTGGGTGGGAATTTGAACCTGAAGACCATCTAATTACGCTTTCATTATTTATTTATTTTATAATATTAGTATATATGGTCGGTCATTTTATAACGACAACAAGAGTAGAATGTCTAACCAATTTTTTCGCACTTATATGAACCACATTAATGGTATACTTTGACCTTACTCTATTATTCATGACTTATTAATGGTTAAAAACTACAATTTAGATGTAATCCATAGTCCTATCACGGTAAAATCATGTGGTGTAACCAGTTCATTAGTAATGAGCCTTTAATTAGAGACATGTCTCATGTGCAGACTAAGAAAGCCTCCAATACTGACACGTGGCCTAAAAACTCACATAAATTTAAACATGAACATTACCCACGAACCTAAAAAATACATAATTACTAGTGAAGCCCTCAATTCTATTGCATGCTAGAAGAATGCATTAAACTAGTTTGCTTTAAGGGTAGCTATGAATATATTCGTCATAAGTTTGTGTATGAATTTCGTACCTATTGCATAAATAATTTTTGGTACTATTATCAAATTTAGATTTTAGTATTTATATTTTTTTGAGTTGAATTGGTTCGGCCTCAACATTTCAAAAAAAGTCAAATTGTTTTTTAAAACAGAAATGTTGACTAAAACATTAATCTTTCAATGATGTTGGCATGGCAACATGTGTAGCGGTCCATATATGCTTCATGTTGATATGACACTATTTATTTTACATGTCACGCCAGCATATAATCTAAAAATAATAAAAACATAATATTTTAAAAATTAAAAGAAAAAAAAAAGTATGGAGTATGCAGCGTGGATTGTTATGCACGTCGCCATGTTTAAAAATATAACATTTTAGTTAAGATTTTGGTTAAAAACAACAACAAAATTCTTATTTGAAAGGTTGATGGTTAAATTTATTTTTTATTATTATTTTAAGGGTTAAATTAAACCAAAAAAAGGTAAATATTATACACTAAATTTAATGTTTTCTTTTTTCAATTAAGCAGCTTTGATCTAACATACATGCTGAAAAACAGACTGTGTTACTAAAATTAATTTAGAATTTAATCCAATCGATTAACCCTATTTTATATATATATTATGAGGCAGTGGTTCCTAAGAGGCAAGGTTGTCCTAGGGAGGCACCATGGTTGGCCACTACCAGTGTTTCTCACCATAATTTACGTTACCGCATGCCACGTGGCTATTTTACAAGTGGGCGGCGGCTCCTCCATTTTCCCGGTCATGTTGTCACCACGACCGGAACCCCTAATGAACCCCTATATTATAACATTATTAACCTTATAAGCTACTCTTTTTACAGCAAAATTACCTTGTTTTCTGCCTTTGATTGATATGGTTTGGATTTTAAAGAAGAAGTGTTTCACTTTCATATTTAAATTAATTTGTAAATAAAATCATGCAAATATTAGTTTCATAGTCACTTGTTAAATTACATTTATATTTAACTAAGATTTATCACTATAAAATAAATTTTTTTATTCGATTTCTAAAATGAAAGATATTAAGCACCTTGAAACAAAGAAATAGAAAAATAAGATAAAAGAGTCGATTGAGTCTTAACTCGATTGGTATTGGTATTATTATCAATACAAGAAGATGTGAGTTCAAATGTGTTGAAACTCATTATCTTTCCATTTATAGGTTGGGAAGAGACTATGTGTAATTTTAAATATTATATAAAAAAGAACATATATGATTAGAACTTATAACGGGATTGTTAAAAGAAAAAGAAAGACAGAAGAGATAGGAATAGGATAAAAACATGTGTGTGTGGGAATAGGGGTAGGAGTCGGTAGATGGGATAGAAAAAGAAATTGCAGTGGCACTGCCATTCACTGACTGACTTTTCCTTAACAAAAATTGTTGTTTGTAGATAAATGATAATAATTGATTGGTTTGTAATGTAAAAAGCATGGAGTGGTTGCGTACACTGCATGGGCTGCATGCACATTACTACATTGCCTTCACGTTCCACCATTATTCATGGGCCGCCCATCATCTTGGGCCCCAACCTACAACAATAGAAAATTAAAACAATTTCTTTAGTTTCTAAAAATTTTAAACAATTAAAATATATATAATTGAAATAAATTAGTTAAAATTTAGAAAATTATAAAAGAATGAAAAATTCATTGTATATATACAAACTATTGATGAAAAATTCATTGTATATATACAAACTATTGATAAATTGCAATGTTTTCTTTTAAAAGAGCACAAAATATATATAAAATTTGAAAATTAAAATATGTAAAAAATATAAATTATATTTTTTTGAAAAAATTAAGAATATATAATTTCTAAAAAATTAAAATAATAAAAGAACATCAAATTAAAATTCAGTTATCACTAGTTAGGGTGAGTTCGGTTCAATTCGATTAGATTTTTTTTTTTCTGTTTCATATTACTTTTGAGTTTTGAGTTTTGGACTTATTTTGACAATATAAACTTAATTTTATGGTTTTGAGACATTATTCGATAAATTTTCACAATCTTTCTCATAAGCATTCCTAAAATATTTTAATCAAATAATTTTTCAAGAAATATTTTATAAAATTTTTTTAAGTGGTTTCACTATTTAAAATATTTTTCACATCATAAAAAAAACTAATTATAAATCGAATAAATATAGAAATTGATTCAGTTTTGGTAACTGCGATTTTTTAACTTGTATTTCATAAATTTAATGTTAGCCACCGGTCGATCAAGGGTCAAGTGATGTTGCATGCTAATTGGTTGGAAGTGCCACATACTGTGTTCTAATAAGTGTCACATCTCAGTTACTTTTTTTTTTTTTAAATGTTGTTGACCTGAATGGAATATAACTTTAGGTACTAATCTAAGACCCAAAAAACAATTTAGGTACCAATATAAAAAATGATATAAAATAAGGGTAAAATCATAGTTTAAGCCAAAACTTTAAATACATATCCAAATTCAATCCACTATTTATATATTAAAATATTTTCATATTTATATTTATATTTATGAACAAATTCGTTTATATATGTTTAAAGTTCATTTAATAAATGATTTAAAATAAAATTAGTTTCTTGTTAGATAACCATATAACTAGTAATATATATTTTTGTGTGATTTTAGTTATTTATTTATAATTTAAATATTAATATTTTATTTTATCATTTTAAATCTAAAAATAATATATATTTTTATTATTATTTTATTATTCATGAACATTGTTCGCCAATATGTTCATGAACATGTATATATGCATATTTGTTTAATGTTTACGAACAACTTTATTTAACTTAAATGGATGAAAATAAACATATAATTTAAAATAACTAAAATAAAAATAATTTAATTTTTTTACCACAACCCAAACAAACTTAAAAATAAACAAACCAACTTATTCCATCATGAAAATGATTTTTAAATAAAATGTTAAAATATTTATTTTAAGATACTTAGAAAAATCATGGATTATTTAAACTCAAAGATGAATAAGCTTGGCCCAATCCACATTCTAGTACATAGGTATGCCTCTAACAATGATGATAAATTTTAATAATGTAATAGGTAGTATATATCTATATAATCCCTCCGTGATTCACAATATTATTTTCAGGGTTCAAACATGATATCTTTCCTTAGGGGTACAATGTGCTTACGGCTACACCTAATACTTGTTGGGTATCCATAATTTCTTTTATACAATACCTAAAATTACTTATAACTCCTTTCTAACCCTTAAATAAAATGATAAAACATGTTTCAGCGTGTTCAAACTCATGTCGTCCCGTAATAATAGCAATGTCGGTCGTTCAAACTTTATCTTTTAAAATATTGTAACAATAATACCAGTCGACACATAACTTTTGTAAATTTTTTACATTGGAAAAAAGGTTAAAGTGCACGAAAGGTATATGTGTGAACTTATAAAGGAAGGTGATAATTTTGGTAACCCTAAGAAGCGGTGGTGATCCTCAGTCAAAACTAGCATCCTTCTCTCTGTCTCTTTAACCCTAGAATTTAAGGTTATAATTTTATTTAAAAAAGGGGTGAAAATTGAAAAGTCCGAAGAGAGAAAAAAAATATATAAAAAAGAGAGAGGCATGCATGATTATGATGAGATTACCAAGAACATTTATGTAATAGAGTGCCGGTAGCAGAGGGCAGGGGTTTTATTTTTAAATAATAAATTTAAAAAAAGGGAAGAAGAGGCCATGTGTGTTTACCATATCTTTGATTCCTTTATTGACGGTCAAACTTGCTCTGTTTTTTTTTTTTGCACCCTTCGAGATCAATCTCTCTCTCTCTTCCTTTATGTAAATATTATCTATCTCCCCCACTTTTTAACTATTTATGTATTTATTATTACCTTCATTTCCCCATATAATAGAGGGATCAGTTTGATTTTGTCTTAATAATACAGGGACTTCCCATGTATTTTAACCATTACAAATATGTAGATTTCCGGATTCAACATTCATATTTCACAATTACACCCGAATTTGAATATTTAAAACCCCAAAATTATTAGTTGAAATGATAAATCAATGATATTAAAAACTATAGTATTTTAGGTTCAAATCTCATTATGTTTGTATATTTTTTTATAAAAGATTAAAAATACTCTCTAATAATATAATACATTTTGTAAAATAATAGTATTTTAGTCGTTATCTAATTAAGTTGATGTCACGTGTGTTTGTTTAACTCGTAACGTTATCTCAATTAAGTACTTAATATAGATATGTAAATATGTACAATTGATGTAAAATAAATTCAAATTCAAAATAACTAGAAAAACCTCTGTTATGCCCTGTCCGCGTCAAGATATACGGCAAGCCAAAAAGGCACCTAAGCTGTAAGCTTGCCAACAATAATTTAGAAGGCCACCTACATAGTCACCCTTTTAGAGTGACCACCTGGATAACAGGTGACTTACTCTTCATTGAAAACATGAAGTTGTTGGTCACTAAACATCATATGGGTTTGATTATTTTATCTCATCAAGCCAAAAAAAATGAAAAAATCCATCTTGTCAGCTTTTACGTTCTTTTCTCCACCATTACCCATCATCTCTAACTCTTCATCTCAATTGAATGAACCGCAATTACTACTACCTTTTCTTTATTCTTTCATTGTTATATCAACAACCTCGAACCCAAAGTAACTTTACTCGCAATAGCCACCTCCTCAATGATACTCGGAATAAAATTGGGGGACTTTTTAACATGTTTCTATGAATATATGGGGAGATAAACACCAAAAAGGGGGACATTAGCAATTAGGTCAAAGGTAGCCCATGCGTTGGTCAAGCAAAGCCATGCAGGTTCACAAAAGAAAATTAAGTTCACCAAGTTTTGAATATATATTTGCGTGATTGCAATGTATTTTCTTCTTACATTTATTTACGAATCAAGTAAATATATATTTATAAAAATTCACATAAAACCCAATTAGGTTTAGTTGCAAGGGGTAAGTTGCAACTTCGGAAGATATAATATTTTAGGTTTAAATTTCTGTAATAATATTTTATATAATTAATTTATATAAAAGATAAAAATATTTATTTATTTGGTAACAAAAATGAGTTTTTAGTCATTTTATAATTGAATTAGTGTCCCGTCCACTTAGTACTAATTTAGTTGAAAACCTTTTTCTTTGGTACGGTTCAATTAGATGGTTAATACTCACATTACTTTTAAAGGGAATTGTCCAAATAAAGGCCTACCACTTATTCTCTGGAAGCTCGAAACCACCATACCAATTATGAGTATTGAGTCAGAAACTTAAATAATAGTTCATACGCTTAATATAACCTTTGGTACTTGCACATGACACCTTTTCCTAATTTAGTACTTAGACTTTTTTAATACAATTTCGTACTTGTACTTGATACTTTTTTCCTAATTTGATACTTGGACTTGACACTTTTTTCTTAATTCGGTACTTAAATTTTTTTTGGGTCCAATATGGTTAATGAGTTTGACACTTTTTCCTAATTTTGGCACCAATTTTTTTTATCCGATTTGGCACTTGAACTTGTCAAATGTTATATAAATTACTCAAACACACTAACAATGTTATTTTTATGAGGTAGCAAAAATAATCAATGTATAAACGACATGTGACAAATGACATGGTATTTCTTTTTTGTAGTTTAGATGTTCAATTACTTTTAGTTTCATTTATTTATTACATTTTATTAATTTAAAATAATGAGTTTCTTTTATTTGGTTTCATAGAAATATTATTATTTTTATTCAATATTAATTGTGCATAATTTTGCAATACGGTTTTCCTTTAATATTGATGATATGTCGTAATATAATACGAGTTTTTAGCATCGTTAATGTTTTAGGATAACTTGTACATCATTAAATAACTCTAGGTACCAAATCAGACTTAAAAAAAGAGTTAGGTACGAAATTAAAACAGAATCAAATTGAGTAAAAAAATTAATACGAAATTAAAGAAAATGTTATACTAAACTTATGGGGAATGGCAATGGAGAGGAGAGAGAAGAAAGAACAGAAAAGAATTGGCAAAGAGTGTAAAGGGGTTGATGTGAGAGAGTTACATTTGGATCCTTCAAACATTAGATTTTCTTCTTCCAATTTGTCCCTCAAAAAAATAAAAGAAATGTAAGAAAATTTTTTAGAATGAAATAAGACCCGGAAGCCTAGGGTTAATGTCGTCGGACAAGGGTGCAAACACCAAAACCCTTCTCACACTAGATTCTACAATCTCCTTTTTGTGCTTTGCTTTCTATAATTTTTGATTTTTTAATATAATAATTTAATTTCTTTTTTATTGCTTAATTTCTCCACCAACGACGAATCATCTAATAATTATGAGAGTAGAGTTTTTATGTTTGGATTTTTGTCTTTCTTTCTTTTTCTTTTTATTTTTCACCCGCAACAATCTATTTTCATTATAGGTTCTGTTCTTTTTGATATAATGCTTAGAATTATCTATAACTCCTCTTTAACCCTTAAATAGAAAGCGCTCTCGAATTCATGTCAACCACATAACATTTAAATTTTAAAACTAACGATAACATAAAATCAGAAAAAAAAAAGTACACAATAAAACTTTTGTAAAAGATCCGAAAATCTCAAAAGTCAATATTTTTACAACATTCATTTTTATAATATTAATCTGTTTTCAATTTTTTTTTATTTTAAATCATCACACATAAGGTCTGACTTGACATCTCATTGAACGGTTAAGGGTCCGTTTGTTTGTATATAAAATGTTTTACGGAAAATGTTTTCTGTATTTTCTTGTATTTGTTCCACAAAAAACAGCTTGGTCAACGGAAAATGACTTACAAGCCAACGGAAAATTAAACCCTTTTTTTCTATAAAATGACTTACCCTTTTATAAAGCGTAAGTCATTTTCGGGAAAAGAGCTCTTCTATAGGTAATTTTATTTTTATATAAAATTAATTTAAATCAAGCTTAATATTATTATAATGATAATAAATTTTATTTTATTTTTAAAATATTTAAAATATTAATATAAAATATTATATTTTTAATATTATTAAACATACATATTTAATGATTTATATTTAATCATATAATTAATTATTTTAATACATTATTAATATTTCAATTTTATTTTAATAATAAAATTTAAATAATATTCTTCACTTGAAAATATTCAATACTAATATTTTAATAATAAATATTTTGTAGTATAAATGTTAAAATATGTCATAAGTCTATATACTCTTCATTTAATTTGCAATTTAGTCTCTTTACTTTTATTTTCAAGAATTTAGTCCTCTACTTTTTAAATTTGAAAATAAAGTCCAATTGTTGACATTGTTAAATTTTTTTGTCAATTTTGTTAATATCACATTTTAAATAAAAATACTCATTTGATAGTCATGTAACTAAAAATGACGTTTAATGAACTTGGATTTAACAAAATATTTTTAATATATGCAAAAACAATGTAAAATATAAATTTATAGATATAAAATAAACTCAATTAAAGAATGAAAAGATAAGACAATCTCAAATGTATGTTTGTTTCAATCGAAAATGACTTTTATGAAATACTTTTAAGAAATCGCCAAACAACATAAAATATTTTATATAAATACATCCAAACACTAGAAAATATTAACTTTTCCGAAAAATAAGTCACTTTTCGAAAGCCATTTTCAATTGAAACAAATAGACCATATATTAACAATTTTAATAATTGAAAACCTTATTGATATAACATTGATATTTTAGAATATAATTAGAATGTTTTAAGATATAATTTATATATGTATGGTGTAATTATCTTTTTCTTTTATTTTTCTATTAAAAGTAAAGAAAATAATTGTTTAAATTTAAAGCCGAAACTCGATATCAACATAAAGTTAAGGGTGGGTTTGGATGGGCGATTGAGTGCGGTACGTTTAGCCTACTTTTTGTCTCAAGCTACAGTGTTGCTACAGTATCTAATCTCACTGCCATCGTTGTTTTTATACTAATCGCAAGTAAATGCACCGCCCATCCAAACGCATCCTAAATAACGTAAGTTATTTATTAACCACATTTTATTTAATTTTACAATTAAATTTAAGTTGAAAAAAGCGAGAAATAGATGAATTATTGGAAAGTGAAAAGCATGTAGAGAGAGCCCGTTTGATGCGGGGGGAACAGCAGTTTGATGATTAGGAGTTTGGGATAATACTAAACTAATGGTGATTGATGGATGCAATGTGAAAAAGTTATGGGATATGATTTTCAAGGGGTCTACTACTCTGTCACCTATTATACTATAAATATAATTACAAATAAATAGTTACAAAAATAGAATAAATAAAAATGGGTGAAGTTGTCGATTAAGTCTTAACTCAATTGGCATGAGAATTGTTGCAAATGTAGGAGGATGTAAGTTTGAATGTATTGAAGTGCATTATTTACCTATTTATGGATTGAAAAGGGACTATTGATAATTTTAAGCATTATCTCAAAAAAAATTCACATATGATAATTGTGTATGAGATGTATGCATTTTTTTATGAATAATATATTAAATAATTCTTAACATGGAATAATAATGTTGAATAAATATTTTATAAAAAATGATAACATGAAATAAATGAATCCTATAAATGAAAAACAAAGGATAGGGAGCAATGGAAAGGGGGGTAGAGGAGACTGACAATGAAAAGACTAGCAGTGTGAGTGTACAACTCAGCATTGAATTAATGGGTGTGGGTTTTTCTCCCCAGTTTGTCTCTTTTTTATTTTATTCCTGTTGAAGGTGAGTTTAGATAGGCCGGAAGTGCATTACGTTTAGTTTATTTTTTATTTTGTGTTATAATATTATTATAATATATAATTTTATTATCATTGTTATTTTTATTCTAATCGTAGCTAAATGTGCTATCCATCTAAATCTACCCTAAGTTAATTTTGACCGCAATTCGATTCTATAAAAATTTCAAATCTAAGGGCTCCTTTGAATGGTCAGTACATTTACTTACAATTAGTGTAAAAACATCGATGAAGTGGGATTAGACACTATAATAATATTGTAACGTGAAATAATAAAAAAAGAGAGCTAAACACACTGCATTGAAAGTAAACGCTCATCCAAAGAAACCTTAAATTTCTTTTCAAGATGATCTAACTTGACTCATTGATATGTTTTAGTGTTCAGAATTTAAGTTTAAGTCTATTCTAAAGCTATCTTCATACATGATTATAATGTTAATTTAGTTTTACAAAACTTTTAATAACAATTTATATTATTTATATTTGTTAATTTCAACAGTATTATTTCATGTTTTATTCGTGAAAAATATAACATAAATATAAATAATATATATGATGTATTATCCGTGAATAATTTCATATACTATCAATGAATGATAACACTCACATTATTATTGAATAAAATAATAAATAATAAAGTAATTATAAATAAGGATCAAGCTAAAGGGGTAGACCTGGCCTCTCCAAAATAAAAAATTGTCCCTTCGATCCCTTTAAAAACTAGAAAGTTTTAAATTAACTTAATGGTAAGTCGTATTTCGACTCCTCTTAAAATTTAAAATTCAATTATGACCTCTCAAAAAATGAAAAGGTTATAATTTAACTCTTTGAAAATTGTAAAGTTTTAAGTTAATACAATAATGAAATTACGTTTTTTTTGTTTTTTTTAAATATATAATTCAAATTCGGCCCCTCCAAAAAAAAAAAATCCTTAGTATGGTCCTACTTATAAATAAATACTAATAATTTATTTTAAATAGAATTAATTATAAGTTAATACTAAAACCCTAAACTTTAAATTCACAATCCTAGACATAAATTCGAGATCCTAAACCTAATGACGAGAATATCGGAACAACACCACACAATACACTCCATGGCGACATCTAACCTGTAATTATATTACTAAATTGTAAGTGTCAGGATCGACCCGATTAAGCCACAAGTAAAAAAAATAGCGGAATAATTTGAGAAATTGAACACACAAATTTAACGTGGAAAAACCCTTCCAAAGAGAATAAAAAACCACGGGCAAAGATAATTTTACTATAATGACAAAAGAACGAAGAGTACAAAAGATGAAGATAAAAAACGTAAACACAAAATTCTCTAAATGTGTTATGAGTTCTAATCTCTACTGGGTGTGTTTTCTAATGTTGTAAAAGAACCTATTTATAGGTCAAATTAGTAAGTAAAAAAAAAAAACTATGCTAATAAATGCTAAATTTATTATACTAATAAATACTAAATCTTCTAGAAATAAAATATATTTTTTATTTAACTTGATTTACAAGCAATCTCTTAGAATTTGGGTCACACAACTTTAACAATAAGTGACACTCCTCTAGCAATATATACACACGTGAGAATATATATATATATATAACTCTGGGTATTTCCTTATAGAGCCATTGTGTGAATGTTATATATTATATATTATATATATAGATGTTTGAATCTATAAAAGATGGCTAGCAGCTACAAGTTTTGTTTGAAGATTACGAAACCACATGGGTTTTCCCATAGTTTAAGACCCATGTGTTACCACTTGGAAGCCCTGCTTTATATATAAAATAACTTCAACTATCTACCGAATTCAAAGCTATCAAGATAAGCTCTTGACTTACCCTATTCTATAAATATATTCTTATCTTGCAACCTAACTTTTACTTTACCCTTTTTATTATTTTTTCTCTCTTTGGTAACAAATATTATTTTTTTAGTACTGTATAATTAGAGGGTTAATATTTACACATGCAGTAGGGATGTACCTACATCACACTCGCATACGCTACATTTAAAAAGCGTTACTCAAATAAAGGTTTAACACTTACTCTCTTCAAAAACTTAAATCCAAATAAGTTTTATGAGTGAGCATCTCTTGACCATCAGATTAAACACGAGATTTTTAAAATATCATTTTTAATTCTAAAGAAACATGTCTAGTGAGAAAAAGCTACTATGTTCATACTAATGTGTGCTTATAGGGTTAGTATTTGAAAGGTACTATGTTTATAGGGTTAGTATTTGATACACACAAAAAAATAATTTTACAAGCAAAATTCAAATAAGATTATATAATATTATTATTTAAAAAAATTTAATTGTTTTACTATATCCTAAAAGGTCAGTGTTACCCATTTAACTCATTTATAAATGTATGAAATAATTAGATATATATTTGTTATACATCAGTGATCACCAGCCCGAATCTCAGGTACAATTCGGGTCGCCTACCTATGACCTGGATAGGTCCCAGCAGATGAATGAGTGTGAGGCAAACCATGAGAGGACAGTGAGGGGAGCTTGCGGATCCAACTCGCAAGGAGAGTTCGTACGAACTAAGGAAAGGGCGCGGTCTCAGTTCGCATATACTCAAGGAGCTCGCAGAAGGGAGACCGCGTGGTCTAGTAGGAAACCTAGAGGGAAACTGTCTAGCATGCCTAAAGTGTAACAACCCGTTTTCAGTGAAATCGAAACAGTGGTTTCGGAACCACAAATCCGAGTTAGAAAGAAAATTTATTTTAATATTATTGTATGGTCTGCATATGATAGGAATGACGTATGAAAATTTCGATAAGAAAATTTTAATGATTTCATGTTTAATTATAGAAAGGACCAAATTGCATGAAATGCAAAAGTTGAATTCTAGTAGCTAGAAGGATCAAATGGCTATGGAATTCAAAATTTGAGGTCTTTATACGGAAATTAGACCATTAAATGGAGATAGTAGATATTTATGATTGTTCATCCATGGAAAATTAGAAAAAGAAAAGGACCAAATTGGAATTTAAATTAATTAAAAATGGAAATAAGCTAATATAATCTTATTTTATCATTTTCCCCTAATTAAAATATATGGAAACCCTAGCTAAGAGAAAGTGACTTCAAGCAAGTTGTTTTGGCTCAATTAGGTATGAATTCTTGTCCCGTTTTTAGTAATTTTTATATTTCCGAAATCGTAATAACCTAATCTATCTATTTTGGGGATCAATTTGCAAAATTATCAAAGTATAAAATTTTTTCCATGGATGGGTATGCTGAAATTTTGAAATTTATGGTAGAAAATGAAAGGTTGTTTATAGATAAACAACTTTTGAAAGGAAATTTTCATGAAATTGTGATTTAGGGACTAAATTGAAAAGATGTGAAATTTATGGAAAATTTTTTATTTTTTTGAAATATATGGATTGTTATTGTTATATGAAAAATTCGGTTAGGCTTGGAATAAAGATTAAATTGCATGAATTTCATTTTCCGAGCCTAGGAACGAGGAAAATAAAAAGTATTGGATTAGTAGTCTACGAATACGAACAATTATCGAGGTAAGTTCGTGTAACTAAATTATGTATATTAATATGTTTGAATTGAATGTTGTATATGTGTGAATTGTATAAATATCTTATGTATGAAAATTAGTCACATATCCGATAATACCCGATAAACGTTAAATCCCATTTGAATAAATGAAATTCGATGGATACAGGATTTCCCGTATTGGTTGTGGTCTTGCATATGTTACAAATACACCATAGCTCTTACGAGAGTCTTGTTATTATCCCTCTCGAGCTTCCCGTTACATGGTTCCTTCGAGCATCCCATTCGGTATTGACTCTGCATGTGTTGCGGTCATACCGCAGCTCTTTGTGAGCGTCCTGTTATATGATCGATATGGATCCTGCATATAATGCCGACATACCGCAGCTCTTTATGAGCATCCTGATATAGACTCTTTGTGAGCTTCCTGATATGGCTCGTTTGAACTTCCTGTTATATGGCTACTCGGAGCTCCCTGATAATAACTCTTCGGAGTTACCTGTTAAGCTCAATGAGCTTCTTGTTTTAAACTCTTATAATTTTCCTGTTATATCCCGGATAAACTTCTTGTTATATGACTCACATAAGCATCCTGTTATATGGTTCGAGAGAGTGCTTCCTGATTATGTGCCCTAATGGATACCCCTGAATATGAGTTGACGGGTTACAGTTTTGTACACTTCGAGTGTACTACATGTGTATCCATCGATATTTCACATAAATTCAACAGGTAAAGTTCTAACATGGTTAAACTGAACTTAAGATGATTTGTTATAGAAATGCACCTGTTATATAGAAATATGATATGAAAAACATATGTTTATGAAAGTTATTACATGATGAGCTCATCCTTAATTCTTGATGTTTATATGTAATATCTGACTAACAAGTTTCTTGAGATTATATGTGTTTAGGCAAATTGCCAAATTTCTTTAGATAAATTTTGTATGCTTATCTTAAATATAAATGATTGGTAAGTTGATTTTTCGTTATACGAACTTACTAAGCATAATATGCTTACTCTGTTTTATTTCCTCTATTTTATAGTACTCGGAAACTCGTAAATGTTGGAAGCGGGACGGAGCAAGATCACACTATTCTTCAGCTCATTTTGGTGAATTAGTAAAATTTCCCTTGATATAATGGCATGTATAGGTTAAATTGACCAAATGATGGCATATTGACATTTGGTTGTAAATAACCATTGGAATGACTAGTGATGGTATGTTTTGATGTATATGTGTATGAGACCATATTATGTTGATATCTGTTGTGTGCTTGAATTGATATACATATTAGGTATAAATAAGCTTAAATGAATATTTGACCAATTTGGTAAGTTGGTCACTTGAAAATATGCGATGAGATGTCATGCATAAGATTGGTTTTGGCTTGATTTAAATGTTTTGAATTGGTTTGGGAATGTGTTAAAATGTTAATGTAGGTGTAAGGCAAATTTGGGTGAGGAATAAGGCTTGGAAATGACCTTATTTTGTCCACACGGGCAGAGACACGGGCGTGAGTCTCAATCGTGTGTGACACACGACCATGTGCACGGGCGTGTGGTTTGGCCGTGTGTTCCCTGCAACTTAAAAATTTGAGAAACAAAATGCTTTAAATTGCTCACACGGGTAGAGACACAGACATGTGTCTTAGCCGTGTGTGTCACACGGCCTAGCACATGGGCGTGTGACGTGGCCGTGTGACCCTTGCACCTAATTTTTGAAAATTTAATTGTCCACACGGCTTAGCACACGACCGTGTACCTTACATCGAATGCCCACGTGGCCTGGGACACAGGCGTGTCACTTGGCCTTGTGAGCCACACGGGCGTGTGTCCCCTACGCTTAAGAAAAATTTTGAGATTTTGAGAAAAAAATCTCTGAGTTCCCGATTTAGTCCTAAGTTGTTTCTAAAGCATAAATTGGGTCTCGAGGGCCCATTCAAGGGATATTATGATTGAATATGTTTGATTTCGGTTATGAATAGTAAAAGATATGTGTAACTTTTTTTAAATCTGTAAACTCTGATAATGCTCCGTAACCCTGTTCTGGTGACGAATATGGGTTAGGGGTGTTGCATGAAGTTCGTTCAGAATGTCAGTCCTAAGAGTAATGGGGGTCAAGTCATAAACAGTACTGGGGTCATGTCGTGAACAGTAACAATATGTATAAATACCCGAATGTTCCCATTAATAAGATACGAGATAAAATTACTCAATAATATTTACAAACTTTTAGTATCAATGTGATTACATTGTATAGATATAAAATTAGAAAAATAATTAAAACATAACACAAAATAATGCATGATATTATTAAAAAATGTTTAGATTTTATATAAAGATTCAACACAAACCAAATAAAAAGAAAGAGAGAGATTGTTAAAAGATCATATGAGACCTCCCTTTTATAAATGATTTGGCCACCTCTTTATTACTTTCTTCAATTATGGTTTCTCCACATTCCTTTTAAAATATATGTCTACTCCTTTCTCAACCAAAAGTAGGTCAAATGATTCATATATTCTTGTAATTTTGTTTTTTATATATTATAATTATATTTATAAAAAGAATTTGTATTTAATACTCTGACAAAGAAATTTTATAACTTCAAAAAATAAGATGAGTTGATTTTAGTGGAATTTTTAAAATGATTTATGATAATTTAATTTGTTTTGATTTGATTTTTTTTAAAATTGATCGAGTAATTTCTTTAACTTATTTTGAAAAAATGAGCAAAGGCGTAGTTAGCGGCTGGTAGGGGCTCAACCCCCTTAAAATGAAAAAATTTTCATTTAGGCCCTTTAAAATTTTTAAAATGTTAAATAGTGAAGGTAAAATTGCACTTTTCCTTCTAAAAATGATAAAAATTTGATTTAATCCTTTAAAATTATAAAATATAGACTATTAAAATTGTGAAATTACATTTTACTATCGTAAAAATTATAATTTAATTTCGGTCCTTCCTAAAAAATTTCTGATTTCGCCCTAAAAATGAGTTTTGTTTTATGACATTATTTGGTGAAGTTTCAATGTCTTTTTATAAATACTTCTAAAAAGTTATTCTTTCAAGATGAAAAATTCAATAATTCTTATATAGTATTTAAAAATAATTATTTATATAGTATTTTAAAGTTATTTTCACTACTTCAAATACAAAATATTTATGATTTAATCATAAAAGTTAAAATAATTAAATAAAAATAGAACTCGTTTTGAATTTAATAACCTTATTTTTTAACTTATCTTTCGTAAATAATTTAAACACCTTGAGTTGATATCGATTTTCGATTTCTTGATTTTTTTCTCAACCCTAATTAAAAGTAGTATGTACCATTGATTTAACTTTGTTAGTGAAATTTAATAAATATTATATTATAAAAATTTAATATATCTATGTATTCACACTTTTATAATTTTATTATAGAGAAATTAAAATAAAAAAATCTAGAATGCTATCAAATATCATTATTTATATTATCTTATTAATTTTTCCACCCTCTAAAAACATAAGTTAATATAACATATCCTAAACTCGTTAGTGAAACTTTTTCCTATACAATAATAATCATTTATGCCTCGTTTGGTTATTATATATGTATTACATTATTTGATTATAAAACACCTATAAAGAATTTAAACTTGAATTTAGAAAATGAATAAAAACACCTATAACTAATTTTCTCTCTTTATGAAAAATAATTTACGTGACTAAAATTACTAATTAAATTAATTTATTGGTAATTCATATATTAAAATATGTATAAAAAATGATGTAATATATATCTTTTGATATTCTTCATATCCGTTTTAGTGTTCGGGGTTTGTGGATGTAGAAATAATATATTATATTAATGAAAGTGATGAGTGAAATTAACAATTGATATTATTGTTGATGAGAGACAAGTTTAAAAGAAAAGTGCAAATAGAGAGAGAGAAGGGTGTGGGTTTATATAAATCTTTCATTTTCTTTGTTTGAAAGAGATGATTTTTCACTTCATTTTCTTGGCCTTTTCCTCTTCCTTTCTTCCTTATTTACACCTTCAAAGCTTTGCTCTCTTATAATCTTCTTCACAGTTTCAACTTTCATGCATGACCTAGTTCCACATCTCCCTTTCTTCATCATTTCACCATAAAACGAAATCACTGAAAACTCTTTCATTTTTTGTTTTCATTATAACTTTTGTTATGGCTTCCATGAACAACTGGTTAGCCTTTTCTTTATCACCACAAGAACCTGTTGATCATCATCATCAATCTCAAACCACAGTTTCCCGTCTCGGTTTCAACTCTGATGGTATCTCCGGTACCGATGTCTCAGGCGAATGCTTCGATCTCGCTGGAGACTCATCGGTTCCTTCTCTTAATCTACCTCCACCTTTTGGCATACTTGAAGCTTTCAATAGAAACAGCAATCAACCCCAAGGTTTGCTTTGGTGGTACTAACTAGCTTCATATAAAAAACCCTAATATTTTCCCATTTTCATTTTCATTTTATTTTTGTTGCAGATTGGAACATGAAAGGCTCAGAGCTTTCAATGGTGATGGGTGGTAGTTCATGCAATACCCAAGAACCAAAGCTTGAAAACTTCCTTGGAAACCATGGCTGCCACACCATGTACGATACAACCACCGGCCAATACCCTCTTTACACCGCCACTACCGCAAGAACAGCCAATGGAGGAGGTGATGAGGATAACAGTACAAACAACAACACTAACCTTACTCACGGAGCCAGTAATAGTAATACCAATAGCGGCAACTCCATAGGTTTATCCATGATCAAAACCTGGTTAAGAAACCAACCTGCACCACCACAAGTCGAGACTAAAAACAACGGTGGTGGAGGCAGCGGCGGAGGTGGCGCATCGCAGTCTTTGTCTCTTTCGATGAGCACTGGTGGCGGCGGCGGTGGAAGCGGTGGAGAGAGTTCTTCCTCCGACAACAAGAAAACACCACCACAACCACCGTCAACAGGTGTAGAAATCACCCAAACCGGCACCAATGAAGCGGTGGCAAGGAAATCTATCGACACTTTTGGCCAAAGAACTTCCATATACCGTGGTGTAACCAGGTTTTATTATTATCATCATTTTCCTTTTAACTTTTTCCTTGTAAAAACTTTAGGGTTCTTATTTTAAATTTCTGGGTATTTGTAGACATAGATGGACAGGTAGATATGAAGCTCATTTATGGGATAATAGTTGCAGAAGAGAAGGACAAAGTCGTAAAGGAAGACAAGGTATATCGTCTTTCCATTCACTAATAATACATATTTCTATCACTATATATACGCACAAAGGGCATTGGAATTTGTTTCTTCATCCATTTTCCAATAAACTAATATTATTATTACTCACTAACTCATTGATTCCATTTTTCTGCAAAATTTCACATGAAACTGATTGTTGGGGCTATCAACAACATGGTTTGCAGTTTATTTGGGTAGGTAACAAAATGGATATATAAATAAATGCTTTATATATTCCCTTTCTTGGCCTAATATTTTTTTTCATTTTTTTATTTATAGGAGGGTATGACAAAGAAGAAAAAGCAGCTAGGGCTTATGATTTAGCAGCTTTGAAGTATTGGGGTACTACTACAACAACTAATTTTCCTGTAAGTGTATATATATTACAAGCACTGTCTTGTTCTTGCTTCTTCTTCCATGCAACTGTGTCTCCAGTGCGTGCTTCAATGGTTTTCGAAATTTGATATAATATACAATGTAGTTGTGTGTTCCTAAAGGGGCATGCCCAATTCCCCATTAATAGGAAATTATGTGCCTATATTTAAGGGTCTTTGTTTACTATTTATTATTTATTATGTTCTTTTTTTCAATTTTCTTTTTATAGATTAGCAACTATGAAAAAGAGTTGGAAGAGATGAAACACATGACAAGGCAGGAGTATGTTGCTTCACTGCGAAGGTATAGCATTATATAAACAATGGCATTTGTATATATATTTGATGGAACAAAACTTATATATACAAATATTACAAATGCATGAAATAATGGTACAGCTTTATGTGTTTCAAATTTGTTGTAGAAAGAGTAGTGGATTTTCTCGAGGAGCTTCCATGTATAGAGGTGTTACAAGGTATATATATGCTTTAAGTTTCGAATTTGGGTTTATGTTTTTCTGTGTTGTTAATGAATCAGATGATGAAATATCGTGTAAAACTCTTGAAAACAGGCACCATCAACATGGAAGATGGCAAGCTAGGATTGGAAGAGTTGCTGGAAATAAAGATCTTTACTTGGGAACTTTCAGTAAGTTTACTTCAAATTTCTGCATTGTTGGAGGGTTAGTCGGTTTTAGGTGGACGGCACTTTGAAATTTTTTTTTCTGAAGGTGTCCGGCCTTGGCTAACTGGTAGTGTACATGGTCTTCACTTGCGATTTAAGGGGCACGGGCTCAAACCCTATTAGTAGGTGGCCGTGTGTCACTACTCAATTGAACAAGGCATTTTTGCTTTGTGTACCATACCTTTAACTGGGGCTCTCGAAAGAGTCAGGGAACACAATATTGACCCGTTGAAGGGTACTCTATTGACTTCGGATGGAAGAAATCTCGAAAACCTTTCTGAAATGAGTCCCTACCCACAACTTGCTTTTTTTTAATACGGGGAAGGGGTAGAGATTGTCTAAGAATCGAGCTCGGACTTGATGTTAACGAGACTACTTGATACATGTTCTTTTGCCACTCTACCTATGATTCACTTGAAATTTATGCATTTTTAATCATTCGTATCATGTGTTAAACTATTGTAGGACCAAAATTTGATGATGTATTATGTATATATGTATGTAGGTACACAAGAAGAGGCAGCAGAAGCCTATGACATTGCAGCCATAAAATTCCGAGGACTGAATGCGGTAACCAACTTCGATATGAGTCGATATGACGTCAAGAGCATACTAGAAAGCAGTCAATTACCGATCGGTGGCGCTGCCAAACGATTGAAAGACGTTGAGCAAGCGGAAATGGCTATGGATATGGTACATAGGTCGGACGGTGACAACATTAATACGCATTTACCCGACGGAATCAACACTTACGGTACATCAGGATGGCCTACCATAGCATATCAACAAGCTCAACCTTTCAGCATGCATTACCCTTACGGACAACGAATTTGGTGCAAACAAGAACAAGATTCCGACCCCGATCACGCCTTCCACGATCTCCATCAACTCCAACTAGGAAGCACCCACAATTTCTTCCAACCATCCGTGTTACACAACCTAATGGCCATGGAATCTTCCTCAATGGAACATAGCTCCGGCTCTAATACCAACTCGGTCATCTACAACAACACCGTAAGCGACGGTGCCGGGTACGGAGGATACGCTATCCCTTTAGGAACAGTCATTCCTACTGATACCAACCAAAACCAAAGCAATGATTTCGGAGACAACAGCAACAACGAAGTGAAAGCACTCGGGTACGAAAATGTGTACACATCATCGACTGATCCATATCATTCTAGGAACATGTACTACCTTTCGCAACAATCATCATCATCGACAAGTCAAGCCTCACCATGCAACAATTGGGTGCCCACGGCAGTTCCCACCATTGCACAAAGGTCAAGCAATATGGCTGTATGCCATGGAACCCCAACATTCACAGTATGGAATGATACATAAAAAGTGGGATATTATATATGTATGGGCCATTTTTTTTTTGTTCTTAACTAATTGACCCTTTTTGGTTCATAGCTATTGGTTTGTTTTTAATCTAACCTTTTGCAGCATATGATAAATTTAGATTTAAATTATAGGGGTCCAAAATCTGATGTTTTTAGCAATAGCATTAATTTGCTATTGAATTTTGGGGGGGAAAAATATCAGGTTAGGTTATGATAGGGATCCTCGGATAGTTTATATAAATACCAGGCTTTGTAATTCTGAATAACATTTGTTTATCAGTTTATCTAATTATGATACAAAGAATGGCATTTTGTTCCATTTTTGTCTCCTTTTTTCCCCATTGAATCTGGTTTTTAGCTTATGGTGTTTCCATTAGAGATGATATAGTTTTTTATATCTCAACTTGAAAATTAAGTTTATTTGGTAGTTGTCCCAATTCGATTTTTGAACTTGACAATTGCATTTGTTTTTGTTTATAAACTTGAATTTTATCAAGATTTGATGATATAACCAAATATTATTGGAACAAGACTGAATCAGATGAATAGAACGATCGATATAACAATTAAAATAAAAGACTTGCATCGATTGACTCATAAACTATTTCAAATTGATAAAAATAAAATTGACAAAATTGACAATTGAACAAGTTAAATCGTCTTTCTAATTTTTTTATTTCTAGTTATTAATTTAATTATTATTGATTTGGCAATTGAATGCATAAAATTGGTTGAATCTAATAGATTCAATCAACAGTTTGATCTAACCGTGACACTCTAAGACTATACTACATCATTAATTGAAAATTTATATAACTTTTAAAATTTTCAAGTGATGATATGACAGTATGAAATTATGTTACATAATCAATTTTTTTTATGTTTTGTAAGTTCAAGAAATGAAGTGAAAATATGTACAAGTAGCAAGGGCAAAAAATTATACCATTCTTTTCCATTACTTTGTTGTTATGGAACTTTACAGGCAAATAAATTAAACCATATAGAATTGAGCTTCAATTTTAGCACCCAAATTCAAGCATGAATTAATCCCTTTAAGCCCCATTTCCAAAATCTAAATGTAATTGCAGACTATGGTAATGGTCCGAAGAAAAATGATAAAACCAGTTCTTTTTAATATGAATTAATTTGACTTCATCCAACCACAATGCGTTAGCATATTGCCCTTCCTTGCTTAACTACATGTATTTAAAATTCTATCACTAAATTAGCATCTAATAAATACATTAATTTGATAATCATTCATATTATGTTCACTGCACTCTTCTTTTGAAAATTAAAAAAAATATTTTAGACAACCTAAAGGGTTTTGTTCAACTCAATAATCACATTTAGTATATCCAACTGAAAAACTAACTTAATAAATTAAAGAATATATCTGGACCAAACTCAACTTATAAATAAAAAGGATAAAAGCAAAGAAATTTGGTCCAAAAAAATCTCAAATGCAAACTATTTCTTATCACCAAATTCTCGACTTTCTGAACAAATATGGTACACTGCCTCAACCACAAACAAGGAAAGAAGAGAAGACTAGCTTTAACATTGAACATTACAAATGATAGTATAGGCACTGGGCCAATGATTTATTCACTTACATAATTTTTCCATTGAACAAAAACATACCTTCCAAACAAGTAACATTACATGTGTCCTCATAATGTCCCCCCCTGGTTTTATTTTAGTCTTACCTTACATGCTCTCTGTAAGCAAACCGTCCAGACTTTTTTACAATCGGGCATATAAACAGACATCAGGCATCAGCAGCCTTCTCGATGGGTGCATTAGCAGCATCAGCACTTGAATTGCCCTTCAACTTGGCACGTTTAAGTTCCATGTCTTTTACGGCCGCCTTTATAGCATCTTCTGCAAGCATACTGCAATGCAGCTTAACCGGTGGAAGTGATAGATGTTTCGCAATCTCCCTGGCAATGTTTATGTTAGTGAAAGAATAAAAAAATATTATAAAATGCTGACCTTTGTAGTCCAGCTCGAGTAAATTTGATTGAAAGAAACATTTAAAAGGGAAATCTGTTTTCAATTTTTGGTATTAACAGCAAACAAAGACTCAGTTGTATACCCTACAATCTACATGCCCAGGTACACAAAACAAGCATTCTTGGACATCACTCTTAAATTTCCTTACCTCTTTTCTTCTACAATATGTTATATTTCCTATTAATTTAATTAAATATATAGCCTTTAAACCTAGAAGGGTACAGACCAGCTGGTTAACCCACAAAGCTATAAATTAGCTTATGCTCTGTTTTGGGTAATCCTATAGACTAGGCTCAATTTTTTCAGGTCTTATACATAAGAAAGATCATACTTTTATACCCGTACCTAAATATGTTTCGAACAAAAGTGTTAAGACAAGGGAACGCTTAGAGAAAATAAAAAATCTAGGCAACAATAACCCATATAACTATATAATCACCTTAGAACTTCTATTTGATGTTTTGAAGTTACCTATGTAAGGAATCAAAAAACAATTTACACAGTATATATTGCAATGAAAGACTAGCAATCACATCAAATATCTTCTTCTTTCCCTATAGTTAACTTGGTCAAAGTCTAGGTAAATGTCTTTTTACGTTGTTATTAAATCAAAATCTGGAAATTAATCATAAATGCTCAGTACATCAAGTTATAACATGGTTTGATCCTCAGAGAATTCTTATTTGAGTAAAACATCCATCTTCTATGATTTGATTACCACTATCAGACCATAATATATCATGCAACAGTATTTAAACTAAAACTTCAAACATTTGTAAATAGAGAATAAAGAACATTCTATGGTACTAAATCAACAAAGAGTTAACAAGCATAACCCAGAATTGTGTCTACAGCATCAAGTAATTATGACCATACCTTTCTAACCACAAAAAGTTCAAATTAAAGGAGATCTTAGAAGAGAAAGTAGGAACAAATTAATCATGTGAATTGGGATTTCGATTTCATTTGCTATATATATGTTTAAATTAATTTAGGTACATGGATTTAAAATTCCTATCTATCTATTAAGGATTTCAAATTCACTTTCTTGAAACCCAAATCTATCATTCGAGGTTCCCAAGCACTGCGTTAACCAGTTTCAATATCAGGTAAACAAATTTCACCTATCTAATTCCAAAGATAAAATATACAAACCACATATAAACATGGAATCCGATAAGCAAATAAAGGGAAGGGAAAGGGAAAAATGGGAATACTATAAAGCATCCTTAGAAGAAACTATGTTATCCAAGCTCTTCGTTGTTTCATAAAGTAACCATGTCCCACGCATATTCAAACATGAACATGTAGGTAAGATGTTTTGGATCAATATCCAAATCTGAGTCCAAGTAAATATGAATATATGAGTCGAATTCATAAAAATAGACAAATTCGAGACAGGGTACTCGTACTTACGTGTTTTTAATGGTAAGAACCTCGTCCATGCTTTTCCCCTTCACCCATTCAGTAGCTGCAACATGAAAAAGAAAAAAAAAAAACTACATATATTGAAAACCAAGGTACTCATAGCTCCTTTCACAAAATTTGAAGGCCATTGTCATGATGTCGGAGCTACAAAATATTGCATATGAGTCATAGAATAGATTAGGCCCTTTCAATAACATTGACACACAAACACTTGGTTTTAGATTATTGCTTTCTTCATCCCTAAAATTAACTAAATGGAACAGTAATTTAACATAATCATTCTATTCTATATTATGGATAAATCGTGTATTCTCTTTATAAAAAAGTTTTAATTTAAGTTTTTAAAGTAATTATTTACTTCCCATGCAAAGCGGAATTTTAGTCAATCAGTGCTTTTTTCCATGAATTTTGCACCGGAATCAAACAAAATTTCATTACCTAGCAATCGAAAATTGAAATAACAAAAAGAAAAAGAAAGTGGCATACCAACAGAAGAAGACGCAATCGCCGATCCACAACCGAATGTTTTAAAGCAAGCATCAACAATCTTCCCCGATTCCTCGTCGATTTTGATTTGAAGCTTCATAACATCGCCACAAGCAGGAGCTCCGACCAAACCGGTGCCGACGTTCGGATCGTTCTTATCGAAGGAACCGACGTTACGGGGATTGTTGTAGTGGTCGATGACGTTTTCGTGGTAAAGACGTGGCAGAATCTGAACGGGCCGTGACGGGATCTCCCTTGACGTTAGCCCAAGCAACCGTTTCGACGCCAGCCTCAACATTTTCGCCGTCGATTTTCAATTTTCACTGCCAAAGAAAGAGCTTTCTAGGTTCCGTTAGGGTTTGTGTTTTGCTTGCTTTGGATTTTGTACATGTAAAATATAGCATGTATAGGACACGTGGAGGGAAGTTAGGTTGGACACGTGACAGAGTCTCTCTCCCCCGAATTGCTTGATTGGATTGAACTTTATCATGCCACGTCATCAAAATCTAACGGATTATATTTTTTTTGGTCATAAAATCTAACGGATTATAAAAATTATTCAAAAAACTATTCCACTGTAACCCTAATTTCCTCTTTTTACTTCTCATCCCTCTTTCAAGGAAACTAGCCCTAGACAGCCGCCCATCTACTCTCTCTAACACCGACTCAATTCAATTTAACAACTCAAAAACTTCTTCCCAAAATCAATAATATTCCCAATTTTTTTTAGTTAGAGGGGGGAAGGCAAAGCTCCAAAAACAATGGGTATGAAACTATTCAACGACGATGTTGGTCCCGAAAACGACGACATATCGAAGATTGAAATCAACAAAGAGTATGCTCGAAGATTCGAGCACAACAAGAAGCGGGAGGATCTACAGAGGTACGAGGAGCTCAAGAAGAAAGGTCACGTTGAAGAATCTGATGAAGAATCTTCTGATGATGATGACGACGACGATGATGAAGTAGACTTTACTGACCAAATTGCGAAAGATGAAGATTTCTTTAAAGCTCTACTTCGGGTAAGGAATTTCTTTTTGAATTTTTTTTAAAGTAAGTTATTTTGAGGCTAATTAGTGTCGTTTTTAGGGGTTTTTTTTTTCTTTTTTCTATTTTTGTTATGATTTTGCTTTTTTATTATCATCTAGATTCGTTTTTAGGGAATAAAAAAAGCGATAACCTAACTGTACTAAATTTTCATGCATTCGGCAGCTATAATGTTTGTAATTTTGATAAGTCTGTGAGTTTATTCACTTAATCTGACTTGGTTTTGAATTGATTACTTGTTTTAGTAATCTGAGATCATTGTTGTTGTTGATGTTGTTCTGCTAACTGTGTGAAAATTGAAATTTTTGTTAATTTATTAGTGATCTTTTTATCTTGAGATTTCAATGTTTTCATGTAGACGAGAAGCAGTGGTCCGAAATTGAAGGAAAAAAAGTGTTGTTTTTTTTTTTTTTGCTAATTGGTGTGAAAACTGAAATTTTTGTCAATTTATTAGTGATTTTTTTGTCATGAAATTTCAATGTTTCCATGTAGGTGAGAAGCCGTGACCCGAAATTGAAGGAAAAAGATGTGAAGCTTTTTGAGTCTGATGATGATTATGAAAGTGGCAAATCAGACCAAGAAGAAAGCGAGCAGGGAAAAAGGAAAGATAAGAAGTCAATGTATTTAAAGGATGTGGTTGCAAAGCACTTGATTGAAGAAGGGCCTGATTTCGATGAACAGGATGCTCCTGTTAAGCTGAAGAAGAAGGTAAAGACTTATGATGAAGAACAAGAAGAGATAAAGAAGGCTCTTTTGGATGCAACTGAAGAAATTGAAAACGAGGATGATGGAGATTTCTTGAGAGTAAAGGAAAAAAAGGGTAAGGATGATGTGGGAAAAGAAGGCTTAAACCATGGTGAATTTTCTAAGAAGTTGGAAGAATATTTTGGGGAAGATGCTGAAATCGATGAGAACTCGAAGTTCTTGAAGGAGTTTTTTAAGAACAAGATGTGGATTGATAAGGAGAGGAAAGGCGGGGATCTTGAGATTGATAACGATGTAGTGGATGAGGTGTTGAGGGATGAAGAGGAGATTGAGAGACAGGAGGGGTACGAGATGGAGTATAACTTTAGGCACGAGGAGAATGCGGAGGATAGAGTGATAGGGTATTCTCGGAAAGTAGAGGGGACAGTGAGGAAGAAGGAGAGTAAGAGGAAGGCGCAAAGAGAAAGGAAGGAGGAGAGAATGAGGGTTGCGGAAATGGAAAGGAAGGAGGAGTTGAAGCATTTGAAGAATCTGAAGAAGGAAGAAATTAAGGAGAGAATGAAGAAGGTTATGGAGATTTCAGGGATTAACAAAGAGGATTGTCCGTTTAGTGCAAAGGATTTGGAGGAGGAATTTGATCCTGATGAGTATGATAAGATGATGAAGGCCGTATTTGATGAGAAGTATTATGATGACGAAGATGCTGAGTTAAATAGTGATAGCGAAAGAATCGAAAAACCAGACTTCGATAAGGAGGATGAGTTGCTTGGACTTCCTAAAGGATGGGATGTGCTAGAGTCTCATGATGGTTTCTTGGCTGCAAGGGAGAGGAATAAGAACAAGTTACAGAGTAGCGGCGATAATGATTCAGGAGAAGAAGAAGAAGAAAAAGGAGAGGATGATGTTGAAGATGAAGATGAAAATGAAGATGTTGGTGATGACGAGGGCAAAGAACACGAAAGTGAAGATAATGAAGAAGATGACGAGGAAAGCAAGGAAGAGGAGACTGAGGAAGGTAAGCGGAAGAGGAAGCGTAAAATGTCCGTCGTTCAGAAAGCTTTAAACGAAATGTGGGAGGAATTTTATAATTTGGACTATGAGGATACAATTGGAGACTTGAAAACAAGATTTAAATATGTCAAGATCAAACCTAATAGATTCGGGTTGAAGCCAAGTGAGCTACTGGCTTTGGATGAGAAAGAATTGAATCAATACGTTTCTTTAAAGAAGCTCGCACCATATACGGATAAGGAATGGAAGGTACCCAATAGTAAGAGGTACCAGCAGAAATTGAGGATTAAGGAACTTCTCAAGGAGAAGCAAAGACATCAAAAGGTCAGTAAGAAAAGGTCAAGAGACACTGCCGAGCAATCAAAAGAAGATGAGAGCACAAAATTGGAGGATTCAGAGTCATCAAAACAGGGCAAGAAAAAGCGTCGTCAAGCAACCAACATATCGGAGTCGAGGCGCAAAGCATACGGAATGATCTCTTCTAATCCAAAAAAGAACAAACACAAGCATTGATCGAATTGATACACTTCCATGGAAAGGTAGTTTTCTTGTTAGCCGTTCATTTTCTTACACTTCCATTGAATCTGCTTATTTAGTCTTGATATGAATGAATGCATCATGCGGTGGGCATTTGGGGATGCACGGACTGGCAAAGTGAAGGTTAGAGGTGCCTTACAGTTTTGAACTATGTAGTGCTTATTCATGAAAGTGTTATTGACCTGTTGTGATATATTTTGATCTCTCTAGTCAATTGTATCAGTTTTGGTATTTAGAGTGGTTATGATGTAGCATTCTTTTTCTTGGGGGTGGTAGCTTATTATTTTATAAAGGTTTTATGGTTCAGAAGGTTGCATGAGTTTATAAATGTAATTGCATTTAGTGACAGATCATTTTACTGTTGTCTTTCTTGATTTATAAATGGCTTTTAACAAGCAATACATGTGACAGGATGTTGATTCAGACTTCCATACCATTAACCATGCCTTTTTTTTTTTCATTCAACTTTTGCCGGTAATATCGACGGGTTATTTATGGGAATCAGAAATGCCATAGGGCGTGGGAGTCCTTTGTCAAATCCTTGCTTGCCCTGTGTAGGAACCATCACAGAAAGGAGCCTAACAGTCAAATGGTGCATCACTAGTCCATATAATAGAATATGACATTAGGAAGAAATCACCATTTGTTTCCTATAGGGAGTAGCCAGCCTTGCACAACAAAATAACATGGCAGCGTCAATACTGCCCACCCCACTGGCGGTTTTTGGGGTTACCAGCCTAAAACCGAAAATGACATCGTGGTCGCGACCTAAAACCACCATGTAGGGGCCATGACTGGGGGTGAGCAATCCGTTTAGTCTGTTGGTTCAGTTTTTTTTTTTGGAACAAATTTAATAGAATTTAACACATTAAGACCGAACCAACTGACTTTTCTCGATAAAACTAATCAAATTGAATTGCCAGTGATTCGGTTGGTTTTTTCAGTTAACTGACTCCAATTTAAATAATTAAAAATTAAATATGTTTGTTATATATTATGAAAATAAATATATTTTAAATAATTAAATATGTATATATAATATAAGTTAAGGTTTTTTGGTTGGTTCGGTTTTTGGATTCAAATATCGAAAACCAATTGAGAGAAGCATCTAAAGTGATAATGAAATTGACAAAACTGTCTAAACTGACTAAATCGAGACCGGAAAAAAATTGTCAGGTTTTCTTCTCTCTCTTTTTTTTTTTTTTGTTAAAATCGATTTTTGCTATCCTCTACCGATGACTACTCCCTTTCCACCACGGAAGGTCATCCAAGCCATCAAAAGGGAGTCTCCTTGATGAAAGAGACACACCGCACTTGCCTAACGAGGCCCAGAAGCCGAAAACCTTTAGCCCCAAGGCATGCCCATGGCGACTCCAAAAAATGAACCGGGATGATGATCATGGCCTAACAAAATCCGTGATGGGAAGAAGCAAAAAGGAAGGGGAAAAAACAAGAACAAAGGAGAGTGCCAAAAAAGAAAAGAACGAAGAGGCAAGAAGCCCTAGGAAGAAAGAGCAATTTGTGGCGGTGAACTAGGTTGCCGGCCACATGAGCGGCGGTACAACTAGGCGCCTCAGGGTTGTAAAATTCAAAATAATTAAATTGAGTGTAATTACTTTTGTTAGTTGCTCTAATTCATGAGTTGAGAATTAGGAGAAATTATGCAACATCCTGATTTTCAAACATTTATATATTTAAGAATTTAATTATGTAATTATAATTTGTATTATCAAAATATAATCTGAAAAATTAAGATGTATAATTACATATTGTCGACAAAATTGCTTTAAAAATTAGATTTTATTGTAATTGTAAAAAGAATATAAAGAAACTTACGTTATAAAATAATAATCATCTTAAAAAAATTTATCTAATCTTCTAAAACAACTCACTTAAAATCAAATTCTAAATTAAACTACCCATTACTGATAAATTATTAAAAAGTAGAAAAGAAATTTTTAATTTTTAATTTTTAAAAGTGTGTGATAATTTATTTAAATCGAGACGATTGATTAAATTAATTAGTCGATGATCTGAATTAAAATGATTCTTAAAACATTAATATTTAAAAAAAAACTTGTGGATGAACAAAATAAGAAAAACCTTTTTATAGTTTTCTAAAAAAAATACAAATTTAATTATGGATATGGTGTTTGCAAATAAGGCATGTAAATCGCCGTTGAAAACGCCTATTTCCCTACCATTTTCCCTCCTTCATTTTCATGGCTTTTGGCCTTTGCCTTGGCCTCCTTCTCCTCCTCTTTGTCTCTCTATCTCTTTGTCTCCCTTTTGTAAAATAAAACCAAAAAAAAAAAACCCAGGAAAATAACAAAAATTAATAAAATAATAAAATAAACCCCCGAAAATTTGAATGTATTGAGAGATAGGGAGGAGGAGCAATAACTTCTTTAGAACATTTTTTTTGGGGGGCAGTAAAAATGGATCTAAGGAGATTGGCATTGGCGGTGGTGACAATGGTGGCGGCATTGGTGGGGGAATTTGGTTGTAGTGCTTATGGGAATGTTGTCACTTTTGATGTAAAACATAAATTTGCAGGTAAACGAAATAATTTAAGGGCTATGAAAGCTCATGATATGCGTCGCCACGGCAGATTTCTCTCTACTGTTGACGTTGATGTGCCTATAGGTGGTGATGGTCACCCTTCTGGTGCTGGGTTAGTTTTTGTTTTTATGAATTATTTTCATCCAATAAATTATTATTTGTTATTGTTATTGTTTTTTAATCTTATGTCTTCTCGTGAATTTGGTTTGGCTAGATTTGGTTAAATTATGTAAAAAGTCCTTGTAGTATGCGAATTCGGTGTATTTCGATATTAAGTAGTCGAAAGTGAGCACCTAAAAACTATTAATGTTTTCAGTCAATTGTATATATAATAACAAATTAAGCCTATCTAAAGATTGAGTATAAATTTGTTATTATGCAAATCAAAATTATGTATAATTGACGGAAAGCATTCATTGTTGTTGGTGCTCACAATTTTTTTAGAAAACAATTTACTCAAAAAGAGGTGTTTTTACCAATTTGGTTTGGCTAGATTTGGTTAAATTATGTAAAAGGTCATTGTATTATGCGACTTCGGTGTATTTAATCACTTTTTCTTAGTAATTTTCTAAAACATATAATAATGTGACAACACTTTAGCATTTTAGTAAAAATACTGACTAAAATCATCTGATTAAAAATATCTCTAGATTGAAATACACATTTCGAAGAAATAGAGATTAAAAATATCGAAGTTTAGTATGACTAAATCCATAAAAATCCATAGTACATGGACCTTTTTAAGAATTTGACCACTAGATTTTATGCTTGGTAAATAGTAATTGGGTTAATAATGCATAACATCCAAATTACTAAAAAAACTTATTTTTCTCGCTTATTTTCAATATTTAGTAAAAGTACTATAGAGGTCCTTATATTAGGAGTCAGATTATATTTTGCTCTCTACTAAAAAAATGGGCAAATTAGTTCTTGTATTTTAGTTCAAAGAGCACATTGGTCCATTTTGTTTATAATCTCATCTACTTGTACTATTAAAAATTGGCGTGGTTGACGAAATTACCAAATAGTGATATGTAGCATGCCACATGTACATCATGCTGATGTACAGGGATCAACTTTGAAGAGTAGAAATGAATGAAATTTTTAACAAAATAATTAATTTACTCTTTGATTTAAGGTATAGACTAATTTACCTATTTTCTTAATATAGGGAGTTCTTTTACCTTCATATTTCTATTTCATTTCCATCCTTATTATATGGTGACTATTATGTTTAAGTTTAATTGCTTATTTTATCCTCATTGCCTTAAAAAGTTAATTCTTCTTTTTTCAGGCTTTATTTTGCAAAACTTAAAATCGGTAACCCATTAGAAGAATTCCATGTACAAGTTGATACAGGAAGTGACATTCTATGGGTTAATTGTGTTGGTTGTGACAAATGTCCAGAAAAAAGTGATCTTGGTGTATGTTCCCTTTTTAATAATTTTATATATATATATATATATATATCTCTGAAGAGTTTAATTATTTAATATTGTTTTAAATTGCAGATACCATTAAAACAATATGACCACAAGAAATCATCCACTTCAAGTTTGGTTTATTGTAACAATGAATTTTGTGCTACTGCACATGACGGTAAACTCAAAGATTGTAAGCCTGATCTTCAATGTGAATACTATGTTACTTATGGTGATGGGACCTCAAATGGTGGATACTTTGTAAAAGATATCATAGAGCTTCAGCAAGTGACTGGTAACCTTCAAACTTCACCCACAAACGGGAGTATAGTATTCGGGTTAGTTCATGAACATGCACCTTATAATCGTTATAATCATGGGTGAAGCTGAGAATTTTGTGGATCAATACTTTTGCTTACCCTTTGTTTTGTTTGGTATATTCGGATAATGAGTCAGATCGCATTTTGTTCGTTTTATTAAAAAATAGGTAAATTAGTTTATGTACATTAGATTAAAGAGAAAATTGTTCATTTCTGTTAAACATTTCATCCATTTGTATTGTTAAAAAATAGGGACCACTTTTAATAATAAAAATGGATGAAATTTTTAACAAAATGACTAGTTTACTCTTTGATCTAACATACAATGATTATTTTGCTTATTTTTTAAATATAGAGAGTAAAATACAATTTAAATTCTAATACAGGGGCCTCTACGTTACTTTCATCGCATATAATGATACTTAGTTTATTAAAAACTAAAATGTTCATTAACTCATTTAAAAATTACCATTTATTTGCATCTAAGAATCTATATATGTTTCTAACCCATTTCCTATTCTCAATTAGGTGCAAATAGATGGGTGGTTTTACTTTGGTTAATGTTTTTGTTTGCATTGGCATAGTTTTTGAGGTTAAAATACATTTTGGTGGGTTGACAAATCAAACCAAAAAAACTAAATAAAAATAGTCTTTTTAACTTTTAAAGCTCAACATGTGAATGACATGATTTTGTTGATACAAGATTTAGATTTGAAGGTTTGATGATGATTCACTTATGAAAAGTAAAAAATAATAGAGCCGAGTGATTTCGAGAGTACAGTGAAAAAAAAGGGGGAGAAGATTAGTTCTCAAAGGTCCCAAAATGGGGTTCTCTTGTGGAAGAAAATGTGGGAGAGAGTTTCAACAGAGGGTAAAAGTGTATATAAGTGGGTATTTTGTAGAATTACGTGATGATGTCTTATTAAGTGTAGGATTGTTACAGAGTAACTTTGATATGATCAAGGGTGACGGGAGGGGTAGACAGGAACCTTGATTCCCTTAAAATTGGAAATTTACAATTTTTATCCTTTGAAATGTATAAAATTATAAATTAGTAATTCCGATAAGATTTTAATTTAGTCTTTTAAAAAATTATAAATATATTTGTTAATTCAATAGTAAAATTGCATTTTAACTCTTATCAAAATTTGTAACTTAATCCCAACCTCTCAAAAAGTTTTTCTGGATTCATCGCTAGATATGATTTACGTATAACAAAACTCGAATTATTTACATTTCAATTTCATCCCTAGATATGATAGGGATTGGAGCATATTTTGATGCTATAGTTATTTTTTTTTTTGGTAATAATGTAATTTAGAGTTTTAAGTACCTAATAATTTCATTTTTTTTCAATTAGGTGCGGGTCTAAACGAGCTGGTGACTCAAATACATCAAGTGAATCAGTTGATGGAATCCTTGGATTTGGACAAGCAAATTCATCCATGATTTCACAACTAGCTCAAAATGGAGCAGTGAAAAATAAATTCGCACATTGTTTGGATACTGTGGACGGAGGTGGAATCTTTGCAATTGGTGAAGTGGTAGGACCTCAAATGAATAAAACTAAAATGATTGCACGACAGTAAGTCATCTATTTTTACATTTCTTACTTCTTTTTCCAGTACCTATGGTTCCAATGTAAACTAATCACTTAGATTGAAATTGGTTTTATTATATAAAATTCTATGTAAAAAAAAAAAATTACTTCTAGGATTTTAGGCTCCAAGATGGTCAAATTTTATAGAAAGTCCTTAAATTATGTGTTTTTGAAGGATTTAGTTCTTACTATAATTTGACCGGTTTTAGTTCTTATACTTTTAGTTCATATGATCTCAAACTTTTTCTTAATTAAATGTGAAAAAAAAGTATATATGTCATGGCATCATATATTTTATAAAATGGTCCCTCTACTTTTTATATTTCAAAACTCGGTCCAATTGTTAATTTATTTTTGTTAAATTATTCTTATTATTATGAAGTGTGAATTCATAGTCTATAAATTGATAAATATACTCTCTTTTTTTATGAACAATCTTATAGGCCACATTACAAAATTACACTAAAGGAAGTACATATTGGAGATACCATAGTTAAGCTTGAAACAAGCTTTTTTGGTGGTATTGATGAAAATGCAGCAATCATTGATAGTGGCACAACCTTAGCCTATCTTCCAACCGCAATTCACGAACAAATTATTCAAAAGGTTTTATCAATTACCCCCCTTAAATTTACTTGGATTTTCACATTAATCCTTTACTGATTACATTGTATGTTCTTTTTTGTTAATTAGATTACCTCCGGAAAGTCATTGGAAATGGAAAAAATAGAGGACCATTTTTCCTGTTTTAAGTATGACAAAAAGTAAGACACTACTCTTCTATATATACACAAACATATATACATGCATAAACATGAACCTTAAGATAAAGAATGTCAACTTGGTAATTTTTTTTCAATTTAATCCCTAAACCTTTATTTTTGTCCATATTAGCCCTGGAATTTGGTACTTTTCTCAGTTTTAGTCAATGTGCTAACAATGTACTTTGATACTATGTCACATCATCACCTAAAAAATTATTAATTTTTTTATAAGCGAGCTAAGTGGTGAAATGACATAATCTCATAGTGCTTCGTCATCACGAGGACCAAAATTAGAAAAAGTTACCAAGTTCCAATCCCAAAAAACTTAAGGAACCAGGGACTAAATGTTATTTTTTCTCTAATTTGTTTAATATCAGGTTTGATTTTTATATAATTTTACCTCTTAGCCACTAAAAAAGGTGCATTTGATGAAGGATGGTTTTAAAAAATAAATAAATAAAAGGTATTACTGTTGTAACAGTTTATTGTTTACTAATAATTTCCATTTTTGCTTCATTTCTTGTGTTGTCGCAGTGTTGATGATGAATTTCCTGTGATAAAGCTCCTTTTTAAAGATTCTCTTGTTCTAACAGTTTATCCACATGATTATCTATTCAGATTTCGTGTAAGTACAAAAAATGTATTTAATTTTATGATCCAAAAACATGGTTATTGTTTTTTTTTTTGGGTATTTGAGTCGGATTGATTAAACTAGAAATCAGTTGGTATTAATCTGGTAAGAAATAAAAGAATTAGTTAGCTTATGAATCGATATGAACAGTTGAATCAGGTTGAACCGATTAACATAGTCATGTGCTTTTTTTAGGATGATATGCGGTGTATCGGTTGGCAAGATGGTGGGCCTAAATCTCCTGATGACGATGAGATGATTCTTTTAGGAGGTATGTTTTAATTTACTATTATAAATATTATTTTTTTCATTTGAATAATTAATATAATTAAAAATTTTCCTTTTACATGCGAAGCTCGAAATTTAAATTTTCATTTCAATTGGAAAACAAAATTATGATTACCAAAATAGTTTATTTTATAGTTTATTTGAATTTCTTGAAAATGCAGATTTGGTGCTTTCTAATAAGTTGGTCATATATGATATTGAAAACCAGACCATTGGATGGACTGAATATAACTGTGAGTATCCTCTTTTAAACGACTTTTGTTGATTTCTTCATTTTTACATTACTTGAGATCGAATTAATCAACTGAATTGAAAATCGAAAGTTCAATCAATGATATGTTATTGAAAATAATTAAAATTATTTTAAATCAATAAAACTAAAATCCCAGCACAGAAAAACTGGTTAAATATAATTGATTTTAAAATTTCAAACTTTTAATTTTTTTTAAAATTAATTATTATTAGTTTATTTTTTAAAAAGTTGTTAAGTGGAGATTAACTCTTGAAGAAGTTTTTAAAGTGTCATTTTTCTGGAGTTGAGAGACCTTTCAATTGATCAGTAATGTCCTCAAATTGAGATATAATTTTGTCTTTCAACTCTGTCAAGAGTGCATACCGAAGGTGAAATTCACTAAGCAAGAGTGCATTGTTAGATTGAGGCATGGATTACCTATCAAAAGAACATGCACATTGCACGTTTGGTAGGGTTTAAATCTTTGCTCTTTATATAACATCTAATGAAGTGTATGCTAACATTCAATTAACCCTTAGATACCATATAAGCAAGAGTTTAAACCCTTGTAAGCACACAACATGAACCTATCCTTGATAGGTGACCCATGCATAATGAACCATCTGATTCAACGAGTCACTCTTGCTCCGTAAACCCCACTTCTAACTTGGACTCTTGACAGAATTGAGAGACAAAACCTTGGCTTGACTCAGGAATAGGACCAACCTATTGAGAGAATCGTCAGTTCTGAATATACAACACTTTAAAGGCATCTCCGGCGGGAGTCGACCTCCCTCAACAAAAATGATTAAACCAAAAACTAAAACTTCAACTTCGGCCCGATTCAGCAATTCTTATAACATTTAAATTATGTTTGAGACTATTAATAAGATGGTAACAAGTTATATTTTGGTGAATGATAGGCACTTCAAGTGTTAAAGTGAAGAATGGAAACACAGAGTATAGTGTTGGATACCATTCTCTTAGTTCAGCATCAAGTTTTACCATTGGAGGAATTCTAGCATTTTTGTTCATACTTTATTCCTTCACTTCCCTTTTCTATATAACTTAGATTAATTATACAAAACATTATTCTGTTCCAATTTCTGTATTATTATAAATATCAATTATTAGCATATCTTAATTAAAGATATGCTTACTTTATTGCTGTAAAATTTCCTTCCAAATACTTAATTTCCTTTTGGTGATATAACATAAAAAAAAGGAAATTATTTGAATTTGAGAATAATTATATAAAAAATATTTTAATTATATATATTTTTTAAAATTGATAGAAAAACATCTAAAATCATTTGATTTTATTTTTCTTTTCACCACTATGCTTACTCATATTTCATTCCTATTAATTATTAATTGAATAAAAAATTATCCTTATTGAATTATATTTTGCATGATTGCGATTTTAATAGTTTGGTATCTTAAATGAAAATTTTTAAATGATTTAATAATTATTTTGTAACTTTTTTAAATTAAATGACCAAAATATAAATTTACTGATAATTTAATGATGTTGGAAGTAGACCTGTTCATAGGTTGGGCTACTCAACCTGCCTTAAAAGTGGAAAAGTCCAGATAAAAATATAGGCCCAAAAATAAAACCCGTTGAGATAATGAGCCGAGCCTCAGGTATGAGTTTTTAGCCCAGGCCCAAATTTGTAAAAAAAAAATGTTGTTTTGCTACTGTTTTATTGTTGTTGTTATTGTTTGGATATTGTATTTGTTTGTTTATTTTAATGTTCTTTAAATATAAATTTTTAAATTTCTTTTCAATTTGTTGGAAAATATTTATTTTAATATTTTTAATGTATTATATTTTTTTAATTTTTATATAAAAATAAAATAATTTTAATATAAACCGAGCCCTAACTCTAGTTTAACATCTATAATCTAAATTGGATTTTGATAAAAATTTAAGGTCCACCCAACCTATCAAACGGGTTTATAATTTTGTTAAGAACCGACCCGGGTATACTTGGAAGTAGTATGTCTAATTAATATAACTAGAAAATGAAGAATGGGGAAGTAGCATTGGTTGGTAGACGTGTCTGAACTCAAAACGACAGACAATTTTCATCGCACCTTATCCGCAGATTAAAAAAAAACTGAAAAAAATCACAAAATCGAAAAAAAAAAAAAAGGAATCGAAAAAAATATTGAAGCCCCCGAAGCCACTCATTCTTGAAACAGAATGAGAAGAAGACACAGATATGAGTTCTGCTTCCCTTTCCTCCGCTCTCCCGCCCACCGCCTCTGCCTCCGCCGGTTCCCGCCGCAATCCCCACCTCCGGATTCCCAAAACCCTTTTCACTTTTCACCATCCTCATCATCATCACCACCCTTTTCTACTCAGAGGTCTGTGTTTTATTTATTTATTTTAATCTAGAATCCACTTTGTTCTGCGGTCTTCTTCGATTCTTTTATATTACTCGGATTTTTCATGAAATATGTATGTTTTACTGCTTATGTATTACTGTATACTCCGTGTCTTAAACAATGTTTAGTCTTACTTTTTTATTGAAAGGGTTAATATACCATCTGGTACTAAGTTTATCTTCAATGTTCAAGTTGGTACCTGAATTTGGATTCAATGTTCAATTTGGCACCCAGAACAAACGGCATCATTTGCCCCGATGAATTTTTGACAGTGTGCTGTAACAAAAAGAACATAGATACTTAATTGGGACAAAGAAACATGCTTAGGTATCAAATTGAACATTGAAGCCAAACTCAAGTACTTAATTTGGATAAAGAAAAAAACATAAGTATCAAACTGAAAAAACTGAGGTGCCAAATTGAGACAAAAAAAATTTAGGTGTCAAATTGAACAATTCAAGGTGTTTTATGTAGTACAAAAAACATGAATTGATTATTTCCAATGTCTTGCAGTTACAAATGAAACTAGCAGGACTGAAGTGTCTACTACTGATCCTACCAATGAGAGATTGGAAAGCGATAAGATTGTTGATGGGATGGACTTTGGCGAGCTTTGCAACGAGTTCGAATGCATTAGTAGTCCCTTAGTCGAATCAACGGCAAGACAACTCGTACGTGACATCCTAGAGCTCCGAGAAGGGAACCGTGCGCTCGGAACATACGCTGTTTCTGTCAAATACAAGGTTCTTTAAAGCTCGGTTTTGTTCTCCTTGTCGTGTTCAAACATTTACGTTTCATGGAATTCTAATGACACCGTTGTAATGCAGGATCCAGTCCGAAGTTTCACTGGCCGTGAGAAGTATAAGAGACCACTTTGGATAACCGGTGCTTTAGAAAATCCAACTGTGGTTCGTAAACTTTTATGTGTCCTAACATACTATCGGTTTTCAATTACTGATATTTTGTTGCTCGTATTACTACAGAGAGTGCAAGAAATGGTGATGCTATCGACGAGCGTACTTAACATCAAATGGACAATACAAGGAAAACCGAAGTCTTTCGTTGCTGGCATAGGCGGTGATTTGATAATTAGAGTTAATTCGCAGTTCACTTTGAATCAAATTAGTGGGCAGGTGATTGAACATGAAGAGCTGTGGGATTTATCATCTTCATCGATCATTGCTCAGGCATTTTTTTGGACATCCCGTCGTCTCTTTGCCACCGTCGAAGCGGCAAAGGACTTAGCTGATGGAGCCAAAGACTTGTCGACTCGTTTTTCAACTAAGCAAGAGAACACGGAGGTTTACCCGGACCCTTCCGGTGACCCAACTAAGGTGAGTTAAGTTATTGCAGTAAATGCAACCTCCTTTCACCACCTATGTAGAAGGGTGAGTGTCAGATTTTTAACTTTTTCAATAGATTCGGAGAATCATAGTGTCACTCTTATGAATGAAACGTATCATACAAAGGTGCCGGGCATGAGTACTTTATGGAAATGAAGAGTCGAAATAACACCGGCTGTTGACTCGATCCTCATTGTTTGGCCTCAACAGCCTCATGAGGCTTGATTGAGCAGCTACCTCGATGAGTTTTAATCTATATTTATACGGACACTTCATTCTTTTTAAAGTACCTATGCTCGGCAACTATGTTGGACACATATCATACATGAATTATAGGGTATGTTTCTCCAAATATCCGAAAATACGTAAAATTTGGAACTTACCCTTCTCAGACACATCATCATACTCGACACTTTTGACTGTGAAGTTTTATTCAATGTAGTCTAAATCAGATCGGACTAGCCGGTTGGATCTTGACCAATACACCAGCCGAAATAAAGGGATTAGACTGGTTTTATAGCAAACTACTTAGAACTGGGGGTTCAACAGCTACCAGTGAACTGGTTTGAACCGGTTTTCTTACGTAACCCAAATTAATGACCCCACTCGAAAAAAGCCCAACCAGCCCAACCCAATTCCTTAAAACCAACTGCTCTAACCCATCCAAATACTTAAAAGATAATTGATTTTTCAACTGATCAGATCAAAAACCGATGGTCTGTTGAGTTGGATCATCGATCCAATTTCAAAAATATTTGAACATTTAGTGAAGAAGATGTTGTATTTGTGTCTGACATAATTTGTGTGATAATGTGTGAGCAGTTCTTTCAAAGGGACGATGGATTCCAAAGAGATGTATACCAAATTGCATTGTTTCTGGCAGTCCTCTACTTTGTTGTACAGTTTCTAAGGACAACCCTTTAATACCCAAACTAATTTCTTCATTATATATATTTTCATACTTCTACTTATAATTATTGTAAATTTGTAATTTTATACACCAATACTCAGAATTTTTATTTCTTTTTTTTAAATGTATATTCGGAAAAACCCTTATAAAAAAATGTAAGCATATTCTTAGTATTTCTTTGTGTGGACAAAATTTAGGAAAATGAATTTTTTTGTGAAATTCAATGATTATTTATAGACTTTTGACCTTTGAAATGTGTATTTGAAGTTTTAAGGTCAATATGTTTTAGTTTGACTTAACATTTGTTTTTAAATGTGTATTTTACTTTAGCCATTTTTGCATTGGAATAAGGGTTTTTTTTGTTTTTTACATCTAAAGAAATATTTAATCTTTATCTAACTATACAAAAAATTAATGACTATAGATTCAAAAAGGTCGCGTCAAATTAGAAATATAATGATAAATTTAGTCTTTAATAGTTATCTCTTTAATCTTAAAACTTAGTGAAATTGTTCTTTTTAGATGGAAAATTTGAATAGACCTTTGGAGTTGACCATTTGCACACATGTATTTTAATGTTTTTAAAAATCAAGAAATTAAGAAAAAAAAGTTTTAAAAAAATATCTGCATCATCAATTATGTTCGGCTCCCTAAATTCTTCAAATATTTATTTTGGTCCTTAGAATTGATATTTAAAAATACGGTAAATTATGTTTGGCCCTCCAATCTTTTGACTTTCTTTTCAATTTGGCTCCAATTTTTTTAAATGTGGCATTTTTTTCTTAGGGATGACAGAATCCGAACTACTTGATAGATTTTGAACCCACTTACTTAAAAAAGAAACTTTTTTTTCCTTTAAGGGTATTAAGTAATTATGGCAATTATTTAATAACGTTTTAAGTAATTTTAAAGCCAAAATGGTATGTAACTAACCATATAGACCGATATGGTAAAATACCGATAACCATGATAAATTTAAAAAGAAAAAAAAACATTTGTAGTAAAATTTAAAAATTAAAAACAGTCTTCTTTAAAAAATCCAATAAAAAGTAAGATAAATTACACTGTAAATCACTCTAAAATAGCGTTGTTCTTATTTTGATCACTCTAAATTCTTTTGTCAACTTAGTCACTCTGAATTGGTCACTATCGTTAAAAATTCCGTTAGTCCATTAATGGATTGCTGACATGATATTTTTTTACTTTTGACTAACAATTAAGATAATTGTTCGAATTTGTCACTGCCGTTAAAAATTTCGTTAATCCATTAACGGATTGCTAACATGGCATTTTTTTTTACTTTCGACTAAAGCTGGGGATCTCTCTATAATTAGTCTAAAATATTTTTTTTGGTTTTATTTGCAACATAGGAATAAAGTTTGCAAGTTTTCTTTTTTTCTTTTTCTTGTTTGCTTCCTGAGAAAATTTTTCTTGTTTGCTTCCTGAGAAAAGTAAAAGAGAAAAATGAGGATAGTTTTGACTCTTTTAAAACAACCCAACCCAACCCCACTCTCAACCTCAACTTGACATCCTCATCACGTCTTGTTCTAGCCTTGTTGTCTGCCATGGGGTTCTTCTTAGCCATTGGTAATAAGCTCATCAATCTAGTGATTTTTACACAATCAAATGTTTCAGCAACAAGCTCCACCAAAATCAACAATTTTACCATAATCAGAGATTTCGAGACGTCATTGCCGCCATAGAAGAAGAACCTAAACAATTGGTAAATGATTTAGATGATCTCCAACCACATTCTCAACTCTTTTTTTTTTTTAATTTGAAATTTAAAAGGAAATTGACAGAGTTGAAGATAAATTGAGAGACTTTTTCTTTTCTTTTCTTTTTTATTGTTAAAATATTAATCAAAGAAAAATTGAAGTTTTAATATTTTAATTTTTGTTTCCTACGTGTTTAATACTAATACGAGTAACAATGGTCTCGTTTACTAGATGTTGTTCGTGAGAGTGGGGTTGGATTGTTTTAAAAGAGTCAAAATTGTCCTCATTTTTCTTTTTTTTTTTACTTTTATTAGGAAACAAACAGAAGAACAAAAAAAAGCTTACAAACTTTAGTCTTCTATTGCAAATAAAAACAAAAAAAAGTATTTTGAACTACTTATAGATAAGTCCCTAGCTTTAATCAAAATTTAAAAAAAAGCTACATCAGTAATTCATTAAATAAATTAATGAAATTTTATAATAATGATTAATTCAAATAATTATCTTAATTGAAGTGAGTAAATTAAAAAAAGTAAAACGCCCAAATAAAAATAAGAATATTTTAGAATTACCCACAAAATAATTTTCCTTAAAAAGTATCGAAAAAAAAAAAAGAAGAAGAAAAATCCGAAGAAGAAAAACAAAAGAAGAACCCACCTTGAAATTCACGTCCCCCACTGTACACTCATCATTAGCCTTTCATTGCCTCTTCATTAATTTTACCCACTGCTATTTCTGATTCTCTTTTTGTCCTTTTTTCAAAACATTTTATTTAAACCTACAATTAAATCTATTTAAGGACTTTTGTGAATTTTTATTTAGACTTTTAAATTTTTAAAATGAGTTAATTTATTAGGTATTCTTAAATTATGATATTTATTTTAAATTGGTCTTTAAATTTTAAAATGTTTTAATTACATCCTTAAATATATTATATTAATTAAGTCATTTCATTATTTAAACCATTACTATAACTATTAAATGACACATAAAAACTCATGTAACATAATTCAAAACGAAAATTTTAACGAAAATAATAAAAAAATGAACGACAGTTTGTATAAAATTTTCACAATATTTATTTTTCTTTAAAATTTTCATTTTAAATTATGCCACACAAAATCTTATGTACATTTAAAGATTAAATTAAATATTTTAATAACAAAAGATCTTATTGATATAACACTGGTATTTTAATGATGTAATTATAATGTTTAAAAGTTTAAGGACTAGTTTAAAATAAGGATCATAATTTAGGGATGTTTCATACGACCTATAAAATTTAATTATTTTTATTTATTTAAGAAAATAAAATTTTAAAGCCAATTCATAGTCTAAAAGCTACAAAGACTTGGGACAAATTAAACCTTTTTTAATACATGATGTTTGTATATAAACAAATTGACAAATTTCTAATTTTATTTATTCTAAAAAAATGTAATGTTATTTTATATGAAAAGACAAAATTACCCTTAAAATGAACTTTTGGTAAATTCTCGATTAGGATGACACCAACTCAATAAAACACTTAAATATATGATTTAGTTATAATAATTAATTAATATAAAATAATATTTAAAATATGTTAAACTTTCTCACTGAAATATCTTTAAAAATTAAATATATTATTTTAAAATTTTTAATTAAATTGAAAAACGTTATACTTATCGAACTTACAACAACGACGATACAAATTGATTTAATACTCAATCCACAGTTTTATTAAATCCAAAATTTAAAAGATTGTTATTTTATTTTATTTTAATCCTCTATTGTCTCAACTGCCAACCTTTACTTTTTGCTTTTTATGTTTACCAATTTCTTGACTTTTCCCATTTTAATATAATAATAAATTAAAAGCTCCTTTTGTACCCATCATTGAATTCATTTACTCCCATTTTCTTCTTCTTTCTATTTTTCTTTAATTTTATTTTTCCCTATCAAAATCAATCCCCATAATTTCTCTCTGTTCTCTTTATATTTTCTAGTGTATATATTTATGTTCATATAGCTCTATAGCACACAAAGGCCTAGTAGCCATGGATAAAAACATGTATTCTTTCATTTCATTTTGCATGTTATTGCTTTTTAGTACATTCATTGAAGCGGCTCCAAATGATTCTCTTATAACTCACCTACCTGGTTTCAATGGTGATTTTCCATCCAAACACTATTCTGGGTAACGTCCCCCCCCCCCTTCGTTTCATCTCTTATTTACTGTTTTACAGCGGTTAATCACCGACGGCGAGAATTAAAATCGTAAAATAATGATCGTAAGGTGTTTGTAGATATGTGAGAATAGGGGAGAAGAATCTCTTCTATTACCTTGTAGTTTCAGAAAGAAACCCAGGGAAGGATCCAGTTGTGTTGTGGCTAAATGGTGGACCAGGTTGTTCTAGCTTTGATGGATTTGTTTATGAACATGGTACTTTCCTTTAGCCCCCACTCCTTTCTTTCTCTTTTTTTTTTTAACTTATATTTTCGACTTGATGCGTTTTAAATGAATCGAATTTACTCTTCATACATGTATGAATGTTACAGAAGACCATAATTACGTACATATTTTTTAAGATAAAGACTAAATATAAATATGTTGCTTTTTTATTCTTAATATACTATTAACCTTTTTAATTAAATTAAGATTGAAAATGTCAAATTTAATAAAAAATTTAAAATCTAAAAATTAAATTTACGAAAACATAATTTTGGAATAATTTAAAGAAACAAAAACATTTCAAAAACATCCTTTTCTTATCTTAACCCCCAAAAGAATGTAGGAATCATTTTCATAAATCGGAAAAATGCAAGGGCTGACTTCACAATATTTATATTTATATTTATATACTAAACTGTCTTTTAATGTAGATATTTTGTAATAAAGACAAAATTATAATTCTCAGATATTTCATGAGATAATTTGTACCATTAATATGTGGTACTGGTCTTTGTTACAAGTAGCTAATTAAGTCTTCTTCTTTTCTTTTTCTTTTTTTTAAAAAATCTAATTATTGCATAAATTAAGGCTAGAAAATATTGTATATATATATATATATATATATATATATTGAAAGAAAATAAATAACCACAAATCTATATGTAGATAAGCAGATGTGTGTGGTTTTCAGTTCACAGTGATGCAAAAATTGGTTGCTTTCGATCTGTCGTAAAATAGTTTTCTATAATTTTATCAAATTAGGACAGCTAGCTTTTTGCTGTTCTTTTATATGTATAGAAAGCTATGTATCATACGCCATTAATTCCTCAGTTTCTAAAAGAATTATATGAACCCATCAATCAAGCTATATCATCTCGCAATTAATTCGATTCGCAGCCGAGACAAGGGTGTTGAATATGAATATATGTATTTATTATGAAAATATTTTAACTGGACATCAAAATATTTGAATTGATTTCCGAGTGAATCATTTGAAATCGATTAAAAAAACGAGAAATTAAAATAAAAAAATTTAAAGGTTGAATTAATTTTTATTATTTATTTAATTATTATTGGGCTCGTGGTTTTGTATGAAAATGAGTTAAATTATTAATATTAACACCTACTGAATAAAGGGTATATGTTAGATAATCTATAAATCTTGTTTTTTGGTACAATACAATTAGAGAGTTAATACTCAGGACATACTTGTATATGATTAAAAAGAATTTGCTCAAGGTCTAGCTCGTTTAGAAAATAGGCCTTATTTTTGTGCAAACGAACCTTCGGGTTTGGGTAGATGACCCAACCCATGATCAGTTTTATTCATACCACACATGCATACGCTGAGTCCAAAAAGAGTTATCCAAATAAAGACTTATCACTTATTCCCTGAATACTTAAACCCTGATAAGAAACTTCATATAAACTACAAGTTAATAGAGTCGGTAAATATCACATGTATATATATACGAATTTTTTTAAAGGACAATAACCATGTTTGAATATATATTAAACAGACAAATACATAAGAAAAAAAGAAGTGAAAAGTCCAAATAATATAGATTATAATTTCTTTATTGGTTTAATATGTGTGATTTTTTTAAATTTACTATAATAATTTTCTTTCATACTCATAAAAAAGGGGATATTTTCATTGCAGGTCCTTTTAATTTTCAAGAGGGAAGCCCGAAAGGAAGCCTTCCCACATTACATCTCAATCCGTACAGTTGGTCTAAGGTTCAATCACTACATGCACACCCCTTTAAACCAAAGTACTAAATCTTAGTATTTTTAATCTTTTGTTAACTATATTTTTACCATTTTTTTCAGGTCTCAAATATTATTTACCTAGACTCACCGGCCGGTGTCGGGTTCTCTTATTCTTGGAATATAAGCGAGTACATAACCGGAGACCATAAAACCGCAACCGATACACATGCCTTCCTCCTCAAGGTACTTAAATCCGATTTTATCATCCTGCTGCAACCGTTATTTGAATCCTTAACGTATGGTGATTAATTATCGAGGAATTAAAATTTTCATACAGTGGTTTGGTCTCTATCCGGAGTTTGTTAGCAATCCCTTCTATATTGCCGGAGAGTCTTATGCCGGAATCTATGTGCCCACTCTTTCTTCCGAAGTAGTGAAAGGTAATCTCCTTTTTGGTGATAGTCAAGGGTGGAACATCAATGGACTCAAAACTAACCTTGGTCCCTCCAAAATTTTGGAAAATTTTCATTACACCTTTCAAAATTTTTGAAAATTTTAATTAGCTCCCCTCGAAATTTTTAAATATTCTAATTAAACCTTCCAAAAGTTTTAATTAGACCCTCCAACATTTTTAAAAATTCTCATTAATCCTCTCAAAATTTTAACTAAACCGTCCAAATTTTAATTAAATCCTTAATTTTTTTTTTGAAAATTTTATTTAGACTCCTGCAAATATTATCTGCACTTTATGCCACTAGGGATAGTCCATGTACGGCAATATTAAACCTTGATTAGTATGATAATAATTTACCTTGTGGTTTTAGGGATCAAAGTTGGTGCAAAGCCCACAATAAATTTCAAGGTATATATTGCAATAATTCTATCAAATTACAACTTTTTTTAACAAAAAAAAAGGCTTTAAAATAGGAATTTGTAAATGCAGGGTTACATGGTGGGAAATGGGGTCTGTGACCCTGTTTTTGATGGCAATGCTCTAGTCCCCTTTACACATGGGATGGCCCTTATTTCAGATGATATTTTTCAGGTACCAAAAGTTATATTTGATGTACTGATAATATATAATTCTATTATCGATTTTATATTTGAGTTAAAAAAAAATTTATTATCGATTAATATTATGATGAATAATCTAAGTCTATTGCGAATAATTTAACACTGATACGATGCATAATAACTATTTGCAGGGAGTTGAATCTAGTTGTGGGAAAAATTATTCAAACCCTTCTAAGATTTGTGACGAAAATATAGAAAAAGTTTACGAGGTTAGGAATATATACCAATTTTAAGTTGTATTTGTTTTTTCAAAAGTTTACTATCAAATGATGTCGCATCGTTGAAAATTTAAGTATGCAACACTTTTCAGGCAATTTCCGACCTAAACATTTATGACATCCTTGAACCTTGCTACCATGATCCTACTTCACAACTAGGCTCAAAAGGAAACAAAAGCTTGCCAGTTAGCTTCCAACAATTAGGGGCTACATCGAAGCCTCTTCCGGTGAGGACTCGGATTTTCGGTCGTGCTTGGCCGTTTCGAGCACCGGTTAAGGATGGTATCGTCCCTTTATGGCCTGAACTAGCGCAAACGAACAGCCGCGATGTCCCCTGTTTCGTAAGTTATATCATTGGATTAATTAGTCATTATTTATGATATATAGTGATACTTTCTTTTCGTATTTGTAGAATGATGAAGTTGCGACGCTATGGTTGAATGATGCAAAAGTTAGGCAAGCTATTCATGCCCAACCGGTAAGCTATTAAGGATTTAAATTACGGCCGTAATGTAAAAATACAATCTTAAATTTGCGAATTCGATTCATTTCACCATCGATACTCATTACAGGAAACTGTATCTGGGACTTGGGAGTTATGTACCGATAGAATAAGCTATTACCATGATGCTGGGAGTATGATTCCGTACCATAAAACCCTAACACTCCAAGGTTATCGAGCACTCATTTACAGGTATTTCACTATTAAACCATATCCGGTTTTGCCCACTTTAGTTCTTGAACTATCACTTTTGCCTTGGAGATCAATAATTTTTTGAGTAAAAGGATAAGGATACAAAAATGATAGTTTAGGTACCAAAATGAAGAAGAAAGTATAATTTAAGGGCCCAATAGTGCATTAACCCTTTAAGTTTTAATCGCAGTGGAGACCATGATATGTGTGTGCCATACACTGGAACCCAAGCCTGGACCAGGTCACTCGGATATAAGACTATTATTCCATGGAGATCATGGATGTCTAATGGCCAAGTTTCTGGGTAATTTCTCTTTTAATCTACATTTATACATATATAGCTTTTTAGTCCCTTGATGAAATGGTACAATTTCCTTTTTAATCCCTTGATAAAATTAATATTTGTATTCACCAAGGAGCTAAACATTGTCTATTGTTTTATGTCCTGCAGGTACATGCAAGGATATGACCATGACATTACCTTTCTAACCATCAAGGTTCGGAAATATTTTACTGAATTTAAATTCATTTGGAAAAATGAGATGTGAAAGGAAGGGTGTTAAATGTGCAGGGAGCAGGGCATACAGTGCCGGAATACAAGCCAATGGAAGCATTAGACTTTTATAGCCGATGGTTGGATGATAAACCAATATGAGGATGAAATTGAAGAAAAGATAGCACTTCTTTCCCCCCATTTTTCTAATTAAAATCAATGAAATAATATCATTGGGGATCATTTACTTTTTACTCTCTGCTTTAATCAAGTTAATTTAGAACACAATTTTTAATTAGGAGCCCAAGGTAATTTGGTAAATTCTTCAAACTTTGTAGACCCATATTTTAACCGAATTAAGATTATTTGAGTAAGAGTTTGATCGCTGATTAGTCAATTATTTTGAGTTAAATTTAAAGCAGTTTAAATTCGTTGACAATACATTAACTAATGGTATTATAAAAACAATTAAAGAACAAATTAAAGTGCAGCATAAGGACCAAAACTGAAATTTGATCATTATTATAGAATCTCAAAGATTAACCATCCTCTTATAGTTTCAAAATTAAAAAGATGTCAAAAGCTAAAAACAGTTTAAATAAAAATTCAGTCCCTCTACTTTTATTTATGAAATTTATTTTTTAACTTTTAAAATTTATGAAATTTATTTTTTAACTTTTAAAATTTAAAATTTAAGTCTGACAGTTAACATTGTTAATTTTTTTATTAAATTTATTGTTGTAACATTTTTAAATTAAAAAAAACCTCACTTTATAATCATGCAATTAAAAAATGACTTTGTAGTTTCATAGCTTAACCTGAATTTTGAAATGTGAATGTAAAATGACTAAATTCCACGAAATAGGAAGGACTTGTGGCACATTTAAACCCTCAAAAAATAAAGCAAAAAACAAAAGAACAGGATGGAATATCATCTCAATTTAAACCCTAAAGAAGCTTTCATTGTCAACAAATTTATTACCAGCATATGAAGTTACCAACAAATCACACATGAACCTTGAAATGATAAAAATAATAAAAATTAAGGGGGAAAAGATAAAATATAAGATAGAGCTGGATTTACAAAAATTTCCAATTCTACCCACACTAAAATGCATGGAAAAAAAAAGTTACAAAAATTTTAATCCAAGGGAAAAGCAAGGTACCTTTTTACTTCCCAGCCTTCTCCTTTTCCGGAATAAACCTCGGGAGATTAACGAGCGTATTGACACGAGACACCCCTTCGAGGGCAGACCAATTTATTCCCATGTCCGAATTCATATCCTCCAGCTTTGAGGGATCTTCGTTCCCTTCTAGGGATGTTTCTTCTTCTGTTCTGGTGATCCCGGACTGGTTGAGAGGGGTCAATACATCGAGATTATTGTTTTCCTCGATGTCATTGTCGAGTTGGTCCTTCGAAGTTGGCTGCACTTCGGTATTGCCGTTAGAAGCGGTCGACAAATGGTTCGAATTAGAATCGAGGAAGAGGCAAACAACAGCACAATCATCGACTTTTGAAGTTGGGTATTTATATCTCCAAGCTCGGATTGCTACCTCAACTAATGCTCGAGCCGCAGAGGAACGAGCTGGGGCAGATCCTATAATCTCCACTGCTTCTTCATTTGAAAGGACATCCCATATCTGCAAAATATTGAAGTGAACCATTAGAAATCAAGACACGGACCGAATGACATTTGAAATCTTGAAAAAGAATTCTTGTTACCCCATCTGTAGCCAAGACAACAAATTCGTCATTTTCCGTTAAGTGCCGAAAAGTTATTTCGGGCACCGAGATCAGGCCAAAATCCTTTAGGCAAAAATCTCCGAAAGCCCGAGCCATGGCAAGGCCAGGTGAATCATTGTTTGGTAGCCAAACTCGGGTAACCTCAGGTTCATCACGAAGAGCAAATACACGACCTTTACATCTTCGAATCCTCTCTGCTTCCGCTGTAAAGAGGTAAAAAAAAGAATATTCAGCACGAGCTTGACATTACAAGTTATACAAGATGCGTTGGCATGAGAAATGCTATGGAGAGCATGACACAATTCTATTACACGTGCAGATACGCAAAAGTTCCAAAAAGAGAATCGCTATTGGTTTTATATAATATGAAACACGAATGCAGTTGCTAATAGCGTGCACTTACATATAACTAACTCGAAAAACATACCGGGAAGATTCGGTTTGAGATCGACAGTTAACTGAACTGCAGTAAGCATATTGTTTTTGTCCCTCGTACCCAACACAGCTCTGGAGTCCCCAAGATTTCCAATGACAAGATATGGACCCTATACAAAAAGCCAAGACAATTATGATTTAACTTCAAAACACATCGTAACATGATTTTCCGAATAAAGCTTTTAAAAGTTGCAGCTCCATACCTGCTTGACTAAAGTTACAGCCGTTGTCCCACTGCAGAAGCTATCAATACTTGGGTGCACCCTAAGTTCCCTGTCCATCGCTTTGAAAGCCTTAAGAAAAGACTCTTTAAGGGTCTCGAAGATATCGGGGTGCTTTTCTGATTCCAGAAAATCTATGGAAGGCCTAGATTCCTTGTCTACTGATAAAAGAGACATATTTTCAGAGGTCATGCTTCCTAAACTGAAGTCTCTAAAAACATCCTCACTGGATACATTAGCTTCCCAATGAGCACTCAGCTTTAACGGAAGATGGTCTCTCACCCTCTTTGCTACCAAATGACCGTACGGACCGTGCCCGTCAAAAATACCACAGAATACCGTATCTGTTCTCGAACCGAAATTCTGGGAAACAACAGCCATTGGTAAATGAGAAACGGAACATTATAATGGTAAATTTATACCTTGTAGCCCCTTCAAAATATAAAGATTACAAGTTAGTACAATGATAAATTTGCATTCATCTCTGCCCCCCTTAAAGCAATTTTCTGGCTTCACCCTTGGTTCTTCCTCTCTCTCACACGAGATTTCCATCATTAAAATAAAGACAAAAGTGTCGCAAAACCAACAAAGAACCTAAAAGACTACATAAACAAATTAAAAGAAAAAAGAGGAATCATAAATTAACATTAAAAGATATCAACAATTTTGTATTATAACTCCAAGAACAAGTATAAAGATCAATTGCTTGCTTTCAAAGCCATACAAGAAAACATCACACATAAAGTCAAATATTTATCAAATGGCCATTGTTTTGATAGAAACAAGTTAAATATTAAAAAATACCAACAAATTATATTATAAGATATATAATTGCTTGCTTCCAAAGCTATATACAGGAGGAAACATCATACACAAAGCCAACCATATATCAAATGACCATTGCTTGATAGGAACAAAGATTTTAATTAAGAAAAACAAGTTAAAACATTAAAGGATACCAACAAATTATATTACAACATCATGGGGATAGCAAGCAGTTCATTCATATAAGAACAATTATAAGATAAAATTGCTTGATTTCAAAGCTATATATACAAGTAAACATCATACATAACCATATATACCAAACGATCATTGCTAAACAAGATTTTTAATGCAAAAAAACCAAGTTAAAACATTAAAAGATACCAACACCATGGGGTTGGCAAGTAGTTCATTCATACAAGAAGAGATATAAGATAAAATTGCTTGATTTTAAAGCTATATAGATAAGGAAACATCATACATAAAACCAACCATATAAATCAAATGTTCATTTCTAAACAAGATCTTAATGCAAAAATGGGATTAAAACAATGAGCTATACCTCCCAAACAATCATGGCATCTTGGTTGGTTCCTTTCTTGCCCTGTTGAGTAAAGAGTGAAGCAACATCAGTGGACCCATTCAAGAAAAACCTCCCTGGAATCCTATGCAACGCTTCGTCCTTACGGTATTCGAAGGAAGAGCCTCGAGAACCGAGTCTCTTCCTCGAGTTCCTCTTCTTCATGTTCGCCAAATGTGGAGATAGAGGCGAACCAGGGAGAGGGCTCCTGCTTTCAGCAGAAAAGCAGGACCCCATTCTGAGGGCCCTGATAATGCTTAATATGCAATCCAGACCAGCCACACAGTAATAACCCCTGTTTCTTTTGATGGATCCGTCACTAATTGTTCAAACAAACACCCCCTTTTCTTATTTTTCTAGCTAATGTTCAATTTCTGTTACATACTTTTTTTTTTCAATTCAATGATTGATAGTATACCTTGAATTTGTTCTTCAAACACCTTAAAATTCTAAATCTTAAAGCAAACCCTATTGAAATCACAGCTAAATAAACATACCCTGTTTGAGTTTTTTTTCCCCTTCAAATCACTAAAATAATGATCTTATACTACAATTTCCAGATACCCTTTTTCTTGTTTCAATCTAAATGATCACATCAATCAACAAATTCAATCTCATAAAGTGGTTTTTCCCAATAAAAAACAAAACAAAAAAAAAATCTCAGAATCGGCCAAAAGATAAAAAGAAACAAATAAAGATTGATGACTGAAAAACTTTATAATTTGCAAAAAAGGAGAAGAAAAAAGGAATCTTAAATTTGGGTTTTTTTTCCTATCTTAATCAGAAAACAAATAATTTAAAACCAAAAAAAAACTCATAAATTTGTCAATTTACTAATTATTAAAAAAGAATTGAGAAAGGTGCTGATAATTTCCTCCATAAACTACCCAAAAGAGATCAAACCTTTTTTCCCAGAAAATCAACAGAAAAGCTAATCAAAATCCATGGACAAAGATCAGCTGAAAAAAACCCAAAAAAAAGGGGGCTAAGACAAAGAATGGGAAAGGAAAAGAAGAGAGAAAAAGAAGGGGGAGTGAAAAAGGGTAGAGAGAGAAAGTTGGGGTTTTAGAGAGAGAAAGAAGAACATGGCATTGAAAGGGGAACAGCAAAGAAAGAACAAGGCAAAGGCAGCAGGTACTAATCACAGAGAAAAAACCGCAACTACCAACAAAACCAACTTGGCCCCAGTCCTTCTTTAAATGTAAAAATTAAATAAGGAAAATTTATCTAATCCATTGATTTCTATTTTTTAAAATAATAATAAATTAATTTTTAAAATATAAAAAATAAATATAATTATACCGGAGTAATGATAAATTTAACCCTTGATATTTATATTTTGCATCAATTTGCCCCTTATTCTTTTTTTAAGCTAAATTTTGTACTCAACCTTTAAATAAGAGTCAAACCATCAATATTTTAAAAAGAGTCGAATTAATTTTTAACTGGAAATACTAAATAAAATGTTAATTTTTAAACATGACAATCGCGTGGCAATCTACATGTACTTTGTACTATTTTTGAATTTTAATGAACTTTTATATTTTTATATTTTTTAATATTTTATAATATTCAAGTTATTTATTGATATGGCATATAAAATAAATAATATCAAGTTAGCATAAAGTGCACATGGATTGCTACACGGATTACAACACCGACATCGTTAAAAGATTAACATTTAATTCAATATTTCTATTTTTATAAATGATTTGACTTTTTTAAGTTAATAATTAAATTTAGCTAAAAATATTAATATTCAAATTGACAAAATATATAAACGTTGAGAACTAGATTTGAAATTATGCTTAATTATCTTTAATAATTATTTATTTATTTTAAATATTTTACATTATATTTTAGATTTTTTTATTTTTAGAGCTGATTTAAAAATAAAGTGCAATCGGAAACGCTATTATATAATTTCTATTAAATTTAAATATGTATTATCAACTAGGCTTTAGTATTTTAAAGCTAGAATTTTGAAAATTATAATGTAACACATTCAAATTTAAAGGAAATTAGTTAATAGAATTATCAATTACATTTTAGCTTTCAAATTCGATAAGTAGAGAGATTAAATTTCAAAAAGTAAAAGAAATATGATTAAATTTTAAAAGTTCAAGAATATAAGGACTAAGGGTATAATTTAAATATTTTATTTTATTATTTTCATTTGATTAAAAGTTTTAAATAATTTATTGTTAAGATAACTCATGAAACAATGCAAATTAATTTATCATAGTATAAATAAATAGATAAATTTTATTTTATTAGTAAAATGAAAAATTTTCAAACAAACTATATAATAATTTAATTTTTACAAATGAGATTAATATAATATAAAAAAACTTAACAAATTCAAAAATTATAAAAAATTTCAAAATTTTATTTTTAATTATTAATAATTCTAAAATCATATGAAAATAGGATATAAAATTGGAAGAAAAACGATATAAAATTACAGAGTATTTGAAGGTTTTCTTTTCAAACTTTAATGTATTTTTAACATTTTAATTTTTTTCAATATATATATATATATTATATCCAAATTTAATATAATGTTTGAATTTTTACCCAAAATTTTAGAAAACATGTTTTCTATTTTTCAAAATTTTAATATTTTAGCATATTTATTATTTTTATAAAAAATCAACATTTTTAACTTTTAAAATATTTTTTGTCAATAGTTAAAATCTATATAAATTACCACAACAATTATATAAATAATAATATTTTAATTTATTCATTTTAATAAATATTTTTCTATGTTTTACTTTCACCAATCCGTTTAAATTTTATATTTCTAGTATTAAATTAAAATTAATCTATAATTTTATTAATACATACAATCAACCCGTGCATGGATCGGATAAGAAAGGAAGTAGTTTGAATAATATTGTTTTGCATTAATTAAATAAATTAAAAATATATTTTGTTAAAAATGTAATGATAAATCAACTTGATTAATTATATTGCAAAAAAATCATAAAATAAAAAAGGTCAAAAGCTCTTTCTGATCTCTCTCAATTTCAATATTGAGGAAATTGATCCCTCTCGAAAGAAAATCGGAACAATTTAATCCCTATCAATTTCGAATGTGAGTAATAAAGATTATTAATCACGACATTTAATGTTTATGACACGTGATTCTACTTGGTAGAATAACAAATTTAACTCTTAAATTATTTTATATTCTTTTTTGAATTCTTTTAGATTTTTTTTAAATTATATATTTTCTAGATATTTTATTTGAGTTTGATATGTCAAATGTAAATAGTATATTCATAAATTATTTAAAAAAAAATCTTTGACAAAAGATGGCTTTCATTTAATATAAAAGAGTACATTCATAAATTGACCAAATAGAGAAAAGAAAAATAAGAAAATACATACCAGCAAACGGAACGTTGACAGAAAATAAAGAAAAGCAAACCAAACACTCTTTATACCAGAGCCCCTAAACAGAAATCAAAAAGCCTCGTGCGTTTACCTACGGTTAGTGTAAAAATAGCGGTGGCAGTGAGATTAGATAATATAGCGATACTGTAGCGTGAAACAAAAAGTAAATTAAACGCACCGCACCGCACCCAATCGTTCATCCAAACATACCGCTGGTCTAGAAAATTTATCAGTGAGCCATCATCATGGGAGAATCAAAACGCGAAGCAGGACAAAATCAGTAGAAACTTACCGCCATGAGACAACCAGTTTCTGAGAACTAATCCGGTGGATCCACCCACCACCTGTCGACGGCAACAGTAAACTCCACCATCGAAGGGCCCTCCTCTGCCCAGAATCGATCTTGGTATTTTTTAAATGCAAATAAAAATAATATTTATTAATTATGTTCAAACATATCATGATTGTAGTAAATGTATGATGGCTTCACATGTTCACAAAAAAAACACTAATTCTTGTGAGAGTAATTTGGAATTTTGGACAAGTGGGAACATTATTTGGAACACAATATCTTTTTTTAAGTTGAGATCTTTTTGGGATTTCATTTTTAAAAATAGATAAATAAATTGGGAAAGGACAAATTTATTTAGGGGCAAATTGAGATTTGTAGATGGTCTTTTTCCACTTCTGTCCCAACTTTTTTATTTCCTATATTTAATTATAAAATAGATTAAATTCTATTATCAGTCATTTTCTTAGTTTCTATACTTTATTTCATCAAATTTACTTTTTCAATTTTTAATTTTAAAATTTCAATCCTAATCTAAAACGTGATTGGTTAAATTCGCTATTAATCTTGTACTATGTGTAAACTATGCGAAAATAGCAATTTAACATGGCATTACACATATGTTAATGTGTTTACTGTTAAATTTTAAAAATAGCATAGCTTAACTTAACAAATTTACGGCTACCGTTTGGTAAATCTGTAATTTTAAAAATAAAAATATAAAGAGATTAAAAATAACTGAATCAAAATATAAAACTAATAGTAAAATTTAACCCATAAAATATAGTTGAAATATCTAGAAACATAATTTACAAATGAAAAGACTTAAACCGAGATGAATATGGATAGAAAATTTAAACGTGATTTACATAAAATAAAATTCAAAATTCTCAATATTCCCAAAAACGATAACCATACAACTAAACCAAAACATCATCGACATATTAAAATTATTATACTATTTTTAAGTATTCGACTAAGTTTGTATTAATCATCAAATGGGTCTCAATTTAATCAAAAATTATCAAAACTGATTTTTTATAAAATAGCAAACATCGTTACCATATTTTTTTGTCTTTTATATTTTTATATAAAATTTAAATAAAACATACACGTGACGGAATTTAAACTTTAAGCATCATAATAGTTCTTAATGTCTCGATTTTATCATCTCAATTAAAACTTTATTTATTTGTAATTATTTTTATAAATATTTTTTCTAGAAATATCTTTGAATTTATATGTGGTTAGCATTTTTACAATTAAAAAAAAAAGAGTAGAGGATTGAGTTGACCCAAATAGTTGAAAGCTAAGGTCTTTCACCAACTTCAATAAATTAAGTAGTTAGAGTTTAACATCATATTCATTTCACCAAAAATTTAGAAGATATTTTTCTTTATTATTTTTAAATTCAAGTCACATGTTGCATGTGTGGTATAAAAAAAATTGGTGAATGTGAATGGAGGGTATTGTTAAAAGTGACATTTAATGGCTGGACAAGGCGCTGGTCAAGTCTGAATGCGATGGAGACGAATATCATCACAAATTTTGGGTGAGTTTGGATGGGCGGTGCGTTTACCTGCGATTAGTGTAAAAACAGCGGTGGCAGTGAGATTAGATACTGTAGCGATACTGTAGCGTGAGACAAAAAGTAAGCTAAACGCACCGCACTGCACCCATTTGTCCATCCAAACTCACCCTCTGTCTCATATTATCTTTCGAAGATTGCCGGAGGAGATTATAGGGGGCTGGCATGGGCCGGCGCCCCTGAAATGAAAATTTATCATTTAAGTCTTTTAATTTTTTAAAAATTTTAAATTAATAAAAATAAAATTGTATTTTAGTCTCCGTAAAATTATAAAAATTCGATGTAATCTTTTAAAAATTATAAAGACATAGGCTATAAAAAATTAAAATTTCATTCGGTCCCCCCTAAAAAATTATTCTAGCTTCGCCCCTGAAGGTTGCATGAGTTTTTTAATTCAGTGTGACAAAATGTTTTTATGTAAAAGATCATGTGGTCGAACTTTATCATCTATGAAGTTACACTTCATTAATAATTTTGTTTAAATTATAATGTTTCTTAAATCGATATGAAGTAGTCAAAATTTTAATGTGTTATGATTGCTCGGTCAATATTGACTTGTATCAATACATACTGGTTCGTACGGATTGATAGAAGATTTTAATTTAACTATTTTGATTTTTTATAATTACATTTAAAAATAAAATATAATAGTTTAATTAAGTTATTAAACTTAATCAACAATTTTATATTTTATATTTGCGTATAATAAATATATTTATATGTATGTAATTGAGCTATATTTATATTTGTGTATATAAATGAAAAATATTTAAAATATTATAAACTTAAAACAATACATCGAAATACACCAATTTCGATATCTACCAATGTCTTGCATATTTAGTAGTGGTAAACATTATATATTATCAATATATATGGAATAACTACTCAAGAAATCCTTATATTATAGAGTTGAGAGCAATTTAATCCCTCTTCAAATTAATGATGCAATTAAATCATTATATTATAAGTTTACGTTTTGGTCACTCAACTTTAAAAAGTTATAAAATGATCATTGAATTATTTGAAACTTTTCATTTAAGTCACTAGGTTGTTAGAATTATTGTTGTATGGCATTCTTTGTTTGTATCTCATACACTAATGGAAAGCTATCATTCTCTTCTTTTCTATAGTTTATTGTTTTTCATGAAACAACCTCGAACGCCACGAATTTACAAACCAAAATCTGTCACATCAACTTGGATATAATGCGTGCTCGTCGATGAGTATTGATCCACCAAATCAATAATCAAATCGTCACTCGGAGCTCGCTTGTAACAACCCGATTTTGGGCCTAGTCGGAACAGTGGTTTCGGGACCACAAATCTGACAAGGAAAAAATTTATTTTTCTTATATTTTTATGGTCTACGATTTCACGGAATTATTTTGTAAAAATTTTGTTCGAAAATTTCGACGTTTGGGCACTCAATTTAGTCAAAAGGACTAAATTGTAAAAAGTGCAAAAGTTGAGTTCTACAAGTTAGAGGTGTCTAATTATTATGAAATTTTAAATTGGAGGTCCTTAAATGGTAATTAGACCATTGGTTATTTATGGACAAAAATAGACATGGTTAGTAAGTAAGCTATTTAAGGGTATTTTGGTAAAATGCCTTAATTAATGAATAAAGACAAAATAACATGAAATAAATTATCATCTTCTTCAATTCTTTTCTTCATGGCCGTATGTAGCAAGGGAACACCATGGCTAGGGTTTGTTCATCTTCCAAGCTTCATGGTAAGTCCGTTCTAGCCCGTTTTCTTGTTCTTTGTATTTTCAGCATCCCGATAACTTGCTTAAGCTATCTCTACCATTAATTCGAGCTAGAATTTATGTCTAAACAATTACCCATAGATGAAAAGTGTGAATTTTGATGTTTCATGATAGAATATGAAGCTTAGAATTATGTTAAGCAACTTTTGCTAAGCGATTTTGAGTGAAACGAGTAAAACGACATAATCGATAAAAATACTAAATGTTCATAAGTAAGTGTTAGAGTTGGAATTTGATGTTTCTATAGAAGGGAAAAATGTTCAACATGTCATAATACATAAGAATAAGGGATGAAGTTTAATTTACGAGCTTTGGGGCAAAAGTGTAAATATGTAAAGTTTAGGGGCAAAATTAAAATTTTACCAAAGTTTGAGTCAAGGACTGTTTTGATAAATGTGAGTACTAAATAAGTCAAATGTGTTATTATAGATCAAGAAAGAAGTGGAATCGACCTTGACCGGAGAAAAGGAAAGATTAAAGACTAAATTGCTAAATTTTTATATTATTGCATCAAAGTAAGTTACGTGTAAATAATAGTTATATTTTTATAAATTGTGAATTATATTTGATATGTGAATTAATATTGAATGTGGAAGGAAAATTGTTCATGAATTATTCAAGTGATAAAGTGTTTAAAATAAAGTGTTAAGTGTAAATTCCGGTTGAACTTAGGAATAGAAGTGGATACAAGTGACATGTCACTAGAGATCGATGTTCTGATGTTACAGTGAGTCCCGGTCTTGGGTGATCTAGCATGTGTTGTAGACACTGACGACTTATGTGAGCGGGCCGTGGACATTTCCAATGTTATTGATCGGTGGTAGCTTGACCACGTATCGATGGTAACCGGCTACATATCGATGGTAGCCGGCCACGTATCGATGGTAGCTTGACACGTATCGATGGTAACCGGCTACATATCGGTGGCACTTATGTGCTAATTCTCACGTATCTATGTATATTCCGAGTGTTCAACGGAAATTGACTAAGTGTAATTGAATAATGAATATAGGTGTGGAACCTGAATTGAATATCGACTTAGAAATGGAAAAGTGAATTTTGAATTGAATTGTGATTGAAAGTGAAAAAGTGAAATTATGAAAGAGTACATTTAGCAACAAAACAGTTTAGACAGCAACAGTTGTGTGACTTTGAAAATCACCAAAATGGTGGAAATTTAATTAGAGGCTGAATAATATATGAAATTGAAGCTTAATGAGTCTATTTTCACATAAAAGAAATAGAAAAAGCAAAAGAGTTATATATTTTGAGATATTTGAAGTTTAATTAGACAGAGTCAGAATGAGTTTGGAATCCCTGTTTTGACTTTGGAAAATTGTAAAAATTGTACAAAAATAATTATGGGATAAAGTTTATATGTTTAGAATTATAAGTGAATCTATTTTTATGAGAAACAAACGGAAACTATATCCGAATTCTGTACAGTGAGATAATTAATTTTTAGTGAAGAGAGGTCAGAACTGTCAAACAGTGAAACAGGGGAAACTTTAAAGAATAAACTGTACTATTTGGCTAAACCAAAAATTATGAAAATTTTATGGTAAGAATATATGTGAATCTAGTTTCGGATAAATTTACGGATCTTAATTTGGAGTTCTGTAGTTCCGGGTAAAAATAATTTAGTGACTATGACTCGAATAGACAGCTTTGAATATACATGTTAGTGAATAGAGAAATTATAGTTAATGTTGTTTAAATGTGATATACACATAAAGGATGTGGAATGGAGAGGAGGAGGAGGACAATAAAATGTAGGAAATAATTGTGTATAATGGTCATATGCCCGATTATAATCGGTAAATGTTAAATTGAATGGTAAATACGTATTGGTACCGAAGGAACTATTGCGGTTTTGAAAAGCAATTGACCAAATGTATAAGAAATTTAGTTTTGATATATATATATGATAATAATGATATATGGATGATTATATCATTGAGTTGCATTGATTAATTCGGTTTATGTCATGGAAATGTCAAGAACATTTGTCTTTGATATGTGATGATCATGGTTTAAGCTCATATGGGAAAATAAAGTTTCATAGTATGAGAGTGTGGTATTGAAATATATATATTGGATTGAGAAATTAATTTGAATTGTGAACACGAAATATTGTGAATTGAATAAAATGGAAATGGAGCTTTGAATTACATAAGTAAGTATCGGGTCTCGTAGGCCCTATTTGTTATGAATATAATATTTTGAGGATATGTTATAAAGAATTATAAAAGCATGTTAAAATTTGAAGAGTTTAAATTTGAATGAAATTTTGTAACTCAGTTTAATACGTTTACATGTGTAAGTGTTCTAGTAATGCCTCATACCCTATTCCGGAGTTGAATACGGGTAAGGGGTGTTACATCGCTAGTTGGACTTAAAAAAAAAACAACTTAATAGCTCAGTGATTTAAATGAACAACTTTCAAATAGTTCAATGACTATTTTATAAATTTTTGAAACTTAACGATCAAAACGTAAATTTACTAATAATTCAGTGACCTTAAGTATAGTTTACCTATATTCTAATCAACTTTTATTTTCATGTAATATTAAGAATTTTATTTTCACGAAATTTCAACTTTTCTTCTATTGAAATTTTAGTAAAAAAAAAAGTTTTTTTTAGAACTACCTATAGTTCTTCCCCAACCTTTAAATAAGAGGATAATGCGCTTTAACGAACTCGAACTCATGACCTTCTATACTAATAATAATGCCAATACCAATCAAATTAAAATATTTATTTTTATTTTTCTCTGTGTTTCTCGATGTTGATCGGACCTACAAGGTAGATTATATATATTTTATTTATATTTTTAAATTAAAAACTGGTTACTGTACGTCAGCATAAGGTACATGTGGCATACTACGTATAATTATCTGGTTATTTCGTTAGCCACACCAGTTTTTATAATGCAAATGGATGAAATTTTTAACAGAAAATACCAGTTTGCTCTTTGATCTAATGTATAAGGACTAATTTGCTCATTTTTTAGTGGAAGGAGCAAAATGCAATTCAACTCCTAGTATAGGGACCTCCATAATACTTTTATCATTATGTTGTAATGAATGATAATCACACTTATTGATCGAAATTTGAGAGTTTAAATAAAATATTCAATCCGAAAAATGAAATTAGAAAAAAAAAACACCCTATTTAAAATGCAAGTCGACTTGAGCTCTAATATTTAAAGTTCGAGCTTGATCCAACCAAATTTAGATAACTATGTGTGCTATTGATATCATGTATGAATCCGACTTTACCTAATTAATAACACTTTTATTGGTTATAACCTGTCATTCTTTAGTTATAGGGTTTTTTAAATAATAAAATCTAATTATTATAAAGTTTTTATTGAAGATTTAAATAAAAATAAAATTTATTAACTCTATTGTTACTATATTTATTTTTTCTTAAATTTTACATTTTAAATTACGTCACATAAGATCGACATGTCATTTAATGGTGAATTAACTATTTTAATAACGAAATGACCTAATTAACATAACATCAATAATCTAGGGATGTAATTAGAATGAATTGATGTTCAGGGACCAATTTAGAACGAACACCATAGTTTAGAGATGCTCAGTGGAATTAACTCAAAAAAATTATATATATTTACTTTTGGCCAACTTTATCCCGAAATTATGCTTTAAGTCTCATACTCTTCATACATTTAAATTTCCTTTTATTTTAAAGAATTTAGTCCTTCTATTTTTAAAATTAAAAATGTAAGTATAATTGTTAAACGCTATTAAAAATCTTCTATTAAATTCATGTTCATTATAACATTAGTTTTTATTACATGGCAGTACTTTTTAATTTCAAAATGTCACACAATCAAATTTGACAAAAGAATATCAAGGGATCATTAACAATTGGATTTGAATTTTAAAATATGAAAAAGGATAGGGACTAAATTCCAAATTTACAAAAAGTACAAAGGCTTATAGTATATTTTAACCATTTTTTCATAAGACCCAATCCAAGATGAAACCACTAGTCATAGTTTTTTCTAGTGGAAATACCTCTCAAGTCCCTCTTAATTTCGATATTGAGCAAATTGGTCCCTCTAAAAAAACAAACCAATTTAATCGCTATCAATTTTGAAAGTGAGTAATTTAGGACAATTAGTCTCGACGTCAATGTTTTTCATCAATTGTACATAATTTTAATTGATATAATAATAAATTTAGCTTTTAATGCTTAAATATTCTATTAATGTGGTCTCGATTTAATAAGTTTAGCCTGCAACATTCAAATAAGGAAAATGTGAACTTTTGATTGGTGCAGGCGATGCTAACAAAAAAGACCACATAACATCATTTTAACAATCCAGTTACTTAAATAAAAACTTTTGAATAGTTCAGTGACCATTTTATAACCTTTTGAAGTTAAATGGCCAAAATGTAAACTTACTAATAGTTTAATAACTTTAAATATTATTTACCCATAAATCATATTTTCCTAATTTTAATAAAATTTTAGATAAAAACATATAAGTATTATAATGAGTATATGGTAATCATGCATATAAGAGTATAATCGATAATTTTTTTGTTTATAAATACATAAAGCTTGGATAATATATTTAAGATAACATCCACAACTAATTTGCTTTATCTATAACTAACAGCGATTGTCGAAGATTATCCTTCAAAACTTCTCATACATACCTTAATGGTTCATCAAAAAGAATCAATTGGTCAATAACGCCATCACTTACCTTTACGATGCTTTGATAATAAAATAAAAAAAAAGTCAATGTAAAATATAATTTTGACGAGCATTCCATTATTATCCTAAAGCTTGTCAACCTCAATCGTGTTTCATTCAATGAACGGCATTTAATCGTAATGGAAAGTCCACAAGTAAGCACCCACTTTATAAATGTTTCACATGACATCCAAATTCTTTTGAAATGACCCTTTTTGTCGTCTACCAAAGCATAGAAAAATTATAACACTTTATTTGACATTAGGCAAATGATTGTACTCCTCAATTTGAATTTTTCAAGTTTGTAATAAAAGTGTCTTGTTTGGTATTTAATAATTAATTATATAGTTTATCATATTATTATCATCCTGATTTTGAAATAATTATCGAAGTATTAATCGAAGTGGTCACTATAATTAATATTGCAACACATTAATAATTTCTCATATTTGAAGTTGGTAATTTTCGAAACAAAATCGTTGAGCATTGAATGATGTTTGATATTATGGAAATATACAAGTTCGACTATGAAGATTAATTTATTCGAAGCAACTTATCTTAACATTGGATCGGATCGGATCAAGTAAACGAATCACTTGGATTGTGGAGTTTGGATCGAGATACTATCGGCGAAATATCTCTAAACAATCCACTTTATATTTATCTTTATTAATATATTGTTGTTTGATAAGGGATTGGATTGTATTTAATCTTTAATATGTTAGTAAGTCTCGAACTTTTATATATTTGAGAGATTTGTATATGTTTTGTAGTTGAGTATCTAGAGCACTCATCATAGTGGAACTTATTTCGTGAGTGCATTTGAAAGAGTGAACACGTTTCGTTTATTGCGTAAGTTCTTAGGAGAAGAACTTAGAGGTGAGTAATCTATGTCTTTAGATGTAAAAGGGTGTTATACAAGAGTGTGATAGAACTAGGTTTACTTTGGTATTTCTTTTATCCATTTTGGTCATTGAACTTGATAGTTTGATCTATTTTGGTCTCTAAATTTAGATTCTGTTAAGATTTGATGATGTGACTAGTGTTACTGGAACATGATCAAATCAAACGGATTGAGAATTTATTGGCATAATGGTCTGAACAAATGGATTGAATCAATTGACCCAAAATTTGATTGAAATTGGTAAAAATTAAAAATTAAGAGTTGAATAGGTTGAAATGGCTTAATAATCTTTTTTAAATTTCAATTATTTATTTAATTATTGTTGGTCTAGCGATCGAACCAATCCAACGGGAATAGGCAGTATTGACTTGTTCAACCACCAATTTAATCATTAAAACAGTAAATGCGTCACTCTAATTATACCACATTATCACTTGAAAACTATATAATTTTTTTTTAATTTTTAAGTGATGATGTGACACAATCTCAAAGTGATACATCGCCAAACTTTTATATTTTTTAAGTTCAGAGATCAAAATGGACCTAGTCGTCAAGTTCAAGTGGCAAAGTAGAAAAAAATACAAGTATCAAAATGAACCTAGTTGCTAATTTGGACGCCAAAAATTATATCATCCCTTTTTTAAAGGGTTAATATACTATTCGGTACTTGAACTTGATTTCAATATTCAATTTGGTGGTACATGAGTTTGACTTCAATATTCATTTTGGTACCTTAGTTTTTTCAAATTGATACTTACGTTTTTTTTTTGTCTTAGTTAAGTACTTGATTTTGGTTTTAATGTTCAATTTGATACCGAAGCTTTTTCTTGTGTCCCAATTAAGTACTTGTATTTTTTTTACTAGAGCATATGCGTCAAACATTCATTGGGTCACATGATTCCTGTAACACCCCCTAACCCTAAACTGTTGTCGAAACAGGCTTACGAGGCATTACCAAACGTATCAGACAATTTACAAATAATTCTAAAACAAATAACAAACATATTATAATATAATAATAAAATTCATATAAATATTTTATTTTATTACTAATCGACTTCATTTTTTTTCTAAAAAAAAAAAAAACTCAATATAACCCATTTATAAATATTTAACCTTCCCTACAATTTCAAACCCCAACCAATTCAAAACCAATATCATAATCCATACAATTTCGTATTCAAATACACCTAAACATATCTTAAACATCAACTTAGTAATTTACTAAATAAATATTCGCATATCTTGTTTAAATTAATAAACTTCATTCATTCTATTTCAACTTGTTACCAAATATACCAAATATGTTATGATAATTTTATTTCCATTTCATTACACCAAGTTTCAAAATATTCATTTTCAACCAAAAACAGAAGACACTTTCAAGTGACCAATATAACACTTAAGTACATGCCAGTTTACCAAAAGAAAGATTACATCACCAAATTTTATACTGGAGTCGGGATCACCCTGAATGCTGAGCCGGAACCTTAATTTCTACTAACCTACGCACAGGAACAACCGTACACTGAGTATTTCATACTCAGTAGTATTACTATAATTCAAATTGTAATATAAAAACCAAGTAAATTAAATCATTAAATCATTAAATCATTTAACTTTAAAAAAAAAGTTTACCAAACTAATTCATATTTAACTTTCATTTCTCAATATCTACAATTCAATTTGGCTTTCATTAGTTAATATCATATACTATCACATTGAGCCATTATTTATCTCATGAACATTTAGTTAATGCTTTCTATTCACATTTTCAAATTATATTCCACAACCACGGTTCTTTTCAATTAATTACCCCTATTAACAGACTCGGACTTTGGCGGATATATGGATCCAACCAAACACACCAGATTGGCACCCAGTGCCTCATCGGATAGTTCGAAGCAAAGTTGACACCCAGTATCTCATCGGCCTAGCCGAAGTAAAGTGATACCCAGTATCTCATCGAATCTATCCGAAGTAAAATAGTGACACCCAGTGTCTCATCGACTCGAGGTCAAAATATCCCTGAACTCTTCCGATCCTATGGCATGCCAATTATATCCGACTCAGTCCGACTAATTAATAGGGTTTCCAATTCTCAATTCAAACTCACTTTCATTTCAAATTTTACTTTTAATATCAAATTCACTTTTTCATTCACTAATCAAAATTCAATTCAATAAAGTTTCTTACCTCAATATTTGCTTACCATAAATTAAATAAATTAAAATTAATATTTAATAATGAATAACTTGAATTATAGTAATACAAACCGAAATTTCGCGATTACTCCTCGATAACTTTTTCCTTTCCTTTCGGTGCTGATGTCTTAGGTTCTTTGTTAGCTACGAAAATTAAAATAATTTACAATCATTAATATATTACTAATTTACATTAAATACTAAATTTCTATTTAACTTTCACTTAAATTCTAATTTTAGTCCTAACTAAATTCATCTATTTTCCCATTACAATTTATATCTTATTCCTATCCAAATTCCATATAAACTTAAATTTAACTATCAAATTTTCATCATAATTTCATAATTTCGAATTTCTTTCAATTTAGTCCCTACAAAACAAAACTTATAGCCTAGTTTACAATTTAATCCTTTAATCAATTCTAATCAATAATTCTATCAAATAAACCCTAATTCAATCATTTATTCAACATGAACCCTGCTAAAAATATACTAATTTTCAAAATTTCAACTTAAATTCAATAATATTCAACTCTAAAACTCCAAAACATCAAGATTATAAGAAAATGAACTAAATTGACTTACCAAATTAAACCCCAAACTTTAAAAACCCTATTTCTCTCTTTTCTTTCTTTTCTTCTTTCCTTCTCTGTTTTCGAATGGTTCTGTTTTTTTATGCTTTATTTTGTTTGTTTTATCTTTTATTTTACTTTAGTTTATTATAATAATTAATATTTCTTAAATATTAAGTAAATAAATATATATTTTACAATTGTATGTATATGATTTATTACACTTGTACTTTACTATCACCATACATTTGTCAACTTATTGATTTGTTCATTGATCTAATAATATAATATCAATTAAATAATAATAACAATAATAATAATAATTATAATAATAATAAAAATATCTATTTAATAACAGATATAAATATTACGAATGTACACATATATATATTTTACATTTGTATTTTATCATCACCAAACACTTGTCATAATGTCAATTTATTTATCATATAAAAATCTTTTACTAATTAATAATAAATAATAAATAATAAAATATTTTATAGTATGTTTTGCCGCCTCATTCATTAGAATAGGCTTAATTTCCTATTCAGTCCCTTTATCTTCTTTTAATCTATAATTAGACTTTCACACCTTATTCAATTCAGTCTTTTTTCCTAATATATAATAACTAAGCTAAATTCACCTAATTTGAACCTAATTAAACACTCAACTAGACTCATGATTACTTTTAATAATTATTTACGAACTCAGTTTACTAAGACGGAGGCTCTATAACTCACTTTTTAGGTGCTTGTGAATTTTGGGTCATTACAATTCCATTTAGTCTAGGTATCAATTTGAATAATGAAACCAAACTGAAGTGCCAAATGAAATATTATCCAATTTTAAATAATATTAGAGGGACTAAATTTCAAATACGTGAGCACATTTTAACCAATTTAAAATGTTTTGCCAGAATGGAGCCGGGTGAAAGTTAGTTTATGTTTATAAATTTTGAGCGAAATATTCTCAAATTATAATTTTTATTCTAGTTATTTTAAAGTTTCAAAATATTCTAATTACATCTCTAAATTATCGGGATCATATCAATTAGGTCTTTCTATTACTAAAATTATTAATTCAACTCATTAAACGACACATAAGATCTTATGTAACATATTTTAAAATGAAATTAAAAAATGAATATGGTAAAATGGATGTTTTAAAACCTTAGTTTAAAAGTTTTTACAAAAGTTTTATCATTCATTTTTGTTTTCAGTTTTCTTTATTTTTAAAGTTATTTGACACCTTTTTTTATTTTTCATTTTAAATTTAGTTACATAAGATTTGATATATCATTTAGCACTAAAACTCACAGTTTTAATAACGAAATGGCTCGATTGATAAAACATCGAAAGTTTGGGAATGTCATTAGAATTTTTTTTTAATCTAAAGACTAATTTAAAATGAAGATCATAATCTGGGGATGTCTAGTGAAATTAGGTCTCACTTTTCATTTCAAATTGCTTACGTGGCATAATTTTAGTGGACACTCTAAGTGAGGTTTATAATTTTCCTAATATTTTTAAAAAAATAAAAATAAACGCCCATAATAAGCAGGGAGTTAGGAATGGCGGGAATTTGTGGTCCAAATCCGATTCTACATCTCCGCCGCACCACCACTCAATCACCGTTAAATTTACACAGAGTCCACGGCGGAGCACGGTGGTGTTGCTGCTCAGTTTCACCGGAAAATGAAAATAAAACTAGAACGCCGCCGCTTTTAAGACTGGCAGTGAGTGGTGTTACTGAGTTGCTTAGGCTCTTTTCTTCTTCCGCCCAAGGCAACAGGTAATTTAACTTTCACACCCCCCCTTCTTTCTTTTAAAAGGCAAAACAAAATTAGAGGTTAAAAATGATCTGATAATTTTGTTTACCATCTTGATTTTCTTGAAGAGCTGATTACCAATTGAAGAGTGAGGATAGAGATGAAAATTCAGCCTCCGATATTGATGATGTTTTAAGAATCCTTAAAGCTGATTATGAGAATGCTTACTTTGTCACAGGTATACTTTTGATTAATTTTTCTTTATTTTGCTAATTTTGTTGCGAATTTTAAATGATCTTTCAAGGGTTTTTTTTTTTTTTTGGGGGGGGGGATATTTTCGAGATTTCTTTCTCGAAAGATGTTTTATATTGTTGGTTTTCTTTAGTTATTAAAAATATGTGTATCTAAATAGACTTCTTACCGTTCTTCCGTCCTTGAACAATCACTATCCATAGGCAAATGGTAATAGGATAATAGCAAAAGCCAGAGGTAGCCATTGTTATGTTTTCTACCTTCCGTGCTGTAAGGTAAAATTACCTTTACACTAAATATTGTATTTTGCACTCTTTACTCAATAAATAAATAAATTAGTTCTTGTAACTTAGATAAAAAGTAAACTAATCATTTTATTAAAAATTACACCTATTTCTATTGTTAAAAATTGGTCCTGTCTACATGAGGTAGCATGGCACACCATGTGTAACAATCTGATTTGACATCAGCCACACCAGTTTTTAACGGTAAAAGTTGATGAAATTTTTAACAGAAACAATCAATTTACTCTTCGATCTAATGTATAGGCCTAATTTACTCATTTTTTAAGAAAAAGAGGCAAAATGCAATTTGACTCCAATCACGAAGGCTTCCATGGTACTTTTACCAGTGTTGTAGCTACTTACATTAATCTATTTGAAAATGGTGTATTTTATACTTACTGTTCAGGAAATTTCAGTTCTGCAATCTATGCCGAAGATTGTCTCTTTGAAGATCCAACTATTCGATTCCGAGGTTAGATGAATCAAAGTTGTATGTCTTAAATGGGGATTTATATTGTTGTGTCTAGCATGTTGGAATGTTTATTAATGTCTTTTTTGACACTCAATTGGAAATGTATGCAAACTTTTGTGCAGTGGACTAGAACTCTAATAAAAACGGAAGTTTCCCCTTCAGATGCAACGTATGCTGTTAGAACGTTCGAAAATGGAACAATAAGGCTTTTAAGGCATGCGTCACTTTCTTTAAGATTTTACTTGCTCTTGGTATAGCATTTTGTAGGTGTGCTAAGGAGTTATCAACGAGAAAACCTTTGAGATATACTGAAACCCAATAATTGAATACGCTTTGTTTTGATGGAATAAATCCATTGAGCATTGAGTTATGCATAGCTAAGCTATTAAACTTCTGTAGAGAATTGTTAGAAAACTTGTGGTGCAAGAAAGAAAAATTGAGAGAAATAATAAATAGACTTGAAGCATGATTCATTGTTGTCAAGGCTTTAATTTTGCCTCTAGAATACAAGTTTTAAAACAACAAAAACAGAATAGTGAAAATAACATTATTGTGTTTTATATAGGCACATTGTGTTTTTTAATCAAAGAAACTCACTTAATACATAACTTATGGCACAAGTTACATTTTTCCATAACATAGCAACTTTCTAGAAAATCTATGTTTCTTCATTATGAGTCTTCATACTAACATTGAAAACTACTAACAAGAATTTCTACAACAATATATTACATAAGAATCTTAGAAATGCTTTTGAAGATGGAGAATTAAAACGAAAAGGTTTCACTACCTTTTTCTTGTGAAAACTATTTATTGGGATACTATATGTTTGTTTGTACTGACTAGCTTGTCTAAATGAACCCGTCTGCTTAAAACAGATGAGTAGCTTTAGTTTTGATATAACTATTTGTTCCAACATATCTCCAACAATTAAGGACGTTTACTTCTGTATATATGAAAAATAGAACATATATCAGCATGAAATCAGTTTATTGTCATTTCTTGTTGTTTAATCTCCTTGGAGTACAATTGGTAATTGATATACCTAGATAATGCTACTTGTCATCTCACTCTCATGTGCATGCATGATGCTTTTACAGTTTAATATTTGATTCTTCTATCAATCATGGTAAAATACCTTCGACTTTCTTAAATTTAAATAACATTTATGGTCTATGGTAAATTCAGGTAAGGAGCTGTATTCTCGCAATTTGAAATTGCTTGTTCCTTTCTTTGACAGCCCTTCAATTAGATTACAAAAGATTGAGAAGGTAGATCATTCTTTACTATTTGGAACCGACTTAACTGAATATACACACACATACACACATATAAATTCTATATATATAAAAGATCATTTGCAGTTAGCTCATTTTCAAGCTAGAGCCATTTTTCGATCCAGTGGTAGAGATACTATGTGGTCTAGTTCTGATTATCTCAAATGGATCATTAGAAGCTCACACCTCGAAAAGACCTGCGAGACGAGAACCGCCTTGTTTCAAGGCCTTCATAGAGCCAACCTTTTTTCCTTAATGCTTAGGCAGAACCTTTATATATGAGATCCATGTATCTCATGGCTTGAATAGAAAGCAACAGAGGTGGTTAAGCTTGGGTTCAAAGGTGTACATTTACATTTAAAACCCAAGATTCACACACTAGCTAAACCACCTGCACTATTTCCAACTTATCTAGTGGATATCAAGGAGCCCTAAGCACATAATACATCCTTATAAGTCTTCATTACTCCAGACAGAAGGATTCTACCTTGAATATATTTTAGAACCCTTGTATTTAAAATGTCTCTTCAAGAAGGCATTGAATTGTGCTTTTATTCTCTCAGCTACTTATAAATTTGTATTATTGGGTTGCTTCCTTTGGTCCTCCCAATGTTTTTCCTTTGACAAGGTATATGCTTTCTATTTGCAGGGTGCCAACATGGAAACAGATTTTGTAGCGGCAACTTGGAGATTAAGGTGCCTCACTTTCATACCCTATCTGGTTTTGCTGCAATTCATAGTATCCCAATGTGTCTGAATCACTCTAGGAAACCGATGCCTACGAATAAGACTATGACAGAACTGGTGGTCGAAGCGGTTAAACCATTGGGTTTTGATTTGTCCACCTGTCCGGTTTTGATTAAATAAATTATTAAAAATTCATAAATATGTAAAAAAATTATAAAAACAATTCAACTGCCAATTCAATTGATTCTAAGAGATTTGCTTAAAAACCTGTTCAACTCTTTCATCCAGACCGATATACCAGTCAATTCTCGGTTCAACTGTATTATATCTAAGCCGCTTATTACAAAAGTAGATGTTGTTTAGAGATAACTGAACCGATGCCAAACTTTCTTTTTGGTTAGTATCTATGTTACTTGGACTCCACGTTTATATCGAATATGAATATGTTTCAAAAATGACCTTTTTTCTAAGTTCTTTTATTTAAATATGTTGGATATCTGCTGAGCATTATTATGTCACTTTTGAGCTAATATGTGTGTTTATTTGCAGAACATACCTGAAGCTTCCATGGAGGCCTCTTATTTCAGTTAATGGAAGCACCATCTATGAATTGGATGAGAAGCTTAAAGTAAGATAAAAAGCTTTATTTTCTTGTCAATGGCATTATTTGATTATTTGTGTATAACTAAGTTGATTTTTAATTTCAGATTGTACGGCATGCTGAGAGTTGGGATGTGACAGCACTGGAAGCAATTGGTCAGATATTCACCCCTAGTATTGGAAGGCCAAATGAGTAAGCATTACATATGCTATTTGACTATATTTTAAATTACAGTTGAACATCTTTTTTATTACATCTATTAAAGTTATTGGATCCGCAATGCCTTGTGCTTATTATTATATTCTAGTTAGGTTACCTCCTTTTACATTTAATCAATTTTCGTGAGTTTGAGAAAAAATTAATAAATGATAAAATATATTGTATTATCAAAAAATTATGTATACATTAGATAAAAAATAAATTAATTATTTGTATTATTAAAATTGATTTGCTTAACGGAATAACTAACCAATGATATTTAATATATCATGCTAATTTAAAATTAAAATAAATAAAATTTTAATAGAAAATTTAATTTATTTTTTGATGTACAATGATTAATTTCTTTATTTTTAAATAGAGAATCATGATTCTTTTACTATGAAAGCTCCTAAACAAAATTTAACCCTTATTTAATCATTTTAAAATGTTTAACCCAGTTTAACCTTAATTTGTAGCATTTAGGCAAATTATTTCCAAAGTAATTGGTCTTGCAATTAATGGTATATTCAAGTCAAACTAAACTCAAATAATAACAAATTTGAGAGCTCAAGCTCAACACAAAATTCAAGACTAGATATTAGATTTCAACTTGATCGAATATCTATTTCTAAACTCGAGTTTAACTCAAAACTTAATGAAGCTCCTCAAAATCAAACTTAAGTTTACTTATTAATTTTCATTCTTAAACTTGAATGGAAGTTTGATTAAATCAGTTCATACTTAAAATTTTTCTAAATAACAAGGATAAAATTTTAATTTCATACTATAAACCTAAACTCGATTCAATAATTATCGAATCAAATTCAGTTTCTTCTTTTGGATTAAACTCAAATAAGGAAAAAAAAAACCAAATCGCGAAAACAGTAGCACAAAATTTATAACATAATAAGATTAAGCCATCCAAAAGTTGATAAAATTTGAAATTCGCAAAACATAAAAAAGAACCCCTTTTTTATTTTTTATTTTTACGAATCAATCAATACTCTGCATGATATCCTCAGCACTAAACTTAGCACCTTTATCCTTATCGGCGGCAACCCTTCCTTTGGCTTTCCGGTCCAACAAACTCTTCCGGTCCTTATCGAGTCTCAGCTTCGTAATCACCACTTTCGAAGGGTTGACCCCAACATTGACGGTTGACCCATTGACCTTCTCCCGAGTGATTCGCTCGATGTGGATCACCCATTTGCGACGGTATACTTGAACCACTTTCCCTTCCCGGCCTTTGTATGTTCCACGTACGACTTGGACCTCGTCGTCCTTGCGAACCGGCATGGACCGGACGTTGTACTTGGACCGCAGTTCCAATGTCAGTGGAGCACTCATTAGGAGTCGGCGGGCGCTTGACGGCGCCGTGAAATGGGCCTTACGGTTCTTGCGCCGTGAAGAGGAGACGCGAGGGTTGTACTTCATTTTGTTTTAGGGTTTTCCGCTTTGGCTCTTCACTGAAGCTGCTAAAGGGTAGAAATGAAATTAATTAGGGTTAATTTATATAGATTTTAATTTGTTAAGGGAGCCATATTAATTAGTTTTAGGTTAATTGGCAATTTTTGTACTTGATTTTATATTAGGGTTTAAATTTCTTTTTATGTATAAATTAATTCTCAAACTTAGCAATTATTCTTACATTGACAATTGATTTTTTCTCCAAATTTATCCATGACATTTCTTTAAAAATGTGAGATAAAAATTTAAGTCTCAATGTAGATTTCACGGACTAATTTGAAAAAAATTCAAACTTGAATGTGAAAATAATTGTCTAGTTTAAGCCTTAAAGTTAGAACAATTATCAAGTTCAAAATTAACTTGAATAAAAGAAAATCCAAGAGAATGATTGCTAAGTTTAGGCTCGTATAATACATTAATTCATTAGGTACTTTTAGATTTATTTTAGACTTAAATCTAGTTATGTAATAACTTTGTTTAAATTTTTTTATTTAAGTCCGAATATATTTTTATGATAAATTCAATTATGTTTTGTATTAATTTGAATGTAATTATAGTTAATGAATATGTATTTTTATGATTATAATAGAATGTAATTTCCTTAAAATCTACCCTTTATATTTTCACATCTAATGCCTACCTCTTTTTGCTACTTTGACAAATTTGGTCCAATTTTCTAGAAGGCATAGTGACAAATTGGAGTTACTCTAATTCTTAATCTACTTTTGTTTGCAATTATCTGATCATGTAATTTCTATTGTGCCATATTTAAACTTGTACACCAGTTAAATTATACATAATGATGATTAAACTAATGGTCAATTTAAAGGGATCAAATTGAATAAGTTCGAAACCGAATACATTTTCTGATAGAATAAGAAAACAAAATTCCAACCGAAAACAATACTATGATAATTTTAACTCAAAACTTAACCTAAACTTTCTTTGTATGATATATATTGTTACAACACAGATCAAATGTGGGTCTATGCAGGATCAATTTCATTTATTTTCTTTTTTATGTACATCATAAAGCTATGCAGGTGTTTTCACTTGCAGCAGATGATTCACCAAGAAACTCTGACCTCAACTTCATCAGCAGCCTGCCAAGATAATTCAGGCCTTCGCCGTCCCGCCCGCCACCCCAGAAAAGATCGTGAGGCGAAGCTTCAACTAGGACCGACCCGGCAGTCGATAGCAACATGGAATTCAAGTGAGGATATATCGAGAACTTGCATTTTAGTGCCCTATACATAACATCAATCTTCACACTTTCCCAATCAGATCTCACCTGCATCGTTTAGCTCCGTCAGGGAAAACTGTAATCTCCCAGGCTACTTACTCAGACTCGGGTGTGAGTGTCGTAGACGTGTCCAATATGGGTACGGTCAGATTTCTCTAATCTTTTTCATGTATTTAGAAGATCCTAGGAGGCTCTATCCTCATGTCCATGAGTTGGACACGAGTGTTAGACATGGGTACTTCAACAGAAAGGAAGTAACATAACACAGAGGTGGTCAGCCAGACAAATTTGCAACCTTGACCAAACTGGCTTTATTCAAGAAAACTAGAGCACAATAAACTATTTGATATAATAGATAGAAGATAGATTCTAGACTTCTAATTAGTTCTAAAAGAGTCGGAGACAAATATATGTCCAATACAGGTCCGATCAGATTTCTCCAATTTTTTTCATGTATTTGGAGGATCCTTGAAGGTCATGTCCATGTGTCGGACACGAGTGTTGGACATGAGTAGTTCAACAGAGATCAAGTAACATAATTCAGAGGTGGTCAGAGTCTGACAGATAGGCAACCTTGACCCAACTGGCCTTAATAAACCATTTGATATGATAGAAGATGGATCCTAGACTTCCTAAAAGTGTTAAAAGTGGAATAACTTGTAATTTTCAGAATTCTGCAGCTCCGAAAATAACAGTGTATCGTTCTATGCCAAAACCAATTTCTAGGACTCTTAATGGTTGCTAATCGATTAAAAACCAGAACCACTAGATGTCCATAATTGAATGCTATATAGAATGAATAGCAGATTTGGTCATCCCTGTATAGACCAATCCAAACCACCCCAAACGGAACACACATGTTGGAGCTTACTAATTTCCTCCAAAACCGGGCATACAACAATAAACTAGAAACAATAGGCATTCTTGTAACATTTAGAATGAGTTTTTAAGCAATAATAGCAACCTTAAGGACTAGAAGAATGTTCGAATTTTTCAGTTAAGCATACCAGATGAGGTTGTCGCCGCTGTGTTAGCCTTCCCATTCGTGCTGCTTCCTCTGGACTTTTTGCTGATTTTATTTTGTCTATGCAATCCTGTGCTAGAGGATTGCTGACTCCGATGAACTTGTTTGCCTAAAAGCACAAGAGAGCTTTAATGAATGTAAACGTGGTTAGGTGTAATGGAGCTTCCAATAATGGGCAATACCTGGTAATAATGCTCTACACTAAACCAAGTGACATAATTGCCATCTTCATCGGGCATTTGAATTGGATGAGGAGAAAAATTTGAGAAGGCGCCATAAAGATCCCATGTTTTATAGAAGAATATGATGCTCGTCTCAAAAGGAGCAACAGTAGGGTCAATAGCAAAGGTTTCATCTTCTGAAGGAATAGTGGGCGTTAAATCTGGTATAGGCTGAAGAAATCCACTGATGAGCATATCAGGTCCAATCTGCGATCAAATGCAAGAAGCAAAAGATGCAACACAAATATGAATATGAAGTCAGAAAAATATGCTGTACAGACGTATCGAAATGGGGCATGCAGAGGAAAGGTCATAATAGCAATCACACTTGCTCAAATATTTGAACTTATAATAATAAAAATAATAACAAGAACCACTACAACCACCTAGCAATACATGTTCCCGTTTATCTCCATTTATTAGTTTGAACTTTGAAATGCAATTTTTCATATTCCCAAAGACAACAAACAGGAAACATAATCAGAACATGGAATAATATGAAATGTAATTTATGTCATCCCCCCCGCAAAATGTCTCTTTCCCTCACAACATTTAAGAAACAAATACACAGATAAATAAAAAGTGGGACATATTGATCTCGAAAAACACTTCACCTGACCTAGTTGAGGAAAATGAGGAAATAGACTAAAATTTCTGACTTGCCCCCAACTCATCATACCACACAATGCTTCGATGAAATAAACCAATCATTTCATCAAACTTAAAATAGCATTTCCTGTTTCTTGCTGTTGCTTTTGTCATTGTTATAGTTGATGCTGCTGTTATAAAGTCACTACTCCATTTATACATTTACCAATAACAGTGACAAAACATTCAAAATACCAACCTGCTCAAAGCAAACGTCAATCAAATCCAGTGCTTGAGACATCTCAACCATCCCAAGCTCACCCACAGGAGAAGGAGCATTCTTCCCACCAATAATTTTAGGAGCAACAAATGCAAAAACCTACAACCAGAAGGCCAAAATGATAAATGAATAAGCGACAAGTAGCAGAAGCAATATTTGGAATTAAATCTCTATGCCCTAAGAGGTTGAGGAATCCTTGATTCATAACACAGACAAAAACTTGCAATAGAAAGACTTAGACTGGCACATAGTTGTCTTTCCTGAAGAAGTCGGAAGGTTTCTGAACAGAGATGTTGGGGTATAAACTATTATTATCAGTTGAATGACATTTCACCCAATTTTTAGGGCAAAAACATATAATCCATAATATAGATACTGAACACATACAAGAGCCAGAGAAAGAATTGATATCCTATTGAAAGAGAAAGGTCTGAGACTACACAGAATTCCAAATGATTAGCTCTATCCAGCAGAACCTTTAAAGTAAATAAAAATTAAAAACCAAACTATAACCTTGTGTATTACACCCGATGAAATAGCAGATGCAGCTAGAGTTCCTCCACACTCCCATAAAATGGAGAGGTATCCACGGTCATGAAAATATTCCATTACATCCCTAGGGTTTAAGATGTCGAACTCCACTACCTCAACTCCTTTAGATGCAAGATATCTCTGGAAACCCCTCCTTGCTCCCCTTTGTGTTACAACTACAGTAGATACATCAGATAGGTCCCAAAGATTTGCCTCCTCAGGAAGATCAAGCGATTGAGACAGTACAATTCGAATTGGCATATGCCCACCTCCATGTCTTGCTGTCAGTCTTGGGTCTACATAAATAGAAGAATTAGAAGGGAATACACAAACATTCTGAGCTTAACCGGCCACCTTATTACCAAAGGGGCAGAGGTGGTGTTCATGATACTTACTGTCCCTACGCACAGTGTTCCCTCCAACTATAATGGCATCGCTTCTACCCCGTAACTCAAAAACTCGATTCCTAGACAACTTGCTACTTATCCATGCTGCATGTCCACTACTTGCAGCTATTTTACCTATTCCATCCAAGAAACACCGTCTGAAGTGACCCATATATTTAACAGCTAGCTCAAAAGTAAGAAAACAATTAACAACCTTCAATTAAAGTGAGAGAAAAAAATGAAGGATAAAACAAAGACTAAATTTATTTAATGCATAATACTCACCATCAAGGGTCATTGCATACTTAAGAACAGAAAATGGAACACGAGAAGCAGCTCTATGAACAAAAGGTAAGTTGACAAGGAGACATGCCTTTCGAGCTTCCTACAATACAAAGTTCTGATATACTAAGTATAATGGAAAGCATTTTTCATTTGATAGGCAGCATTAGAATACAAGAACAAATCATAATATTGATAGACCAGCAAAAAAATAGATGATGAACACAAAGACATCTGAAGCATTCACAAACTATAATCTTCTGGATACTTGCAATCCCTGGTCAGCAATACTTTGCCACCTAATTCGATGCATTCCCATTAGACATGCTATTCCCTTTCTTCTCCTGAAACTTTGTTTTATAGAATACATAACCCCAATCAGATCAGTAAACCAGAGACCGTTTATCAACAAACTCTATTCATCATAAGTGATGAAAGAAAGATTGCAGCATAGGCTTTGAATCTGCTAATCAACTTGAAACCTTTCAAACAGAACACTTATATTCTTCAAACAGTTACAGATAATGGTTTTCTCCTTTCCCTCTGACAAGGTAGAGGCATGGAGATCAAGTATGACATCGATCAAGGATGTACATAATCCAGAAGGAAACCATAATGATGAAACAATACTTATGATCCAGATATATCAGTTGCAGAGATATAAAAGATGGAAGGAGCTACAGGTATGCATAATAAGTCTTCCAATAAGAGAAACGCGTGCAGGTGGGCAGCAGATTCAAGTTAAATCATTGTTAGAACATCGTATCCCAAATAAGGGAGGAAAACAGATTAAATAAACGGAGAAAACAAGAAAGAAATGTGTACATTACTATGGTAATAACTTGATGAATCAAAACTCTACCCAGCTGGATTTGTGAGGCAAAAGAATAAAAAACGTGGAAATGAAACATGCCCCCCATGCAGTTTAAAAGTTATACCTCCACAAGTTTACTTTGCATATCCTCTCCAAGAACATCAACCTGCAAACCTTGGCTCCTTAATGCACGTATAGCATTTCCTCTTAGATGCTGCAGAGGATGCCTCATTCCAATAACAGCCCTTGTGATCCCTGCCTAATTTACAGAATATCAATGATCTGGCAACTGACAGAATACTATGAAAATTAAAGAAAAAACGGGGGAAAAAAGTTATCTCTGCTAAGTGAAGCTACAGCAGAGGAAAGAAACTGCTAGAAACTAATCATGGAATTCAGAAACATAATATAAGTAACAAAATAAATCATAACAGGATCAAAGCAACCGGGACTTAAAAAAGAATTATAAATTAAGTCTCTAAGATTTCCAAAGGCTCCAACTTATAGAATTATCTACTCCTAATTTCATCAGTCAATAGTGACTTCAACTTCACTTCATCTTTAACTCTAGAGGAGTTCACGGTGCACCTAAGACCTAGGCCTCAGTCGCTTTGGCATTTAGGTTCTGGCACCCAAAAACCTCTAAATGAAATATCAAAGCAGATTATATAATTGTAAATAGATCCATCAAACATTAGCCACTTGACAAATTAGCTGGTGCCTTAAATTTCAGTCCTTGTTATGCCAAAAAAACATGCAAATTTAGTAATAAAAACTAAATAGACAGATCCTTGTAAATGCAGAAAACACATTCACTCCTAAACTAGTTTTAGGGAAAATCAATTTTGGTATTATAGTCATTGCTACGTGGTTGCTATTTCACTTTTTCCCTATGAGATACAACAACCTTTTCAATTCATCCCCAAAATAAAAGGAAAAAAAAAAGGCAATTAAAACCTGAACAAGAGCGGAGACGGCGGTGTCATCCCCATGGCAATCTCCAGGCTCCATATTAACATAAGCGGTCGCGCCTCTACACCGTTCGCCGGCGGCCTCAACTGCCAGAACCTCCGCCGGCTTTGTACCTTGGGCATACAAGTAACCTTCCCCAACCACTTCGACCGAGGGTGTAACAATAACGCATCCAAAATTCGGGTGCGGGGAAGTAAACCCAGCAGACTTGTCGGATATAAGGGCGGCGCGTTTGATGTACGATAAGTCTTGAAGGTGCGAGTGGTTGTTGGCATTAATAGCTTTGCACATTATTGAAGATGAGGAAGCTACAACTGCAAATGAGAGCGCCATTTTTCAGTTTCCACTGACCTTAGAAGAGAATGTGAATACAAGATATTGCAGGAAAAACAGCTGAAATTTTGATATATGATATTTGAAAAATAAAAATATGTAAAAATTTGGAAGAAAAAGAAAATGTTTTGTTATCTTCGTAAAATTGATTTACAAAAGTTTGGTTAAAAATATTCGTGAGATTGGAAATTTGAAAATAAAGGTTTTAACATTTTGGATTTAATTGAAGAATTAGGATTGATCTAAATTTATGTAAAAATAGTGTGTAATTGTTTAATTATTCTCTCAATTTTTAATTATAAATATGAATAAAATTTTAACAAAAATATTAATTTACTCTTTGATTTATTGTATATTAATTAATTTATTATTCTTTAATCTTAAAATTGATAAATTTTTAATAAAAAATACTAATTTACTTTTTAATCTATAAGATATAAATAAAAATTTGATAAAATTTTTAACAAAAATATTAATTTACTCTTTGATCTAAGGTACATAAACCAATTTACTATTTTTAACAGTAAAAAAATATGAGCTTACTCTTTAATATAATATACATTACTTAATTTATTATTTTATATGAACAAAATATAATCTGACTTTTACAACAAAAACCTCAATACCACTTTTACCAAAAACAATATATATCGTATCAAATCCCAGTTTACATTTTATATTTAACATTATTTATTTTATCATTGTTAACCATAAAAACTTTTGTTTAGTTTTATTATTAACATGGCTATTTATCTAAAAATATTCATTTTTAGAATAGATTTCTATTTTATTTAACAAAAAGATTTATTTTCAAAAAAGTTTTAACATAAAATATTTTATATTTTATCAAACAAAACATGTAGCTACACTTGATCTTAGTGAATCGGATTTAATTCCAAAATGGTTCACATTAACTATCAAAGATTTTAATATGGAAAAATATCCAAAGTTCTAAAATCACATGCAAATGCAATTTCCAATTCAAGTTAACTCGCGAATTCAACAACAATTGATAAATAATAATAAAACATAAAAACTGAAAATATTTATAACTCGGTTCAACCGCTGATTTTTTGTCTAATTCCCGGCTCATTCTCTTTGTCCGAACCGGTATGCTAGTCGAATCCGATTATAACACCACAGCATACTCTTTAAACAGCCCAAAGCAATGACGAGTAATACTGGATTAGACAAAAGCACATGCAGAGGAGCCCATGACTTACCACAGAGATGGTACAAAGAGCACCATATTTCTTTATTTAAGTTAATAATCCATTAAGCTGAGCATACGAGCGCAGCAAATATTTTAACAGGCACACACCAAATGTCAAAAGAGTTCGGCAAACATATAGCTCAATAAAGACAAGGAAAAGATAACAAGGTTAATTATCATAACTTCTTGATTGTTGATAACACTATTATTATCCACGCGCTTATTCCTCTTCTTCGGCTTCCTCCAGCCAATTCACGAAGGGCTCCAGGGCCTTCACGAAGGTTTGCCTGCAATAATATCCCCATACGTTCTTAAAAGCTCATATATGAAACATAGAGGAATATAATATGGATGTGGAGAAAAAAAAGTATATTAAGCTAAGGGTTCGAAAATGAGAAGATGATGGCAATAAAAAAGGTTTTCATACATTTTTCAATGATATGAAAGCAAAAATATGAAGAGAAAACACATACCTGCCCTTTGGGTTTGATCCTTTGCGGAACCAGTAAAGAATCGTGTCTTCCGCAAGGACATCCTGGTCATAGAGAGACTTCACAATCTCCGGGAATAGCTTCATCAATTTCGCATCCTCATAGCATTGCATCTGAACCTTATACATAAGCTCCAGTTCAAGTTTTCCACTGCTGCAGAACGAATTTAACAGCTTTGCCCATGTTTTGACCTTTATCAAGAAAACACGGCCAAATCAACAACTTGGTCTGGTGCTTTGACAATGAATAATAGCATATAGCTTTTAATCTAGCTGACAGAACTACATCGAATTAGATAATGCATTGCTACAGCCAGGATTAGAATTTAATGACAATGGATAGAAAATTGAGATACACTGGAATTGAAAACTGTTGAACATGTAAAATATAAGCAGAGCCTGAGGTGTCTAAAAATAATTGGCGCTATAAGAAATTAACGGACAAGGGTACCTTGTATCAGAATCTGATACATGCTAGGAATGAAAACAGCTGAATAAACTCTGGGTCCGATAGTTATGCATTCAAGTAGAACATAACCATAGGACGAGAAGGCGTCCACAAAAAAAATCAATTTCAGCCAACACTTCACTTCAGAATGCTTTTAATAGCAATTTCTACACTTTGCTCATCAATTTAAACCAAGTATCTATTCAACCTCTTGAAGAAATCAAACTAACTTCCAAGAAAACACGAAAGAACTTGATCAAGCTAGCTAACACTACTGTCCCTAATTAGCAAAACTACCGCTGCAAAAGTTTGATAACCAAGAAAAGTAGAATTTAAAAAGCTATGAGCCACAAAAGCAGTCCAAATAAGAGAGCAAAGACTGTAAATATCAAACGAACAGTATTACCTAAACTGTAGAATTACAAGTGAAATACAAATTCAAGTAAAAAACAACCCAGCATGTACCAGAATTCATACTCAACAATCAAAACCATGCATGCAACTAGTATTATCTTATTTCCTTGAAGTATGTGATAACAATTATGAACCTATTTTTGCTAAAATTAAACATTGTAGAAAATTTTATTTCAGAGGCAACAAAGACTGGCACACATATACTTATTTGGGTTCGCCCATTGGAGCATTGTGTTGCTAAATACCTGCATCTCCTATGATACATTGAGTTTCTTCAAACAAAGGTAAAGGGAAAAAACTGTAGAAAGACAAAACACATTACCTGTCGTAAAGCTGAATTGGCATTCTGCTGCTGGTTCTTTCCAGACCACTGAACAGCATCCATTATTACATCCCAAAGAATTCGTACAACCTCATTATCAGGTAATTTAGCATCCTTAACACGTTGTTTGACATTCTCAATGACTTCAGATATATCAGATTCTTCTGCTATCTGGGTTGTCAAAGCAGACTTCATTTCCTTAAGTTTTACCTCAAATATTTTTTTCTCATTGTATTCAACCAAGGGCACCAACCCTTCCTTGCTGAAAATCAACATAATCAGGCATGAATAAGTTTCAAAACAATCAGTAAACATGCTTTTGTAGAATGACAGAGCAAAATGCCATTATTTAACTAGCAAATACAAGGCTATAACCAAAACATGTATGGACATTTAAAATGACACAATTCCTCTTTCTTAAAGTAGAAAACTTACGTGAAATGTTCAGAGAAACCTTCAGGGGATCGCTTTGCAGATGGAAAGAAGTCCAGGAGATTGTCCTCCATTTTCCCTCGCTTCAGAATTGAAATTAAATCGTCAAGGCTATTATCCACCAGATACTCCTTGAAGAAGTCTGTTATGAATGAAAGAACTAGCCCTTTGACCACAAGATTGTCCTTGAGCAGTGGCTGGAACACAGTCTCAGGTGGCAGCCCTGATAGCTTCTGGGAAAAAGCAAGTGCTGTGAAAATTGCAAGCTTCTTCCTTTCATTGTCCTCAAACAGCTCCAAGGACTGCAAGAATCTTCGCATAACATTTTCAAGATTCTTTATCAGAAAAGGCCTTCGACGCAAGATTTTCTGTATGTAGATCACAGATGGCAAAATGGCTTCACGTTTAGCCTCACACTCTATTACAGAGTAAGGGTGGCGCTCCCCCTCATCAGGTTTGATTGTGCCTGGTTGTGTGCGGCCCCCGGTGAAAACAACCTGCAATTTCCAATTTAGATTGCTCCAAAAAGTAGAACTAAGTTTCACTAGGGGCAAAGGGAGGAAACAAGCAATTAGAACCAGGTTTGAAGAACTTCAAACTCTGGTAAAAGATCAGCAATATCTAGATTTACTATTTTTTTATTGAAAAGCTTTTTAGGCCATGTGCAGAATTAACTAATACCAACTGTAAAAGAATGAAATGACAACTAAGATACACCGGTTGCAAAAATTATCTTATGAAACAACTTGTCATGAAAATTAGAAACTATAAAACGGACACTCTTAACACTCAGGCAGACACCTAAGATAATAATGATTCGGAGGATCACCATAATCATGTTTCAGGAATAAGAATTTTGTCAAGAACTCTAAATATGACCCTTACCAATGCCAAACTTGATGAAGTTATCAAACCTCTAGGCATGTACACTTGGAATTTCAAATGTTAGCATCAAAACATCAACCCAATAAACACCTAGCAAGCATATACCACAACGGAAGAGGAATCCCTAATCTAATTTTCTAGCAGATCCTATTCTTAATGCCTTTTTTAGAAGGAAGATGTCAAATCAGTTGATATTTTAACCTGAAAGGAAGAAGCTTACCTCAAAGAAAGTGTCACCGTATCTTGAGAAGTTAAGATCAGAAGATTCAAGGTTCTTGGCAACAAGTTCCTGTATGACACGAAGTGTTAAACCGACAAGCGCAAGATATCCAACTGTAAGTCTAAAATTATGCTTAAGTTCAAACCTAGATTAAAAATATGAATATTGTGATATTTACCAGATCACCAGCATTATCCAAATAGATCTGGACAACTGCATCAGCAAATGCTGCAGGGTCCAGAGGCGCAGCAATATTCCGTTTGCGGGTCTTAATCCGCGTACCACTGCACAACAGATAAAATGAAACTTAAACACAAAACTTTTGAGAAGTCTGTTAAAAATTAATTCAGCATCAGCTCCAATCTAAGCCATAAGTTCCAATTTTGTGAAGGTACTATAAGCACCCCACAGCTTGTGAAAACAAATTAAACATTACCCTGAATAATAGAATAATAAAACCAAATTTTCTCAAAGAGAAACACAGAAAGGTGCAGTTTTTTAGGGATTTTTGGTATGAAACATCAAAGAATGGATGTCTAGGCAGCTAGGCCTAACTTTGCATACGTATAATCAAGCACCAAACTCTAAGAAATTGTCATAAAAAGCTGATTTTTAAAAAAACTAGAGCATAGCTTGAATTTCGAGTAAAAATCAAATAATAGCTTATTTCTAGAAAACTAAGGCATTAATTGTTCATAGACTAGGACACCAAAACAAAAATTACAGCCAAAAGACATAAAATTTGTCTTATTACCTCAAAAATTCATAGCATATGTCATGCAATAAACACAAAGAACTCATAATACCAAGCATTTACTGCTAGCCCAGGTATTATCTTTAGGAATGTTGGCTCCAATAGCATAAAAAATTTAAGACAAATTTAAAAAAAGAAACAAAAATTCTTGCAAAAAAAAAAAAAACTTACCCGAGAGTGGGTTTCTCCTTCGAGCTGTAGATATGCACAAAACATTAAAACCAATTAGTAAGTCATCAAAAAAATAAAAATTTCACAGAAAAAAAAAACATATGGCTGTAGAAACCCTAAATGAATATATTTTAAATTAGTTTAATAACTAGAAACAAGGATCAAGAAACATAAAATTCCCAAAAATCGTATCAAAAAAATCCCAAAAATTTTATGTAACAAATCAAAAGCGAATCGATCTGGTTTAGACCAGAAGGAAACCTCCAGATCTCTGATTCAAAAGAAAACCTAAAAAATTAAATACCTCATAAACCAAGACGAATAAAGGATCGGAGGAGAGGAAAGTCTCTCTTTAGATTTGGAGTTTTTTTTTGGGGGGAGGGGGGGGGAGAGAAAGAGGAATTGGGGTATGATAGATTTTAGACAAAGATTTTATAATTATGAGTTATTGTTATTTATATATGTGAAATTTTCTTTTTCTATTTATAAAAAGTGTACGAAAGTGAAAAGAAAAATAGTATGAAAGAGAAAAAGAAAGAAAATATATTAAGGGGGTGAAAATGGAAATGACAATGTGTTCTTTTTCCTATTTTCTTTTTAGGTTAAAAAAAGACAATTTATACGAAAAGAAATTTTCATCAACATTAATTTGAATTATATATATCTGTTCACAAACTAAGTAGGTATTTGAATTTAAATTCATCATTTTAAAATATATTTTATTTATAAAATATTTTATTGTTTTATTTGTTTTAATTGTAAAATCATATATTTAAATTAATTTGGATACAAAAGAATCAACTTGGATTTAAAAATATAAGTAATTTATTTAGGTGAAAGATTATTTTTGTATATCTTTCAAAGGTTAAATTAGTTGAATATGCCGAAAAAAAATTAATTAGTTAAATAGGTCATGTTTTTTTTTTAATTTAGGGAAATAAATTGTTTTGGGGAAAAGAATATGAAAGCACGTCCAACTGTACAGATGGCAAAAAAGTTCGTCCAACTGGGCACACTTTCACACTCTCCGAAAACGGCCTATTTTTAAAAATTAAAAAAAAAACTAATATTATTGGACCACGGCTCATTTAAGCAAATTAGTTTGACTTTATCGCTTATAAAAACACAATCACGAGTATTTTCATAATTTACTAATGAAATATTTCTTGTCATTGGAATATAATGATCTAATCTCATCGCCTACGGATGTTAAGATGAAGAAATCATTACATCAAGAATCTTATAAAATCATTGATTGATATAGTTTTGATTTTACCCTAACTTCCACATTCATACACTCAAATACCTATTTTCACTTTTCTGATATCTCTCTTTTATTTTTTTACTTCTTCCCTGACCTTGAATTGTAGTGGAGTTTGATGATGTCGATTGTGGGCATAAAATTCCCATTTATCCAGGTTTATTTACTTTGTCCATTATACAATATCAATAGAGAATGCCCTCAACTTTTACCATTGTTCCCACTCATGAGTCCACAATAGATGCAATTCAAATTTTGCATCAATTGTTAGTAAATTTCTCACTGTTGCAAAAAAAAAATTATATCTATACCCGATATAAATATTTTGTCTCATACGAAAAAACATAGCAGACAAAGTAAAAGATTATTGCACGACTATATGACCATCGAGATTTATCATATAATAAACATTTCTTGTTATGAGGATCGTTTGGTTGACGCGGAGCATATATTACATTACTTTTCTAAACTTTCAAGTCATGTATTAATTATGATTTAAGTGGAGAATTGTACTTTTATCCAATAATATATACAAATAATTTCTTTTAATATTCATTTAAATAATTTTATTTTTTAATCCCAACAATAATTAATAAGTATAGAAATAAAAACACGAAAAATATTCAATATAGACTATTTCCGTATTTGTATAATATCCTAAAACATGCATTTAAATTTTTTATTTTTTTAAATAATTTATATAATTATTTAATTTAGTAAAAGTTAAGAAAAGGAATATGTAACGACCCGATAGTCACAGGTGTCAAAAAGTGTATTTCTGAGACTCCGTTACCGTAAATCGAACTCGTAAATATTTATTAAAAATATTTACGAAGTTAGTTGTGTAGTTAATTAGGTTTGAGTTAGATGAAATTGTATGAATTAAGAGCAGTTAAATAAAAGATTAAATTGTATAAAATGTGAAAGTTGAATTATAGATTAAAGAAAAATTAAAGGGACCAAAGGAACAATTATGCCAATAGTCATAATTGAGGCGGGATAAGTGTATATATATTATAAATATTTAAAGTTAAAATATATATAATAATATTATAATATTAAAACTTAAGAGTCAAGTATATATATTATTATATTATAATGATAAAGTAAAAGAAAATAAATAAATAAATAAAAGAATGAGAGAAAGAAACGAAACAGAGAAGGAAAGAAGGAAAAGAAAAAAAGAAAGGAGGAGAAAAGTTAGGGTTTTAAGGGTTCAAAGCTCAATTGGTTAGTTAATTTAGTCTATTTTCTTGTAATTTTTAATGTTTTTGAATTTGGTATTAAATACTACCGGACCCATGTCAAAATTTTAGAAATTATTAAGTTTTTAAGTGATGTTTATGTTGAAAATTTTTAGTATTAGGGATTAAATTGATAGATTTTAAGTTAGAAATGAAAATGGTTGAACTGTAGAATAAAGCTGTAAATTTTGAGTATTAGGGACTAAATTGTGAAAAATTGAAATTTAGGAATTTAAGTGAAATTAGGAGTTAAATCTAGTCTAAAGTAGAATTTGTATGAAAATATAAGATTGATTGTGAAGAAATAAATTTAATCTCGGTTTAGGGATTAAATTGGAATTTATGTAAATATTGAGTAAAAATTGAAATATTAAACATGAGATTGAATTGTGTTGTATTGATGAATTTTAATTGTTTTAATTCCGCAGCTAACGTCATACCGGAATCATCTACTAAAAAGGGAAAAGATAAAGTCGACGAGGAATAACTCAGAATTTCTGGTTTGTATTTCTATAATCCGAATCTAATTATTAATTGTTGAATTTTGATTAAATGTTATGGTAAGTGATTAAGGTGAGAATTATTGTGTTTTACAATTGAAATTGATTGATTTACTATGTGATGAATTTATTGAATTTATATTGATTGAAGTGGTATATATATATTGAATATATTGATTATTTGAATTGAAATGAATATTGGTTGTGTTTCGAAAGTGAATTGAAACCCTATTAACTGTATCGGGCTGAGTCGGATATAGATGACATGCCATAAGATTGGAAGAGTTCAGGGATTTCTTCGACTTCGAGTCGATGAGACACTGGGTGTCAATTTATTACTTCGGATTAATTCGATGAGGCACTGGGTGCCAATTTACTTCGGTTTAACCGATGAGACACTGGGTGTCAATTTATTACTTCGAATTATCTTATGAGGCACTGGGTGCCAAACTGGTGCATTTTGGTTGGATCCGTGTATCCGTTCGAGTCCGAGTCATGTTAATAGGGATAAATGAATAATAAAGTCTTATAATTGATATTGAAATGGAATGATATGAGAAATGAAGTGGAATAGTGAATTGAATATGGTATGGATAAAGCAATTGCATAAATGAAATGTGATTAAATTTGTGAAAAAGTTATTTCTATAGCAAGTGATGGAAAATTTAGTGTTGTATGGTTTTAAATGTTCAATTGTGCTTAACATTTCATTATACATATTATATTGTTTTATTTTAAATATTCGGATTATAGAAATACCACTGAGTTTTTATTCAGCATACGGTTTTGTTTTCCGTGCACAGGTTAGGTACTTAATTTTGACCATCGATTCAGCATCCAACAACGATCCCCAACTCAAACGTGGTGATGTTTTTCCTTTTGTGTCGGCATGTACCTAAGGTGTCTAAATATTAATCATTTTGTGGATTAATTGTAAATAATATTATAAGTTATTGTTATATATATATAAATATGTGTTTATGTTTGAGGTCAAATTATGGCAAATTTAAGTTAATGTTTAAATAAACATGAAATAGGTAAAATAGATTGAATTTGACATGTTTACAAATTGAATTTGAATGATGTTATATTGGTATGTTTTGATGATATAATTGTGGTACCTATGAGGATACATTGGTTAGGCACCTAGGATGGTTGTTTTGACATATTTTGGATGTGTTTGATTGTGTTTTGAATTGGTTAAACGAATGATTTTTTAGTTGCTTACTGTTCAAGCTTGCAGGGAATGGTAAACTTGTTGTTAAAGGTACATTTTGAGTCCACACGGCGTGTGACTGGACTGTGTGAGACACATGACCTGACCACACGGGCGTGTGAACCCTGCAGCTTTGAAATTTTTTAATATTTTACAAAAAATTCTCCGAGTCTCCGAATTAGTCCCGATTTGTTTCTAACACGTATATTGGGCCTCGAGGGCTCAAATAAGAGACATTATGTATGAATTTAATTGGTTTTTGACCTGAATATTATGTGATATCAATGTATAAATTTATGTCTGTTTGATCGATAAGTTTCAGTAATGCTCCGAAATCCTATTCCGACGACGAATGTGGGTTAGGGGTGTTACAAAATCAATACCCAAATTAAATTAAAATTTATATTTTATTCTTCTTTTGATTATTCTATTATTCTGATTGAAAGAAAAATTATTAGGGAATAAAGCTTTAGCTTATAATTATAAAAGTGAAGCGGATCAAGATTTATCTTATGCAATTATATATGCGGTCTTCAATCACAAAAGTTTCATTGATTACATTTTAATCGGTTTGATTAAAAAATCATTTGACTATTTATAAAGTTTTGTGTTTACTCGGTTTTACAAATCAAATAATAGAGCTAGAGAAAAAAAACCAATTTGTAAATAAAATTAATAAATGAATAGGGTTATATGAGTAATTTACCTATTTTCTAAAACGAGAAAAACTTATCCATTACATCCGCACAAATTTTATTTTGATCATAACCTAATATACAATTAATAACAAAACTATTATATTAGTAAATAAGGATTTGTTATACCATATCATTAATAACAAAAACTAGATACGGATCATAACCCTATATACAATTTTGCTACTGTGATTTTAATTTCTAATCAGTCCATCATTAGATAAAAATTAGTTACTCGAGTGTCTACAAGTATTTATCTCATACTAGAAATTAGTTAGAAATTAGAATCTAGAGTTTTTTGGGGTAAAATTAAGTTGCATATTTTTACAATAGTAAAATGTAATTTCACCATTTTAATAGCTTATATCTTTATCAAATTCTAAAAGATTAAATCGTTTTTTAGACAAAGTACAATTTTATCATTCTTGATCTAAAGTTTTAAAATTATAAAGAAGTTAATAGAAAATTTCCATTTTAAAAGGGTCAAGGCCCCACTCCTCCCTGGACTAATTCTTTGGGATAATGTATCTAACATTTTTTAAATAAAAGTATCAACATGAACTGAATAAAATATTTAAATATCAAATTGGACCTAATTGTTAAATTTATGTGCTAAAAATTAGATTAACTTGTTAAACAAAATTTAATATTTCAATTGTACAAGCCCAAATATGCCCGGGCCCAAACCAATAAACAGGCCCAATTAATAGCCCAAAACCCAAATTAACCTAGCCGAAACATTAACCCAAAACTCAGCCCAAAAAGAAAACATTAGCAGAAACCCTAAAGCGACCACCGGCGTTAGTTTGGCGCCAGAAGCTGCTACCTCTTTTTGCGCGCCTCAAAGACACACCTACTGCCAGTAAATGTCGCAAAGACGACCCTCCCCAGCGTGTGCCGTTCCATACGTCACGTTTGTACCTGCAACAACAAACAACAAACAAGGAAAAGGAAGCCAAACAGGATAGCAAAAATCGGGCAATATAATGCCAACAAATAACAGAATAGATTTGGTGGGATTTTATTTTATTTATTTCTTTTTCTTTTCCATTTTCGACTATAAAAAGGCCAATCTCAGGCACTGTAGTGGGGGGGGTTCTTTCAGTGTAAAAGACATATAGAAAAATAGAGAGAAAAATATTGAGATTACACAGTTTTTTTTCGAAGGTAAACGAGTTTTTTTTATTTCGTCTATTCTTTTATTTTGTTTTTTTATTTATTTATCTTTCATTTAAAATATAAAGAAAGGGGAAAGGAACTTACAGTCGCGGAGTCGTCGGGCGGTGTTTTCTCCGTGAAATCGGGCGTGGGCGTGAGGCCAATGGCGCAAAGGTGGGTTAAGGAAAACCCTAGCAGAGCACCTTCCCCCCATTTCTCCCTTTGTTATTTTAAGAAAAAGAAAAAAAGAAATAGAATGGTTTCTTTGAAAGGAAATTTTAGATTTTGTATTGAAGACAAAACGGCGCCGTTTTGGTGGCCATGACCCGCGCGTTGACCCGACCCGGGGAGGATCCGCGCGTTTTGAATTTTGGGGAGATTTGCGCTATGGATCCCTCCTTTTTGTGGCGCACTTCAATTAAATCCATTTTTATTTCTTTTAATTTTAGCCGCATATTTCGCTTTTGTTTCAATCGCCCATATCTCTGTGCGTTTTGGGAAAGCAGGATAATTTCCTTCGATCCTCCATTGTTTCTGCGCATTCAAATTGGTCTTTTTTCATTTATTTCAAATTTGCCCGTTTTTAGTCTTTTGTTCAATTTAATCCATTTTTTAAACTATTTCACTATTTAAATTTTTTATTTGTTGTTATTATCTTGTATTATTACTTGTTTATTATTATTTACTATTACTATTAATATTGTAATTATTATTTTCATGTACATACAAACATTTTTTTATATTTTAATTTCAAAAGCCTTTTTACTTTTGTAAGTATGTATATCTGTATATATATTTAAATGTTTTATATGCATATGTTATATCGTAATTATTATTATTTTATAACATTCATGCATTGTTTTTTTAATACATGTACATACGCATGGCTTTTATATATAATATATATATGCACTTTTTTATAATACCTCTATATATTTTATACATTTTTATTTGATTTTCTTACTTTTACATATATATAAATAAAACTTTTATATTTTAATTTTTTATAAATATTTATGTACATATGTTTTTTATTTTATTTTGTTTTTTACGATATACTTATACTTTTCTTTGTAAATATATACATATCGTATTTTGATATTTTTATCTTCACAATTTTCACATATACATACACGTGTTTTGCATGCATATTCTTAGAAACTATTGTGAGCTTGTTGTATATATTTCTTTACCTTCCTTTTATATGTACACTTCTATGTATGCATTAAATATATGCGTCGCATATATTTGCAAGTTTACTTGTATACTATATTTGTACATATATATACGCAAATATTTATTCGTGTATCTTTGAAAATTAAAGGATCATGATCATATTGTATATTAGTTCTTTAACATACCCTCTTGAAAATATATTTTGGTTTTAGCCATTCATCAAAGTTATTTTCTTGATTTAAAAGGGTTTTTTTTTAATAAAAGCATTTTTGGAAGTTTGGGATTTTCGAGGGAAATTGAGCCCTAACGTATTGGGTTCTGATTTTCTTTGTCAATCCTAATTGACCGAGAATATTTTTATTCAAAATGCATAAAAATCATTTTTGGGAACTTAACTTGTTGTGCCCTAACGTATTGGGTGTGGCATGTTACTTTCTCGAAATGAATATTTTCGTATAAAATAAAAGTGATATTCAAGTTTGGGGAATTATGAGGAATTGTACCCTAACGTATTGGGACTTGATTTCTTTACATGACTTAAACAATTGGTTATCCTTTTGCAAATTTCATCATTCAAGCTTATTTTAAAATCTTTTTAACTTTCGACACAAATACATCAAATAATCAATTTGGTACCGATTTTGGGCGTTACGAGGGTGCTAACCCTTCCTCGTGCGTAACTGACTTCCAAACCTGTTTTCAAAATTCGTAGACCAAAATAGTTTTTAAGGTGGGCCGGTCACACCTTAATAAAGGATCGGTGGCGACTCCAGTTTTATTTTTTAAAGTCGACAACTAAATTTTTGTTTTCAAAAAAACGGTTTCGACATCAATTATTGAGTTAAAGTGAAGTTTATGAAAATATTAATTTCATAAATAAAATAGCTTGACTTGATATATAAGGATAGCAAAAAGACTTGGGCTCCATGAGTTTCGATATAAGCTGATAGGGTTAATTTTTTTAAAGAAATTGAGCTTCAGAGCATGACGGGACAAGTTTAATTCTTCAATTAATCAGGTTGGGTCGATATAGAAAAAACCTGTTTTGCCCACCAAATTAATTATCAAGACACCATTTATATATAATATTAGTTTAGAATATACGATAATAAAATTTATATTAATATTTACTCTAACATAATTATGCATAGAAAATAGTTACTAGTATCATTAAAGATAAAAGAAATTATAAATGGTTATTCTATTTTGATAATAAAAATAAAAAATAAATATTATAACATTTTGGATCGGGTCGGAATTAAGTATAAATTTAATTTTTTTTTAAATCGATTCAGGATGAATAAATTAACATTTAATTCTAGTTGAGTTAGAATCGAGTTATATTAGAAGTATATTAGGTCGGAGTTGGGCGGGAAAGAAACCGTCTCGGTCTGACCCATTGCCATCTCTCTATATATTTAACTTAAACTAGGCTTAACTAAGAACACCTCTACTTATATAGAAAAAGATGGGCTGTGGCCCAAACAATTTTCAGATTTTATCATGGCCGAGGACAGCCTGCTGGTCAGTATTGTCATTTAAAAGATATTAAATTTAAAATTCCCTTTATTAAATAAGAATTTAGGCTAAACGTGAAATTCATAACATCTTGGTTAATATATAAAAAAGCCCTTAAATTATTATACTTTGTTTAAACAAGTCCACTTTTTAGTTAAATAAATCCTAATATATAACTTTTATCCATTAGAGTCCTTAATTTTAATGTTAATTTAAAATTATTTTGAATTTTAAACTAATTTATATTCTATGTTGATGCGAATAGTTTATTAAAAATAAAAAAATAATATTTTAAATTTCTTGAAAGTGCTTATCTACCTAACATTTAATCAGTCTTTTGAAACTTTACATTACTATTTTAAATTTTATGTTGATTTAAAAGTGTGTATAATTTCCATTGCATCAACATAAAATTAAGAGCATAAAATGCAAAATAAATTTAATTTAATATTAAAATCAATAGCTTTTATAGGTAAAAATCATAGGATAGGGGCTTATTCAACTACAAAAATAATTTAAGGGATTGTTTAAATAAAATACAGTAGTTTAAGGGCTTTTTTAGTATATCAACCTTGAAAACTTTGTTGAAAACTCGGTTGACAAGTTTGCCTATCCATTTATGTATTTTTAGTACATAGTTTAATATTAAAAAAAAACAATTAGATATAAATTGTTACACATACCTCGTTAAAGATACTTTTGCTAGGGATATTCTCAACACCTGATGCCACTGGACTATCGAATTTCGACTCTGCCATCTACCTTGTTTACTAGTGATCTCCTTCTTCGGTTAGAAAATTGTTTTGTCGTGTTGAAAGAAACATGCAAGTCATCTATCATTGATAACCTAATCACTTCAACAACGTGTATATCGCTTGTCACATACCTACTTTGTTATCTAATCACTTCACATTGCATTGTTAATCTTATAAAGAACTAATGTGTGATAGATTAACCTATCAGGAAGCATTGCATGGCATGATAACCCTCCTAGTCCTCAACAATGAGGGCACTTTCTCACTCTCCAAATTGACTCTCCGTTTCCATCCTAAGCCTTCCACTTTCCTCCTTTCCAAATTCCTACAACACTTCCACCTCCATCTCACGATTCTTCCTCCTCATTGAGTGAATCAATCCCAACTTCCATGCCACGTTCTTGTATCAATATATAACTTTTATCACATCTGTTAAAATTTAAAAATTAATTAAATGTATTATTAATTAAGATTATAGTCTTTTCTAAATTGAATTAGACTCGAGATGTGATTTTGAACTTCTAATATTTAAAATCTTAAAATATATTTATAATTTAATTTAATTAATAAGTTCTAATTCAAAAACAACTTTGTTGAACTTTATTTATCTAAAAACTTAGTTTTAGTGGGGCTAAATTGATCGAGCGGGACAAATTAGCCAACTCTTAAATAGGTCTAATGTTAATAAATAAATTTTAGTATAATCATTTAAACAAGACAGAGTAATTGAATGAAAGTGTAATTATTATGGTAATAATTACACCTCTTATAATTACAAAGAATTGTAATTCTCTAGGCGTGTTTGGCTAATAGAGTGTAATTACTTCGTAATTCCTATATCATACTTGGTAGTACAATTTGTAATTATAGAGGTAAATAATTTATCCTTTTTAAAAATATTAATTATTATAAAAATTACTACCATGATAAAAATCAAGTAACAAAAGTTAAAAAAAGTCATCATATGTATTGTGTTAGTATAAAAAGTAGTTGATAATGCAATTACTAATGAAAATAACAAGAAAAATGTTATCATATACATGCAATTTTATCTAATTATTATAGTGTTACATGTTTGTCACGTTATTTCCTCTTTAATATTTAACTAAAGCTCCTTTTCATCATATGTTGGTCATTAACCAAATTCATCATCATCATCTGAATTTGCATCATTAAGATTATCAAGATTTCTTTTCTTTTTTGCCATGTAATCTTTGAGGTATGGGTCATCCCAAATCCACTTATGACTGAAGTTATGAAGTACGCATGAGCTAACTTTGTTGTTTTTATGGTAAACTAAAGTGATGTTGTTAATACAAGAAATATTTTTTAGAACAACAAATGTCCTATCAACCACATTTCAAAGCCTTAAATATCTCAATTTAAAGAGTTTGTAAGTCATCTTTGGTGCTTGCATCTAGCTCCATTCTCTCAAATGGTATCATACCCCACAATATGATGTAATAAAATATTTTGTATTTGCATACTTAGCATCTACCATGTAATATTTGAGTTCACGGTGCAAATAGGTTCGTAACTTTAATCATATAAACTTATATAAACTTAATTTGGAGAAAGACTTATGTTATGTTATAGCTCTTTTTATAATATGTAAATTAATTAAAAATAGTAAAGTTTATAATACATGACATTTATAAATAATTTTTATAAAGTATCCAATAACTTTCATAACATTCGTGGGGTATGATACCATATAAGATAATAATGCTAGACACAAGCACAGTAGACAGCTCGTGAACTCTTTAATTTGAAACATTCAAGGTTTCAAAATGTGGTTGAGAAGAAATTTGTTGTTCTAACAAAAATATTTCTCGTATTAACATCATCTTAGTATAACATAAAAAAAAAATGTTGGATCGTATTAGTATGTTGCATATTTCACAACTTCAATCATAGATGAAATTGAGATGATCCGTACTTTGAAAAGTATATAAAAGAAGGAGATCTTGATTATGCAAATTCAAATTCAGATAATGATGAACTTGGTCAAAGACCAACAAATAATAATAAGGAGCACATATTAAATATTAAAAGGAATAACCCAACAAATATGAACTAGAACAATTAGATAAAATTACATATGATGTTTATATATATATATATATATATATATATATATATTTTTTTTTGGTAATCATATTATCGATTACTTTTTTAGACTAACATAATGCATATGATTGTTTAATTTTATTTTTGTTACTTTATCAAAAATATTTTTATCGTAGTAATTAATATTTTTAAAATGAAAATTAGTTAACTGTGTAATTAAAAATTATCTTGCTAAACATGTCTAAAAATTACAAATTCTTGTAATTAGAAGACAATATAAATATTACCCTAATAATTACATTTTATTTAATTACCCTATATTATTCAAGCACACCTAAATCCTAAATCCTAAATCCTAAATCTTAAACCCTACAAATCTTCTAACCCAACAAATTTAATATAAGGAGATTTTAAAAAAAATATCATGTTTCAAGGTGGTGTAGGTTGGTTTTTCAATTAAAATCTTCAGATGAAATCTGCTCACCCTAATATATTTATCAATATACCCTCATTTAATTTTTATAATTTGTTGTCAATTGAGCTTTAACTCGATTGATATGAACGTTGTTGTTAGTATAGGAGGATGTGGGTTCGAATGTATTGAAGCGCATTATTCTCCTATTTAAGGGTTGAGGAGGAACTATGAATAGTTTTAAGCATTGTATCAAAAAGAGCAGATATGATCACAACCTATAATGAGATTGTTCAAAAATAATTTCTTCAATGCTTTTAATTATAATTTCTTATTTTTATAAAAAGTATAACAAATATTTTAGTTTTATAAATGCTTTTGTATATTTCATCATATAAAAATCAATATAATAATAAGTTTATTTAAAAATTCGAGACAAATTAAGAGCAATAATTTTTAATAAAATCAGATTTAAGACAAAATAATAATAATAATAATAATAATAAGTTGAATTGGGTTTGGTTGGGTTGAATAAAAAGTCACGTAACTTACTCTGGTAATTCGATATCAAGATTTTATGATCTAATTCTAATCCGGATTAAACCATTTTTTTCCGACCCTAATCTGATTTAAATCGTTCTTTTCCGACTCTTGAAGAAGTCTATTGTTGATTATTAAATTTTAAGCTTGGTGCCCAATTCAAGACTTGTAAGTTTGGCATATTTTAATTTAGGTTGGACTTCATGTATTGACTATTGACGGCGGCATTACTTAGGAGTTGGGACTATTTGACCGTTGAAAAAAACAAATTGGGAAAATTTAAAAATTGGGGCACCTAATTTTCTGTAAATTTTCAACTATGATGTATATGTATAAATCAGATAGATTACCATGCTTACGTTAGTTTTTTTTTTTTAATCTTGTCTGATTTGAATGATGTAATTTAGAAGACTGAATTATCAAATAGTATCACTTTGACTTAATGGGCTGCCAATTTTGACTTATTATTTTTGTTTATGAACCGGCAAAATTGACTCCATATGGCCGGCCAAAGTATATGAATCTATAATAAAATATAATACATACTTTTTATATATTTATTCAGCTGAATAAGAGTCGGATTAAATTGATCAGTTGGATTAATTAGTTTGAGAGTCGATCGATGTATTGATTCGAACAAAAAGATTGAATTAATCTTTTAATAAACTATTCAAAATCGATAAAAAATCGAAATTCGAGACAAAAAGTCGACAATTGAACTAGTTGAACCGGATTATAAATTTTAATTTTTTTATGGGAAGGGATTCATGTTTTACACCATTTCATGATTTTTTTTGTATGATTAATATTTTAATGATACAACCATCATATTTCACATTTCACTTATATAAATCGTGCACCTCAAATTTGACATAAATAAAAATTTTCTAACTATTTATTTTATGTAAAAATTCAACCGTTTAATCAATAATAATATTTATAGTATTTTAGATTGATATGATAGAGATCTCGGATCGGTTAAAAATTTATATGCATAATAAATACAATTATATCAATAAATATAGCAGTTGGGTCGTGAAAATTTTAAATATACAGAAAATGTATGGAAGGGTATAAAACTATTTTTATTTTACACTGATGGAAATAGATCCTCCATATATTTTTATTACTTTTAAATTATTTATTTAGTTATTGTTTGACCAGTTGTGAAACCAATTTTGTGTTAAAATAGTTCTAATTGAATTATTATTATTTTAAAGGAGCCATAAATAATATTTTCTATTTAACCAAAAGACTAAAAGGGTTAAATTGAATAATTAAAATTTTGAAGGGGATAAACAAAATTATACCATTAAAGCAATGCCAAGGCCCCAACATGAGAAAGTAACATAAATACAATTAAATAAGTAAATGCACTAAAATCTACACAAAACGAATTATTCTTATATTAAGATTTATATAAAATTGAATCGCGCGTGATGGCATGATGGTTAAGCGTGTTCCTTGCTGTAGGTGTGGTTTGGGTTTGAGTTACGCTAATCGTGTTTGTTGTTTGGGCTTTACTCTATTATTATAACAGAGTTAACATTTATTGTTAAAATTCAATCCTCGCCCTGGAAATGGAGCATCAATATCTACTCCCTTAATGGACTTACAGAATACAAAAGATTAATTACTAAACTTGCTCCGATAGATACCTTATTGAAATTTGATTTATTTATTACACTCATCCTTCGTTTTCTATCTTTTAACCTTTTCCATATATAAAATAATAATAATTAAAGCCCTCAAAAACAACCAACTCTACTGATTGCTTGGGGACACCTCTAAATGGTAGGGTATAGGTTTTAGACAAATCTTATCTCGTGTGTCACGTGCAACTCACAATCACCTTTAAAAATAATTTAAACAATTCCATAAATCAATTAAATTATTTTTAAAAAAGGTCAAAATGCGTAGTTAATCCATATACTTTGATAAAATTTGATATTTTGTCCCTGCATTTACTTAAAAATTAAGATCTATTTTCTTAACTTAAAATCCTAGTCTAATCATTAAAGTTATTTGTATTTTCTTTAAATTTTACCAAATTGACAAGTTGATTAGGTTGCTTTCATCTGATGTGATATGCGATTAAAGAAAAATAAACACATTTAAGTTGTTAGATTTAACGAAAACTACCAATGATGATAATGATTGGATTAAGATTTTAATTTGAGAAAAGTATTAACTTTAAAGTACAATGACTAAATCTCGAAATTTTCAAAGTACAGGGCTAGTTGCGTATTTTAACTTTTCTGGAAAAATAACTTTTAATAAATTAGAAATATTCTCACTATCTAATTATAAAGTCTGATCTCAATATTCTCTTCCAACTTTTGTGTTGTAATTTGGATAATTTATGAGATTAGTTTACTTACTTTTCAGAAAAAATATTGTGAAATCACACCATAATTATTATTATTTTAAAAAATAACAATAATTATTTAAATAAAATAAAAATAAAAATGGGGACAAATCCTTCACATGTACAACATCTTGCTATTTGTACAACATGATTGTCTTCTTTGACCCACCAACTTCACGTGATAAAGAATTGTTTATGGATAGGATCAAATTGAATTGAACTAAAATAATTTTTGAGAAATTAATATTTAAATCCATGTTATTTAAGGTGCTAAATGAGAGCTTTACAAGTGTTGGCAATTGAATTAAATTTCAAGGTTAGATAACAAATTAGTCTAACATAAATTTTAAAATTATTTTATTTAAAATAAATAACTCTTTTTATTTTCCTTCAAACAAATTTCCATCTAAATAATCAACACTTCACCGAAAATAAATATTTCTAAATTTTCAACCCCATTTTTAGGCTTTTTATTACAATATTATTCTTAATTATTTTTCAAACTTGTTGATATAGAGTTCAACAAAGTAGAAGCTAACGAGGAGATAGTGATGGTTTTATGAACATCGGTTCATTTAAAAAAGTCGAGAGTTAGACAGTAACAAAATGATAAGTTGATTGTTTGAATTTTGAAAGAGAACGATTGCTCAAAGTAACTTTAGAATATTTAGAAAATCACCCCTTCTTCCTCAGTAAGAAAAATATTTATAAGAGAGATTCACTTGTTCATTAGTATGGCGTGGTAGGATAAGCATTCAGTCTCGCCAAATACATAAAGAATATTCATAGGCGTATATTATGAGATATTATCGGTATGAGACTTAAATGAACGCCTCATCAGATCAAGAGTATATTCACACTTGAGAGGTGTTCTCACCTAACGCTCAACCTTGATAATGGGAGGGTGCCGCTCCTTTACTCCGAGAGAGTGGTCTGATTGAACATCTCATTCGGCAATAGTCAATAGTAGGTCAACTCTGTTTAAGAACTTGACACGTTTTCACATGATAGAGATACATAACAAAATTATTATATTTTTTGGAATTAAAAACATTTTTTTTACTTATTTCGAGATTTACAATTCTGAAATTACTGTAAAATTCAAATACAATCATTTTCAATCCAATTAGGATTAGAGAGGAAAAAAATAGAGTCTATTTTGAACTTGTTGGAAAAATATTATCCATTATAAAACATTTTGGTGGTAAAGTAAATATAATAAATTTGTATAAACGTGATAAGTATTTGTGTTCTTCACAAAATTAAATTTTAGTCCTTATATTTTTATTTTTTGCAATTTAGTTAATCTCGTTTTAGATTTCAAAATTTAGGTATAATTGTTAACTGAATTTCTATTTTGGTTAAAATTGTTGATGTGATATTTTGAAATAATAAAATACTAACTCATTAGGCATATAACTAAAATAATGACATCATGATGAACTTGAATTTAACAAAATAATTTTTATAATATTAATAATTAGACCTAAATTTTAAAATCTAAAAATAAAATAATTAAATTATTTAAGCAATTAGGTAAGATTTTAGATTATTAGAAAAGGTAAGGTTTATTACGAATTAGTTTTTAATGTCTCTCGTGAAATCATCACTAAACATTTTCAATTTTTTTAAGAAAAAGTAACACATATCAGCGTTGCAATAAAATCATTATATCTTTTGAAAAGTTGTCCACTTTTCTAAATAATATAAAATTTAATATAAATTTCTAATATTTTTTCTAATTGATGTATTAAAAAACCGAATAATTAAAAAATTGTAAAATAAATTATTTATATTGTTTAAATATTTGCTGATATTAAATTTCATATTTAAACCCGAAAAATTTGCTCTTCTAAGCTCTACCTAATAAAATAAAGATATTGATATTAAGTCTCAATTTAAATCCAACGAATCCGTTCCTCTAACCAATGAAAGTAATATGGAGGTCTTTTGATGAAAACATAAAAGAAAGAAAGTAATATGGAGGTCATTATATTAGAAATTAGATTGTATTTTTTCCTTTTACTTAAAAATGGACAAATTAGTCTCTATATATCGAACAAAGAGCAAATTGATCATTTGATTAAAAGTTCTATCCAATTCTATTGTTAAAAATTGGTCTTTATACGTCAGCATGAGCCACGTCAATTTTAATAGTAGAAATTGATGAATTTTTGATAGAAATGATCAATTTACTCTTTGATCTAATATATATGGATCAATTTACCTATTTTTTAATAAAAGGCAAAGACATAATTTGAATTGTAGTACAAGGAACTCTGTGATACTTTTTAAAAAAAATATTATATATTTTATTGATTAAAAATATAAAAATATATAATGTTTAAAATGTTTAAAAATATTTTTATAAAATTCTAAAATATATAATTATAAATTTAAAAATATTAGAATAATATATAAAATTGAAAATGTTAAAAAATAAAAAATAAATCTTTAAATTTCAAGTAATTGTAAAAAAACTTCAAATTTAAATGCTTTTTTAGAAATTTATAATTATATATTTTAGAATTTCATAGAAAAATATTTTAAACTTTAAAAATTTAAATTTTTTTACATTTTTGTAATAATACCATTAATTTCAACTAATTTATTTTCAATTATTTTTAAAATTATATTTTTCTAGATTATATATATTCTGAATTTTTATATATTTATTTCCATTTCTATAGTGTATATTTTAATAAAAGAAAATATTTATTGTTTTACATAAAGATGTCATGTGACACTTTATAATTGACTATAACATTTTTTAACTTCTGTAAAAAAATTAATTAAAAAAAAACTTTAGATACCAAAATAAATAATGTGTAAACTTTAGAGTCCAAATAGATAATTAAGCCTTAAAAAGACAAAACAACAAAGCGTGGAATAAACTGGTTGGGCAAAGACAGCAGCTGCCACTTTTGATCCATTTGTTGTTAAAAAATTATTCACCATTTTTTTTTTGGTCTATTTTGAATGATTCTTTCATTTGTCAATTAAACAATAAATTAACAAAAAAAAAAAGGATTTTGGGAGAAATTTAAATTATGGCATCGCACCCAATATTTTGTGTGGAGAGAGTGTCAGCGTTTTTCATCAGAAATTTCTGGATTGAAAACGACTAAAAATGACACCTAATACTACCACGTGTGATTTGATTTGATTGTTAATTAGTTTCTTAATTAATATGCTAATATTGTTTCGATTGTATCGCTCTTCTTAGGATTAATGTAATTTTTGGTCCTTCAATTTAACAATTGATTCATTTTAGTATCTGTATTTTTTATTCATTTTGGTACAATAATTTGATAACAAGGTCCTTTTTTTTTTAAATATATTCTTGTTGAGGGTAAACCGGCTCCTTCAAAATAAGTAGTTTGTCGGGCAATTGGTTAGACCCCCAACAACTAAAGATATGATCCTTGTATCAGGGTTTTGTCCGCGGCCTTTGTGGAGAGTCGTGTGTGTTGAGGGAGGTGCTCGGTTGGTGGAGATATAACCTATAAGACTTGATAAATGTGTTACTATAGGGTCAATGAATAATAATTGAGCTACTTGGTTGTATTTCCACCACCTGAGGCGTCCCATTTTGTGAACCATATACTACTTTCTGCGAAGGCCGAGGACAAAACCTCGACATGGTGACAATACTTTTGATTGCTGCCGGCTTGATCAACTGCTTGGCAGACGGCATTTCAATGATTTCTCTTGAAGGAGTTGACCCATTCTGAACTGTCTTTAAATTTTTAATTGATGACGTGCAAGGGCGGAGCCAGGGGTTGGTAGGGGCCTCGCCCCCCCTAAAATAGAATAATTGACTTTTAGTCCTTTTAAATTTATGGACTTTAAAATTAGTATATAGTAAAATTACAATTTATCATATCCAAATGACAAAAGTTTGATTTAGTCATTTAAAATTTATAAAAATATAAGCTATTAAAAAAGTAAAATTACATTTTTGCTATCGTAAAAATATATAACTTAATTCCGACCCTCCCAAAAAAATTTCTCACTTTGCCCTTGATGACGTGGTACAATTTCAGAATGTTACCTCATTAAATTTTGACCCAATCTAGATTTAGAGACCAAAATCGACTTATTTGCCAATTTCAAATAGCATTGTGGACCCAAAATCAGTACTAAAATTAACCAAATTACCAAGTTTAGGGTTAAAATTATATTAATTAAAAATTAAAATAAAAACAATAGGGTTTAAATAGAATAATTAAGATAAATTTTGAATAAACTTTCAATTGGATTCAATGTATATAAATTATTAAATTAAATATAAAAGAATAATTAAAAATTGAAACTATTTTTTCAAAGATAATAAAAAATTGAAACTATTTGAATAGTGTGAAGTAGATTTGTTATTTTAATGTGATGTGGGCTATATTATACAAACATAATAAAATATTTAAAACATGACATTATATAAATATGTATGTGAAATAAAACGTGATGTAAAGCTACAAATTATTTCAATATATCTATAAAATAAATATTTGCTGTCGCTATAAAGTTTACGAATATTTTTCTTGGTAAATTAGTCACTAAATTATAAGTAAGTTATCGTTTTGATCTTTTAATTAAAAAATATTACAATTTAGTCATTAAACTATTCAAAATTCTCATTTAAGTTTACGAATTATTCAAATGTTTTTATTTAAGTCATTGGGTTGTTAAGTTTTTTTCTTTTAAAGTTCTACTAGCGAGCTTCAAGCAACGATTCAATAGTCAATATGGTAGATCAGTACTCATCAGTAAGTAGAAGAACACACCTTAGACCCGAGTCGATCTAACGATTAGTGTTAGAGATCGAAGAAAAAAGTTGTTTGAATTTGACTTGCAGATTTGTAACGTCTAAAGGTGTTTTCGTGAAAAAACTAAACTGTAAAAGAGGAGGGGAAAAAGAACTTTCGAATGATGTAGACAACATGAATAAAGAAAGCCATGTAGCATCCATTTTAACAACCCAATGACTTAAATGAAAACTTTTGAATAATTCAGTAACTAAATTATAATTTTTTAATTAAGTGACAACAAAATTTACCCATAATTTAATAACTAATGATATAATTTACCCTTTTTTAACTTTCCATTTGAAGTTATTAAAAAATCTTTTACTGCTTAGAACTATATTTTATATATTATTGTAAAATATTTAACTAAATTTAGTTTCAATAATGTTTGAATCTTTGATTTACCAAAATAATTTTCTCACTTTCAAAAGTACAGTCAAATTCTGCTATCAATTCCTAAATTTTATTCAAGCTTGCTATAATTTAATTAATTTTAATTTTTATACATTTCGAATATAGTTTATGTATTTTTAAAATTTGAATTTTCAATCTTGATCTAGAACAGTAACAATTAAAATTTTTATTAGTTTTATATTATCGTAAAGTTGTAAATTTAATCCATGTTCTTTAATTGGATTATTCTTAATCTTTATAATTTTGAATTTCAAATTTTAATATTGACACAAATTTGTTAACGACATTAATTAACTTTTTGTGACTAATACGTGAACTTTTAAGATTTGGTGTCTATATTTTTTTGTCCACTTTGGTACTTAAACTTGACAGATAGATTTATTTTTATCCCTGAACTTAAAAAATATATACTTTTGACTACGTAGTACAATTTTCAAGTGTCACACCATCAAATTCTGATAGGATTCAAGTTTAAGAATCAAAATGGACCTAATTACAAAGTTCAAGACCATGTTCTAAAGCAGACATAATTACCAATTTCAGAGACTAAAATTTATATTAATCCATTTTTTAAAAAATGTAAACTATATTAGCTGTCATCCAATTATGGTTTTTTCTTTTTTATCACCAAATTATTAGTAAATTTATTTTTTGGTTATCAAACTATGAAAAGTTACAAAATAGTCACCCAACTATTCATTGAAATTTGGGTGTTTCAATATTTGCGTTACCCGATTGATGACAAAAAAGATAAAATTAAATAGTTAGGTGACCAAAAAAGAAAAAAAATCATAATTGAGTGACCTCTATTATAGTTTACCCTTTGAAGAAAAAAAAGAAATTAAGAGTCAAAATTTCAGTCTATAAAAAATGAATAAAACATAGGCAAAAGACATTAAACAACAATGTGGCCGATTCCATTGACAGAGTAGAGCATATGCAGAGAGCAGCACTGACCAACAAATGCTTATGCTTTTAAATACTCCATACGCTCTCTCCCTTTCTCGCTCATTAGCTTCTTCCTCTTTCCCTTCTCCTCCCACGCGCCGCCTTCTTTCCATTTCTTCCACTTTTGCCCTTCCTTCCCCTCGATTCCCCCATTCCTCCCTCGTTTCCTCGAGGGTATCCCCGTCTTTTCGCACCCAAGCTTCAGCCGCCACCGCGACCATGGGTGACGCTCCCGACGTTGGTATGGACGCTGTCCAAAGACGCCTCATGTTTGAGGATGAGTGAGTTTTCCACTTTCCCCCGATTCCCCTTTTTTTCGCCCTTATTTACGGTTTTGCCATTTTTCCATTGCCTTCTGTTTGATGCTATGTTTGATTACCGAGGAAAATGATGGATAAAAGAAGGGAAGTTTAAGCTAAAGTTAACTGAGTTCATTAGGTTCCCTTTTTTTCTTTTTCTCTTTTGAAAATATATGTTATCGTTTTACAAACAACGTAACTGAAATTTAAGCTTGTTTAATAACTTTGTTGATTGAAACCCAGTTTTATTTGCCCCTTTTCTTTTATCAATACATATAAATTTCACGTAGACTTGTTGTATAGAATAAAGCATACGTATATGTGTGTTCTAGCTGGTAAGCATTGAAAGTGGACTTAAACTGATAATTTATTTAGCTACATGATTTGATGATTTATGAGATTGGAACTTTTGTAACTCTGGTTGGTGATTCAAAGGGAAAATGTTTGGGGAACCTCTTTTGTAACAGAGAAATAATTTCCCTTTTCTTTCATTGTGTCAGAGGCTGTTAAAATTTGAGCCATATTTGTATATTGACTGCTGAAAATTATTTTAATACATCAGCGAAAAAAGGGAGAAATATTTATTAAAAACCTGATACTATGACCATAGTTTTATTCATATTATTGGATGATCATCTTTTGACGGCTGGATATATTGACTGCGAAAAATGAATAGGATGATATTGCTAGCTAGTCCCATATTAATTAATTATTAGTATTATTATCTTGGATGCTATCTATTTTTTATGGCAGTTATGAAGCCTAAAAACAGAAGCAACCTGACTGTATGTAACGCTAACATATGCTTCAGAATTTTTTATCAGTCCCATACTGTATGTAACCTACTGGCCTTTGTTTCGATCTTCTTGTAGATGTATTTTAGTGGACGAGAGTGATAATGTTGTTGGCCATGAATCGAAGTACAACTGTAAGTAAAATGTCTATGATGCAGTTTCCATGGGGCACAGCACTTTGATTTTCATTATTTTTTTACTCGCTTTTTCTATGTTGTATATGCTCACTTTCTTTTTCCTGAAGTTCAATGGACTGCATATGATGTAATCTGGTCATGAAAGAAACTTGTTATTGTGATGACCAAATAGCTATGTTAACCGTCCAGTCACAAGATTAGTTATTAACTGAATTATGACATTTTCTTTATCTAGCTATTATTTATATGTATTTCCTCTGAATTTCTTCTTGTTTGGCACAATATAGCATTTGCACCGCTGAGTCTAGCTTCTGTGGTGGCCATCACTGACAACAAAGACTGAGTATGTTGTGATATGTTGTAAAACGTTCATATGAAAGTTGGTAAAATTTCTTAGGGCTTCCATAAATGGTTAATAAAAGAGTCCTCCTTTTATATGTGAGATTAGAAGGACATGAGGAAGCTCTATGGTTTTATTGTGTTCCTAATATTTAATTAGTTTCACTTTTCTCCGAGCAGAGATTGTACGCAAATATTAAATATGGTACACCGGTTGAATGTAGTCCTGCTTTGATACTTAGTATATTGATGTTGAGATTATGATATATTTGCTCCATTGCTATACTTGGGACTTCCATAAATGGTTAATAAAAGAGCCCTCCTTTTATATGTGAGATTAGAAGGACACGAGGAAGCTGCATGGTTTTATTGTGTTCCTAATATTTATTTAGTTTCACTTTTCTCTGAGCAGAGATTGTATGCAAATATTAAATGTGGGACACTGGTTGAATGTAGTCCTGCTTTGTTACTGAGTATATTGATGTTGAGATTGTGATATATTTGCTCCTAATATTTAATTATTGAGTGTTAATATTTTTAAGTTGGCATATTATCTTGATTGGTGGAAATCATATTATTGTTGTTTTGGTGTTGAAATAAGAAAGATGATCCAGTATTAAATTTGTCGGTGACTTTCATATAGAATGGGCCTATTAATGATCTCTCAATTTGTATAAGATGGAAAAGCTTGTTTGTAGAAATTTCTTAGTACACTGGAGCCTTAAACTTATTCAGTATTTTGCAAAACCCTGGTTATACAATTGGCCGAGCCTGAATTATTTAATGCTTTTTAATTTCTTTTATAACATTAAAAAGAAAAACCTTTAACATCGATCTTTATCAAGAACTTTGGCTATGTAAATCCAATGAGCTTATTCATTAGGCTCTAAGATGAATCACTTCATGTGCATGTGGGCCCTTTATTCTGTTTATCATTTAAGAAGTGAAGATAAAAAAAATGCTTGAATCTCTGGCCTGGATGCTGAATCTTTGAGTTTGTGTTTTACATTTGCATTATGGGAATTAAAGGACGTTAGTCTCTTTTTCTGCAGTCAATTTCTTCAGTATGTTGCCTTTATTTTTGCATTTTTAAAACCGTTTGAAAATTTACAGGTCATTTGTGGGAAAAGATTCTAACTGGAAAGATGCTGCATAGAGCATTCAGTGTATTTTTGTTTAACACAAAATATGAGTTGCTCCTTCAGGTAACATGATAGAATATGGATAGTTGAGATATTTAGAACTGTTGTTTCGAACTTCAGCATTATAATGACCATGAAGCAAACATGTTATGCCATTGAGTGTATTTATTTGCCTTGTTTTCTTTATCATTTACATTCATTGGAAATCATGCTTTTGGAATCTAAATCACTGTCCTTTTTATCATTTAGAGAACCTTACTAGTCCTAAACCCCAAAGTAAAAGGAGAATCGATAATAGTCCGAAGTTGGATAGGCTGACCACTATTAAGTCAATTTCTGTAGGGTCAGTTGCTTTTACTTATGGAATGGTTGTTAAAACAAATAAGAGAAAGTAAAAAAAAAAAGTGGGGAGCAGGATATTGTTCCTGGTCTTTGGCTTTGCCTGGTAAGATGAAAGAAAAATGGAAATATGGAAAATTGAAGGTGTAGAAAAGTAGAAAGATAAAAGAATATATTTTTTCTTTCTATTGGTGTGCTTGGTAGGAAAAATAAAAAAATTAAAAGAAAAAGGTAATTTTTTTTTCATTCATTGCTTGGTATAGTTGAAAAATGAGAAAAAAGAAATGCATAATTTTGAACACTTAACTTACATCTCTCTCTTTTTCTCTTCTCTTATCTTTCCAATTTGGAATGATTTGTTTTTTTGCATTTGGAGAGAACAGTGTCATATTTCCTATTTCCCATCGTTCCACTTTTCTGTTTAACCAAGCACACCCTTAGTGGAGCTAGCTAGCACCTCTAACTCCACTCTTAATTTCTATTTTGGTTCCGGCTATGACACCAAATACATTGCATAGCATTTTTTTTTTGTTCTTGTTTGTGCCAATTCAAAATGTATATGCTTGATAGCATCATAGCATATGCTAGTTATGCTTTGTAAATATTCGATGTGGAAAGTTTTTTTCACTTGCCTTTCCTTTTGGGTACTTGGGCAGCAACGATCTGCAACAAAGGTAACATTCCCTCTTGTCTGGACAAACACCTGTTGCAGCCATCCTTTATATCGTGAATCTGAGCTTATTTCGGAGAATCATCTTGGTATATATCTTCTGCACCTGTTCAATCTACCAGCACTTTTTTCTTACTGTGGCTGATAAAATTTTCCTATTTCCTTCTCTAATTTTCTGCTTACAGGGGTGAGGAATGCTGCCCAAAGGAAGCTTTTGGATGAGCTCGGTATTCCTGCTGAAGATGTTCCTGTTGATCAGTTCGTCCCACTGAGCCGCATGCTATACAAGGCACCTTCCGACGGCAAGTGGGGCGAGCATGAACGTAATACCAACACTCTCTCTCTGCTTAACATTCAGCACTAAGTTTTGCATATTTGGTCACTTTCAAGTCTTTTAACCGCAAGAAAAGTTTTTTTTTTGGATACAATGCATACCTTTGCCTATAACCTCCTAGCCTTTAAATCTAAGGGAGATACGTGCTTAAGCATGCTCGAACTTATGTCATCTGAATTGTTGCAATAGCAACGATGCCAACTGAGCTAATGCTCAATCAGCAATCAAAAAAAGTTTTGATGGAAAGTTATTACAGTTTACAGTTTACAAAATATATATTTCAATAGCTGGTGTTACAATTATTTTGTATCCATTTCTTGGCCCACCAATTGGCATTGTGGATATTACATGACCCTGTTCATTATTTTGCAGTTGATTACCTCCTATTCATTGTCCGAGATGTTAACGTTCATCCAAACCCTGATGAGGTAGCAGAGGCTAAATACGTGAACCGTGACCAACTGAAGGAGTTACTGCGTAAAGCTGATGCTGGTGAAGACGGTTTGAAACTGTCACCATGGTTCAGACTCGTCGTGGATAATTTCTTGTTCAAGTGGTGGGATCATGTCGAGAAAGGGACCCTTAAGGAAGTAAGTGACATGGAAACCATTCATAAGCTGTGATTTAAGATTTTAGAAGCAAAAAGGACATGAAACAAAGTTTGTCAATGGGTACTTCCAGAAAGAAAAAGGAAAGGTTTTAATTCCAATAAATTGCAGGTTTGAAATAGTTCTTAAACATGCTGGTTTCTTAATGTTTGTAAGATCGTGTTGCTGCTAAATTTTGACTTAAATGTTGCAAACTATAAGGGCATGTATTTTAGATTTGAGTTCAATAAAATAAAAGGTTATTTCTTTATATACATGATCAAGCACCCTTCCTATTGTAGCTTCGGATGATAAATTTCGAATTGCTATTTTATGGATTTTGCGCAGATATGATTTTTTTTTTCTAAAAAAAGGTAGAAGCATGTGCTGGATTGTGTTATTTGTGTTATCTGTATTTTTTGAATTATTTAAATTTATTTAATTGATATAAGATATGAATTTATTTATTATTATTTAAAATGCGATTTTGTAGAAAATTTTAACAAACATTAGATTTTGTAACGCTAAAAGAATATTTTATCTTAAAAATATATATTTTTAGAATTTCTCAATAATGAATAAACTTATATTCTAATACTATTGGAAGTGTTCAATCCTTAAGACAAATGACATCATAACAACATTAATTATAATTTTAAAAAGAATATTTTGTACTTTTATAATTGAGTTGATAACTCGATTAAGAGTGACACAACTGAACAAATAGTATAGTAATTAATACGTTTTTTTCAAGATTTACCATATTTTCTATGTGTTTTTATTTTCTTTCTTCTCTTCAGAAGATTTCCTAAAAATATTAAAAATAACTATCTATGCTTATTTTTAAATAGAAAGATGACATAATCTGGTTCAATAGCAAATGTAAAATTTTACATAAATGCTCAACTTATTAGTAGTAAATAAATATTCTTCATAAATTAGAATGAAATAGGACAAGAATTTTTTTTAAACAAATTATATTAAAATAAATTTATCTAATGGTTTAATACAATGATTTTTAAAAATTAAAGTTATAAATGAATCATATTTCACAAAAATTGTGCCTACCAGTAATCACCACAAGAGCACTGGGAATCTCTAAAATGATGAAACCTCTTTGCATCTCTTACAACAATTTCTCTTCCCACCACTTTTGACATAAACTTGAATGCATTATGGCAGTCTCCACAGATCCTAAGGTTCTTAAATACCCTGACCGTGGCTCCACGAGGAAGCCTCATTAGTGCGAAAGCTACGGCAAGCTTCTCGCTGTGAGCAGACAAGACACGTTCTTTCTGATCAGACTCTATATCATGTAACACAAACTTTGTGTCCGGAACATAACCTAATCTTTTCATTTCCGGCACCAGTTTGTTAAGATAACTGTACACTGCTTGCACCTCAGGGTGCACTGTGTCATCAACCAAGAAAACATGGACTTTGTTCTCGACCTCTACCCAACTACACCCAGGTTCCTTGCGTACTCCTCTATCTCTCATTAGTTTTCGTGCGTTTGCGGCATCATTCCACCGCCCAGCAGTAGCATACATATTAGACAAAAGCACGTAGCTTCCGTCATGATGTGGTATCAGTTCAATGAGTCGTTCTGCGGCTTGAATCCCCAAATCTACATTTCCATGAGTCCGACACCCAGCCAAAAGAGCCTCCCAAACTGCCGCGCCCGGCTCAAAAGGCATTGATGAAATCACATCATTTGCTTCTAGGAACTTTCCAGCTCGACAAAGCACATCAACAAGACGGGCATAATGATCTTCACCTGGGGTTATTCCATAAAGCCTATCCATTAAATTAAAATAATATTGGCTTTCTTTGACTAGACCTGCATGGCTACATGCAGATAGGATTGTTAGGAAAGTAATCCGATCAGGTGATATGCCTGCCTCCAACATCTGCTCGAAAAGTTCTAATGCCTGAATACCATGCCCATGCTGGCCTAGAGCTGCAATCATGGCATTCCAAGAGACTGAATCCAAATAAGGCATAGTAAGGAAAAGTAGATTGGAAGCTTCCACAACACCGCACCTTGCATACATTGTAATCAATGCATTTCCAGCCGAGAGACTTGAATCAAGCCCCAAACGAACAAGTTGAGCATGGAGTTGACGTCCATTTTCTAGTGCTCCTAACATGGAACAAGAACTGATTGCTCCAGCAAATGCATAATCACATGGCTGAAAACCCTCTGATTTCATCTGGTTAAACAACTTCAAACCCTCTTCCCCAAATCCATTTTGTGCTAATCCTGATATCATTACATTCCATGTTAAATGGTTCCTCTCAGGCATCTTACTGAAGAACAACCTGCCTTCATCAATACGACCGGCATTCACATAGCCAGATAAGATTGCATTCCACGAAACAATGTCTCTTACAGGCATGTTATCAAAAATCCGCCGTGCCCAATCCACTTTATCACATTTACAATACAATGTAATTAATGCATTATTCACAGGCAACGAAAAATCAAGGGTAGGCTTAGCCTCTGTCCTCAAAACGTAACAATGTACTTGCTTCCCAAGATAAAATAATCCAGCATTAGCACAACAACTAATAACACTGGTATATGCAAATTCATCAATTTTAATTCCCATAAAATACATTTTCCTAAACATATCTACTGCTTCGTCATAACGATTGCAATGTACGTACCCTGAAATCATAGCATTCCAAGCAACTGCCAACTTTTCACTCATCCCATCAACCAACTCTCTAGCTGCATCAAGTTCATCATTCCTGACATACCCTGTAACAATCGTTGTCCATGACAACTCATCTTTCGTATCTATCTCATCAAATAACTTCCTAGCTTCAAACATTAGTCCACAGTTAACATAAACAGAAACAAGTGCATTTAAAACCGAAGTAAAAAACCCTGTACCCGTCTTCAAAACTAAGCCATGCAATTGCTTACATTGCATTACTTTATTGAAAACACGAGCCAATCCACCTAAAACAGTAGTGAAAGTAAACTCATCGGGCCTAAATTCATCAAGTAACATCTGGCGAAACAGTTCAATACAAGAATTACCATCTTCATTGCGCGAATAGCCTGTGATCATCGCGTTGTAGAAAACACTGTCTCGGATGCTCAAAGGAGTTTCTTCGAACATTTTCTGCGCTGTTTTAACGTCACCTGATAAAGAATAAGCTAAAAGCAAAGATGTTCTTGAAGCTATATCCGGTTCAGGAATTTGATCGAACAGGTGGCGAGCATAGATAATCTTTGATGATTTACTATAAACATCAATGAGACGGTTGAGAAGGTGGCCACGTGGGTGGAAACCAAAAGTTATCATGTGAGAGTGGATGGTTTTGGCTAAGGAAAAAGAGGCCAAAGTTTGGGGGTAACATAGTTGCAGTTGAGAAGCGTAACGGTTAGCTACAGTACGTATAAAATCGGAACCCTTCATAGTCAGTTGATTTACCAGAATTCACAGGTTCGTTCATTTACCAGCACTAGTTCGTACCTTAGCAAGCAAGCTGCCGCGACCTCCGGTCTGCAAGCACCTCTGGTCCTAAGCACCCCCGGTCTCCAGGCTTAAGGCAACAGGGAGACAAGCTCCTTCGAAGCTTTTAACATATATAATTTGCCCTTTAACTTGCTCATTTGTGTTCCTAAATTTTTGGTACCTCCACATGTGGCAACCTTTAATTGTAACAAATTTTCTTTACTAAAAATATTCAAAATTATATAATATTTATATTTTGTAAACAATTATTAAATATAAATTATTGAGTTAATTTCATTAAGGATAATATTTATTAATTTAATTAATTTTAAGATTACAATAACAAATGGATTAACATTATTAAAAGAAAACATATTCAACAATTTATCGAATTAATTTTTATATTTTGAATTTTAAAATTTTAAAATTAATTTTTTAATTTTGATAACGTGATAAAAAATACAAATTTGGACTTTTTTAATGTTTTATTTTAATTTATACCTTTATTCACTTTGATAAAAATTTACTCCAATACTTCAAAAATAAGGATATTTTTTCGTGGCCAAAATGAAAATACCTAAAATTAGATGACCAAAATAAAATATAAACATAATGTAACATATACAAGTTAATTTGCATCTTAGATCACCCAAAGTAAAAGTTGACTGACAAAGTAGGTTTACCCAAATTATTACAACGTTAAAGCCTACAATGAACGACGAAATATTAATGTCACAAAAGTAAAATAAAATGTATAAAACCTTAAATATAATTATGGTTAAATAAAAAAAAATCAAAAGCATGAGTACATGGATCTATTTGCAATACAACAATTACTAAAGTAAATTTGTATGTTCAGACAAAAATATTTGAGAATCTCTACCTTTGTTGAGAATAGAAGAGCATTATGATGAGAGGGCAAAGAGACCCCTTTTTCATGGGTTCAACTTCAATCGTTGCTGTAGTTCACCAACAAGATTACTTCTAGGAATCACTTCCTCGTTGGTGGTTTCGATGTTTTTCAATTTTACGATCCCTTCATTTAGCTCTCGCTCGCCCACGATCACCATCCAAGGGACCTTTGAGTCTATGGCATATTCGATGTGCTTCATCACCTTTTTATGAACCTTGTATTCTGCTTTGATGTCTACGTCCCAAAGCTCACTGACCAGTTCTGCAGCTACAGCGAGTTTATCCCCCAGGACAGCAACCAAAACTTGGGTTTCAGTGGCTCGGACTGCCTGCAAGTGCCGTCCCAAAAGTAAGTATGTCAGTACGAGTGGTGGTAGACTCACGAATGAGTGTTATATACATGTATGTGTTTGCCACGAATATGCTGAACTTTTTTAAAGCTTTTTCAATGATTGGAGGATCATACCATACCCGTATCCAAATATACATAGGACAAGGGTGTCAAACATGGTTACTTCAAAAAGAAATGAGTCAACAAAGGAAATGATACTAAGAGAATCCTTTCGCACCACACTTAATGAATATATATCTCAAACATCTTAGGAATACAAATCACCTGGTTCTGTGCTTTCTCTTCCATTATGGTCAACACTCGTTCGATTCCAAGACTCATGCCAACGGCCGGAACCTGCTTTGTGCCAAAATTCCCGATCAGATTGTCATAACGCCCACCAGCACCAATTGAACCAACCTGAAAAGAAGTTCGATCATATTATCAAGGGGCAGCTAAACAACCAACAAAAGAAAAGAAAAGTTATGACATTTGCAGTTAAAAGTTACATTTTCAAAAGGTCCAATGATGAAAACATTCTTGAATTTTTTGGAAAAATGCCTACAGAAAAACTAGGAAATGGGAGCACTTAATGACCTCCGTTTCTTTTGTTTTTCATGGGCTTAAAAACCTACGCTGATGAAGCGCACATACGCACATGTACAACAGTTCTACATAGCTTCGTACTCTTGCACTGGAATAGAACAGAGTAAGAGTCTCTATCACCCTGGGTTATGAAGCAGAGATGGGGGAGGATCTAAAAGAACCGCCTAGAATTCCAAAGAATAAACCAAAGATGAATTCCTAATCAAAAAGTAGTTCCTTCGTCCTTCACCATCAATGGTTATCACATAAAAGTTCAAATTTGAGTATGGCTTGACCCACTATAAAGCTCTTAACATATATTTGATAATATACTACAAAAAAAAAAAAAAACCAGTACAGAATTCATGTATATGTACATAGCATTCATAGCCCCCTGGCAGAAAACATATTTACCTGCACACCTCCTTTAAAAGCAGCTTCAAATATGACACCAGTATAATAATCAAGACCTCTGGCGAGACTCAAATCGAAAACCACTTTGTCTATGCACCTTGATTTATACAAAGCATCAAATAAAATGGACAAGTCACCTAATGCTTCTTTGGAAGCATTGTGTTTAAGAAGCTCACTACCCTCAGTTCCTCCCATAATCTTTGACAATAATTCCAGAGGAGGTCCTCTTATCTTCACAAAAGTGCCAATTTTATCAGCTGTCTCAACAGATAACCCCTTCTCTTCCACCTAGCAAGTAATAATTGAACAATTCAAATTGAAACCATCATAACATATAATAAGATAAATAACTAAAAAATGAATATATGCAACACACATAATTTATCCACTAATAAAAAGAGAAAAAGGAACAGTTAGTATATGTCATGAAAAAATAATTGAACGGTGGTATATTTACACTGTTTCTCCAAGAATTTAGATGCTAGATAGAGGCAGTCCTCACCATTTCCTTTTTAACCTGTTCAAAGGATTGTTTGTCTAGCTTGTCAATACTTGAACAAATAGTTCTAAATTTTGCTGGTGGCACACCGCAGATTTCCAGCACTCCATCAAGTAACTTTCGGTGGTTCAATTTTATCTGTCAAAAGCAGATAAAAAGGAAATTAACCAATTTGGAAAGCACTTCGAGCAGTCTTTTGAACCAAAACATGGTAGTAAAAGAAGCAAAAAGCATAATGCTACAAATAACAGGAAAGTGCCTTTGACATCATGAGCTTAGGCAAGCTAGTGAAAATGAATGCTAAAACTGCACCAACTCACCAAAAATTGTAAAAATGAAACATCGAAATTTACAAACGTGCTAAATCTTTTTAAGTTGGAAAAATGCAAAATGTTAAATTCAGGTATAACAGCTCATGCAGGTATGTCAGCCTAAATTGTAAGTTTAGTATAACAACCGAAATACACACTAATTAACACCAAGAAGCTGAATATCAAATACTGACAGTGAATAGAGTAACGAAAATTTACCTCATAATCTCCAATGTTTAGTGCATTGAGTACTTCAGACAAAATTCTTACAACCTCAAAGTCAGGTCCCATCTTTTCATATTGACCAGCAATATCAAAATCACATTGATAAAATTCTCTATATCTCCCTTTAGATGGGTTATCCCTTCTCCAAACTTTATCTATGTGGTATCTTTTAAATGATGTGAGACCATTCATCGCCACATACCGAGAAAATGGAACAGTTAAATCATATCGTAGAGAACAAAGCTCTCCACCCTGTAAACAAATACGACAAAAAGTTAGAGCTAAAACTACATAAACCATACATCTAACTTCTCTACATGGAACAGCCATAATAAACAAATTTCACACAAAAGAAAAAGACTTCATTTAATGGATAGTTCTTACTAACCTGGTCTGCAAGATCATAAATCAATTTTGAATCCTCCCCATATTTTCCGGTAAGAGTCTCCTTCAATTCGAAAGCAGGAGTATCCAGGGCAGTGGCACAATGCCTCTCAAAAACCTTTGTTATAATAGAAAAGGCCTTCTTTCTTATTGTCATTTGCTCTTTCGCAAAATCCCGAGTACCCTAGAAACATCCAAGAAACTTAAACACTCTGCTGAATAAATAAGGCATACGATTATTGCATTATAATGATGTAAACTCGTTATCCTTCTCTTAATGTTTATAACATCAATGAAGATAAACCAACCCAGACGCAAATGCTCAACTCCTAGTTATAGTTTTAAGCAATATTTCCAACAAATGATAACTGAAGCTAATATGAAACAAGAATTATGGTTCAGCTTTTTACCTTAGGGGTCTTGGGGATCCTTCTACTTTCATTGCTCTCCAAAATCTCCTTCACCTTCTTCAACAACCCATCAAAATCTGCACTTTTTGGATCTAAAAATGATAAAAATTCCTCAACTATTTTCTCTAAACCCTCTCCCTTACTCATCAACCTATCCTTTATCATCTCCACAATAACACTAGTTCCCTTCCCAAGCAAAACCTTCCTTTTTTTCTTCTTTTCCGCTTTCACATTCCCTCCATCAAACTCTCCTCCTTTTCCACCACTCTTCTCATTCAAAAACTCAACACCTTCAAGCACGAAAAACGCGGTGACAGCCTCCCAAGAAACAATTTTCCATACAATCCCCAAAACCAACTCCACATCCTTCACCAACTTCACATAATCTTTCTCCAGCCCAGCTTCCACAGCCAATTTTACTCCATTTCTCAAACTTTCCTCACTTAAACACTCCTTTTCAAAAATACCCTTTAAACCCTCAACACCAACTGAACCCAAATTCGATCTCACTCTTTCCAAACTGCCCTCCCCTAAATTCCTCAATTCAAAGCACAAATGCAGTACTTTTCCCCCTAACTTCTCGCCCGAATTCGAAACCACACGAATAACAGAATGCAAGCTCTTGACAGCTTCCCTCACATTTCCATAAACAACAGGGATCTTAGAAAACGAGTCTGTGTTAACTTTATCATCACCTTTATTAGAACTCACTGCCAATTTGGAACCGTTAAGTAAGACTTTGATGTCGCTAGAAACCCCGATGTCTTCTTTGGAAACGGATCCGTCGCCGGAATCGGTCAAGTCGAAAGCTGATAAGTTAGCCCTTGCGGCCTCGCAGGAGAGGGCGGCAGATGCTATGGCGACGGTGGATAGAGCTGAGGAGCTTTGGTCCATAAGCTTGCATGATTCAAGTAAGGATGACATGGCGGATCCGCCTTGGTTTACGCCGCCCACCGCCGTGGTATTTTTGCGAGAGTAATTTGCGAAATAACGGCGAAAAAATGGAGTGTGTGATATGAAACAGAACGTTTGAGCTGTTAGCGTTTTTGCGCGAGTAAAATTCCAGCTAGGGTTTTGGTGATTTTTGTTTGGTTAAACTACACTCAATGTCACTAAATTATTAGTAAATTTACGTTTTTGTAACTTAACTTTAAAATATTACAAAACGGTCATTAAATTATTAGAAAATTTTTATTTAAGTCCCTAAGCTGTTAATGTTGTTGTTGTATGGCCTTTTCCATTTAAACTGCTTGCACCAATCAAAAGCTTTTGTTCCTATCCTCTTCTACAGTTTAAGGTTTTTTTAAACAACTTTTAATAACATAAATCTGCAAACCAAAATACAAGCAACAATCTTCTCTGATTTCTGGCATTGACCGTGAAATTAACTTGGATCTAGGTTTGTTCTACTCTTCGATAGATACTGATCCACTATATTGATCATCAAATTGCCCCTTAGAACTCGCTAGCTGGACTTTTAAAAAAAACAACCTAATAACTTAAATAAAAAAAATTTTGAATAGTTCAATGACTTAAATAAAAAATTTTATTAATCAAATTATCATTTTGTAACTTTTTAAAGTCGAGTGATGAACAGATAAATTTATTAATAGTCTAGTGACCTTGAATGTAATTAACCCTTTTCGTTTTTGTTAGCCTTTGTTAAGGTTAATGTAATTTTAGCCTTGAACTTGCGGATCAAGTTCAATTTAATATTTATATTTTTTATTCATTTCGGCTACTAAGTCTATTTTTGGCTCATTAACTCGAAATTTGTAAAATTGTTATAACGAATACAATACCAATGATTAAAATAGACTTAATTATCAAGTTTAAGTACTAAAATCGAAAAAATTTATAAATACTAATATAAATCTAATTATCAAATTCAACAATTAAAAACTTTTTTAACAAGAGCATAAGTTGACTAAAGTTTGAATTCAAGATTTGATTAGACTTATAAATCAATCTAGTTTGATTTCTATTCATTCATGTTGTGGGTTGGATTAATTATTTATTTATAAATTTAAAATTACAATTTCTTCAAAGTTTTTATACTATTAGTATATTTGGAATTTAATTCTCATATTTTATTTTCAAAATTTAGTTTATCTACTTTTTAATTAAAAATTTAAGTCCATTTATTAATATTGTTAGAATTCTTTTATCTTGGTGTGGCATTTTGAAAAATAAAATAAACTTAGAATCTACGTAACCAAAAAAAACATTATAACGAACATGAATTTAATAATGAATTTTTACTATGGTAACATTTCTTAAAATTCACATCAATTAGAATAAACTATTTAGACTAATTAATGGTTATAAAATTGAGGTATTAAATTATATTAAAATTAAAGTATATAAACTAAATCTCAAATTTGAGTGAAATATAATAATCAAATTGGAATTTAACCACTTTTATAATCTAAAAAGTAGAATGATTGGAATTGAAATTTACTTATAATGTTCTTGTGCCAAAAAAAAAAGACGAGTTTCATTGTGGAAGACTTCCTTTTATATTAAAATCCTATTGCACACATATGCGTGTGGAAATTATAGGTTTAAAACACAAATGTATGTTTAAAATAGCATACAATAAATAATGAAACATATACATCGATAAACAATACTAAATGCACTACAATTATATATAATGGTTTTGCCAACAATTGTTAGTATGAGTTGACTTTAGATACAACTCAATTAACAAAAGTATAAATATATACAACTAATGGAGGTAATAACTTATACATATTAAAATAAAAATGTATAAAATGTATTAAAATGGAGCTTGGGTTGGGTGGTAATTTTAATGTTGTACAACTTTCATTGGGGAGAGTAAAATATATTCAAATAGTACAACTTTCATGCGCATTTTAATTTATTATTGTTTGAATGAAAAGACTAAAATATATTCAAATAGTATAATTTTTTTATTATGGAAGAGTATTTCTATAATTTCTTAACCGAGTTGGTGATTCGGTTGAGGATGTCACAAATTCAGTAAAATACTTTGATAAAGATAATAAATTATGCATATTAAAATAAAATGTATAAAATTCATTCAAATGAAATTTTGGCTAAGTAGTAAATTTAAGATTTTAATAATTCAATAATTGTTGCGAGTTTAAATTCTTCCATATACATGTTTTAATTAGTTTTTGTTAAAATGAAAAACTAAAATATCCTAAAATAATATAATTTATTTTAATTACGGAAATTGATAACCCGATTGAGGACAACACAAACTCAGTAAAACACTTAATACCTAGTAAGTATAGATACAATTAATGAAAGTAATAAAACGTATTTTCATAATTTTTTAACCGAGATAATGATCCGATTAAGGGCAACATCAACTTAGTCAAAACTTAAATAATAATGTAGGTACATTCAGTATAAATTTATTTATTCAAATTTATATTTAATCGTGTTCAATTACATTTTATAACCCTTTGAAATTAAAGTTAAAACTTATCAATAATTTACTATCTTTGACGTAATTTACTTTTTAAATAAATAAACATATTTTCAAAGACTATTAATAATTATGTTATAAATAAATAAAATAAACACATAAAACAACACTAATATATCTAATTATATATAATAATCCAACACTGATGAGCTTTACATAAATCTTTTCTTCTTGGTATGAACTTCACATAATTTTTACTTTGAGCTAACTTGGCCCAAATTTGATACAATTGCTTGCTACCATGATCTTGCCTCCTTAAAAAATTACCAAAAGTACCACAAAAACCTTGGAGCAAGAATCAAATTATATTTTAGCACTTCTATTAAAAATGATAAATTATAAAAATTTTAACATTAAAGCACGCATGACACGTCAAGTGTAATTATTTTCTTATCCTGTCAGCAACACTAATTTTTAACAGTAAAAATAATAAATTTTTCAACAAAAATATTAATTTACTATTTGATCTAACATAGAAAGACTAATTTGTCCATTTTTTAAGTAAAAGACGCAATCTGACTTTTATACTTTTATCTCATACCCCTTCAACAGATCGTAGCGATGCAATCATTTAAAGATACCAAATGGGAGTAAACTGATAAAGAAGCTTTGTTAAAACGAGTTACTCCGACGCATGGAAATCATCAAAGACGAAAGTGACGCAAGAATACAAGTGCAATGAATGCTCGAAGAAATAGTGGTGAAATAATGTGAAAGATGCGAAATTGTCGAATAGTGATGAAGAATACAAATACCAAACCTAATTGTTTTCCTCCCAACTGCTATAAAAAACAAGCACCATCTTTTGGTTTTCCCTATAGTAACCAAACTTCAGTTATAGAAAAGGTCATAGCAACATACTTTTTTTTACCATCTATTAGACCACTTGTCTCCAAAAAACACATTTCAACTCGGCCACAACCTGTAGATTATGAAATTGATGTCATGGATTTGTCCATTTTGTATGTGAACATAAAGACATGAAGTTGAACGTGACGAAGGAAGGATGATTACCTGTAGTTTGGTGAATGTTCGTCGTTTTCATACTTTCAGAGCAGCTTTGTGAACCATGGTTTCTTTGTGTATTTGGTGGCAACTCTTCTCGACAAGATCAAGAAGTTTTTCCAAGTTCGAAGCCCACGAATTGAGAATTTCATTGCTATCCTTTGCTACCTGGAAGCAGACTATTCCCATTGGTCGGTCAATCTTTGCCACCAGTGCCTTGGAGACAACCATTTCAGAAAGATGCTTCTCAGCTTCCTGGAGTGAAAAGATAATTATAATTAGCACAGAACATGGAAATAGCAAGGTGGCATGCTTCTCAACTAGCGACAAGGTTTCTCGAGAAAACAGATAAGAGGGAGAAGGAAAACAGAAAGGGACAAACCTGGATAGTGAGACACAACAACTCTGCAAGTCTCTTCAATGTAATCCTCGAGTAGTACTTTGAAACAACAAGGATATTCTGAAAAGCAATAAATTGGTTTCCGATGAAAAATGGTTAAGAAATTAATGAGTGAATCGAATTTTATAGCAAGAGGGTGGAAAATTTACATGTTCAATAATTCTCATTCTCAAATCTTCTGCAGCTTTGTCACCCAAAGAGCCTCCAAGCATGTTCTTCTCATTCTCAAATTCATCCTTGTATAAATTCCACAGGGATGTCCACTGGATAACCTCCATTGTAACTAACTGTTTCAATAGCAACCTGTAACAGAAGATAAAGCAAATTGGTCAACAGATGATATAACATTTAATAAACAACAAGCCAAGAGCTCGAAGTATTCGTGAATACTAAATTCATCAAGGACCTACTTAAATTTTGGGATCTCAGAAAGATTCTTATCCTCCAATGTGGAATTAAGAAGGCTTGACTGCATTGGATCATGTGGGGCCAAGATCAAGTACCAACAGATTTTTCTTAAGACCTGCAAATAAAGCTATATACATGAGAATAGCTCAACAGAACTTTGAAAGGAAATATATTGAGATGAGCTTTACCGGAATCCACTGAGATGGATCTTCTCTTATGGATGGAATCTCGTATATTGCCTTATAGCAACGGCAAATTTCAAGGTAGTCATTGTTATGAAAGTAATACCTACAGAGGTAAGTAAACCTCATGAGTAAGACGATTCCAAACACATAGCAGGAGAGAAGGTAATTCATGAAATTCATTTCACATCCAATCACTTTGCAGTTATTTGGGTTTTTACAGTGAAGTAAAGATGGTTCATATGTCTTCTTAAGTTGCTTGGTTATAATGGTAAGTCAGTTTAACTATAAAAGCCAAAGCAGGAACTATGATTCTCATTCTTACATTCAATGAAAATTTGAGAACTGTAGCTATAATGGTTAATATTTTTCCAGGACCTATGATCCTCATTCTTACATTGGTTCTGGTTTTTATTTTTTACAGTTACTATGCAAAGCTAGTCGAGTATAAAAATATGGAAGCCAGCAAGCAAACAAGCCAAGTACCTAATCATCAGTTCATAGTAGATACGCTTCAACTCCAATAGTGAAGGTATATCAGCAGGAGGCTCCTCCACAACATTGTCACCTTCTTTGGGTTTCTTCTTTTCCTTGGAGGTATCGACCTCAAATACTCTAGGACTAATCTTCCTTGACAGAATTTGAGCACGGACATAATCCTGGCGATCTAAGCAGAGGCGAACCTGCATAGTTTAATTATTGGCACATAGACGCAATTATTATTTTAATCTTAATCTAAAAGATACAGTAATATTTAAAACAATAGGGGCAATGATCAAAATAAGATGCCCATACTTGTTCAAGAATGAAGGCAATTTTCTCAGTTTTTGCCATGGCACCAAAAGTTTCCACCTGCAGATCAAACCAAACAAAAATTAGAAAAACGGGATAAATGGCAAAGAAGCTATAATCTTTTTATAAAGGAAACTTACTGCAACTTCCTGCATTAAATCTGCAGCTTCAGCAATAAGGCCCTGTTCTTCTTTAATCTTTGCAAGTCTCCTAATCAATCTTGCTCTCTCAATTTCAACATAAATCTACAGATGAAGAGAAATAAATTTGTTCCGAGAAAGTGTTAAAACATTAAACTGGTTACATCAAATAAGAAGAAAACTTAATGTCAAATTCAAACACTTACCTTTCCAGCAGACACACTGTTCAGGGTCTTGATAAGCTCTATACGAGTTTCAAGATCTGGTGCCTCATCAATGTATTGCATTGCTTGCTGAACCATCGCAGTCACTGCCTGCAGAGTGCAGAAAAATAAACAACTCTTGTAAGTAATAATATTGGTTAATCATAACCTAGGTAGAAAACTTCAACAAGGATATGAAAAACCCTCAACCAAATAGCCGTTGCAGTGCGTCAACATTTCAGACAAAACTACTTTATAAAACTAGAAGGGAGGGCTAAAAAAATCTATATTTAGGGGCTTAATCAAGAGGATAAGATCTGAACTTCACTAAACAATATGGTTCAGTAAAGGGTTTTCATCTATGTCCTGTGGTTCTAACTTCAATGGTAACAACCATTAAAATGGAAATTCTGTTCTAATTAACATGAGTTTAATAGAATCATAAACTTAATCACACAACAACAATGGACTTCAGCTAAATGTACAATAAAATGCCAAACATACCAATAAACCTACATCTCAAAAAGTACTACTTACAACTACCAAATGAAGCATTTACAGCAATCAAATAAGTAAGAAAACCCTAAAATGCTCAGGATAGATGCACATCCACTTACAAATAATCAAATTAGATTCAGCCAACAATGATACACATAAACCCTAAATTTCCAAACACAAAGCGAGTAAAACGATAATTGAATCCAGCAAATAGAAACCGCACACGCACAAGAAGAACACCCTTTACCTGCTTAAGTTGACCACGTTTCTTAGACAAATTAACGATCTGTTCATTGAGAGACTTCCAATCCTTAGCTTCAAAGCAAAGCTGCAAAATGTCAGAGACCGCTTTCTTGGTGCCAACCACATCGCCGGCAAACCGCATCTGCTTCTCAACATTAAGCAACTGGTCGATCGCCGCTTCCAGATTCGCATTTTTACCCTCCTGCAAAATTCCCCCAAAAAAATGAAAAAAAAAAGTGAGAAACTGAATTTTTAGAAGGAAATAGAGATTTTAGATCTGAAAAAAATATATAATTAACAAATTTTTGAAGTTTTACCATAGCTTCAGCCTTCAAATGATGAAACCTAGCAGAGAGAAAAAGGGAGGACGAATTGTGAGACTTTTTTATATAGGTATAAAAAAAAAAAGTCTTATAAAGCCCTGAAGGGGACAGCCACGATTAAACCGGGTTTTGGTATTTAAATTCAACAAAGCCCGGTTTATAGGGTCGCTTTTTTTTGTTCCTTTCTTTATGCACAAGAAAAAGAGTAAAACACTTTAAATGAACCGAGCATTCTTCATTGAACCTTACATGGGCCGGTCCGGATCAAGGTACGGCCCGATTTTAATTTTTTAATGCCATTAAAAAATCTTAACAGTGAAATATACATAAATTGTCACATGAGCTGCATTAATATCATTAAAATTTTAACAGTTCAATCAATTTTTTTCAATTCAAAATCAAATAATTTAACTAAAAATTAAAGGTTAATAAAAATAAATATTTAAAATAAATACAATGAAGGTCATATTGGTCAATTCAAAAGTTATCTAAATTAGTATTTTATTTAAATTAGTTTCTAATGTCACACGCATTGCCTATAATTTTACGCATTTATTTTTAAATAGTTTTAAATAAAATTTTAATTATTGTTATTTGTAATTGATAATGATAATTTCTCGTAGTTTTAAATAATATACCCACTTAAAACTATATAACAAAGTAAACTATAATATTAATTTGGAATAAAAAATAAGTAAAGCAACATGCAACAATTATAATAATAATTTATGATAAATACAAAAATATTTAAATTAAATTAATAAACACATTTATTAATAATTATTAAAATTTTGTTAGAAATTTAATTTTCACATGCACCAAATAAATAACGGATAAATAAATAAATAAAAGAAACAATTTTAAGAGAATTTGTTTTACATTGTACAAGTAATTTACAAAAAAAAACCAATATCATGATATTATATTGCCTCAACATCGATGAAAATAAGATTCAATCACTTTTCGTGTCATTGTTGATAAAATATGATTTGATAATATCTCTTGAATAACTATTGCTTTAATATTTCATTCTTTATATATATATATATATATATATAATGTTAACTTATTAATGCTCACTGTCTTTATTTTTTACTAGTAATTTTTGTTAGATGTTACTTGATTTATAACCATTATTTACTTTATGAGTGTCTATGTGTTTGTAATATTTTGAGATTTACATGAAAATAAATAACTCGAAGGCTAATATACTAAACAAACCCTTAAATTATTACACTTTGTTTAAACAAATCCTTCAACTATTTTTATAGTTAAATAAGCCCTAATATATGGTCTTTACTAAAATTTAAATATTAAAGTAAATCTATGGCTTAAATATGCCATTGAGTCCCAGTACCCATTTGAATTTAAAATTTAATCTCTATACTTTAATTTTGAGATATTGGGTCTCTGTACTTTTTTATTTAAAACTTGGTCCATCAATATAATTTTCTCATTAAAATTAATGGTTTCAAATGTAAAATTCTTTTTTAGCCCTCAACATTTATAGTTTTTTGTTAATTTAGTCACTACCCTTTAAAAGTACTTAAAATTTCAAAAAAATATTATTTTCATATTAAATAAAAATAAAAATTATATTTAGAATAAAAATAATGAAAAAAACTCCTTAAATTTCAAAAAAATAAAAATAAAAATAAAAAAATCCAAAATTCAATGTTATGTAAATTAGATCGGACTAACCAGTTGGACTAAGAGTTAGTTGGGGTATAGATCCAACAAGAGGTAAAAAACCGTTGACCCACGAACTGGTACGAACCGGTTGAATCAAATTAAAAAATCGATTAAAGCTATTTTGAAATAGTTTGACCAATTGATTCCTAAAACAGTTGGTCTGATCTGTTTAAATCACGTAAATTATTAAAAAATAAAAACCTGTTTAATTGTCAGTTCAACTGGTTTTTTTAGCCTAGTTCAACCACTCCTTATCGGTTCATAAGTCAATCCATTTTTACTTCTCATCGGATTGATACCTCAACTGATTCCCTGACTAACTGGCCAGTTAGGTCCAGTGTAGGCAACATTGAATTTTTGAATGTATTTTTAAAAGCATTTTTTTAATTTAAAGAGTTTTTATTTAAAAATTATAATTTTTTAATTTTTTATGATTTTATTTAAAATATGAAAAATAACTTTTAAAATTGTTCATGTAAATGACTAAATTGACAAAAAAAACTATAAATGTTGAGAGTTAAAAAATTGCCATTAATATTATTAACTTTAACAGCAAAAAGAAAAAAAAAAGAAAGAGAAAAGTATATGAAGTCAGTGTCTCAAAATTAAAGTATAATAATTAAATTTTAAAATTTAAAAGAGTGCAAAGACTTTTATCATATTTAAATCTAAACATATCTTTAATTACAGACTCTTATATTAATTTCTTATTGATGCAATAGAAATTATATACACTTTAATAACAATATAAAATTTAAAAGAACAATTAATCGTGTTATATATATAAAATATAAATGCAAATTAATTTAAAATATTAGTTTACTTCTTAATTAATAAATTATTCTGGTGAAATTCAAATAAACTTAAATGCAAATTAATTTAACATTTAAATATTAAAATTAAGATTTTTAAAAGAATGATTAACAATATAAACACTTTTTAAGAAAATTTAAAAGATTAGTTTAAATAACAAATTATTTCATCAAATTCAAATTAACATAGAATTTAAATTAGTTTAAAATTTTAAAATATTTTTATTGATATTAAAATCAATATTTTCAAAAAGAGTAATTAAGTGTTATATATAAGTATTTTTGAAAAATTTAAAATAATAAATTACTGTTTAATTAATAAACTATTTTTATCAAATATAAATTAACATAAAATGCAAATTAATTTAAAAATTTAAAATATTTTCATTGTGTTATTAAAATTAAATGTTTTAATGAGTAAAAATCGTAGATTAGGACTTATTTAACTACGAAAACAATATTTACTTGTTTAAATAATGTATAATAGTTTTAAGGTTTTTTAGTATATTGATAAATATAAAAATATCCATGGATTTTGATCCAATGTTGAATGTCTTATGTGAAATTTAATTTTGTGTAATTTTATACAAAAAAATTGTTTGATTCAAACTTCACAAATAATTGACATCATTATCAAACAACCCCATTTTGCATTGATACATTGTATATAAAAATAATTATATTAATTGTGTGTATGTATACATATGAACCACAATTCAAGTTTCATGTATATAATTGCACAAAATCAAAGTTCATGTATCAAATTGCATATTAGACTAAAGTTCATGTATGAATTTGATATTAAGAACTGAGTCAACTCGTTGAAAACAAAAAAGAACAGAGTCAACTCACCTACTACCTTACCTACCAACCCACCGATCAACAGCTCCTTTCCACCCACAACTACTACTTCCCATTCTGCCTTTTCTCCTCCATTTTTAAACTAAAAAGAAGCAAACAGTTGAAATAAATTGAAAACTAATAATCAGCAAAAGCAAAAATAAAAATGTCATCATCATCTTCCATTGATCAACCCAATGTCATCACCTGCAAAGGTAAATTCTGTCACACCCATTTTTCAATTTTTTTTCGATGTGGGTATTTATGGTTTCATTGATATTTGGTTTAAAATGAAAAGCAATGGTGGCATGGGAAGCTGGAAAAGATCTGGTTATGGAGGAAGTGGAAGTGAGCCCACCTCAGCCTCTAGAAATTAGGGTTAAAGTCATTTGCACCTCTCTTTGCCGCACTGACATTACTGCCTGGGAATCTCAGGTGCCCTTTCTTCTTCTTTCTTTTCATGGGTTAATTGCACTATATGTCCCCGGACTCTTAAAGTATCATTATCGTATTAATCAAGTTCTTCTCTCGTCCAAATGGATGTTAAATATCATCTGAATAAGACGTAAAGTATATTTAAAGCTAATATTTTTAAAATCGAAGTAGACTATGTTTTTAAGGATAAATATTAAAATTATAGATCAGCTTTGAATTAATGTGTAATTTGATACAATTTATAAATGAAGTTTGATTTTGTGTAATTATACACATTAAACTCAAACTTGCTCAAATGTATATATAAAACTTTAATTTTATTCAATTCTACACATTTATATAAATAAGTACATAATATTTTTTATATTGGATAAGTATAATTATTTGTGTAATAAATATGTAAAAATAAAATAGTGTTTTACCGAAAATGATATTAGTTCTTTACAAAATTGAATCAAATCAAAATTTTATGTATAAAACTACACAAAATCAAAATTTGTTTATAGTTTTGGGATTTATCCTTTTTTTTTTAAGACATTAGATACTTGATTAAAATTTGATCTTGCGTTTTAATATATGTTTTCCGTGAGATCCAATCTAAAATTTGATCATGGTTAGACTGGCGAAAGTACCTATTTAATATGATATTAATACTTTAAGGACTTAATTAGAATATTTTGAAATTTGATGACTAATTGACAATTTAGGCAGTAATTTAGGGACATCTAGTATAATTATTAACTTTTCTTATTGTCTTACAAGCTAGCTTTTGAAGTTTATGTTCATTGCCCATTGAGTTTGTTGAATCTTTGTCATTAACAGTGTTGGAACTTAAATATAATAGAGTAATTTCGGTTGCCGGATTTAACATGGTATTTGAAATCTCCCTAAGTCGTATTTTTGGAGCTGCCACTGATTTGAATCCGGCGAAGCGTGTTTAAAACTTAAATATAATAGTTGAGTCATTTTATTTTAAGGAATATTGGTTTAAATAACATAACATAGATGCCATGCTCAATGAATGTCGAATGAGAATGTTATATCAAATTTGGGCACTAAAATCTCTAGTTGATTGCAGGCTATATTTCCTCGGATATTCGGCCATGAAGCATCAGGGTCAGTTCAGCACCGTTTCTGGTTTTAAGCATTCTTTATTAGTTCTTTTAGTTTTTAAAACTTCAATCTGTTTCTCCATCTGTTCGATAAAATGTCGAAGAGAAACTAGTTAAACCCATAATAAAGATTTGTATATTCTACCGATTAGTGATACCATTGTCGTGTTTAGCATTACTTTGGATTTAAGTTTTAGTGTTGTTTTCTTTGTAGGATTGTCGAGAGTGTGGGCGAGGGAGTGACTGAATTTGTGAAGGGGGACCATGTGCTTACAGTATTCACCGGAGAATGCAAGACGTGCAAACACTGTGAATCCAAAAAGAGTAACATGTGCCAAGTTTTAGGCTTAGAAAGAAGAGGTGTGATGCACAGCGATCAGGGTACGCGTTTCTCGGTTAAAGGGAAACCCGTTTATCATTATTGTGCAGTTTCAAGTTTCAGTGAGTATACGGTCGTGCACTCTGGATGTGCCGTTAAAGTCAGCCAGCAGGCACCTCTGGAGAAAATATGCCTACTGAGTTGCGGAGTAGCTGCAGGTATTGCAGAACTCACTGTCCAAACTCTCTTTCAATCTCGATTTTTCAACTATGTAGTAGGAACGTATGTTGAAACCTTTATGTACAATTAATGCTCATATGAAAATGAAAGTATGAATATTTGGGTTTCCATGAGTTTCTTAGCTAACTAATACATTCTTGAGCCTTATAAGTTCATCTTGTTTTACTACACTTGATAATTTAGCCTATGGTTTTAGGTCTTGGTGCAGCTTGGAATGTTGCTGATATCTCTAAAGGATCAATCGTGGTGATTTTCGGACTCGGAACTGTAGGCCTCGCTGTAAGTATTACTTGAACGTTTCGGTAAAAGCTCAGTGCTGTAATGACCCGTCAGCCATATTTGCTCCATTTTGGTTAATCATTAATATGCTTGTATGATAAGGTTGCTCAAGGTGCCAAACTTAGGGGAGCATCTCAGATAATTGGTGTTGATATTAATCCCGAAAAGTATGAAAAAGGTAAGTTCAATATTGCACCTCCAATTTCCAGGTTTCTGAGTCCTGAGCCTGTTGAAATTTCTCTGAAAACAAATTTATCATTACGGTTGCAGCAAAGTGTTTCGGAGTCACGGACTTCTTGAATCCCAACGAGTATAACGAACCTATTCAACAGGTACCCATTCAAAGAGCAACAAAGTTCAATAGGTAAAACCTTATGCAATAAGAAACTAAAACTCAATCAGTATGTTTCAGGTTATTAAGCGAATATCCGGTGGAGGGACGGATTACTCCTTCGAATGCATAGGCAACACCGGAATGGTAACAACTGCACTGCAATCGTGCTGTGACGTAATTTCCTTGACTCATGATTTGATAATCCTTCTCTGTTCTAGAGAAGATTCTTAATCATCAAAACCGAAACTCACCAGTTTCTTTGCCATCCATTCCGTAGGGATGGGGTTTAACAGTTACGCTCGGTGTACCAAAAACGAACCCGGAAATAGCATCTCATTATTCAGCATTTCTTTCTGGGAAAACATTGAAAGGGTCCCTATTTGGAGGATGGAAACCTAAATCTGATCTTCCTTCATTAGTAAACAAGTACATGAACCGGGTAAGATTTTCCATAACATCTTGTTAGATTGATTCGTACTTATTACTTCATTGATAAATTAGTGAAAAAATAACTTATTTTTATAACAAAAATTTCGGGGGGGGGGGTTTAATTCCACATCACTCGATTAATGGAACTTCGTAACGATATTGGTGATTTGAACTAAGGCATAAACATTAATAATAGTAGGACCAAATTATGTCAAATTAAAGTATAAAGACTAAATCATCAAAGTGAGTATAATATATGGACGAAAACCATAATTTAACCTTAAAAGGAAAAATCTTGAGAATAAAAAGGCAAGACTTAGGTGCTTCACAATAAACCTTGATTTTCCATGGTTGTGAATCTGTAGAACATTCAGCAAGCTTGAAGGTGGCAACCATGCATGTCTGTGAATGTTATTTTATCTTATACATGCATCTATCTATCTATCTATCTATATATAAATTTATCATTGTTTTCACAGGAAATACAGGTTGATGAGTTCATCACACATAATCTGCCATTTGAGGACATCAACAAAGCTTTCACTCTGATGAGAGAAGGAAAATGCTTGCGATGTGTCATTCACATGCCAAATTAGTTTTCCATTTATGGGATTGTATCAATAAATGTGGAAATCTCCCTAACTTGGGCAATTCGTGTACTTTATTTATATTTTATACAAATTTTAATATTTGTATATGTATTATGTTTGTGTAACCTTTTCCTATTGTATTTTTTATCATGTTAATATTATTATTTTGACTGAGTTAATTTCACAAATTAATTGAACACCAATTTAGTTATAAAAAATTTAAAAGACATTTAAAAATATATATTACTATAAAGGTATTTGTCTCTTTTTATATAAAATTTATAAAAAAACAAATTAAACCCAAAATAAATCTTAGATTTGAACCTAAGACAATAAGATTTCAAAAACCTCAACTCTACCCTTTCAATTAAAGCCTAATTGTTGATTTTTACATGAATTTTTTTTATAAACATAGCTTTTACATAATTTTCTTTGAAAAATGAGATGAAAGAGATAGCCATTTTCTACCTTAATACATAAAAACAAATCATTCCAAACTGAAATGATAACATAAAAGCAAAGCCTTAATGTTGCACACCATACCAATTCCATTATTCTATGGGTTGGTTCTCACAACATCTAACCAACTCAAACTTTGTTACTCTATCAAGCAAAAGTGAAGAATAAGAGCAATCACGGTTTGACTCGGTTCTTCTAGAGTAAAAATCCAGCTAATACACAGTATTGTGAATCTTTTTAAAACAAAAAACAAGCTGAAAGCCATACCTAAGCAAACTGAACACTGCAGTTCATTTTGGTTTTTACAATATTCTCTTCGGCCCTAGTGACAAGGACATATAATAAAGTTTGCGAAATAATGGGCAAGCTTCTAACTGAAGAGGATCAGTAAATTATTACTGCAACTTCAGAGCTTCTAGGGTAGCTAGTTAACCATAATATGATATAATCAAGCATAAAGGCTAATGTCTCTTAAGCTTAAGCCTACTTGGTTAAATTATTATATATATCTGTCTCTATCTAATGGGAAAAAGTGGTCATCTTCCTTTAAAATGTTCTCTAACTATGCCTTTCATTAATTGAAACAGCCAAAATGTTAGTAAAAAAGCAAGTCTGGTTAACCGTATACAAGTTATAGGTAACAACAATAAACATAGCCCAAGAGTGCTTTAACCAAAAATGGATCTCTTCTTACTGGCATGTCAGACTGGTTAGTGCAGCTAGTTACCGGTTAAAGCCCGTGGACTATGCTCAATAGTAAACAAAGACATCCCTGTCTGTGCTACTGCTCTCACGAATGCCATATTTGCAGTCAAAGTTGGGGCACGCCAATAATCACCAGTTCCAAACACAATCTTGTTTTTCAGTGCTAGCTTTCTTGTAGTTGGCAGGCCTATCAGTCGTTCTGAAGGGCTATCTCGCACAACCCTGTTACGGTTCATACATACAAATGTTGAGATAAGTCATATGACTCCAAGTATAACCTAGGATCTAAGATATAACATAACAACTTATTTCACAAAAAGGGCACTATTTCCTGCGATTTTCCAGCAGTATGCACTTCTGACTCTAAATCAGTAAACTTAGAAATGAGTCCTATGACTCTGATGAAAAGCTAGCAACGAATCTTAGTTTTTTCTTCTTTATTAAAATTTCTGCAGCTTTAATTGAGATTTCAGAATTGAAACCAGATTTCGTGCTAGTTTGATATGCTACCACAAACCTAAATGACTTATCACTTAGTTAAATCCTTAGACTCATGTCATTTCACCATTAACTTAGCAATAGTTGTCAGAAAACTCACAGGAGGCATTTCAGGAGCTGATCAGCTCTGTGCTTCTCATTAGCTCCTCCACACATCCATACTAGCTCCTTGAACTCTGAAAGAACACTCTCACATATTATGCCCCTCTTCCCAGATACAGCAGCACTGAGGTTCGCGTGTATTGGGTACTGAAGTTCAGACATTGCCTGGCAATAGGTACAAACCTTGTTGAAAGAAAGTTCTACGTACAATTTAAGATATAATAAGGCATAAAACAAAACAGCAATAATGCTAACAATAGAAGACGTAAAAAGTTAGCATCATAAAGTAGAACAAAAACCGATGTTTATTAAGAAGACAGAAAATTTATACATGTAACTGAAAATCTTTTTGCTTTTCCTACTATGATGGAAAGACAGTTGGCTACTGAGAAAATGGCATATCTTCTATAATCTTTTCAACTTTTCTAGTAAGGTTTGCTGGGGGTGAAGAAATATAATTGGCCATCTGACTTTTCCGCAACAAGCCAACTCATTTCATTGTAATTAATTTAACAAGAAATATTCCTCACTGTCATTCCTCATCTTTAAGTTAATGTGTAGGCAACGCATGAACCAGAGCAAACAAGAGATTAGTGAACTGTAGTCCACAAATTAAAAAAAAAAAGTCATCAGAAGTTGTATACATACAGTGAACCTTCAAAAAAACATAATTTTCAATTTAAATATCCATGCGTAGAACCTGTTTTAGACCATGAAGGTTTCATGGGGTAATGCCAAAGATACGAGGATTGAGGAAGAGATTTCAATTTTTCCATATTGATCAACTCAGTGGGAAGAACATAGCTTTAATGAAAATTTTACCTGGGCAATCACAAAATCATAATTTCCCTTGAATCGATGCCGCAGTTCAACCTCTGGTTTATTCAAAAGTTCCTCGGCACAACCATTGCTAATTCCTGATACAATAGCTATCAAAGCTGTTGTATCAAAGTTGATAAAATCATCGTCATGGGAAAAATCCTCCATCTTAGTAGATTCCACCTTTTTCATTTGTGAAAGAAGAGCAGAAAAAGAATTGCTAGAGCCTAAGTTAGGATTCACGTTCTCTCCTTGATGCTCAGGAGGAAATACATTCAGAAATGAGTCTTTCACCTCATGCTCAGAACTAATGACATTATTCACAACATGATCAAACTTAATTTCAAGTACACATGCCTCCTTATACATCCCTGGAATTACATGAACCCATTCACCTTCAGTTTCCTCGGCAAAATCAAAATCAGAGTCAGAGAATTCCAGAGCTAGCTTGGAGGCACCAAGTTCATCCTTAAGTTTCTGATGGTTAAAAATGGTGAGTCCATTTGAAAAGAAAAGGATAATAGAGTAAGGTCTTAAGGTGTTGGTTGACTTTGCTGCATCAAGAACTTGTTGAATTCTAGACTTCAAACCCTTGGTCTTGTTATTTGAATGCCAAGTAATGTAATTCGGGTTTCTATCAGAAACAATAACCCAAACTGGGTTTTTGTTGAGATTACATACAATATGGACGTGGATGGAATTCAAAGAAGCAGCAGCAGAAAGGGTTTTATGTTTACTTGATAATGAGAGAGGAAGTGGCTTGCAAACACGAGAAACTGCAGTTATAAAAGGTTGTTGAAGAATGTAGACAATGGCTTCCAGGTGCCCAAGGTTGACGCTGTTCATTCCAAACAAGATAACAAAAACCTTTCATCAATTGTATGCTTACCATTAAGGTTACACATGCGTACGAAACAATATATGTGATGTTCGAACCAGAGTTTTTAAGGTGTGTGCCAATACATTGCAGCTTGCTGATAGACAACAAAAGCACCCCAAATCCTCCTGAGCAAATCGCATTTGATCAGGCACACGCCTAGGCAATTCGTTTGTTTTTAATCTTTCTCATTAACCATACCTTCGCTAGTAAGAAGGCTAAAACTCCGTACTTCTCAAATTTTGAATATTCAACAGCATAAAGGGCACCATAAACATAAAGAAATCATGCATATTGCCCAACAAAAACCATTTGCATGATTTTGTAAGATGAATTGGACCGTTCTTCAAATTTTAAGCTCATTTCATAAATACACATAAACAAGCCTGCAAAATCACGCACAAATAAGCATAATCTCTTGACTTGTGAGTGGGTTTTTTTGCATCTTGTGCTGGATTCTAGCACCTAAACCATGCTTTACGCCCTTAAAAACACTGGTTTTAACTTTTAACTACTTAATTTAATGAAAAACTTATTTTATTTACAACTATTAAATGATTCTTTTTCCTTTTTTTTTTCTAATTATCAAATACATGTACAAAGAGCTAAATTGTAAAATAGACGAGAAGACAAAAAAACGATGGCGAACTAAAGAGAAAGAAGAACCTGAGAGGTTGAGAAGAAGCTAGATGAATGGGAAAGCGGGAGAGGAACGAGAACTCGGACTGGACCAACTTCAAGAGTGTGTGCTTGCAATTTGATTTGATGGTGGCGACGTCCAAACAATCTATTTTTTCTATCAACTCTCGGCATCTCTTCTTCGCCGCTTCCACCTCCGCCTCCATGCTCCGCCGTTCCCGGTTACCCTGATTCCTCATGATCGTCAAATCTCTCCAAAATTTTATTACTTGGATCAAAAAAGTAAGTTTATCTCTTCTATAAGTTTATTTGTCATCTACAAAATTAAAGGTTAAACTACACAGTATCTTTTCCTTTTTTATTCATTTAACTTAAAAAAAAATTATAATTTATTCATTAAATTATTCAAAAGGTTTTTTCTCTTTTTCACACCATATGTGCCAATCGAAAACTCTATTTCTTTTTTTTTTTATAATTCAATTTATTTTCATGAAATAACTTTAGATCTCACGAATTTATGAAGCAAAATTTAAATAGCTTTTTTCTCCGATATCGGATATTGATTGTCAAATCGACTTTGATCTAAAATATATTCTTCTACTTGTTGATAGATACCGATTCAACGTACCGATCGTTAAATTGTTACTTGGAGCTCGCTCGTAAAATTTAAATAAAAAATTTAACAACTCAATAATTTAAATAATAAATTTTGAATATTTTAATAACTTAAATAAAACCTTCAAAAATTTTAGTGACTAAATTGTAACTCTTTTAATTAAATAACCAAAACAAAAATTCACTCATAGGAACTAATGGGTAGTTTATTCAAAAATTAATTTGAGATGACGAAATTTATAATCTTTGTCGTATAGCACAAATAGTAAGCTATAAGGAAAGAATGTTCAATCAAGTCTACTAAGCTTTGTACAAATACTTAAAATTTTTAATCTTTTGTCGTATAACACATTATAGATCACAAAACTTTTTATACAACACATTATTATATTTTTAATTTTTAATAGTTATATATAAATAGAGATAAAATGATAATTTTATATAAGTAGCATTTGGGAACTAGGGTTTTAGAATTAGAATTTGTATTTCAAAAATAGTGTAAATTGAGTAGTAAACTATTTAAAATGTAAAATTCATGATAATTCCTTAAATCCGTGGATTTATTAGTGTCTATTTAGTAATGAATTTGAAAATTTGAAAATATTTTTGAATATAACAGATTCATGTTTTTATCCAATTTTTACTTATTTTGTATCCAATATCAATTAATTTACTCATAATATATGCATTCTCTATTGTAACTTATTGATTAGATTAATAATTACTAATTTCCATCCTTCATTAGAAATAAAGCCTAAATGCATGGGTTGAGCCTACAGAAATTAGAAATGCTTTTTCGTACTAATAATTGCTAGGTGCAATAGTAAGGTATGTTCTGTTTTAAGAGAAAATTATAAGTTTGAACCTTAAAATAACATTATTTAAAGGTAGGGACCTTAGCACCAAAGCCAATTTCACAAATCTCTCTAATATCAGTTTTAGATGTTCATCAAGGGTATGAAACTTGACTTGAAGATATTACTAAATTGGTTTCGAGAAACAACGAGGAAGTATGTAATGATATGCCTTTTTTTTGTCTTGTTATGTTTTTAATTTGTTATTAGATTCTAGTGAGTGATAATTTTCTTTATTTATCATACATATTAGTTATTCAACAATATTTTTAAGATTTTATTTTTCTAGAATTTTTTTATACTTTTGAGTTTTTTAATTTTTTATGTAGAATCAGGGTTAACTTGATAGAAAAATAAAATATGAGTACTAAAATTATTATTATAGAAACTAAAGATACCACTAAAAAGATATTTCTGAAACTTTAGTGACCCAATTATAATTTTTTAATTAAATAATTAAAACGAAAATTTAACCATAATTTAATCACTGTGGAATTACCAAAAGAAAAAGTAGACTCAAGCAAACCGGACCTTGTGCGAATATAATAAATTAAAAGGAAAAAACAAAAGGCAACGAGTAAGCAAGAGAAAAGCCTGAAAAAAAGGCAGCAAAAAAACCAATCGGATTTTCCCGCCTTACCCGCAAATTGTAGCGGCAACGATTATCACTGAAACCACACTGTTTTCCATTTCCAGATCTCGATCAATCGATCCCAAATTTAAAAAAATGGTGAAAGCTTCATCTTCAAAGAAACCACCCATTGCTGAAACCCCAGAAGCCACTGAGCGTAGAAGACTGAAGAAATTAGCTTTGAAGAACAACTTACTTTCCGACACACCGGCCGCCCCTAAATCTTACGTTCCTCTTAGCCCATCCAAACAAGTAATCAAACACCATGGCAGAGATATTCTCAGGAAATCTCAAAGGAAAAACCGTTTCCTCTTCTCTTTCCCCGGTCTTCTTGCTCCTATTTCTGGTGGCAAGATTGGTGAGCTCAAGAATTTGGGATCAAAAAACCCTATACTCTACCTTGATTTTCCTCAGGTTTTAAATTTTAAATTTTAAATTTTAATTTCAATTCATTTTCTTCTGATTTGCTTTAGAGTAGGAAAATCTAATGGTGGAATTTGTTTTTTTTGGGGGGGTTTTATAGGGTCAAATGAAGTTGTTTGGGACCATTGTGTATCCGAAGAATAGGTATTTGAGTTTGCTGTTCTCTCGTGGTGGAAAGAACGTTATGTGCGATGATTACTTTGACAACATGGTTCGTACTTTTTTTCATGCTTCGGGAGTATTGGCAAATCAGTGGTGTTTATTTATCACTAAGTTTCTTTCAATTCTTTCAACATGTGAGATGAATCGGGTTCTGAATGTGCAACGAATGTTTGCTCTTCTTTCCATAAAGCTCACATCCTATTATTTCGATGTTTGAACTTAAGAGTTGAGGTCAACGAGGCTTTGGTTGTGTTGGTAAAGGTTGAGGCTCTAGGAACTCGAGCGCCTAGGTTTGAGTCTCATCATTTTAAATTATGTTTGGGCTGGTTAGTTAGTTAGTTAGTTAGCTAGTTAGTTAGTTAGAGTTGAGTAACTTAGGAAAAGAAAAAACTTAAAGAGTTGAGACCTTCAGGTTACTAGTCCCTTCTAATTACCAGTGTTTTCTGGATATTAGGAGATGTTGATGTTATAAGTGATGTGGATGAATATTGGGTTGCAGGGCAATGCTAACATTGTCTCACAGTACAGATAACTAATTTGAACAATTTGATGCTCATTAGCACTTAATTCAATGTTCTTGTAACTGGACTGGAGGTTGAACTGATGGGGCTTTGGTTGGTTGATACTGTCTGATTTTTATCCCCTCATGATGAATAATATTAGGTATACAATGGAACTTTTAATTGGCTTTTATTCTTTCTTTTTGAATGTCATTTTTCATGGGGTTGCCAAATGTCAAAAAGGAAAAACTTAGTTGTGTTTGTTCTTTATTATTACTTTTTCTATATCCTTTACTACTTAGAGGAGATTATATGCTCTAATTTTGGTTACCTATAAACTATAGCCTTCCAGTTTTTACTTGGTTGGGTGCTTAGAATGCCATTGGGCTCAATATGTTAATGTTGTCTTCCATATAAAGGTTCCAGGTAGCTTGGATCTAACAATATATGGTTTTTCTTTTTCCTCACGAGTCATCATTAGTTCTTCGTATTTCCATGCTAGCAGCTATCCTATTAATTCTTCTCAACTATATATTTTGGAGCATGTTTCATTTTTTTTTTCTAAATCATCACTGCAATATGATATTTTTCAGATTGTATTCTCTGATGCATGGTGGATTGGAAAAAAAGATGAGAACCCAGATGAAGTGCGACTTGATTTTCCAAAGGAACTGTTTGAGGTTGTTTCTTTTGATAATAGTTTCTTATGTTTGAATGCTTATTTGCTCTAGAGTGTTTCTGTGACTTGCAGATAAGCTCCCTTATTAATCTTCATCAAAGTAAATTACTATTTCAGGGAGAGCAGATGGAATATGACTTTAAAGGTGGTGCTGGGGTGACATCTATTAACAAGCAAGGCATTCCAAGAACAGAAATGAAACAGGCTGATACGGAGTCCCTCGATACTGAGTCTGAAGATGCTTTATCAGATGATGAAACCAGCTTGAAAGTAAAGATGGAAGCGACACCAACTCGGCACTCTGCAAGAAATGCTGGAAAAAGATTCAAGTACACTTCTACATGTTTTGTTTTATTTTACATGCAATCTTTATTATTATTATTATTGTTGTTGTTGTTGTTGTTGTTTAAAGATGTCTGTAGTTATCCAATCCTTGTAGCTGTGGAATATAGGATTGTATCAATTCAGTATTAATTTATGCCTGTAGAACTGAGAACTGACTAGTATTTCTTTGGTTGATCCAATTGGTAGATTTTCTGTTAAGCAATTAATATGGAGGTAGTGGAACATAGAAATGATTTATTTCCTATGGAGCTTTACAGGATGGCTACATTTGTTCTCTTCTTATATGGTAATGTATTATAGTGACTGATTGCTAGACCAGAATACTATTATGATCTGTATGATAGAAGTGTCATGAACAATTCTATTGATTATTAATGCTAGAGCACATAGAACACATTTCTGGTCACATGAGGTTCCTGGGGATTGTCATGCACTTCTATTGACATTCTTCTAGTACCAATACCTAACTTTGTTGTCCATTTATTGAGGTCCTATTTGTGCTTCCCCTAGTCCATACTTTCTCTTTTGTAAATAAATCTATGTATTAAGCTTAAGAGTATCTAAGTAGCATTTATATATGTTTTACCAGTTTTGGAAGTTGAGTTCATCTTTGACTTCTCATGTTAATTTAGATTTGCTGAGGCTTCTTCCGAGGAAGACACTGTCAGAAGTGATGCTGAACCATCGGATGAAGAAGAAAAGAAAGTTGGCCTGAAACTTGATTTCAGCGACAATGATATCGTTGCAAATATCCTGATATAGCATATCTTGATTATTTTGTATTATCCAATTGCATATTCCTCTTGCCTCATTTCTGTAGGTTAGGAGGATGTATTTTAATTTTTTGTCTATTTATTTACATAAGTTATTCTACAGCATTTTTTTTTTGGCTCCTTAACTGATAGTTACAACCTATTACTTCTGCCCCTGTGGTCCTTGGTTCTGATGATTCAGAAGATAATCAGGTCTCCAAACAAATTCAAACTAACCTAATTCCAGTGACCAAGTTTAAAAAAACAACCCAGACAACCGTTACAGTGCCTAAATCTAAGGAAAATTCAAACACAAGTCATGGTTCACTTGTTCAAGCTACCATATCTACATTGTTTAAGAAAGCAGAAGAAAAGGTAAGGCAAAACAATCATTATTATGACAAGAGAAGTTGTGTTATTTAGTTTTACTTCATTGGGTACACTTTTTCTCCTCTTACCTGATTGTATGGCATGTTACTGGCTATGTAGTGAATTTGGAAGCATACCGAGAGGTTTTTGTGGTTAGTTGCATCATGGATTTTCTAATTTTATCTGTGCATGTTCTTAGGAATGTTTCCACTGTTTATCATGCGGACTTGACTGTTTATATTAATGATTTAGATCTAATTTTCTTATCGATCACATATTTCTCGTTTATTTAGATTTTAGATGGTCTGTATCCTTCCATGTGCTTGACATTTTTTATTACCTAAGCCTTCCACGGATTTTATTAAAAGCACAAGAAATTTCCTGCCTCTTTATTCAATCATTTGCTTGTAGACAAGCTTTGTTTTTGCATAACCATCCATAATCTTGCGCATCAATTTTTTTGGCTAGTGAGATAGTTAATCCCTTTAATTAGCAAAAAATGAAGAAGCATGAAAGTGTATGGGCCACTGTGCAGTGTATAGGTGAACCTCAAAAACAAATATATGAAACATGTTTTTGCATATATCAATTTTCTTTTGGGTACATAATCATACTTTCAAGTTCAACCATGTCAAATCAAACTTCTAATCAGGTGAAAAATTGATTTGTGATTATCAAAGTTGCATGAGTTTATGTAAGAAGTATGTAGGTGACACCATGCTTTCAAGTTCAACCATCCTTTCACTTCTTTTGGGTACATAATCGTACTTTCAAGTTCAGCCATGCCTAATCAAAGTTCTAGTCTAGTAAGGTGAAAAGTTGAATTTTGTAGTTGTTGAAATTGCATGAGTTTATGTCAAGCATTGCTTGCCATGATATTAATGATGTTAGTATTTTGTGCGTGCTTTACGTGTAAAATTCTGGTTGGAGATTTGCATAGGCATTCTTATACCTTTCCTCCTCCCTTTGGGTTAGCAGCATTACTTCAAAGAATAGAATCAACTCTCTCTCTCTCTCTCTCCCCCTCCCTTTCCTTGTAGGTTTCTATCTTGAGCATAATAATTGTTACTGCCCATGACTTTATGCCATGTTGCTATAAGAATTTGCCTCTACTCCATGAAGTTAATTGCTTTGTTCCTAGAGTAATGCTAAAGTAGAAATATTTCACCTTAAGTTTAAACAATGTAGTTGAGATATGCCAAGCAATGCTGTCTCAATCCTAATAGGCCCTTTCTGATTTCCTTGATAGGTAATGGATCATGCATTTATTTTTGCCACTGAGTTGTATAATTACTCTCTGGGAAGTTGGTTTGGCCGTAAGTGTATTTTTCAATATTAAAAGTTCTTATGTACTAATAATATTGCTTTAATTCCTGAAGGGACCAAGAAGTTCAGATAAATCTTCTCCCTCAAAAGGTTGCAGTTATTCCTGCTTTCTTATTATAAAATATTGTGAAAGATTATTAATATTTCTGATTTTTAACCCTGTTGTGCACTTTCCATCTAGTTTCTGGCAAGAAGTCGCAGTGTAAGAATTCAGAAAAGAAGGTTGGTCAGGTTAAATTGAGCTTGGATAAGGTTTTGTTTCTCCGATTTCTGTAAAACATTTATATTTTCCAACTTTTTGCCTGTCGTTTAACCGTATGAAAATTTTGGGAAATTATTGTAGTTGAAGGTAGTAACTGACAAGCAGCATCTGCTTTTGATGTCGCAGAATGATGGATCTAGTAAAAAGGGAAAAGTAATTAAAGGAAGAACCAGTGGTAATAATCTCTTTTCCTTTCTTGCTTCATATTGATGCATGCATGTGCAATAGACTGATGTACTCTCAATGAGAAAGTACAAGAGTCTAATGTAAGTTGTCATGACTTTTCACCATGGACCATTAGTACCTATTCATGTAAACTGGAGGGGACTGTACATATCATTTTCATAGAATCTATCATTTGAATGAGTGAAAAAGGAGGGCATGGTTTGGGTCAGGCTTCGAATCTATTGCCTGTGGCTGAAGTGTTGATTATGGAGAAGGGTGAAGCATTGTCAGCTGTTGGATGTAATGCTTTATTTATAAGGTTCAGAAAAACGTGTTTTAGTTCTGTAATGAGGTCCATGCGTATGAGTTTCAACTATCTCAGCTAGTGCACATAACCATCCTCTGTTTTGGTCAACGCTTTGTAAACATAAAGCGTGTATTACACTAGGAACTACAGTGATGATAATTCTCATTTTGTTTGCTTGATTGACTGACAGTTAGCTGACCTTTATGAAAGGGTACTGAAAGGTATATTAGGTTCCATACTTTGGTTGTTTGATTTTATGAATTTGTTCATATACCTTTCCTAATTGAATAAGATCATCTAGTTATTTATTATCATGAAAAATGTCATTAATACCCTGAAAGGCAGAATAACTTTTTACTGCTGGCTGCTTTCCCTTTTTGGCCTTTGTGCATATGCTTTGTATTTTATCCTCAGCTTCAAGAACTTTGGTAAGAAGTATGGGGTTCATTTTGCTATCAATTTGCAGTTGAACAAGTAGGTTATATAGAATAAATCTTTGTTACTTGGATGTGAGTGTGGATACAAGTATATGTTGGACTCAGGTATGTTTGAATTTTTTCTAAGTTTTTAATGTATTTTGTGGGTCGTTGGAGGGTCATATTCTCATGTCCATGTTTGAACATGGCTATTGGATACGGGTACTTCAAAAGAAAAATGAAGAGTCGGAACAATATAGGAATAAATTGTTGTGCAAAAATTATGTACTTCATCTCACAAAATTTAGCTTCAAGTTTGCATTTTCCTATGGTTTTCAGAACTTATTCAAAGCGCTAGTTTATCTCTTTTTTACTTTTAATTACCTTTGGCATATTCTTTTTTGGTTAAGAATTTTGATGGAGTCTTCTTTAAAATTGCAGGAGCAGGAACCAAAAGAAAGAAGGAAGAATCTGAGGTATCATGTCTGTATTTTAAAATTCCAGTGTTTCTTATGAAGTACTTTCTTTTTGCATCAACTAAACCATGTACTAGGATAGTAGTGTCATAATCATTCTCCTGATCTCAAACATATTATCTAATGTCATTTTCACATTTCCTTATTTTCATGTTGCCCCTTAGAATCGGATAAAACTCACTAACCTTATGAGACACTACCAATTTACTTGCGCCTGCTGACAAATCATGTTTGGTTTTAAAGTTGAAGTAAATTTGTAATAACTTTGTGCACATTTTTATGTTTTTTGTAATATGATTTACTGCTCAAAAAAATTATAATAACTTTGAGGGACCTACAGCATCAATCAGTTACTGTTGTTGTGTTGAGTTTATGAAATGGTTTTCAAATTTATCAAATTTAGATTCCATCTTTGTTCTCTTGCGATGAGATTTTCCTGTCTAAGCAATTATAGATAAACTTTTACAAATGGAAGCATTTGTAATCTCATCAATGCGAAGAAAAAGATTTGTAGAATTTTCACCATTATATAGAGAGTTGTTTGGTGACATTGATAACTTTGAGGGACCTTTTTCCTTCGAATGTTGGCTACTATTGTCGAACCACTTATTCCTTTGTGTTGTTTTGATTTTGCCTTCTCTCTTACACTTTTCAATCCATGCATAAAGTTCAGAATACAGAAATCCCTTTTCTTGTAACATGGATTAAGGACCTATCTATGTCGAAATACTTTCATATTTTATGTAGTTTTGATTGTGAATGTGATCCTTTGCAATGCCTTTTTTTTTCTTTATTCTTCAATGTGGTTAATACTGCAAACAAACTTTGTAGGTCGAAGATGACATTGAAGAAATCTCTAGCACATCACAGGTGAGACTTCTTTTTCAGCTTTTACCATAGTTGTGCAAAATAAGCTATGTTATCCAAACTCTTAATCTTCCTTAAAATACCCGACACGTATTCAGACATGGGTCTGGGGTGGGTTATACCCATATTGGACACATACCTTTATCCTGACACTCACCATTGGGTCCGGTTAACATAAGAACAAAAAAGAAAATCCTAAAAAGGCCTTTCTACCCATGCCTAGCTCCAGCCTAAGCATCGGAAATGGGATGTCTGTTGTCCATGATACTGATTTATTCTTGTTTATCTTATTTAGGATACTAATGGAAGTGATGAAGATTGGACAACATAAAATTATATTACCACTATGGTAAATATAAGGAATAACAAAAGCAAAATCAAGCAAGACACTTACTGAAGTGATTAAGGAACAACAATGAGAAAAATCGACAAACTATGACAATGACGGTATGTTTTCTGAGGGGATCAGATTTTCAATTGATATGTAAAATTAGTCAGTTATGTTAGAAGTTTAGATTTTTACATTGAGTACATTTGTCATTAGTCCTTCACTTGGTTGCTTATATCAAATAGAAAAAAGGGTAGCCTTTAGGAGAAACATAATAGTAACTTATCATGTTAAATTATGTTACTTCTGTCAATCAACTTGAACTCAGGATAGCTATTTCTCGAATCTTAGTAAAAGGCTGAACTTAATATCTCACTTTTTATATTTCATGAAAAAAAACACCATTTGGAAGTGGAGGGTTTCTTCAAACAAGGAGTCGGGTCAAGTATCCAATAAAATGATTTCTCTTGCTTAAGTGGTTGTTATCTGTTAAGAGATAGCAAGGATTGGATCTCAGTATCTGTTACTATTACTATTATTATTCATTCTCAAGCTGTGGATATATATATATAATCCATTAGCTTGTAAATGAATTGACCTTCAAATTTCAATGAATTATTCATTGTTTGTGTACGTTTGTTTAGTTCTAAGTTTGACTTGAATTCAAAATTGTGCTCTAGTTAATTTAAAATTAGATGTTGAGTTTATTTGTTTGAACTAAACATGTATATTAGTTTTAGATGATATTAAAATTATAAGCACAACGTATACATACATATTGCATATATTGCCGGATATTAGTAGTGCACGAAAATATATATATTGATTTTAAATGAAAAATCCCAACATCTTCTTTAATATTCCTTTAAATTATGTTTTTAGCTACTGCTGAATACAAAAGCTATATTCTTTAAAGCTGGAAATGGTTTGGTTTGATTTAAATTTGCAAAAGAAAATACAAGTGTAGGTGAATGTATGGTTTTCTAGTTTTAAATATTTTACACTGTAAATAATAATAAATGAAGTTCAGTTTAATTCAAATAATTTTAATTTGAGAGGAATGACTTCAAACCTTATTAAAATTAAATCTAGTTTTTCAAGATCCTTGAATATCCAACTTTGGTTCTTCCCCATCCATATTTATTTTGTGGGTTCAAGTCTACGTGTGAACATTGCCTGAATACATTCCATGTTTCGATCTTATTGTGCTTTATATTATTTTGTTATAATTATAATTGCTCGTACATGTATTATTTATTATGATTATACTATATCAATATTTACCTGTAATTGTATTCGTAAAAAACAAACAAACAAACATAGAGAGATTCATTGATGATATCAGGAAATGAGCCAAACTTTCAGTATAACTTCAATTGAAAAACCTAGCGACACTAAGTATTTTACGTATCACACATGCTAGAACAAAGACCGTATGAACTAACTATATGTCACTTTTCATTCATTCATTCACCTATAACATACATCACAATCCTTTGATACCCGATGATTCATCACTCGTCGTACTTCATTTTGTCGTGCCAACAATACCAGCAGAAAAAGAAAACGCGGAGAAATAACATGCACATAACATACAAAATTATAAATAATTGACGATGCTGTTTTACGTGCCTAGGGTAACCATCTATAGATTTTGTACGAATGCATTCAACTTTTTGAGTTCAAGAAATTATCGACCCTAGCGTTTGTTGCCCTCGAGAGAAATTTCATGCAAATTGGTGGTTGAACCCCGGCTAGAGCGAGTATTGAACTTGGCAAAGTCCATATACCGTCACCACAGATCAAACCGGAGGCAACTGCTGGTGCAAACGCAGCGGCCTTTTCTTTGTTTAACTTTTCCCAAACGAACAAAATCAAACTTCCGACACACATGTCAATGGCAAAGTACGGGCCGAGGTAAAAAGGTATTGCCATTGCCATCGGAAGTGGAATGCAGGATCCCCATTTCTTACCCAGCATATCTTTAATGGAGTTTATTAGAATGGCTGCACCGAAGAACACGTAACATAACAAGAGGCAGTCTTTCGGCAAAGCAGAGAAGCCTTGCACTCCCAGTACAGACATGTTGCGATAAACAATTCCGAAAGGAGCGGCATATTGACTGCCGGGAAGTCCAAGGTCATCGAATGCGTTGTAGAACAGCCAGAAGACACAAGGCGAAACTATGCAGCCCATGGCTGTGCCAATCACTTGGCTAACAAACATGGACCTAGGAGAAGCAAGGGTCAAGTAACCGGTCTTAAAATCCTGCATTAGGTCAGAAGCTGTTGCAACAATGTTCATCATTACACCACATGCTATGAGACCTGCAAGGACACCACCATTTGGACCAGCCCAAGCTCCAATCGTAAAGATTGCTAGCTTACCATAGGTCGAAGCAAGGGACCAATCGGTCAATCCAGTTCCATATGCATTGCAAAAAGCCAATGTTGGTGCAAAGATGTAAATGACCAATACGTAATACCATTTGAGTTCAGGAAAGATGAATGGAAGAACTATGGTGGAGATGCTAGCAATTGTTACATAACCTGCAACAGAAAACCATGTAGGAATTTGGTCTTTTAGAAAGAGTTGGATTCGGCGCTGGTCATCGTATGATAGCTTGTCTGAGGTATCAGAAGAATGCTGATTTGCAACGGGGAGAGATTGTTGTCCTCGAAATTGATAAAACAAGCCTGTGAGGGTTCTAGTAAACACCTTGACAAAGTTGTATAGCCCATCACCTAGGATCAAGGCTATGGCAATGAACACCTGGATTTAAGGAATAACGAATCTTGAGATCGATGTTACCATGTCGGGAAACTATAGTTTCGTTGGTCTCAATGGAAACTAACCTGGTAACCTTGTAGGCCGTGCATATTTTTTTTGGGAAGATCTGCATTAAACCAATCACCCTTTCTATTTTCAATGAGAGGCCACATTAGACCCCATGAAAGTATTCCTCCAAGCAGCACTGATATGTTTATTATGTAGGGGCAAATCATCCCTACTCCAACATATGTTGCTGAGAAATCGAAGAAAAACCTGAAATATTAGCAAACAAGTCGCTTAGTACTCGTTTTCGAGTTCACTAAGGGAAGAAATTGAACTGATTCTACGCACATGTTTTCGTATGCTTTAAGCCCAAACGTAGGGAAGCTAATAAATCCACAACCGTCTCCAGCAGTGTAAAACCATTGAAAGAAACCCCATAAAAAGCTGAAAGAAAAGAACTTCCCCAATGTTTTCACTTGCTTCCTACAAGTAAAAAACATGAAAAGATTAGAACGTATAAACATCGTAATCGTCAGCTTTAATTAGAAACCGCAACTATGATAACAATTTTTACCTTGCTAGCTTAGCTCCTTGAGGAGTATGGAAGCTATTGATGAGATGTGCAGTTGCAGTACCACTCGGATATGTCAACTTGAAGTCTATGATCATGATCTGAGAAAAACAAGAGGGCAAAAAAGTTGGTAATGGAAGTTAACATAGGCAAAAAGAACCTTTCCTTGAAAGAATATCATTTCATTATTAGCTCAACGATTTCAAATCCTATATATAAACATAATGTTTATATTATTATAGACACAATATATTTAGAAAGTGGGATTTCTATGTCCATTCAACTTCAATACAGGGGCAAAGCAGAGTGTACCTTCCGAAGAGGCACCACTGAGAAGAGACCGAGAAAGCTAACAACAAAGAGGAAGCCAATAATCCATCCGAGTGACGGATTCTTGAAACCGCCGTTATCCCCAGATTGCTTTGCGACACGTTCGCTCATTCCGAAGAGGTAACTCCCGAATCCCCCTGTTTGTCAGCAGGTAAAAGTAAGTAAAAGCTTCTGCAAACCAGTTGAGGTTGTAGTTTAACCAAAATGAATGCAGAGGTTATCTTCAATCAATCATAAACACAGCATACTTTACAAAAATTTTCAATTTAAAACATGTACTGCAACCACAAGTTTTATGCGGTAAATGAAATTTGTTATGTAATTACATGATGTTATCTTTCAATCAATTATAAACACAACATGCTTTACAAAATTTTCAGTTCAAAGCATGTACTGCAACCACAAGTTTCATGCTTTAGATTACAGCATAGCATTTTTGTGGTTTTGATTCTGGGTCTTACATGAATAGTGTATCACACAATTCCATGTCAAACATGAGAGAGTGATTTCATAATAGTAAATCACCCATGGAACTCGTTCATTTCATAGCTTTCAATGATCTATGGTCATCTTCAAAGTAGTAGATATGTTTTTTTGAAGGACTAGACCATGGGTTGAACAGTCAAACTTGGACTAGATAATTCTACCTTGGGCTAGTCTGATTTAAATTTAAAATAAATAATTAAAATATGTTTATTTAATTTCAATTTTAAATAAATATAAATATAAACATAAAAAATTAATATTTTTATAATATTTGAATAGTGAAAATGAATCATTAAGTCGGGTTGGGCCACCACTCACCTTAGCTCATGAACAGATATAAAACCTTTTAAATATATAAAAGAAAAAAAAATTAACATACATGTTTTTAACACTCACACCAGCTTCGTTGAGCATTCATTCAGTAATGTTTAATATAGCACATGTCCCTATTTCAAGAAAGAAATATTTAATGACAATTAGATGAATCCATGAATAAACCATTGTTAAAAGGAGACATTTATGTTGGCAAAAAAAACCCAATCAGCCAGGTACAGGGGGAATATATAATATTCAACTTGATTCAGAACGAGATAGATAGGTTTTTTACTGAGGTTTTTGAGGTTCAGAGGCAGTTTTAAATAAAATTTAATTCCATTGTAGAATGGGTTAACACTATAAAGTAATTGTAATTATTTCCTAAATTATAATTACATCTTTAAGAAAATAAAAAATCCTACCTAATTACTGACATAAAATTTTCAATTCTCAACTCCTATAAAATTAAATAATATATTTGAGATTATCTAATTATACTCGATTTAATGAGACATACCAACTACAATTACTATCTAAATATATATAGGTATCTAATTACAAATAATTAGATCAAAATAATCAAGTTCAATTACTAAATAACTTCACAAACAAAAATTTTTCTATCCTTATACTACGGGTCTCTATTATAGAATCTTTTTAAAAAAATTAAACCAAAGTAATGATTAGCATAAATAACATGATAATCATCCAATGAGAACATGGGCAGTTCAAAGCTATGTAAAGATTAATATGAAAACACTGTGTCAGCGTGAGTTTAGCAAATGTGAAAAGGTGTAAAAGCAATGGAGACATCAGGCAGCTATAAATATAAAATTAAAAATTCCTAAAAGGGGTTCCCACTTTAAAATGGTCTAAAAAGTCTGTATCATTGACTTATTGACTTTATTCAGTATTCCGAAACACGCCTAACGACTTCGATCTCAATCTCATCTCAGCGTATCATTAGTCCCTTCCCCAAAGCAAGAACTTGGCCTCACTCACTGTCACTCACCCATCCGTCGCCTTTACAAAATATCCTCTAATAAAGTTGAATTAATAATTTTAAAAAATTAAAGCAACAATGTTTTAAAAGAAAAAGGGTTAATAACTTTTTTGCCCCTCTAACTTTACTAAAAAAATCATTTAAACCCTCTATTTATTTTTTTATCTCTTTTAACATTTGAACTTGCTTTTTTTTTATAATCAAATTACCCTAAATGGATGAAAATATTAACATTTATTAACTTTACTGACAATGTATAAACACAGATTGTCACGTAAATGATACATAAACATTTAATTAAACTTTAAAATTTTAAAAATATAAAATATATATTTTTATAATTTAATAATTTTAAATTTTAAAAATTAATTAATTATTGATGTGTTATCTACGTGACACGTGTATGCAATGTCAACAAAGTTAAATAATAATAATTTTTCAGTATTTGACAAAAATTACAAGTGTAAGAGTTAAAAATGTGAAAAATTAAATGAAGAATTAAAATGATCTTTTGTAAATTTGAAACACCAATTAAGTAATTATAAAAAAATTAAAGTAACAATGCATACCACTAATCCAATAAATTAATTAAAATATATTTTAAGAAAACGGTTAATAACATATTAAATTAATAAGTGAAATTATATTATTTAGCTAAACTCAGTCAACAAGTGACAAGTCCAACACTATTCAGTGGGAAAGACATGATACAGCCTTGACTTTTCAAAATGGTAAATTCATTATATGGTCCTTTCGAAATTTATGAAATCACAAGTTAATATAATAATAAAATTACATTTTATCCTCTAAAAATACAATATTCATTTTAACCACTAATCCAATTTTATAAAAATTAAATTAAAACTCAATCCACGACAATTCACCACTATTAGGAGAAGACAATAACACAAGCAAAAAGTCTTGGTCTTCCAAAATAATACTTAAATTCATTATGTAATTTATACTATTATTTAAGCATTTTGTTGAGTTAATATCACAATAACACAAGCAAAAGTCTTGGTCTTCCAAAATAATACTTAAATTCATTATGTAATTTATACTATTATTTAAGCATTTTGTTGAGTTAATATCACTCTCAATCATATCACTATTTTAGTTATTAAATTTCAAAAATATTTTTATAATTAAAATAAGTTATATTATTCGAGGTTACTTTAAACTTTTCTATTTAAAAAATGAATAATATGCAAATGGTGAGATTTGAACCCAAATCAATTATATTAATAAAACATTTTATTTACTACTCAACTAAAGCTTTATTTTGAATTTTTTTATATTTTAATTTTAATTTTAATCATACACACTTTATTACTTCCATCAATTGTATATAATGAATTTGATTGAATTGGTATCGAAATTAACTTGACACCAACTCAATATTAATAACAATGCAATGATAAACAATTAAATTTATTTTTTAATTTTAATACCATACATATTTCATGTATAATTATGATTAATTAATTTTAAGCGTATGTTCCTTTATTTATTATATATTATTTTTAAACATGTATTTGTGTTTTATATTTGTGTTTACCACACGACATAATATTTTTAATCCTTTAAATTTTATGAAATACAAATTAATAAAATAAAAATTTATGAAAGTGAATTACTTGTAAAGCAACGAATTTCCGAAACAAATTTAGGGCAAATTTAATTAATGTAATAGTCAAATTAAAATTAATAAATGAAATATAATGTATGGGTAAAAGTGACCGTCGGAATAAATTTTATTTTATATATCAATTAATATTTATTAATTACAGAAATTTATTTTATTATATTATAATAAAATATAGATTGCTATTATATATTTAAATAAATTTCTCAATTTGAAAAAAGAAAAGTTAAAACGGTAAACAAAGTCGTAATTTTATACCAAACTCAATTGACCCTCGTTCCTAATTCTGCTCTTAGCCCTATACTTTTCAGAATTCTAAAATTTAATCCCTCTGTTTTAGTTTTATGAATTTAATCTTGTTATTTGTCCAGTTTAAAAATTAAAATCCCATAGACTGTATTTAATTTTGAAAAAACTTTGAATATTAAAATAATACATATTCAAATTTAATAAAAATACATTTTGAAGTTTAAATTTCCAAAACTAAATTTTCGGAAATGAAAGCAGAGGATTAAATATTAAAAATCTGAAGAGTATAGGGATTTGTGGTTAGAATTAAACCTTCCCTAAATTTTTGCTTTAGATTCATGAATGGGGCAGTTTTTACTCAGTGATCTGATTTGTAGAACAAATTGGGGGATCATATCACAGTAATTCTTTCAGAGCATAACAAAAATCAAGAGGAAAGTTCAAAAAAAAACATACCGCTAAAGGCGATGCCGGAGGAGGCGACGACGCAGGTTTGAATCACGGTGTTTTCTTGGCGGGTAAAGGGCTGTCTGAGCAAACCGGATTTTGAGAGCAATTTAGTCCACGTCTTGACGAAGAAAAACCCTAACAATCCAGCCGAGACGTTGAGGGAAGGGATGATTCCGGTTGTTAAATTCAACTTCATTACTATGAAAGTAAACAATATGCTCAACACGAAGCTCACGGCGAACGCCCTCATCGTCAGTTGTTTCTTCCATGGCGGTACTTCCCTGTTCTCAAAGATTTGTTCCACCGACATCTCGTGCTCAGCTCCATTGTTACTGCTCTTGCGACCGCCATGTTCTTCTTCTTCTTCATGGTTGAATCCATTATCTACCTTATCTTCATCTCTTCCAAGCCCATCCATTTGCCTACTTTTCTTTTTTGGTAAAATTATAGGAATCTTATAAGTTTTATCCTTATAAATTGAAATGAATCTCCATTATTAAAAGTAGGTTGGTTTTTATAGGAAAAAGTGTTTGGCAGACAGGAAAAAACTAAACTTCGAAAAAAGATCACACGGAAAGTTAAATTATTAAAATATAGGAATAACATAAATATATTTACATATATTAAATTTTTAAATATTGATTTTTCCATTTCTATTAATACTTAAATTTATATTTTTTATCAAATCATCATAAAATAATAAAAATTAACATTTTTAATTTTGAATATCAAAATAAAATTTTACCATATTTAAATTTTATAATTTTAAAATAGATTAAAATATAATTTTATTTTAAGCACGAAAACCCTTACTTATCCCTATTAAAATATTATTTTCCGATCAAACTGATCTAATCTAATTTAATTCTAAATCAATATTTTTAGCATCATAAGATGTAAGCAATCAGGGTATAAATATATTTTTAATCATATATTGAATTGTGTATAATTTATTTTATGTTAATATAAGGTTATTTTCGTACTTTCACATTAATAAAAACACTTTTAATATAAGTTGTCACTATCAACTTTTGTCTCCTAATTTAAAGAAGAGCTTCAATGGAGTTCTTTAAATGTTATTATTTTAATTTTTTAATAATTTATTAATTGTTGGTTTGCTAACAAGTGGGTCAATGTTAAATCTCCGAACGGCGTGAACGTGCGGATATAAAACACACATAACTTTTTACTCTTTTTATTATTTTGGGCAAATGATGTAAAGGTCTCAATGTCTCATTCCACGCACTCTTCAAATGATTTGACATAAATATCGATTTTAATATTTTTTAGGCTCGGCTTATGACTAAACCTTTGAATTTTACCTCTTAATACCGCTTTTAGCGTATGGTTAAATTATCATTTTGATATTTATATTTTTTTATCAGTTTAGACAATGTATTTTTATTTTTATATCCTGTTATCTCAATAAAATTTTCATTAAAAAATAAATATACTAATGACGCGCTGTCATGCCTCAAAAATTTTAAAAATACTTAAATTTTTAATATTATTAAAATAAAAATCATAAAAATCTCAATTTTTTATATTTTTAAGGAATTTAGAATTTTTTAAGCACAAAATGCCATAGAAATCTTAAAACCATTTTCATAAAATTCAATTTTTTAAAGAAACCCTAAAATTCCAAACAAACAAATTTTTAAATTTTTCGAAGTTTTTGCATATTTATACTTTTAAATTTTTATAATTTTCAAAATAGATTATTGATATTTTATTTTTATTTTATAATTTTCGAGAGATTTTAGGTGACTTTTTAAAAATATATATGATTTTTTAGGACTTTTAATGGTTTTTAGTTTTTTATATTTTAAAATTTTTAATGAAATTTGGGTGGAGGCAACGAGGATTACAGGATTAAAATACAATGGCAAAAATAAAAAACAGTACAAGTACTAATGTGATAGTTTAGCTATAACACATGGCCAAAAAGAGATATTAGGTTTTATGGTTTAAATTTTAATTTTATTGCGAGCTAACAACACTTACGAGACCTAAACCCACAAGTTCAGAACTCTGTGAGCCCATGACCTCACAAGGCCAGGTCCCCGCAAGCTCACACCAGGGGACTATACCCTTGACATGGATAGGATGTCTGCCATTTGTACACCACAAGTACTTATTTGTCCTAACATGACAATTCGTACTTACGACGATAGGATATCAATAGGTTGGCTAGGCTATTGTGAGTCTACAAATAATATGGGGACGACACACAAAGTCTAATAACCCTTTTAAGACCCACAAACATCTTAGGGTATTCTCGATAATCTCTTTCCCTCTTCTATCCAACAATAATTATCATAAGGAGTCTATATTCTAATAATTTGCAATTTTTTATCCACTAGATGAACTATCACAAACGATCACATCACTGATTTTGTATCAACAATTGGTGTGGTGAGTGTGTTCCAACCTTCAAAACTAAAAACAATGGCTTAGCCCAATACTCAAAACATCACAAGCTTCCCCTAGCAACCAAAATTTCCATAGTTAGATAGAACTCTGGCTAACAACACTAGATTCTCACAGGCCATTCACTCAACAATAATATCATCTTGAGTATGACCACTCTCTAGGATACTACAACCCTTATTTTGGATACCCCTCCCCAGCTAAGGGACTTCAAGTCCCAAATCAAAACTCTAATCTCCGATAGGGCCTACACCTTCACAATCTACAACAACAATTCTAAAAATAACAATATATATGCGACCACGACCATTAACGACAAATGCTCCTCAAATAATGAATAAGGGAGTTGATGGTCACTCAACGAGCCTCCTATTAGCAGTGACAAGCAGGTGGTAAAGATGTCATGACTCTGGTGTTTAACTAAAAGCAATGACAACCAATTCGTAGACCAACATGCCCATGAAATGAAGATGGGTGTGTTCTTCAAATGGTTTCTTGCTAAAGAAAATACCTAGATAGCAAGATGAATGAGCTAAGGTAAGCACTCTACAACATGCAAACTGCTAAGCCAAGTGGGGCGAGCTGAGTCCAAAGCTCTAACAATCTTTTAATGATTGAAACATCTAATACATTTTCCCCTACAACTTCAAGCTACAAAAGAAAAGTGCCACGGTACCAAAAATCCTGAAGAGCACATTGAACAATATGACGATTGTATGGAGATTCTGAAAGTCTCGGATGCGCTAAAATATAGATGAAAAAATAGAACGTCTGTAATGACAATATATCGCAAAGAAAAGAGAAATAAAAATAAAAATACACATAGATTTTTACGTGGAAACCCTTTTGGGAAAAAACCACGGGTAGAGGAGAAGAAAATCCACTATGTCGAATTTGAATGATTACAAAAGGAGTTTCGACTACATCTTTTAGAAATGCTAATATGTATTATACTCATAAATACTAAATCTTTTAGAAAGAATATATATTTTATTTAACTTGACTTGCAAGCAATCTCTTAGAATTTGGGTCACACAACTCTAACAATCTCCACATTGACACGAATTCTTAACGAACAAGTTTTTCACCTCTTCCATAAAATCCTTAAGGGTTTAACTTCAACACTGAACACCAACCAAGTTTGAGCAATATCACCACGAGCAATAATATCACAAAAAAATGATACCAAACATCAATGTGTTTTGTTCTCTCATTAAACATTTGATCTTTTGTAAGGAATATGGCACCCTGACTGTTACAAAATACTGTACTGATTTGAATGTATTCATTGAGTTCACTAAATAGTCCCTTTCAACCAAATAGTTTATTTACAAGCCTCAGTAATCGCCATGTACTCAGCTTCAGTGATAGATAAAGCGACTGTAGTTTGCAAAGTGGTTTTCCAACTAATTGCACAACCTCTGATTGTAAAGACATAACTTGTAAGAGATCTTTTTCTATCAAGGTCTCCAGCAAAATCAACATCAACATACCCAATGACTCCATCTCTAGTTCTTCCAAACTGTAAGCAAACATCAGTAGTACATCATAAGTATCTTAAAATCTACTGAACTACTTTCCAATGTTCTTTATCGAGATTCGCCATGTTTCTGCTAACTGCACTGACTGCATATGATAAATCTGGACGTGAACAAGCCATAGTATACATGAGAGATCCCACTTCACCAGAATATTGAACATGTGACATGTACTCAATCTCATCACCTGATTGTGGAGACAAAGCCGATGAAAGTCTGAAATGGGCTGCTAAATGAGTACTAACAGGCTTAGCACTCTGCATATTGAACCTGTAAAAAACTTTCTCAATGTACCCCTTCTGACTTAGGTACAATTTACTTACTTTTCTATCTCTGAGAATCTCCATACCAAGTATCTTATTTGCTGGCCCAAATCTTTCATCTCAAATTCTTCACTTAGTTGGGCTTCAACCTTTCTTATCTCACATTTATCTTTTACTGCTATCAGCATGTCATCAACATAAAGGAGTAGATACATAAAAGAACAATCACTATTTTTCTTAAAGTAAACACAACTATCAAAACTACTTATTGTGAAATCATAAGAAGTCATAAAGAATCAAATCTCTTGTACCACTATCTTGGTGATTGTTTCAAACCGTAAATGGACTTTTTTTAGAAAACAAACATAGTCTTCTTTTTCTTAGACTGTAAAACCCTCTGGTTGTTGCATATAAATATCTTCCTCAAGTTCTCTATGCAAAAATACAGTTTTTATATCTAACTGTTGAAGCTCCAAATCATGCATGGCCACTATACCAAGCAAAGCTTGAATCAAACTATGCTTCACAACTGAGGAGAAGACATTTGTGAAGTCTACTCCTGGAATTTGACTGTAACCCTTTGTAATAAGCCATGCTTTATATCTGGGTTCTTCAACTCTTAGAGTCCATTATTTCTTTTTAAACGCCCATTTACAATGAACAACCTTTTTACCTTTAGGAAGTTTCACAAGATCTCATGTTCTGTTTTTGTGGAGTGATTCCATCTCATATTGAATAGCAACTTTTCTAAGTCTTCACAGTGAACTGCCTCAGAATAATCAGATGGCTCTTAGTTTGCATTTATATCTTCAACCATATTTAAAGCATAAATAACTTGATCAGCCTCGACATACTTCTTTGGAGGTTTGATTTCTCTTCTAGTTATATTTTTGGCGATAAAGTTTTGTGGTAAAGAAGCAACTCTATTCTGAATTTTTGTACTGGCTTGAGGAGTCGACTCTGTTGTAGATTCTGGATTAATCTAATGCTCCACTTGTTTTTGATTTTCTTTATTGGAAGATTCTTTAATAGATAAGTTAGGTAGCATAGCAGTTTCATCAAAAACATCTCTGCTAATCATAACTTTTCTATTTTCAGAAAACTATAACTTATACCATTTTACACCAGTTTTGTAATCAAGAAAAACACATTTAATGGATCTCGGTTCCAATTTTCCATTATCAACATGAGCATACACAGGACACCCAAAGATCTTTACATCGGAATAGTCAGTAGGATTACGAGACCATACCTCTTGTAGAGTTTTTTTCTCAATGACAACGGATGGATATCGGTTGATCAAAAAACATGTAGTAGAGGCTGTTTTCGCCCAAAACGACTTTGGTAAGTTGGCATTTGACAACATACATTGAACCTTCTTTATGATCGTTTTGCAACACCGTTTTACTGTGTAGTATGACAAACTGTTAAGTGTCTCACGATCCTTTCTAACTTACACAGTTTATTAAACTCATCAGAACAGAACTCTAAACCATTGTCTGTGCGAAGGTATTTTTGTTTTCTCGTCTGTTTTTCAATCATAGTTTTCTAAGACTTAAATACAAAAAACACATTGCTTTTCTTTTTCAGGAAGAACGTCCAAACTTTTCTGGAAAAATCATCAATAAAAGTTAGCATATAATTAGATCCACCTCTCGAAGGCACTCTAAATGGCCCCCCAGATCAGAATAAATATACTCCAACGTTTCCTTCGTGTTATGGATTCCTCTTGTGAATCGAACTCTCTTTTGCTTCCCAAAAACGTAGTGCTCACAAAACTTTAGTTTGCAAATTCCTTGCAAATCAAGAAGTCCTTTTTTACTCAATTATGCCATGTCAATCCTACTCATATGCCCTAGGCGCATATACCAAAGTTTAGTAATATCATAATCTGACAAGGATGAGGAAGCGACAACTGCATCACCAGTAACAGTAGAACCCTGTAAAACATATAACTTGGTAGTCTTTCTCTGCCCTTTCATCACAATAAGGGAACCTTTGAAAATCTTCAAAACCCCACTTTTAGTTCTGTATCTGTATCATTTTGAAGTAAAAGTACTCAATGAAATTAAATTTCTCTTCAATTCTGGAACATGTCGCACGTCACTAAGTATTCTGAAAACTCCGTCAAACATCTTAACTTTAATCGTTCCAACACCTGCAATTTTACACGAATCATTATTTCCCATCAAAATAACACATTCAGACACTGTTTCGTAAGTTGTAAACCAATCTCGATTGGGACTTATGTGAAAGGTGCAACCTGAATCAATGATCCATTCCTCGCTCACTTTAGAATTGTTGATAGAAGTGACTAGAAGTTCACCATCGTTGTAGTCTTCTACAACATCAGCTTCACCAGAATTTTCTGGTTTTTTTCCTTTTGATTCTCAACCTCCCTTTTGATCTTTTTTCTGTAGCTTATAGCACTCAGATTTAATGTGTTATTTTTTTCTTGCATAAGTTACAAGTTTTACCTCTGTTTGAATACTTCGAACTACCCTTAGATTTACTGTGATGATTCTATTCATGTGTCCTTCCACGATCATCATCAGCATTCTGATCTTGTCTCCAACGAACAATGAGACTCTCTCCCTTAGAGTCGGGTTTAACCACAAGATGATTCATCTTATCATACGAGGTTAAAGAATCATAAACCTTATCAATTGTGAGAGACTCGCGACTATATAAAATCCTGTCTCTAAAGGTTAAATAAGACGGGGGCAACGAACAAAGTAGAATCAACCCTAGATATTCCTTATCATACTGAACCTCTATGGCCTCCAAGTTTGAAAGAATTTCTTTAAACACTGTTAAGTGTTAGTGCACAGACGTACTTTCCTCCAAACGATGAGCATAAAGACGCTGTTTCATATGCAACTTGCTGGTTAGAGTTTTCGACATACATATTTGTTCCAGTCTCTTCCATAATACAGTGGAGGTCTTCTCCTTCATCACATCCTGTAAAATTTCGTTAAACAAATGCATATGTAATTGTGTTAACGCCTTTCGATCATTACGCTTATTCTCTTCATCCGTTAATGTTGAATGCATCTTATCTATCCCTAGCAGGGCATCCTCCAGATCTATCTGCGCAAGAACTACTTGCATCTTAATCTGCCACAACACAAATCTGGTATTGAGATCTAACAGCGGAATTTCATACTTCAAATACGCCATTACTGTAATCGAGATGAATAAACCGGAAGCTTTGATACCAATTTGAAAAAATAGAATGTCGGTAATGACAATATATCGCAAAAAAAAAAAGAGAAATAAAAATAAAGTACACACAGATTTTTACGTGGAAACCATTTCGGGAAAAAACCACTGGCAGATGAGAAGAAAATTCACTATGTCGAATTCGAATGATTACAAGTGGAGTTTTGACTGCATCTATTTATAGGTTGAAAAAACCTAATTCTAATCAAAGTTAAATATATTATGTTAATAAATGTTAAATATATTATACTCATAAATAATAAATCTTCTAGAAAAAATATATATTTTGTTTAACTTGACTTGCAAGTAATTTATTAGAATTTGGGTCACACAACTCTAACAGTAGAGTGTTCCCAATGACCTTTAGAAATCACGCCAAAACCTAGTACTCCTCATTCCCAGCATGATTCACTCGTAACTTCAGTGAGATGAAGAAACAGTTCATTGGGTATTTCTTAGCTAATAAAGAGTAAGACTAAAACCAGTTTACTTGAAACTAGACAAATACTACTAGCATTCACTTGTCATTTTAGTGAAATGATGGTAGAATGACGAGATTAAACAGACAATTAGGGTGCTTAGACCTATATATATAATAACCTTGCAACACGAGCACCTCAAATATGCCATAACCAATAAAGGTTACTTAGGGTTATTTTAGTATTACTTTTGAAAAGTGTTTCTGAGAAGTGTTTTTGGGAAGTTTTGTTTAAAATTTAAGTGTTTAGTATTGCTGTCAAAAAATACTTTTGAGAAATAAAATGACCATTTTAGACATGATACTATAAAGTAACAAATATGCATTTAAATAATGTTCAAATTAGTTAATATTATGATATTTTAGGAATAATATACAAAATAATTTATTATAACTTATTCTGTAAAATTTTTGTATTAAAATTTCTATAAAATTTCTGTAAAATCAAACAATCAGAAAACAACTAAACTAAAAGAGAAGAAAAAATGAACAACTTGAAGAGAAGAAGAAGAAAAGAAACTCACGAGTGGAGAAATTAAAAGAGGAACAAAAGAGGAGAACTAGAGGAAAGAACTTTGAAAGAAAAAATGGTTACTCTAACGTGTCTTTTGAATAAGATAAACTGATGTTAAAAATGTAAATAGCAGCAAAAGCACTTTTTGGCTGGGAAAAAGTTAAAATTTTCAAATTTTCCATATGCCAAATTTTTTTTTTAAGTTTAAATTTTTACTCAACTGATATCTGTTTGGCAATACTTTTAAATGAGAAGTACTTTTTTTAGAGAAAAATCCATCTCAAAAGCACTGCTGGACGGGGCCTTAATCAAGTTTACGATAAGGTGAACAAGTTCGCAACAACAGACAATGTTGAACAAGCTACTCCCCTGACCTCGACCAAAACTCACTATTTCCAGTATAATTAAAAAGAAATCGTGCCTTGATTTTAAATTTTGGAACAAATATATGTGTTGACATTGTATTATCTTTAGCGAAGAATGGGAAAGACTTGTTGGCAATCCTTGAAAAACTTAAATGAACTGAAAATTAATGTTTCTTTGCTTTCACATTTTATTTTATTTTTGAAAATGAAAACAACAAGGAAAATATATTTGATTGAAAATTTTAAAAATAATTTTAGAAAATAAAAATATGTAAAAATTATTAAAAAATACAAATATTTCCAATGATTTACTATTAGAATAATATTTAATGCACCATCATTGCATAAGTTTCATGCACTATTAATAAATAATAACATATGATACATCATCATTAAATTAAACAAAAGATATATGGAAGACTTGTGAAATAAATACTAATAACTTTATTAAACATAATTAAATATTGATCATAACAATTATAAATAAATATTAATAACTTTTGTATTTGGGACTTTGGGTTTAAAAGTTTAGAGTCTAGGGTTTCGAGTTTATGATCTAGAGTTTAAGGTTTTAGCACTTATTTATAATTTAACTATTATTTAGTTAAATTTAAATAAAATTATTGGTATTTATTATAAATCATCCATTATTTTATAGGTGTCATGTTTTTATTCATTGATGGTGTATGGATCTTATCTACCAATAGTGCAGTGGCGAACTTAGGGGCGCTGGCAGGAGCCCAAGCCCCCTAAAATGAAAAATTTTCATTTAGACCCCTTAAAATTTTTAATTTTTAATGGTAAAATTACACATTGGCCTCCCCCAAAATGATAAAATTTTGATTTAATCATTTAAAAATTATAAAGATATAAATTATTAAAATGGTAAAATTATATTTTTATTATAGTAAAAATATACAATTTAATTTCGATCCCCCTCAAATTTTCTGGTTTTGTCCTTGGATAGTGCATCAAATATTCTTCCTTTAATATATATATATATATATATATTGTAAAAAACTGGCATTCATTAAACCCTTCAACAAAACCAAAACGACAGCAAAAAGAAAACATATCGTCAAAAACAAAACAAGCAGCTAAAACCAGAAAATAAAACAAAACCCAAAAGAATACCAGCAAAATTCCGAGAAAATCAGCAACTAAAGCTCCCAAGATCGGAAAACAAGTAGCTTTGAATGCAAGACCGGAGATTCTTAGAACCTTCTCCAAACATCAAAGCCCACTCCCAAAGCAGCCCCGACGAGACCATTCATAGCGATCTAACTCCGCTACCTCGACAACCTTTGCAGGTGCCTCTTCAACCCAAAAGCAAGGCGCTTTTTGTTTTCGGCCTATCATCGCCAGCTCATGCACCGCTCTGTTCGCCTCACTGGGTATAAAATTGTAAGTGATCTTTTCAAAAGCTCCTGCCAGACTTTGAATATGTTGTGAAATAAAACAGAGAACAGATCTATCAGTACTGTTTGAGACTAATTTCTTTATAACTGTTAGCGAGTCACCCTCCAAGATTACCTTCCTAAAACCCATGTCCAGAGCAAAATAGATAGCCCTCTCACAAGCTCTCGCTTCGGCCACAAAAGCATCTGCGATATCCACCATCGGGTATGTACATGCACCCATGATTAGACCCTCAGAATCCCTTATAAGTACCGCTGAAATAGAACTATTATAAATACTTGCAAACGAGGCATCAAAATTCAGCTTTATAACCCCGGCCATAGGAGGTCTCCACAGCTCGTTCCTTCTCATACCACCAGTCAGATCTTTAGTTTTAACAAAACTTAAATCCTGATGATAGCTCTGAATAAAACCAACCAAATCATGGAGCTTAAATTTTAAACCCTCATTGACTAGTTTATTTCTCTTGTACCAAAGAGCCCATAACGAGATAGCACTAAGTTTCTTTTCATTCATGTTCATTGCTAAAAAGACACTGACAAAGTTTGATGTTCCATCCGAGGTCAAAACTCCAGAATCCATTGAGAGCTTCAAAAGAGACCACAACTGCTGCTGGACATTACAGTACCATAATAAATGATGGGAATCCTCCGTCTCTGATTTGCACAGAGGGCACACCGGATCAGCTCGTAATCGCCTTTTCACTAAGTTCATGAAATGCGGCACATAGTTCTTAATAAGACGCTAAAGGTGGATTTTAATTTTAGCAGGGATCTGAAGATCCCAAATTTCTGTAAAAATTTTACTGTAACTCTCAGATACTGTTTGCTTGATCGTACATGTAATCAACAACCTATATCTACTCTTAACTGAGTATTCTCCAGAATAAACTTGCAAATCAGAAGATCCACACCCAGCAATGGGGATAGTGATGATACGCTCAGCTTGTTCAACACTAAAGAGTTGATAAAGAACCTCTTTATTCCAGGTACGAGTCTCTGCATTTAAAAGTTGCTCTACCGTGGTCCATTGGGTATCCATAGAATGAACTAACAGTCGACCACTCCCAGGGCCCGGTATCCACGGATCATTCCAAATATTCACCCTCGCACCGCTGCCAATCCGCCACAGCAACCCATCGTCAAACACATCCCTGGCACTACAAATACTTCTCCAGGTAAGTGAAAGGTAAGACCCCACTTTGGCTGAAAAATATCAGAAAATAGAAAGTAACGGGCTTTAAGAACTCTTGAAAGAATACAATCGGGCTGAGAAAAAATTCGCCAAACTTGCTTAGCTAAAAGGGCTTTGTTAAACAGATAAAGATCTCGGAAACCCATCCCACCATAAGCCTTAGGTAAACAAAGCGCACTCCACGTACTCCAATTAATACCCTTGGACGTCTTATTGTTGGCCCACCAAAATTTGTTTAAAATACCTTCAAGCTGATGACAAAAAGTTTTAGGTAACTCAAAGTATTGCATAACGTAAATCGGAAGCGCTTGAAGAACCGCCTTAATAAACACTTCTTTCCCACCCATCGAAAGATACCTAATACTCCATCCCGAAATACGCTTCCGAAACCTGTCAACAAAGTTGGAGAAAGCCCATTTCTTTTTCCTCCCCACCATCATTGGAAGGCCCAAGTACTTATCCGGATTCGAAGCCCAACTAACTCCTAAGGTACCACAAATCTCAGCACGGAGTTCCTCTCCCACATTCGCACCAAAATAAATTAATGATTTTCCCAAGTTAATTTTTTGCCCCGAAGCTAACTCATACTCCTTTAATATATTACGGACAGAACAAGCACCATCAATCGCGGCATCACCAAAAATGATGCAATCATCTGCAAACAACAAATGAGATATCGAAAATTTTTCCCTACCGATCGGAGCACCTTTTAGTTCATTTTTAATCTTCGCCTCCTTCAACAAACAAGAGAGCCCTTCTGCACATAGGAGAAAAAGATAGGGACTAAGGGGGTCCGATTGCCTTAGTCCTCTAGATGGACTAAAACTCTCACTAACTTCACCATTGATATCCACCGTATAATTGACCGATCAGACACAACGCATGATGAGTATTAACCAATCCTGATGAAAACCCAACCTAGACAACATTCCGGCCAAGAAGTCCCACTCCACCCGATCATAGGCCTTGCTAAGGTCTAGTTTGAGTGCAAAGTTCCCATGTTTACCCCTTTTCTTCATTTTTAGAGAATGAATAACCTCATAAGCAATAAGGGTATTATCAGAGATTTGCCTGCCAGGGATAAAAGCACCTTGAGCTTCATCTATACAGAATCCTAAGAAAGGCCTCATGCGTGCAACGATAGCTGTAGCAATAATCTTGTAGAGCACATTACATAAGCTAATAGGACGGAATTGAGAGAGGTTCTTAGGCTTATCAAATTTAGGGATTAGAACGATGCGTGTCTTGTTAATCTCTCCCAGCTCCATTTTCCCATTCAAGACCTCCAAGCAGAATAAAGCAACCTCATCCCCAACAATATGCCAATACCTCTGAAAAACAAAGCCGAAAACCCATCAGGTCCAGGAGCCTTCAAAGGCGCCATAGATTTTACTGCTAGCCAAACATCATCCTTAGTGAATGGTTGCAGGAGTTTGTCGTTCATATTCCTAGAGATTCGTTTTTTCACCAGTCCAAGCACTCGGTCGTCTCCTCCCACCTCCAAAGCTGTAAAGAGATTCTCGAAATACTGCACAGCAAGTCTCAACATATCCTCTGTCTCCGTGGTCCACTGACCCAAATCATCCTCCAAACCATGGACACGGTTGCGATTGTGACGAGCCACTGCAACCTTATGAAAAAAGGATGAGTTCCGATCACCATAGTGGAGCCAATTTAGACGTGCACGCTGAGCCCAATACACCTCCTATTTATCTGCTTCAAAGTTCAATCCAAGCTGTACTTCCAAAATTTCACCCAATATTTCATCAGTGGGATCCTTTTCTAACAGCTCTGAAAGTCGTTTTTCCAAATCTAATTTATACCCCTTTTGTTCATGACACCGTGAGCGACTCCAATTATGGAACATCTTCCCAAGATGCATTAATTTAAGCGGCAGGCTACCCTAATAACCAGTCCAACCCCGTTGAACAACTTCCTCAAATTCATCTTCTAAGCACCATTTAGCCTCAAAACGAAGGGGAAAAGTCGATCTGTTAGCCTGTTGGCGCACCCTACCCATGGTATTTAGTAATAACGGGTAATGATCAGAAAAAGAATGGTTCAAATGATCCAAAGAAAAATTCAGGAAAAGAGACAACCAATCCGGATTAGCAACACCTCTATCCAGGCGTTCCCGTAAATTTGAGGATAAAACCCGCTCCCGTTCCCATGTAAACCATCTGCCAGTATAGCCAACATCATAAAGTGAACAATCCTCCAAAACTGATCGAAATTCAGCCATTTGACTTGCCGACCGAAGCCGTCCACCTTTTTTCTCAAACGAACTTAATATCTCATTAAAATCACCTATTACCACCCATGGCGAAGACTGATCATGTCCCAATTTACGCAATAGTTCCCACGAATTCCGCCTATACCTTACATCAAGACAACCATAAAATCCTGTGAACCTCCATTCCATCCCATTATCAGGATCAAGAATCATCGTATCCACATGAGAAGGAGAATAACTTCTAATCGAAACAAGGTCATTACCAGTCCAACCTAACGACAAGCCACCCTTCGAACCCACCGCCCCAATATCAATTCCATTAAAATACCCACACTTCAACCGCACCTTCTCCATTTTTTTAGACTAAGCTTTGTTTCAATAAGAAACAAAACTCGGGGATTTAAGGCTCGTAATTTATTTCGGAGCCTATTAACCGTCCTAGGCCTCCCCAAGCCTCGGACGTTCCAGCTTAGCAACTTCATGGTGCCCGGCTGCTCTGTCCAACAGAGCCAGCCGATAAATCTTTTTCTGCAAAATCAGAAGTCCTACGCTGTCGCTTCTTCCCCTCCTAGCATGAAGCGGAACATTTTCAACATTTAGCATCATATCCATAGGCTATTGGCCCACCATTGTCCCATTAATTGATCGATTTTCCCCATCTGAGCCTATCCAACTCCTATCATCCCCTCCAACCTCCCGAAGCCAACGACTAGGAATAACAGATCGCATTCTCACCATCGCTCGAATAGATAGATCCCAACCAAACGCTATATTCTCTGGCGCCATTCTAGTTCGAACCGGGCAAAAACTCTCCCATGCCCAAGTTTCCCGCAAATAAAACAAAAAAAGGCTTAATTTTTCATACTGAAAACGAGCATAAAATATCCTGTCAGACCCAACCATTACTTTCTTCCTTCGTCGTAAGGGATTAGTCACATTTAGTTGGACTCGAATGCGCATGATAGCAGAAGAAGTACCAAACCGATCAAACAAATCATATTCCAAAAACTTACCCAAAAAATCACCAAATTGCCTGGCCATTGGTTCTGACACCAATCCTGGAGGAAGATCATGGACTTGAACCCAAAACTCAGTAAAAATTAAGGGCACCAATGAAGGATTCTCACCAGGCTGGATCCTGTGAAGTAATAACAGATGATTCTTAAAGAACCATGGCGTACCCGCAAGTACTCTTTGTATATCCACTTCGTGAAAAAATTGAAAGAGAAATCGTCTGTCTCCCAGATCTGATATGCAGATGCCTCTAATCGGGTGCCATAAATCAGCCATAGTATTACGAAACGAGGGAAAATGAACAATAGTATCCGTCAAGCAACGGCCCACCAAACAAAGGTGCAGATTCTGATCCACAACCGCCTCATCTTCTTCAAAAGCCTCTTCTTCCTCATCCGTCAACGCTAGATTCGCCAACTCCTTTTCCATGACCCTACACATGAAAATGCAACCCAAGCCACTAGCAGTCCCCCAAACGCACAACTGCAAACGAAAACCCGTAGACCAATAAGAAACGTGCCAAAGTGGCAGACGAAGAAACGTGCCAAAGCGGCAGACTTTCTTCCTTTAATATTTTTAATAAAAGCAATAAATAAATATTTACTTAATGTAAGATATTTTCAGATATTTTTATTTTATTTTATTTAAAAAAATTATATTATCATTTAAAAATTTTACTGACTTCATTTTTCAATTCGTCAATGAATAATTGATTGATAAAATCTTAAAATTATAATATAAATCCAGCCTGTAATGCATGAGACAACCATTTTAACTTTTAAGTATTTAATATATTATTACATGCGAAACTGAAAGATAATAATTATATTTTATACTACTTATTATAAAATAATTGATTCTATTTTTGTCAATACCTTTTAATATGTATAAAATGATGGTTTGAAAGGTAAACGCACCTAACAACAAATTTGATAACTTTCATGGGCTCATTCGAGGTTAAGAATTAGGATTATTATCAAGTTAATTGCACTAAACACTTCCAATTATGGCTTTTATTCTAATATAAACTGTAATTTTGAAATATGAAAATATAGAAATTAAATTTTTATAAATAAAAACACAATGTTTATATTATAAATTTATGAAAAGTATAAAGATTTATGACATATTTTAACTTTTATATATTAATAAAATATATTTTATAATTAATGTAAATTAAAAAATATTACCTGATATAAAAATAAATTTTATTATTTAATTTGAATTTACTAAGTCAGATTGACCATCCGACTCTCGAACAAGATTAAACTCAAGTTTAAATTAAAATTTTTTAATACAAATTTAAAATAAATAATTTTAATCAAATATTAAAATATTCGAATGCAATTAAGATGGACATTTCGAGACAAGACGTATAAGATATAGAGAGCACCGAGAGTGATTACAAGGAAATTGATGGTCCACACGGAAAGGCATTAGAGGTGGAAGGGACCAAAATTCTTTTCCAAACTGTGGAGATTTGGCTATCAGTCTTGGCTGAGAGTCATGAAATTTGTTACTTATATTTAAAAAAAAGTTAAATAAATGTTAAAATAAATTATTATGCTAAATTATTTTGATTAAAAAAATTAAATTAAAGGCTAAAATAATTTATTTACAAAGTTAGAGTATCAAATAAATTATTATGCTAAATTATTTTTTTGATTAAGTGTACCTTCAATTATAGTGGTCGGCATGTTTGTTAGAGAGCATGATGGGATAAGAATTGATATATCCATCTTCTTCCGTTTTTGTTGATGGTTAGTAGTTTATTTATTCAGAAAGCACTTATAATGAGAAAAGTATTTATTATTATCAATGCTAAATATCTTAATTAAAAATATTTATCTCCATAAAATTTGATTACATTTAGAATCTCTTTGTATTTCTCCAATCCACATGTGGTGGAGCTTGAAAAAATTTTTAGAGGCGAAATTAAATTATATATTTTACAATAGTAAAATATAATTTTATCATTTTAATAACTTACATATTTATAATATTTAAAAGGTTAAATCAAATTGTTATTATTTTTGAAGAATCAAAGTGCAATTTTATCGTTACTAATTTAAAATTTTATAAATTATAGATAGCTTAAATTAAAATTTTACCATTTTATGGGGTCCACACTACCTCCACTGACTACTACACTTCACTTTTTATTAAATTTCAACTTAACTTTGTAAAATGTGCACTTATAATTTATTTATTAATTAACACAATATCCATATATTTCTCTATTACGTGTAATGGGTTAATTGGATTAAGCATCCTCAAACAATTGATTAAATTCTAATTGATCCTTATACCAGAGGATATTTTAATTTAATTCTCAAACTAACATTATTATTCCAATTAAGTCTTTTGTCATCAACTAAGAGTAAATTGCACTAGGGTCACTTAATTATTGATAATATTTTATTTCGATCACCTAATTATAAAAAGTTATAAATTAGTCACTAGCATTTTTGAAATATTTTTAATCACTTGTATGTTAAGTCTCATATAGAAATGGTCGCAGGATAGATATTTGCATTTTTGAATTATCCAAATTTGCAAATCTATCTAAAATTAAAAAATTTATTATCCACAATTTATCTGAGTATTATTATACAAATTTGAATCTAAAACAAAATTATTATTTGTCGGATATCTAAATTTGAAAAAAAAAAATAACGATTTTAAAATTCCCAATCATTTACGAAATTTGAATTTGATAATGTTGAGGCGGAAAAGGCTCATCTGAGAGAAGTCCTCCCTTCAAAGTGTCATCCTTTGGGCAGTCGACTTAAACCTCAATAATCAAAGGTATTGTTCCTGTGCTGAGGTTTTGTCCCCAGCCTTTGCAGAGAGTCGTGTACATTAGGGGTGTTCATTGTTCGATTAAAACTGAATTAACCGACTGAACCGATCTAATTCAGTTAATCGATCGATGGCCAAATTTAGTCCAGTTGGAGCTCAATTAATGATTTTTTTAAATTTTGGTTATCAGTTAACTGGGTTCGAAATCGGGTAATTAATCGAATTAACCGAAATAAATAATATATTATATATAATATATTTTTTATATTAGCAATGTATTTTTAACTATTATTTTATATTAATTGAAATAAACAATATATATTATATATAATATATTTTTGAACTATTAAAAAATTTAACATTAACCATGCATATTTTATATGTTTTATATTTATTTTAACTAAAAGACAAAAACATATAAATTTCGGTTCGATTAGTGTGTTTGAACAAAATTTCAATTCGGTTAACGGTTAGAGATTTTTACATTTTGAATAATTTGATTAATAATATTTTGGTTCTGTTAATAATTGAACCGGCTGTTTGAACACCCTTAGTGTGCAAAGCTCAAATGGTACTGGGTAGACCTGTCCATGGGCCGGGCCGGGCCAAGAAAAAATTCGGCCCTACTCCTAGGCCCGGGCCGGCTCGGCCCGAAATATAGGCCTGAAATTTTGTCCAGGTCCGACCCGGGAAAAAAAATCTTAAGCCCGAGCTCGGCCCATTTTTTAATAAACACCAAAAAATTATTTTAAAAATAAAAAAATAAAAAAAAAGTATTTTAAAAATATTTTAAAAATAAAAATAAAAATAAAAAATATATATTTATTATACTCGGGTCGGGCCGGGCCCGGGCCAAAAAACTTGTGCTCGAGGACCGGCCCGTTTTCTAAACGGGCCTAATTTTTTTGCCCAAACCCATATTTCAGGCCTATATTTTTACCCGAATCCTCCCATATTTCGGTCTGACTGTCGGGCCGGGCCGCGCCGCCCGGCCCATGGACAGGTCTAGCACTGGGTTAGCAAATAAGTTACATATAAGGCCAATGTTGGTGGTTCGAATTATGGCACACCTAGGTACCTCTATAATTATTCACATGCCCAATATTAACACCTATTCTAAGGGTGAGTTTGGATGGGCAGTGCGTTTACCTGCGGTTAGTGTAAAAACAACGGTGGTGGTGAGATTAGATACTATAGCAATACTGTAGCGTGAGACAAAAAGTAAGCTAAATGCACCGCACCCAATCACCCATCCAAACCCACCCTAAGTCTTGTAGGTATTGATCTCCACCAACCGAAGTACTCTCTCTATGAACCATACATGACTCTTTGCGAAGGTTGAGGACAAAACCCCAACATAGGGCAATACCTTTAATTATTGAGGTCTGAGTTGGTTGCCCAGAGGACGACGCTTCGAAGACAACTTAAGGGGGGAGTTGACTCCTCTGTGAGAAGTATTGCCTTCGAAGTGTCGTCCTCTAGATAATTGACCTAGACCTCAACAATTGAAGGTACACACCTCAAGTGGTAGCAGGTTTGCAAATAAGTTGTGTGTAAGGCCAACGGTGGTGGTTCAAGCTACGACGTGTCCAGGTACATCAATAATTATTTATATGCCTAGTACTAACACCTAATTATGATATTTGAATTCGCATACATTATCCAAATAAATAATACAAGGCTAGATAATGAATATTCGAGATAACCATTCGTATCCTCTCTGAATCCGTAATGAATAATAATTTTAAAACCCAAATTCGAATATTATCTAAATACACAAAAGAAGAAGAAGAATAAATACCGGTGGATATGTGAATTTGTAATCCGAATTGTCTATCAGTCTCTAACAAAATGCTACCAGATAATTTATTTTAGATCCAATTCTACAAAAGGTCCATGTATTAAGTCCACCAAATTTACATTTATATTGTGATTTGGGCCTTTGGGCCATTTCTTAAAAGAAAATGAAACAAATTTGATTTATGGGGTGAAACTTGAGATGGCGCTCACTCTCATCTTCAGCTGCAACCAAAACCCCTCACAAACCCCCCACTTAAAAGTTTCACAATAAAAAACCTTCTAAGTTTTAACACTTTGATCCAATTATGCATTACAATTTCAGCAGATCCAACGGCTAATCCCTGTTTTTCTCCGGTTCAAATTCGGCTTCATTTTTCGCTACCTTTGTAAATTGCCGCGAAAAACCCTAACCCTAACCCTAAAGCTCCTCAACTTTTCTCAATGACGAAGGTTCACGGAACCGGCGTTTACGACTTCAAGCGCCACCATGTGGCGGAGTACCCGGTTGAGTTAGCCGACAAACCGGAAACGAAACCTCCTCACAGTTCATCCCTTCCGAGCTCTATTACTTTGTCTGAAATCCAGCGGGACCAGCTGACTAGAATAGCAGCCGCGAATTGGCTGAAGAGCGGTGGTTCGAAGCCTGAAAAGCCGTTCGACCCGCAGCTGGTTAAGGAGATTTATGAGACCGAGCTTACGGTGAAGTCGGAAGGGAAGTCTCAGAGGAAAACTGTGCCGTTGCAGAGGGTTATGATATTGGAGGTTAGTCAGTATTTGGAGAATTACTTATGGCCGAATTTTGATGCTGAGACGGCTTCGTATGAGCATGTCATGTCCATGATTTTGATGGTCAATGAGAAGGTGAAGCCCTTTTTTAACTAAATTAAATTTGTTTTAAATAACTTTGATAGATCTAACTTGTTGAATTACTCTTTGCTTGTTGCTTTGCTACTTTTTTTTTTCTTTCTTATTCTGAGCAAATTATATTTTACATTATCTATGTTAGAGTTGGTGATAAAAGAAGTAGGACATATTTTGTTGATAATATTCGTTTTTTTTTTGTCAATTATGATTTTGCCTTTGGCTTTTATAACTTCATAGGAAGATCAAGTAAAAAGCAACATTCATTTGCAGCAGTTTCAACTACATCGGAACCTTAGGGATTTTTATTTTAATGATCTTTGGCATTTTTGTTCTAGTCCTCCAGACTGTATTGAACCCCTTTTGAAGACTGATGCCTATGAAACTATTCTGAATGCACTAAGTTTTAGTTTATGAAATGTTCCTTTTCAGATTAAAAGAAAATTCATATGCAGCACGAGGTAATTTAATGAGCGGGTTTTGACAATTTGTCTTTGAACATTGTAGTTTCGAGAGAATGTGGCTGCTTGGGGATGCTTTTATGATAGGAAGGATGTGTTCACAGGATTCCTTGAGAGGGTTCTTCGGCTTAAGGAGGTTTGTATTGCTATCTCTTTTAGGTAGAATTAATTCAAGGAAGTGTCTAACGGTATATAAGAACTCGACATGCTATTTTCTTTTTATGTATGATCTCATAAATCTGGTAATATTTGTTTCTTTTCTTCAAACAAAAGCACTAGATGTAGTACTTCAGTATTCTTTGTTCAGAAATTGATGACAAATAGGTTAAATCTTTGATAACTGGTTTGGATGCAGGGAAGAGAATTAACCATTGCAGAGAAAACAAATTATCTGGTTTTCATGATCAATGCTTTTCAGGTAATCTAGCACCTAAGTATGCATTTTAGTGAATGCTTTTGGATGTTACAAATTCATGCATCTGTCAAATATTTGCTCCTATGGAATATAACCTCAGACAGTTGAATGGAAGAACTTGATTTGCGTACTCTCTTACCTTAAAACAGTATAATAGAGCTGAAGATGATAAGCAATAGTTCATAGTACATGTGTAAACATAGAACAGCATTCTCGAGCTACTATCAATTTTGTAATGCTGTACCTGCTGAATGTGACAGAGTTTGGAAGATGAAATTGTCAGGGAAACTGTCCTTAGATTAGCAAGTCTGCGATCTTGGCACAGTTTGTCGTATGGCCGTTTTCAGGTAAGATTTTATTGAATGAATTGTATTTTTCAGTCTCCTTTTGCTGGTGGATATTTTATTCTCTCTCTCTTATTATCATCATCATCATCATCATCATTATTTCTCCGTAGATGGAACTTTGTCTAAATCCAGATTTGATCAAGAAATGGAAAAGAATGATAAAGAAAGAATCTGATGATGCCAAGAAGCTAGGAGTGCGTCTTGATCCCTTATCTTCATTGGAAGTTAACTTCTTGAGAAATCTGATAGAAGAGTTTCTTGAGGTGCTATGCTGGAGAATAAGTTGCTTCTTTTTTTTTTTTCATGGTGGGTGGGGGTTTGGTGTTCAATGATTTTGCAGCAATTAATTGCCAATTTTTCATGTTACTTAGGTGCTTGATCATAAGGTTTTTACCCAGAAGAATCCTGTCAGTGAAGATGATGAACTTAATGCTTCTAGTTTTTTCGATCAAGTTGATGATGCTTCTATTTTGTACTGTGAAAGGTTTATGGAGTTTCTCATTGATTTATTGAGTCAGCTGCCAACAAGGAGGTATCATTGCCCTGCAACAGGATCCTATCCTCTTAGCTTTAACTGATTTATTTTTCTTTTGTTGTTGGTTATTTATTTGCATTTTCTGGGGGAAAAAAAGGGGGTGGTTAACAAATGTCTTATTGTTTCATGTTGAAACTCCTTGTTCATCTGCTTATTTAGTACTCTTTGAACCTTCTCTTCATTGTCTTCTTTTTCCATTTCTGATTTTCTTTTTTGTGGTACAGGTATCTGAGGCCTCTCGTGGCTGATGTAGCTGTAGTTTCCAAATGCCATTTAAGTGCTCTTTATAGACATGACAAAGGGAAACTCTTTGCACAACTTGTGGACTTGCTACAGTTCTATGAAAATTTTGAGATAAATGATCATGTTGGCACTCAGTTGACGGATGATGAGGTGCTCCAATCTCATTATGATCGTTTTCAATCCTTCCAACTGCTTGCTTTTAAGAAAGTTCCCAAGGTCTGTCATTGGTGGTTGGTTTATGCGTCTAACTAGCAGAAAGTTCTTATCTTCACAGTTCATAGGTTCCAGATTTTGACTCTTTTTTTTCCTTTTGCTTCTGTGGTGCTTGTAGTTGAAAGAACTTGCACTGGCCAATGTTGGTGCAATACACAAGCGGGTGGATCTCTCAAAGAAATTGTCTGTACTTTCTCCTGGAGAATTAAAGGACTTGGTTTGCTCTAAGGTTTGTAGGTTGTGAAGTTGTTTGTTTTTTGCTATTATCATTATATATTTTGGTACTTAATTTGAAACTAGGATTTTCAGAGAATGAAGTTATGTGAGATGTTCACCGCAACTATTGTAGTGTCATCATTGTTTATGGGTTGTAATTTTAGTTCTCTTGTGAATGCATTTATTAAACATGTTTCATGATAGCTTAGTTGAGTGAAGTGTATATATTACTTGATTTCTTGGTCTAATCAGTGATGGAGATCCACTCAGGTTATACTGCATTGAACAGTTTGGATTGTTCTTTTAGTTTCATGACCTTCTTACTTCATCTGGTACAAGATGATGTGCATCCTTATTTTAGCTTTTGCCATGTTCTTTGCTTTATTGTTTATTCAGCTAGGACCATAACTTGTTTTATTTTTTGGTTGAGTTTTAGCTGGTGATATGCTTGCAGTGCATGCTCACCTGTCTGTGAACGAAATTACCATTACTATAACCAATTTCCATAATGCATTTACCAATTTTCTTTTCAGCTCAAACTGGTTTCAAATGAAGATCCTTGGTCAGACAGGGTTGATTTTCTTATTGAGGTTATGGTCTCTTTTTTTGAGAAGCACCAGTCTCAAAAAGAAGCCATAAATGCTCTTCCTCTCTACCCAAATGAGCAGATTATGTGGGATGAAAGCGTTGTGCCGAGTATTAATTACTCTGGTGAAGGTTGTCTCGCTCTTCCTAAGCTGAACCTGCAATTCTTAACACTCCATGATTATCTTCTAAGGAATTTCAATCTCTTCCGTCTGGAGTCTACTTATGAAATTCGTGAGGACATCCAGGAAGCCATTCCTCACCTTCTTTCCTATATCAATAATGAGGGAGAAACTGCTTTCCGTGGCTGGTCAAGAATGGCTGTGCCAATTAGAGAATTCAAGATCACTGAGGTAAAGCAGCCAAATATTGGAGAAGTCAAGCCTGCTTCTGTAACTGCAGCGATTACATACAGCATTTCTAGTTATAAATCACAAATAAGATCAGAATGGGATGCCCTTAAGGAGCATGATGTTTTATTTTTGCTATCTATTAGCCCCTCATTTAAACCTCTAAGTGCAGAGGAAGAGGCTAAGGCTAGTGTGCCGCAGAAGCTTGGTCTGCAGTATGTACGAGGATGTGAAATTATTGAGATTCGTGATGAGGAGGGGACTCTCATGAATGATTTCAGTGGAAGAACTAAACGTGAGGAATGGAAGCCACCAAAAGGTGAACTGAGAACTGTGACTGTTGCTTTAGATGCTGCACAGTATCACATGGATGTCACTGACATTGCTGAAAAAGGTACTGAAGATGTTTATGGGACGTTCAATGTGTTGATGAGGAGGAAGCCTAAGGAAAATAACTTCAAAGCAATTTTAGAGTCTATCAGAGATCTTATGAATGAATATTGTATTGTTCCTGATTGGTTGCATAAAATATTTTTGGGCTATGGGCATCCTTCTGCTGCACAGTGGACAAACATGCCTGATCTTCTGGAGACAGTGGATTTCAAAGATACTTTTCTTAATGCAGATCATCTGAAAGAGAGTTTTTCACATTATCAGGTACTGATCAGTGTTTCTACTTTTACTATTGCAGTTAATGTGGTCTGGGAGTACTGAAACCTTCTGTTGTTTTATTTGTAGGTTTCCTTTGTTGATTCAGATGGTAGGGAAACTTTGGATCCACGACCACCATTCCGCATCAAGCTTCCTCGGTCATTTAAAAGTGATACTCATGCTCCATCAGAAAATGGAAGACCTGATACTGGTGTCAGTGATGCCAAGATGGTAGATGCTTGTGTTGAGAAAGAAAAACTAATTGTTGAAGCATATATCCCTCCTGACCCAGGTCCTTATCCTCAAGATCAACCAAAACAGAACTCTGTTAGATTTACACCTACTCAGGTCTCAGCCAACTCTTTTAATTTATTGGAATGTAATTTGATTTGTTATCTTATGGTTTCTAAGATAGATAACTGGGGTGGGGAGGTTTGTATTCCAATAACTAATGTGTTGATAATCTGTGGACTTCTAGCGGCACGCAACATATATGCTAACACCACATTAGTTATCTAGGGATCCTATATGCTAATACCACCTAAGATATCAAAGTGAGTGAGGTATCTATTTCATAAAATCTAGTAGATGATGACTACTTCTTGATGCATGCAGACTAAATATTTTAGCTTTGATATGTAATTAGGGTCCTGGAATTCAATTCTTCATCTTTTGAGAAAAGTTGATAATTCCATGTATTTTGTATTTATTTCATTCATCTTGTTTTCCTTTTCTTGCATTCTCTGAAGAAGAGCTCTCACTTTTAGTAAAATAGAAAAGTCGTTCAGTATTATGCCTGGAGAATTGTTTCAATAGTGCAGCTTTATTAGGGAATAGAGTAATTGAAAATTTTTGTTATGATGAGTTATTGTTTTCAATTTATTTGTTTCTTTCTTGGTTCCTGTCTTCCCATTTTCTCTTTTTGGAAATAGAATGTTTCATAGAAAATATTATCATCCTGCAGTTCAATTTATCATGAATATGTCAGGAAATGTTAATTTTTCATGACTAGAAGCAAAGAGAGATTTTCTAGAGAGCTGGTGCTGATTGGCTAATATTAATCATAAGTTAAAGTTTATAAATGTTGAAATGGTTTTTGAACCACTTGTAATCCTCCCTTTCTTTTTGTGCAGATTGGAGCAATCATATCAGGTATTCAGCCTGGATTAACTATGGTTGTGGGTCCACCAGGAACGGGGAAAACTGATACGGCAGTGCAAATATTGAATGTTCTCTATCACAATTGCCCGTCCCAGAGAACATTAATAATTACTCATTCTAATCAAGCTTTGAATGACCTTTTTGAGAAGATAATGGAGGTATGTTATTCATTTTAATGGTTGCAATTTCTTCTTTCCTCCATCCGGTGTTAAGCTTATGCTCTGTAAAATTCAGCAATACATTGTGCAAATTTACTTGATCTATGTTACTGTGTTGCAGAGAGATGTGCCTGCTCGCTATCTTCTTCGTCTTGGTCAGGGTGAGCAAGAGCTAGCAACTGACTTGGATTTCAGTAGGCAGGGCCGTGTGAATGCTATGCTTGTTCGACGGCTGGAACTGCTTAGTGAGGTAGAGAGGCTTGCAAGGTCACTACAACTTCCCGAAGATGTAGGGTATACTTGTGAAACTGCTGGATATTTTTGGTTGCTCCATGTATATTCACGCTGGGAGCAATTTATTGCTGCGTGTGCGGGTAATGAAGATAAACCGGCATTTGTCCAAGACCACTTCCCTTTCAAAGAGTTCTTCTCCAACACCTCTCAGGCAGTCTTTACTGGCCAATCATTTGAGAAAGACATGCGGGCAGCCAAGGGTTGCTTCCGTCATCTTAAGACTATGTTCCAAGAACTTGAAGAGTGCAGGGCATTTGAATTGCTCAAATCAACAGCTGATCGAGCCAATTACCTGATGACCAAGCAGGCAAAGATTGTGGCAATGACATGTACCCATGCAGCCCTAAAGAGAAAAGATTTTCTTCAACTTGGTTTCAAGTATGACAACTTGTTGATGGAAGAAAGTGCTCAAATTCTCGAGATTGAAACTTTCATCCCAATGTTGCTTCAAAGGCAGGAGGATGGTTATGCACGACTTAAACGCTGCATATTGATTGGTGATCATCACCAGCTGCCTCCTGTTGTGAAAAATATGGCTTTCCAAAAGTATAGCCATATGGATCAAAGTTTGTTTACCAGATTTGTTCGACTAGGTATTCCTTACATTGAGCTTAATGCCCAGGGTAGAGCCAGGCCAAGTATAGCCCAACTTTACAACTGGAGGTACCGGGATTTGGGGGACCTTCCTTCGGTGAAAGAGGAAGCTATCTTCTATAGAGCAAATGCTGGATTTTCCTATGATTACCAATTAGTGGATGTACCTGACTACCATGGGAGAGGTGAGTCTGCTCCCTCTCCTTGGTTCTATCAAAATGAAGGCGAAGCTGAATATGTTGTCAGTGTCTATATATACATGCGATTGCTTGGCTACCCTGCAAATAAAATTTCCATCTTGACAACTTATAATGGTCAGAAGCTTCTAATTCGTGATGTTATCAATAGACGATGCCTTCCATATGATTTTATTGGTCCACCGTGTAAGGTAAGTTATTTCTGATTTTACCTCTCACAAGGTGTTCTTTAGATATCTCTGGCTGTAATCTTGCAAGAGCCTGCCTTCATGGCTTCTTTTTTTTTCAATACCAGGTTCTTATATTGCTCGAATTTCTTATTAATATGCCTTTCTACAGGTTACTACAGTTGATAAGTTTCAAGGGCAGCAAAATGATTTCATTTTGCTTTCTCTTGTTCGTACTCGCTTTGTCGGGCACCTTCGTGATGTTAGAAGATTGGTGGTTGCCATGTCACGTGCTCGCCTTGGCTTGTATGTCTTTTGTCGCCGTTCTCTGTTTGAACAGTGTTATGAACTCCAACCTACTTTCCAGCGGCTGCTTCAAAGACCTGATCATCTTGCTCTAAATTTGAATGAGGGCACATCATTTACTGAACGTCATGTTGATGACATTGGGCATCCATATCTTGTTAGCAGTGTTGAGGAGATGGCTAACATAGTTTTTGGGAGAATAGATCAATTACAACAGGTGTGTCTCTTTGTTTGATGATATATCGAATCTGTTATTTTTGTATCTGGTTTATAGTGTTTCCTATGCTCTTTTTATGACATGCAATAATAGCAATAGCTTTCCTGTCACGAGCACCACAAGATGTTGGAGTGCTAGGACCTAATAATTCCGAATGCTGTATCTCTTAGGTTTGACATTTTTTTTATTCTCCAGGCACAAGCCATGTATCAGTACATGGCTTATTCTGAACAATTCACTGGAATATCCGAGGAGCAAAACAATGAACAGGATTCAACGTCCCCAAACCAGGCAATGGAAGTTGATACCTCAGTGGCTGAAAACGGTGGAATTAATAACGGTGTACATGAAAACAACGGACAGGAAGCTAAAGAAGATGGAGAGGATCATGCAAATGGTGAAGACGGGGTGCTACCTTCAGAGGACCATCCCAATACGGAAAACGAAACCCAAGTTAGCACAAATGATGAAAACACGGTGACCTAGTTAATGATCCCATCCTTGAGTTACAAAGGTAGTAGCCAGCTCGCATTGGCAATCAAACTGCTTCAATCTTAAACCATCCAGGACTGCTTACTTTCATGCAGGTGCCACTTAGCAACGGTCCCTACGAGCGGGGAGCTTTATCAAGCTGCGAATATACTTTTGCTTTCTCGGAATTTAGAGGATTACACGTTGAGAGGTAAAAGGTTCTAAATCCTTTCGTATTCCATGTTTGAAAGCTTGCAAATGGGTTTGTTGAGGGTTAAATATTTAGAGTTGTTTTATATTATTTTACATCATTTTTACTAAATATTTTAGTTTATATTCTAAAAGATTCTATAACTATACATTTTCGTTCCATAATCCGTCTCTAATTTCTTTTTAAATAAAAATAAACCCTTTTTTATCCGAGTTTAAAATTCGAATTTGATGTAATTGGATTTAATTATAAAAAAATAACTTGAATTAATTCAACGTGAAACGTGTCAACTTAATTCAAGTAATTTGATTTAAAATAATTTAAACTTTATATTAACCCAAATTTAAAATTAATTCGATTTAAAATAATTTAAGAAAATCTTAAAATCTAATTTTACACCATCCAAATCAATCCCACTTAAAATTAATTCAACCTGTTTGAGTGACAGTTCTACCAGTGATTGTATTAGTCTACAAAATTAAAAGCACCAGATAAACCTACAAACTGCCCGCTTGTTTTCCTTCGAAAGTATATGGAAGGTGGTTTTATTATAGTATCGGATTAAATATATTATTAAAAAAATCAAATATGATCAATATCATTAAAATTAAAATTTTATAATTTTATTAACGAAAATTTTATTTGAAGTTAAATTGTAAATAATTTAGATATAATGATAATTTTAATCTTTAATATTTATATATTTTGTTAATTTTGTTTTTCAGTTCAATTTAATCTTTATTATTATTTTTTTTTGAAAAAGTCGAATTTGATCATAATTTTTTTAAAAAATTGAGTCAAATCAATATTCTTTTAACGAGGATTTGGATTAAAATGTTAAATTTTAGTTATGATAGCTTGTATGACTATTCAAACGTAATTCATTTTGTTTTTAAATTTTTTTACATATTTTTAATTTTAAATTATTTATTAATGTAACATATAATATAATTAGTGTCATGTCAAGATAAAATATATATTAACTGTTTTTTGAGTTTCACATCAACAATGTTAAAATTAATATTTTAGTTAGTATATCTTTTATAAAAGAACAATTTAACTCTTTTAAAAAATTAATAATATTTATTTGTACAATATGATTATATATGTTTTTTATATAAAATCTAGAATTATTCATAGTCTCTCTTTAGTGTATAAATAAGAGGATAATACATTTCAATACACTCAATAACACGTCTTTTTGTGTTGCTGATATTTTTTATATCAATTGAATTAAAACTTAATCCGCTAAAAGGTTGATAGTTAAATTTAATTAAAAAATTTAAATTTAAATTGATAAAAAATGTAATATTGGAGAATAAATTTGAATTATCCCTAAAAATATTAATTTAATACAGTGAGAGGGAGTAAAGCTACATTCACTTTTTCCTTCTTCTTTTCCCTTATTCCCGCAATAATTCTAAGCCAACCGCTAACCCCTCCGAAAAAGAAAAAAAAACCCAAAAGCTTCCCAATTTTCCTTTTTGGTTCTTTGATTTCATAATTATCATCAATCAATCAATCATGACCGGAAAAGCCAAGCCCAAGAAGCACACGGCCAAGGAACTCGCCGCCAAGGTCGACGCTGCCACCACCAACCGTGGTGGCGGCAAAGCCGGATTAGCTGACCGTTCTGGGGTTGAGAAAGGAGGACATGCCAAATACGAGTGTCCTCATTGCAAAACAACCGCTCCCGATGTGAAATCGATGCAGATCCATCATGATGCCAAACATCCCAAAATTCCTTTTGAAGAATCTAAGCTTATTAATCGTCATGCTGTTCATGTCGCTGAGCCATCTAAGCCTCGTCCTGGTGTTAGGGGTAGCCTTAGAAAATAATAAAATAACAAAAATAAATAAATAAATTGTTGTTCTGGATAAATTTGGCGTTTTGGGGATTTTTAAATATCTGGGTTTGGTTCTTTCTTCTTCTGTTTTTTCCCTTTTATTTTTATTTGTTCTGTAACTATTTGTGATGGTAGTAGAGATGGTAAAGATAAAAGAAGGGGGTTTTAGGTGAAAAAAAAGGTTGGATTTTATTTACAAAATCTCCTTGATGATGATTATGATGATATATACATATTAATCCATCTTAACTATGAAGATTATAGTTCTTCATTTAATGCTTAATTGAAATGTTTGTGTATGTATGTTTCTTGTCGTATATTAACATATGCTTGTTTTTGTTTGTTTGTTCAAGAATTTGTTTATTTTAGAGGATTGGGTAGCTAAAGCTTAGAACAATAGCATGTAGGGTTTAGTTTCTATAACTATGCTTAATAATGAGAGAATTGTGCATGTTTGATGTGTTTGGATTCTTTAGAATAGATTTTTAGAGAGATAAAAATGTGTGTTTCCATTTCATGGGACCTTGTATTAGGAGTCAGATTGCATTTTGTCTCCTTTACTCAGAAAATGGGTAAATTAGTTCTCGTACTCTTAGATGAAAGAGTAAACCTTATGTTGATCTACAAGGACCAATTTTTAACAGTAGAAATGGACGAAATTTGTAACAGAAGGACCCTTTTGCTCTTTGATCTAACATGTAGGAATTAATTTACTATTTTTTAGTAGAGTGGGCAAAATACAATTCGACTTGTAGTACAAGGGCCTCAATAGTAATTTTACCGTGTTTCCCTAGGTTTTTAGAGAGTTAAAATGTGTGTTCCAAGATTGGAACTGATAATTTTTAATTGCAGTTTTTTGGTGTTCATTTTGATAAAAATTGGAATTGTATTTATGAATGTTATGTTATTGCTTACTATGATAGGTTATTACTAGTAATTGAGTATTAAAATGTTCTGTACTAGTTCAAAACTTCTATGTCTCTTTTTATCTTTTTTACCCATAGCCCTGTTCTCAAAGTCTTGAATGTGGTCTGTGTGGTAGGTTATATCTTGCTGAGAGTTAATTATGTTGCTGCTGGATATATGAGAGCTTCATATCGGTAAGCTTACTGTCTTCTATATTGCTTTTTGTATGAATTTGTTATAATTTTGTGTAACGTTAGAACGTGATCGATCATTGATGTTGTTATCTGGTGGTGGTTTGAAGAGTTATTTTCTTGGTAGAACTTTGATGCTTGTGAATTGTGATCTGATGATGGTGGTCAAGAGGGGTTATTTCTTACTAGATCTTTGTCTTTCAAGTTGCTATCTGATTTAGGGTTGTAATTGGCCGAATCGAGCTTGAACTTGGCTTGATATAAAGTCGAATTATTCGAGCTGGATTTTTATTAAGCTAAATTATTAGAGCTTAAAAAGTAGTGTACACACTTAAACTTTCATGTTGTTATCTGATTTAGGGTTGTAATCAGGCCAAGCTGAGCTCAAGCTGGGCTTGAGATAAAATCGATTTATTTGAGCTCAATTCGATTAAGCTCTATTATTCAAGTTTAAAAAATACTTAAAACCCAATGGGTAGAGAAGGTGAGACACAAAGAAAGATGGGAGGGATGTGAAAAAAAGGGCATATCTATATATGTATACATATATAGGGTAAAAATAATAAATTAATATTGAAAATTATGTTATAAATGAAAAGCCAATTAGGGCTCGTGAGCTCTTTGAATTGAGTATTATGATACATAAACTTGCCTCAACCAACAGCTCGAATTACTTTAGCCCGATTCGATAGTAACCTAATTGGATTTGAGTAGCTTGCAAATCTAGTAGCTCATTTATGCCCTTTATCAGATTGTGGTCAGGAAGGGTTATTTCTTAGTAATTGTTCATGTTTTCACTTTTACTTTGCTTTTCTAAGCCTGACTGAAAACCTTTGTTCTATTACTTTTGACTTTGATGCAAGTGTCGGTACGGGTATACGGCCAATATAGGTATGTTCGATTTTTTCTACGTATTTGGAGGATTCTGGGAAGGTTATATCCTCGGTCTTATTTTTGGATACCCATCTCATATGGGTTTTAAACACAAGTACTTCGAGAAATATAAAGAGTCCGGAGCAACATAGTTGAAGATCATGCTTTCCAGTTTCTTCTTTGTTACCATCCTACTACGAACAGTTATTCTTGTGAAAGAAAGGATTCTAGGCCCTTCAAATTCACATTTATATAATTTCTTTTTCTTTTTTCTTTTTATCAATATAGGGAAGTAAAGTAAGCAAGCAAATTGCTTAATTCATTTTCTGTAAATATATTTCTGTAATTATATTTGTGAACTCATTAAAAAATCTACAGTAGCAGTGATTAAGCCTTTTGTTTGGTATCTTAATGACACTAGTTGATGTAATCTTTACCAATTTATAATGTACCAAGAAAATGCTTAAGATAATGAATAACTAATTAAATTATTTTAAATATTTAAACATATATGCTTATTTAATCTTGATGCATGGAGATGACGGTATGACATTAAAAGATCCTTTGATTACACTCGTCTCTAGTTTTGGATTTGATTACTCGGATCCCAGAAAAAGTAAGGTTATATGGTCGAATTACTCAGGTCATGGTCTTAAAAATTTGGTTCAATTGTTCTATTCAATCAATTTGTATCAATTTTTAAGTTAACTAAATCAAAATTTTTTTCGGGTCGATATCTCGGTTGAAAAAAGTGATGCTAAATCAAATTTTAATCTAATAAATATTTATATATCCTATTTAAAAAAAGTGATGCTAAAGCAGATTTCAATCTATAATAAAGAAAAGGAAGTGGCTTAGCTAAAATTTAAAGGAATAAAGAGGTGGGTCCTTCCTGAACCTTAGGCATCAACAAGGCAAGCTCTGCAAGATGACGAGATGGCCGTGATTGCAATGGAGAGTCGGCTAAACACAAAAGCTCAAGCTCAACCAGGGCCATCTCTTGAGAAAGGACATCCCGTCATGTTATACTCGACGCGTCTCCATACTGGTAGCACCGTGAAACATGTGCATGTACCAGTTCAATCACCAGTAATCTCCGCAGGAGCAGCAGCCATGCTTAAAATGATGAAATCGGTGGATATCTCTCACAATTATTTCCTTGTCTAGTAGCTGAGAAGTATATCTCATAAAGTTATGACAGTCATCGCATATTCGAAGGTTCTTCATTATCCGAATTGGTGTTTGAGATGCAGTACTAATGATACCGTAAGCAGTGGCAAGCTTTTCACTGTGGAAACCAAGTAACATTTCCCCTTCCCCTTGCTTTTTTTCAACATCCTGCATTACCAGTTTGGCATCAGATGAGTACCCGATTTCCCTCAATCTTCCGATTAGCTTATATAGATACGCACATATCTCGTTTTTTTGCGGATGGGATCTATCATCCATGATGAAAGCATGAACTTGATTCCTGATCTGGATCCAAGATTGACAGGGTTGCTTTTTAACCCCTCTACTTTGCATCAATCTTCTCACAGTTGCAACCTCCTCCCATCTTTGTTTTATGGCATAAATATTTGATAGCAAAACATAAGGTCCGGCATCGAGTGTTTTACAACGAAGTAGATTTTCAGAAACCCATTCTGCCATCTCGATATCTCTGTGAAGTCGACAAGAGGATAAAAACGACCTCCAAACTGCTCTCAAGTGATGGATGCCATTTTCATCAATGAACTTCTTTATCTCCTTAAACTGACCAGCACGTCCATATAGATCAACCATGCGAGTGAAGTGCTCAACTCCAGGCTTGATACCATAAACTTCTTTCATCAACCTGAAATATCGACAACCTTCTTCAACAAGCCCTGCATGGCTGCAAGCAGTTAAAACCCCAATAAAAGTTACCTCATTTGGCAAAAGTCCGTGACTCATCGAGAATTCAAATAGCTGGACGGCCTCCCTTCCTCGACCATGTAAAGCATAACTATATACCATTGAAGTCCACAACACAACATTCATATCATTAGTTTGCTTGAAAATCCTCTTAGCATCATCCAAATTTCCACATTTAGCATACATGTCAATTAATGAGGATCCCAAATGAGCATCTAATTTATGCCCCATTTTCTGAACAAGGCCATGAACCTGCCGGCCGAGTTCCAACACACCAAAACTAGCACAAGCAGAAACAATGCTAGTGATACTAAACGCATCAATGTCGATATCTTTACGAACCATAGAGGTGAATGTTTTAAAAGCATCTTCAAACTCACCATTCAGAACCAATCCAGAAATAATTGAACTCCAAGAAATGACTTCTTCAATGGAGTTTTCATTTCTCCCGAAATACGTATCCATTTTCTTGAAAACTTTCAATGCCATTTTCATTTCCCCACATTTGCAGTACATATCAATAAGTGAATTCCTCAAGAAACCATCAACATGGATTCCCGATAACAACACCCTTCCATGGATTTGTTTCCCTAATTCTAAATCTTTCAACAATGAAACCAAAACCAAAGCTATAGAAAAAGTTACTTCATTAAACAAAGTTCCATCTTTTACCATCTCATAGAGTAGTTTCAATGCAATTCTTTCAAACCCATTTCGCATTAAGCCATTTATAATCGTATTCCAAATAGAAACACCCTTCAAACCCTGCCTTCTAAACAAATCAACAGCCTTATCCACATTCCCAGTATCCAAATATGCACCAATCATTATATTCCATGTAACACTATTTTTCTCTTCCATTGACTCAAACAACCATTTGGCAGATCCAAAATCCTCACATTTGACGTAAAAACAAAAAAGGGCATTCTCCAAAATAACATCAAAAACAACCCCATTCCTTAAAATCCAACCATGAACTCCTTTCCCTATCTTAAGCTCACTCAAGCTAGAACAACACTTCAAAACGCTAGACAAAGTGAATTGATTTGGTTTAATACCCTCATTTTGCATGTTCTTAAAAAGTTCCAACGCAGCCCCATTAGAACCAACACGCGCAAAAGTAGAAACCAGTATTGTCCAAGTTCGAACGTCTCTGTGGGGCATTTCATCAAACAGTTTACATGCATGGTTTAAGTTTTTAGATTTCACGTACACATTCAATAAGTGGTTAGCCACATCTAAGTTTTGAAAGGAACCATCTTTTATAGCCTTAACGTGAAGGGAACTAGTTGTGGGGAAAGGTAAAGAATGGTGGGAATAGAATTTACAATGATGAAAATGAAAGGGAGATAGTTTCTTCAACAGAAATACAACAATGGTGGGGATTTTTAGATGGGCTTTTGGGGTTAAACAGTAAGTAGAAACCATTTTAGTAGCTCTGAATTGGATAGAGCTTGCATTGTTAGAGGCGTAAATGATTGGCAATATTATGGTTGAAGAGAAAGAAAATGGCCGTAAAGAATCCTAACATTTTGGGATCGGCCAAATGTGTGTTCGCACCATCTGTAAGATATATTTATCTTCAAGTTAGCATTTTATGATAGTTTCGTGGTATACAAGCTAAATCCAAAATTGTTTATTATGCTTAAAATTGAATTATAAATTTTTGTAAGGTTAAAATATTATTTTATTATTTAATAATTTATGATATTATTATTTTTAAAGTAGAAGTATTTATGGGTTGGGTTGAGTTCGGCTTGGATCGGGTCGGGTCTTAATAAAATTTTATGCCAATTTGATAAGTTCAATTCGGCTCGAAAATTGATCTAAAATTTTATCCAAATCCGATTCGGATAAAAATACTAAAACTCAGGCTCAGCCCGACTCACTCGTATTAAAATTTTTTATATAAAAAAAATTAAAAAAACCATAATACATCAAAAATACTAAAATCATTAAAATAAAAATTTTTCAACAAATTAAAAGTAAAATAATTTTTTTACTTAAATAATACAAAAATAGGTGCAACATAACAAACAAAGGCATTTAAAATAGTAGTAAAATGAACAATAAAATAAAAGCTATACAATATCCAAATAATAACAACAAAATAGTAACAACATAATAGTGAAATGACAATAAAACAATGACAAAACAATATATATTTTTTTGCAAATTCGAGTCGGTTCGGGCCGACAAACTTTACCCGTGGCTCGACTCATTTTTTAAATAAGCATTATTTTTTCTCAAGTCTATTTTTTGGGCCTATATTTTTGTCCAAACCCTTTCACTTTTTGAGATCCGGCTTGAAGCCATGGACATGTCTATTTTGAAGGGATTAAATATATATTATTTTAGATTAGTAATTTTACTATACATTAATTTATAATTCTATTATTTAAGAAGGGATTAATTTATAATTTTTATTTTTATTTTTGACAGCTAAGGCTCCTTTTTCAATGAAATCATTTGTTAAAATAAAAACAACTTAATGAAAAAAAATTAATTAAGATCACCAGAATAGTAAAATGTATTATTTTAAAACTTGAATTATAGTTTTGATGTTTTTATTGTGTTTTTTTTTCTATTTTATACAATATCTAGAATTACTTATAAACCCTCATTAATTTTTAAATAGAAAGATAATACATTTTATCGTACTCGAACCCACATTCTCCTGCACTTTTTATAATTTAATTTTATATAATATAATTTCTTTGATTTTAATATCATTATTATTTTAAATAATTAATATCATTATCTATTTCGGTTAAAATGTTAACTCTTAAAACCACTAATTTCTAACTTTTATCATAATAACATGGATTTTTTATGTTGGAAGGGATATTTTAAGATAAAATCCATAAGTGAAATACTTAATTGTGTTAATTTTTTTTAGCCAATGATATTATAGAAATAGAGGATTAAAATACAAATTAAATAAAATGACTAAATTCCAAATTCGAATATAACAAAAGGATCAAAACCAAATTTGACCTTTCCTATGCCACCTGACTCAACTCCGGTTCCAAAATCCACACTCGCTCTTATTTTATGACACGTGTCCAACAAAATTTTAAACGGCCAATAGAAAGAGATCTCATGCAAAGACAAATAAGCAAGAATGACGTACATACTATGTAAAATAAACAAGCCATTATCTAAAATAAAAATAAGGCTAACATACTAAAAAAGCCCCTAAACTATTATCCCTTGTTTAAACAAGTCCTTATGCCCTAACCTATAACTTTTTATCTACGAAAGCCCTTGATTTTATATTATAATAAAAATATTTATAATATTTAAATAATTAAATCAAATTTTTATCATTATAGGGAAGTTAAAGCGTAATTTTACCATTGTTAATTATTTTTTTATGTGCGATACTCTCACGTGTTTAATATTAGTTTAACTAATGATAACAAGTCCACGCTTAAATAATAAAATTGAAGTCAAAATTTGAAGGACTTAAAGTCTGACTCGATTCCACGTACTGCTCAGGTGTAAAGAAGAGAATATAGGGTTAATATTGCTTTCAGCCCCTATACTTATTACATATATGAAATTTAGTCTTTTTCTTTTTTAATTCTAGAAGTTTAATTATTATATTATATTATTTTAATAATTAAAGTCCAATTTATAATATCATAAAAATAATTTCGTTCAATTAGATAACATAGTTTTTTAAAATAAAAATGTACTCAAATGACAATTTAAAGTTACATGAAAGCTATAGAAGCAAAATAAATCATGCTTCTTCTGTGAAATAGTACTGAAGTACCTTGCAACTTTGAAATCAAAATTGTAAACTTTACAACCCCAAATTCAATATTTATATTTATATATTTGGTCCTTCATATATGTAATGAGAGACTTTTGACGTTGTTATTAATTAAACTTAAATTATTAAATAAAAGAGGAGAGAGTAAATTTCAAACAGTAAAATGTACTATTAGTCCCTGTATTTATATAGATTTTGAGATTTAGTTTATGTACTTTAAAAGTTCAAAATCAGTCCTCATACTTTTCAATTTAAAATTTTAGTCCGACCATTATTGTCGTTTGTAGTTTTTGTCAAAATTTGTCAATTTAATATGTTGGTAATTATTTTATGATTGGACTGAGAATTTTAAATAAAGAAAGTAAGATGACTTAGTTTTTAACTTTTTAAATACAAAAAACTAAATATCAAAATTTGTCAAAGTACAGGGACTAACAACATATTTTAACCATTTCAAACATGTGAAGAGTATAGGGACTGAAATCAGAATTAAACCAGTGAACACAAATGGGATTCCATATGATCATCAATTTCGTCGGTCTGCGTATAATATTAGCGAACAAATAAAAAAGAAAAGTTAGTGGGTTTTGTTTGGATGGTTGGCTTTTATTTTTATTTTATGTTTTATTATTTTTTTTTGTGGAGAAGAGAAAACAACGCTATTTCGCCTTTATCAAAAAATCAAATTCTTTTTTAGTAAAAAAAAAAAAATCTCTCTGAAAATAACCGTTTTTTGGTTTCTCTGGTTTTTCTGTTACGAAGGAGGAGAGAGGGGGCAGAGGTTTTTTTTTGGCGAAAGTGACGGCGTGGTTTTGTGACGGAGGAATGAGAGTTCCGGCTTGGAGGTGGTGCTAACGTGACAATAGTGGTGATGGAGGAAGATGACTGCTGAATGGAAATTATTATTCGATGCAGGAATTTCGATGTCCCGAATAGCATCAGCAGTGGCCGTAGCTGTGACTGAAGGTGCCTCGCTTTCACCGTCGTTGAATCAAGGTCTCCCTCTCTTTTTAATTATCGTATGTTTTTATTTATTTATTTTTATAATGGTTATTATATTATTTTTCTCTTTTATTTTGAGATAAATGCAATATTGCGATTCATATAATTCTCTTGGTTATTTGAATTGCCATTTATTTTCACTTCAATGGTGATTTTCCAGTTTGATCGTTGTTAAAATCCCGTTATTCGCTAAATTTTAAATTTTAATAATCAGTCTAAAATTCTTAATTGCATTTAAATTATTGTGATAAAAGTGCAAATTCTGCGGTGATTTTTGTCTTATGAGTGTTTTTTCTTTATTGATTTATTTTTTCATTTATGCTTTATTACGTAGAAAACAGCTTAAGCTCTTAAACTCTTTTTCTTTATTAGGATTATTTTGATTATTGCTTTTACTGCTTTTTCAGTGCTACTTATTTGTCTGAACAAGCATATGATAGAAAGCAAAATTATGGTTAAAAAGTTTTAAAAATGACAAAAATGTTTAATTTTGACGGGGATAATAAGGATTTAAATTGCGGTTGTAGACGTATAGCATTTATCATGATTGCAGATGTAATAGATTCTATATAGTGGTCAATTATGGTGAACATCAATGATGAATATCTAAAGAACGAGATAGTGGTGAATCGAAAGGAGAGTTCACATTGAACAAGCTTATTCCAGACATAATCACATGTATTCGGTTCCAAAAGAGTGGTGAATTGAAACTCTTTTCTCTGATACCGTTTCTCTTTAGTTAAACCCATTGTTGTGTTCTGTTGGTTGTATCTTCTTCTAAATGGATTCATTAGTTTAATGATTTTACTTTAACTCTCTTTTGAACTGTTACTCTTTTACCTATTCCATTTGTCAGTACTTTTTTAAGTTTTAAGCACTGTATTAATTGAACCAAAATTGTTCACTAGACGAGACTATTCGTATTCGAATTAGATTTGGACAGAATTTTTGTAATTAATTTCTAGTATTTAATTTTTTAAAATAATAATATGAATTTTCGAGTTTGGTCTGGATTTGACCGAAATCAAATTTGAGCAAGCAAACTTAAAAAAAAAAAAAAGAGGGACCAAGGGTGGGACCATTTACAGGTTTGTGTACCAATATTCTAAGAGCATATCTTTATAGTTAACAGAATATTGGTACTTTTATTTCTCTGTAGAACTTTTTGCAATGAGCATAGTTAATCTTCATGCTTTCTTCAACACCGAGTTTTAGAAAATGAAAATTTTTGTTGTTGTAAACTTTCTCAAGTTAGTTAAATAGTAGCTTCAATCTACGAAAGGAAGAAAAGAATATAAAATATTTTCATAAGGCCTTTTTATTGATGCCTTAGAAAATATGGAATAGTGTCTCTTTCCTCGAATAATTTAGCCAATGGGGCTTGCATAAGTCAAAGGTCAGAGTGAGTTTCTTACTGCTGCATGCCACAACCTTGCTTGTTGTATGTTAAGTGAATATTTTCAATTTGTAATACCCCTTTAGTATTTCTTTGATTCTTTTTTTTTCATGTGTTTGCTGAACCTACTTTTTAAAAATTATTTCAGATGCTATGTGGCAAATGAACTTAAGATCCAGTGAAACAATGGAATCTGGTTACTACCCAGAGCGTCCTGGGGAACCAGATTGTTCTTATTATATTAGGACGGGCCTTTGTAGATTTGGAGCTACATGTCGTTTTAATCATCCTCCTAACAGAAAGCTGGTATAAACCATGGTTTGTTTGGACAATTCTCATGAATCCAGAGTTAATGCTTTGAGTATCTCTTCTTTTTTTTTTTTTTTGTGCATTCTTCTTATCATAATTGTGTTTAAGGCGTTATTTATTTACATAAATTTTGATACATTAAGAATTCGTGCTATATAGATTTTGGCGTATTCATGTATTCATGTCGTGCTTGTGTTATTATTATTATTATTATTTTGTTGTGTTGTATTCTCGTTATGTAACTGCATTGCAAATTCAGGATTACCAAGTCTATTTTTAGTAAATGCCAAAGAGCTTCTCAAGTTTATTCATGTTGTCTATTATTCGTAAATGCCAAAGAGCTTCATAAGTTTATTTATTTTAGAAACCTTTGATTATTATATTTGACATGATTTTATTCACTGGTAGTTGGAAGTTTTTGACACAGGAAACTTTTAAACAAGGGTCTTTTCTACTAAATCACTCTAAAACAGAACTCATTGTAGGAAAATTTATAGAGTATTAGATCCTCAAGAGATAAGATCGTTCCGCATATGCACACATGTAAACACTTGCTGCTACCAACATGGGTATACTTCATCTGCTACTGTCATTTCATTTCAACTTTGTCCCACTACTCATATAACTTTTTAGATATCAATTGTCATTTAAAATATTTATTTAGATTATATCAAATTTCAGGCTATTGCCGCTGCTAGAATGAAAGGAGAGTTTCCAGAAAGAGTAGGACAACCTGAATGTCAGGCATGTACTTATTCCCTATTTTCCCATGTATTGACAATGTTGCTACTTTTACATGCGATTTACAATGTGCAATGTATGATTAACAAGAAGTATAGTAAAGTAAAAGGTTTATTTCTCTTTCTAGTAGTTTGGCATAGCAATCAAACTTTAGTCTGAACCCTCAACTGGTTTAGATGATTGGCTCATCCTAAGATTTTTCCTTTTTGTTCTTGTTGAAATATGTGAAACCCATATATTTTGGGATATATTTTAAAGTTATTTAGGTAGATAAATCTTATTTAGTTAGATAAATCTTAGAATAAATCATTTGAGATATTCTAAGAATATTTTATTTTATCTTTTAGTAGTTTATTAGAATAGGGGAATTATTTTCCTTATCTTTTAGTAATTTAATAGAATAAGGGAATTATTTTCTCAATTAGGTTATGACTCTTTCCTCTATTTAAATTCAGTTGTTTAGTTAATAAAATATAGATCAGTTTTATTAAATGCTCTTTTGAAAACTTTCATGGCATCTGAGCTAGGTTATCTCTAGTAGCATCATGGTTAAAACAGCCTTCATTGGAGATAAGAGATCCAGGAATCAAACAGAGGAAGAAAGTTTTACCGTTGAAACAACTAATGAAAATTATGAGGGCCAAAGTTCTCTAGAAGGGTCTTCATTCACTAAGGAACAACTAGAGCATCTACACAAACTTTTTCAATCACCACAATTTCGGATGAATTCTTATCTTCCTAACTCATCCAATAATCCTTCTTCCTCCTTTGCCCAATCAGATACTGATTTTTCTATTTTTTTCAGTGCCCAGCCTTGTAAAACAAACACGTGGATCATTGATTCTGAAGCTAGTGATCACATGACTAGTAGTCATTTTCTTTTTTCAACTTACACACCTTGTGCAGGAAACAAAAAAATTAAAGTAGCAGGTGGGTAGTTCTCGGCAATAGCTGGGAAAGGCACTGTTAAAATTTCACCTTCCTTGGTTTTACATGGTGTTTTACATGTGCCAAATCTAGCTTGTAATCTCATATCGGTCAGTAAATTATCCTAGTCCTCAAATTGTCATGTTATATTTGACTCCTCTATGTGTAAATTTCAAGACATAGTCTTGGGTAGAATGATTGGCAATGCTAAAGAATCTGGTGGAATTTACTTTCTTGACGACGACCATCTAAGTCAACCAACAACTACTTTATGTTTAAATTCTGCTTCTAGTTTTGATAAGGTTATGATTTGGCATTATAGGCTTGGAGATCCTAATTTTTACTATTTAAGATATTTGTTACCTAATCTATTTAGAAATAAAAGTCCTTCATATCACTGTGAATTTTGTGAATTGGCTAAACATCATCGGTCATTCTTCCCACCTCAAAAATATAAAGCTTCCAAACCTTTTTCGTTAATTCATAGTCTTGTTTGGGGACCTTCAAGAGTCTTAACTTTTTCAGGAAAACGTTGGTTTGTCACATTTATTGATGATCATACTCGCATTTATTGAGTCTTTTTATTAAAAGTTAAGTCTGAAGTTAAAAATGTGTTTCAGTCTTTTTATGCTATGGTAAAAACACAATTTGATGTGAGAATAGAAGTACTTTGGAGTTACAATGGTGGGGAATTTTTTAGTGACCAATTAGGTGTTTTCTTATCTAAACATGGTATAGTCCACCAAAGCTCTTGTACAAATACACCACAACAAAATGGGGTTGTAGAAAGAAAAAACTGACATCTTTCGGAAGTAACTAGAGCCTTGATGTTCACTAGTCAGGTACCACATTATCTTTGGGGTGAAGCCTTGTTAACAACTATATATCTTATTAATAGAATGCCTAGTAAAACTCTAAACTATATAACTCCTTTCAGTCTCTTTAAAGATAACTTTTCTAACTCTAAATTGATCACAAATTTATCCATCCGAGTTTTTGGGTGTAGTGTTTTTGTTCATCTTCACAACCAAGGTAAACTAGATCCTAGAGCAAAAAAATGTGTCTTTATTGGCTATGCTTCTAATAAAAAGGGTTACAAATGTTATTATTCAATTTTTAGGAAGATTATTGTTACCATGGATGTCACATTTGTTAAAATGCAATATTACTTTGATTCTAATCTTCAGGGAGGGAATTATAGTAAGGAAGATTCTGTAATTGATCAAGAAAACACTAGGAATATACAACATAGGGATTCTAATAATGGGGAAGGTAAATTTATGATTAACACAGAAATTAATGATGTTAATGAAAAGGAGTATGAAGGTGTAGAGTCTGATCATAAGAATAAAGAACAAACAAAAGAGTTAATTGTTTACTCAAGAAGAAATCGAAATCAAGAAAGTGAAATCCACCAAATTCATCATCAAGAATCCGACCCGCAAGATCTTGTCAAAAGTCTAAGTAAAGCTCATAATCCAACCAATAAATTTTCTGGTTTAGATATTCCAATTGCTAAAAGAAAAGATGTTAGAAATGTTGTCAAATATCCTATGTCTAACTTTGTGTCCTATAAAGCCTTGTCTTCGACATTCTCAACCTTTGTTTCGTGTCTTGATACTGTGAAAATACCTAAAAATGTGAAAGATGCTTTACAAGTTCTTGAGTGGAAGGAGGCTATTTTAGAGGAGATGCGCGTTCTTGGAAAAACAGGTACATGGGGAACAGTGGAATTACCTGTAGGGAAGAAAACTGTGGGCTGTAAATGGGTGTTCACAACCAAATTCAAACCGGATGGATCTTTAGATAGATACAAAACCCGACTGGTGGCTAAAGGGTACACTCAAACATACGGGATAGATTATCTTGAAACATTTGCTCTAATAGCCAAATTAAATTCTGTTAGAGTTCTTTTATCAATTGCTGTTAATCTTAATTGGTCCCTATAGCAGCTAGATGTGAAGAATACTTTCCTAAATGGGAAACTTAAAGAAGAAGTTTACATGGATCCTCCTCTAGGTTTTGAAGTAAAGTTTGGAACTCGAGTATGTAAGCTCAGGAAATTTTTGTATGGTTTAAAAAAGTCTCCTCGAGCTTGGTTTGAACGATTCACTCAAGTTGTTAAAAGATAAGGTTACTCACAAGGGCAAGCTGATCACACAATGTTCTATCGACGCTCACAAAGAGGTAGAATAGCAGTTATTATAGTTTGTCGATGATATCATTCTTACAAGAGATGATGTGGATGAAATAAAGCATCTCAAGGAGCATCTAGCATTGGAGTTTGAGATTAAAGACTTGGGTCCTTTGAAATACTTTCTTGGAATGGAAGTTGCTCGATGAAAGAAGGGTCTTGTAGTCTCTCAGAAAAAATATGTGATTGATCTTTTAAAAAAGGCTGGGATGAGTGGTTGGCGCCCAGCTAACACATCAATTGATCCAAATGTAAAAGTCGAAAATAAAGAAGGTTGATTAGTTGATAAAGGGTAGTACCAAAGATTTGTCAGTAAGTTAATTTACTTATCACATATAAGGCCAGACATAGCTTTTGCAGTGAGCTTATTGAGGCAATTTATGCACTCCCCAATGGAGGAACATGAAGAAGCAGTGTTTCGGATTCTAAAGATATTTGAAGAGTTCACCTGGAAAGGGCTTATTCTTCAAGAAATCCGAACAAAGAGTAATTGAAGCTTATACAGATGCAGACTGGGTAGGCTCAATAACAGATAGAAGATCTACATCAGGATATACATTTGTTTGGGGAAACCTAGTGACTTGGCGAAGCAAAAAACAAAATGTTGTAGTAAGAAGTAGTGCAGAGGCTGAGTTTAGATCAATGGCTTAAGGAATTTGTGAAATGATGTGGTTAAAAAGAATTATGGAAGAGCTGAGGAAACCAATAACTTCACCGAGGAAGTTGTACTGTGATAGCAAAGCTGCCATTAGTATTGCTCTCAATCCAATCCAACATGACAGAGTTAAACATGTTGAGATTGATAGACACTTTATCAAGGAGAAGATTGAAGAAGGCCAAGTGTGCATGTCGTTTGTTCCTTCAAAACAACAGATTGCTAACATACTCCCCAAAGGGCTCTCTAAGACAAGCTTTGATTTTCTTGTAAGCAAGTTGGGCATGATTGATATATATGCACTAACTTGAGGGAGGGTGTTGAAATATGTGAAACCCATATATTTTGGGATATATTTTAAAGTTATTTAGGTAGATAAATCTTAGAATAAATCATTTGAGATATTCTAAGAATATTTTATTTTATCTTTTAGTAGTTTATTAGAATAAGAGAATTATTTTCCTTATCTTTTAGTAGTTTATTAGAATAAGGGAATTATTTTCTCAATTCGGTTATGACTGTTTTCTCTATTTAAATTCAGTTGTTTAGTTAATAAAATATAGAACAGTTTTATTAAATGTTCTCTTGAAAACTTTCAGTTCTTGTATATTAATTTCACTCTTTCTCTTCTAGAAATGCAAGATGCACTGATTTCTGATGTTATTGCATTGGAAGCTCAATTTCAGTCTGGACTGGTGTTGTCAAGGGGTACATCTAGGCGTGCCAGATAACAAAAGTGCCTTAGACCCTTTTGGGTGAGACACTTTGATCTGGTGATTGCCTGGTCCATCTAGGCGTGCTACTTTATAAGGCTATATATATATAAACCCAGCCTAATTGAAGTTCTCTTAATTTATTTTATTTTTAACTTTATTTTTAATTATTTATATCTATACTAGTGAGAAAGAAGCTAATATGGAACTTTCTACTTCTCAATATTTGAGTATTCAAACAACAGACATCATACCATACAGAAATTTGTATATTGGCCAACAAAAGAAAAATGAAATTGTAAGTTTTATAGTTAAACTTGACCACTATTTAGAGCTTATTATTATTATTATTATTATTATTATAATACACACAGACATAATACAAAAGCACGCATATATACATATTGCATTTCACTTAAGTCAGGCAAGTGCTTTTTCTTTCACTTTGCTCCATGGGCAATATAAGGGCTCTAGTGCCTAGAGTGCGCCTTGTACCCTTGACAGAACTGATCTTGACAGAAGCTACTCTTTTTTCATTGCCTCATATAACATATGAGATTCTATGTCTCTCATTTTCATGCATGCTTGGATCTGAAAACTGACATTTTGCTCTTATAACTGCTGTGCAGTACTACCTGAAAACAGGAACTTGCAAATTTGGAGCTACATGCAAGTTTCATCATCCTAGAGAACAAGCAGGGATAGCTGGGAGAGTTTCCTTAAATATTTTGGGCTATCCTTTTCGCCCGGTCTGGATTTCAGTTTTTAACTTTTACTCCTTGCAATACAATTTTATAATGATATATATTTTTCTTTTTAAATCTCAGGTCTCTTCTAACATTATTTTTGTATGCTACTTGTCTTTCTAAAAAAAAAAGTTACAATTTTTTTACTTGGATTAGTTTTAGCAAAAGGTGGAAAACGATACCATCCTGTAAAGCTTGTCCAATTGTACAGTCCTATCAACTAATGTTAATTGGTTTATCATTTAGATCCCATACGTAGAATGCACACACAGACAAGGATTATGAAATAAAATTTATGGCTTGCTTTGAACATTTCCTCTTTTTAGTTGAGTTATGAATCTGTCCTTAAGTTTAAATATGGGTTGCATGAACAAAAACACTGCTGAATTGGACCATTGCTGGCGTCAAGATTGATATTGAGTTGTTGTATAACTTTGGACCTCATTTGGTCAAGATGTATTTATTCAATGGTTGGTTTCTAACCTGTGGAGTTTTTCAAGGTTATTGGTGCTTGATATGTTTAATGTAACTTGTTTTCTCTTTTCCGTCATACAGAATGAGACTGAGTGTGCATATTATCTAAGAACCGGACAATGCAAGTTTGGGAGCACTTGTAAATTCCATCATCCTCAGCCAACTAATATGATGATTTCATTGCGTGGCTCTCCTATTTATCCGACTGTCGCTTCTCCAACCACTCCTGGTCAGCAGTCATATCCAGGAGGGATTACAAATTGGTCAAGAGCATCTTTCATTCCTAGCCCCCGCTGGCAAGGTCCTTCAAGTTATGCACCTCTGATTTTACCCCAAGGGATGGTATCAGTTCCAGGGTGGAATGCTTACAGCGTAAGTTTTTCCTCTACCTTATTACTAGTGTGCATGGTTGTTTAGTGTTTACACATGGTTGGCCAACATTAATAGTGATACATGAGGCAAATTATGAGAATTATAGTAGTCAATATGCTAATACTTGGTGTTTGGAAAATAATAATATTTGTTTCTTGAGTCAAGCTGAGTATTACCAGCCTTCTTTGAAATTTCTTTTATTGTTGATGACCTTTTTAGGCTTCTCCTGGGCCTGAATAGAATACATTTGGAGCAGACTGTAATGATGCTGAAATTTCTTTTAAAACTGTATCTGTGATTGTTGAATTACATAACTATTTAGAAAGAAATGAAATTGAATCAGAAAATTTGTAGCTTAATTTTTAACTTATTTGCTTGGCTGCTTGTTTCTACAAAGGCCTTGAGTCTATCACCTTGTGATTACATTATCCAATGTATGCTATAAACCAGAACCTGTCCACGCATGTATTTCAATTGAAGAACAAATATTTTATGGTAACTGAAATTTTATGCCTGTTTCTAGAGCTGATTGTTTCCCCCTAGTCGTTTGATTGACATGGCCTGATGGCATCTCTAACTTTGTAACTGTATCAAAATGCCTGAGAGCATACTTTCTCTATTGTTTTTTGTTTATGGATAGAAGTTGTACAGAAGTTGGGTTCTGTAATTTATTTTCCCTTGGACTAGTAAGCATTTATGCAGCATGAAGTTGTGATCAATGAGAAGTGCCACCATTAATTATCCATTAGGAAAAGAAGTGCTACCATTCTTATACTTTTCATTTCTCCAGGCATCAGTCTCTTCTTCAGAGAACCTGCAGCAGACAAATGGAAATAATCAAATCTATGGAACCTCAAACCAGAATGAATCGGTGACTGGAGGATCTCAAGCATCCTTTTCTCAATTTCGTTCTGGCTCTGTCCCTATAGGTTTTTATGCATTGCCGAGGGAGAATGTATTTCCTGAGAGACCTGGCCAGCCCGAATGCCAATTTTACATGAAGACCGGAGATTGTAAATTTGGAGCAGTTTGTAGGTTTCATCACCCACGAGAGAGAGTTCCTCCTGCCCCTGATTGTTTGTTGAGTCCAATAGGCCTTCCTTTACGTCCGGTGAGTTTTGCAACTGGTGGTAACTCCATCTTAGTTTGTTTCTGAATATCGATCCGTTTAAGTTATTAGGCTGCTTATGAAAAGCTTAGCCTTATGCTATGTAAAAATATATCATTCCCTTCCTATTACCTCCTTACATTGGCCTTTTCCTTTTCTTGATAAGTTTGGTTTCCTAATTGTTGGGTTTTATTTAGAGCCAATCTAATAAATCTTGCTTGTTAGAAAATGGATATTTACTTTGATACTGTTGCTGGGCAATTGGTCCTTCTGTAGTTCCCATGCTAAAATATTAAATTAGATTAGACGTAGTTGGCATACAAAATAAGTAGTTGTGTATTGACGTAGGACAAATGATGATCACCCTGCATCTTTTTTGAGGTTTAGCGAATCAGGATTTAGGGATTATTTGTGGATCAAAAAGTCTAAGGCTATTAGACAGCAATTAAGTTTTGACTGTGAAAGGTGCTGGAATTAAGAATTAGTTCCCAAGATTTGAATGTTTTGCGTATCTGATTCTCCATCTCTCATATTCATTGAGGTGGTTTGAGGTTAGCTTTTGTTCTTTTCATTGTCTTCCTTGCAATATTCCCATTGATTTTACGGTGCACATGATGTCATTAGACGCTAGTTTCATTGTTTCTAACCTGATTTTTTTACATTATTGATATTGCTACTTTTGAATTTTAACAGGGAGAACCTTTATGCGATTTCTATTCTCGATATGGAATTTGCAAGTTTGGTCCAAGTTGCAAGTTTAACCATCCTATGGGAATTTTCACGTACAATTACTCCATATCATCTCCATCTGGTGCCCCTGTACACCATCTCTTGGGGTCTTCTTCAGGAACTTCTGGGTTAAACCTGTCGTCGGAGGGGCTTGTTGAATCAGGCTCTACAAAGCTCAGGCGAATTTCGCTTTCAGAGAATAGGCAATTGTCTTCTAGTGATGAAAATATTGATACAGAGGGATAAACACTGCAACATGATAGGAGCTGATTACAGTTTGACAATCTTTTAGTTGATGAGGCAGAGTAATCTATAAATTCATTTCCCATTGTTGGAGATGTTCACAGTTATGTTCTTTTGAAAATACACAATTCAGTTGACAGTTGTGTCATCTGAATTTCTTGTATAAATCTGAAAATGATTCCACATTTGGTAAAACCTTGTGAACAGTTCATCTGTCCCGAAACTCCTTTTTACTTTTTTGTGTGTTATATTTCTTTCACAGTATGGTATACGAGGCATTGCTTTTGCAGTTTTTAAGCCCCTCCCTTGTTTTTTTCATGAATCTTCATCTAGCTGCTCTTTTTAAGATTTCCAGTCTAAGCCTGGCCTTTCAAATGCCTGATCGAGTAACGTTCAGCCACTCTGCTTTGTCCATACAGCATAGCTTCCTCATTCATATCGTACTATCATACTTCTTCCTACTGTCTCCTTTTTCTTCTCGGTTCTCACATCTGCAGACATTTCCGAATCTCAGATTTGTTACTTGAGGTAATAATTGCTATATTCATATATCTGGAGTAATTCTCATTTTTTCCGTTTTTATCATATGTGAGAGAAATTGTCAACCTGAAGTATAAATGAGTACACACTTCATTTTTCTGCAAAAAGAAGTGGAACATTATTATGTATATTGTCAGATGAATTCTTTGAACTCTTTCGAAACTCCCAAAGATCTTACCTCATTATACTCGAGTCACTGAAGATGAGTCTGCAAGTCATTCCAACAGAATCTCATGTTCTATGGGATTAATGTATCTTTACCAAGAATCACTCTTGTTTTTGCGGGAAGGCTTCTGAATAAAATATTCCAGATTTCTATCAAATACACTTGACAAAATCATCTCAGGTATAATTTCTAACGTGCAAACTTGTGTGTTTCTGTGTGTTATTTGTGTGTGTGTATATATGTATAATATATATAGTCTGTTTAGGGAGAAAGAAGTTCTGAAATTATTGGAAATATTCACTAGTTTCAAATGTAAGCTTCTACTTGATGCCAATGTTTGATGTGTCTTTGCAACTTTACATTCATGACAACCTAATTCTATCTAATAATACTGTCTGCTGGATCTCTTTGGAAAGTTCATGTTTTTAGGTTGTAATGGTTTGTTGTGTTTCATTGCAACCTTGGTAGTTCTGTTTTCTACTTACAAACAGATATTATAGGATATAGAGTGTTTGAGCTCCTTGTGTGTTATGATACTGTTAACTTTTCATTTTCCTTGGACTACTCTTATTCAATGCCATGTTCGACAAACCATCTAAATGCTAACACAGACTTTTGAAATCTGACAAAACATGTCCTTTAATAGGTGAAATTTATCTTACTGCATCAGTTCTATTTACAAGTTTATATTGTCTTAGAAGTTCAGGTCCGCATTTAAACTGTTGTCTGTGAACGCAGTTTATCAATTTTACTTGTTTGCACCAACATTTCTGTATAAGGATTAAATTACTTAGTTATATCATCATTCAAATACATGAAAAAAATTGAGCATACCCATGTTGAATAAATATCGATATCTGACACTTACCCTCATGTTTTCTGACCATGTAACATGTTTTGAAATACTTCCCGTTTTCTGGATAACAATTTGGATCATGCATTCTTTAATCTAACATTAGATCAAGCATTTTGCCATTTTGATTTTAGATTATGGATAATCAGGGTGCTTATTGGATAAAAGACCAAATTGGTAAAAACCAAAGTTGAGGAACCAAGTAAAGCTTCATATCGAGCTTGTGGTCTCAATAAGAACAGCTAGCCATTGACAACAGGTTCTTTTTTTCTCCCTACTATGTTTGATTTCATGATTCTTTTGTCATCAATATTTTGGTTTAGAAAATCTGATCTTTCATGCTACAATCTTGTGTCCTTCACTCATTATTATCATGTATTTGGTTCATCTTGCTTTTTTTCTTTTCAATAGAAATTATCTCGATTATTATTGTTGATGTTTTTAGGCTTTACAAACAGGATTAGCCAGTGACATCCACCATTTAAGATATGTTTAAAATTTAAAAAAAAAAAGGAATTGAGAAAGAAATGTAACATGTGAAAGTCTTTTAATCTTGTTTGTGAGTTAACTTCAGTCTTAATGTACCAATTATGATTTTTTTAATGATGTTTTCTTAAATCTCTTTCTCATTACAATTCGTAATGAAGGGAGAAACAGTTAAGTAATTTTATATTTTGACATGCTTTTGTGACTTTTGAAAATAAATAATATTTCCTAATTTTTTGAAAGTACACATACTTAAATACTTTTGGAAGTATTTTGAAAATTTTAATTGCTCTTTTAAATTTTATGTTGATGTTAAAGTGTATATAATTTCTATTACATCAATAAGACATTAGATTGGGTCTAGAAATTCAAAATATTTTTATTTCAATATCAAAATCAAAGGATTTATAAGTAAAAATCGTTTAACTACAAAAATAATTTAAAGATTTATTTAAATAGAAGGTAATGTAGTTTAAGTATTTTTATTAATACATTTGTCAAATGAATCTAGATTTCAATTTTTCATATTTTTTTACTTGGTAATGAGAAAAAGGTTTCATTTCAAGTGTTAGAAAAAGTAAAAGCCAACTTGAAAGCTTTAAAGGTCTCACTTAATCATATGATTTGGAATTGTCATGGTATCTACCCTTTAGCCTTATAAAGCATTTAAATCAAGAGTTTCCTTTTTTCATCAACAAGTTTGCAGTTCCAAAGCAAAGGAATTTTTATTTGGGTAAATATAAAAAATATATATGAATTTTGATTTAATTTGTAATTTGATATATGAAGTTTGATTTTGTGTAATCTTATATAGTAAACTTGATTTTGGTTCAAATGTATACAAAAAATTTGATTTTGTTTCAATTGTACACATTTAAATAAATGAATTCATCAATATAATTATTTGTGCATAAAAATGTAAACGTAAAATTATGCTATAGCGACAATGATGTTAATTGTTTATAAAATTGATTAAAATCAAAATGTCATGTATAAAATTGCACAAAATTTAAGCTCACATATAACATTGCACATTGAAAAAGTTCATATATAATTTTGAGATTTATTCCTTTTTAATTATTTTATTAGAATCAGTTTTACAAGTCTTGAATTAAATAATTTAATTTAGGGTATGTTTGGATAATACAAAGTAATTGAATGAAAGTGTAATTACTTTGGTAATAATAACACTTATAATTACAAAATATTGTAATTCCATAGATGTGTTTGGTTGACAAAGCGTAATTACATTGTAATTTCCTATGTCATATTTGGTAGTACAAATTGTAATTACATAGTTACATAATTCATTTAAAAAAATAATTACTCTAAAAATTATTATTAAAATCAAACCATTATAAGTATTATGTTATATTTGTTGGGTTGTTCACTCTTTAATATTTAACCTATGCTCTTTATCAACATCTATTGGTCCTTAACTGAGTTCATCATCATTTAAATTTGAATTTGCATCATTAAGACTATGGAGATCTACTTCCACATACTCTTCGAAGTATGGATCATTTTAATTTTACCTATGATTGAAGTTATGAAATATGCAATACACTAATACGACCCAAGTTTTTTTTTTATGCTATATTAAGGTGATGTTAATATGGAAAATAATTTTTTAGAAGAACAAATGTCTTTTCAACCACATTTTAAAGCCTCCAATGTCTCAAATTAAAAAATTCTTAAGCTATCTATGGTGCTTGTGTTTGGCACTTTTCTCTCAAATAGTACCATATTCGAGGATATGGTGCAAGATAACATTTCCTATTGCATAATTGGATCGATCTTATAATATTTAGGATCATAATTCAAATAGTTTGTAGCTTTAATTATAAAAAATTATAAAAACTTAATTTAGAGAAAGACTTACCGTTAGGTTATATCCATTTTATAATATGTAAGTTAAGTAAAATATAACACAAAATTTATAATACATAACCTTTATAAAAAAATTATAAATTGTCCATACCTTTCATAAAACTTCTTATAAATAATATAATTTTTGCTATAATTTTAGAAAGTTATTTTTATAAATAAATATATTATAGCACTTTTATAATATGCTAATTATATTTTATAAGAAATTTTTTGTCATAATTATCTCAAACACTCATACGTGTTTATGTTTATAATATAATTTTTATAACTTGTATAAAAAAATTTTTAAATTGAATCTAGATGTAATTACTGCGTAATTACTTCAATTCTCATTCTCCCCTAAGAATTTGGCGTGTCTATGCTTATAATATAAGCATATAATTTTCATAACTTGTATAAAAATATTTTTCAAAATTAGATTTGGGTGTAATTATTTGCGTAATTACTCTAATTTGATGGAATCCATCAATTACAATAGTTGCCCAAACATGTCACTTTTGTGTAATTACAAGTAATTTCACTCATATCCAATTATTATATGACTTTCTCAACACAACTTTAATAATTAACTAGTCAACACTTCGCACGGTAAAAAATTTAACTTGAAAACTAAAATTGACATAAAGAAAATGATTATTGGTATTTGAAATAAAGTTTATTTTAATGCAATTATAATAGGATTATAGTCGCATAATTAAGTAACAAAAATAACTCACGCAAAAATTCATTTATAATACGATAAAATAATTCGCATATATGAACTAGATTTTGTGACACTAGTGAAAGAAAATAATTTAATATTATTAACGCATTTTCAATTACTGTATTTATAATTTGTAATTTTTATTTAAAATGATATTAAAATATAAAAGATAAAATTGTTATAATATTATTATTAATTACAATTTAAAAGAAGAATCATTTTATATTTTCACAATTAATTTAGTAATCCGATTAAAAGTAACATTGACTCGATAAAATGTTTAAATAATATATACAAATTAATAATAATAGATGTATAATTCGATAAAAAGAATTAAAGGTATGAAGGAGTGGCAAAAGGAATTTGCAACAATGAAAAAGAAAAAGTAGTGTCGCTTGAGAAAAAAAAGCCCACGACGACCACCATAATTGTCTGCAAAAGCAATTATTTATTTTATCGATGCTGTCGAACTGCTGCTTTTTTTTTCTTTGCATGAAGCCCGTGCTCTCATTTGAAACGGACGGGATACATAGTCGGTTAAAATGAAAATCAATCGGTGTATTGATTTGAATATAGGAATTAAATAGGTTGAAGTTAACGTTTGGATCTGTTGAATATTTTTTCTTTAAATTTTTATGAAATTCTTAATTATTGTTGAATCGATTAAATAAAAAATTTGACCGATTTAATAGTTGATTTGATTATAAAACATTATTTTTTATTTAACAAATTTATTTATTTTTATTCTTTAATGATGCATGATAATTTTAACCTCAAAAGTATATCAAATAACTATATCTTTTATATATTGAATTATTGTTTTATGAAAAATAATTAGTCATAAATCAACTTTCGTTAACATTCTATTATAATGGTAGTTAGAAGAAAAATAGGCAACGTAAAAAAATAAGAACAGAAAATAGCTGACACAATCGATCTTTGTTAACTTAACTCGAACACAAGTGCAAAGCCTTGTTCAATAAATGATTTTATTCAGCAATGGTTCAGATTATCTATTGGCTTAAGGCCAATCTACCTTTACATAAAGAAATAATTGTAACCCCAATATCAACCCCAATTATCACAAATCACTCACCTAATTGTCTCACAATACTAGCAATAAACTCTCCAGAGAATACCTAAAAAAAATGTCACAAAATAACCACAAGAAAATACATCCCCACTCCACCTGCTCTGCTTCAATTTAATTTTTTCTATTTATTTTTAATATTTTTAATATTTTTAAAGTCACGTAAATATTTAAACATAATTCTTCAAAAATATTTGAGCATAAAATATATGAATTTTTATAATATATTATTACAATTTTACCCTTTTAATAGTTAATATATATACAAAGATAAAATGATAATTTTATATAATGGATTCTCATCCTCTAATGTAATATATATAATTATAATTATAATTTTTTATTTATATGAATAATACAAGAATAAAAAATGAAATTTGGCAAATATATACAAATTTGATGCATTGACAGTCACTGTCATCAATCGGAATGAAAATTAGTGAACTTTTTTTTAATTTCAAATGATTTCATTCTTATTAAAATCTAAATTAGTAATATACATCCAAAAAAGTTTATTGGTTAAATATGTCAATTTTTTAAAAATTTAAGTAAATAAGTCATTTTTAGAGAAAGTGTGTGAAAGCACGTCTAACTAAACACATTTTCTTTACAGTAATGTAAAAGTGTACTCAGTTGGATAAACTTTCCTATTGATATGTCAGGAAAAGCGCATCAAACTGAACGAGTTTTCTTCATAAATCCTCTCTAAAAACTATTTCTTGAAATTTAAATAAAATGGTTTATTTGACCAATTAACTTTTTTTTTGACATATTCAATTAATTTAACCATTATTAAAATATTTAAATAAAAAAGGAATAAAATAGAAAATAATTAATAATGGGGGTGATGCTCAACAACAAGTAATTAAAAATAAAAAGTAGGAAGTTTGAACAGATGAAAAATGCTAGCTGTTCTTCAGTCTTCAGCCTAGCTTCCAATTAACTCAAACAAATGCTTTAATTTGCTTTAGTCATGTGATTCACATATATATAAGATTAATTGCACTAAACGTCCCCAAAATAGCACTTCGACTTTAAATTATCATAAAGCTTTATGATGTTCTTGTTAAGTTCTTAAAGTATTGTTGTTATTTCAATTAGGTCCTTTTATTAGCTTAGTTGTGAATTTAAATGTTAAATGTGCTAGTTTGAATTAGACATGAAGTATGTTTAATACTCACAAATTAAATTACAAATACATGTATACTTATTGGATAATTTGAATGATTTATTTAAAAAATATATAGGTTTATTGAAATTTAGGAGGGTTATTTTATTTTTTAATACTCAAGTTGTTCTCGGAATAAATACACAAGTGCTTATAAATTGTTCCGTGTGTTTTATATATACTATGTGCCATATTTGAGTCGGCATTTAAAACCCCAAACTAATGCTTAAGCTAACCAAAAGACTTGATTGATACGATCAAGGCAGAAGGTAAGAGGAGCCAAAAAATTCAGAAAATTGTGATTAAGCCTTTTAATATTTTTGAAATTTTTATTTAGGTCCTTCAAAAATTTAGAAATTTTAATTAAGCCCTACAAAAGTTTCAAAAATCTTAATTAAACTCTCGAAATTTTTTGAAAATCCTCATTAATTTTCACATTTTAAAAAAATTAATTAGACCCCCTAAATTTTTGAAAAATTCTAATTAAACCTCGATTTTTAAAAAAATATTTAAGTAGATCCCAAAACTTAATGTCCCATTCCATCATTGGATATGATAATGATAATTTGATGACTCCATTAAAAACATTTTCAAGTTCAAAAACAAACTCTTTGAGGACGTTCCGTGAAATTAACCCGATATGTTTTTTTTGTTGGGTATGAACCCAATAATATGCTTTAATTGGAAAATAATCAATCCTTAAGAGTTTGTTATATATATATATATGAACAAATCTGCAATCTAAGACTCACACTCGCACTCACATTCACTCTTTCCCTTTCACTTTCAGTCTGAAGTTTGAGTTTTGACCAGAGCTTAAAAATGGCAGCAACAGCTGCATCCAGCCTTAGCTACGGCATTGGTGGTACTCAGATTTTATGGGTACCACAGGGACTGTTAGAGCAAATTGTGAGCACTCACTCTTCTTATCAAACCCACCATGTTGATCTTCAACATCTTGTTAACCTCATTTCCTGCATTTTCCAAAACGCTACCGTTTCTTCCTCAAAGGTACTCTCTCTCTCTCTATATATATAATATACATGACCGGCCGGTATTATTCACGTACCGTGGGTAGGGGTGAATTTAGAATTTTTGGGTTGAAATTTAATTATGAAGTTTTAAGAGGTTAAAATATAATTTTATCATTTGTTAATATATAGTTTCATCATTTTTAAGGGATTGAAAAGATTTTTTTTTGAGAGTCAAGGTAAAATTTTATCATATATATTATTTTATAATTTCATTATTTGTAAATGGACTAAACTAGTAATTTTTCATTTGGACCTTGCCTCCCTTCCCTCTTAAATTCACCCCTAATGGTGGAGATTTCGTCTTCTGACTATGCCAAAAGTTCGAAATAATAGGTTAACATAGGGAGAGTATCTTGTTGAGTGCTTGAGAAGGCGAACCATGCGCATTGATATGCATAGTTGGCATTCTCAAGTAGCCAACGAGACGTTTTTACTCTTTGAATCTATCGCATTTTCAAATTATCAAGCACAATTGGAAAATAAAACCCCCTTCAAATATATACTAAATGTACTAAGGGTCTTACTTAAGATCTAATCTTTGATAATATATATAATTTACCAACACTAAAAGTTATTACGAGATAAATGATATATATTTATGATATTCGATTTAGGGTGTTGAACAATATGCACAATTAACCGATATGATCAATAAGCTGGAAACTGTGGACGGTATGCGTCAAGCTTTGGAAAATATTCGAAATCTCTCTTGTGAGGTAAATTGTTACTTCCTTTTTCTATTTTCATAAATAGTCAATTATTTTTATTTAGATTGAAATATTTTAAATTTAAATTTAAAGGGTGTAATTCACATAGAAAATGAATTGAGAATAGTTATGCATTATCTTATGCTTGAGTATTTGAATAATAATATTAATAATTAGATTTAATAAAGAGAAACTTTTGACCCACTAAATATATAATAAAATTTTATTTAACTTTACTTTTATTAGAAAAATCTAAGCCACCTTTTACTTTTTTTTCTTTATAAAAATAATAAATAATATTTTTTATCTAAACATAAATATTTGTGCAGTATGAATCGAAAATTGGATAGTCCACCCCAAAAGCTTGACTATAATTTATAAAAATAAAAATAAATGATTTAACTGAGTGAAGTAAAATAAATTCTTTTGAAATATTCTTTATTTCCAACAAACACTTTATTAAATAAAACTTAAAAATAAATACAAATAATTTATTTGTTTATTATCCATTAGCATCCATGAATTGCAGGTGTATGTAAGTTTATACACTAACAACATATTAAATCTAAATATTAATAATTTCACCTTACGGTGTATAAATGTATACGTTGAATACTACCACTTACTAAAAAGTTGAATTAAGGTTACCTCAAAAAGAAAAAAGTTTAATTAAGGTTAAAATGTACTGTTAATATGTTGCGCAAAATTCGGGTAAAATCGAATTAATTTGGTTAATTAATTAAATTCTGTTAATTGGTCAGTTAATCGAATTAATTCGGTTGGGGTCGGTTAATAACTTTTTAGAAGTTCGGTTAACGGTTAATTCGATTCGAAATCGGTTAATTAACCGAAAATTTATATTTTTTATATACATTTTACATATATTAAATTCGGTTAATTCGATTAATTTTTTATGTATTTTATACTTGTTTTAACCAAAAAACAAAAAATATATATATAAATTTCGGTTATTTCGGTTAACCGACCGAATTAACCAAAAAAGTTCAGTTCGGTTAAGGGTTTAAAAGGGTCGATTAATTTGATTAATGGTAGTTTAGGTCGGTTAACCGATTGAACACCCCTAACTGTTAGTCCCTGTAGTTGTATAGAATTTGAGATTTGGCCCATATACTTACTTTTTCAATTTAAAAAGCTTAGTCCAATCATTATCATCATTGATAGTTTTTGTAAAATTTTGTCAGAACTTAATATTCTTTTTTTGTGTCAACCATATGTTGACAACCTAATCAAAATTTAAGTTGACAAATGTTGATAAAAAATATTTATGATTTTAATAACCAAGATTTTTAAATAAAAAAATAGGACTTAATTTTTAATCAAAGAATCTCGAATTTTAACAAAATACTAACGATTTTAATGACAACCTAATCTCAAAATTTTTAACTTTTACGGAAAATACTTACTATTTTAAATGCAGATGTCATGCTGTGTATCAACAATGGCAAGCAGTGTGGACGAAACAACAATGCAAATGCTCCGCAGGCTGAAAGACTATTCATGGAACGCCAAAGTGGTGTTGGCGATGGCCGCTTTCGCATGCAGTGTTGCTGAGTCGTCAATGCTTGTCAAGCATCGTAACACCGACCCTATTGCCATGTACGTTGAAACCCTCAAAGGCCACCGTTATACCACCACGGATTTCACCGTGCTCGAACACATCGGGCTTTTCAAGGCCATGATCGATGTCGCCAACACCAACTTGGCCTTTCTGGCCCCTTCCATTTCTCGCATTCCCAAAGAGGTCCACTCCATCAAAGATGCCATTGCTTGTTTCCCCACAGCTGCATACAAGATCCTTCGGATTGTTTTGCAAATCACAAGCATTTTAAGCAAAAAGAAGTAAGCTTTTTTGTTTTTAATATTTGAGAATTATTATGTTCGTAGTGGCGGAACAAGTCATTGAGTTTTGGGGCTATTTAAAATTTTTAAATATTTTAAAGGGTTTAATTAAAATTTTACCAACAGGGAAGGAAGGGGGAAGGTCCCTTCTGGCTCTAATTTAGTTCTGCCACTGTATGCTGATTACGATTTGGCTTAATTTACCTTTTGACCTCTGAACTATATCTGTTTTTCATTTTGTACTTTTTTCTTCTACACTTTGATACATGAACTATCATTTTCTTCCCAATTAACCCCCCAAAAAAATTTTCTGACTCCTGATATATTCTTATCAGTCACCGATGATTTTGGGGGTAAAAAGGGTTGAAAATAATAGTTCAAATATCAAAACGAGACAAAAAAAAAATTATTTACCAAAATAGAAAAAAGGTATAATTTATGGACCAAATCATAAATAAACCCTTACTATTTTGTCTTTTGGAAAAATAGAAAAAGATGACATTATTTAAAATTTTTAAAATAAATTTATTTATCTTCATTTCAGCTGACATAATAGTGCATAAATTATATATTATTATGCATGAAATATAATTTATGAAATATTTTTTAAAATTATTTTCAGGGACCATTTTGAATCCACAATCCAAGAATTAAATGTCTTGGCAAATGAAGTTAGCCATATAAATAACATCCTTCAAGAGAAGTTAACCCTTTGCCTAAGGGATGCTGGTAAGCCTTTTATATACCACAAATAAATATGTTTATTAAAAAATTATATAATAAAATAAACTTTTATTTCAAATTTATTGTCACGGCTTCAATTTTTATACAATTTTATATAATTTAATTCATTTGTAGTGAATATATACTATTTTTTATGGATTTGACTATTACCGATTCAAATATTATAATTATCATTTACGACATATTCGAAATGAAGTATATTAACCTTTGGATTTTTTTTTCCAAATCTGTTTTACTTTTACATATAATAAATTTGAATGTCATAATTTATTTTATTTTTCAGATAATAAATTTAAATATCCAAATTGAAGTAATTATTTCCTTTTGTTTTTAAAATTTTTATTTAAAAATATTGTGAATATTCATATAATGGAAATGGCATGCAGAAAAATATACATATGAAGATATAACCATACGTATTACTAAAATCAGCATCTCAGAATTCATCGACAAAATCATGCAATACGTGAGGACTCAGGTAATTTGGTTTAATTACAGTTTTCATCTAATATTGCTGGATCAATTTTGGTTTTAGTCCCTTTACTATGCTATAATTTGTGATTTAGTCCTTTTGCTTTAATTAGGTATAATTTCATCCTCTTTATAAGTAGGTCCAAATGGATAAACCTGTTGGTTGCTGCCGTTAAAATGATGATGTAATTTAAAAAATTAAAACAATTTTGAACGTTCATTGCGATGTAAATATATTATTGAATATGATTGATTGGTTTTCCATGTGACCTTAATTATGACCATATAATAGTAAAAAAAAAATCAAAGCATCAGTTTACGGTAGCAACTAACCATGTTATCAATTTAGACCTATTAATAACATTATAAAAGTAGAGGATCAAATTATAATGAATTAAAATAGAAGGAATATATCCTAAAATTGAATTACAAATATACATTGTCATGCATCAAATATTAAACCTTTCAACAATTAATCATTCCTTTTTCGACATGAATAAACAAACAGGGCTTTGAAAATCTAAGAAACAAGCATCTTTTGTTCCTCATATCGGATCTCGACATCTCTATCGATGAGATCAAGGCTCTCAATTGGTTGTACCAAAGAAACGACCAAATGTATGAGATCGTTTGGCTCCCGATCATCGACTTGTCGATGTCGTACGATGTGAAACGATTTTGGGAGCTTAAACAGTTGATGAAATGGAGTGTGGCAGTGGAGCCAACAAGGGTCGAGGCCGACGTCGTCGAGTTTGTGAAGAAAGAGTGGCATTTCATAAGGCAGGCGATTGCAGTGTCGATGACTTCGGCCGGGGAAGTGGTGTGCCAAAATGCTCTCCCCATGCTGTGGACTTGGGGGAACACGGCTTTCCCATTTAGTGATAAAACCGAGGAGATTCTATGGAACTCTATCGATGAACGACATGGTTGGAAGCTTGAGTTGGTGCTTGATGACTTCATTGTCCCCGAATTACGTTCATGGGTACGTTGCATACATTCATAAACTCTCTTCATATATATATTTTTAAATATTTTATATTAATGTTTATAAATTTTAAAATTAAATTTAAAATTAATTAATTAAATATTTTTTATAGTTTAATTTGAATTCAAACTAAATTAAATTAACGAGGTAAAAGGGTTAAATCACTTTTGGGGGTCTGAATTTGATAGCTATTTTCACATTAGAGTCTAAACTTTTTTTATCTCAATTAATATTTGAACTTAGCAATTGTTTCTATATTAGGGCTTGAAATTTTTTTTTTGTTCCTTTCTGATATTATTTGAAAATCCTAAAGTTTAGGCCACAATGCAGAAACAATTGTCAAGTTTAGGGATTAACTTAGATAAAAAAAGTTAAAGGTCCAATATACGAATAATGTACCAGTCGGTGTTCGCTTTGGGTTATTTCGAGTTTAGATTATTTTAGGTTCAAATCATTTTAGGTTTAAATCATTTAAGTTTACCGATCAGGATTTTCAAGTCAAATATTTCAAATTGTTATTCAAATATGACAATCAAATTTAACTCATTTTAGATTATTTATTTGAATTATTTTAAATTTGAGTTTAAGGGATTGTGAATTTTCATAATAAAATTAAATTAAATTGATTTATGGAATGAAATTTCGAATTGGGTTCAAAGTTTACAATTTCATTAACTATTATTTTTTCTTTTATCATTTAATTCGGTCCATGATTTTATCAGATAGAGAATCGAACAACATTCGTTTGCTTATTCGGCGGAGGTGACATTTCATGGATTCAAGAATTCACCGAGAAAGTCAAATACGCCGCCTACGCCGCCGGCGTTACCTTAAAACTAGTTTACGTCGGAAAAAACAAAGCCAAATTAGGCTTATCAAAAACCGACCTCAGCCGTGACATCAACGTCATAGAATCGGAGTTCCGGTGGCGGTTCTGGACAAAACTAGAAAGCATATTACACGCCAAAATCCGACGCGGCAAAACAACTACCGCTTATAAAACTGATGTAGTGATCCATGAAGCTTTGAAAGTGGTTGGCCATGGCGGAAAAGGCGAATCGTGGGCCGTTTTCTCGATGGGACCCGACCCGATGGTAACAACCGACGGCGAAACGGGTTTAACCATCATGTCGAATTACCTGAATTGGAGACAAGACACTACTGGACTACGGTTCTTAGAAGGTGTGAAGCATTACAAAGAGGTGATATCGAGGGATGTTCATGGCTGTCTCAAGGTTCATTTGCCAGTTCTGGGTCGGGTTCCGGGTATTATGGTTTGCCCCGATTGCTCTAAAGTGATGGATATGTTTTATACGTATCGCTGTTGTGATGAGTGATTTGTTTAAATTCGGGACTAAATATCTATACCTTAATTCAAATTGGTCCCTTTTTTTGTCAATGGTATTTAATCTATTTATTTTATCTTATCTTATAAAAAATTATAGTATTCGACAAAAAAACATGCCACCTGTCATGTTTTTATTGGTCGGTATTATTTTTATAAAATTAGATAAAATTAATAGTTTAAACACATTATTATAAAAGATACGGATAAATCTTCTACTATTATATTATATCTATGCTTTAAGAGTGTTTTTAACCATTTTATGTTGTTGTAATTTTAGATTAAATCTCTTTATTTAAATACTATAATATAATATAATTTTATATTACATTACATTACATGTCATTTATGATTTTATAATTAAATGTTCTCTAAAAATCTCGCAAAATAGAGAGAAACTTCTAATTTGAGTACCTCATAGATGTTTTAAAATATGGATCGATCATCAAACTAGCTACATCATTGATTATCAAGTCAATCGGTTTAATTGTTGATTCAATAATAATTAAATAAATAATTAAAAATTATTTAGAAATCAATTCAATTCTTTTGTCACATTCAGTTTTCCGTCCAATCAATCTGGTTTGATTCCACCAACAAGAGTCATAAGTGATGTCCAAAGGGACTACCGTAGTCACCCAACTAACTTGAATTTTTAGTGTTTCCAATTTTATGTTAATCGGCTGGTGATCAAAAAAGATAAAATTGAATAATTGAGTGATCATTTTGTAACTTCTCATGGTTAAATTGAGTAACAAAAAGACATAGGGACTACTAATACAATTTACCCTTAATAAATTTAAATTTTGAATCTAGATATCTTGCATCATTGTCTTATCCTCAGGCTTTGGGCTTCAAGCAAGAAGCTATAAGTTGACACTACAGATAAAATCAGTAAGCTAAAGGAAGGCTCTTATTATTTTCCTCCCAGTTCCTATAAAACATTATATTCTTTTTATTCCACTAAATAATCGAATGATTTAATCCGGTACCTATATCGAATGTAAACAAATGAACTGAAGCAGGCACCGAGCTCAGCTCCATACGAGGATCGCGCAATTTTGTTTGGAAAAAGTACCTGCTTAATCTCTTCCTTCCATTTAGCAACATCCTATGACTATGATGCACAATGGTATGTAACATTTTACACAGTTTTACCTGAGCCAACAAAATCGGAGAATGCAGTCAATGTTCTTGCTAGTGATATGGATCGACCCAGCACTTATCGTTCTTCACAGCTTTCTCCCATCGTTGTCTGAAAAAGTACAACTCGACGTAGGACTGCCTCCTTACCTGTACAGATCAAGTTCGTACTCCGATAATTATAACCGGTGTTTTTGTGCACTTAAATGATTGCCAAGTCAGTCAATGCCTAGAAAAAGATCTTTTGATATTTTCAACATTTGAACTCTATTTACAACAAATAATCAACAAGGGATCGAATAAGTTCTCCTTTGGCTAAATCTCCAAGCCAGCACCTCAAAGTACCATGCATAAGACTTATACAGAACACATGTTGTAAATCAATAATGCATACCATAGGGAAGATGATGCAAAGCAATAGACCCAGATACTTACTTCCACTCTAGGATCTTGTGGACGACGAGGTTTCTGCAATACAGAAACAGACCAAATAGTTAGCCAAGACAAAATACCAAAGGTACCACAATTGACTCGGGAAAGAATACGACAGGCCATACATTTTCATAGTTTTCATTTTCACAGATAGCGATGGCCGTTATATTTGCACAAGCTAACCAATTAATTCACATTTTATCTAAAAGAAACCTTTTCAGGGGTTCGGATTTGGTGTAACTAAAGCAAGCAACTCATGTAGAGATTTTAAGACATTCTCAAATCAACGGTATCGGTTTATAATCCGTTCCCGGTAGTTTTCGGCTTAAATATACTCTTATACAACATACAATCAGATACCAGAAAGATGAAAAAAGAACATTCGGAGCATTGAACAACCAATAAACCAGCACAAGAAATCCACTGAACTTCCGAGATGACAGATAATAGCAGTGTTTAAAAAATCAGACTGGACTGCCCTATATCATTAAACCAGGTATCTTTCAAATCGGTTGAACCAATAAAAAACTTAAAAAAGAAAAACCAACAAAATCCCTATAAACCGTTTTAAACTTTTTTTTTTAATTCTTTTCATTAAATTAAACCTTGAATTTATATTAAATATTCTTACATTTAGTCCAATACACAGTTTTGTTAAATATTTACTATACTTATATAATATTAATATTTAACCTTTTTAATACCAGAGCACATACGTTTATGCATGCTTTCTGCTGTGAATGAAATTGTTTAGAAATACAAAATGGAGCTGTGGTGTTATACACACACACACACATGTATACATATACTGTATATGACTTCACCATTTGGCTATCCCTTCTACAAAGATTGTCCTTATATCCTAATACGTGTTCCCAATAAATTTTGCCCCTTTCGCATAAGGACACAAGTACATCAAGGCCTTAATCACCAGCAATAGCAGAGAGAGCATTGGCTAAAAGAACACAGTTTTTCCAAATGTAGTAATCGACACAACAGCAGTAAAGCACTAGCAGGAACCTAGAGCAGAGATTCAGCAATCACTAAACTGCTGAGCACCATCATTCAAGGATATTTGCTTAAATAAAGAAAATAATGTACCATTAAAATGTTTTTTTTTCCCGGGGGAGGGGGGGGTGGATAAGCTATGTACCACTAACATCTTATTGATAGAGATATCAAATTTCTAACCTTTTTTTTCTTTGCTTTAACATAGTGGCGCAGTATGTATGCATCATTCACAACAATACCTTTGATTCGATCACCCTATTAAAGAAAAACATGTTAAGCAACAATCTTTTGGGTAAGCAAAATAAGAGAGAAACCCACTTTAAATAGCTTGCTTGTGCACAATAACCAATTTTTGTATAATAATTGTGTTTAACAGGTTAAATTTTTACATAAAATTTTACACATGTAGCTAAAGCAAGCAACTCATGTAACTAAAGACAACATCTGTATTGCAATGATCTTTGTTCAAGGGTAAGAACTAGTAACTAAAGCAACTCATGGAGCGATGTAAGACATTCTCAAACCAATGGTAATGGTGTATGATTCTTGCCTGTAGTTTTGAGTTTAGATATCCTCTTATACAACATATAAAATCTCAGAACTTCTAGATTTCAAACACATTTTAAATTGGACTAACAGATAGCAGGAGCAATTTAACCTTAAAGAACTGCTGAATAGAATTAAACATAATAAGAGATATGCTCTGCCGCCATTTTGTTTAATTCATTTGTCTGCATCAATCTACTCTTCCTTATATCCAGAGGGCTTGCTAAGAACTTAATACCAAAGAACATATGTTTACACTTTAATATGCAAGATTTCTGCCGTGAATGTATGATTTTCACCATTTGGCAACCCTTTCTACAAAAATTGTTCATATGTCTTAAACAAATATATGTTCCAAATGTTAATTTCACATATGAACACACAAGTACTTGAGGGCCTAAATCACCAATAATAGCAAAGCTGTGGTTTAAAGGTATGGAGCTCAAGGGTTTTAGGTGCTTCGTTAAGAAATTCCTTGTTATTGTTTGATGAAAAAAAAATTAAGCTTAAAATGTCCCAATATGTAGATTTTAGAGAAATAAAACTCAAGTCCAGCATCGGTACCACTAAGAATATTTTAGTTTATGCACCACAACCATTGAATATGTTAGTTGCATAAACTGGACTTCTTGATATTAAGGCTTATTTAGTTGCATCTTATGCATCACCGTGTTTGAACCACAGTTTTGCAAATCAACCATAATGCCAAAATAAGCCTTAACCAGCCTGGCATAAGATGCAACTAACCACAAAGCAATCAGTACAGCAGCAGTAAAGCATTTCTCGAAATTGCTTACCACCATTACTAAAGGATGATAATGCTTGAATACAGAAAATAATGTACCTTTTAAGATCTTGTGGAAATAGATATTAATTTCTAACCTTGTCCAGCCGTCGACCTCCAGCAGTAGAGCGATTTTTCGCACCCATGCCCCCTAGAGTAGGACGATTGTGGTGGACTACATACTCAGCATCGACAATACCAATATTTTTGGTTCGATCACCCTATTAAAATACAGGTTAAGCAAAATTCTATTGCTTTAGCAAAATAAGATGAAAACCCACTTTAAGTAGCTTGCCTGTGCACAATAACCAACTTGCATATCTATACCCCAGGCATGGATCAAATCATTCTGGAAAAAGATAAATAAATAAAAGAATGTAAATAGATAAGGATGTGACATTAAAAGAGGAAGAAAGAAAGAAAAACTGATGTATGAGGCTATTTTATAAACCTTTAACTAGCATGACCAAGGAACATTCACAGGCTTGCAAAACTAGAGCAAAGTTTGAGGGTGTGTTTGTACACCATGGAGTAATTGCTAGAAAGTGTAATTACTAAACTAGTAATTACACCCTCTTGTAATTACAAGGAATTCTAATTCCTAGAATAAAAAAATTTTAAAAAAAGTTTGAAAGTCATCATGGCTAATTACCCCGTACAATTCCCCCAATTCTCAACCCCCTCATAAGAATTGGAGCAAGTAACTGAGGTGCTACAATTCCTCTCAATTTAGTTAGACCTACTAATTACAATGGCTACACAAAAATGGCACACATGTGTAATTACAAGCAATTACACCCAAATCCAATTACTATATGGCTTTCCAAACACACCGTACACATAACAAATCTCAAAAACATTAACAAAACAAAAAATGCAAACCAGCTCCTTCTTATCAATCATTCAGTTAACCTAAAAATCATGTTTCAGTTAAACTCAGCTCCATATTATAGATGTATCATTTCGTATTTAGCATTAAATGGTATGACAGCAAAGATATATGGCAATTGAACTCCATGCCCCACCCAAAAAAGAGGGAAGATGTTAAGGAAAGAAAAGAGGCAAGAATAAGGATGTAAAAATCCCACAGTCTAAAAGGCAAACCTGAATCATGTACCATACACAACGCCAGGCAGCTCTCGAGAAAACAGGGGCCATCATTTCGATCCACCTGTAACATTCTCTTGTTCCTTAGATTTGGGAAGCAAAACCAAAATTTGACAGAGGTTTCAAATTCATTAATTTTGTTGAGTTGCACAATAATAGCTTCTGTAAGCATAGATTCTTTTGTGAATCTCAGTAGAAAAAATACCCTCTCACATCAATAGAATTAAAATGACAGTTCCTTAACTTAATTATTTTGTGAAGAATAAGTAAATTCTAAGAACCAATGGAGAATATTTAGTAATTTTACTGATATTTTACCCCGTGCATGGAGGTCCTTTACTATGGGCATCACAATGCTTCCCATTAGCACCTGGTTTGAAAGCTGTCCTGCAATGAGAAATCATACACAATGAAGCAAATTAAGTCACTAGTTTCAATAGACTATGTATTAAACAAATTTGTGCATGATTTACAAAAGTAGTGTATTCAGAATATGCAATGTATAGCAGAAGTAGCTTTCAGAGTAGATATTGAGAAATAAATGACTACAAGAACCTGTGCACAATTGATTTGCTTTCACGTGCAGTAATTTGATGGTGTACCTCTGATTTAGAACGATCAAGTGCAGGCTGCGATATCTCAAGCCCTTCATGCTCAATAATTGACATATATCTGAGTTATCAAATTAAGTTATAGATTTTAAATTTTGAATCTATAAAATAGAATATCAGTGGTAATTAAATAAGATGCAGTTATTTAATAGCCAAAACACTTTCTCCTTTTAAATAAACATATAGCAAAATTTAGCAGACATGGGAAAGGAAACAAACAACTTCATAAGCTTTGCAGTAACTATCATACTTCCTTCAACACATGATAGAACTATACTTTGAAACTGCAACTGAAAGGGCAAAAACTGAACATCGATACACACAGCATTAAGCAATTTCAACTGCAGGTAGAATATCATCAGCTGAAGCAAACCATCTCTATCAGGCTCCACAGTCATTCTTAATTCTATAGACAGGGTATAACTAAGAGTAGTCTATGGCTATCACCGCTACACTACTCGTAGAACTGTTCAACAAAAGCCATCATAAATTTCCACATTTGTGCACGTTTCAGGACCTCTGAGTTATTTAAATGCATCTTAATTATCACACAGCATAAGTTTATTAGCAACATTTTTCTACTTGAACTATAAAAGGATTTCATTTCTCAAATTGACAGAAATGAGCAGAGAGCTTCTAACATATAATCTGTGTTCTAATATGGATAATTGCATTCAACGTACACTTTCGGGTGAAAATGTTCAACTCCAAGGTCCTCATCCCAGAGAAAAATGTAACTATATTCCGAAACAATATCAGGGTGTAAGAAACGCTTTGCAAACCACCTAATCACCGAGAAACAAAATCCAGGAGAGATTTAGAATAATGCTACTTCCCTATAATTTGTTATGGGATTGGAAAGATTCCTTACCATTTAGTTTGATTGCGTGCAGAAACATGTATGACTTTATCACACCATTCAAAATGCTTCCATTCATCAACAATACCATCATAATGGAAAAGCATAACTACAAAATCACTAGATAGAAACTACACAATAGAAAACAAAGAACAATCAAACTCAAAAATATATACAAGCAACTGGTATACTTTAAAGAACAAAGGAATTATCATCTACCATCTTGACCATTTTGTCTACTAGATCTTTTTGCTTTATTCCAACAGCAACTGCAAATAAGCTGGTAGAAGTATTTTCCTTCTGTCCAAACAGTAGTGCAATAGTAAAATTAGTATGGCCACATCAGACATGTCAGTGTCATATTGACCAAATGAATTGCCCCTGGAGGAATTAGCAGCATGATAATTTTGACATGAAGGTTATACACCACGTGTTAATTCTTTTACAAGATTTCCATGTATTTAGAGGACCCTTGGATGTTCATATACCCATACCCAGCATATAAGTCAAACTCGGGTACTTTGAGAAAAATAGAGAGTCAGAGCAACATAGTTCTGAAGTTCCAATTCGGAAGTTCCAATGAATTAACATTATTCTATTTGCGAAAATAGAAATTGTCAAAACCAAAAGTGCACAAAGAATTATTGAGAAATCTATAAGCTAAAAAGAGGTTCTATCCTTCTAATCTAAATCCAAACAACAAATCAACCAACTGTAAACTATCTGCGATTCAAGAATATCCAGAGACATGAATGTGCTGCAATGGTGCAATTCCAACTTTACTAATAAAACCCATCAAAGTTGTATGTTTAATTAAAGTTGCATGCGCTTTACTCAGCCAGAGGCTTACAGTAAGGTGCAGTTTTTTCCATGGAGTTGTTTCAAATGGGAAAGTGTACGCTCCATAAATTCTATTCTCAAAATTCGAGTGAGAAACATGTTTACAAGGTTACGTGCCCATTCATATTGGTTACGGGAAAGTGCATGCTCACTCACATTGATTAAAACATTACCTCTGGGAAGCCCCATAAAGGTCGCATCTCTAAGTTCGATGTATTTTCAATGATACCTTCAGGTAATGGCGCAGTTCCGGGAGGCTTGCACTGGTTCTAAAAATATGAAACAGAAAATGGATTATTGTCTGCCAGAAAAACATTTTCATAAATAAGGATGTGATTAAGCAAAATCTTTAAAGTCTCCTGAACAAACCTTGCAATTACCAACATTTGAGCTCTGCAAAATATCAGCTAATCCCCATGTCTGCACAGAGGGAACAACTTTCATTCTAGATATCCATCAATATATCTCTTTCTATTCGATATATGGCACTGACTTCCAAAAAGAAAAACTGATAAAAGGTTCATATTCGACCTTTAAATTATTGGAGATACAAACAACCTACAAATTTCAAACTTAAACCCATAGGGGAAAAATGTAATAAATAAATCAATAGCATCTTCAACTGTATGCTGATGGGAATCCACAGAATATTAAACGGTGTGAATATTAATTAGACGATGCAAATGAAGAAAACCATACAGAGAGACCCGCTATAGCACATATAGAAAGTCAAATAATGCAACAAAATTCATATCATATGGGATCTAAAATGGAAAATATACCTCTCTATTTTCTGTTTCTACATTTGAAAACCCTAGAAGGTAAACTATAGAGAGCAAAGCAGTGGCTGGAACAATGCTACAAAGACATGAACCCCAACCTTTCCGTTCAGCAATCAGAGGTATCTGTCAGATATAACAAACCAAATAAATAACGATTTAAACAATTAGAAATCCAACTAGCAGATTAGAAGGCACACATCTTCCCAAATTATGACATAGTAAGTATAAGTATTGATGCAGATTCTATGACTAACTAAAGAATTAGAGGAATAGGCAACCAAGCAAATTGGGGAGCAAAAATATTCCAAAATTTTGACATAGCCCTTGGTAAATTTACCAAAGATGAAATTGAGTAAAGATCTATTTCTATCAGAGGGCAATATGAAGATTTCGAGTAAGTGTTTACATAATTTTCTTCTGTCAAAAGAAATAATTTTCTTCTGTCAAAAGAAATGATTCATCGAAATAATGAGTCAATGGAGAGTAAACATTAATGATTCATAATCATAAACATTGATATCTAACAAAAGAATTAAAGGCCAACAAAACAAGCAAATTGGATTTCGTAAATATTCTCAAATAATATGACAGAATAAACATTAGTGATTCAAGAATGTAAACACTGATGCAGCTTCTATAATTATAACAGAGTAAGCATTAGTGACTAGCGGCTGTAAACATCAATGCAGCTTCTATAATTAACTAAAGAATCATATGTAATAGGACAACAAGCAGATACGAGGACACAAATATTCTCAAATTATGACATAGGAAACATTAATGATTCATAATCATAAACATTGATATCTAACAAAGGAATTAAAAGCCAACAAAACAAGAAATTGGATTTCATAAATATTCTAAAATTATGAGAGTAAACATTAGTGATTCATGGATGTAAACATCGATGCAGCTTCTATAATTAACTAAAGAATCACATGCAATTGGACAACAAGCAGATAGGAGGGGACACAAATACTTTCAAATTATGACATCAGAAACGTTAGTGAATCGCGAATATAAACATCTACAAAGCATATTATTCGTTAATATTGTCTCTGGTAAGAATCAAAAGATTTCAAAACTACAGACAAGTATTAGGAGCAATGGTAGGAACATTGCATTCCCAAGGGGAGATGTAGTTTCAAACTTTGGAGATAACATTGCTGGAAGAGACAATAAACTCCGAACATTGACCCTAAAACAGAGGAGAATAAAAAAAAAAGACTTCAAAACTATTAAGTGAATAACCAATAAGCTTCATTGAAGTGAGGCATAGAGACCATGAAGAAGTTCCCCGTTTCTTTATAAAATCAATGAATTTCATAGCATAACAACATCATGCAACAAATGCATCAAGAAAAAAGAAAAAAAAACTCAATTTCAATATATTTTATATGCACATAGACACACATACACAAATAACTTGAATACCCTGAAATTTGTGCAAATAAAAAAGAAGACAGTATTTTGCATATAAAATTAGATGACATTTCACAGAATTAAAAATTAAAATTCTATTCAAATACAAATTCAAATATAATTCTAACTTTTCTACTCTCTTTACTTTTTTACTGAAAAAAACAAAAATAAAGATGAAAATAGAGCCTAAAAAACCATGACTGTTCCAACATACAAATTCCTAGTTCTAAGCATAGATCAATAAGATTCTGCACGAACGAGAAAAAATGAAGAGAAAAGTAGAAAAGATAATCAGGAATTAATTATTATCAACTTTTATTATTAAAGAAAAAAACTTACAAAATGTACTGATTTCATATCGACGAAACATGAAAATAAAAACAACTTTTTGCTTCTGGCTTGAAGCTTAAAAATGGGGTGTCCTTAGATAAGAAACGAAAACGTTTTCCAGGAAAATTTTCAAAAAAAAAAATAGAAACAGGAAAAGGATTGTATATATATTATATGATAGGAAAGATTTTTTTTTTTTAAATACAGAGTTGGGCTGAATGCATGAAAACGAAGCAGTTTTGAATTATTTTTTCTTTTACATTTTTTAAATTTATATATATTTTTAGAATAATATTAATAATAATTAAAATAACGAAAAAAAATAGAAACCGAAGAACGCGGCAGAAATAACTGGCGGAAAATTTTGTCCGTTTCCCACGCTTATAATTTTCATATTTCTGTTTAGATTTTTATTTATTTATTAAAATTTAAATTATTTTTAATAAATTATGACTAAACTACACCCAAGGTCATTAAACTATTAGTAAGTTTATATTTTGGTCATTTAATTTTAAAAGGTTACAAAATAATCATTGAATTTTTCGAAAGTATTTATTTTAAGCTATTGGGTTGTTAAGTTTTATTTTAAATTTAGTTAGTAAACTCCAAGTGACAATCAGTACCCACCAATTGGTTGTTAAAAACAATTTAACACTATTAACAGTTAGATTTAAATTTTAAAATATAAAAAGTAGAGATTAAATTCTTAAAAGTAAAATTATAAGGACTAAATTTTAAATTTGTGAAGAGTATAATAACCTATAACATATTTTAACCAAATATAGTCTCTAAAAAGTAGATATTATTTTAATAGCCACACCAATGTTTTTCGTGTCTATTTTAAGGCATATGTTCAAGGTTTGAAATTACTTTTTCATCTTTAAAGCTCAAATTACTAATTCTTAATTCAATAATTGGTGCAGCAAAACTTAAATAAATAAACAATAAAAATATTTATAAAATTTATAAAACTAATTCAACCATCAATATATTTTTATATGGTTTTTTTACAAATTTTGAATGATTCGCTCAAAAATTGGTTCACCATGCTTAGATCAATATACCAATTAGTTCCCAACTCAACCGATCCAATCCAATTCAAATAACACTAATATAATTAAAAGGCAAAACCATAAGAATAACTTTACGAATCAACTAAATTAAGCTTCGGATTTGTCTTTGATTATTTCTTTGCATCCAATAATTGTCATTTTACACTTAAAAAATGGTATGTTCTCAGAGTGCAGGATTTTTTAATTTCTGTTGTAGAAAATAAAGTCTTTTTACAGGAAAGAACACTTGCAAAGATAATAGCAAAGGTAACCAACTCCCCAAAAGAAAAGAGCTACACTGATCTAAAACAACATTGACCTGCAAATACAATGCCAAACATTGAAAATTGACATTTTTTACTTAATTTTCCTGAGAATCCTAGCTAAAAAGAAATTCAATGACCAGATTTGATCTTTTGAAACCTTCGTATATATGTGCCTCTAATATCTGATTGGACCATCCAGATTCCCAGATGCAAACTGAAAAACATAAGGGCAATTAAATAAGATCATAGATGTCGGTATATATATTAACACAATCCATCTGTTGAATTTATCGATACATATAACATTTAATTTACTCAAAATTCAACCTGCATGATATATGTGAATAGGACATAAAAATATATGGATATCTCTCTTACATATATAGACACAAACATATGTATTAACTCATCTAAGAAGGTTTTCAAAATTGGACTAGTGGTCGAACTGCTCAGACCACCATTTCCTAGTTCGACCGGTCCAACCAGTTCAATTGAATAAATTATTAAAAAATAAAAATATATATTTAAAAATAGAAGGAAAAAAACAGTTCAACCAATTCGAACCGGCTGGTTCAACTGGTTCGCTGGTCAACCGATCCAACACCTTATTCTAGACCAATGCCCCGGCCAGGTCCCAATCCTACCGGTCCGACCAGATGGTCCGGTCCAGTTCCAAAAACAATGATCTAAGAAGTAACATATGCATGAAGATCCCAAACCGACTGCCCTTAGTTCTTGCTCATAAGAGAGAGACAAGGTGTACCTATGTCACTCAAACTACTATGTGAGTATCAAACAAGGGGATGTGACTGACACGGGTATGTTCAATTATTTTCTAAGCTTTTCCATGTATTCGAGGGACTGCAAAGGGTCATATCCCAATACTCATGCCCATATGCATCAGATAAATTACACTGTATTCTCTTTTTAAGTTCATGGCAACTAGTTTCAGTCATTACCTGTCTAACAATTGGATTTGTCGACGTTGTAAATTCTTCGGTCATTCCTTGCCAAACAACCTTCCCCTCATGAAGAAACAATAACCTATTACGTAAAGATGAAGTTCATTAAGTATGGCATCCAACATCATAGCAAAAAACCAATTAAAAACATCATGATTTCGGGGTAAACCTGTCAACAGCTCTTAGAATGGTACTATGTTGATGAGTAACAACCACATAAGATGCAATCTTCCCTTGTTTCCCCGATGCATCTTCACCCTTTGTATGGACAGAGCGGATGAGATCTTCAACAACGGTCGATGCAATTGGATCGAGCCCAGCTGTTGGTTCGTCATATAAAAGCACCTGAAGAAATAAAAGGAGGTGACCAAGCCGGAATATATACTCCAGTGGGAATGTGGACTAAATTTTATGGTCCTACAGTTAGGGATTAAACTCTGAAAGAAAATAGGATCGGCTGGATACTAGTAGAAACTTGAAAGGAAGACCAATTGAATGTTTATCTTAAGATACAAAACCGAGGCAGTTATACGTCATTACAACTTCCGATCCACATCCATTAATTTCAAAGAGAAATTTACTGTACCTCCGGCTCAATTGATTCTTTGGAGATGTCACAAATTATAGAACGAGCTAAAGCAACTCTTTTCTTCATTCCTCCGGACAACTCAGAAGGTAATCTTTCTTCAACTCCCTGAAGAGAACATTGCGTCAGAATTTTTAATCAGCCGGAAACTTAAATACTAAGGCACCTACAGTGCAGAAAGAGGTGACAGAAGTAAAGGCATACACTTGTTACGTTCTATGAGAATTGAGATTCCACAATTAACTACGGAAAACAAGTTCCAACTGTTCATTATGCTGATTTTCACTTAAGCCCGACCCAACATCTTGCTAAGATCTTACTTATTTGTTACAGGTTAACTCTGAATCAAGCCAAAAAGTTCCGAGCCAGGACAGATAATTAACATTCTATGCTATCCAAGAAAAGGAAGTGGAATCACAAGCATACCTTTAAACCAACAGCAGCCAAGGTCTCCGTCACGAGCTGTGAAATTTGTTCATCAGACATGCATGAATTTTCGTATCTATGCATTAATAAGCACAAAGTCATCAACCAGCTCAAGTAATTTCTTTATTTTGGGAGAAAAGGAAATCAGAATCCAAGATAACCCCCTAAAAGCCAATGATGTTTGAACCGGACTGGACTGGCCAGTCAAACTGGTTGTTCTGGGAACCAGCCGGGGTACCGGTCTGGAGAATGGCCTTGAACCGGTTTAGACCGGGAACTGGTTGAACCAGGTTGCTTTATTTTTATTTTTTGAATTTTCAATAATTTTTTAATCAGACTGGCGAACCAATGACCTGATCAGTTCGACCACCAAAACATTGCTAAAAACTAAGGAAAAAAGGCAGTATTTGTAGGAAAGAATTTATACTGTCTCTTACAAAAGGAAACCAACATTTTCACGAACGGTCAAAGAATCAAAAAGTGCTGCACTCTGAAAAACCTGTTAGCGAAGAGTAAACAAAGAAATGGATCATGCCACTGATAAATTATATCATATTTAGAGCTTAAATAAAATTTTACCAATCCAATTCGAAGACCAGATATCTCATCATCACCAATCAAACCCATTCTCTTTTTGCCTCGAATATATACCTCTCCCTACACATGAGAGTTATGTATTCTTTTTATAAGGATCTAAGCAGTAATAAATCAATATGCAACACAAACGAATTACCAAAACTATGAAGACAGACTCAATAAGCATTGCTCACCTTGTCTGGTGCAAGAAGTCCAGCAATAATCTTCAGAATCGTAGATTTCCCAGTGCCGGAAGGACCAATAATTCCAACAGCTTCACCATGCCTAATCTATTAATCAAAGGAGACGTTAGGAATCAACAGAAAAAAGTGAAACAAAATTAATAATAATAGAGAATACTACTACATGAAATGGCAAAAAACCGAGCTATGATCGTACACAAAGAAAATTTATGTTTCTAACTCACCTTTGTTCATATTTTTGGACATGGGGAATTGGTAAAAAGGGATCCAAAATTAGGATACAAGTACATGGATACATCATATCATTATAGAACACTAGACAGACATCTAAGACTGTAAACTGTAAATAAGAACTTGATACGACTAATTCAGGATGCCACCAAGTTAAGGCTAACATGTTACTCATATATCCCATTTTGTCTATGGCTAAGGTGTCAGGTATGATCGAGCCAACCTTAAACCGTCCATGTTTGAACATGCTTTGGGTACCCAGAAAGTATGAAGTCCTTAAATCATTCGAGACAAAGTTAGTTCTGTTCAATTTGAGAGAAATACTTCAATGCAGTCCAGACATAAGGTCCGATTCTCATTCATGATCCCGAAGTTGAAGAAACTTAAAATCAAGATGGGGCTATATACAATACATCCTTAAAAACCACCTAAACTAAACCATATATGTTATCAAAAAGCTAAATTAGATTTGAAGTAGGAAGATAGTACAATGAAATGAAATAGATAGAACTAGTGAAATTTAAAACCAAACACCTAAATGGAACTAATCCCCTTTAAGAATCAACAAAAAAGACTATCAAATACACTCAACTAAAACTGATCATTTACATCACCATCTCCATTGCAGCTATAAACCAGAAAATATAATCAGTAATGAAGGAAAAAAACATGAAATAGAAACCCAATTTCTTTTCCTGATAGGAAAATAAAATGAAAGAAAGCTGTTTTTTATTCATGTGGTGGAAAATAAAAGTTTCAGTCTAGTGAAGATGAAATAAGTTGGAACGAATATAGTGAAGTCTAGCATAGTAATCTAGAACTCCATGTCATCTTATGCACTTGTTTGAAAACGATAGAACGGAAAACTCTTCCTACGAGTAAAAATGTTCAAACAGTAATTCCAAGAAGTATCTTCTAAGAACTTGAAACAACCCTCATGCAGTACAATCCATAAATATCTGTTCACATGTAGTCCAAACACTCACGGAAATAACATAAAACATATCTAAAGCCAAGAAAATCACCTTGAAGCTCACACCTCGCAAGATATGTTTTTCTCCAAATGATTTGTAAACATTTCGACATTCAATGAGAACATCAGAATCATTCTCATGCTTCACTTCCTTGCTGAAATTCCCATATTTGGATGATTCCTAAAAATAAATGCAAAAATCACCATGTTGAGACTGAGAAACTAAAAATAAAACATGTAAACTCATATCTTCGAGTTCCCAAGGCTTCACTTGGTTATTGCTTTTGCTGGTTGTTTCCTATTCCAAAAGCAAAATGTTCATTTGGACACAAAAATAATATTTTTTTAAACAATTAAACATTAAAATTGCATACTTAAATAAAACAATTATGTTAGAAATGGAAGTGCATTTTATTTATTTGTCCACTAATGTTCTACCATTTACTTCTGCATCTTAGCTACCTTTTTTTAAAGCAAAAACAAATAGCAATAAGGAAACAGAGACTAGAATCTCTAAATGCCTAAAAAAAGAGTTGGATAATTTTACACGGTTCAATTGCAAGAGACAATATAAGCATAATTTGGATGCAAAAATTACCTTGAAACAACAAATTATAAACAATTTGGAAGCATAAAACAAAAACAAGAAAAAAAGAAAGTAATAGCAAGTCCTATAATATAAGCAAAGACATTTCTAGCAATCAAGCAGATTCCATTAAAACAAACAGCACAAAATTTTCAAGTCAACCTAAATCAACTTCCATTAAAAATCCTTCTAAATTAAATAAAAAAAGAGAGAAAAAAACAGAAAAAAAATTGCAGAAATAATTACAGTAAATTTAGTTCCATGGAATTCATCACGTCCCAGGTTTCTAGTAGGAGGAGCCATACAAGCACAGATAACATTTCTTTGCCCCTTTTTCTCATTGAAACAACAAAATTTGTTCCTTTCTTTACCCAAATCACAATGCCTAGTTGATGTAACTACAGGGAACGGCCCCAATAAACTTGATGAAAAGGTCGCACTTGTCATTTTTTCTTTGAGAGAAATGAAAAAAAAAACTTCGAAAACCCTGATATATTAATAGAATCCCATCATTTTTTGACAACGAAATTTCAAAGAGAATTGTAAAAGGAAATCTGGGTATGGAAAATTAGTGAATTTGGAGAAGACCCAGAATCGGATTCATAGAGATTTAGGAAATCTGAGAAATACCCAGATAGGTTTATATTGATCAAAGAAAAATGGAGTCCCCCAAAGTTGAAGTAGGCAAATGGATTTGGAATATAGTAGCCAAAAATCTAATTAAAACTTAATGATTAAATTGATAAAAATGAAAAATGAAAATTGGGACAAAGAAAAAGGGTATTTCGTATTATATTAGAAGGTTAAAGTATCTAAGAGAACCTTGTATTATAGGAATTGTATCAAATTAGTCCCTTTATTAAAATGGCTCAATTTAATCTCTATACTATTAAAAGAATTAAATAAATTACAGTTTAATTTCAAACAAAAATTTCATTTATAAAACTATAAAATCATTAACATTATTAACTATGTTAAATAGTAAATATTATTTGTATTTCAATTGGCCTTTATTTAATTTTTTAATAATATAAGGATTAAATTCATCTATCACTAATTTAATGTAATCTCTATGACATAAGCATCTATTATGTAGTTTCACCTATATTAGAAATTAGAAGAGTGAAGAATGTGCTCATTGGATTGGCGGCTTAAATGGTCAGTTGGTTGGTGGAACCGTGTGTATATATGAGGTATTGGTGTGTGGAGTCGGGTGAAGTTTGAATTGGATTTAAATATAATATTAATGTATTTTATATTTGTTTAAGTTAAATTTAATTAAAAATAGAGTTTAATTTTTTATTTAAATTTATTCATATTTTTAAATAGTTAACTTAAGCTCATTTTAATTCTATTCATATTGTTTTTGAAAAAATTAAAAATATATATTTATATTATTTTTAATTCAATATTTTTTATCTATTAAAATTTTATATATAGTCATCTTAACATTTTTTTAATTTTATAACATATAAAAAAAAACATGATATAAAACATTACAAACTAAAAAAATGGGTTAAGTCGGGTCAAGTTTAGGCCTTAAATGTTCAAACCTGAGCCTGACTCGTATTTTAAATAGACTTAACTTTTTACACAAGTCTATTTTCGAACTTAATGTTTTTATTCAAACCCTCCTAAATTTCAAACAGATTTTTAAATTTCGACAGGTAATTCAATTCATGAATAATGTTTATGTGAAGGTTACTTAATTATTAGAAATAATTATTAAATAAAAAGTTATTGTTTATAAACTGTGAAACGAGCTATTTGTATAATTAATCTTGAACTTAAATTTACTGACCAATCTCATTATCGATAAATGAGAAATGTATTCGAATTGAACTTTTTATTTCTTTTAAATTTGGGTTTCAGCTAAAAGAGCCCAATAAATAACTAATGCCCAAATAATTAATACCAAAAAGTAGCACAAAAGGCAGCCCATGACAGCTATCACCTAATCAGTATGACTTTCAAGTTTTTGTTCACTACTTATATGTTTGACTTAGAGGTGTTCATGGGCCGCCCGGCCCACCCAAAATATGGGAGGGTTTGGGTAAAAATATAGGCCTAAAATATGAGCTTCGGCAAAAAAATGAGGCCCGTTTAGAAAATGGGTTGGGCCTCGGGCATCACTTTTTGGTCCGAGCCCAGCCCGGCCCGAATATAATAAATATATTTTTTTATTTTTAAAAATATTTTAAAAATAATACCTTTTTTAATTTTCTAAAATTTTTTTGGTGTTTATTTAAAAAATGGGTCGGGCTGGGCTCGGGCTTAGGAATTTTCTCCTGGGCCGGGCCTGGACAAAATTCCAGGCCCGTATTTTGGGCCGGGCCGAGCCTGGGCCTAGGACTCGGGCCAAAATTTTTTATGGGCCCGGCCCATGAACACCTCTAGTTTGACTCTGTGAAGTAAAAATTTAAAACTTAAAATATATATTAATTTCTATACATTTTATACGTTTAAAATTTAATCTCTTACTTATATTTTCTATTTTAGAAATGTAAACTTTTTACTTTTTGAATTTAAAATTTAGGTCTATTTGTTATTATTGTTAAATTTATTTTATTAAATTCAATGGTATGACATTTTGAAATTAGAAAAAAAATCAATTAATAGTAATGTAACAAAAAAAAGTTGAATGTTTTTGTGGTTTTTTCTTAAAAATATCTGCTCGAATGATAATTTTTTTTGTTGAAATAATGTTCTTAAAACAAATTGTCGTCAATGTTTTGGTTGAAATAGTTCACAATATTAAATATTTAGACTAGCTAATGAGATTATACAAATAGAAAGATCAAATTGGGTAAAAAGTTAAGTGTATAGATTAAATTATAAGCTCCAACATAGTATAGGGGCTAAAAATGAAGTTTGATCAATGTAAAAAACAAGGTGAGGCAAATCTAAAAAATGTAAAGATTTGTATCCGTCTCTAAAACTCTTATGACATTCAATTATATATAATTATGAAACATTTTAATCGAGAAGTTAACGATATTAACTATTTGGATTAATTAATAACATTATAAACGTAAATGACCAAATTATATTAAAAATTAAGTGTAATGGTTAAAACAAAAATTTAAGAATAATAAAAGGATCAACACTGGAATTTAACCATTTTTCTAAAAATAACAAAAAAACAAAAGGAGAGGACCATTATGGTGAACGTGTCAACAAAAGAAGGCCCTAAGCGCCTTCATTTTGTATCGAGTTTAATATAGATGACAAAAAAATCATCCTAAAATTAAGTGTAACGGTTAAAACACAAATTTAAGCATAATAAAAAGGATCAACACTGAAATTTAACCATTTTTCTAAAATAAAAAAAGACCATGATGGTGAACATGTCAACCAAAGAAGGTCCCGAGCACCTTCATTTTATATTGAGTTTAGTGGAAAAACTACACAGTATGTGTTAAATTTTAGTCAAAAGTCAATAACAAATGTCATATGTTAGTCACTTATTGGGCTAATGTGTCACATCAACAACCCGCTAAAAGAAATAAAAATTTTAACGGCAGCTATTAATTCATACATTTATATTATTTAGAGTAACTAAATTAATAAAAAATTTGGAGTGATCAAAATAAGACAAACTCTATTTTAGAGTAACCATGGGTGTAGTTTATCCTAAAATATACAAATTTGAAACTATATAAAATGAAAATACAAAAGATGTTTACTCTAAATCTAACTTATGATTGCTAACAAATTTCATTTTACCCGTAATCTTTTAGATGCTACTTGATTGATTATAACTATTGAATATACCTAACTACTAATTATTATTTATAAAGTTAAAGTTCAATTTTAATTGTTATATAACTCTAATACGATTAAGTGATAATTAATATAATTAAAATTCAATTCAATTTAATAACTCTATTTTACATGAATAAATGAGCACAACTTTAAAAATAATAAAATTTTATTTTTATAATAATGTCAATATTAAATTAAAATCATTTTAATCAAAATTATAATTACAATTATAATAACTTCTTATTATATTTTATACTTAAAGTTCTATTCAAATAATAATTCAACTTAAAATCAACAAACTTTATTTACATCAAACTTTTTTAAACTAATAATTGTAAAATAAATTAGAATTACTTTTAAATGTATAATTATTACAACATTTTATGTCAACTTTAAACTAATAATTTTAAATTAAATATTATAATTATTTTAAATATCAATTTAATAGTGTGATGAAAAATAATGAGTATTTCCGTTAATTCAAAAGTTTCTCTAAACTCATATTTTATATATATTATATATATATTTATTTTATATTAAAATTATATATAATACATAAAAAAAAGGAACAATTCCCCAAAAATATATTAAATCTCAAAATCCATTCACCTTCACAGTTTTTCCCTATACCCCCGCCGCTGAGAACCGCCTTCAATTCTATATGATCCATCTGTGTAAGAAAGTAAATGATAATTTTTACAAAAATAAAAACAGGGAAGTGACGTGTAGCAATTATAATAATTCATCATAAATAAAAACAATGTTAACATGTATTTTAAATACCAAAACGGAAAAATATTTACACTAAATTAATAAATAAATTTAAAAATAATGGTTGAAAATGTTTTTCACCTACACTAAATAAATTAAAAATGTTTTACTTTTTTTTAACCTTCATCTCGTATGTTTTAACTTCATGTATGGCGATGACGACATAGACAACAACAACAATATCAATTAAAATGATCTTTTATATATTTTTAACGTTGTCGTGCTTGAGTATGATTTGATGATTTTTTGAAAACCATTGCTTCAATTCTCCATTCTTTTTAGATATTTCTAACTTATTATAATATTAACAATCTTCATTCTTTTTACTGGTCTCCTTTTAAGCATTTGCATTTTTATATAATTTAATAAAGTATTCTATTTAATGTAATTAATATAAACAACCAGAGATAATTAAAATATTGTATAAATAAAAGTAATTGAAATCGTAAATTAAGTGATGGTGCAATACTAAAAGTTACGTATGTGCAATGTTTAAAAGAATATAAATAATAATAATTTATAATATAAATTAGTTATACTATAAATATGTTAAATAATAATGTTATTTTTTGCCCTAAAATGATTGACATGTATGTAACTTTCTTATAATAACACCTCTTTGTAAACCATATTTATCGTGTATGTCTCCTTTTGCATGTTGGATAACCATCTTTCCCTAGTATTGTTTTAAAGCTAAAATTCATTGGCAACTATTTCATGAAAAACAAAATATGTTCCTTTCCTTGGAATTTTTGCACTCACAAATTGCCAAAAGCACGAGCTAGAGTTGTGATCAGTGGTGGAGTTAAAAATTATTTTTTAGGAAGTTAAAATTAAATTATATATTTTTTATAGTAAAATGTAAATTTACTATGTTAATAGTCTATATATCTTTATAATTTTTAAATGATTAAATCAATTTTTTATAATTTTGAGGGGCCAAAGTGAATATGAACAATAACATAATTTTCGAAAATCTCCTTCATACCGAGTCTATCTTGATCCAGTTGTCTTTATATTGAAAAATTCCGGCGTAAGCCTTCCACCATGGATATGTATGAATAAATATCACCATATTTATTTTGGAAGATAAAAGTAGTCACGGATCTTGGCATTAAGTTTTAAGGGGACATAATTAAAATTTTTAAAAAATTTGAGAGTTTTAGTGAAATTTTTCAAAAAAATTGATTAATACTGCAGTTAAAACTTTCAAAAATTTAGAGATTTTAAGAAATTAAAAAAATTGAAGAGTCTAAGTTTAATAATAATTTTAAAAATTTTAACGGTTTAATTATTTTTTTGAAAAATTTAAATATATAATTAAAATTTTTAAAATTTCAGGAGAAACTATTATATAATCAAACAAATTATTTATTTAGTAGTATAAATTCAAATAATGTAGAAGAGAATAAACTATTATATACTCGAATATTTCTCTGAAAATACACGTGGAATAAATCCAGTAACTCTTGTAAATCAGTACTTGAAGATAATTTGATTAATCTCATATGTATGGAGTTGAGTTGTAAGCAACCAAGCTATACAATGTCTTCTATTATTGGTATTGGAATTATCACTTGAATCTTATTTATTATTTTATTGACTAAAATATTATTAAATAATTATTTAATAATATAATACCATACTAATTTAATTGAAAATTAATATAATAATTTAAATTATAAAATAATAATTTTGTCATTAATTTAAATTTTTAAAAATTTTTACTTATTTTTTACTTAAAAATCAATTCGCCTCTTTATTATTTTTGCCTATAATCTATTAATAAATTTGTTTTTGAAATTTAGGAATTGACACTTCGAAATATGTTTTTAATTATGAAAACATTCAAAAAAAAGTAAGGTGATTAAATAATGTAATTTATTTTTAAAATATTTAATTTATATTTAAATTAAAAACCGATTCAAAGTGCAGAGTTTGTGGGAGTACGTGTACATTGAGTGAAAAGACCACGTTGATGACTCAGCCTTCCACGCCTTCTTTTTCTTTTGGGGTTAGTTTATTAATAATTAGATGAAAAAGAAAACATGGGGTTGAAAAAAGTGTGTTATTTTCTTTATTTTTAAGGAAAATAAAGTATGTAAATTTTCTTTATTTTCAAGAAAATGTCTTTTCTTTAAGCTAAAATATACTTCTTAATTAAAATTAAAATTTGGCTCTTAAATTAAAAGATTCATTTTTTTTCATATTTTAGAAGTAGGCATTAATTATTATTATTTATTTTAAATATTAATTATAAAATTTTGATTTTCACTTTAATACAATTTTTATTTTATTTTTGGAGTACCTTCGAGCACATCCAGTAAAATTGGAACATTTTATTTATTTAGTAAAGGACAAAATTGATAATTTAAGTGTTAATATGTGACAAAATTTACATTTTAAAAATTAAAAACTGAATTCAGAAACTAATTTATTTAATATTTTAACAGTTTTCTTAATTTTATTTGAGGTCTTCTCAAAATCCTGTGAATACCTCTTAATAATCATAGTTTTAATCCGAATATTTAATTTCTTTTTATCTATATTAAAAGAAAAGCAAATCTTTTGGTATATAATTTGATTGACAATTAGTCAAATCTTTAATTTATTTATTAATTTTAAATGTGAAACCACGTCTGAGATAAGAAGACTTTTTTCCTTTTCTTTTAAAAGAATTAGGCTTTTTCTTGAAAAAGAAGTTGAGAATTGTTTAATATTACTAATATTAAAAAGTAAAAGGATTCTTTAATAAAACATTAATTAAATATAAATATACGATTGTAAATTTTGATATAATTAAAACTTTTATTTACAAATTTTTATTTAGAATTTAAAATAATTTTTTTATGTAATGTTTAATTTATACTTATGCATAGATTGTGGTTATATAAATTACACCTCAAGTCATTTAACTATATTAATTTATTGAGTATTAATTCAATTGGCATGGACATTGTTGTCAATATAGGAGGACGTGGATTCGAATGTACTGAAATGTATTATCTTCTTATTTATGGGTTGAGGAGGGGCTATGAGTAGTTCTAGACATTATGTTAAAAGAAAAAAAAATATAATTAGAACTTATAATCAGATTGTTAAAAAATATTAATTCACCAAACAATAAAAAGTACAAAATAGTTATTAAAAATATAATCGAGTCAAGCCGAGTTCTAATATTGTCAAATCTAAGTTTAGGATTAATAATATATATTTTTGAAATATTTTGTGAGCAAACTTATAACAATTAATATCCCGTGACAAGGTGGCTATAACTCTTTTCTTTAATACAAATTAGTTTTTCAAAAAATTTTAAGGCGAAATTGATAGAAATTATAAAAATTTAGAACTAAATTTATTATTACACCTATATGTATATATTTTTGCATATTCTCTTCATCACAAAGTTAACAACAAATAACCTAATTAGACGTCGCCTCCAATTAACTCCCTTATCATCCCTTTAGATAGCATTTTAACTTTGACCCATAAAAGTTTTGACCGCAATGGAGTTGGAATTTTTTATTGGAGTACTTTGTTCCAATTAACTCCAGTCGCCTTTTCTTTTCCTCTTTTACCCATCTTTTCTTTTCTCATTTTAGAGTTGTTTCATTATTTCATCTTTCAATAATATTTTATTATTCTAATATTTGTTAAATTTTTGCTTATTAATTTTTTTTGCAATTAGTAAAATTTATAATTAAGTGATATAAATATTTGATGTATAATTATATATAAATAATATTATTTCAAATAAAATCAGTTTCTATAAAATTTAATTATTTATTATATTTATAATAAAATATTTTTGATATATTATTTTAATTATTTAATATTAATAAAAGATTATTGGGTATAGATAAAATTTTAATAAAATTTAATCTATTTATTAATTTCATAAATATTAAATAAAATATATCTTTTGTTAAATATTTGCATCTTTTTTGTATTATATTTATGTTTTCTAGATAAAGTCTTTAATGGTCATTTTCTCTTTTCATTATAATTCACCTCACCACTACAACTGTGTTTAAATCCAAACACACCCCACCGCTGTTTCTAATCTCACAACCATTGTTATTTTTAACATCACCAGAGGTAAACAGATTGCCTATCCAAACTATGTCTTAGACTTATAAGGACAAATCTAATTAGTTGGTGGACTATTTTATAACTTTTTATAATTGAACGATGAAAAGGAAACTTAATTATAGTTAGATGGCCTACAGTGCAATTTACCCTAGTGAAAAATTTTCAACATCACATTTGTGAGGACGTCAATTGCTATGCATGATTTGATGCAACTATTTTTTTATTATTATAATTATACTAAATAATTTTTTATTGAGTTTGTGATATGATGTAATGAGTCAAATGATAATAAATATTAATATAAAATTAGTTTTGGGACTGGTCCTGGTTCTTTCTCTTGTCCATAATGGCTAAGTGCTTTTCTCACTTGACCTTGACAAGGTTCTAGAGCCGGTATGCAAAACAAATAAATACATAAATTTGTTGAGGATGTATATGTAATTCTAGAAACGCATTAATTTAAATTAAAAATATCCATTTCTTTATAAGTTAACACATTTATGTTAATGTAGAAAATGGTTAAATTATTATTTGAGGTCTGAATTTGGTAATTATTTCTATATTGAGGTTTAATTTTTTTTGTTCAATTAGTCAGTAAATTTGACAATTATTTTTATATTGAAACTTGAATTAGGCAATTGTTTTCATATCGAGACATAATTTTTTTTAATTCAAGTTAGTCCTATGATTTTCAAGGAAACATCAGGGACTAACTTTGACAAAAAAAATTAAAACCCCAATGTGAGAGTAATTGTCAAGTTCAGGCTAAATAGTGTGACTTAACCCTTTTAAAAAATAAAATAGGAGTGCACACTAACAAATATTGGATGTAATGATGAGGCGCATTATACTTTTTAAGAGATAAATTAAGTTTAAACATTGAAGACGATATTGCTGAAATGAACAACAATGCACCCCAAACATAGACCGTAAAACTAATATAAAGAATACACAAAAATATATAGAGATTAGAAAAATTATCTATTCGGTAACTTTGGGGCATATTAAGTTTATGCCATGAATCAACCCAATTAATAAAATTATTTATTTTTTAGAAAATAATAAATATCAATATATTGTTTTTTTATTTTCTCCAATATTTTTTGAAACGAAATAAAATAACCAAAAATCAAAGCTTCAAGGATTAAACTCGAGATCATTTAAGGTGTAATTATTGAATTTTTTATTAATATATATATTTAACATTAAGTTTTGTTTCACTCAAACTGAGATAATCTAGTGTATAAAAAGTGTGATTAAATTCGATGTCATAAATTGAAGGCACCAATACATTATAAAAAGTCCAATTTAAATTTTTACCATAAAAGGTTACTAGGGTATTTAAGATTTTTAAGTTTTAATAAAATTAAAGCGAAATGTTCATTTTATTGTTCATATTTAGGGTTCATAATTCTCAACAATATTGTTTACAATGTTTGAACTCGCATTCTCTTATTGGAGTGCAATGTATTTTAACGTTACACCTAACACTTGTTAGTACTTATTTACCAATAATTTATGATAATTTGACGTTTTATCTAAAAATTAAATTAATTTTTATTTTAAATAATTTAATTTATTTAATTTTTATAAAAACCGTTTTTTAAAAACTACTACATTCAAAGTTTCTAAATATATATTTTAAATTTTTTTATCAACAATAAACTTAAAATAATAAGTACCAACAAGATACTAGTTGAAGAAATATCAATATTGTCTTGTAAATGTGAGAGTGTTGTCCACGAATAATGTACTCTCAGCTTTTAGGGATGTGTCACGCTGGTGTTATGAGCACAATATCATATTTGTCATCCTAAAGCATACCTTTTAAGTTTCAATCTAAAACCTTTCTCAATTTGAATATCTTTCGTGTTGGTTTTATTGAAAACAAATTAGTGTCAATGACTTTTGAAAAATATATTGATTTTTCTAAAACTCTTTTTTTTTTTGTGTGTGTGTTTGAATGATTTTTAAAAATATTTTTCAACAAAATTTCTTGAAATAATTTTTGTTACAAAAATTATAAAACATTGCTCTTTGTTAACCAAAAAAAAATCTTATAATAATTATATTATTTTATATAGACTTAATTAAAACATAAAAGTTATATGAATGGGAGTAGTTAGCAAGATATTAAAACGAAAAGGAATAAATGAAGTTAAGTATGATTTAAATAAATATTCATATTTATATTATTAAAATATTAATATTTTATATTATAAATACATTTGTTATTAGATTTTAATAAATTATAATCTACATATTTATTATTAAAATATTAGGAAAATAAAATATTCAAAACTTTATTTAAAAATATTAATTTTAAAATGAATTATTAAAAAAATTAAAATGTTATTTTATTAAAACAATAAACAATACAAATTATATTAATGCTTTATTATATATTATTTAATATTGATATTATGTTTAATAATATAAAATATAATATTCTAAATTTTATTATTAATATAATAATATTTGACTTGATTTAACTAATATAAAAAAGTCTTATTTTTCGTTGACTTTTTTTAGTTTATGCGAGATAAACATGGGAATATTAAAAAATAATTCCTAAGCCAAATTTCATTTAAATAATAAAATTATTTATCTAATTTTATTAATATATTACTTTCATTATTGAAATTTTATTTATTTATTTCCAGTTGAATTGATCTGTAATTAATTTAAGACCAAGCAAATCAAACTCATAACATGCATAAATACTAATATGTGGTTCTCAATTATGGCGTATACCCATTGAAGAAGGATTTTTAAATATTTTCTCAAAATATTTTTTCAAGTAATACAGCTAGTATTGTCCTTTTCAATTGAAAAAAAGGTAAACGTCTCTTTTGTTTGAAAAATTAAATATAATTGAATATTCGTCTTCTCTTCTAGAAAGAAAAATATAATCGCTTCATTGAAAAAAATAAATACTAAATTAAGAATTGAAATTAATTTTAAGTATCAAGTAATAAATTAACCCTTAAATTATGATATTTTTATGCTAATAAAGCCTTGAAGGTGTCGATAATGACAATTTAAAAGTGACAACTTGAAGGTGGTCAGAACCATTCAAAATTCCTCATTGTCAAGTTCGAACTCTGCTCTCATTAAACGTATTCATCAGTTGTTGTTGAATGGAGGTTCGTGGGATATTCAACATCTTCATATGGACCACAATAAAACTACGGACTGCTTGACCAAAATAGCTTTTGATACATACTAAGGACTGAAGATTTTTGAGGAGATCCTGAGAGAGATGTTAGCACTTTCTCCTACAGTCCAAACAAGTGACAGCTCTGCTCTGAGAATTATTATGTAGTTAAATTATTTTGATTATTTTTTTACAAAAAAAAAGACAGCAGATCAAATATCTGCATGTTTAGAAAATATTTCGAATCCACAAATATACCTAACAATCCAAATTTGTTTACTATCCGTAAAATTATTCAAGTATTACTATTAAATTTTAAATATGGATTAAATAATATTACAATTAGATAACGGGATCAATTAATTTCAAAACATTCAATCATTTTTCAATATTTAAATCTACAAAATCTAAATTTTAATTCGCTAATGTTTTTATATATAAACTCAAAATTATAAATATTTCATAACTAATAAATTCATATATTCAAATTCGAATATGTTATTTAAATAAGAAATATGAATTCAAATATGCATACGTGGGACAATAAATGATTGTATAAAATAAAGATGTTAACTCTTTCTAATAGTTTAATACTACATCAGTAATTTCAAGATAAAATTCTAAAATTCAAGATGAAAATTTTGATATGATATTAAACTATTGAAAAAATACCGATGATGTGTCACTAATTCATACAATCCTTTTGAGACATTCGTAAATAACTAATAATAATTTAAAATTCATATTTTTCAATCCCTAATATCTAAATTGAATTTGTGTGGATATCGGAAATGATTAGATTCAAAAGTAAATGCTTTTATTTATTTATTTATAAGTTTAAAAATTAAATATAAACCTCATAAGAAAATATATAAAAATTATATACATACATTATCAAATATGATATTTAAGTAATACAGCTAGCATTTTCTAATTTTTAAAAATGTTATTTTATGAGAATATAATTTTTATCACTAAATTTAGTAAGTAGGTTTAATTTCGTATTTATATATTTTATTCATGAAAAATAGTTTTATTTTAGTTTTGAACTTGAAAAATATAAAATGTGATGATGCAACACTCTTAAATAGTGCCATATCATCACTTGAAAATTAAAAAATTCATCTAAATTTTCAGGTGATGAAATGGTAAAATTTTAGAGTGTCATATTCACTGTTTTAATAACCGGATTGATGGTTAAATATGTTAGATAATTAATTCTCGATTCAACCAGTTCGATCGGTTTGATCGTCAGATAAATAATAATTAAAAATTCATAAAAATGTAAAAAGAAAATAAATAAAAAAATATTAAACCGATTGAACTTGTTCAACTATAGATTCCTATCTCGATTTTTTATTTTTACAAATTTTAAGCAGTTTTTGAGTTAACCGATTCAACCCTTTTGTTGAAACTGTTATATCAATCAGTTCTCTGTCAGTCTGATTTGGTCATGTTTCAAGAACACTAGTCACATAATTACATATTGACAAAATGCAAATCTAGTGGTTAAAATGGACCTAGTTGTTAAATTTAAGAATCAAAATATACTAAGAAAGTATAGGTATATGTACCAAATAAATCTAGTTGCCAAGTTCAGTACCAAAAATTATATTATTCTTTTTTTTATTTACAGGTTTAAAAAATTAAATATAAACCTCATAAAAAAGAAATATAATAATTATGTACATATATACCTACATTATCAATTACCAATATTGTGTGGGTGACCGACACGGATACGGTGAATCTTCGAGAGCCTGAAGTTCCAGTCTCAGATGCAAAGACGCAAAGCTCCTTTTTTAGGGATTCGATTCCATTGCCGAATTTTGCCTTTTTCTCCTTATAAACTACAAGACTTAACCGCTAAGCTTTCCTTTCCCCCTCTTATTATATAGACTCACTCATATTATCCCATCCATTCTCATTTTTCACTCACTAAACCCTCCCAATACCTTACTCACTGTATATGAAATCGGAGGTTTCTGAAATGGGAAGCGGTGTTGGCGGCGGTGGAGGAGGGAACAAGTATGGCAGTTTAAACCTTACTGATCTACCGCAAGATTGCATCGCTACCGTGATTTCATTCACTTCCCCTCGAGATGCGTGTCGGTTGTCACTCGTTTCAACTACTTTCAAATCGGCTTCCGAATCCGACGCCGTTTGGGAGAGTTTCTTGCCGTCGGATCACCAGGCTTCGATTCCTTCGTCGCTCTCTTTTTCTTCGAAGAAAGAACTTTATCTTAGCCTTTGTGAAAATCATATCCTAATCGATGGTGGCCGAAAGGTTGTTACGTAATTTAAATTCGAATAATTCGATTCTGATTTTTTTTTTCGTTTTCAGATGCTTTACATTACAATTTCAATTTAAAAAAAATAATGTTTTTCCTTTTTATGCGAAGTTTGATTGTTTTTGTTGTTGATCCATGAGTATGTTGCCTTCAATTTTTTAACAATATTTATCTTTGATGGTGACGAGAAGGTTGTCACGTAATTTAATTTTCAGTTTCAGTTGAATTTGAATGCTTCGGTTCCGAATTTTTTTACCCTTAGATGCTTTACATTACAATTTCAAAATTTTTCAAAAAATAATAGCGAAATATTATTGTTTTTGTTGTTGATCTATGAATATGTTGACTTAAGTTTTCAACAATGTTGATCTTTGATGATGGCTGAAAGGTTTTACGTAATTTAAAATTTCCATTTTTAGAGAAATTGAATGCTTCGATTTCCATTTTTTCACTTTTTTGATGCTTTACGTTACAATTTCAAAATTTAAAAAAAAAAATCTTTTTTGATGCGAAGTATAGTTGTTTTTGTTGTGATCCACGAATACGTTGACTTAAGTTTTTAACAATGTTGATCTTTGATGTTTGGCCGAAATGTTGCTACCTAGTTTGATTTTCCATTTTAGAGTTAAATTTTGAATGCTTCGATTCTCAATTTTTCACTTTTAGATGCTTTACATTTCACTTTCAAATTTTTTCTAAAAAAATAATGTTTTCTTCTTTTTTTATGCAAAATTTTGGTTGTTTTTGTTGTTGATCCATTGATATGTTGACCTAGTCATTAACACTGTTGATCTTTGATGAAAAAATCAGAGCCTTCAATTGGAAAGAGTGAGTGGCAAGAAAGTTTACATGCTATCTGCCAGGGACCTCTTTATTGTATGGGGTGACACTCCAACTTACTGGAGATGGATCTCTATTCCTGAGTCCAGGTTTCTCTCTTTTCTCTTACTATTTTTGAATATGATGTGGATACTTTTGAATGGGATATGAATATACAATATGTTGAAATTTACTTGAAACAAATTATTAACCTGTTATATAAGGCGAGCAATTTTCTTTTTAACCGATAAACCGACCCATTTGGTTTTGTCTAAGTCTGGTGCGGTGGGTTGGTTGGTTTTGACCTCAGTTTAATCAGTTAAGTTAATTAGGTCGGTAAACCAACATATATTTATATTTTATACTATATAATATAGATATATAACCATATAAACCCAACGCAATAACTCAAGGCTGGTTAACCGAGAAATTGACTGGACTGAATTCGGTTTTGTTTTGTTTGGTTGGTTTTATCAACTAAAGTCAATTTGAATCTGGTCGGTTATCTTATGTTGAAGTCTTAAGTCGGTTTGAAAAAAAAAAATGATTAATCGAACCGATTGTTCTCCCCTGTATGTAGTATATTAAACCAGTGAAATGCACTAATTGTGAGGTATCTAGGTTTTATACACCCTAGCGGAGAATTGTGTATCCTAAGCTTGCACATGTTATAATTTAATATTATTTAGAATGGAATATGTGGCTGATACAAGTATGATTGAAAATTTAATCTTGTTTTATGTGTTTGGAGACCTAACTTCATATTAATGTTCGAATAAATCTATGATTAAATGTCGGAAATGGATAATTTATGGAAAATGAAGAATATGATCGATGTATACTGTTATAGATTTATTGGATGGAATAAGTTCAAAAGGTACATGGTCGAGAAATGAAGAACTCAAAATGGATAATTTATAGGAAATTGAAGAATCCGATCAAAATATGCTATTGTTGATATATTGGATAGATTAGGTTCGGAAGATACGTGGGTCAGAACAATGTTGCTCCAAGTTTTCGTTTTTTGTATTTTGGATACAATGTTGCTCTGATATATGCCATTATAGGCTCCTCTTTTATCTCTTTAGTGGAGTACGCTTAAACGACCCAATCCATCCCTTATGATATATGATAAATATTTCAGGTTTGAAGAGGTAGCAGAGCTTATCAATGTTTGTTGGCTTGAAATCCGTGGGAAGATCGCAATCTCCATGCTTTCTCCCATGACGCGCTACAAGGCTTGCCTTGTGTTCAAAGCAACTGCTAGGGCTTACGGGTTTGATTTCCAACCTGCAGAGGTTAGTGTCAGCATTGCTGGCACCGAAGGTTGTAAGAGAACAGTCTATCTGGATGCAGCTAGAGGCCTTCGACAACGTTACCAGATTGTACCGAGGCGAATCGGGCTATTTAGCCGTTCCCGTTTCCTTGGGTTGCAAGCGCCAGTACCTCTGGCCCCTGCAGGTGGTGATGATCAGTACCCAAAGACTAGAGGAGATGGGTGGTTGGAAATTGAATTGGGTGAGTTTTTCAATGATGGATCCATTGATGGGGAACTAGAAATGAGTGTTATGGAGGTAGAAGGTGGTCATTGGAAGGGTGGTCTCATTGTCCAGGGGATTGAAATTCGGCCTTGTCTTTGAAGTTTGCCCTTGACTTCAATCGGCAACGGGTATGTTCAATTATTTTCCGACTCTTTGTTCATATATTTGGAGAGTTAAAATGCTGTACTCTTGTTGTTCATTGATTCTGTCAATGAAGAGTCAAGTTAAGTATTAGCTCCGATGGACATGCGGCTACGGTTCCAAGAGAACTCAAAAAAGAAGAGGGAAAAGACGAGGAGTTGAAAGAAACAAAAAAATGAAGTGGAAGCAACGGGTCACCGGAGGTTCGGAACCTCTCTATTGTTTGATATACCCAAGGCCTCATCTTTTTATCATGTTAGCACTGAATGATCTTTGTTAAGGCATTGTAGTAACGGAAGGAATTTACCTTTTCTATAATTTGATACTATCTTTAATGATACTACTTATTGCAAATTTCATATGAACAAATATTCAATCGTAATAACTGTTGTTTTTTTTTTTGTTGTTGTTGGTTCAGTTTGTTTAAGAAAAGAAATTGTACCAAGTTTTGATAAACAATGGAGAAATTCAAGTGCATGCTGTTGAACATTCTGTCAATGGACGATTTTAGTTTTTTAATATAAAATTTTAATTTAATTTGTTCTTTAATAATTAAAATATTATTCTAAATAAATTTTTAATTAATTTATTTATTATTATAAATTGAAGAAAAATAATATTAATTTGTTGTATTACATTTTGTCATTGGAGTTCTTCATGGGCAGGTCAAGTTTGGATTGGGTCTTAATAAAAATTTAGGTTCAGGTTCGATTGATAGATCCAAGTTTAGCTCTATTTAACAATGGATCTAAATTTTTGTCTGAGTTTGGTTTGGATAAAAATGTTAAAATTTGAATTCACCTCGGTCTACTTGTATTATTTTTAAAATTTTTTAATTTTTTATATAAAAAATTTAATATATTAAAAATATTAAAATAAATGCTTTTAACAAATTGAAAATTGATTAAAATTTTGTATTTAAATAATACTAAAATAAGTACAATTTAATAAGCAAGTATTTTAAAATAGTGATAAAATTAATAATAAAACTTATGTCATACAAAACTAAATATTAATAATAAAATAGTAATAAATGGTAAAAAAAGTGTCAAAAAGTGGAAAAACAGTAGCAAAACAACAGGATTTTTTATTGTTCTAGATTTGGTCAAAAATTTTTTTACTCAAGATCCGACTTATTTCTAAATGAGTATTTTTTTTGCCTAAGTCCATTTTTTAAATTTACATTTTTACTCGAACTCTCTTATTTTTTGGACAGGTCGTTAGATCTGGTTCATGGGCAACTCTATTTGTCACTACATTCCACTCAAAATATTATTTTTACAAAATAATTTATCATTTTATTTAATCTTGTTCTTAAATCACAATAAATAATATTCATTTTAAAAATTGTTTTTAGTTAATATTATTCTTATAAATTAAATAATAAATTTTACATTTTAGATAAATAAACTAAATAAGGCAATATAATATATTTAATAATGTGTTAAATAATCTTACATTTGGATAATTTTATTACAAATATAATTTATAATATGTGAATCAATAGGTTTAATTTTTACATATTGGAACTTATCATGCAAAAAGATTTTTTTATCTGGATTTTATTATATATATTTTATTTGACTAAATTTAATGATGTTTAAATCAAATCGGATTCATCGATTAGATTAGTTGGATTGGCAAACAATGGGAGTATCGGTCCGAAGAATGATATTGAAATATTAATGTATATATTATCCATATAGAATTCATGATTTGTAAAAATTCACTAGTTAAATTTTTATTGATAGGTTCAAGTACTGCATTAAAAAATATAGGTATTAAATAATGCATAAATTGACAAATCATGTACCATATTGAACATTTTCAAAGTATAAGTACTACATCAGATATTTTATGAAATGACAGGTGCTAAATGAGACGTTATCCCTTAAAAATGTTATTTCTCTTTCATAAACTGCTATTTACTATCAGACAAGGAGAGAGAAAACGATTACGAAAATTTTCCCATCATTTTTCCAGTTTTTCTTCATTTTCCGATCATCCAAACACAAACCAAAACAACTTCTTTTGTCTAATTCCATTTTTCCTTCACCAATTACCCCACTTTCTCACTTATTCTAGGGTTTCTTTAGCTTCCATTTCTTTCTCAAATGAGGAGGTAAATAAAAAGAGCCTTATTCTTGTCGGCATCGCGGGATTTTTAAATAGCTAGACCTAATTTAATTCAAGGTAATATTTTCTCTTTGGTCCATTGGGTATTTAAATTTTCCATTTTTTGGTGAAAGAAAGTGAACTGATTTGTTTAATGCGTTTAAAATTAGTGATTGGCTGAGTTAAGAAAAGGTATTAATCTTGTTAAAAGTTTTCATTGAGTTTAATGTGAGTTCAATTATGATGCCCCTTGAATCTATCCCATTTTGTAATTTCAATTTTTTTGAACTTGGAACTTAGGTGATTGAATTATTTAGTCATTTTTTAAGGAATCAAAATGTTTATCATTTGTTTCTTAAGCAGTCCATAAATTTGCATTTGTTTCACTGCAGGAAAACTATGGCATTGAATTGAAAGCTTTTAGTTTGCTATGATATCTATCCAATTTCACCTTTACTGTAAATTATTCTAGTTTTTTCTGCTTGTTAAAGAGTTTTATGATGCAATGGAAAAGTTCTTTGTATCTTCGGCTGCAAGGGTAAAAATTTTCAGAAGAAGGTCTCTCTTACATCTTGATTAATGCCCGATTCATGCTTATGCTGTCTAGTAGAATTTAGTTACTATCTGCTCTATGGGCCCTTGTTTGATAGATATGTGTTAGTGAATCCTTTTATGCTGTTCATTTAGTTTATGCATCCTTTTAGTTTACTTTTATAAATAGGATTTGAAGTCTTGGCAAAATCCGGTGAAGTTTGTTTCTGGATATCACGCTTTATAATCTGCCGATATTAAGTAAGAATGTTGTTTCTTTAAAAACTTTTAAATAGCTTATATCGATTTTGTAGTTGCAAAGAATTGCATTTTTTGTCCTGTTCTGAATGTGATTGCTTAGAGAGCCTGGGACATGATTTCTTAGTTTTCTCTATATCATCCTATTTTCCATCATCAATATCATCTTTTCTTTTTATTCTCCCTAAAGTTTAGCCTGATTTTAGTCCCTTCAACAAGAGGGAACAATCAGGTGAGCCATGGTGGCTTCAATTTTAGGTGTTTTGAGTTTGTTAGATTTTGGTCATGGACTTTTGGTGTTATTGGCTTCAATTGTGTCGGCTTTCAGGCTAGTTGAGTTGGTTATTTGGTTAGGTTTATCAATTTTGCGCTACCAGAAGTAGGAAAAACGATCGCCTTCTAGTTCATCTGGTTTCAAGTCTTTTTAGTTTTCCAGTTGATTGGGTTCAAGTTATATGGAATCGGGTTGTTGGCCTTTGAATCTATTTTGGTTATGTGAAAACTTTCAGGCGATTCATCATAGTTATATGAAATTTACGGCATTGTCTTTCGAATTTAAATGTGATACCATTTAAGATTAGCCTTGAACCGAAAAGATCCTTGAGCAGGGAGATGCGGCTTTGATGGAAAATTTCCCTTTGTCATGTTAAGAAAAATTTGCAAATACCTATTAATTCTAGAATTGCTAAATTACTGTTCTTCATTGTTTTTATTGATGATTTGCTATTGGTATCCATGTTTAGGAATTATAGGAATCAACGCACACCATTTGAATTTTTTTTCCAAATTTCAATATTGTACTTTTCTGCCCCTTTCTCTGGGATTGTTTTCTTTTAATTGTTATACACAGATGTTTGTAGAGCTCACCGGCCTTGAGTTCTTGAAACTCAAATTCTCCCTTCCCCTTCCCATTATGAAAGAAGGGTTACTGTTAAATTGTTCATCTCGAAACTACTACTCATTAGTTTCTTTTTCTGTCACAGGTGTGTTTTCTATTCCTTTTGGTGTTAAAATCGGTTGCTGCGTCAACTGACAGCTTGAAAAGGGATTAAGCTGGCAATGTTGCTGTTTTATAGGGAAGAAAATTGTTTCGATTTCTATGTCGATTAACTATACTGGTATAATTATTTACATTTGATGTCTGGTTTCTTTTGGCTACCTTCCCGAACCCCCTCAGCCCCTGAAGAATATATACTAATTTCCTTCCTTTTTTTCTTCTACCACGTTATCTACAGCTAACTAAGAGTATATATATCTGCTTATTGCATGGAGGGAGCCCTTTGAACCACATTAGACTGTTGTTTCATTTGTTTCTTGCTTTGGTGATGGATCATGCTTTAGTGGTACCCGATTCTTCTGATGCCATTGTAGAACATTCATTAGTTATTGGGCAGGAATTTCCCGATGTTGAAACTTGCAGAAGAACCTTGAAAGATATTGCTATAGCAATGCATTTTGACCTTAGGATAGTGAAATCTGATCGAAGCCGATTTATAGCCAAGTGTTCCAAAGAAGGTTGTCCATGGCGTGTCCATGTGGCAAAATGTCCTGGAGTTCCAACTTTTACGATTAGAACTCTGCACGGAGAGCATACATGTGAAGGGGTTCGTAACCTCCATCATCAGCAAGCATCGGTGGGTTGGGTTGCAAGATCAGTAGAAGCACGTATTCGGGATAACCCACAGTACAAGCCGAAAGAAATATTGCAAGATATTCGGGACCAGCATGGAGTTGCTGTTTCTTATATGCAAGCTTGGCGTGGGAAGGAACGGAGTATGGCTGCACTTCATGGGACTTTTGAAGAAGGGTATCGCCTTCTTCCTGCATACTGTGAGCAAATAAGGAAAACCAACCCAGGAAGTGTTGCATCGGTTGTTGCCACTCGACAAGAAAATTGTTTCCAGTGCCTCTTTATTTCTTACCGTGCATCTATCTACGGGTTTATAAATGCTTGTAGACCACTTCTGGAACTTGATAAGGTGGATCTGAAAGGAAAATACTTGGGTTCATTGCTTTGTGCCGCAGCAGTTGATGCTGATGATGCTTTGTTTCCCTTGGCAATTGCTATTGTTGATGTTGAAAATGATGAAAATTGGATGTGGTTCGTGTCAGAGTTGAGAAAGCTTCTTGGTGTGAACACTGAAAACATGCCCAGACTTACGATATTGTCTGAAAGACGGCAAAGCATTGTGGGCGCGGTAGAAACCCATTTTCCGAGCGCTTTTCATGGATTTTGTCTACGTTATATCAGTGAAAATTTCCGTGATACGTTTAAGAACACGAAATTGGTTAATATCTTTTGGAATGCTGTTTATGCTCTCACTTCTGCCGAGTTCGAGAGCAAAATTGCAGAAATGGTAGAAATCTCACATGATGTTTTACAATGGTTTCAAGTCTTCCCTCCCCAGCTTTGGGCAGTCGCATATTTTGAAGGAGTGCGATATGGCCACTTCACACTAGGTGTGACTGAGTTGTTGTATAATTGGGCCCTCGAATGTCATGAGCTCCCTGTTGTGCAAATGATGGAACATATTCGCCTTCAACTAACCTCTTGGTTTAACAATCGTCGTGAAACCGGAATAAGATGGACCTCAATTCTTGTTCCCTCCGCCGAGAAGCGGATTTCAGAGGCAATTGCAGATGCTCATTGCTACCAAGTACTTAGAGCGAATGAAGTTGAGTTTGAGATCGTCTCAACTGAGCGGACAAACATAGTTGATATTAGGAGTCGTGTGTGTTCCTGTCGCCGTTGGCAGTTATACGGTTTACCGTGCGCGCACGCTGCAGCCGCACTTATTTCTTCTGGGCAGAATGTTCATCTGTTTGCCGAACCGTGTTTCACGGTGGCAAGCCACCGAGAGACCTATTTGCAGATGATAAATCCTATCCCGGATAAGAGCTACTGGAAGGAGTCAAGGGAAGGAACTGAGGGTGGAGCTGCAAATCTCGATATCACGATACGTCCTCCTAAAACTCGCCGGCCACCTGGGAGACCGAAAAAGAAAGTTCTTCGTGTCGAGAACTTGAAGCGCCCAAAACGAGTTGTTCAATGTGGTAGATGCCATTTACTAGGACATTCTCAAAAGAAATGCACAATGCCAATTTGACCCTGATTTAGCCCCTTTTTTTTGTAAGATTTCTTTACTTCCTTTTTACTCCTTTAATAATTTTCTTCTGCTTATGAAATTCCTATAGAATCAGTGTTCATGTTTGTTGTTAATCTTATTGTATGTTTTTAGTAACATTTTCTAGTTGCAGAAATAAGCATCCACTTCCCTAAGTACATACTAATTAAATTTTTGTTAATCCGACCCTTTATTTTCTTGAGGGGCGGAATTGAATAATAAAATTCTTAGATCAAAATATAATTTGATTAGTTATGATTTAATTATTTTTGAAAAAGGTTGAACAGAATTTTTGTTTCATTGAGGGTTAGAGTGCAATTTTATAATTTAATGATTTTAAAGAGACTGAAATGTAATTTTTCATTTTTTGGGGGCCAGGCCCTACCGGTGTCTAATAGTTGTACCCGAGACATTTTTGGTTTCTTGTATTGGTTCTTTGGGAAATTTTTAAACGTATGAAAAGACTTAAAAAGGAAGATTGAATATACCTATACTAGGGGCGAAGCCAAAAAAAAACTTTTTATTGAGGGGTCAATATTGAATTATAAATTTAAAATTTTTTATCATTTAATTAATTGATTACTTCACAAATTTGGAGCACTAGAAGAGGAATTTTAACAGAGGGTGAAGGTCTTTGCTTTTGTCACGGAACCAAAACTTTCGTTTCGCGTTTCATGTGGCTTCAGGAAATCCTTTTGATCCAAACACATCTAAGTCAACTTAATCACCAAACAATTGAGGATTAATCAAGAATTCCTCCAATGCACCAGTTTATATAACGGAAGCAACTTAACTAAAATAATGCACAAAAGAACAAAAAATCATAAAAAATAATACACGAGAGGTGTTTGAATAAATGCTTTCAAAGAATTTTATTAGGGGGGAGTTTTTTTTATTTAAGTTGAGCTCTCCCAAAACCAATAATCTAGATCAAATTATATAGATGGACGAGATTAGCTTACCAAGATAGTCTATCCTTCCAAATCTGCATCATTAGGTCACCCAGATTTCAATCTAACAGGTTTCTCCAACAATTCTTTGAATCGGACTAATTCTCGTGAGCTAAATGATCTTCATCTAATCGATAGACCTCTATGAGATGTATCTTGTACCATGGTTTCAGACTTGCCAAGACATAACGGAGAGCAGAGAGTGGCGCTGGCCCCTTAGCTAATTGGTATAATACCAATATTAGTCCCTTTTGAGTCTTAAATTTAAGCCCTTTTAAAAGTTTTTTTTTACCTTTAGCCCCCAATCTTTTGATCCCTCAGTAATAAATTCCTAGCTTTCCCCTTTACCTATACCGAACTTATCTCGAGTTCGAGTAACAGTATATATATGTGCAGTTAATGATTTTTAATGATGATCGAGATATTTGTGTTTAATATATATTAATTCTGACTTAAATATGAATATATAATCTTTTAAGAATCGTGTAAATGTATAAATTAACTTTTAAAAACTGAATATATATATATATATATATATATATATATATATATAGCTCTTCGATAATCAAATTAATAAATAAAAAGGTACACTTTTTCATAAGGAACTCCGCCATTGATGTGCATCAAAGCTGCCTATAAATGCGAAGGGTAAGATATTGTGCTTTTCTTGCATGTGATCTACACCTGTCAATTTATCACATATAAATGAACAATTTTTTTTCTCAGTTTTCTTTTTTAAATTATTATTTATAAATGAATTTAGTTGGATTTAGATCTTTGCAAAGTCGATCTATATTTAGAACTCATGCTGATCACATTACCATCCAGCCATGAAAATTTTCTTTCATGTTTATGGATTCAGACTTCAAAACTCAATTAGTCATCTAATATTGAACCCTTGAAAAAATTTATAAAAATTCCCGAATTTTAATTTAACAAAACACTATGAAAAGAATATCAAATCTTGTAAAATAAAACCCCAAAACAGAGGGAAAAAAATTGTTCAACTTTTATACTCTTGAAAATTTGAAATTTAATTTTATATTTTTATTTTCAAGAATTTAGTTTTTTAATTTTAGATTTCAAAATTCAGATTTAATTGCTAGTTTTACTAAATTTTACCGTTAAATTCAAGTTTGTTATAATATTTTTCAATTATATGACTACCAAATGAGTATCTTTTCTACTTTCAAAATGTCATACAAAAGAACTTTATAAAAAATAAAAGTATTAATTGTTAAACTTGAATATTAAAATATGAAAAATAAATAAATTAGATTATTAAAATGAAAATATAATAACTAAATTCAAAAATACATGGACTTAAAACAAACCTTTTATTTCCTTTGAGAAAACTCAAAAACAGAGAAGAGCTTATAAATGTAATATGACCTTTGAAGAGGCATAGAAGCTAACAAATATAACATGACCTTTGAAAAGGCATACAGGCTAGAAGCAAATTCAAATCATTTGTTAAATACATTTATTATAAACAATTAAAGAGTAAATTACATTACTAGTCACTCAATTGTGTAAGTAATTTTATTTTAATCATTAAATTATAATTTTTTATTCAATTATTAATTTTTTAAAATTAAATATTTTAGATGCGATTCAGTGAGTAAACGAATTTTGATTTGGATTTTGAAAATTTTCACATTATTATTAAAATTTCAGTAAAAGGATTTTGAACTTTGTTGTCATTTTGCTTTAAAACATATAAAAAAATAAGTTTTGAATATATTAACCTAATATTTGACTTTTAAACAATTGCATTTACTCTCAATTTTTTAGACACTTTTGACTTAACTAGAGTAATTGCTATTGGCTTTTTTTTTGGATCAAATTTTAATTGTTTAAAAGTCAAATATTTGGTTAATGTATTCAAAACTCTTCTTTATGAGTTCTTTTAAAGCAAAACCATAACAAATAACTTAAGGTTGAATTTTTGGTTAATATATACGAAAGTATTTAAATTTAGTAATTTATATTTATTTGGTACTTTTTTTATTAAATTGGCACTTAAATTTGAAAATTATAAGCTAATTTGATTTTTTTAGGTACTGATTAACATGATAAAATATGTTGACATGGCACTGATTAATAATTGCATGGTGACATGTGGTAACTTCACATTTTAACATGTGACAAAAGTAAATAAATTATTTAAAATTTATAAAAAAATTACTTTTTTTTTAATTTGTCATGTGTCAAAATGTGAGGTTGTCATGTGCCATCATATTATTGATCATTAGTGTCACGACAACATATTTTAATAGTGTTAGTCAGATATCTAAAAAAGTATAATGTTGGTTTACGATTTTTAAATTTAGGTACCAAGATGATATAAGTTACCAAGTTCAAACACCTCATTATATATTAATCTTTTTACTATGAAAGTTTAATAATTATGCAAAATTTCAAAAATTAAATTAGAATTCCATTATTCACTTAATAGTGGGTTGCTTAAAATATTTAATTTGAAAAATTTAGCGATTAAATAAAAACTATAGAATTTTAAAAGATTTAAATAATTAAATAAAAAGAAATATAGTTGAGTTAAAAAATAGAATAAGTAAGGGAATATTTATGGTTTTTACCAATAATTAAAAAATTAAATATATAAAAATTATATAAAAAATTATTGTACCTTTACGAGTTTTGACATAATGTTTCGGCTGGTGGAGTTGGTTAACAAATCTGAAATTCTTTAAATTGGCGCTCTTTACTAAAAACATCTACGGTCAAGGTTTTTACACGTGTCCGGCTTTCTTTATTCCCATCCAACGTCTCTCCATTTTGTTTTCCTTTCTTTTTCTTTTTCTTTTTCTTTTCCGTTTCTCGTGAAAAAAGAAACACAAAAGGAAACCTTTAAATTCTCTCGTTTCCTCTCAGAATATTCTTCTTCTTCTTCTTCTTCTTCTTCTTCATCATCATCATTGTCTGCTAGGGTTTCTTTAAATTCTTTTCATTTGACCAAAATGGCGGATTTGCCTGAGGCGACTCGTCGGAACACTAACGTTGTTTCCCGCGATATTTCCATTGATGTTTCCTGCGATGATTCCAATTGTGCTGATTCTTCAGGTTTATGGTTTTTTTTTACATTTTTTTTGGATTTGTTTTACGTTTATTTGATTTACTGTTTATTTAAGTGATTTAATTCAGCAATTGCTTTCGAATGTAACATTTTTTTTCAAGCGGGTGTGGATTTATGAGATATGTGATTTGTTTAGGTTGTTCAAGTGATATGCCTGATGTTGAAATTGTCAGTGAAGATGATAAGAGTTCTTCAGCATCAGGTTTGTGTTTTTTTAATATGGCATTTATATGTGTATGTATTTTTTTAATTTGATCACTAATGAGAAAAGTTTGTTTTGTGTTTGAAATGGGACATGTAGATATTTATGATAGTATTATGAATAAAATCGGCCAATTTAATCCCTTTGGGAGAACGAAAAATAATGAACTAGCATTATCTAGAGAAAATCCAACATAATGTTGGTACTTGGTAATTCTGTACATGCTTGGTAATAAGTCTTAACTCTTCTTTTATCCCTGTCCGTGTCAACTTGTAGTTGATGCCATCAAATGACTTAATGCTACCTGTTCAGCATGTGTATAAGAAAGTTTCAGAGATACTATTACATGTAACTTGTGTTATTTCCCATAAAGTTTGAAACTTATTTGTTTTTGTACTGCATTGCATTCTAGGGTTTTTTTTCCCTTGCTCTAGTTCTGACCAATCCACTATCATAATAATCTTACTTGTAAATGCCTTAGCATGTGTTCTTTATTCAAATGAAGGTAATCATGCATACTATCATTATTGCACAAAAACGACTCTACCATGCTTTACTGAAAGGACTTTGGCTGGACAAAACATGCATGCTGAAGCATCTACTTCTGCCATAGATTCAGGATCTAATCAGCTATCAAAATCTCGGAGACTAACACACAGCAAACTGGTTAAATATGCGTCCAAATTTTTGGATGATACAGTTCCATTTAGAAAGAAGGTATGAGATGCTAACCTTTGGTTGTACTTTTGTTTTCTTTGTTTTTGTGTTGATACTTGCATAGAGTTAAACGGTCATAGGACCAGTGTTCCAAATTAAACTAGTTTTAATTCAGGGGTATGATTCCATTACATTTGAGAAGTGCATTTTGATTTTGTGAAGTGACTTGATTTTATCAGCATCAATGTGTCTATATTGATACTGGAAGCATGATAATTGCAAACCTGTTACTGCACCTACGTGGATAGAGGTGGCAATTGGGCAGGTCGGTCACTTAAGTTTACATCATTTTGAGTTAAAAGAAACTCAGTTCGTGTCAGTTCTGTTCATTTTGGGTCAGAATTTTGTCTTCAAACTTGATTCAGGTTGGATGGGTTCGGATTGTTGCCTTTTCTTGGTTAACTTGGTTTGGGTCAGCATCGGGTCAACTTCTCCAGCTTATACATGAGAAACAGATTCATGCTTAGGCAAAATCATAAGAATATAATGCTTGATTAAAAGCAAAATGGGTGGAAGTTTAACATTTCGAATTCTTAGTCTTGGCTTATTGTACTTTGGCTATTTCAATGAGAGTTTCCCTTTTATGGTCCTCCCTGTACATTATAATATATTATTTTTAAATTTCACGTTGCTACTTCTCCATTTTTGTGTTGATAATGAAACTTTAAACCTTATCTTCAAATTCTTTATTTTTGCAGATCAAGTGGTTGCCTCGACTTGCTATTGTGAAACATGATGGAACCGTACAATGTGATTTTCCTACTGATATGAAACCACATGCACTTGATTATGTCGTTTGCTCTGCGAAAGATGATATAGACCCACCAGATATCCCAAATATACCTCCACTGCAAATAGTAATGCTTATTGTGGGAACACGAGGAGATGTACAACCATTTGTTGCTATTGGAAAACGTTTACAGGTTACATTCCTTTTCTTGTCCAGGCAAACCTTGTAATAGCCTTTTAGAACTTTGAAGTATTCATACAGCCTGCAGGTTTGGTATCTTTATCAAAGAGCCTGCACTTAGACTGTGTTCTTGTGCTTTCATAGTAAACTTTGGTTGCATGACATAATATTGGTTTATAATATTTAATCATTGGTGTAACAAATATTGCTATCACAGTGGCATTCGTACAATACAGTACATTATGTTTGTAATGGTTATGCGTGTCTAAATGATTGTGTGGTGAGCTAAAGACAGTGTCGGTGCAAACTTGCTACTTTGTTGTAAAGAAAAGATTTTAGATTGGTAATTGTGACAAGACAGAGAGTGCAAGCAATAAGATATGAGGTTTGGTTAGTGAGCAATGTGAAAAGGGATGGATGTTTTCAGGATTGGAATCTTATGGTAGACAGCAGCAATGTGATAAAGGCAACTGCATAAATTTCTTAAAGGGAATGTCACTAGAAACGTTTTCTTAAATTAGAAAAGCATTTTTTATGTTCTAATTCAAATTTAAAACATAATTACTTCAATTTCATAATTTTTGGTCGCTTTCTTTCCCTTAGATATGGCATCCAGTTACAACCCTGATTTGTTAACATTGACTCAAGACAGAAAAGGGTAATCAAATTTATTCTTCCATGATTTTAGTAATATTCAAGGAAGTGACGTTGGTAAACAGAGAATATTTCAAAAACAGTTAATGGTGTTGATATCACTATATTCATCATGCAGAGAAATTGTTGCTGTAGGAGTTTATTTCTTATACAATAATTATGATGGTTGTGTAGTTGTTTAATTTATATTTTCTCCTTTTTTTCCCAGTTTTTCTTTCAACCATAGTCTCTACTTTTCTGAGCTGATGGAGTTCAAATTTTGCTTGCAGGCAGATGGTCATAGGGTTAGATTGGCAACACACTCAAATTTTAAAGATTTCGTTTTGGATGCTGGGTTAGAGTTCTACCCTTTAGGGGGAGATCCAAAAGTTCTTGCTGGCTGTAAGTAACCTACATGTCACTTAATAATATTACTAAACTAAATATCTACTTATTATTGAGGGTAAGATCCTTTGTTATAACTCCATCTAGTTGCCCTGGAAATATATATGGCACAGGTGGGACCTGTTTGAGGTAGATTCATTTTTAATCTTGATTTTATTTATTTTTAGACACGCTTTCTCATCAAATACCACAAAGCACAAACTCTAATAAAACACATTTTTTAAGGACATCTGGAAGATTCTATGAGCAATTGAAAGCTCTTTGTGAGAGAAAAGTGCTGCAGAAGGTCTGTTTAGTGGCCTTATGTATTTTCATGTTTCAATTGAGGCTACTACAGGCCTCTGTTTTCTGCCCCTTTTCCTGATTCTCTGGTTTTGTATAAAGGTGTTGTATACCCATGCATTTGGCAATATTGGATCTTCTTGCTTTCATTATTCTAGTAATTACTAAAGATTACCTTAAATCACTAGAAAGAGTTTTCTAAGACATTGTCTTTTGTCTACTTCCAGGCATATGAATTAGGAGTCTCTTTTACCTTGTAAAGTATTGCACTGATCACTGAGTTTTCTGCAGATATGGTCAAAAATAAAGGATTCTTGCCGTCAAATCCTTCAGAAATTCCTGTTCAGAGGCAACAAATGAAGGATATAATATTCTCTCTTCTTGATGCATGCAAGGAAGACGATCCTCACAGTGGTGTTAAATTTGATGTAGATGCCATAATTGCCAATCCTCCAGCATATGGTTAGGGCCTATTACCTCTTTCATTTTTAAGCTGTATGTTTTTGTCTGAAGACAATTGAACATTTTGATTGGAAAGGGTCTTTTTGTTTTATCTCATTTTTAAGCTGTATGTTTTTGTCTGAAGACAATTGAGCATTTTTAAGCTGTCCATTTTTATGCCCTACATATTCAATGTTCTCTATTTAAATGGTATTGTGATGCATCAAACTTATAAGACTTATGCCCTTTTCCTTTCTCTGTCTCTCTCTCTCTTTCTCTTTCGTTTAATGGAAAAAAAATGCTTTTTCAGGACATACACATGTTGCAGAGGCGCTAAATGTACCACTTCATATATTCTTCACTATGCCATGGACGTAAGTCTTGGTTGGTTGTGATTATTATGATGTTAATTTTTTTTTTTCTGAATGAATAGGTTTTGGATTGTGCATGCATCGGTGATTCTGGCATTGCTCATCTTTGGTGCTTTCTTTTTGTGACAATTCAATCCTTTCTAGGACTGATGTGTATTCTTGTATGTGTGAGTTCAGAAATTGAGAATAATTACCGAGTCATTGTCTTTTTTCACCTTCTGTCAGGCCTACTAGTGAATTTCCCCATCCTTTATCTCGTGTTAAACACTCAGCTGGTTACAGAGTGAGTCTGGTTTTTGCTTCTCCAGTCTTGGATTTTATCTACATTGAGGTCTACTCATATATTGGTAATCTCGAATACAGCTTTCATATCATATTGTTGATGCCCTAATATGGCTGGGAATACGGGACATGATAAATGAGTTCAGGAAGAAAACGCTGAAGCTGAGACCTGTTACCTATTTGAGAGGATCCTATAGCTCTCCTCCTGATGTGCCTTACGGGTATATATGGAGCCCTCACCTTGTTCCCAAACCAAAAGGTCATTTTATTTACATCCCTTAGACTGATAAAACGCTTCATTTATTTTGACAAATACTTGTATAATTGATGATTGAGATATGATTCAAGATGAGCACTTTCAAGTCTTTTTGCCTTTGTTAAAAAAAGTTTCTCAGGGTCGTATCTGTAAAGTGCTGCGATCTTACTAGCATGTATCAGGGCTGTCAACCACCCTGATATATTTGCTTCTTGTCTGTGTACCTTAAATTGACTAATTTGTCAGTACTTGGGAAACCCTGATATATAGGAGTTATTTTCTGATACTATTAAAGGTCTTCATATCCTTGGCCAATTCTAAAATTTTCTTTTCGTTTTACATTTTGAAAAGGTACTTGGGAAACCCTGATAAATAGGAGTTATTTTCTGACCATTAAAGGTCTTCCTATCCTTGGCCAATTCTAAAATGTCATGCATGTTGATCTTGTTGTTGCCATTTGAAAGATGCATGTTTTGATGTGGTATGGTTTTCTCCTGCAGACTGGGGAAAGAATATTGACGTGGTTGGCTTTTGTTTCCTTGACCTCGCATCCAGTTATAAGCCACCAGAGTCGCTTCTTAAATGGATCGATGCTGGTGATAAGCCTATCTATATTGGTTTTGGTAGTCTTGTGAGTTTGCTTCTACAACTTTTCCTTTTTTAAACAGTAAAATGAGAGTTCATAACAGTTTGTTCTTCATGCACAATTTTGATATTTTATTTATTTATTATCTCTGAGAGTCTGAGGTATATGTGCTTTTCTTTATATTTATTTCCTTATAATTTAATTGATTATTTTAATTTTGGGGATTATTTATGTGCATCTTATCTTACTATAAAAAATTGTATTGGCTTCATTAAACCACATATTCAATTTTTTTATCATATTTAGTTGATCTGGGCTTAAATGTTTCTAACTGCTTTGAACTTCCAACAGCCTGTTCAACAACCGGGAGAGATGACCAAGATTATAGTACAAGCTCTAGAGAAAACTGGACAAAGAGGCATTATAAACAAAGGCTGGGGTGGTCTTGGCAATTGTAATTTCACTTGTTCTTTTCTCGTCTTTCATTAGTTAGATTTTCAGTGTTTTTCAGTGTGTAGGAGTGGATAGTGGTTAATTATCTTTGGTGCAGTGGAAAAACCAAAGGACTTTGTGTACTCACTAGACAACTGCCCCCATGACTGGCTATTTGAACGATGTGTGGCTGTGGTAAGTTGCAACGAAAAACTTTGAGCTCCCAGGGCCATCGAAACAATTTTCTGTTTCTATTTTATATATTATGTCATTCTCTTGAAAGATTCTTGAAATTAGCAATGAGCATGGTGGATCATGATTTGTACATTTTATATGTAGGGATAGTGTGTTTTATGTCGTAAAAAGACCTGCAAACTAGTTTAAGCTCCTTGGCCCTGGAGGGTTTGTTTTTTGTATTTCTTTTGTGTAAAGTTGTTTTTGTTTTCGATGTGGATGGTAGTTGCATTTGAAACATTTTATAAGGAGAAAGGCCATCATTCATGTATCTCGTCTTCATCCCTAGTTGAATGCATCATGATTTGTACATTTTATATGTAGGGATAGTATGTTTTATGTCACAATAGACCTGCAAATTAGTGTAAGCTCCTTGGCCTCGCAGGGTTTGCTTTTTGTAATTCTTTTGCACAAAGTTGTTTTTGTCTTCGATATGGATGGTAGTTGCATTTGAAACATTTTACAAAGGAAAAGGCCACCATTCATGTATCTCGTCTTCATCCCCAGTTGAATGCATCATGATTTGTACATTTTATATGTAGGGATAGTGTGTTTTATGTCACAAAAGACCTGTAAACTAGTGTAAGCTCCTTGGCCTTGGAGGGTTTGCTTTTTGCAATTCTTTTGCGTAAAGTTGTGTTTGTCTTCAATAGGGATGGTAGTTGCATTTAAAACATTTTACAAGGAAAAGTCCGTCATTCATGTATCTTGTCTTTTTATGTAAAATGAACCTGCAGCTCTCCCATTCGTCTTGACTTTTGATCGTTTCCTTGTGTGTTTTCCGCAGGTTCATCACGGTGGAGCTGGAACTACTGCTGCTGGTCTCAAAGCTGCGGTAACTTGGCAACTCCAAGTGCATATCTATTCAAATTTGTTCTCCACTTTTTGAAGTCATTTCTACTCTTGAATACAGTGTCCAACAACTATTGTTCCTTTCTTCGGGGACCAGCCTTTCTGGGGTGAGCAAGTGCATGCCAAAGGAGTAGGTCCTGCACCCATTCCGATTGATGAGTTCTCACTTGACAAGCTGGTCGAAGCAATACGCTTTATGCTGAAACCTGAGGTATGAATGAGTTTCTTCTAGGATTACTTTTGAGTCATTATTATCTGAAATTATTACATTATTAATCAGTTTTGATTAAGGATGATTAAGAAATTAGTTTACGTTTTAGTCATAGTCAACTGCAAAAGAATAGCAAGGTTTCTGGTTCTGGAAGGTTTAACCCTGGTGTGATAATGGTTTGGTTGCTTTATTACTTATTAACCTAGATGTCCTGGATTTAAGCACTGTTTTCAGAACCAGACCGGCCGGGGTACCGAGATTAGACCGGTTGAACCAGTAGGACTGACCAGGCCAGTCGAATTGGTTTTCTCCCGGTCCAATTTTGAAAAGCTTGGATTTAAGTGGCTAAAAAGCTATGTTTATTTTTCTTGATATACTTTTTTCCGACACCCACATTTGACATATTCAAACATGGGTATCCTTCAAAATACATAGAAATTTTTTTATATAACCAGTAAAAGAATTCCAGTTTAGGCTAGAAGAGACATCCTCAACCAGCAAAAGAAAAGGGAAAACTAACAAACTTGTATATATAACATAAGTTCAAGTGTGGTTTTGAGCTTAGTAAATCCGAATATTGCAGCATAGATGATTTAAAAGGAAATGGTTTGATGCAGGTGAAAGAACGTGCTGATGAGTTAGCAAGAGCCATGGAAGGTGAGGATGGAGTTGCAGGTTCAGTAAAAGCCTTCTATAAACATTTTCCTGTTAGAAAATCTAAGGACGAACCTGATACAACCCAAACTCATCATCATTCGGGAGTATTCTCGATAAGACGTTGTTTTGGTCATGCATAATTCTGGTGTTGTAACATGTTTTGATCATAGTTGTCTCCCTTCAATGCGGCCAAAAAGGGGGGAAATAGTAAGAACAGAAGATTTTCGAGTTTCCATTTTTTGAAATCGTATTCATCAGAATGAACCATTATCACTCAGATTTGAAGTGCCAACAGAGCATTAATTCACTCTTTTGGGTTGTTGAGAGTAATATTTGTTGTATTTTGGTTCAAATACTTTAAAATATATAAATTACATGGTATATTTAACTGATTTGTGTGTGCTTTTAGAACAGGGAAGGCTCACTATTCACTTTATGTCCGAACAGTTAATTCTCCAACTATATAATAAAAATTTAGAATAAATTAAGCATAATGGTATTGCAACATGGCTCTATCCAACACTAATCCAAAGCCTTCTTATTATATTGTAACAGTGTGAATTAATGAATTAACTCTGCAAGACAGTATGGTTAGGAATCTACCTCATTTTAGTAAAAGCTAGGAAGCTGAATCATGGTAACATGGGAAATTCGTCTAACGGTTTAACTCTCGGACAAAAATCGTTATCACACAGAATTCAGGGAGACAAAAAAGTCGGGAATTTTGGATTCACCCTAAACCAATACAACGGATGCTTTCAAGAATTTGATGGCATCCCCCTTTCACTTAGTAGCCCTTGTTCCCACGGATCCTAGCTCTCATGTCAACCTAGTACAAGAAGGGAAAAAAAAAGCATAACATGTTAGCTATATATATCGTAAAACATCGTCGAGTTTGCCTTGTTCATGTGAAAAATAGCTTCTTTTTTGTTCAAACTAAGAGAAGTATAAACCCAATTTAATCTACTTTAAAAGGATAATAATTTTCTGTTTATCATGAAACTGTTAAGCAAATATAGCAATGTGCAATATAAGATTTATTGTAATGATGATACACCTACAAGAAACCTAACAGTTTGTGAATTCGTAATTGTGTGTTAGTGTATTTTCTCATGTCCTAACCAAGTTTACGAGGTATTTTTGGACATGACATTTTTGCTCAAGTCTCACCTGCTTGGCGCATTTTACTGTGTGGTGTCTTAATAAAACAGGCCAAGCTTGGATAAAATTTTCTAGCATATTTCGGGCAGGGCATGGACAAGACACAATTTTTGTTAATATAAGGCCAAGGCCCGACTTAACCCATGAATAGATCATAGTAACCATGCAAAACAGCAATTTGCAGCTGCACAAAGTAAGTATCAACCTAAAAAGTTGCATAGAATAGAGGGGCTGGGGGCATGGAATCCTGAAAATACATGCTTTTGATAACAAGAAAAACAAAAAGGTTTCATGTTGCTTTTTATGCATTAAACTTGTGAATTCCATCCTTAAACATCTTTTGTACCAAGTTCTTATATCAAGAGCTTAAGTTGAAGAAAACAACCATTTCCAAAAGCCGATACCAAGAAACACGGAAACCCCACAAATAAGATGTTTGGTCTAAACCAAAATATACATTGTAGTTACAGTAGAGTTATATAACCGTAGTTCAATCAGTCTTATTCTAGGTCTTGAGCATTGGTTTGTTTTATCTACAACTTATCATCTACAATCATGGAATCCCAACCATTCACACTGGATCAATCCATCTAAATCTAATATTATCATCACTAGACCTAGTAGAGTTATATAACTGTAGTTCAATCGGTCTTATTCTAGGTCTTGAGCATTGGTTCGTTTTGTCTACAACTTATCATCTACAATCATGGAATCCCAACCATTCACAATGGATCAATCCATCTAGATCTGATAATATCATCACTAAACCTAGTAGTTTTGGATACAATACTTAAAAAAATAACTAAAACACAACAGTAGAGACTAAACATAAAATATTAAAACAAACACGACGTGAATACATGAATATGTCACACAAAACGAAACAAATTATTAACATGTCAAAATTTATAGATATATAACACTTTCAATATGATTATAACTTGGAAAAAAAACGCAACACAAACACCATAAGGATACAAATATTACTAGTTCTAGTCCTCACCAGAGGTGGATAACAAGGGGGGACAGCCAGGGGCCCTGGCCACCCAAAATTGAAAAATTGCAATTCTAGCCCCTCTATAAATGATCAAATTATAAATTAATATTGGGGGAAGTTATGCTTTGGTCCCCCAAAAATGAAAAAATTCTATTTAGTCCCTTAAAAATGATAAAATAATAAATTAATACATGATAAAATATATATTTGACATCTCAAAAAGTTATAATTTAATTTTGCCCCCCCCCCCTTAAAAAATTTCTCGATTCACCCCTGGTCCTCGCCTTCTCTATATGCAGCAAAAGTAATTGTAAGTTATGTTCAATCTAATCGATATCAGCAGAAGGCCAATTCATTTCCATTCATGCCATAAAAAAAGGGTTAATTGCACCAAACATTCACAAACTATTGGTCAAAATCTAAATTGATCCCTAAACTCTACAACGTCCCAATTGAATCTTCAAATTGAAATATCATCCTAATTAGGTCATTCCGTCTGTCTAACCATCAGCTTTGAGGCTAATACCAACTTGGATCCGACAGGTTTTGAAACATTTATTAATCCATTAGTGTCTAAAAAAATGAAACCACCTTAAATCAAGCTGACATTTAAGGCCAAAGTTAAACTGTTAGACTAAGGAAAGGATCTGATTAAAACAATACATCTATTTGAGGATTCAATTGGAATGCTTTGAAGTTTAGAGACTAATTTAGAACTTGGCCTTTAAATTGGAACATCTGAAGCAATTAAACCAAAAAAAAAGAAAAAGGATAGCCCTCCCTAAACCAATTAGAATTATAACTTCCATCATCATCAACTCCATGACTAAAACCCTAAACCCTATTCATAAAAAATTAAAAATCTTCATCAAGATAACAAACATGGCAAATACAGAAGAAGAATTGAACATACCTGTCCTCTTTTGCAATTGAAATAAGTTTCTCTGAGTCCAACACATTCGCTTGGTATACAAGGGCTTTTCTCTCCAGCGCATTCCCTAACTGAACGCTTCTCAACCTACCCCATATTAATCCCCAAATTTAGTAAAATTCTATCATTTCACGTTAGGGTAAAATTAAATTGGGAAATCAAAGGAAAAAAAACAACAATAAAGAGAGTAGACGAAAAAGGGAAAGAAGAATACCTTAACACAATCTGATTCGCTTAGACACTTCACCAGTTCCATAGCCAAACCTTTGCAAGATTTTGACATTTTTTCAATTTCCCAACAAAAAATTTCTTTTGGGTCCAAATGTTCCCAGCAAATTATATATATATAAGCCTTTTTATACTTGGGGATGATTTGAATTTTCCCTTTTCATACGTAGCCATAGAGTTCGAAATTGTCAGTTATATATATAAAATATACATATTAATCCATGGTTTAAGGCGGATAAACCGATCAAATCATCATTTCTCAATTTAATCTTTTATAAAAAAAATAAAAATTATTCAAATGGATACATCAATTAATTCTTAATTTAACTAATATCACTTATCGATTCCATCAGATTCCAATATTTATTTAATAATAAATAAATAATAATTTAAAAATTGCTAGTTTTTTGCTTACTCTCTTTTATGGGTACATACTACATAGTGTTTGCTCTATTTTTGTTATTAAATACCCGACCAAACCGATTAAATTGAGCCAATACTTTGGAGTTGGCAAGAGCTTCTCCACCTAAAATGAAAATTTTAAATTCAGTCTCTTTATATTACAAGTTAATTTATAGTAAAATTATATTTTAACTCTCCAAAATACAGAAAAAAATCTATTTAGTTCTTTAAAAAATAATAAAATTATAAATTAATACATAATAAAATTATATTTTGACATCTCAAAAATTTTATAATTTAATTCCTACTCTTAAAATTGTTGTAACAGCCCGATTTTGGGTCTAGATGGAACAGTGGTTTTTGGACGACAAATCCGACGAGGAAAAAGAAAATGTAATGGCCTGAATTTTCAGAGGTGTCGGAACGGTGATTCGAGATCACTAAATTCGACAAATGAGTAGAAAATATTATTAATTTAGTGAGTATAAGTTAAATGTGAAGTTAGGAAAATTTTTAAAATAGTGAATAGTGCACTAGAAATAAATATTAAAATAATTAGAATAAAAAACAAGGTATCGAGACCTCGGAGATTTTAAATCGAGCCATAAATATTTTTATAAATATTTATGGAGTGTTAAAAAGTTAGTATTAAAGTTTCGTTAAGAAATTTTAAAGTTCCGATAATTAATTGAACAAAAAGAACTAAATTGTAACAATTGCAAAATTATGGGAAATGATTAAATAGCTTAAATAATAAAAGGAAGAGGCCTTCAAAGGCAAATAGACCCAAGGTCTATTTGGGCTGTACGGCAAAGGCATGAAATCAACAACAAAGTAAGGAGAATTAAGGGAAAAATTGGAATATTGCAAAATTTACTTAATAAAGTTAGGACCAAAGTGGAATTATCTAGATTTCTCTTTATTTTTCTGCATTCTCATCAGTAAAAACACCATAGAAGGGTTTCCTTAAGCTGGTTATTCCTATTTTTACTGCAGGTAAGTTCAATTGTTGATTATTTCTTGAAATTTTGGTGTTTTTGTGACTTTTACAACTAGGACCACTTGTTGAATTCATTAGTTTTTGATTCTATGAAAGAATTTGAAAGTTGATATGAATATGTGCTGAAAGTATATGATGATTTAGCATGGAATTAGAGCTTTAAATTGTTTATATGCTGATTTTATTGAAAGAATTGAATAGAAAGTGAATGTTTGGGACCTAATAGTAAAAGAGTTTGAAGATAGAGTTATATGTGAAAATTATGAATTTCAATAGTTGTGAAACAACTTATAATGTCTAGGTAAGTTATTAATTGAGAAAATTAGATTAATTGAGGGGTTAATTGAGAAAGGACCGAATTGTATAAACTGTGAAATTTGGGGCAAAATGGAAATTAACATTTTGCACTAAAGCAGTTTTAGACAGCAGCAGTAGTATAACTTTGAAAAATCACCAAAAATTATGGGAATTGAATTAGAGGATGAATAAAATATGAAATTAAATATTATTGAGTCTAGTTTCTCATAGAAGAAACGGTGTAAGCAATGAAATTGTAAATCATGAGATATAATAAATTTTGTGAGACAATGTTAGAATGATTTGGGTTTCCCTTGTTCTGACTTTGGAAAATCATCAAAAATTGAAGAAAAATAATTATGAGTTATAATTTATATGCTTAGAATCCTTAATGAGTCTATTTTCAAAGGAAATAAATGCAAATATCATCCAAATTCTGTACAATTAGATAACTCATTTTTAGTGAAGAGTGGTCGGAACTGTCAGACAGCGAAATAGGGGAAACTTTAAAGAATAAACTGTACTATTTGGCTGAACCAAAAATTCTAAAAATTTTATGGTAAGAAGGTATGTGAGTCTAGTTTCAGGTAAAATTAACGGATCTTAATTTGGAGCTCTGTAGCTCCGGATAGAAATAATTTAGTGACTCTGACTCAGATAAACAGCTTTGAATATACATGTGAGTGAATAGTGAAATTATAGCTAATGTTGTTTAAGTGTGATATACACATTAAGGATGTGGAATGGAGAGGAGGAGGAGGAAAATTGGGAAATATATGAATGATTTGTATATAATTGGTCATATGCTTAATTATAATTGATAAACGATGAAATAGAAATGATGCTTATATTTGTGTATTATTGGTCATGGTTTAAGCTCATGTGTGAAAATAAAGTTTCATAGTATGTGTGTATGGTATATTCGGTATATGATTTGGCATGAAATAATGTCATGAATGGTTTATGAATTAACACATGTTGGTAAGCCTGATACATGAATAAATGTTGTGCCCATCCATGCTTATAATGTTTATGCTATATGTGTATTTGGCTAACATATTTGGTGTATATGCTTAGGCTTTGGCCAAGTAGTGGCTAGATTATGCCACGTTAAATTTATAAGTTATGCATTGAAATGGTTTATTGTGTGGTTAGTTCCAAAAAGAGTTATGTTTAAATACATTAGCTTGCAACCATGGTTGAATGATATGCTTATATCTTGTGTGATGTGCATAGAAACAAGTGTGGAAAGATAATGAAATAGTAAGTTCATATGGCTGAAATTTAATGATTAAATGTTAATTTCATGAATTATATAATGTATGATGAAATGTATTTAGTGTTGAAATGAGAGTAAAATAAAAATGCGAAAATCGAATAAATGATCAAATTAAGCGGAACGCCGGATTTGAGTACTTCTGATCAAAAGATAAAGTGATAAGTAGTAGCTTTAGCTACACTTATCTGATCAAGTGAAAAAGTGATAAGTGTTATACTTATTTGATCAAGTGAAAAAGTGATAAATGCTATACTTATCTGATCAAGTGACAAAGTGATAAGTGGTAACTTTGCTACACTTATCTGATCAGGGACAAATGATAAGTGATCATACGTAAGACCATAGTTATACTATGGCAAAGTGAAAGTGAAGTACTCAATTTTCCGTAACCGTTCTCTAATTTGATTAAGGATGGTAAGTGACAAATGGGCCCAAATGAATTAAAGTAAATGGATAAGTGGTAGTGTATTTATACCAGGATGATGTTGTTATTTAAGCTAAAGTGATATTTTCATTGCAAAATTAAGAATTTCATAAATGTGTTATTGAATGGTATAATCGATAAACGTTGAGTTAAATGGTAAATACGTATTAGTGTTGAACTTAATGTCATTGAATTGTACGTGAATTAAATGGAAATTGCTAGTGAATTGATTTAAATTGTGAGCATGAGAAGTTGCGAATTGAATGAAATGGAAATGAAACATTGAATTGCATGAGTATGTATCGGGTCTCGTAGGCCCTAATTATTATGATTATAATATTTTGAGGATATATTGTGAAAAGTTATAGAAACATGTTAATTATTTTGAAAGTTTTAATTTAGATGAAATTTTATAACTCGGTTAAATACGTTTACAAGTGTATGTGTTTTGGTAATGCCTCGTACCTTATTCTGGTGTTGGATACGGGTAAGAGGTGTAACAATTGTTCTTATTTTTATTTTATATCTTTTAATTTTGTTTTAAATAATCCATTTTAACATCCTTTATTCTCTAATTTTTCACCTAAAATTATGGAAAGGAATCATTTATTAATGATTTGAATAATGAACTAAATGAGAGAGGAATTGAACAACAGCAGTTTGAGGCTGAGATGTACAGACTATGATGAAATTTTATTTTAAAGATTTTATTGATTCAACGAATTAATGAGTTGAATTTATAATATTTAAACTATATTAATTATAATTAATATATACAATCAACTCGTGTATTGCATTGAATAAAAGCATGTTTAAAAGATAAAAATACACATTAAGTCACAAAATTATATTTATTTTTTTCTACCAAACTATTAAAATTTAGGGTAAACTATACAAAGGGTCACTCAATTATGCTCATATTCTTGTTTTAATCACCCAATTTTAATTCTTTTTTCAATTTAAGCAATAACCTTGAATTCATTCCTATTTAGGTCACCCGGCGTTAAATTAATAACGAAAAGTCTTTTTTCTAACTGGTATAATAACACATTCAGTCCTCAATACTTAGATATTCTATCAATTTGATCCTAATTCTAAATAATTCAATAGATTTAACCATTCACAATTACAAATTCTATCAAATTGATTCTCAAACTTCCTAATTAAAACTTTTAACTTTTGAAACAGAGGCATTCCACATCTATAAATTTGTAAACCCCCCAACAAAAATTTTCTCTCAACTAATGAGTTATTTTTCGAGCGAATTTCTAATACCAATGAGCTTATCTTGAAACTTCATTTTCTTTTTTTTTCTTAGTAGTTTTCTTCTAAATACAACATTTCATAATCATTTGATTGATAAAATTTTGGCTAAAGAAAACGGAAAACCTTAAAAAAAAAAACACTTTACGTTTGCTCTTATTGTTAATAGTATGATATTTCCTGCAATGTACATATAAACAGTCCTTGAAATTGGAAATTAAATCCATTGTTAAAAATATAGTTTTAAAAAATCCAATTGTTCAATCAATAATTATAAAAGAAAACTTATGAACATTTATTTTTCATAAGAAAAAAAGTGAAAGAATTAATTGAATTTCCTTTTATTACATGGATAATATTTTTGATTTTATAAACTGATTAAGAGATTATTATGTGTTCTATTTATTTTAATTATTTGTTTTTAATTTTAAATCCACAGTAGGCAAAATGTATTACTAATAATATGATTTAGTATCAAATCATTTATCAAATTAATTAAAAACTAAAATTATGTTAGTCAAAGTGAGAAATTATTTTTTACAAATATCACATTATTTATATAATTATATTATATATATTATATTATATTTTAAATTTTAAATTTTCTATCATTTTTACCGTGTTTAGTTAATTCCTAACATTAATTTCTTAAAAATATAAATAAAAATAGTTACATACCTAATTGGATAATTTCAACCATAAATAAAACAATTAATAGATGTGAAATGTCTTTGTTTTAAAAGCTAAAAGCTTTAGTTAAAAAGTTTGATAATCAAATTGATAGAATTTGTAAATATGAAGGGTTAAATTTATTGAATTATTTAATATTAGGATCAAATTGATAGAATAAGTAAGCATTGGTGACTAAATATGTTATTATATTGGTTTAAAAAATTTTCTGTTATCAATTTAACCTCGAGTAACCCAAATAGGAACGAATCTAAATATTAGTGCCTAAATTAGAAAAAATTAAAATTGAGTGATCAAAATAAAAATGTGATTATAATTGGATGACCATTTATACAATTTACCCTAAAATTTATAATATGTTGTTAACGATAACATAAAATCATATCCAATATTTTATTATTTACCAAGTAAAAATATCGTGAAAATCCTTATATTAAGAGTTGATTGTATTTTGACCTCTCCACTTAAAAATGACAAATTAGTCTCTATACATTATATCAAAGAGCAAATTGATATTTCTATTAAAAATTAACCTCTATTCATCAACATAAGGTACACGTGCCAAGCAGTTATTTCATCAATTATGTCGATTTTTAAAAGTCCAAACGGACGATTAAAAAAAAAGATTAATTTAATTTTTGGTTTAATATATAAGAAACTAAATTAAAGGGGCAAAACTGCATGACTGTATACTGACAGAGAAAGGCTTACTACTATTGCATAAAAACTTGAAGAACAATGAGCATAAAGATAATTCATGCTATTTAACACAATAAAAAGTAACCCAAATTCTCTCCAAGGATGATATACGAGTAGTTTGAACCAATGTCATGAAAACCAGACCGAAAGTCTAACCGAACAAGCCTTCGGCTTCCGGTTGAACCAGTTCAATCAACCGGATCCGATTATTGCAATGGTTTTAACTACTCATTACAGCGTCTCTATAGCCATAACTAAAACCGAGAGACTAAGCAAAGCCAGGTCTGCAACAACAATGAGCCTAAATATGCTTTTATTCATCCATTTGGCTATATATATAGGGTGGATATATGTTAAAAACACTGAAATCATGATTAGTAGTTCCTAGACTGCTGAGGATCGTGATGAGCTAGATCCAACTGATTGCCAGAGCTTGACCCACTCCAGCATAGCTTTAGCAGCACGAGCAAACACAGGGTCCATCGATCCTAGCCGCTCTTTAACAGCGTTTGCCACCTCAATTATGCATTCCTCCACTGTTGTAGCTTCTCGTGGCAACCTTACAGACTGAAAGAAGGGGATAACTTCCTCCATCAGCTTCACACCCTCCCACTCCTTTTTCAAGCTTGCTATAGGGTCACCTCTATCGGTTCTCCATATGTACGGCAGTCCAGTTTTCACACCGAGCCCCAGATGATCGCATACAATCTTAACACACAACCCACTCCAGATGTCTTCCATTGTTTCCCACCTACACTTACCTTCCCCAGCCAACTTCAGAGCTGGAACCAATGCAGGTCCTACTGCCTCCCGCTCAAAAGCGATGTTGATTCCACTAATGGGTATGAGGGACCTGGCTGGGACGGTCATAACTGCATCAACATATCGGGAATTCCTTTGCCTTGCCTTGAGGGCTTGAGTAGGTGCATCATGATCAGCCAGATTAAGCCATAGCCCACATGACAAAGCACATTTCACCCCACCCCGAAGACTGAATGGGTAGCCACGAACAAAATCAGCTCCTTCAGCATAAGGGTCATACAGAGTATTAAAAAAGAATGGTGTGGCTGGGTTGGTAAGGTTGCTTATATGCTGGGCAACAGCATCCACCAAAAAGCCCTTAGGGTCTCGGGCTGGGAGGCAGTCATCGTCTACAGAGATAATGTATTTTTTCCGAGAAACAAGATATCCAAAATACCTGCAGGAATAGCCAGAGAAGAGAATCGAAGTAGAAGAACCCACCACTTGATCTATGTCGGGCTTTCCGTAGACATCAAGGTTAAAGCCTTCAGGTATTTTGAGTTCCTCTTTCAAATCAGGGTCTTTGACAATTATGACATGAAATCGAGAGAACATTGGTCTCCATTCATTCATGAATATTGTCAGATCCGAACGAAGAGCTCCTATAACAATGTCAACCTCATCATCCTTAATTGCTAGAGACATCTTGCCAAATACCAACAATCCAATCCCAAAGAGCTAGGCCTCTTAAAAGCAACCGTTTGTAACTCTCTAGTCCAATGTACTTTGTGTTCCACTGATTAAACCAATCTCAGAATTTCTCAGAACATCCTACAGAGGGAACAGAAGTTCATCATAGAAATCAACTCAAAATCCATTGTAAAAGAAAAACGAATATTTGAAACTCCAAAATGACTTACTGGTAGGAAGGACAGGGGTAAGTGTGACTCGAATGTTGAGTGCTTGTATAAGAGAAAAGACCTCGTCCTTACCGGTATCTATAAACAACTTGAGAACTCTCTCAGTTAACTTTCCAGCTCTCAGCGTTCTCTGCCAAAACATGGAAATACATCTTACAACATGAATGCCATTAGAACTAAACAAGAGATTAAAGATAAAAATGTACCAGGTTAAAGAGACAAACTGGATTTGTATACCGAAAAATAAGATAATCAGACAGAAGAACGAGGCTAAAAATATGTATAAATAGCTAAAAAAGGAGATACAGAAAAAATCCAGATGAGAAAGAAGGGGACGGAAAAATTTACGAAAACAAAAAAAGGTAAAATCTGAAATGTGCAATGGAAAATGAAAAAGGGAAAAAATGATCATAACATAGAAACTTTAGTGCAAAGGTTGCAGCAATTGTAAAACTTCTCACATAAGCGATTCGAGAGAGCAATGTGAGCTATTGTCAAAGCACCAGAAGATAAAAAAAGAGGAAAAGGGTTCATGAGCCTCCTCAAGTGCTATCATGTTGCCTTATCTTTAAACATGTACAAACTTTAATGATGCTCAACTCGTAGAAATAGCCAGATTCTCAACACGGGCAACTTTAATAATCAAACCTTCAAAACTTTAAATTTAACATCAATTTTTCAATATCTTGATTATTTTGTCCTACCAAAGTAGAGTTTCATGATCTAGAACTTGGGACATTAAAACTGAAACGAAAAAGAGAGAGCAGTGGCTTTGAACGTCCTAAGGCCACAAACTTTCATAAAAGTATAATAGAGAATGGGGATTAAATTTAATAGGAAATATTAACCAATGTTGTCAAGAGCACACCGTAGGCACTAGTACCCTAAACTGCCTGAGGCAATATGTACATATGTGTATTTCTATACATGTCTCTGTATATGTAAACATATGCAACAAGCTTAACACATGTAATTAGAGAAATGAACTTTAGAGATTGGTCCACTTTATCGATGAAACAAGCAAAATTTTCTTTTAATTTTGTTGGCCATCATGCATAACTTTTTTAAGGTCCCAAATCCGTTGTCAAATACCAAATATTGATAATTAGAGAGTTTGGCATTATCCCTATCTTACCAGTAAAGTTACATCTAATGAAAAGAATCAAAAGTAAAATAAATTGAAGATTACTTCAATCAAGCAAGCTTTTTATGCCTGTCATCTTTATCTTACAATAAAATATGCCTTGACAAACAAGCCATATGACGGATTAAATGTACCTGACCTAAACCGGTTTAAAGAGCTTTTTTTATCTGACGCTAAGGCGTGAGGGCTTGTCAACACTGAAATTGACTTAAATCTACTATTAAAAAAGGAAAGATATTTAAGAATCACAACATAAACTTGAATATTGAAAAAAATAAAGAAACCCAAAAATCATAGATCATCAAACAAATTTGGCAATGCAGATTATAGGCAATAATACCTCAAGAAAACTATTAACTACTTTCTAAAGACTTAGCTATATTCTCGTCGAAGTCGAAGGAATCGTTTGCCCAAAAGTACATACAATACAATTTCAAAACCCACCTAATAAGGAATTCATAGCTTCACATAAGGGGGGGGGGGATCCCTCAAATTAAACAAGAAACTAAAACTACCCATCAAGCCAAAAGGCAAAAGAACCCTACAAACTAACAAAGAAATTAAAATTACCCATCAAATCAAAAGGCAAGAAAAAAAACCCACAAAATAACAAAGAAATTAAAACTACACATCAAGCCGAAGGGCAAGAAGAAAAACCCACAAACTAAACAAGATATTAAAACTACCCATCAAGCCAAAAGGCAAGAAAAACCCGCAAAATAACAATGAAATTAAAAGTACCCATCAAGTCAAAAGGCAACAAAAACTCAAAAAAGAAATTGAAAAAATGAGAAATAATATTTTACCAGGAAGAGGTCGATGACGATATGGTCGGGAAGAGGAGAGAGATCTGCGATATTGGAAAGGTTAAGAACAGCTGAATCTATAGTCAGAGATAGCAAAGAGGGCGAGGTTCTCATTCACTTACTGCTTATTTTTTCTCTGTAAATTTATATTTTTAAAATTAATATCTTCAATTTATAACTAAGAGTCTAAAACAAAAAAAAATTACAAAACGAAAATGAAAATAAATTTCTAAGAAAATAAAGTAGAAGATTTTTGCACTGGTTTCTCCGTCGTTCGTCCTTCAACCTTTGACAACTGGAATGTTTGCCCGCTTCACAGGGTTGATTATTGTTAATTTTTTTATAATTTAAATTATTTTATATTTTAATATTTATTTATTAATAATTTAGAATTTCAAAATCTTTGCCACGTGTTGTACTTAGGATTTAGCTTAGGATGCCAACTAAAAGTACCATGGACAATTAATTCATTTAATAAGTAATTAATTATGTGTTTATTAAAATAGGAAATAATTAAATAAATATTTAGTAGAAAAATTGAACTTGATGCTTCTTTGGTTAATTATTTATTTGTATCAATTTATACATTAAATTTTTGAAGGTAAAATCAGGGTAAATTTTAAAAAAATTGAGGGACCGGAATTAAATTATATATTTTTATGATAGTAAAAATACAATTTCATCATTTTAGTAACCTATATATTTATAATTTTAAATGATTAAATTAAATTTTTATCATTTTAGAGGTCAATGTATAATTTTATAAATTATATAAGGACCTAAATGAAAAAAAATCATTTTATGGGGCCAAAATCCTATCTTCACCATTGGTGTGACTTTTATAATTTAAAAAAATCACTTAGTAGTGTTGTAATAAAATATAATATTGAAAATGTTGATTGAACTTGTCATGATTAAAAAAATTTTGTTGGATAATTCTCTTTGGAAAAAAATGACATTGACTTTGTAATTTCTATAGTTAACAATTTTAACTATTTAAATTAATTAATAAAATTATAAAATAAATGGATCAATTTATGTAAAGAGTTAAAGCATGTGGGTAAAATCCAAGTTTCAACATGGTATAGAGGTCAAAGCTAAATATTACCATTTTTTATAATGTCAAAAGAAAGGTAAATCCAAAATGTATTAGTTATGATGACTTTTTCGAGCATTGAAATTATATATAATCACGTAATGTTTTAATTGAAAATATTAATGGTATTAACCAATAAAAGGGTTAATTTTTCTATTAGTCCTTGTATTTTGTAAAACTTGATAATTTAAGCTTTGTACTTTAATTTGATTTAGTATCTATATTTTTAAAATTTAGAATTTCAATCATCATCAAACGATAATGGTTAAATTCATTAAGTTCTACTAGTTCCAATATTCGATTCACCAACCATATTATCATATGCGTAATGTTATGGTAGCTAGTTATTTCCACATATTGTTTGCTAAAATTCCAATTAATGGACTAACAATTGTCAATTCATTAACATTGAAATTTCAAAATTCAAAAAAAAATATAAGGACTTGGAATGATCCAATTAGAGAATATGGACAAAAATACAACTGCATGCACAATACAAGTACAAGATTAGTAATTGAATTTAACCAAACGAAATTAATTGTTATTGTTCAGGTCAAGACTAAAATTAAAAATTTGAAACATATAGGGACTAAAATTGACCAATTCAAATAGTATAATGACTAAATTTGATTAAATTAAAATACATAAATTAAATCCACAACTTTCGCTACTAACCTAATAAAATAGCAACTTCTATAAAAATTTTAAATATATATATAATAACTAAATGTAACTTTAGTTAAAATGATAAAGCGAAATATTAAACATTATTATGCTTTGAGTGGTTGGAATCAACTCATGTGCAAGTATTTTTAAAATTTTTTATGAAAAGACAAAAGTGTCTTCAAGACATTAAAATAGGTTTTTTTAAATAATTTTATGACTGAAGTGAGACTAAATGATCAATGACACTAACTCAATTACTATCTTAAATATGGTATAGATAATCACCTCAATGATAAACACCTCATTCCTTAACACAAGGTTGAAAGTTTAATCCTCACCTATATTAATCATCATATCTGCAGTGGATACTTTTATTTCGACTAAAATAAATATATTATAGATAAATAGTGAATACAATTTGATTTTTCTAGCGATCTTGTAATTGAATTGGTGATACCAAATTCAATAGCCCGTAATGTAAATTGGGTGAAAATATAATAATTAGGTAAAACACTATTTATAAAAATATAAAATTTTATCCAAATAAAAAAATTCATTGAATCAACTACATACGTAATTTTTTCATACAACTTCTCAAAACAAAGCATAAGTTATTCATTTTTTTATTCACCTATTTTTTCAAATTAGAGTAGAAAGTTATCGACTCTTTTTTTTATTATAAAAATATAATTGTTCATCAAAAATAAAAAAATTATATAAAATATTATTTTTCACCCAGTAATATGATAAATTTTAGTGCTAATTTAAAATTTTCAAATTTTAATATTACAAATTTTAATAATAAAATTTCATATTATAAGTTTATGAAGCACTAATTTAATTAAAAATAAATAGAGTAAAATTATAAAAGTAGTATATTAACAATATTAAATAAATAATTTAGTTAACAAACGAAAAACTACTCTTTCTATCCGATCACTCCAAATTCCAAATACACCCTTAAGAATTATAAAGTAACATGTCACAAATTTATAATTACATCTAAATTAAATTATTAAGTGGGTTTCTGGGCTTTTTTTTAAATAAAAGAATTTGTATACATATATAATATTTACTTTCATTACGCTTACTCTTTTGTTATTACTTAATCACAGCTTCTATCAACACCGCTGACGTCGCGTCGTTATATTCTACCTCACCGCCATCGGCCGACGTCCTCCCTTCTTCTTTCATAATTCATATCACATCTCAAATCCTGATTATTTTCCCTTTAATTTATACCCTTTTCGTGTTTATATACTTGCAAGTTCGTATTTGGGTAAATTCAATTTCAAGCTAATTCTTTTTAAATAAAAGGAGGAAAAACAGATTTTATAGTGAAAATCATGAAGGTCGTACACCGAGACCTAGTTCCCAATGGCCCTGGCAGCGTCAAGGTAAAAAAAGAGAGGGATTTTTTCCCTTTGAGTTTTGATTTTTTCTTTTTAATGTAATATTATTGATTGCAGATGATACCAGTGGATTCAGAGGATCTCTGGTTTGCTTACAATTTGATAGCTACTGGGGATTGGGTTATGGCTCGAACCGTCAGGTATTTTTTTGGTTCCATTATTTAACTGTGTGCTTTCTTTTTTGAATTGAATTTAGCTGCTTTATATCGTTATGGATGAGGTAATTTAGGGTTTTACAGAGCTTTTATGTAGTATGATTAGTTTAAATTCTATAATGTTCGTCTTTATTTTTAATGTTACTGTTTTCTGTTAATATGGTGTTTCTTGTTCATGAATTAGTAGTACTCATAAGTCGGTTATTTGTTAGTTGATGATTAAAATTTTTTTTTCTCATGGTAGCTTTGGTTCAAGAAATAAAAAAACATTTATGTCGGTTGCATGAATACTCCTGCAATCATTCTTATCCTTCACCATCACGTCCTCAAGTTCTAATAGTTTCATGTTATTGTTTATCACTTTTAACCATGTCTTTTTTGGTTTCCCCTTCAAGCTTTCACTAGATGCAACTTTAATTTGTTCCATCCTCCTAGTAGTATAAATGGTTTTTTCTCACTTTATCTTCTATAGGAATCATCCTGACGCGGAGACTGATATCCTTATTTCTAACTCGGCCCTTGTCACACTACATCATTGTAACATTTGCATCTTGGTTATACCCATCTTTTGTATATGTTTCTCTTGTCAGTCCAACATTCCATACCATATAGCAAAGCAAGTTTGATTGTTGTCCTGTAAAACTTCCTCTTCAAATTCGAAGGTTTTTCTCATACTAGGTCATAACTTTTAAGTGCAGTGATATTTTTAGCATGTAAAACAAAAATTGAAACAGGTCAATGTTTGTAAGTTTCTTGATGTCATACCTTATTAGTATTATGTGCATTCCATAATAGGAAAGTTCTAAGGGAGACAGCCGGTGGAAGAGATGCAGAGCGTGTTGCCCTGAAGTTGGAAATAAAAGTCGAGGTATGATTGTTTAAGACTGCCAATTGATTTTTCTCAGTTTTTTGACCTGCCAATAAGTTTTAACAGCGTGGTTGGTTTTTAATTTTGTAGTTAATGTATGAATATTAGTACTGATATCATGTCATATTTCTTTAGGCCATAGATTATGACAAAGAAGGATCTGTCTTGCGTATAAGGGGAAAGAACACCTTGGAGAATGAGCATGTTAAGGTAGGTGCACCATAGGATTTTGTCCCTTTTTTCCCTCCTTTTTCTTCTTCTTGCTTTTAAAATGCACCATCATCTTGTTGCAGATAGGACAATTCCATACTCTCGAACTTGAGCTTCAGCGACCTTTTGTTTTAAGAAAGGTAGCTATCCTTTTTGGAATAGTCTATATCATTGTATCTTTTCCTGTTTGTCCTCTTGCTTTGGGTGCTATATCTGTGCGATATAAAAATTGTATGCTTTTAGGCATCTCTCTCAAATGTCTACTGTTGATAGTTATGAATGTTGCTCTAGTTGCTACACTTCATCTGTGCACATATTCCTGTATAGTTAGAGAATCTTTGATATTGTATGAATGATATGTTGTTTAGTTTCTACATGTTTTGGGTTTTTTAGAGATATGCCATGTACGTACATATCTGACGGGAAAGATGTATCTCTGTCTCTGGCTGGGTGTGCTAGAAAAGAGGGATGGGGGCCATCAAGAATCCTTGAGAGGGGATAGTTGACAGAGGTCAAAGGCATGGACATAAGCTTGAAAAGTAAAATTGCTTACTGAAACCTACATTTAGAAACTAATTAGAACAAGAAAGCACATATTATCTAGTTTTATTCAAGTTATAGAAAGCAAGAAAATGTGGAATGGCTCATGCCCAAATTATAGAAATCATTGAGAAATCTTAATTGTGATTCTAGCCTATCCTGATTGCAACACTAAATACTGACTAAACTTCTAGGTTATATTCTCTGTAGCCGTTATTTCTTTTATACCCTTCTGAACAAAAGTCTTCTTTTGTAATTCATGGACCTGATGGAATGTCATTATCTCTGCACATAATATTAGCTAGTTGCTTGGATTATGTTCTTCATAGCTTTTGTTTTATGTGATTAGTCTTATTGTTGTTCATCTATTACTAGTATTTCTGTTATTGTTTCTCTTTAAAGCGTACTGTCTTCTCTCTTTCAAAGTATTTGATACTCTCACTGAATTGTGGAATTTTTGTTGCATATTTTAGAAAATATGGGACTCATTGGCATTAGATGTTCTCCGGCAGGCCTCTGGTATGTAGTCTGACTTCTCCAATTGTCTGTATTGCTACAGAATGAAAGCATCTGTTGTTTATTATTGTGCTTAGAGCTGATTTCTGAGTTTCATCTGTGTTTGATGGCAAATTCCTGTTATCTTGGTTAGTGTTTCTGAGAAGTGTTTTCTAGGATCAGAGAATTTTTAGCTGATTTACCTCTGCACTTCCTGCTTAAAGTGTTGATTTTAATAAGAAGGGGAAAGAATCTCTTATAGCTTCACAACTACGGTTAAAGAGTTCATGATTAGGGCTGTTTGCCAGTTCTTATTTAGTAACAGACTGGCATATCTTGTGTCAGTTAAACTGTTAGTTTGTGGCATTAATTTAGGTTTGATTCCTTCATTTAGTGCTGTTGATTTTAGGCTTGGTATTAACATTGAACCACCATGCAATCACATGGGTCTAAAAATGGTATCACATGTCATCATCTAGATAAAGCTGGCAAAGCTATTGGTTTTAGTCCTGGTATTAACATTTTATCACCATACCCAAAAACTTGTCCAGTCCGATTTTGAATCTAAAGTGACCCTGCCTGGCTTAGAAATTCCAAAAAAATGCTTTTGTACCTTTTTATTAAAAATATTTATAGTACTAATCAGCACCACCTCATAAAGTTTCAGGTTGGCATGTTATCATCAACAAAAATAGTCATGTGGCCTAATTTAACTATAAAGCTTTAACCGTGTTATTAACTGTTCTTAAATTACATTTTATTGAATAAAACCATTAAAATTCGGAACTGAAATAATAGAGGAACAAATTCAGGCTTCAACCAAAAAAATACTAAAATGATGACATTCCTACTTTATATTTGTTACTTGTCACAGTGTCTTTGTCTATCTGCTTATCTCTTCTAATCGTTGAATAAGTGTTTGGATTCTCTTCTCCCTCCTTTTGTTTCTTGCCTTTCTCCTAAAATATGGTTGTCTTCTTGTATCTTCATTTGCTCTGTAGTTTGTCTTCTGTGTCTCAACTTCAGTAATGCAAATTTAGGTTGCATCACTTTTCTATTTGAAAGGTTTTTAACAAGTATGATTTAACTTTGCAATTACTGCTTAATATATTTCAGATCCTGGTGCGAGTGCAGATCTGGCTGTGGTACTAATGCAAGAAGGGCTAGCAAATATTTTGCTTGTTGGTAAAAGGTATGTGTGACTAACTTGAAGAATGAATTTGGTACTCTGCTTTAGATGCTTGTTAAGGTGATAATATGAAGTTGGGAGATTATCCTTTACTTTGTTGGGTGCCTGACATCCCTAGAAATCTAAGATGTGGAGTTCAAAAAATCATTTAATAAAGGCGTTTGACATCTATGGGATGATTTGTGGTGTTTCAGTTTTTTGGTGATAAGGATGCTAAAGTATTCCACTTTGTAACTTGAGTATCTCTTCTGGTTTGTAGTAGTCCTCTTTGTAGCATTTCTTTCTAGAAAAGACGGGGTTGTATTTTTGTTTCTTAAACTTTTGTTAAGTATTGACGTAAATTGTCAGGAAAAGATTTTGGGCAAGTGTATAAGAGTGTTGGGAGCAAGTGACCAGTCCTTTCTGAAGTAGAATTCATCAGTTGCAATTTTTTTTGTTTGGAATGAAATCATAGGTTGCATTTAGGAAGCACATGAACCTTCATTTTAAATCATCCTTTTCAAAGTATTACTCATGAGAAGATGCTGTTACACCATGTCTGCTTGATCCAGTTCCTGTCTGCTACTTGCATATTTGACTTTCGAATGTTAATTTCTTTAGTATTTAATGGTGTACAAGATTTTTAACTTACTACCATTGTGATCTGTACAATAGTATGACAAGTACCCGTTCACGGATTGAAACTTCAATTCCTCGTAAGCATGGACCTGCCATTGCTGGTTATGAATCGGTATGTATTTTTAAAAAAAATTATTCTTATACGTTTGGAATTTGTTTCTGATTTAGAAAGCCCTGTACCTTTGAGATCATGTAGTGAGAATTGGGTTTTGTTCTCTACCTTTTTACTTTGTGTACTTATTGGTTTCTTTTTAACATTCTACAGGCTTTGAAGAAGTTCTTTGAGAATGTTCTACAGGTCAGTTATACTTGAATTGTAATATCACTGTTTTATATGATTTTAAGTGCATTTATTTTATTTCTAAGTTGTTTTTGTGCATCTTTGATAGGCTTTCCTCAAACATGTTGATTTCAATGTTGTTCGCTGTGCTGTTATTGCTAGTCCTGGCTTCACAAAGGTCTGAGACAAAGCCTTTTAACTCATTTCCTTTCTAGTTGCCTTGATTCTTCGTTTACTTCAATTTTCCTTAGGCAATAACTCATGGAAAAACATTTTACAGCAATTTTCTGTTTAAACATGTGTTACATTTGGCTTTATTATCTTTTTTATTTCTTTATATGTTTCAGGACCAGTTCCATCGTCATCTTATGTTGGAGGCAGAAAGAAGACAATTGAGGCCAATTATTGAGAATAAGTCGCGAATAATTCTTGTACATACTAGCTCCGGATATAAGTAAGTTTGCTTTCTGCTTCAGCTTTTACTCTGCTAACTGTAATGGGCAATGTAAATTTGCCTTGCATCTAAAATATCTAGGGGCTCGATGTGATATATTAACAGTTCCATTATTTCGGGACATCTATATTCTGTGTCTCGAGAATTTCCTTGTACATTCTTAGTGAACCACATTATGTTCTTTGCTTCCCTACTTACTTACATTGCATTCAGTATCTATTTTGAAAAATCTGGCATTAGAATATACTAGTCTACACATTAAGAACTCTATAGAACGATGTTCACCTACTTTGTGATCTTCAATAAAATATGGGGATTCTGAAATGCTTCGATCTGGTAACAGGAGTGTAAAAGTTGATGGCTTCATTTGTCTTACCTATATTCCTTAGTGAATTCAGATGCCCTTATAAATTTTCTAACTGATGCTATTTTATTTCAGAGCTTTAGTACAAATATGAAATATGGATCTTAGTGTAACTTGACTATAATGCAGGCATAGTTTGAAAGAAGTCTTGGATGCCCCAAATGTTATGAGCATGATAAAAGACACCAAAGCAGCGCAAGAGGTATTATAGAAACCATACCAGGCTAAGAATTTTATTTTTTTATTCATTGGTTGTTCCTTGTTTTTATTTATTTCTTCTCATAACAGCTTTTTATGCTTTGTTTCCCTAATTTTACCAGGTCCGAGCTCTCAAGGATTTCTTCAACATGCTTTCAAATGTAAGGTTCAAACTTAGTGTTTCTACACTATTTTTTGGTTGTATTCCATGTATAGAATGACTTAATGATACTTTCATTTTTGTTAATATGTTCTTACTTGCATTAAGAGAATGGAAGTCGAAATGTGGTTTATCTTTTAATATATGGTGAAAGTGAAGGTTATGAAACAGAGCCCAATAACAATGACTAGAGTGACTTAGCTATGGGCTATAGGTTAATTGTGTTTTGGCCTTTTCATGGTAATTAAGTAGTTTGGGTTAATGATCTGGCTGGCCAAACAATATATAATTGTATACAATGTTTTTAGTTGATTAATTAGAAGTGAATATTAAGTATTTTATTACACTTTAAAACATTACAAACGAAAGGACATGATTCCGAATGAAGATGCTGCACAAAATGAATGTGTCAGAATTGATGTTCATGGTGTCATGAATAGTTACCAAAAAATGACTTCTCTCACAGACACGCGTATATGCATGTGCACACATGCACATGGATGTATATGTACAGAATGTGTGTGCCCATATTAATTAGTTGAGGAAGTGGCTGAGGGAACTGGAGTCTTGGCTGGATAAACAATGGCTCGATTGCTTGTTTTAGAACTTAGTTGTCTTCTATTTGGCTATGTTCTTATCTTATAGTTGCTTTGGTTTTATCATAAAGGATCCGGCACGTGCATGCTATGGGCCAAAACATGTGGAGGTTGCCCATGAGCGAATGGCAGTTCAAACACTTCTTATTACCGACGATCTCTTCAGGTTGGTATATCATATGATCAACTCAATATGTTTGGACAGTTGTTTAGATTGAATGAGAATTTAGTAGCACATAATTGTTTTTCCGTTTCCTGCTGCTATTCTGCTGATATTCTCTGGATTTGACAGTGAGATTGATGGGAAGCACACAAAAATTGCTGTACAATTCAAATTTATCTGCTTGCTGTAGCAATATGTCTTTATGCATGAATACGTAGAACCTCGGAACGAATATGTCACTTAGTACACGCATCATGGTCCTATTTTAGGATTTTGACCATGTTATATTTACACAGTGACACAGTAAAAGGGAAAACAAAAAACACGACATGCATAAATGGATTGCCAAATCTATTACTGACATTAGAGGGTTTGGGGTGTTAGTGTTCACTATTTTGTATCATTCTCGGGGTCGGCCTTCTTTCTTTCATTAGCTTATTGTCATTTAATTGCTGACTTCGCATGCAGGAATTCGGATGTAATTACGAGGCAAAAGTATGTCGGTTTGGTGAACTCTGTTAAGAATTCGGGGGGCACTGCTCACATTTTTTCGTCTATGCACGTATCAGGGGAACGTGAGTATTCGTTTGCTGCATTTGGTCTTTTCTTTTTATAATTTTTCCGAATTCCGTTACACTCATTTTCACATCCATATTCAGAACTGGCACAGCTGACCGGCATTGCGGCAATCCTTCGTTTCCCTCTTCCGGATCTGGAAGACATCGAAATGTAGGGTACCGTTTTCTTCATATGTTCGGAGTTTCCGGCATCGAGATTTTATACTGTACTCATATTTCTCCCCCTTTTCGGTCATATATATATAATGTGTTAATCAGTATTTGAACTGTATCATATCCAGATACTAGCGAGTATTTAATCAACTCTAGAAGTGTAACATTATTTCATTCAGTGTGTTATGGAAATAAAATATTTAATTCAAAAGTTTTTTGCATTATCCTACATCTGGCTTTCTGGGTACATCCTACGGCTTTAAATTATTGTTTAAATATTTTAATATATTTTTTAATTTTCATTATTTCTCGTTTAAAGATTTAATCAATTGATAAAATACGGATTCAATCAATGAGTATTTGATTATATTTCTTTTAATAATCATTTAATACATATAATATTTTGTTTCATTTTAAATTAAATTTCTTTACTAAAGTCAATCCAATTATTGAACCACTGAAAAAATGATTAATATTCTTTTTCGTTAAAAGTTAATATTCGATTCAACACCTGTTTTATTGAAAAACTAAATAAAATGATAAAAGAAAAAACCAAAAAAAAATGCAGAGTATTTTGGCTCATTCTCGACCGTTGAACAGTTTTCATTGAATTTACAGTCTTGTAACGTGGCCCCCAAACTCTCTGTGTTGCATTCATACATACAAATATAGAAAATAAATACAATTTTTTTTAAAAATTGTACGAATAATAAACATTTTAAACATGATTAATATAATATTAAAATACATACTTATATAAATTATTAAAGTTTATACAAATATTATGACATCTAATTGTATATTCTTTTATAAATATAAGAGATAATTTAATTGAGGAATTAATTTGTACAAGGATTGATTTAATTTTTTAATAAAAATCAAAATACAAATTGCCCCTAAATACAGGGACTTTTTTAATACTTTTACCTTTTATAAAAGTAAAATAAAGTATATATACTAAAGAACACATATATAAAACGAAAGAAAGAAGACTTTTCTGATTAGTTTTATAAATATTAATTTTATTAATTTAAATCTAAAATATTCCTTTCGGTTAGAATAATTAATCAAATAATTGAATTGAAATTAATAAAACCGATTCAAATATTGCTATTTAAATTGGTTTCTCATTTTATTTATGGTATAGTTTAAATTTAACTCGTCGATTTAAGAATCGATTTGATGAGAGATATAAAATCAATTGATTCAGTAAATAAGTATGTGCTGATCGAATCTGGTTAAAATTTTCAAACAACACATTTTATAATTTTTAAATATATTTATTCTAAACCAACAGGTGATTTTGACTTATTTCACCAATTCAAAATCCATTACTTACTCAGCCGTACCAAATAGTCAAATAAGATCTAATTCAACGTGTTTCACTTTTTGTATAGAAGGAGAAATAAAGCAAGCAAAATATTGGAAATATAAGGGTTAAAATACCTGAGGTCCCTATATAGAGACTAGATCAAATTATTTTCTATATTATTAAAAGAATCAACTAAGTTCAAATTGTAATAGAATTAATATTTATTGTATAAAAATATCTTGAAAATTATTTTTCTTATTTGCAATTTAATTTCAAACAGAAAGTTTCATTTAAAGAACCATTAAAAAATAAAATATTAATTTTATTAAAAATAAATGATTTTTTAAAATAGTAACTATTAACTCTATTTTAATTTGATATTATTTGAATCTTTTTAACAATATAAGGATTAAATTAAACCATTTAATAATAAATAGACTAATTTAATTAAATCTATATAATAAAGCACCTCTCAAATACATTCACCATTATATATTAACCCTTTGAGTAATAATCAAATCAAATATTACACTGAAAATCGATTTTTCTCACTCAGCCGTCCTGAATACACAAATTGAAATAATTCAACGTGCTCCACTTTCTTTTTTTTTATATAAAAGGAAAGTTAAAGCAAAATACTGGAAATATGGTATCTTTTATAAAAGGAAAATAAACTATATATATATATATATATTCATATATATTCTTTAATATTTATGGTAAAAGTACTATGGAGGCTATTCTATTAAGAGTTAAATTGTATTTTATCCTATTTATTAAAAAGAATAAATTAATTCTTATATATTAAATTAAAGAATAAATTGATCATTTTATCAAAATTTCATTTATTTCTACTATCTGGTTATTCAGTGGGCAAGCCAATTTTAAACAGTATAAGTTGATGAAAATTTCAACATAGAAAATAAATTTGTTCTTTGATTTAACATAGATAAACTAATTTACTCATTTTCTGAGTAATACAGGTGTCTCCTTGGTAGTTTTTCCATCTATATATATAAAAATCATATATTCGTATAAAAGAAAAAGAAGAAGCTTTTTCTTTATTCCTGTGGATCTTTGGTCACATATTCACATGGACATGGAGATGGGTCTCAAACATTCGTTTCTTTTTCCCTTTCTCTTCCCTTCCAAGTTTTCAACTTTGATTCTCTTTTAACTGAAAAACCAGAGCCCCAAACTCATACGTTTTCTAACTCCTTCCCCTTTCAGACCAAGTCCTTTGCCCCAAATCTTTGTCACAAAAACCCCAAACAAAAAACTTTGAAGGTCCCATTTCAAATAACCCATTTCAAATAACCCATTTCGAAAACCAATCCCAACCATGCTATTTTGAAACAAAAAATGGCTAGTTGTCCTCAAAACTCAATCTTGTACAACGGTACCCGTTGTGCTTGTCAAGTTGGTCGTTTTCTCAATGTTGCTGCCAACAGTTGTATTACTTATGCTGGGAATTCAGCTATTAAAACTGATTCTGGGATTGATTATTATGCTATTTCGATTCCAAAGAACATTTTGTCATTTGATTCAATCAAGAAGTTTACTCAATCCCAAGCTGTTTTCTTGGAAGCTACGCTTGTGATGTTGCTTTCTTGGCTTGTTTTTTGCTTCTTTTTGAGGTTTATGAAGCTTGGTGATGGAAGAAATGTTTGGTTTAAGATTAGGTGGTGGATTAGTCGTTTGGATGTTTGCTTTGCTACTAGGCATTGGCTGGTTAGTCCCTTTCTTTTAATCTTCTTACAGTAATGAATTCTTTTTAATGTACTAGAAAGTTAAAAAAAAAAGGGATCTTGCCTTTCTAGGATTCGAATTTGAGGCATTTTTAAATGCTCCAAATGCAATTTCAATGTTGTATTGGCTTATATCTTTATGGTTTCTAGATGGACTAAATTGAAATTCTAGCATTTCTTGTGCCAAACTACAATTTTAACATATATTCATTTAGGATTTTATACATTTGGAGGGACTAAAGCAGAAATTTTCCACTTTAAGGGGGCCAAATGGATTTATATGTGTTTTTCCTAAGTGGGATTTCTTTTTTGCAGTCAACAAGTATGTATAGATATGTTATTTGGATTATTTTGGACTCGGGTGTAAGTGTCCGATAGGTATGTATCCAATACGGGTATATTTAGTGTATTTGGAGGATCTTTGAGAGGTCATTTTCGAAAAATGTGCAGGATATTTCAAGTAAAATGAAGAGTCTGAGCGACATAGATATATAGGATGGTGGTTGAGATTTTGGAGTGCTTTGAAAATTTTGGGGTGACCTAGGGATTGATTTTTGTTAGCTAATTAAGAAGTCCTTGTTAATGTGTTTTTGTAAGCTATGTAAGTGTCTGATAGGGTATGTATCTGATATGGGTATATTTAGTTTTTTATTCAATGTTTTTCATATATTTGAAGGACCTTTAGAAGGTCATATTTCATATCCATGTTCAAATATGTGCTGTGGTATTTCAAGCAAAATGAAGAGTCAGAGCAACATAGATGTATAGGATGATAGCGTGCTCGAGTTTAGATTTAGATTGTCTTGAAAAGTTTGGAGTGACCTAGGTATTGGTTTATGTTAGCTAATCAAGAAGTCCTTGATAATGTGTTTTATTGAGATGTATTTAACTTTTGCATGCTTGGATTCGGGTGTCTTATTGTTGAAACCGGTCATTTGGATCTTACTTAGGAAAGTTGAAAGAAATTGAAATTCGTATGTCTAAGGAATGATTACAATTATGATTTTGGGAACTAGAATAAAAGTATGTTAAACATGTTTTCTTGATGTATAAACCTGATAAACTTTGACTTGTATCCTTTGTTATTTAGGATGATCAAAAATTGGTTGTGAAACGGAAAACAGAACTCGGTGGAACTTTCTCGATTGCTAGTTGGATACTTTTCACTGGGCTGTTTGCCGCGTGAGTGAGGATAATGTTCTTGAAGCAAGCATTTGATTTTCGAATTCTTATGGATGTTTTCTTAAACCCTTTTGACATATGAATACACATTGATTTACGTTTTCCTCCTCGTCTTCATGATTTATCTTAGGTTGCTTTACCAGCTCATCGCAAAGAGAACCATTGAAGTACATAACGTGATAGCGACAAATGCACCTGACCTAGCTTCCTTCAGGAATGACGTTGAATTTAACATGACACCTGTTTCTAGTATGAGTTGCTCGAATTTACGGAGTCCTACTACTTTACTTTCCGGAAGTTCCGGTTTCCTTGAAGACAAAGTTCTCCCTATTTCGGATATTCTCAATGTTTCATGTCATAATACAAGTTTAGGGCCAACTATAACTCTCAAGTGCAGCAATTGTCGACTCAATCAAGATTTTATGTCCATTTCATGGCAATTTGTCGATCTTCCGAACAGCCCTGCAAGTGCTGTAGGTTTTCAGTTCAATGTAACTGCGAAAGATCATATTAGGAGAGATCATGTGAGTTTCGTTAGTGGAACATTGATGAATGGTAGCAACTTTGATAATAGCCCGGTTACATTCAGAGGGACAGACACAAACATATTGATATTCAATTTATTTCCCCGTATATACCGCAGTGCAAAAAATCTGAGGCTAATTCAACCTCTCTTTCATGAATTCGTCCCGGGGTCGTCTTTGCGTGACACTTCTCAGCTCCGAGCCTCACTCGAGAATGCTAATGATGGACTAATCAACACTACATTATATGTCAACTATCTTTCTTCCTACATCATTGAGACCGAAAATCAAAATATAATAGGTGCTGGTGAGTAATTTTCCTTGCCTGTGCGTATTTTGTTTAATTTCTGTTGCTGTTCCATGTATTAATGCAATATTGTTTTATTCGACTTGCAGTGGGTTTCCTTGCTGATCTTGGTGGGTTATATTGCATTAGTATGGGGATATTTTTCTATCTCTTGGTGCAAGTAAGTTGCGTCCCTCATGAGCTTATCGTTTCATTCTTTCTTTATACGTTCTCCCTTCATTTTCCGGATATATTATAAAGATTCAAGTATAGATTGATCGAGGACCTTCTATTGTCAAGAACTGATGATATTACGTTTTATTAATACCCTTCTTTTCGATGAACTGAAAAATGCTTATATTCAGTATTTGTGCATCATGACGAAAAAAAAAAAAAAACGGAGCTTGAAGTATTCGACATTTCGTATATAACCTGCTTGGTTTGTACTTTGTAGTGTGAGTTCAGAATAAAACGGCTTCGCAATGAAGATAGCATTTTACGGAGGATCAGAAATAGAAGAAAAGCTCAAGAACACTGGGATAAAGTAATTTCTTTCTCATAAGAACAAATAGCCTATTTTTTAATCAATTCAAGTATTTCTCTCTGATTTAGTCCTTTAGTATACAGTTGCAGTACACTAATGTGCTTTTCTTTACCAGGTGAGAAAATACGTCATGTACACGTGGAATTGCAGCGCATTGGATGTTGACAACCACTCTAAAGCAGAACCTGGTCATGGTTGTTTCCAACTTCCATTGGGCCCTGGTAATGGATCTGTTCGTGGGGGTGGGTCATCGAGGAAGCGAAAGCAGCTACGTGAGACAGAATTAAGTTTTCACAAGCAAGTCTCCAGTGAAAAGGTAGATTCTATCAATATCGTTGTTAACACACGAGGGATCTTGTTTGACATGTCTGCAATTTATTTTAGTTACTAGTCATTCTTAAGTGAGTCCAGTATGCAAATTGTTTTGACATGTCTGCAGAATCGAGTTACCTGTACTTGGTAATATGACTGTTATCAATGGCCAAGTAATGTAGTTTTACCTAAAACTGTGTTGGTTGTCCAAACTGAAGTACTAACATGAGTCGAGTATCCAATGATCCTCCAAATATATCTGAAAAGGAAATGGTAAAAAGACCTTTCCAGTCCCTCTCAGTTTTGAAATTGAGCAAATTGGTCCCTTTCAAAAAAATTGGAGCAATTTAATCCTTGCCAATTTTGAAAGTGAGCAACTAAGGACAATTAATCACGATGTTACTATTTCCCGTCAATTGTACATAGTTTTGATTGGTATAGTTACAAATTTATCCTTCGATGTTTACATATTTTGTCATTTTGACCTTAATTTTAAAAAATTGAACAAATTCAGCCTTAACATTTACGTAAATGTTGCAAGATAAATTTGTTAAATTAGGATCAAATTGGCAGAATGTGTAAAGTTTGAGGTCTAAATTTATTATTATACCAGTCAAAATCATGTACAATTAATGGAAAACATTAACATATCGTGATTAATTGTCTGTAGTTGCTCACTTTTGAATTGACAGGATTAAATTGCTCTAGGTTTTTTAGAGTGACCAGTTTGTTCAATTTCGAAATTGAGAGGGACTGGAGAAATCCTTTTACCGGAAAAAACCTAGAAAAAATTGAACATACCTGTAACAGAGTATCAGGGTTTGATATTTCCTTGGGTAAAAACCATTAGTAATTCTGTCTCGAACTTTTGGATCTATAGGTTTCTAATCGCAAGTTTTCCTTGAATGTTATATGCAGGCCCTCAAACACAATACACGTGGATCAGCTAAGGCTGAGACGAAACATTGCATCGGTTCAAAAGATGCAGTTGCTATCCAGCATCAAGCATTTGCTATCGATGATGATATAATAATTCCACCGCCTCCGACACTAGGTACGAACTTAGCTATTACGATTATTATCATTATCATCACATGTTGCATGAAAAGACTTAATTGGAGTTGATTTTTTTTCAAGTCATACTTGGAATTATACTTTCCACTATGCCGGGAAGGAAAAAAAGTCGTGGAGGGCTAGGGGGATATGCTTTTTGAATCACTGCTTTATTGTTTAAAGATTGTCATGTAAACTCGTAACTATAATTAATACATCAAGATGATTTCTTACTATATGTTGAAGGTTAAAGTACCTGGGAGGTCATAGGGACCGGATCAAATTATTCCCTCTATTAAATAAATCAATTCAGTCTCTATACTATTAAAAAGAATTAAATAAGCCCAAATTGTAAGAGAGTTAACATTTATTGTATAAAAAAGGTCTTGAAAATTATATATTTTTCCAATTGCAATTCAATTCCAAAGAAAATATTTCATTTATAGAACCATAAAAACTTTAAAAATACTCTATTCTGATTTGGTCTTATTTGATTCTTTTTAACAGTAGAGGGACTAATTTGATCAGGTCCCTATAATAGAGTGACCTCTCAGTTAAACTACCAATGTTGACCCATTATCATGGCACTTTTATCGTCTATGTTACTCCGATTTAGGTTTGGGTGTTGAATTCGGATATGTGCTTGATATGAGTATGTTTGAATTTTTCAAAGTTTTTCACGTATTGAGAGGGTCATATCTCCATAATCGTACTTGGGTATGTGTCATAGACGAGTGCTTAAATGAAACTAAAAGAGTCGGAGTAGTATAGTTAATGTCAAAGTAATGTTCTTTGAAATGAACTAGACCTTTCGGTGTGATGAACTGAAACTGTATGCCTTTGTGTTCTTCGAAAACCCTTGATAGTTATTTTATTTAGCTGACATATTTTATGTTGAAGTCACTCATTTCAGCCCTGTTCCTTGCTCAATGCAGAATTGAAGTCCGGTTCGGAGATCGAGTTGTCTGATATACAGAAGAATTTCCAACGTTTATATGACTATAATGTCATGCTGAGAGAGAAGTTCGTAGCCACCCAGTCTTTGCTTCGCGATTTAGCCGCTAAGTCCCCATCTCCAACAACAGAAAGGCAAACATAACATTGCTGAATTTATTCAATCAAATGTTCTCTCCTTGTATCCCTAGATTTTCCTGGGGTCTTTTCAGACCTTTTCCGGAAGCAAGCAAAAAAGGGTGTTTTAAGTTTAGTCCTGTTGATTCACACAGTCACCTTTAGGAGCCGGCATTCAACAGGTTTGTGTTATTCGTTTTCCTATCCTTGATATTCTTTGTACAAAGAAAAAAGTGTCTAGTCCTTTATGTTCCATGCCTCTTCCGGCTCAACTGTGTACCTACTCCACACCACTGTCGGGATTGAAAGTTTCTTTCTGGTGTGATTGGTTTATGAAGCAAGCAAAAATATGTTGTTGTACGTCGATTTCTTGATGGAGCTCAAGGCTCTGTTATCCTATGTAACCATGAATACCAAGGTTTTGTGTTGTAAGATAGCATATAGCATGAACCAGGAGATTGCAAGAGAGAGCTAATCACTTTCATAAGGAAATTTTCATTTTCATATTTGTTGATTTCATTTAACCTGTGTTTGTTGTTACACTTGACAATTCACATTTGTAATGTTTTGTATAATTATTTTTAAACAAAAATAAGATGTGGATTAGACATATTAATCATGTTTATATTAGGTTGAGTTCGGTTCGATTTGAACGGGGTTTTGGATATTTTGAGTTGTCTATTATAATTTGATTCAGTTTTAAATTTTTCATGTTAATTTTATTTTGACGAAATCAATTTTGTTTTTATGATTTTTGGACTTTATTTGATGAAGCTTCAAAATTTTTTAATAAATATTTTTAAAACTAATAATTTTCGAACTAAATAAAAATAATCAATTAACTCTTAAAAAACATTTTTATATAAAATTTGTGTTATTTTAATTTTATTTTCATTATCTTAAATATAAAATATTTGTTTTACATCATAAAAATTAGATTAATTATAAAATAAATAAATAAAATCAGCTAATAGGGTTATAACAAGAACCAAAACCATGCAGTCATGAGAAAAATAGCTAAAATATGAACTGAAAACAACATGAAAAGAAGATGAATATACAAAAATGTCAAAATCTATATTATGCAAATTATTAGTACCTCAAAAATCATATAAATATAAAATACCTACAAGATTATGACACAAGAAAATACACGAACACGAAACAAATACACAATTGTCATGTCTATTCCTATAAATCATTCTTCACCGTACCTATCTCTCAAGCAAGAATCATAACACAATACAGATATCATACATGGGAGAAAGTTAAATGCTCTTTTGCACCTGCAAATATGACTCACTCCCCGCAAAAACTTAGATGTGTCTTCTGTTCCATGAAAACCAAAGCTCGAAACTCGGGTTAGATGCAAACCCATTTTCCAGAATTTCATCAGTTCTAAGTGGAAATACTTAGAAGACGATAATGTCACCAATTACAAATTACGAAAAAACGCAAGCAAGCAGCAATCAAGCTAAACTCACATTACCTGTTTTCTCCTCGAATGGAGCTCTATCTTTAAACCGATAGGAAAAACCATAACAGCTCCTTATCTACTGTGTTGTCTTCCTTTCACTACTTCTCGAATCCTTAGCCGAGCGCAAACCTAAAGCATTAGCAAACATTCGCTTTGCAGCTCCTAGATGTTCTTCTTTAGAGTACTCTTTGTTAACTCTATTTCGACTTCTACCTGGTATACTAGCATTGGTTGGTCGCTTTTCGGTTTGTTCATCAGAAACATTCCTCTCACAAACTACCGAAGTATTATGTTTACTTGTGTTGCTATTTGCTTTACTACATGCATCCACCGGTTTCCTCTGTTCAAGAACAGCATCCTGATGAGTTTCTGTTCTCGAATTATTATCAACTTTATCTGTATCATGAACACTTGGTTCATCAGTTTTCCCCCAGTCTTTCAAATCCCGGGCACTATCGTCTAGATTGCATAAGTTAATTCTTTGGCCTAAAGCATGTGCAATCATTCGACGAGCTACAATAGGAACAGTTCGTGGCTTATGCTTAACAGGTTCTCGAACCTCTCCAACATCCATTGCAAAAATCCGTTCTCGAGCAGCTAAGTAAGCTGCTTCTCTTTCCTCAAGACTAAGCTCAAAAGAAGGCAAGTTTTTCTCCATTACTGAAAAACAAAAGGGCGACCTTTAGATATTAACGGCCAGGTTCAACACCTTAATATTATTAGTAATCAATGTAGAGAAAAATCACTAACATATGCAGACAAAAAAATTTAGAATAATAAGTAACAAAATCGAAAGAAAAAAGCGACTCGTTCCTGTGGCATCAAATTCAGATCAAGATAAAGGATCACTTAAATCCTGGAGAGACCTCTAAATAATTAAACATGTTCAGAAAATCGTTGAGTAACGCGTGTTACTTACTGTAATTTCTAGCGATTACAAAAATAATGATAAGAAAGACAAACTCAAAACTAGCCAACACAACTTGACATAAAATGGATAAATAAATAGTGTGTTCCATCCATTGGAGATAATCCAAAGAGAACCAAATTTCATAAACAAAAGTAACAAAGAACGAACTGATATTTTATTAAGGTAATTAGATTTGTTTTGCTAGATATGCTCTTCAAAATCTACTCCTTTTTCCTCGGAGCACACAATGACAAAAAAATGTACTTAATGACCGAAAAATTATTGGTATGCATATTGCAAGAAAGGGCACCAACTCCCTTGTTTTGGAAAGTGAATGATGGAGGACACTGAAATGGTGGGATAGATGTATCCTTCCCCAACCCACCATAGTCCCCCATTTTTTAAACCCTCCAACTTGGTAAGATCTTGGAATCCTTCCTCGTCCTTATTTCACTTTTCTTTGGTACATAAAAGGGATATGAATATGATTTTAAAATAAACTTAAATGTGCCTCTTTCCTTCTATTCCATTTTTTAAGCAAACAAGAGTGACAGGCTAATCCTCCCATTCCGTTCTCTCATCAATTTTCCCTATCTGTATTCCATATAGTTCCAAATGGGAAAAGGCCCATAGTAACTTGTATGGCATGCTTAGTTGCTTACTAATCCTCTATAACTAGCCCATAGAAAAGAGTGTAAAGAAAATAGATATTCTCAGCTATACATGTTATTCTTATTTCTTAAAAATTGCCAATGACTTCTTGCTTCAATAGGGAAATCATGAACATGAACTTCACCTGGTGTAGTTCCTTCTCTTGTTAATATATGGCGAGATGCTGTGAGAGACTGAGGCTCATCACACTGCCATAGTATATCACTAACAAGAATGGAAGGTCTGCAAGACAAAATGCTGCCAGGTCATGAGCACCGCTATAACTAAATTTTCCAAAAACCAACGATAAGCAAACAAATTCCGTACATTGATGTCTCTGGGCATCGTTGCAAAATCAAATGCCGATCGTCTCCTTCACCAATTGATTCATGAGCAAATCTAGCCAATTTAACAAAACATCAATACTAAAAGCTAACTAAGAAAGCTCTACAGCTCCAAATTCGATTTAACTGATGATGCATTTTATCAGCCTATCTAGTAAAAAAGAGAGAAGTACCCAAATATATCTGCAAGACGATGCAGGAGAAGCCGATTGTATGAATTCATAGGTTCCAACTCTAGGATCCCATCTGAGCTGCAATCCAACACTTTTTTCATTCATAATGATCATGATTGAATGAGAATTGTACATTAAATGAACTTCCTACAATTTTGTTGTGTTGGGATGTGAGGTTATTCAGTTACCTTGTATCATCCTGAAGGAAATTCATAAAAGCCTCCTCCATTGACAGAACTAGATGCTTGCAAGGAAGATTGTCCTTAACTAGAAACGCCAGTTCCTCCACCTGCATCTCAGTATTAGTCCACCAAAAATTTACTTTTGGAAAACCCCCAAAAGCAAATGGTCTATATAATTTCTATGCAACTTTTACGAATTAACTTTGAGATAGCAATTATTCAGTAAAATAAGCAGATTTTTCAGTTTTTGAGCACTAAAAATCAACAATGATGGTAAATAATAATTACCCAGAAAGCGAAAACGGATGGTTATCAAGTGCTTCAAGCCTTAAAGTATTTAGACACAATTCGATGAAAAACAAAAAAAAATTAACTTTTGAGACAGCACAATGTATCGTTTTACTAATTCAATTATTCAGTAAGTAATTGACTTCGAACAATAACTAGATAAACAGAATTCTCAGTTTTGAACACTAAAAATCAATAATTATGAGTAAATAATAACTACCCAGAAAGCGAAAATTGATGATTATCAAGTGGTTCAAGCCTAAACTATTTATACATAATTCGATGAAGAACAAAAATTCAACTTTAGAGATAGCAAAATATATAATTTTACTCATTCAATTATTCAGTAAATAATTGACTTCAAACAATAAGTACATGAACAAAATTTTCAGTTTTGCACACTAAAAATCAATGATTATGGGTGAATAATAATTACCCAGAAAGCGAAAATTGATGATTATCGACTGCTTCAACGAATTTATGTTCCAATTAAGCCAAAAAGAAAACACCTCAACTACTTACACATAATTCCAGACTTTAAAAAAAAAAAAAAGACAGTTTAAGAGGAAGAAGTTTACCATTGCGAACTGCGTAATGCTCATGTTTGGTTAAAAAGAAAATTTAAAAATTTTATAAGATAAACAGGTTCAGAAAATTCAGGGCGGGAAGAGAGAGAGAAAAACTAGAGATAAACAGGGAAAATTGTTCAAAGATCCGCGAGACTGTGTTTATGATGTCGTTTTTTTATTTATTTATTTTTAATTTTCTTTTAATTTTTTTGGATAATTTATACAGTACGCCTTTGAAAGTTGACGGACCGATAATGGTTCGAAAATTTTCTTTGAAATTAATAAAACTAAATTTTTTTAAAAAAAATCAACAGTTAAATAGATTGAATCAGTTTGATATAATTTTTATTTTTTAAAAATTTTATGAATTTTAATTATTTATTTTTGGTTCGTTGATCGAACTTATTGAATTGAGAATTAATGATCTAACTTGTTCAATCACCGGTGCAGTTATTAAAATATCGAACGTGACATTAAAATTATACCACATAAACACTTAAAAATTATATAAATTTTAAGTAATAATGTGGTACAATCTCGAGTGTTAACTCATCACACTTTATATTTTACAAGTTTAAGAACCAAAATTGACTTAATATTTAAGTTGAAGTGCTAAAGTAGACCAAAATTATATTATCCCTTTAATACATGTATGAAGTGAACCTAATTACCAAGTTTATGGGTCAAAATTACATTATCCTTTTTATAGAATACCTATTTCTAGGCATAATCTTTCAACCCTTAAATTGTGTCTTACTAAATATTGTAATAACTATTTTATCAATTAAGTTAAGGCTTAATTGACATCCTTTGAGATGATAGATTAGCTTAATTGGGGTTTTTAAGATTTTTCATATGTTTTCTTTCGGGTTAAGTTTGGGTTCAGATAATTTTCTACTACAATCAATTTGAGTTTAAAGTTATTTTCTACTACAATAATTTTCTACTACAATCAATTTTCTACTACATATGATGAGGCTTCGGATATTTATAATATAAAAAATATTTTGAAACATTGCATATATCAAATTCAAGTCTTACTGTGCATAATTGTCACATATGCTTCTTCAATCATATTATACCCGTATGCTATGTATGAATTTTGTTCGATTCTTTTACTTCTTAAATTATTGTACTTTATATTAGTTTGATTCTATAGTGTAATTGCTCGGGTATGTATTTATATTTGTGGATGTATTCTATTACCAGAGAATTGTAGTAATAAATCTTTTATTTAAAAAAATTAGAAAATAAGTTTAATTGATATACTTAAAACATTATTCTATGCATTACTTTTAATATGATTTAACCAACCAAACGTTTTTTTGTTTTTTATAAATATAACAAAAAATTATTACTAATAAAATGATCTAATTTATAAATTAATAAATCTTATGAAAATACTTTGTTAAATAAATAAAATTGATAGGAAATATAAAAGAAGATATAATTAATTAATAAATAGTTTTATTAAAATACTTTGTTAAATAAATAATTCGATAACAAATATAAAATATAATTTTATATGATAATGAATATAAAAATGGAAAGCCAGAAAAACAGAAAAAGAATCTGAAATTCTAAGTGATGTCTACAGCTCTGCCGTCGACGGCATGGCATTCGATGACGCTTCAGCGACGGCCTCCGCTTCCTCAGTGGCGGCGTCCTTTAATAGTCCAATCCTTTAGGCGGAGCGACTTCGACACCTTCGCTCGCCGCGTGGCCTCCGGCGAGGCCTTGAAGGACGCTTGGCGAACGGCCAACGACCGCTTCGAGCAATTCGTCTTCGAAGCTAAAAAAACCGCTGAACGGTTAGACCGCCAGTACTCCGTTTCCCGCCGAATCTCCTCCGTCGTTCAATCCGCCACTGACCGTGCACGTGAGCTCGACCGGGAGTTCGAGATTGGAATCCGTTGGCGAACATCTACTATGGATTTTCGTAGGAATTGGCCTAGGGTTCGTGTTTTATTTTATTTCTTGGTCTAGAATTGAACTTCTTTTATTCATTTGGAATTTTTATACTAACATTTTGTTTGAGGATTTTTTGGATATGGTTGCAGTACAGGAAGCAGCTGAATGATTTCTTAGAAACTCCATTAGGAAGAAGTTTTGCTGTAAGTAAGATTAGGCCAAATATCAATTTTACTTATTTTCTTGAGTTATTTTTGTAGGCTTCATTTCTTTGTTACTTGTTGCTCCTAAAAGAACTCCAATAATTGAAAAGAAATAGCGAACTTCAAAATTTTGTACTAATTTGATAAAAAGAATTGTGTATTTTGCTATGATACAAGGATTAATCCAAAGATTGTTCTTTAATTTGAAGTAAGTCATGCATTTTTATTTCCATGAAAGTTGTATCCTTAAATGTTTGATCTTTCGAAATGTTCATTGCATTTTATATCCAAGAAATCTAGAAAGCATAGCCAAAAGAAAAAAATTTCTGCAGAGCATTTATGATAACTAAACCATATGTTCATCCACCCCGCTTTTGTTTTTGGTTTAACAGTGATTCTAGTATGAAAGAAATATGATGTTAACATGGGTTGTAGTGAGGAAAAACTCCTTAAAAGTTAAAGGGGTTTGATTTGCAATACTCGATATCATGTTTTCATTATCTCTTATGAATTAAAGAGGATGAACAACTTATGTCTATTAAGCAGCGGATATCTGACATCATTGTCATTGGGTTTTAAGATTGCTTGTATCCAAGTTGAGCTTTATGTCTTCTGTAAGTCAGGTTTTGGTTGAATAGTTAATATGTCCAAGTTGCTAGTTGCCTTCATTTTGGAATCCATGGGATATTCATATTATTCGTATTTGTTGTTTTGGGCCTAAATGTAAGGTGAGTGTTATGTGGTTTTACATGTCATGTCACTTGTACACAAGTTTGTATAGGTGGCCTTGCATTTGAGTTAGGTTCTGCGTATATTAATCTGTTCTGGGTAATATGCTTATGATTCTCATTCCCCAAATCTTTTTCCTATAAATTTAATCTTTTAAAGGTGTTTTGCTTCAGTGTGGAGAAAATGAGAGTGAATTTCTTTTGAAATTCTTAACCTTGGATAGGATCTGGATATATTGTATTGTGTGCTTTGGTAATTAGTTATAGTTCGTTTGCTACCTCATTTCATGTAGAGTTTTTTTCATCCATCTGCAGACGATTTTCTTCCTCTGGTTTGCATTATCTGGTTGGCTTTTTCGATTCTTAATATTTGCCATGTGGATACTACCATTTGCTGGGCCTCTTCTCATCGGGACTATTGCCAATAGTCTTGTTATTAAGGTATCAGCTATCACTTATTGCTATAATATGGCACAGATAAATGCAAGACAAAAGCGATGACTTTCTGTAACATATGTGATTCTTTGTAAAATTTGTTTATTTTTCATTGCTTTTCATCCCCGTAAAAGGTGATACTACGTAGTGTCTATCCGTAACATATGGAACAATAGGGTTAAACTCAAAGTCTAGTCTTCCATTTATTGTACTTGCTATTCTGATGATTACAGTTAAAGTAGCTCCTTCTTAAACTATATCTTTTACGATTACAGTTAAATTAGATTGCAACTTCTTGCATGTTATGCTAGTGAGTTCTTCAAGTATAGGATGATTTTGGGGCATAAGATAGTGCTAGTTTTACTAGAATGGTGTATTGTATTTGAGTAGATTTTTTGACTTTGTATATGGTTTGAAAAGGGAATTTGATTGCAGAAGCAAACTAGGGTGCATATATTCACGATACCATTCCAAATATTTTTTAAAACCTTCTTCATTGCAGAATTTTGTTCATTACATTCAACCAACTTTATTTTACCAATAAAACATCGTTTAAAATGGCAAACTGACCTTTTTTATGATAAAAATCGGACAGGGTGCTTGTCCAGCTTGTAGGAAACAGTTTGCTGGTTATAAAAACCAAATGATACGCTGTGCAAGCTGTGGAAACATTGTATGGCAACCAGAAGGAGACTTCTTTGGCAGAGATAGTAGGCGCACCGGTTCAAGAAAGTCCGAACCAGAAATTATCGACGTCGAGTTTGAGGAGAAATGACAAGATGGTCTTGGAAATATACAGGTATGATTCTCGCCTTGCCATAGTCCAATGAGTCTGAGCACCTCCCTCCCCTTTTTTCCTAATCTCGAAAAACAGTTTTTACTCCATTTGCCATCAGTGTCTGTACTGTATATATTGTAGTTCTGAGTTTTTCCTGATGATAGAAAATGTTTCATTTCATAGCATTTAGCATGTAGTTTGAACTTTGATGTGAGGCTTAGATGATGAAATTTCTGTTCGATGTTGGACAAAAATTATGATTAATTTGTAACTTTTAAATAAAATCTATATAGAGTTGAATAAAATCCTCAAATCACTTATCTAGAAAAAATATCAAATCGTTTGAACTATTTTTCAATTTTTTTTAAATTTTACAAAGTTTAGAAAAAATTTATTTTTGGGATGATTCTCAAATTATACATAAATTTTGTGTAATGTTATATAAGAAATTTGATTTGCTGTATGTATGCACAAATGATTTGTTTTTGAGAGAAATTTGTATTTTGATTGAATTTTACAAAATGTGCCACTTTAAGTTTAAGTTGAGAAACAAATGAACAATTTTAAATAAATTTTATGTGGAGAAAACAAAAAGAAATGTTTAAAATACTTGAATGGATTAAAGGATATAATCAAGTTAAGTTGCTTTCTTTTTTTTTTTTTAATCTTTTAGTCGAAGGATTATGTTTTAATTAAAAAATTAATTATATTTATGTTGAGAAAATATAATTGTTTGTATATTTAATAGGTAAGCATAAAATAATACTATATGGATAACGGTATTAGTCATATGAAATTTATATTAATTTAAGATTTATGCCTATTCTCATTTATATTAATTGTTCAAAAGGATTCAATATCCTATCTAATTTAACAATGTCACTCAATACTATATTAAAATTTTAATATTTTAATATACGGTATGTCATCACTTAATTTATTATTGAGCTTAAAATTTTCAAATAATCTTTTGAATAATATATGACCCATTTTTACTCTTTTAAACTTTATAAGCAAAAATTAACACAGATGAACTTATTGAAGGTTTTTCCAATAAATTTATGAAAAAAATCAATATAAGACATCTGTAATTTGTTTTCATTGAAGTTATTTGATGGGTATAATTTCCTTTATTGTCTTATTTTTGTTTATTGTATAATTTTCCTTTTAATAAAATAAGAAACTTATGATATTGACATTAATATAGTGAACTAGTTTTCTAATGGTATTTAAATTCGAATAGACTAATTGATCGGATCGGAAACTAATTGAGGTATCAATTCAAAAAAAGGGTTAGATCGGTTAACTTGTAAAATCACTCAAAATCAGGCTAAAAAACCTGTTTAATCAAATTTTTTTTTTCTATTTTTTAGTTTTAAAATTTTTGTGGTTGAATTGAGAATCGGTAATATGATCGGTTTGACTGTCAATCCTGCCATTTACACACTAAATCAGCTAGCAAATTCAAGCAAGAAGAGAAGGCTTAAACTGAGACATCTACTGCGTCATACAAATTTTTATACAAACAAAACTAACTCGGTACATTATCCATACATTACTGAGTCACAAAACGAGTCACATATTCATGGTGAATCTTAGCAGATGTTCAACCAAGAGTTAAACCATCTCTGAAAATGGAGACTTCGAAAACAATATTTGTTTTCTTGATCATCTTAAACACACAAACGTCTCCAACTTTGAGCTTATTTCCCTGTACAAATGCCCGCCAGCCGACGCTAAATCGGCCTGCCCTGTCCGAGCAAATAATCATCCTTACACGCCATGATTTATGCTTATATTTAAGGGTCACATCTTCCGGAATTTGCTCCATGTGTTCGTCGCAAAAGCGTTCTGGGATGCTCTGCATAAGGTTGATGATGCTTAGATAGTGAACAAAAAAGAAAGAAAACCGAGATTGATGCACCATTGATGCAATGTTGTATGCGAGTTTTTTTAGATTGATAGCTGATTCTTGCTTCATAAGTAAATAGTTTACGTTAATATGATTGAAAATGTTCATTCGATATTTGGAGATTTAACTGATGGCATCGAAGCTAATAAACTGTCAGTTTTTTAGATTTAATGCTGATTCTTGCTTCCTAAGTAAATAGTATTTGTTGATATGATCGAAATGTTCAAAATTTTGAGATTTAACTGACTGCAGGCATCGAAGCTAGGTTGTATTCTAGTTTCTTAGATCGATGTCTGATTGTTTCTTGTTTCCCAAGTAAATAGCAGATGCTAATATGATCAAAATGTTTGATATTTTAAGATTCAACTGACTGCATGCATCGAAGCTAAGCTGTATGCGAGTTTTTCTGATTCATGGTTGATTGATGCTTGCTTGTTTAGCAAGTAAGAGATGTTGATGTGATCGAAATGTTCGATATTTCGAGAATCAACTGATTGCAGGCATTGAAGCCAAGTTGTATGCTGGTTTCTTAGATTGATGTCTGATTGTTTCTTGCTTCCCAAGTAAATAGTAGATTTTTATATGATCGTAACATTCGATATTTCGAGATTCAAAGGACTGCATGCATTGAAGCTAAGTTTTATGTTCCTTTTTATCTTTATGAAGCTAAATATGCAAATTTACGGGGAAAAGATCTTTACCGGAAACCCTCTCTGCAGAAAATTTGTTGTGATAATGACTTTGAACAACGGATGAGCCGACCTGAGTTTGCTTACTCTTTCAAGAGCTCTAGCAATGGCAGTTCCTTTGCTTGGAAGCCTTTGAATAGCTCGCCGTGCTGAAGTCTTATTCTGCATCGCCTCATCGAACTTTCCTGCAGGTAAGAACATTAGGTGCAATTTTGATTCAATAGCACTCCGGAAATTTCTTCGATCTCTTATGACTTACCATCTCTGGTCTTAATTTTTCTTCTCGGAACTTGAGATCCTTTATTCCTCTTTGAATATCTAATCATTTCATCTTCACTAGAATGATCATATTCAATCTGACTCCGAGCATTCAATTCCCTCTTGTGCCGACCATGACCTATTTTACTCCCACGAGCTGAACCGCGGATCAGCCATAGTAAAAACATACATAGATGTCACTAAATCATACAAATCTTTAACTTAGTAATGCTTGTAGGTATTGTACGTACTGCTAGTATGGCGATCATTTGAATCTTCGGGGTTCCGGAAAATAGTAACCCTAAATGATATTTCGGGTCCCTCTAGCAGTTCAAAGGCACAAGAATCGCCTACTCGTAAATCATTGTCGATTGCAAATGCCTTCCAACCACGGCCAAAGCTTGTGCAATGATATTTATTGTATACTTTGAGATGAATGGGCCAAGTTCTCCCGTCTCGATCTTTAAGGATAACATCGGCCTCCTTCCAAGTGAAATAAGTTCTCGCGAACGTAAATGGAACATTCTGCAATTATTAGCTCGAAACGATTTCATTCAATTGATATTCAATATGTAATGCCAATGCGTCAAGGGAGAGCTTACAGCATGAAATGCGGTAATGTACGATGGCTGTATATTAACTACAAAGAATGGCTTTTCCGATCCAAAATGGTTAGCTGACGATGCCGATGATCTCTGGGCAGCAGACGTGCCTCCACCAGCTTGCTCCGGACCGATTTTACCTGTCGAGTAACATCAAATTCGAAAGAATAGTGAACAAAATCTGAGCTCAAAAAGAACATATTAAATCAGTAAATTTATATCATCATATATTCTATACTTCCATCTCTGCTTGACATTCGAAACTCCGATTTTTTCGCATTCGTAGCTCCCTGCATTCTTGTTCTCTTACGAGGCGAAGAACGTGTTTTCTCCGTTGTTTTCCGGGATGGCGATACGTTGTTGACTATTTCAACCACATCCTCACTCCCGACTTCTTCCACGTCCGGTATTTGGAGCTCCACATCATGGTTATCGATACCGTTCGGGTATTCGATTTCGAATGTAGTCTGATCAAATATCATGAACACGTAAAACCGCGAATGACCTTCGTATCTAAAGATCAATAGGTTCCCATACTTCAAAGAGAAATAATCCGCAAAGTCTTTCCAACCATTAGCTAACCAAATCTCACCATCACATTTCATCAACTCTACTTTCCATTCTGGCCCCGTCGGAGCTTTAACGATTACGGTATTCGATAGATCGTCTCCGTATAAACTAACGAACCTTTTCGGCAAGGGCTGCAACAAATTCAGAAAATTCAGAAAAAAAATGCAGAGAAATTAGAATTAGCAGAAAGAACCAAAGCAGAAACAAAGAAACCCAAGAAGCAAAGAAGAGGAAGGGTTATTACAAGCTTTTGAGTTTGGGACAGAATAATCCTGAAAAAATGAAGTGTTTTTGGATGATTCATGGATGAGATAAACATTTTTCTTTTCTTACAACCAATGGAAGTGAGAGAGATTGAAGAAGAAAAGCTCTATTATGCCCTTGTATTTATTGTGATTACATTTACAAATTCTGACAAGAGATTTAATCATATGGTGAGATTATGTTCACTGCTGCAAGAAACACATCTAATGAAGATAATTTGTTCTCTTGACTTGTTTGACCAGCTCATGGTTTTGTATAACTTTTTTTTTTACCCAATTTTCTTAAATGAAATTTGTCCCAAAAATAACTTATGTAAGTTGAATGGGTTTTTGGATATTTCATAATTGAGTTGTAATTAATCGTGCTTAGAATTATCTGGCTGGTTAGAAAAGTGGGAATATCTGAATAAGAATATAGGTTCGAAAAATAAATTTAGTTAAAAATTAAGACTCATTTAGTTTCGGGTAAAATTTGTTTTACTCAGGCCCAACCTAAATCACATGCTATGCTTTTTTTCTTAATATTTTTAGTGTGATGTATTATATGTTTTAAATTTTTTTATATAAAAAATAATTTATTTCTTTTTGTTACGGTCGGATCAGACTTGGGTTTAATATTTTTAATATGGGTCAGGCTTCAACAAAATTTTAGATTCATTTTTCAGGCTAAATACGAGCCTAAAAAGTTGACCTACAATTTTATATCGACTCAACCCATGATTAGATTTATTTTAATTAAATGAATGAATAGGTTATTTTTAAATGCATGGGTAGAAAATTTTATATAGATCCAAATTCGAAATGACGATTTTTTAAACTTTGAATCAGTTTTATTTTAAAGTTTAATTTTCCATGTTTTATGAATCTGAACATTTATTTTAATTATTATGTATTAGACATTTGATTTCATTAAAAAACATTTGATTTCATTAATGGTATGTGACAATCTTAGATTGTGTCACATACCATATTTTAATAATCGGATCGATGATTGAATAAGTCAGATCACTAGTTTTTGATTCAATCAGTTCAATCGGTTCAATTGTCGGACCAACAATAATTAAATAAATAATTAAAAATTCATAAAAAAACTCTAATAAAATTATTAAACTAATTTAACTTGTTCAACTGTCGATTTTTATCTCGGTTTCGATTTTTACCAATTTCAAACAATTTTCTAGTTAATCTATTGAACCCCTTTGTTGGACCGTTATATTGATCTTGCTCCAGTAACACTGATCACATCATCAAATCTTGACAGAATCTAAGTTAAGGGATCAAAATAGATCTAATTTTCAAGTTTAAGGACCAAAGTGGACAAAAAAAGTATAAGTACCAAAGTGAACTTAGTTGTCAAGTTTAGTGGCCAAAAAATATATTATCTCATTTATTTAACATTATTTTTTAAATAATTTACCTTTAAATTTTTAAAATTTCATTTATCAAACAAACTAATCATATTCCATACTTAATTTTAATTTTAAGAAATATATCAAACAATTTTATAACTTGAATTCAATGTTTAATTTTCAATACATAGATTTTCAACCCTTAATTTTCTAGTTTATTAAACAACACCTAAATTTTTGAGTTTTCGAGTTTATAAAACAACACTTAGTTCATCTGTACTGTAAAAGTTTGATTCTACACATTGTAATTTTACTTGTATATGTACTTGTACTTGTAAATTTCAAAAAAAAATAAAAATTTGCAATCCATATTTCAAACTGAATCAGATATAAATAATTATATATAATATTAATAACTTATATGGATTCAATTCGAACTAAGACCTATCCAAGGATTGGGTAGCTCACCCGACTCAACTTGGACCATATAAAAAATATATAAAATATCAATTTTTTAAATTTTTAAATAGTAAAATGAGTTTTTTTAGTGTCTGACTATCTCGAAAACAGAGCTAGACTTAGAAATTTTTCTGGAACTGGGCCCTAGGCGATGATCCCTTTAACTCGAACCCATCCTTAAAAAAACCACAGCCCGACCCAATCTGATCAGCGCAATTCCAACCGACAGGACCGGTTTAGGTAAAACCGGAAAAGAAAAAGAAAAAGCCGAGTTCCAATTTTTTTTTTGCCTTATATATTATGCTGTAAGTGAAAATAGAAAAAGGAATTTTCCATTGTTTCGGCAACACGAAAGCTTGCGAGAGAGAGAAAAAATGGATCCACAGCTAACTGAAGTGTCGCAGATGTTCGAGCGATTCAAAGCTGCATTCATTAGAAAAGATTTCGATTCATGCGCCAATCTCCTTTCTCAACTCAAGGTTTTTTTATTTGTTTTGAACTTGTTCAAACCCTAATCCATTCTCTCTATTCGGGCTAAAATTCTAGGGCTCTGATTCGTCTCGAGATGATGGATCCCGTTTTTTAGATCGTTAGTTTATTTGGATGGTTGATTTTGTTCAGGGTTTAGGGATTTTAGGGGTTTTGTTGTGTTTCTATTGTTTGCGATATTTGAATTAGCTGCTGTGTTTGAGTTCGGGAAATTGGATCGATGAAATTGATGCGTTTGAAATGTTGCTCAAGTGATTTTGGGTTTTTTATTATTGCAGGTTTTGCTGACAAAGTTTAGGAGCCTTCCTCCGCTATTTGAAAACACCCCTAATTCGGTTAACGAAGTGCTCTTAGCAAGTAATTCTTATGACTCAGTTCATTGTTTTGCTTTCTCATTTTTATTTTATTTCTATGTTGGTCCATCAAGCACTAGCTTTCACATATTTTGAAGGATTCTATATGAAAAAACCTCAGCACTTATACATATTGTAACTTATTAGATGTAGCTTTGTTCCGTAGTGAGGACATATCTCAAATATGATTAGGAACATGCAAGGTTGGTTCATTTTTTGGGATCACTAAGCTTCTTTTCTTTTGTGTGCCTATGGTTGTAGTTAAATCTATGTTACTAGGACTCGGATGTTAATGTTGAATTTTCTGATGTCGGTATGTTGAATTTTCTGCCAAGTTTTTTCATGTATTCAGAGAGTTATTGGAGGGTTATATCCTCATACCCATGTTTGGACTTGTGTTAGACATGGATATATCAAGAAAAAATGAAGAGTGGGGGCAACAGTTAAACATTTGAGCATGTTGCAGCTTCTATATGAATTTAACTTTAACCCATTTGAATAGAATTAAGAATTTGAATCTCTGCTTGTCTGAAGATTATCAATTACCAGTTCTTTAATTATTGCTTTTATTTTTTCACTGATAATTTCAGGGGAAATTTACGAACATGCTGTTGTCCTCAGTGTTAAGATTGAGGATCAAGATGCCTTTGAGAGGGACTTTTTCCAGTTGAAGCCCTATTATACGGATGCTGGGTTAGTTGCTTGTCTTTTTAGGGTTATGCTTAAGGTTTTTTGCTCTGTAGTTTGGGAATTATGTCTATTACCTTTGTTGTTGCTGTTGTGCTGTATATCTAATTTTCTTTCCAGGTCTAGTTTTTTTCTTCTCGATATAATTTCCTCCCCTTTCTCTCTAGCTGTTAAGATAGATGAATATATAAGAGGGGCATTCTATAAAGCTCTGCCTAACCATTAGTAAAATATGGATATCGATTCTTCTAATTAGAAAATCAAGTTACAAGTGTTTTTTTGTGTGTGTATATATATGTTGTAAGACTTTTAATACATAAAGAAATTAAAATGGATTTTGTGTCTTGTATGAGTGTGATGGTATTGGATTTGTTTTAACTCTTGGCCTATGAACAAATTGTCTTAAGGAAACTTCCACTCCTTTTAATGTGTGTACTCTTATGTGCGAATAAATTTCTTATGTAGAAGCCTCTATTATTCAGATTAAGGAAATGATGGTAATTATTTTTCTTTTTTCCTGATGGAGCAGTAGCCGTCTTCCACCATCCCAGCAAGAGTACCTGATTCTAGGTCTTAATCTCTTGAGACTTCTTGTCCAGAACAGAATTGCTGAGTTCCATACCGAACTGGAACTGCTTTCGGCCACTGCCCTGGAGAATCCTTGCATCAAGCATGCTGTGGAGCTGGAGCAATCCTTCATGGAAGGGGCTTACAATCGTGTCCTGAGTGCTAGACAAAATGCTCCTCATGAAACTTATGTTTATTTCATGGATCTCTTGGCAAAAACAGTGAGGTAAGCAATTGTATTTCATGTGACAGTTTTCTGGGGGATAACAATATTAAAGCATGGTAGACTGTCTTTTAAATTATGGCTGTATTTGTGACCATTTTGAATCTAAGATCATTCCAACATCAGTTTCGTAGAATCAGCTCTATGTGGTATTGTTGTTTATTCATAAACGTGTCATTTTCAGAGATGAAATAGCTGGATGCAGTGAGAAGGCATATGATTATCTTTCAATTAACGATGCCCGACAGATGTTACTTTTCTCATCTGATCAAGAACTTTTGGAATACATCAAAGAGGTAAGCATTCTTGTAAACATCGATAATACCCATTTTCATCAAAAGACTTTCAGGAAAAAAAAAAGCTTATTTGGACCTGTATTACATTTGTCGCAGGAGCATCCTGACTGGGAGGTGAAGAATGGATCCGTGTATTTCCAGAAGGCTAAAGATTCTGCACCATGTAAGGAGATCCCATCCCTACAACTGATTAACCAAACTCTTAGCTATGCTAGGGAGTTGGAGCGGATTGTGTAGGCAAGCTGCTATCCAGTGGTTGCTTTTGCTGCTCTTAAAGAAAATTCATATAACTTGCAATCATTTTGTTGTTGTGGGTTTTTACTTTCTACATTCAGTATGAAACTTAAAAAAGTTGTTTCCATTTCATATTTCTAGTTATATACATTAGTAGCTTCCAAATTGCTAGAATCTATGTTAGTTGGATTTCGAGACGAATGTTGGATGTGTTTGAATATGCATGCATTTTGGTTTTCAAGTTTTTCATATATGATGGAGTGACTTAATTTAGATTAGTTAAGTGATCATAATTTATAAATTTATTAATAGTTGAGTTACAGATTAATTAAAAAACTAATAAAAGTCTATTTATAACTCATTTAATTCCAGGGATGAAAAAGTAAATAAATATTTAAATTTTTAAATGATTGGTATTTTAAAAAAGTATCATCATTTTAAATTTTAATAAATTTTAAAAAGCATAAATGAGATGTCATTCCATGTCGGCAAAAAAGTTGACTAACAATTTCCTTTCAAATCAGGCTTGATAAAAATTAAAGATAAGGAGAATATTGTAAAAGATGATAAACGTTAAGGGCAAATTTTATTATTTGCCGATATATTATATATACATGAAAATATACTTCAATTACATTAATTTAAAATATAAAATAAACAATAATGTTCAATTATTTTAATTATTGCATTATATTTTTAATGTAATTATAAAATATGGTTAAGAAAAAATTGTCTCAACATATTAATACACATTTATACAAGTTGATAGTAATTGAAATCAATTGAAATACATCGAAATTTTAACTAAAATTAAATTGAAACACATTAAATTAGTGTTATCGTCTAAAATTAGATCAAATTCAATCAACCATATAAATTTACTTTAAAAATAGGTACAAGTATATTCTCAATCTATTCATATTCCACACATTGAGATATACGTGTAGTGTATATACCAAAGACTCTTGAAAATATTCAATTCTTGGAGGTAAATTATCATAAGGTTACTAATTTATTAGTAAATTTACGTTTCAGTTACTCATTGTGAAAAAGAAAAGTTATAAAATGGTCACTAAAATATTTGAAAATTTCATTTAACTGGCTAGGTTGTTAAAATTGTTGTTATACGACCTTCTCTATCTGCAACACCTACACCAATTGAAAGTTCTCATTTTCCTTCTCTTCTATAGTTTAGTTTTTTTTTTCCATAAAACAACTTTGAATTTCACTTATCTGCGAACCAAAGTCCAATTAGCTTTCTTCTTCGATATCCAACATCACCCGTCAGATAGACTTGATTTAATGTATGCTCTTCTACTCACCGATGAGTATTGATCCACGTGCTAATTGTCGAATTGTCGCTTGAAGCTCGCTAGTCGGACTATAAAAAAATTTCAACAACCCAGTAGTTTAAATAAAAAGCTTTCGAATAATTTAGCGACATAAATGGAAGCTTTCAAATAATTCAATGACTATTTTATAATTTTTTAAAGTTAAATTACCAAAGCATAAACTTACTAATAGTTTACCGACCTCGACTATATTTTACTTTAAAATTTAAATAAAAATATGAAATATATTTTAAAAAAATGAAGTTGACCTTGAGCATTCATTGTTGGAACCTCATTAAACATGGAATGAAAATATAATTTTTATTATAATTTGGAGGTTGTCAATTACTAAGTCAATTATTCAATAGGGCAGCTTCATTGCTCGTCATTCCTTTTTGGTTCTATCTGTTTATCCTTTCATGCTTAATACCTTTGTAACATTATCACCCAACTGTCAAGACGAAATTCTAGTCTCTTTAGCTTGTGTATTTTTATGGTATTTTTATATTTTATTGTAAGGGTTAATATCTGATAGAATCGAGTGAAAAAAAATTGAGTTAGTATAGTTAACGATTCCTATTTTATTATTCTAACTTGATTTAATTTTTTTTTCGAGTTAAATCGAATGAAATGAAATTTAAATCAAGTCGAATTAAATAAAATTATTCTAGTTAAAATAAAATTGCAACAAGCTTCATTGGTTGGTCCTTATATGGTTGGAAAATGCTTACTATAAAATATCAGAAAGCTTGTTGTTTCTTTCGCTGAAGAACCAATGGAATTAATTTGTTGCGTTGGGTTCTTCGTAAATTTTGACCTTAGTTTTGGTCTCCAGTTAGAGTTTTTTTTCTCGACTTAGTTGAAAACTTGAATATATGAAGAGGTCAAGTTTATAGAGTGAAAGCGTCTTACTAAATAACCGAGAAGGTAAATCATACAAGATGCACATTGTTATATTCAAACTCGCGTCACATATTATTTTTCACCCATAAATCTTTTATATATTGTGAGATATGGCTTCAAGTCCAATCATGCGTAACATGCATGGTTCACCTTTTTTGGCTCCCAACAAAGAACTCCCCAGAAGTAAAGTCAGAAATCTTTTGAGAGTGAATTTCAATTTTATATTTTTTATAAGAGTTAAAATATAATTTCATCATTCTAAAATTTTATATCATTTTTCAGGATCAATATGCAATTTTATCACGTATTAATTTAAAGTTTTGTAAAATTTAAAAGGTCAAAATTGAATTTTTTTGTTTTGGGAGGCTGAGACACTTGCCAACAACCTTTGCGTTGCTTTAGCGCTCTCACCCTATAAATTCGTCACCTCTTCAAACATTTAAACTTTCAATAAAGTCGAGAGACAAAATACTTCATCGAATATACATTAAATATAGTTATAAAAATACATTAAAAATATGAGCTAACATATAGTAACTTACAAACTAATTTATTGTTTTAGTTTTAAGATGTGACTCGTTTTCGCCGGCCAAAAACTTAGGTTAATACCTCATTTTAAATATAATTTAATAATAAACTAGATTATGGGACGAATAAGATGTAAAGTGTAAAATATTTTACCTTAAATTTTGGTTGAAATATATTTATAAATTGATGTAAGTTAGGATATTTTTCTGATTTTATTTATAAATTAATTTTTATAAATTTTATATAAAATAAAAAATATTTGTTATTTTGTACAAAGAATGTATTTTTAGTCATTTCTTGATTGAGTTAATTCTTAATTAAATTGTGGATTGGTGTGAAATCGTTCTTATTGTTATTTGTTATTTAACTTATTTAACCGCTACAAGATCCATAAATCCATGAGCTGACGTAAAAACATCTCTTTTCTTGTCTTCAGATACAATCTATAGGGGCTTGCCCATTGTTTGTACATAAACCCTTGTGAGGCTTTCGTGAAGTTTTAGTAGTTTTTCCGCTTTCAGGATATATTATCCTGTTTGTGTCTCATGAAAAGAACTAGCAAGTTGATAGATTATTATTCTAATGATATAACATAATAAAAGGTTCATCTAACTCACATAATGAAACAAGAAGAGACTCATAACATCAACTCAATTAGAGACTAAAATATAAAAAATTTATTTGATGTATTAGCGGTGAAATTTTTAACTCCACAAATGAAGTTAAAAATCATTATGTATTCTTAGTTGGTATTTTAAAAAAATTTAAAACTAAATAATGAAACATATGACGTTTTTTCATCTCATTTGTGTAGTTAAAAACCCCACAGCTAATATATCTAATAATAATTTATATATATTACAGCATACCCAGATGTCAGTGAAAAATTATATCAAAACTATATTTATAATATATATATATATATATATATATATATATATATATATATATGTCAAAAAAAAGCAATTAAGCTTTAGTTGAAATGATAAAATTGAGTCTTTGGGAATTTTATATCTTAAGTTTAAATCAATATTTTTATAGGTTTAAATTAATTTATATAGATTTTCTATAAAAATATAGAAAAAATTATTTATAATAAAATTTATTTAATTTTGAAAAAATTAAATATTTTTAATTGAGTTAATTTTAAATAACTCATCAATTTAGTCAAAATTTAATAATAGTATAGATTAATGCCTTAAAAATATTATTTTACATTAAATAAAATAATTACTTTAATATAATATATGTTAGCCAAAAATCCTATATATATTGCATAAGGACATCCCAATGAAAGCCACCACACAAACAACAAAGTTTTTGGTTTCAGAATTCAGACATTCCTAGGTAACAGATTTTCTTCTTTTCTTTTTCTCATAAACCAAACAGAAAACCCCAGAATTTTCCCCAGGAAAGTAGAAGAAAGTAAAGAAATGGAGAAAAAAGGAATAATTATATGCTTCGTTGTGATCCTTTTGGGGATAATATCAGCCATTACTGGCTTTGCAGCTGAATCTACAAGGGTTAAGGTAAAAAAAAAAAAATTAAAAAGCATCAAAATTTGTAATTTTTTTTTAAGGTTTTCTAATTATGTTTTTCTATATATTGAGTTTTTTTTTTTTTTTGCAGACTTCGCAAGTAACGATAGACGCTTCTGGTCAATGTGTATATCCAAAGAACTCAGCGCATGCACTTGGCTTAATATCAGCCCTCATGCTTTTGATCGCAAAAATAATAATAAATGTCGCCACCGGTTGTTTTTGTTGCCGGAAAACCGATCAGTCCCGGAGCTCTAACCAGATAAAACCTCTTGTCTTCTATATTGCTTTTTGGTAAATTTCAATTACACTACTTCTAGATTTACTTTTTTCTTTCTTGAATTATTTTTAACATGTTATATTATATTTATATAAATATACTAGAGATGTCCACGGTCGGGTGGCCCGCTCGACTTTGGGACCGGCTTGAATAAAGAGGCTTTGTCACGATCAGGTTCGGCCCGAATGTAAATAAAATGTTTTTATTTAATTTTAATTATAAGAATATGTAAAGATTAATATAAAAATAAAAATAAAAATTATTATTTTATTAATTTTAAATAGTAATGAGTTTCTCTGTTGAGTCGGGTTCGAATTTGAACTTAAAATGTTTTTGAAAATTGAGCCTCAACTCGACTTAATTTGGTCTATGGACACCTCTAGCATGCAGATATACGGGCTATTATTAATTACAATGTCAAGGGAAACAGAAAAAAATTCACAAGCAAAGTCAAAATGATGATATATATTCATTTTTATTTATTTATTTTGAATTTTGAAATATTATTCAAAAGACAATTGTCATCATCAAAACCCGAATTAAGAAAAATTTTCAATTCACCGATAACGTACCTAAAAACAACTATATATATATATATATGTACGTGTGTTAATGGCACTATACACCTGAAAGTATCATCCAATTTTAAATTTTTCATAAACTTCAAAACAATTTAACTGAGTTCTCAAAATATTAGTATCATTTTAATTAAATCTTTTTTATATCAATCTTGTGATTAGTTTAAGCATTATGCATGCTCAAATCTGGCATGAAATATTTTATAACATGCGAGTCAAATTGCAAAATGTGTAATTATTGTATGAACTATTTGGATATGATAAGCTCTCTTAAATTTTAATGACATTTTTCTAATACGTCGAGTCAAATTGTTCTCACAATAGGTATACTGAAATTTGTAATTTGATCAATGTATTTTAAAATACTCAAAGTCAAATCTTAGCGGTCATTTAACACCTAAATTGATGGTTAAGTTGATGGAATGACATGATTTATACAATATTGATACTTTGAGGACTTAATTAGGATAGTTTGAAGTTTATAAACCAATTCTAAAATAGACAATAGTTTGGGGATATTTGAAGGAATTCCCCTATAAAACACAAACTTAAAACATAACCTTGATTAAGTTTGTTGTTATGAGATAGACTAAATCCAAAGTGGAAAAATATATAATTATAAAGATATTTGTTTCTCTTTTAACACTTTTTTTTTTAGAATTTCCCTTCCACTTTTTAAATTAAAAAAATTACCCATACAATGGTAATTATAGTAAGAATTTTTATTTTTTTTCTTTTAACAATCTCATTATAGGTTCTTATTATATATGCTCTTTTTGACACAATGTCTAGAACTATCCATAATGCCTCCCTAACCCATAAATAGGAGGATAATGCGCTTCAGCGCACTCGAACCCATATCCTCCTACATTAACAATAATATACATGCCAATCGAGTTAAGATTCAATCGACTATAGTGAAAATTTTTAAAATAAAAACTACAATGATTTTAACTATTAGATCAAGATAAATGATTCTAAACTTTAGATTTTGCATTAGATCAAAATAAATAAGAACCCAAATTCTAGCTTCATTGGTACGAGGAAGTTGAGATTGTGAAATATATATATGATTTAATCCATTTGTCGTTTTGAATCACACATTTTATAAGGGATAATATTAAGGATTTAATTGCACGGTGAAGAGAAAAAAAAAAAGGGAGATTGAGTGTTGTTTTTAATTTTAATGAAGTAGGTTAATACAAAATTTAAGGCTTAAAATTATTTATTTTAATTTAAAGACTAAAATCATTTTAATTCTCATAATTTTCATTTTAAATCATTTTAAAAGTTCTCACTATAATTGCAACCATTCTTTTAATTATTTTCTAATGATTCGAGTTCATGCCGCTTTTCCTTCTCAGTAAATTAATTAATGTTTATTCATCAACGAAAAACCCGGTTTATATTTTGATTTTTTTTCAATTTATCAATTTTAAAATTTTTAGAAATCACTTTTAATACATATTTATAAATTACTTTATTAATTTAAATATAAAATACTTTATATTATAAAATAACAGATTAAATAAAAAACTTCAATTGATTCAAATCATTACGGTTTTTTTAAAATTTATGCATAAACTCAAAGTAATTATTTAAATCACTTTTGGGCCTGAATTTTTAAACTTTTTTTGTCCAAGTTAATCTCATATATTTCCTTGAAAGTCCTAAAGTTCAAGCCCCAATGTGGTAAAAATTGTTAAGTTCAGGGCTAACTTGGACAAAAAACATTCAAGCTCATGTAAGAACAATTGCCTAGTTCAGTGCCCGATGTAAGAACATTTATATAATTCTGGGACTAACTTAAACAAAATAAAAATTCAAATCTCAATGTGAGAATTGTTACTAAATTTTATTCCTAAATAATGATTTAACCCTAAAATAATATATGAATTTAATAAAATAGTATTGAAACCAAACCGGTCCATATCGATTTTCAATTTTCGATATTTTTACTCAGTTTTTAGCGACAAACATTTTTTATGCAGGATCACATTTGTTATAGCAATCGGTTTACTACTAACCGGTGCTGCGTTCAACGAGCGAAATAAAAATGCAATTGTTAGGGACAACATGTACTATTGCCGTGTTGTCAAGCCTGGGATCTTTGCCGTCGGAGCGATATTAGCTGTTATAAGTTTGATTGTTGGAATCTTCTATTATGTAACTCAGAACTCGAAAGCGAATGCATCGTTACCAAATCAAGGTGGCATAGTCATGGTGCAACCTCAGTTCCCACAAGAGAATCCTGGTTTTGTACATGGATATACTTATAGCAAGTAGCAACTCAATTGATCGGGAAAAAACTTGTTTGGGTTTTTTTTTTCTGGCTTTAATCAGTTTGGGAATTCAGCAGGCATTTGGGGTTAAATATCACATTGTTGTACTTGAAAATAACTTTTATTTGAAATTTATACTATTGTTTTGGCATAATGATATATTTAGTCTCAATGTTTACATTTTCTGTTAATTTGGCCCTTGACCCTTATTCTTTTATTTTTAGTTAAATTTGACCATTAACATTTCAAAAAGAGTTAAATCGTTATTTTTTTTAATGAAAATGCTGACTAAAAAATAATTTTTTAACGATGTTTGGTGTGGTACATCCTCAATTATAGAGGAAGTTAGGATCAATGACCTAAATCTTCATACAACCACTTTAGAACTTACCATGAGCTCAACTGCTCCCTATCCTGTATCTCCCGCTTAGTGAGCATCGCAACAACTCCAATCATCATTGTAAATACCACAATGCTCGAGGACATCGAATCGAGCAATGTGTGCATTTGAAGAATGCCATTGAAACTGCGATCGAAGGGCGCTTAATTCTTACCTTAGTACCTCTATCAAGCGAACATGACTCAAGAGAGAAGTGGGACATCGGATCACATGGCGTTGATAGGGAAAGAAACCATTCAGAGGAATTATTGAAGTTCGTACAAGGAAAGCACATAGAATGGGTTTCATCAAACTTGAATTGGAAGGCCTATATGGGAAGTGTTCTATCGATTTCAACCACAATTAAAAAACCCAAACCTTCCCTATGAGACCTTAGATTTTCCGAGTGAGACGAAAATGATATTCTAAACACGGAAGGTGAAAATCCTCTCGTGGTTTTAGCTAATAACTTATTTTTCCAAGTTAAAAGAATCATGGTTGATACAAGTAGCTCCGTAAACATCCCGACTACCAAGCTTTTTACCGATGAGGCTCAAGGATGTGTAGCTCAAGCTTGCAAGCTTATAGTAAGAATTTTTATTTTTTTCTTTTAACAATCTCATTATAGGTTCTTATTATATATGCTCTTTTGACACAATGTCTAGAACTATCCATAATGCCTCCCTAACCCATAAATAGGAGGATAATGCGCTTCAAATAAGACTCGAACCCATATCCTCCTACATTAACAATAATATACATGCCAATCGAGTTAAGATTCAATCGACTATAGTGAAAATTTTTAAAATAAAAACTACAATGATTTTAACTATTAGATCAAGATAAATGATTCTAAACTTTAGATTTTGCATTAGATCAAAATAAATAAGAACCCAAATTCTAGCTTCATTGGTACGAGGAAGTTGAGATTGTGAAATATATATATGATTTAATCCATTTGTCGTTTTGAATCACACATTTTATAAGGGATAATATTAAGGATTTAATTGCACGGTGAAGAGAAAAAAAAAAAGGGAGATTGAGTGTTGTTTTTAATTTTAATGAAGTAGGTTAATACAAAATTTAAGGCTTAAAATTATTTATTTTAATTTAAAGACTAAAATCATTTTAATTCTCATAATTTTCATTTTAAATCATTTTAAAAGTTCTCACTATAATTGCAACCATTCTTTTAATTATTTTCTAATGATTCGAGTTCATGCCGCTTTTCCTTTCTGCGTAAATTAATTAATGTTTATTCATCAACTAAAAACCCGGTTTATATTTTGATTTTTTTCAATTTATCAATTTTAAAATTTTTAGAAATCACTTTTTAATACATATTTATAAATTACTTTATTAATTTAAATATAAAATACTTTATATTATAAAATAACAGATTAAATAAAAAAACTTCAATTGGATTCAAATCATTACGGTTTTTTTTAAAAATTTATGCATAAACTCAAAGTAATTATTTAAATCACTTTTTGGGCCTGAATTTTTAAACTTTTTTTTGTCCAAGTTAATCTCATATATTTCCTTGAAAGTCCTAAAGTTCAAGCCCCAATGTGGTAAAAATTGTTAAGTTCAGGGGCTAACTTGGACAAAAAAACATTCAAGCTCATGTAAGAACAATTGCCTAGTTCAGTGCCCGATGTAAGAACATTTATATAATTCTGGGACTAACTTAAACAAAATAAAAATTCAAATCTCAATGTGAGAATTGTTACTAAATTTTATTCCTAAATAATGATTTAACCCTAAAATAATATATGAATTTAATAAAATAGTATTGAAACCAAACCGGTCCATATCGATTTTCAATTTTCGATATTTTTACTCAGTTTTTAGCGACAAACATTTTTTATGCAGGATCACATTTGTTATAGCAATCGGTTTACTACTAACCGGTGCTGCGTTCAACGAGCGAAATAAAAATGCAATTGTTAGGGACAACATGTACTATTGCCGTGTTGTCAAGCCTGGGATCTTTGCCGTCGGAGCGATATTAGCTGTTATAAGTTTGATTGTTGGAATCTTCTATTATGTAACTCAGAACTCGAAAGCGAATGCATCGTTACCAAATCAAGGTGGCATAGTCATGGTGCAACCTCAGTTCCCACAAGAGAATCCTGGTTTTGTACATGGATATACTTATAGCAAGTAGCAACTCAATTGATCGGGAAAAACTTGTTTGGGTTTTTTTTCTGGCTTTAATCAGTTTGGGAATTCAGCAGGCATTTGGGGTTAAATATCACATTGTTGTACTTGAAAATAACTTTTATTTGAAATTTATACTATTGTTTTGGCATAATGATATATTTAGTCTCAATGTTTACATTTTCTGTTAATTTGGCCCTTGACCCTTATTCTTTTATTTTTAGTTAAATTTGACCATTAACATTTCAAAAAGAGTTAAATCGTTATTTTTTTTAATGAAAATGCTGACTAAAAAAATAATTTTTTAACGATGTTTGGTGTGGTACATCCTCAATTATAGAGGAAGTTAGGATCAATGACCTAAATCTTCATACAACCACTTTAGAACTTACCATGAGCTCAACTGCTCCCTATCCCTGTATCTCCCGCTTAGTGAGCATCGCAACAACTCCAATCATCATTGTAAATACCACAATGCTCGAGGACATCGAACTGAGCAATGTGTGCATTTGAAGAATGCCATTGAAACTGCGATCAGAAGGGGCGCTAATTCTTACCTTAGTACCTCTATCAAGCGAACATGACTCAAGACAGAGAAGTGGGACATCAGGATCACATGGCAGTGATAGGGGAAAGAAACCATTCAGAGGAATTATTGAAGTTCTGGTACAAGGAAAGCACATAGAATGGGTTTCATCAAACTTGAATTGGAAGGCCTATATGGGAAGTGTTCTATCGATTTCAACCACAATTAAAAAACCCAAACCTTCCCTATGAGACCTTAGATTTTCCGAGTGAGACGAAAATGATATTCTAAACACGGAAGGTGAAAATCCTCTGGTGGTTTTAGCTAATAACTTATTTTTCCAAGTTAAAAGAATCATGGTTGATACAAGTAGCTCCGTAAACATCCTGACGGCCGAAGCTTTTTACCAGATGAGGCTCAAGGATGTGTAGCTCAAGCTTGCAAGCCTAGTTTCTGGCTTTGACAACCAACCTATCACAATTAAGGGATCTATTTTCCTTCCGGTGGTACTGGGAGATGGTGAGCATGTAATAGCCCGTTTTCAGTGATATCAGAATAGTGGTTTCTGGACCACAAATCTGAGTCAGAAAGAAAATTTATTTTAATATTATTACATGGTCTGCATTATGATAGGAATGACGTATGAAAATTTCGTTAAAATTTTTTTACTGATTTCATGTTTAATTAGAAGGAAATGACCAAATTGTATAAAATGCAACAGCTTGAATTCTAATAGCTAGAAGGATCAAATAACTATGGAATTCAAAATTTGAGGTCCTTATATGATTAGAACATTAAATGTAGTTAGTTTATATTTATGATGATTCATCCATGAAAATTTAAGAAAAGAAAAGGACTAAATTGGAAAGTGGAAAAAATAAAAGATGATAATTAAATTAAAAGACAAAATATCATTTTATATCATCATCTTCCCCAAATTTTCTATGGAAAACCTAGCTAAGAGAAAGAACTTCAAGCAAGCTTAATTGGGTAAGTAATCATGTCCCGCTTTTAATAATTTTTATATTTTCGATATCGTAATAACCTAATCTAGCTACTTTGGGGATTAATTTGCAAAGTTATCAAAGTATTAAAATTTTTCTATGGATGAGTATGTTGAAATTTTGAAATTTATGGTAGAAAATGAAAAGTTGTTGATGGATAAACAACTTTTGTAAATGAAATTTTCATGAAACTGTGATTTAGGGACTAAATTGAAAAGATGTGAAATTCATGAAAAATTTCTGATTTTTTTGAAATACATGGACTGTTATTGTTATATGAAAAATTCAACTAGGCTTGGAATAAGGATTAAATTGCATGAATTTTATTTTCCGAGCCTAGGGATGAAATTGGAATTAATTAAAAGTATAAGGGCAAAATGGTACTTTTGCCTAAGATGTTAATTGGACTAATTTGAATATGAATTGTATTAAATTGAGTTAAATTTACTCGTATAGATCCAGATAGACCTAGTGCAGAACTGGATCGAGGAAAACAAAAAGTATCGGATTAGTAGATTCTCGTATACGAACAAGTGTCGAGGTAAGTTTGTGTAAATAAATTGTGTACATTTATATGTTTGAATTAAATATTTTATATGTGAATGTTGAATTGTGTAATTGTTATGTTTATGAGATTAATCAAAAATCTAATAATGCCCGATAAATATAAAATCTCGTTTGGATACATGAAATTCGATTAGATACAGGGCACCTGTAACACCCCTAACCCGTATACGTAAATAAATTAGGGTTACGAGGCGTTATCGGACAAAACGCAACTTAACACAGACATTCAGTAGAATTCAAAAATTTTACATCTATGTTAAATTAGTCAAATATGAAGTAAGTATAATTATAAATTCTACTTTAATAATTTTAATTTTTTTATAACAAAACATAACATTTCAGTTCAGTTAAACCATAAGAAAAATAAGCTAATTCATAACATTTCAGTTCAGTTAAACCATAAGAAAAATAAGCTAATTTCGTATGGCTATTAATTATATATATATATATATATACAGCATATTAAAGTACGACTCCCAAAATATTATCTAGCCTATACATGCCATAAGTTAAAATTTAAACGTTTTAATATCGAGATAGTAGATAGAGTGATGATCTTCGCTAACGATTCCCGAGTCTGCAACTTGGTTTTTATCTATAAAACAAATGGATAAAAACAATCGAAGTAAGCTTTTATAGCTTAATAAGTTTATAACATATCTAAAATACATATAAACGAACATATGTATAAACATTATATGCTTATAATCAAATTACAGACATAATCATTAATTGCATATATTGATTTCTAATAGACTTATCATTTGCATTTCATCGAATGCATATATATGATCCTTCAAACACATATAGACAAATGCTCATGTAATTATTCATTATATACATCCCATAATCATTTATATATAAATATATATCAAATGCATATAATCACTTAATTTAACATATTCACCAGCACTTAGCCTGCTAGGCTTATAGCCTAATTCCAATCACTGGCACTTAGCCTGCTAGGTTTATAACCTGATTCAGATCACCGGCACTTAGCCTGCTAGGTTTATAACTTGATTCAGATCACCGGCACTTAGCCTACTAGATTTATAACCTGATTCAGATCACCGGCACTTAGCCTGCTAGACTTAAAGTTCGAATTATTTCACCGGCCTTAAGCCTGCTAGGTTTTAAACCTGAAAATTTCAATTTCACATATACAAAATACTCCTCAAGTAATTCATTAAATAAAACACATAATTGTAAAAGATCATATTCAAACCTAAGAGAATTTATAAAATCCTATCTTCAATTCAATTCAAATTTCTATAAATTGTATGCGCACACATATATTCATATACCTTACTACTTAACTAATTTCAATACAATAATTTTACATATATATATATTCACCTATTTGAAACTAACTATACATATATATTTGTACGTATTCAATACTACCCATATATATTTGTAAACTTAACATCCATATCTTGAGATATGTTTAAGACCTATTTGAATGTATACATATATGTTTCAACTCACATTTAAACACTTATTCAAATTTACCTATGCATGTGCAATATACACACTTTTAATCCATCCCAAAAGTTATACATGAATGTACATGTATATGTTCAATCTTATGTTTACATTTACATTTCTCATATCATCAAATATTTTCAAATAAAACATAAACATATAGATATATATTTAAATATTCAAACAATGGGTATATATATATATATATATATATATATATATTTATCTATATACCATTCAGTAATTATATTAAATTCCAAAACTTATATAGGCATATATCCATTTAGTGAACATAGCTTATACACAATTTCTATCCATATTTCAAATCTATTCAACCAAAGTATACTTGATTATAAATCAATAATAATTCAATATAGATTCGTACACACATTTATATACTAATTTAGTTCTATTTATAAGCTAGTAGACTTACCTCGGACGATTATTCGACTATTTTGGCTTTTCCCCGATCTAACTCCGATTTCTTTGGTTCTCGATCTAAATATATTCAAAATGAGATAATTTATTTATTAACATATTCAATTTAGTCCAAAAACACATAATTTGGCAAATTACTATTTTGCCCCTAATATTTACACTTTTTGCAATTTACTCCCTATTGCATAAAACACAAATTACACAAAATTTGCCCATACCACACAAGGGCCGAATATTCATGGTTCTCATACAAGTCCACACATTTCATTTATTTCACATTTTAATCCCCCAAAAATTTAATTTCACAATTTAGCCCTATTTACTCAATTTCACTAAAAATTCAAAGACAAAACATTTTAATCTAACACCTATATTTCATATTTCATCAACTAACATCACATATCACAAGTTATCATCAATGGAAAAACACAAAATAATCAACAATTTCAAAAATTCAAGCATGGGTCTTGTAGTATACAAAGCAACGATCTCAAAAACATAAAAATTATCAAAAACTGAAACCAAAACACACCTTAATTTTCAATGGGAATTGCCGAAACCCTAAAAGCCATTGATGAATTCTCCCAAGTTTAACATTCGGACAAGGTAAGAATGTTTTGTTTTTTTTTATGCTTTCTTTACTTATTTTAATTATATGACATAATTTAATAAATTACTAAATTAACCTTATATAATAAATATATAAAACATATATATAAAGGGCAATGTTGTCATATGTCACCCACTAACTATATTTTGGTCTAATTACACCTTTAGACCTCTCACTTAAAAAGACAACAACAAATAGACACTTTCATATTTAACCATTAAAATTTTATTTTACGCGATTTAATCCTTTTATTTAATCAGACACTCAAACGACGAAATTAAAACACGAAAATTTCACACAATTAAATTCACACATTATAAACACACAAAATAATATTAAAATATTTTTTGACTCGGATTTGTGGTCCCGAAACCACTATGTCCAATTAGAGTCGAAATCGGGCTGTTATAGCTCATGTATCGGTTGTGGTTTTGCATATGTTGCAGGCACACCATAGCTCGAAAGAGTGTCCTGATATTAGCTCTCATGAGCTTCCGTATGATAGTTCTTGCGAGTTTCCCGTCATAGCTCTTCGGAGCGTCCCGATAGGTTGTAATCCTACATGTGTTGTGGACACACCTTAGCTCTTATGAGCATCCTGTTATATGGCTCTTTGTGAGCTTCCCGTTAATTGGCTCTTTGTGAGCTTCCCAATATGGCTCGCTTGAACTTCCCGATATATGACTATCCGGAGCTCCCCGATTAATGGCTCTTCAGAGCTACCCATTATAGACTCGCACGAGCTTCCTGAATATTACTCTTATAAGCTTCTTGTTTTAGCTCGGATAAGCTTCCCATTTATGTGCTCTTACAAGCACTTCTGAATATGGGTTGACGGACTTACCGTATAGTACACCTTGAGTGTACTGCATATGTATCCATCGATACTTTAAATGATTCAACGGGTAAAGTTTCGATATGAATTTATATGAAATCATGATGAGGATTTATGTGTGGTTAGCCTATTTATTTTATTGATTTGGACGTACTATGAGTGCTTATTTTAAATGAACATGATTGGTAAGTTAATTTCCTGCTATACGAACTTACTAAGCATCATATGCTTACTCTGTTTATTTTCCTCTGTTTTATAGTGCTCGGAAGCTCGTAAAGGTTAGAAATTGGTCAGAGCATCATCACACTATCTTTAAGCTCGTTTTGGTATAAATAGCAAATTTATTTTGGTATAATGGCATGTATAGGTTAAATTGGCCAATGATGGCAGGTATATGGTTGGTTGTAACTAGCCATTGGAATGACTAGTGATGGCATGTTTGATGTATGTGTAGGAGGTTATATCATGTTAAATATATATGCGCTTGGTATGATAGATTGAATTTTGATAAACTTATATGATTATACAAATAGGTAAGTTTGAATTCTTAAATGCATGTGATGACATATCATGCATAAGATTGGTTTTGGCTTGGTTTTACTGTCTTGAATTGGTTGGTGAATGTATTCAAGTGTTGTTGTAGGTTGAAGGAAAATTTGGGTGAGACACACGGGCATGTGCCTCAACTGTGTGTTATACACGGCCATGCGCATAGACGTGTGGTTTGGCCGTATGTACCCTGCATATTTAAAATTGCGAAACAGAATGCCCAGGTATTTTTACACGGGCAGAGACACGAGCGTGTGTCTCATCCGTGTGTGACACACGGCCTAGCACATGGGCATGTGACTTGGCCGTGTGACCCCTGCACCTAATTAATGTAAAATAAATTGTTCACACAGTCTAGCACACGGGCATGTGGCTTGGCTGTGTGACCCAAGTCAGTAGCTGCCCTAATTTGAACATGGGCTGGGACACGGCTGTGTGCCTCACATCGAATGCCCACACGGCCTGGGACACGGGCGTGTCACTTAACCGTGTGTCCCCTGTACCTAAGGAAAATTTTAAAATTTCACAAATTTTTTTGAGTTCCTGGTTTAGTCCCAACTTGTTTTAAGTGCATATTTTGGGTCTCGAGAGCCCATATAAAGGGACATTATGATTGAATATGATTAGTTTCGGATATGAATAGTAAATGTTATGAATTTACTGTATTTGATCTGTAAACTCTGGTAATGCTCTATAACCCTGTTCCGGCGACGGATATGGGTTAAGGGTGTTACAGAGCACACCATCATAGAAATGGTGGATTTCTTAGTGGTTGACCACCTGATGGCCTATAACGCCATTTTCGGGAGGCCAATCATGAGAATTACAAAGATGGCGGTGGCCACCTTTTGAACGATGGTGAAATTTCCTACTCCCATAGGTGAGGGGTACATGAAAGTTGATCAGTAGACAGTTCGAGAGTGCCATATTGTCTCCCTGCAGCTTATCGAGAAAGATCAGAACCCTTTGCCTCCCTCTCCGACTTGTTGCATATTGTACTCCCATCTTATTACCTATTGATTTAAAAGGTCTTGAAGCCTGACTAGAGACTCAACTCCCCAAAACACAGCCGATAGAAGCACTAGAGCTAGTCAGTTTGTACCAGGAGGAGCCTGAAAAGGTCACTCAAATCTTCTCGGTCCTTTCCCCGAAGAGAAAAAAAGTTTAAAGTCCTTGTTAATAGAATGTAGAGACATTTTTTCTTGGACAACGACAGACATGCCAAGGATCCATCCGTCAATCATCCAGCAATCCTTTGGAGTGGATTCTAGTGTTTAACCAATGAAGAAAAAGAAGAGGAAACTCTTCGATAAGAAGTTCGCAACCACTAGGGAAGAAGTGAAAAAGTTGTTAGCTGTAGGTTTCATTTGGGAAGTCACTTATCCATATTGGGTCTCAAACGTAGTCATGGTGCCTAAATCTAGAAATTGGTGGCAGATAGGTGTAGACTTTACCAACCTAAACAAAACATGACCAAAAGACAGCTTCTCGCTCCCATCTATAGATCGACTTGTAGATGCTTTCGCAGGCCACCAATATATGAGCTTCATGGACACCTTTTTAGACTATAATAAGATATTTATGGTAGAGGAGGATCAAGAGAAGACATCATTCATCACTGATTTTTAAACTTTTGCGGTGCTTAAAAACCCTATTTCCTAAATTGATTTTTCTAAAAATTTTCTGTATTATAAAACACTAAATTCAATAACACTTTTTTAATGTCATGGTGTTGCAAAGTTCATCTGTTTTATTAAAGACATCAAATATCACTAAAATATGCTAAAATACTAAAAAAAATAACAATTAAGATTAGGGTTAATAATGTAAAAATAGTAAAAAATATATTAAAAATGAAAAACTTTATACGCTCACAAGCCATTCGAGTCGGATATTACTAAGCTTGAGTTCGAGTTGATTGATAACTCGAGCTGCTCGAGCTCGACTTGATAATTGCCGAATCGAGTTTGAATTTTTTCGAGTCAAACTTGAGCAATTTGCGAGAACTAGAGTATCCTTTACACCCCCGAATAATGGAGAGGTAGAGAAAGGTAGGCGAGGGACATACTATTTTTATTAGAGTTAATTGCACCAAACATTCTCAAACCATGACCCTTATTTTGAACTGGTCTCCAAACTTTAAAACATTCTAATCACATCCCCAAATTATTGATTTCATATCAATCACGTCCTTTCATTATTAAGACTATTAACTTAATCGTTAAACAATATGTCCAATCTTATTTGATATAATTTAAAATGAAAAAATAAAGAAAAAAATGAATATTGTAAAGGTAGATTATTTTAAAATCTTACTTTTGAAATTTTCAAACTTTTCCATAAGCTTTACCGTTCGTTTTTTTTTTCTTTCAATTGTACATTACTTTAAGTTTTTACTTTTAAAATCATGTAACAACATCCTATTTCTTTAAAATATTCATTTTAATTTTAGCTACATAAGATTTGACGTGTTATGTAACGGTTAAATTAAAAATAATAATAATGAAAAACTTAATTGATATAATATCGATAATTTAAAGATGTTATTAGAAAGAAAAATCGACAACCATATTACTTCCTATTCATTTTGGCTCTATTTGTTTATCCTTTCTTAGTTGATAAAGTAAGTGGCAAGAATAAAAGACAAGAATCTATAGTTTATGTATTTATCGTATTATAATTATATTTAAAATATTTATATTTTTATCCATTTATTTTTGTACGGTATCGAAAATGTTAGAATATTGCATTGATTAACTTAAAAATAAATTCCCATTCATTTGTTGCTACCAATATTGGAAAATGCAAATTATAAAATATGTTGTTTCTTATGTTGATTCTTGAAGAACCCAATGGAAATAATTTTGTTTTCTTCGGTTCTCTATTCAATTTTCTTCTTCTTCTTTTTTCATTTTTATAGTTAGATACTTTTATTTTCTTAATTATTTTTAGAAAGATTTGAAATTTTTATATTAAAAAAATGTAAAACGAACATATATTTAATTATACATTTTATTTTTTCAAAAGTAGTCTTGGATTATAATCATACGATATCTAGCTCCTTCCCAATTCATAAATAGGAGAATAATGTGCTTCAGCGCACTCGAACTCACGTTCTTCTACATTGGCAACAATACTCATGTCAGTTGAGGTAATACTCACTCAAACTTTTAAATAATAGAATAGATATTAAAAATATATGTAATATGTTAATTTCAAATAAAATTAATTTTGGACTAAGAAAAATAATTATCTTAATATATAAAAACTGAATTTGATTAAGGAGTGCATTTAAAATATTTTCTTAGTACATTTACATAAAATAATTGCTTTGATATCATAAATGTTAGCCAAAAATCCTATAAATATTGCAGAAGGACACCCCAAAGTCACCCCAAACAATAGTCAAACGGTTTTCCTTATCGGGTAAACGTATTTTCCTTTTCCCATCAACCAAACAGAAAAAATCAAACTTTTTTTTTCCCAAGAAAGTGTAAGAGAGAAAGTAAGAGATGGAGCAAAAACGAATTTTATTCTTGGTTGCAGTCCTTTTGGGGATAATATCAGTCTTTACTGGCTTTGGTGCTGAAATTACAAGGGTTAAGGTAAAGAAAAAAAATCAAATTAGTAAATTTTAGAGGTTTTTTTAATTATATATATTCTACAACGGAGTTTTATACTTTAAATCTTTTTTTTGTAAAAAAACTTCTTTTGTTTTACTCGATTTCGATATTGAGAAAATTAATTACTCTAAAAAAATAGAAAAATTTAATCTCTATCAATTTTAAAAATAAGCGTATAAAAATAATTAATCACATCATTAATATTTTTTTCATTAATTTTACGTAATTTCAATATATTAAATTGAATATTAAAGTTGAGAGAGACTAAAGAAATACTTTCAATTTTATTTAGGCTTCACAAGTTGGGGTAGATTGGTACGGAGACTGTTCATATCCCAAGAGCCCTGCGCATGTACTTGGCTTAACTTCAGCCGCAACGCTTTTGACCGAAAAAATAATCATGGATACCGCCGCCGGTTGTTCTCATTGGGAAAGAACTAATCAATCTCCTCCCAACTACAATCGGAATAAAGCTCTTCTCTTACATATTACTTCTTGGTAATTTTGATTACTTTTTCTTAATGTTTTTAGAATAGCTAGGTGGTTGAATGGTTTAAGTTATTAATTTGTTGATTTGATCGGTTTAATTAAAAAATTATAAAAACATATAATATTAGAAAAAAACCCTATTCAACCGATTTATACCATTCTTTAGATTGGTACTCTGACTGGTCCTGTTTAGTTCAAACATTACTACATTTTTCTTGATTTTCATTTTACCATTTTATATACATGAGTAAATATAATTTTGGGTATTTGAGTTAAGTTTCACTGTTTAAATTTGTACTTTTGAATTTGACTTCTGTCACATATTAATTTTGTTAAAACAAGATGATGTGGGTATAGAAGTGATCATGGGTTGGGCCGGGCCGGGTTTAAACAAAATTTTAAGCCTGTTTTCTAGGCCCGACCCGGCTCGGCCCGAAATATGGGCCTAAAAATTTATCTAAGTCCGGCCTGAAAAAAATTGCTAAGCCCGAGCCCGACCCGACCCATATTAAATTTTACATCACCAAAATAGCATATTTTAAAAAGAAAATAGCATATTAAATTTTAAAAAGTATATTTGATTAAAAATAAAAAAATATATTTAATATATAATTTGGGCCGGGCCGGGCCGGGCACGAGCCAAAAAAGTTTTACCTGAGGCCCGACCCGTTTTCTAAACGGGCCTAATTTTTTTCCCAAACCCATATTTCGGGCATATATTTTTACCCAAACCCTCTTATTTTTCGGCCAAGCCCAACCCATGATCACCTCTATGTGGGTGCATCAATTGATGACATGGCATGTGTGCTACGTGTCTAAACTTGATTGATCCACACCAGTTAATTCTAATGGATTTACAAAAATAGAGGTGGAAGCAAAAAAAAGAAAAAGAAAAATCATAAGTACCAATGTGAACAATGAAGCCAAGCTCTTGTACCGAAAAGTACATTTTCCCTTTATACATGCACATACACATATTATGGGTTAATTGCAACTATCACCCGAAGTCTAAATTTGTTTTGAACTTCAAAATGTTTGTAATTGAGTCCTCAAATAAACACTATCATACGAATCAAGCTATTTTGTCAGTTTGGTCAAAAGGTTTTAAATTTGGCATGGAGCATACTTAAATACATGAGTCAATTTTTGAATACATATGAACCTATTGTACGAATTGCTTGGATCTAATGTGTTAAATAAAATTAAAGAAACAACCTCCTAAATTTATTAGCACTGCTTTTTATACATTAGATCCAAGTTTTTCATACAGTAGGTGCACACATATTTATAGTTTGATCAACGTGTTTTAAAAACATTCCAGGTGAAATTTGAAGTAGCATTTAATATTTAAACCGATGGTTAAGGAGATAAAAAGACTTGATTGATATGATATCGATTCTTTAATAACTTAATTTGCATATTCTAAAGTTTAGATACCAATTTAAAATTTGGATGATAGTTTGGTATTAAAAGTTAAATAAACATTAAGTTAATTGGAGAAAAGGTTAAACAAATCCAAAGTGAAAAAAGTTGTAATTATAAGGATACTTTTCTCTTGCTACTTTTAAATTAAAATAATGAATTTAAAATAATTTCATTATTTTGAAGGGACTTAATAGAATATTTTTATTTTTAAAGGTCAAAGTGCAATTTAACCATATAATTTAATTTATAATTTAAATATTTCTAAAGGACCTGCACAGCAAATTTTCCATTTTGGGAAGCCAAGCCCGTGCTTCTAAATTTGCTATTGGAAATTGAATCAATTTTCGATTTTCTTGATTTTTTTTAATCAGCAATAATGTTTACCATGTTTTTTTTTTTTATACGTGACACAGGATCACATTTATTGTAGCGATTGTTCTATTGCTAAAGGGTGCAGTGTCCAAAGATCAAAACGATCAAGCAATTGAGAGAAACGACATGTACTATTGTCCTGTCGTCAAAGCCGGAATCTTTGCCGCTGGAGCTAGCTTTGCTGCTATAAGTTTCATTTCCGGTGTCTTACTTTTTCAAACCCTAAATCCGAAAGGGGAGGACGCTAACAATGCACCGATTCCGAATGAAGGTGGCATACAGAGGTGCGTCTGAGGGGGAGGCAAGCAGGGGTCATGCCCCTCCAATAATGAAAAACTTTTAAGTTAGCCTTTTATAAAGAAATTATAAATTATAATAAATAGTACTTTGCCCTCTTTAAAAATAATCTATTTTATTTAATCACTTTAAAAACAATAAAATTATGAATTAATACATAATAAATTTATTCTAATCTAAAAAATATATATAATTAAATTCCAAACCATTTAAAAAAAAATTGGTTGCATAGCCGTGGCTGACCTCAATTCCTACTCAAGAGTCATGGCTTTGTAATAAATATGAAATAAATAATAATAATAAAATTATATATATATTGAAAGATAAATGTGAAATAAAAATTTATTTGTCAACTAACAATTATTTAACGTTTAAAAGTATAAAAGCAATTAAAATAATTTTTTATTATTCAATTGGGTACTTTAATTGTCAAAATGCATAAAAAATTCTTTGACTATTAAAGTTAATCACCTTCAATTTTTATTTTTATTTTCAGTTAATTCCGCTACATGTCACGTTGTGGTTGAGAGACGTGGTAAGAAAATAAAATAAATAAAACTTGTTTTAAAATATAGAAAAATATTTAAATTTTGTTAAAATTAAAAAATAAAAATTATAGAAAGTTATTAAGAATATATAAAAATTATTATAAAATATAAGAAATATAGGAAAATTATATAAAAGTATATGTAAATTATAGAAATTTATTAAAAATATATTAAACGATGTTTAGAGCAATGACCCATCCCATCACTGTTGGATGAGGTTTTCTTCTCATTATTCAACGATGTTTGAAGACCGAAAGGGACTTGTTGTGTTCCAAGTGAAAACTGGTTGTATTTAATAAATTGAAAGCTTCCATGTCTTCTGCTCCAATGGTGGTGGCGCCACCATAGTTGTTGGAGGACACCATTGAAGCCGCTGAAGATTGGAGAAAAAATTGCAGGTATTGAAGCTTAGCCATGGCTATGGTTCTTTATGTACTGAACCAGCTTTTTTTATCTTCTTCGGGAGTCCATGGAGTCATGGACCTTTCTTGAGACCATCTTCATCACAACATATAAAATTTTAAAAAATATATATATTTTTTTTTAAATTAGAAATTATATTTTTTTAAATTTGATAATTTTTTATAATATTTATATACATTTATAAATTTTTAATAATTTTATATATTTTTAAATAAATTTTATTGATTTTTTTTTATTTTTTCCACCGCATGTCACAACCTGACACATGATAGAGATAACTGAAAAAAGAAAAAAATAGGACTGTTAACTTTAGGTGCCGTTAATTTTAACGGTCAATAACTAAAATTAAGGATTAAAAGATCTTTTGATATTTTTCACACTTCAAATACTCGATTAAGTGGAAAAAATAAAGACTTAATTACATTTTTTGAAAAATTTTAAGAATTTTTACACCCTTAAACTATTATTTTAAAAATATAGCTTATAGTTTCTTAATAGAATATTTATTATATATACATGTGAATAAATATATTTATATGCAAATATATAATTCAAAAAATGCTTTGGTAAAATTGAAAATATTAATTAAGTTTAATAACTCTTTTAATGATTATATTTTATTTTCTACTGTAATTCTATGATTAAGACAAAATATATTAAAATTTTTATCAATTGGTACAAATCAATATGCATTGATTCATATTGGTATTGGTTAAAATAGATCGAAAAACACTAAAATGATATACAATGAAATTTTGATCGAACCAAAAGCTTACCTACTTAACATCAATTTAGAGTCGAAACAATATATACCGATTGATATACAACCGTGACCTAGACCGTTGTGTGGAACATTAAAAGAAAAAAAGGGTAAACTATGCAGATGGTTACTATAAAATTATTACATTCTTATTTTAATAATTTTAGTTTTTTTTTATCAATTTAAGTACTATCGTTAAAAATTTTAATCATTTTTGATCACTCTTCTATTAAATCCCAAACAAAATGCTAATTGGGCCGCGGCGTGAATATTTACTTCTACACGTAATTAAAATAATTCCTCAAAAATTTAATTTCTACCACTAATACTTTCTAAATAATAAATAAAAGCCCGAATGGTCAATGAGGCAAACTTTGGGAGTGAATTTTGGCTTATTTTCTAATGTAATTATAACACACGGTTAATACACAATCAATATGCATCGGTTCATATATGTATCGGTTAATAAAACATATAAAAGAACAATAAAATGCTCCCACGTAAGCGCGATTTGTTGCCACGTCAGTAAAGCGCGCTGACGTGGAAGCGGTTTGCTGACAGTCCCCTGACTTCGCGCTGACGTGGACGCGATTTAGGGAAAAATGGTTCATTCCGGTAAATAATAAAATACTGGGCCCATTTCGATAAATTTTAAAAAAAAGTGATTTTTTTTTGGTATTTTGCCCTATAAACGTTCCATTGATTGATACCAGGACTGGAAAATGCATATCATTAAATATGAGAAATCTTTAATTGTTTCTTTTGCATAAGAAACCAATGGAAGAAAACGTATTTTCTTGGGTTCTCCATAAATTTTTTGGCTTAATTTTAAAAGCCGACTCCATCAACCTAATCAGCAAACTACAAGAGAAAATAATAATAAGATGATATCTAAGCTTAGGGGTGAACTATACACAGTTGTATGGCCTTGGAAAAGATGAAAATAATATGAAAAAAATTATTAATAATTCATACCCGATTCAATCATTGAGTTCGAGTACGAGACACTATATTTGTTACTAAAGTAGTTCAAATTAATTTCTATTTTAGTTGATATTATAAATATCAAGCATTAACAATTCATATCAACACATTCATATTTATTTAAAATCAATTTTAAGTTATTGAAAACAATTAAGAAACATTTTAAAATGAATTCTAGTCTTCTTTTTCTTTTGTTTTAATGAATATTTATATTTATATTTTAAATTATTTATTGACGTGAGATATAAAATAAATAGTGTCATATTAGCATGAAAGGTATATGAATTATCACATGAGTCGTCAGCCAACATCATTAAAATTAACATTTTAGTTAACATTTCCAAAAAAATACGATTTGACTCTTTTGAAAAGTTAATTATTAAATTTAACTAAAAAAAGAACTAAATTGATAAAAGATGTAAACGTTGAGAATTAATTTTGGTATTATGCCAAAAAAATTATAACATTAAATAAATAATTACTTTGATATAATATGTTTTTAACATAATATATAACGTTAGCCAAAACCCCTATAAAGATTGCATGAGGACGTCGCAAAAGAAAGCCACTACAAACAACATTCACAATCAGCTTTTTCTCATCATCCAAACAGAAAATCTCAGGTTATTTCTATTCCGGGAAAGTGTAAGAGATGGACAAAAAGGGTATTATATGTTTGGTTGTGATCCTTTTAGGGACAATATCAGCCATTACTGGCTTTGCTGCTGAAGCTACAAGGGTTAAGGTAAAAAAAAAAAAAAATTCAAATTTGTGAACTTTAAGGGTTTTTTATTTTATGTATTCTCTATTAAAAATATTCTTGTTTTATTTTTTTTAGAGGTCACAAGTTCATTTAGATGCTTTTGGAGAATGTACATATCCAAAGAGCCCATCGCATGTTCTTGGATTAACTTCAGCCCTAATGCTTTTGATCGGTAAAATGATCCTTAATTTCTCCACTGGCTGTTTATGCTGCAAAAGAAGAACAGGTCAATCTCAGAAATGTGCTTTAATCTTCTATATTATTTATTGGTAATTGGTTCCTCAACTTAAATATCTTTTATTGGAGTTCAAAGTTAATATGGTGCCAGTCGAGTTTTTTTCATCAGTCTTTCATTATTAGCTTAATCGTTAAAGGTTATTTCAAATATATAATGTGAAACATACTTAAAACATAGGTGTCAAATGGTAAATAAGTGTAGACTGTAGACTTACCGAATGAATTGTACGGATACACGGTTTTCAGAATTAGACTGGTTGAGGTATGGATTCAGAGAGAGAGATTGAACCCATTTTTTCTATCTTTTAATATATATTTTTATGAATAATTGATAATTTATTTGATAGAACAGATGAACATATTGTACGCAGGATCACATCTATTTTAGCTCTCACTCTATTGCTAAAAGCTGCCGCGTTCCAAGCTCAACACAAGGAAGCGACTGTGATGAACGGCTGGGAATACTGCTCTCTTGTAAGACCCGGACTCTTCGCCTGCGGAGCCGTCTTAGCTGTTATAAGCTTGGTTTTCGGAATCTTGTATTATCTAACCCTAAATTCGAAAGGGAAGGAAGACGCTAAAGCGCCGGTTCCGACTCAAGGTGACATAACCATGGCACAACCTCAGTTCCCATTGGAGAATCCCGATTCTGTAAATGAAGATGCTAAGGACAAGCAGCAATTCAGTTGATCGGAAAACACTTGATAGGGCTTTTCCAGTGGTGGTTGTGTTAGCCTTGAAATCAATTTGGTGGTTTATGGTTTGTGAAGCATTTGGGGGTTAAATATAAAAGGGTATACCCTAAATTAACATTTATATGAAATTTATAGTACTGATTAATAATGGGATATATTTAAGGGAAAATATTTGATACACTACCAGTGAAGTTTTTAGTTTCCACAAGCAAATGTCGACAAGTGTCCTAAAATATTCAAAATTTATATATTAAAAAAATATATGTTAATTTTTTAAAACTGTTTGTGGAATAAAAATACATTGTGTATACCAAATATTCATCCTATAATTAACCCATAATTAATTCATATATTTGTTTCATATAATATCTTGTTTTGTTAATTTGAGAAACAATAAATGAAAAAATTAGAATAATTAAACATAAGCAAATGTTTACACAATTTGGTTCAACAATCTACGCTCACGAGGTATTAATGAAAAATCATTTATAAACTCTCACTCAAATTTATAATTTAAGCTCAATTAATCCTTAAATTGTTACCATCTCACTTTCGTACATTTACAATGAACTCTTTCACCAATTAAGTCTTTCTCTAAAAGAACTTAAGAACTCATGAAAAGTTCCTTTTAATGCAATGATCCTTAGAGATAGAATTGCTCGGATTAATCAATTACACCCTTGCTTTGTGGAAAACCAATCCGGATTACATTGAAGATTTTTTTAAGAGTGAATCTCCATTAATTCATTTTATATTGGACTTTATTAGTATATTGTTTTTGCTATTGTAGTCCCTATTATTAAGGGGTTGGATTGTGATTTGTTGGAACCTTTGATTGTTTCGTGTCTTGTTCAAATGAACTTTGGAACCAGCTGTTATTAAACAAGGCTTTGCTCTAATCAAATGTTAACAAAAATATAGCGTGAAACATATTTAAAACATGGGTACCAAATGGTAAATAGGTGTAGGCTTATCGTACAGATGGCATGAATACACTGTTTTCAAAATTAGATTAATTGTTTGGATCAGTTGAGCTGGGAATCAATTAGGGTATTAGTCTAGAGAAAGGGGTTGAACCAATTGACCCTCAAACCGGTATGGACCAACTAAAAACCAATTAAATAAATTTTCTCTATTTTTAATATATTTGATTGGTTCATGTAAAATTTTGCTAGTTGACTAGCCACGTATAAGTTTAAAGAATTTCTTCCCCTAAAGTGAGATTGGGAAGGATGTTTTTGTGTAAAATATGAAAGCCTTGCGTGTAAGAACATTGCTACCTATGGAGTCTCTTGCATGTTTCGATTGCTAAGTGTGGTTCACGTGGTTTTTCCAAGTAAACGATGTTGAAAATGTGTAGTCCATGATGGCATATATTTGGTTCATAAGTACAATATGGTTTTTCCAAAACAGGTTTTTAGCGGCATTTTTTTAGGCCTTTAAGCGCCGCTAAATGTATTTGAGCGCCGCAAAAAACGCCGCTATTGACAGCGTCACTAACATTTGCGGCGTGTTTAGAAATAAACGCCGCTAAAGGTCATGAAAAATTCCGCTATAGACCATGACCTTTAGCGGCGCTTTTCCCACAAACGCCACTATAGACCATGACCTTTAGCGGCGCTTTTCCCAAAAACGCCGCTATAGACCATGACCTTTAGCGGCGCTTTTTCCACAAACGCCGCTATAGAGCGACGCTTTTTCCACAAACGCCGCTATAGATCATGACTTTTAGCGGCACTTTTGCCACAAACGCCACTAATTTTGGCAGATTTGTAAAAGAAAATTTTTCATATTTTCAGCCCTCCTGTAATAACAAATCCAAATAAACCAAATCTAAACCAACCAAAAGCAATAAATCTATATAATATTTAAAATTAAACGAATAATATATAATATAAATATCAATAAATAAAATATAATTCATATTAATCTTACACAAATTTTAAAAGTTAAAATGATAAAAATATTTACACAATAGTCTAAGACGGCGGATGTTGCGACTTCTGAAACATCTTCATCATATTTTGAAGCTACTATTGAAGTTCGTCGTACTTTCTACTCTGCTCTACTTCCCTCGCTGCAGCCTTTGCTTCTCTCGTTGCTGCCTCTGCTTCCCTCGCTGCCGCATCTGCTTTAAGCTTCTCTCGCTGTTGCATCTGCTTTAAGTTGTAGTTGGAGTTCTTCATATCTTCTTTGAACTTCAGCTTCTCTCGATGCTGCCTCCGCTTTAAGTTGTGTAATTTGCTCAACTATGGTCGCTTGCATCTGAGCCATCTGGTCTCTTAACCTCTGAACTTCAGCTTGTGCCTGACTCCCTGAAGGCATGTATTGTTGCAAGCTGGATCCAAAGTATTGGGTTGGGTTAACAAAATATCCTTGAAATCGAACCCGACCATACCTTTCAGGACCCAAAACTTCAGTAATAATCCTGTTATCAATGTCGTCAATATGAACAGAACTATCACTGGAAGCAATCGCTTCATACTCCGCCTTTTTATCCTTTAGTTTTTCCTAATAAATAAATCACATAGTTAGGAACGCAATATATATTAAAAAAACAAATGCAACATAACTTAACAATATTTGCACTACAGGCAATAAATTAAACCATTAGAAAATAAACACTATAAATAATTAAAAAAATTCAAATTGTATTAAGCAAACGTACCATAATTTCTGCAGCTTCAGGAGTCATAGGAGATCCATCTTTCTTCCTATGTGTAATGTCAAAAAGTTAAAGGCGTCTAACTTTTTGACCGGACGACAGTTTCTACAAAATAGTAGTAAAAATATTATTTAATAGAAAGTAATAAATATTTGACACTATTAAAAAATTCAAAATACCTCAGCCTCAGTTACACAAGCAAAACTTTTCGACCCAGCTGTGTGAGTGAATTTCTGTTTTTGCCTGCTACTTTTTCCAACTCGTTCACGATCCTACGTTATGAAATTATTAGTACGTAAATAGTAAAAACTATAAACCAAAATAATTACAATAATTTGGAAGTACATCATACCTCTCATTTCTTCGAATTCCAAAATCTAACCGCCTCTTCCCATTGGTACCTCAACATTCCCGGCGGGACATTTTGTAATTTCTCTTCGAGGGTTGTTTTTGTCTTAAAATAATCTTTCTTTAAAGTACTTTTATGGTCTCTCCATCTTTTTCCCAATACCTTCTTTACATAAGTCTCCGAGACCTCTAAAGCAAACCTCGCCTACAAAAAACACAAGTTAAGGAAGTAAATATAAGTGAAACTTAAACCCAAGTATTATAAATGACATTAACGTTTTATTACCTTAATATTATCGAGAGCTTGGTTTTTGTTACTGTCGGGCATTTTATGCCATGACTCGTAGTTGATAGGTAACATATTTGCATTTCGTGCTAGAATGCCCAAGTATCCTGCTAAAAGTCGAGCTTCGATCCAACAGTGACCAAAATCATATCGCATACTTTGACACGCTCGATGGATCTAACTCAGTATAAATCCCTAAGTAGCGACGCCATCGAACTCGTAAGCGCCCCACCACTTTCAGCTAAAAATGTTATATTATAATATAAGAATTTTAAAAATAAATAAACAATAAGTCAACACGCATGTAAATTAAATGTTAAATTACTTTGAATTTCTGTAGGTTCGTCAGGTGTAATCGGAACATTCGAAGATCCAATAGCAGTCTGTTGTTCACTATTTGTTTCTGTCGAGTTTGGAGTATTTTGAACAATGCTTAGATCTCGCACTTTTCTTCTAGGCATTTTATCTGCAATACACATAAAATAGTTAAAAACTTAATAACGAATTATAATAATAATAGCACATATAAAATAGTTGAAATATATAATAAGACCAAGATTTATATTATGATATTACATATAATTAAAAATCGTAAAAACTTACTACATCAAAATTCGTAAATATCTCCATCCGTATCCTGGCGGACCCATTGAAATTGTGTACTAGTACTAGGGATATTTTCGTTTAAGTTTTGTTCTAGAAAAGGCAAAGTTGTGATCTGTCGTCGATGTTATCTCTATTTCCACTGCCCATGTCAAACAAGTCTCTAGGGATGTTACGGAGTACAACGTACCAACCCTCATCAGTTGGATCTTTTGAGTAAAAAACTTGTTTGACTTGAGAAGAAAATACATACGGCGCATCAATCAATTGCTATCCTGTGTAAATCAATCGAGCGAAGTTCACCATTGTAAAACCAAGTTGATCTTGCTTAATTCCACGAGCAGTATTAACATCGGCCCAATCACCTCGAAATAAGACAACTTTCCATTTGCCGTAGTAATCCAACTCAATTATGTTAGTAAGAAGTTCGAAATATTCAACATTTCCCTCGACAGGATTATTATCCCTAGCACTAGCATAACTTGTAATTTAGGAATTAACAACTATTCCACAATTTTACGTTCTCCTCAATCTCTCGCGATATTTTGTATGAAATCTGAATCCGTTGATGAGGAACGCACTATATCTTTTAACCACTCGATTTGGACCTTGGGAAAGCCATTTAACTTCGTCTTTGACGTTCATCCCACTCCAAACCTATTGAATGGAAAGTAAACTGAGTAATTAAAAATGTTATGAGAAAACATTATTATTTGTCAATGAAAGCTCCAATTGCATACCTTTTGGCTCAACTATTCATGAAAAGATTCTGTGAACAACTTATTGATATTTCGATGTTGTGTTCTTCGGGAGCGCGAACGAGATCTCAATATTTGTTTGTACTCACTATGTTAAAAAAATGTTCACTTTGTTAGAAGATAAATAATTTTTAATTGATGAATATTTATCAAATTTCTAGAACTTACTTCCGTAATGGTTCCATTGATTCGTGGTGAAACAGAACATATCGATGTGCTTGTACCCCCAATAAATCATCTAATTCTGCAATTTCAACTTTGCCGATTGGTTCTCCAAAACTTTGGAACAAATAAGTATCGGCGAAGTTATGATCCGTGAGTCCAGCATTTCTACTTGCTCTGTTCAACCTTGTTTCAACATCTTCCAAATATCTTAAACAGAAGGTCATACATTCCTTTGCCAAGTAGCCTTCAGCAATCGATCCTTCTGGATAAGGCTTGTTGCGGCAGTAAGACTTTAATTTGGATAGGAACCTAAACACGATATACAACATTATCAAAAGTTGTAACTAAAGGCATACAAGGTTAAGAACAGCTAGCTGTTGCTATCAACTTAGGCATCCATGTTTCATTATCCTTCAATGAAAGGGATTACAGACAAAAAATAGTTATGGGGTTTGAATTTTAATCAATAATTACATCACCATCATTTTACCCGTAACTTTTCTCATCACCTTCTCCCCACTTCAAAATGATTGTCCAAACACAAGTTCTCCTAAAGTTTATCTTTCACCAAACTCCACCCATGTTTAGTTAAATGAACACATTATCTAAAGTGCTTATTCTATTCTTAATTCCAGATATAATCCTATAATCTCCAAGAGAATTAAACTGGTGCTTTGAAGTAATTTCCTTTACGCATGTGCAGACATGCAGCATTTTCTTCTACAATACTGTCTGTATATAGGGCTGTAAATTATGAACAATTAGATTTTTATTCTTCATTTAAATAAAATTTTGAAGCGTGTATAATGTAAACGAACCGAACAAAAAAACCTTTTTGGACATACACAATCCATAACATTTTTCAGCTATGAAACAGGATTGAAGGTATTCAATCATAAATTATTTTATTTCATCAAAAGCATTTCCCTATTTTAAGCATTAATTTTAATTTTATTAGGTATGTAAAAATTACATATTTAAAATATATGTCAGACCACATAAACACTTAGATTTAAGACCCAGAAAACATCAACAAACCGAATAATACAAGAAACAGAAAACGAATTTACCTTAACTGCAATGAACAGCAGACGACTTCACTTGTAGAAAATAAGAGCAACAATTGGAATGCCCAAGTTGAATACCCTACAGATAGCAACAGAAGCAACACAAAACTTAAAGAGAAAGGAAAAACGAAGTGGGCATTAGAGAAAGAAAAAATCAAACAGAAAAATGAACAGCCATATACCCAGTCAACGGAGAAATTAGGGATTTTGAAAGATTTTTACCAGTCAACCCAGACGAGAAGCGATATTCGACCGAGAAGAGGGGAAATCGTCGTTGAAGGGGTGAAAGATCTAGGGATTTTCAGAAGAGAAGAAAGATGGAAGGAGAGTCGGGTTGGGGGAGTTTTAGAATTGGAACAGCATACACTATTAAGTAAAACGACAACGTTTAAGTGAAATTGAAATTCCAATTTTTGTGGCACTAATAAAAAAACACCACTAATTGCATAACATTTGCGGTGTTTAACAAAAAACGCCAGAAAAACCTTAAATTCCTGAAGATAAACTGGCCGTTTTGAAAGAATTTAATAGTTACTAGCGGCGTTTTCGGTAGAAACGCCACTATTGCCTACTTACTGTGGCACTTTATATCCAAACTCCACTAATCTTCCCATATTTTTACAATTTTATATTTAATTTTTACATAATTCATATCAATTTTAAATATCTATTTTTTGTAGATTTAAGTAATATAAATTTTAATATAATAAAATTAATATTATGTTTTGAACAATTATATAATAAATTATTTAATATGTAAATTAAAAAAACACTAATTATTTTAAACCCTAAACTCTCAATACCTCTAACATCAAAACCCTAAACCATTTACCTTAAAACCTTAAACCTTGAACTTTTAAACACTTAAACCCTAAACCCTAACCCTAACCCTTAAACACCAATCCCTAAACCCATAATCCCTAGTCCACAAACCTTAAAACTCAGCCCTTATACCCTAACCCCTAAACCCATATCCCTTAATCCCTAACCTCTAAACCTTAAACTCTAACCATTAAACACTAAACACTTAACCTTAAACCCCAACCCTTGAACCATAACCCATGCACAAACCATAATCCTTAAACCCTTAACCCGTAAACCCTAAACCTTGACTCATGAAACATAAACTATAAACCCTAAACCCCTAACCCTTAACCCGTAACACCTATACATTAAACCCTAACCCTTAAACCATGGCCCATAAATCGTAATCCCTTAACCTCTAACCTCTATCCGTTAGGAAACCCTAAATCATAAGACATAAACTATACACTTTAAACCCCTAACCCTTAAAATCGAACCCTTAAACAATAAACCATGATCCTTACACCGCTAATGCCTCTAATGCTTAACAAAAAAAGAGGTTGTGTTGCTCAACTTTTTGTGGCGTTTACAAATAAGCGGCGCTAATGCTTAATATACAACGGCATTTGTGTAAAAGTGCCGCTAATGTCCCTATACCTCAACAGAAAACAACGTCGTTTTGCTTAACTTATTAGCAAAGCGAAGAAATAAAACGCTGCCATTTTGATCAACATATTTGCAACGTTTGTTTATATGCACCGCTAACACCTAACCTTTAGCGACGTTTTACAAAAAGCGCCGCTAATGTCCCTATACCTCAACAGAAAACAACGTCGTTTTGCTTAACTTATTAACGGCGCTTATGGAAAAGCGCCGGTAAAGACCGAAAGTTGCGGCGTTTTTAAAAATCGCCATTAAATCAAGCAAAGCGAAGAAATAGAACGCTGCCGTTTTTGATCAACTTTATACAGCGTTTGTTTACATTTGCCGCTATCACCTAACCGTTAGCGGTGTTTTACAAAAAGCGCCGCTAATGTCCCTATACATCAACAGAAAACAACGTTGTTTTGCTTAACTTACTAGCGGCGCTTTTGGAAAAGCGCCGGTAAAGACTGAAAGTTGAGGCGTTTTTAAAAAAACGCCACTAAATCAAGTAAAGCGAAGAAACAAAACGCTGCCGTTTTGATCAACTTTTTTGCGGCGTTTGTTTACGTGCGCCGCTATTACCTAACATTTAGTGGCGTTTTATAGAAAGCGCCGCTAATGTCCCTATACCTCAACAGAAAACAACGTTGTTTTGCTTAACTTATTTGCGGCATTTCTCAATAAGCGCCACTAATGCTCAATCATTTCCGGCGTTTGTCAAAAAACGCCGCTGATTCTGCTAAAGCGTAGAAATAAAATGTTGCCGTTTTGCTCAACTTCTTTGCGGCGTTTTTTCATATGCGTCGCTAATTCCTTACCTTTAGCGGCGTTTTACATTAAGTGCCGCTATTGATAGATCTTTAGCGGCGTTTGTAGATAAGCGCCACTAATGTCCGTCAAGCTGAACAAGGAAACGACTCCGTTTTCCTTAACTCTTTTGCGGCCTTTTCCCGAAAGCGCCGGTAATGCTTGATCTTTTACGGCGTTTTAGGAGAAGCGCCGCTATTGCTTACCTTTTGCGGCGTTTGGATATAATCGCCGCTACTGCTTGATTTTCCCGGCATTTTTGGTTAAATCGCCGCCAATAACCCTTTTTGGTGTAGTGATAAATGCACATAAAAAATAAATAAAATAATTTAAATGTTATAACAATGAATTCTCTCATCAACTTATCTTCTCCCTAAAAAACATTTAAGTATTTTTTTAATGTAATTATCTTTAGAGATTGAGTTGGCTCGGATCAATTAATTACACCATTGCTTTATGGGAGAACAGATCAAGATTGTATTGAAGACTTTTTAAAGAGCGAATCTCCATTAGTTCACTTTATATTGGACTTTATTAATATATTGCTTTCTTTTTACTATTTTGTAGTTGCTATTATTTTGTATAGATTTTGTATGAGATTATAGAGAGAATTGTATTGTTCATTGACGAACTTATTTTGTGAAATGTAATTGTTGTAAACAATTTATATTTATTGCGGAGAAAATTTAGAAGGGAGTGTTTTAGTGTTTAGGACAAAAGTGAGATCTCATTACTTGGAGAGTGATGGGACATGATTCACTTTTATTGAGCTAGACTTCGCAAACATAAGAAATCCAAAATGCGTAAACAATCCTATGCGTTCATAGTTTACTTTACTTACTAATTTTAGACTATGAAAACCAAAATAACCACTACAATCAAGCACGAGAATTGAAATACTTACTAGAGTCAAACACTTCCATTCAACATAAACAATTCAAAGCAATTAACAAGTTTAGATTCCCACCAACTTCATGCTTTCTAGTTTATGAAAACAAGCGACCATAATTCTATTAATATCAGAATTTAAAACCTTGTCCATGCTTGTTTGATCTGTTTTGATGCATTAATAATTTTAAGGGGTTTTTTAATGGGTTAATATTTGGTACACTACTTATTTTATTCTATAATCAGCTTTAAAAAATTGTCAAGTATTTTATTTTTTTAATATTTAATTATATATCTGAAGGACACTTATCAATTCCCTAACCAAGAGCGTAACTAAGGGGGCTGACAGCAGTCCCGGTCTCCCCTAAAATAATTCTTTTTCATTTAAACTCTTTAAAATTTTTAAAATTTTAAATCATCAAAATGGCGTAAGCAGTTGAATTGATTGATTCTTACTATTATTGGAAATTGATTAATTAATTTTACAAGTCAACTCTATCAAAGTAATCGGTAAATTAAAAGAATAATAAGAAGATGATATCTAAGGTTGACCTTTGCTCAACTATATACAGTTGCATGGCCTTGGAAGACACGAAGATAATACAATATATAGGACATTAGGACTTATCTGCTAAAAATTTATAAAGAAAGAAGAAAATGTAAAACCGAACTGCTTAGTAAAATTAATTAACCAAGTGAGAATCTTACATGTTTAAGTGGGTTCGAAGTCACATATTTCAAAGTTGTTATAATAATAACAATGTCAATCGAGTTAACAAAGATGAATTTAGAATTTTTTTTAAGAGGGATCGGAATTGAATAACATTTTTTTAAAGGGATTAAACATAATGTATTATTATATTATTCATTATTTTTTAAGGGATTAAACATAACTTTCCTCATTTTGGAGGGCAAAGTGCAATTTTCCATTTGAAGGGGGCCAAGGCCCCTGTCTGCCCCCTTTAGATTCGCCCCTGTGAGTTAAGACTTCGTCAATCACTGTTTTTTGAACTGGTACTGATCGGCTAGCCAGACCAGTTGGATCAAGAACTTGCCAGGGTATTGGTCCGGAGAGGAGTTTTGAACCGGGGGACCCAGGAACGGTACGAACTGATTGAACAAGACGATTGAACCGGATTTCTTGTTTTTTTATTTTTATTTTTTTGAATCTTTAATAATTTTTTAATCGAATCGGTGAACCGTTGGCCTAACTGGTTCAATCACCGATTTGATTTAAAGAACATTGCCATCAGAATAACACAATGTTTTAATCTCAAAATAAATCAGAGGAGAATCTAAGGAGGCAGATCATAGGCCCTTGGCCTCTAGAAATAGAAATTTTGTAATTTAGTCCTTTCATAAATAATGAAATTATAAGTTAAAAACTGATAAAATCATAAATTAATAAATGATAAAATTATATTTTGACCTTCCAATATTTTATAATTCAATTCCATCCCAGTAAAAATTTCTAGATTGACCCTAACATTTATTATAAAAAATAATTATTTCATTCCCACGTACTAAGAAAAATAATTATCTCATTTCGTTACCCTAATAACAACAAGAATATATATAATGCCATTAAAATATTTTTACATTAAATAAATAATTACTTTGATATAACGTGTTTGCCGAAAACCCTATATAAATATTTGCATAAGGACCCGTCATTGACAATATTCAGAATCAGCACGGTTTTTCCTTATTCCTAGTTAACATATTTTCCCTTTCTCATCAGCCAAACAGAAAATCTCAATTTTTTTTCCAGGAAAAAGTGTAAGAGATAGAAGAAGAGATGGAGAAAAAGGGAATAATTTTATGCTCTGTGGTGGTCCTTTTGGGGATAATATCAACAGGCGCTGGCTTTGCTGCTGAAGTTACAAGGGTTAAGGTAAAAAATAAAGGTCAAATTCTATAAAAAAAATAATGCATTATGTAAATTAAATCTTGAACCCTAAAATTTTTTTCTATTATAATTTAATTACTATTTTTATTTGTGTTTTTAAATTTTGGTTGATTATTAAAAAAGTTGGTAAAATATATGTCATATCATCATCGATTAAAGAAAAATAAGCCCAATTGGTATGAACATTATTGTTAATGTAGATTTAGGTATTATTTAAAAAAAAAAAGCGCATATATTATCAGAATATATATTCAAATTGTTAAAAAAAACTACAATAAATTATTTGACAGAATTAATAAAAAAAAATTAACTCCAATTGAAATACATTTCACTAAATCGACCAAAAACACATGGTTAGGGGTATAAATTAAATACTAGTGCTTGCAAGTTACTCAAATTTGACTAAAAAAACTCAAACATGATTTGGTAATTATCGAGCTTGAGTTTAGATAAGCATGAGCTTAATCAAATGTGAGTACGAAAATTGATAAATAAGATTAATTAAGTTCAAGCTTAAACTCGAATTTTTTAATATTTAAGCTCGGCTCGGCTTGACTCAAATACACCTCTAGACATGGTAACTTGACGTAAAATAAAACATCAAATTTGTAAATATTAAGGTTTTAATTACATTTTCTGTATTGGGTTTGTTTCATATTCTCGTCTTTTGATCCTTTTTTCTTTTTTTAGGCTTCACAAGTTAAAGTAGACGTTTTGGGAGAATGTTCATATCCCAAGAGCCCTGTGCTTGGTCTTAGCTTAATCTCAGCTGGAACGCTTTTGATCGGAAAAATCATAATTAATATCGCCGCTGGCTGTTTTTGTTGCCGGAGAACCGATCCATCTCACAGCTCTAACCACACAAAAGCTCTTACCTTCTATATTATTTCTTGGTAATTTTCAAATATGCTATTTCTAGATTATCTTTTTTTTCCTTAATTTCTTTTTAAACTTTTATGGGTTAATCTCATTGGAAGTCCCTAAACTATTACCAAAATTCTAAATTAGTCTTTACATTTAAAAACGTTCTAATTGAGTTTTCAACGTATCAATATCATATTAATTAGATTCTTTCATCAACCTTACCATTAGCTTTGGCATAAAATGTCTGCTTAGATCTCTATCATTGAGCATATTTAAAACAGGTGGGTCAAATTACAAATACATGTATATTTGTCACATGAAATGCTTAGATTCCATTAATGTATAATGACATGGCACTCTCTTAAAAGGTCATATCATCACTTAAATATTTTTAAAATTATATAAAATTTAAAATATACAATAAAATTTATTAAAATATTAAAGGAATTATAATTCTTTAAAAAGTAATTAAAATTTTTCAAGTGATGATATGACCAATATTAAAGTGTCATGTTATTACATTTTAACAGAATCTAAATTTAGGGATTAAATTGAAAAAATTACCAAATTTTAGAACTAATGTAAATAAAAATTTCAAAAACTAAAATAAAAATGTTAGCAAGTTAGAGACTAAATTATCCGATGACATATAAATGCAGGATCACATTTATTATAGCTATCGGTCTATTGCTAAAAGATATTGCACTGAATAACCAAGATGATGAAGTAACTACGAGTGACGGCCGCTACTATTGCTATGTTATCAAACCGGGAGTGTTTGCGGCCGGAGCCGTCTACGCCGCTTTAAGTTCGAGCTTCGGAGTCTTATATTATCTAACCCTAAACTCGAAACAAGATGATGCTAGCAATGCACCGAATCTAAATCAAGTTTGCATAGTCATGGCACAATCTCAGTTCGCATTCGAGAATCCTAGCTTTGTGCATGGATATGCTAATAACAAGCAGCAATTCAGTTGATCGGAAAACATTTGATTAGTTTTCTTCGGCTTTCCGGTGCCTTAAAATCAATTTGATACTCGACTGAAATTTGGGGTTAAATATATTGTTAGACCCGAAAATGAAGGTGTAATATTTAGATAAATAATTAAATATGAAATAATACATATAATAGAATTACTATGTATTATTAATTTATAATTTAGATCCCACTCTATTTTTAGTTTTTTTCTTTAATTTTGTATTGAGTCCATAAACGAAAGCAACCACTTAGCTTGAATTTTAGTTTTGAGAATTCAAAGTCAAGTGAAGTCTATCGTGTCCAAAGAGTGAGAGGTGAACGTTGGATGATACCAGAGAGAGGGTGGATTAAGCTAAATACTGATGGAACAGTCTCGGTCTCTAATGGGTCTGCTTCAATTGGAGGGGTTTTCCAAGACCATTGTGTTAAATGGATTTGTGGTTTTACTATGCAAATTGGAGAGGAATCACTGTTTAAGGTCGAGGTAAGAGCCATTTTAGATGGCCTAAAATTAACATGAGTTCTGACTTTAGGCAATTAGAGGTGGAGTGTGATAATGCTCTGGTAGTGTAATCTATTTTAGCTAGTGGTGTGACAAATAGTAGGATGTGGAAGTTACAACTGATTCATCATTTCTTGGGTCGTGATTGGAGAATACGTTTTCAACATATTTCCAAGGACCACAATAAAACTGTTGATCATATGGCTAAAATTGCAAGTTCAAATTACAATGAGATGTAAGTTTTTACTGAAGTCCCAATTTTAGTAAAAAATTTACTCATATTAGCTACTTAGCTGATATCACTTAATAGTAGATTGTTTTAATGTAATCGCTTTTATGAAAAAAAAGTTTAGGACATTAAGCTATTCTAAGATCACTTATTTAATAAATATATATCCTATGAAAATTTCTTGGTAATGTTTACTATTTGACTATATTATTTATTATTATATGTTACTTAAAACATCCTATTCTATAAAATAAATTTATAAAATTTAAATTTTTTATAAGATATGATTAAAATTTTATTATTTTTATAAGGTAATAAATATTAATAAGAAAGTGTTTTTATTTTTTCATATGTTGGGACTTGACCGTTTGCCAACAATTTCCATAGAAAAATTTAAATTTATGCCTCTAGCTTCAAAATCCACAATTTAAAATTCATATGTTTGTGTTTGGTTTCAATCTAGTTTGTACCGTCTTGGAGGGCAGGGATATTTTCCGCTTTACTCCCTCCTTGTTCCTCGCGTGCCCGATTCGGCCTCCTCTTCCTTTTATTTATTTCAGATTTACCCCTAAATTTCTGTTTTAATTCCAAATCAGCCCATTATTTTATTAATTAGTTTAATATTAATTTATTATTATTTGTTATTTTTATTGACATTATTGTTATATTTGGTTACATTTTCGGTTACTTATTGTTTTTACATATATATATATATTACTTTATTATGCACTATTATTCCTAAATTCTTCTATTTTATTATTATTATATATTATTATTTTAACTTTGTGATGAATCATTTTTTTATTAATCCAATATAACATATTTTTAATAACTTTTATTTTATAATATACTTTTCAAAGTCATTTTATATATTTCATCTTTAAAGATTTATATGATAATACCCTATTTAATTTTTTTATGTATACAACTTATATTAAATTATTTTTGTTATTCATATGTATGTATACTATTGATTTGAATTATTTGTTTTTAACTATATTTTGGTTTATTTCAAACTTTCATGTATATATATATATTATTTTAAACTTATTTTAATATATAATTTCTCTTCTTTCATGTTACTTTTTTTTGTTATTTAAAACTTGTTACGTGTTATTTAATTCGCTTGTTATTTTTTTAAGATTAACCTTTTAATTCATTTTGCTTGCTAATATGGATGTTAGTATTTGCATAATGTAGGATATAAAATTGTTGCTCTTATGTATATAATATTGTTTATTCGTATATTGAATCTTTGTTGTTCATTAGCGTATGATTTAAATTACGATTTACCATTTCGCGTTGTACATTATTATTCAATCATTTTTTACAAATGTCAAAGTTATTTCATACAAAAGTTTTCAAAACCAACGCAATGCTCGGCATTTAGGATCTTCGAAAAGATTGAGCCCTAACGTATTGGGTTCCAATTTTCCTCGTTGAATCTAAATAATCGAGGATATGTTTTAATCAAAACATAAATAGAAACTCATTCTCGGGAATTCGATACGTCGTGTCCTAATGTATTAGATGTGACATGACGTTTTCTCGAAATGAAGATTTTAAAAAATAATAAAGGCTATATTCAATGCTAGGAATTTTGAGAAATTGTGCCCTAACGTATTGGGTTTCAATTTTTCATCTGACTTAAAGCAATTAAATATCCCTGTTTAACTTCATCGCAAGAGTTTTGAAAATCAAAAGACAGGCTTATTCTCGAGGACTAAAAATGCCGTGTCCTAACGTATTGGATGTGACATTTTATTACTCTGAGACAAGAAGGTCTTTAGCACTCACCTCGATTTATCCAAGCATCTTTTATAAAATTAACATTAATAAAAAGGAAGGGTCGTATTTTTAAAATCTTTTCAAATTCTCGACACTAAGACATTAAACAATCAGTTCGATACCGATTTTGGGCGTTACGAAGGTGCTAACCCTTCCTCGTGCGTAACCGACTCCCGAACCTATTTTCACAAAATTCGTAGACCTAAAATCGTCTTCAAGGTGTTCCGACCACACCTTTTTAAAAGGTCGGTGGAGACTCCCATTTTCATTTACAAAGTCGACAACTAAACTTTTTTGTTTTTCAAAAAAAAGGTGGTTTCGACAACTTTGATCTCTAAAAATAGTACCTTTTAATCTCTTTAAAATTTATGAAATTATAAATTGATATAATTATAGAATTGCATTTTGACCCTTTAAAAAATTATTATTTATCTTTTAACTCTTAAAACAATTTTTTATCTTATTTTAATTATATTGAAATAATACTATTATCACGAACCTTTTCTGTTTCTTTTGCAAAAATTATTTAATAAATATTTTACTATTATTCACTTCCACTTAATTTTTGGCTTCATTTTAGAAGTCAACTCTATTAAATTAAAAAGAATGTTTAAAGAATGATTTTCAACATTCACATTACCAATCAAATTTAAGGTTGACCTTTGCTGAACTGTACACAGTTGCACCTCATAATGTTGGAAAACAAGAAGATGACAAAATTAAAATATTATATGATACGAATACACGATTATATCCAAATGTATATAATGTTTTTTTTTGGCATTATGTATTTTACTGTTTATGTATAGAGTTCGTAGCTATCCTTCTCAATAATATTGTTTCTGAGGTTGAAATCTACATTCTCTTCTCGAGAGTATAATGTGTCTTACAATTGCACCCAACCAATTGTGAGTAATATTAATTATTAAATTATTAAAACTTGTATAAATATAAAATAACTAAAACACGATTATGACTTATAATCTTTTTCTTCTTCTTTTGAAATGGATTTCAGGGTATTTTGAATAGGTATGTATGCAATACTAAAACAATATTTATTATTTTAGAGTAGACTATAAAAATAATCACTCAACTATTAATTTTTTTTATTTTAGTCACCCAAAATAAAAAGTTTACAATTTAAGTATTTATGTTATACAGCAGTTAAAAAATGATATAATAACAAATTTAACCCTCAATTGTTCCTGTGAAAATAATATCTAGGAGTTTGGGTTTTAAGCAAAGACCAACTGTGACCCCTCCAACTCTCCGAACTTTCCCGGGAACGGATTCTACTATGATTTTTCTGAGAAAAGCAACACCAATTGAGTCTCATCTTCCATATTCGGGTGTACGAATATCGAAGCACTACATTAACTTTGGAGGACGACGTCCACTACACGATTACACTGATCAAGGCAAAACCGTTTCTAAGGCAATGAATTTACCACAATATAATAAATTTCTGATTTTATAATTAGTTATTTATTTTCCGGTCAGTGTTAACAGATTTGTTTTTATCAAAATAAGTGTTTCAATTATCAACATGTACTAATAGAGAAATCGTCTTCTCCACAGGAACAGGACCACTACTCGTTAACCCTAATTATTTCTGGGGAAGAAAAGAAACATCTTCTTCTTTGTTGCTTGCTTTTTTATTCACTGACATAATTTTTTTTTTCCCTTTTTTTGGAGAAGAGGAAAGAGACAATGGTGAAGGTGAGGAGGAGGACGAAGATGAAGAAAGGGAAGGGACGGTGTGGGGAGAGGGAGAGAGACAAGGGTTGAGGAGAGGGGCGGGTGGGAAGGGTTTTTGTTATTTTATTTTATTTAATATAATTATTTTTATTTAGTAATTTAAATTTATTATATTTAAAATATATGTTTATTTTTTTAATTTTTTAGAATTAGGATCAAAATGAGAATATTTGTAAATTTTGAGAGTTAATTTTTAAAATTATGATTAAATCGATATAATATGTCAAAGTTTAGAGCTAAATTTATTATTATACCAATTTTTAACTATCGCGTTAGCTGTCCGTTTATGATTTTAACGGATTAATCAAAATAATCGAACTATATATAACGTGGGTGCTTATATTGTAATTTTTTTTATTTTGGATGCTTAAAATGAAATTTTTTATAGTTGGGTGACTATCTATGTAGTTTATCCTTATTTTTAAAAGTTTAGGATTGAATTTTTTATACTTATATTTAAATTATGTTAAATATAAATATTAAATACAAATATTTAAAAATGCTTATTTTTAGTTTAAGGTTGACTATCTTTAACCAACCAAAAACATGTTAATGCCACACTTTTTCCTTTTTAAGAATATAATTATTCCCTTTTTAATGAATATAATTATTCCTTTGACGAATTTGTGTTTATGTATAAGATATATTGTCAATGAATTATATTATAAGATAATTAATAAATAATTTTAAAATCGCTAAAAGTAACATCATGTTTAGGATTGGAACTCGAAATATAATGCATTCATAATATATAAGTTTATACTTATGTCATGGGGTTAGACTTTTTGTCTCGCAATCCGTACGGCCTTAGGCGATTCTTACGCTTCAAATGCACTTAAATCAGCTTAACTCTCTCAAAATAAGGATTCTCGCAGAATTCCTCTAAGGCACTGAATTATAGTTGAAGTAATTTCAAAAACAAAAAAAGCTCAAAAGAGCAAAATAACAACAGAAAAGCAATGCACACAAAGTATTTGAGTAAATGCTCTCAATATATTATTTAACTCTAATAATGTAAACAATGGATGATTACAACTGAGGGGGAGGCTTTCTATTTATAGTTGAGTTCCCCCAAAATCGACGGCATAGATCGAGTTAGAGTTACATCAACAAACAAAATCGAAGCATATTTACAATTAAGGAATTTACATAATCTCCTAAATTAAAAAAAAAATCAAATCTTATCATATAACAAATCTTCAAAGGTTACTTTCCCTATTTATCAAGGTAGTCCTAATTTCCCATAAATGTTTTGTTGGGCCACCAAGGCTTCAAGTAGATAGGCTTTGTCACTTGTTTTTCGAATCAGACCAGTTCGAGTGGATCAAATGAACCCCATTTAATATGTAAACCTCCATGAGAGTTTTCTGTGTAAAGGTCACGATAATTGAACCGCAGTTTTGATTCCAATCCCAAATTCAAAATTGATTTTATTTATAAAAATTTAAAATGGTTGAATCGAAATAAAGAACATTTTGAATTCAAAAGAATGTGATGACTCATCCAAAAATTAACATAAATTATTCCTACTTAAAATAAAATTATTTTAATTTTAGAAAAACATTATTCCATATAGGTATAGCCGGTTGGTCCAACAACCCTACATTACTAAATACTTTTTGCTTGCAAATTAAATGATTATATGTACCAAAAGAATGATTATAAGTTGACTATTTTTTATACATAACCATAGTAATTGTCTAAGTTATGCTTTTTAAAATATCTATATTCCATTTTTTTATATTTTATATATTTTTTATTCTTTTAGTAATTAATGTTGTAGGGAGATCGATTCCGTTGGGAGAAGTCTGTCAAGTATTGTCCGTCAAGAGTCAGCGAACCCTTCAATAGGTTGATGTTGTCCTCCGTAGGGGTTTTATCTCACAACTTTGTGAGAGCTCAAATGCCTAAAGAGGTGATGAGTTCAACATAATGGGAACACCTCGTCAAGTGCTTAATAAGATGAACCATGCGTGCATGCATGGTCCTTGACTAAGAATATCTCAACATTTGCTCTTGATGAGATTTTAACTCGTGCCCTTTAGTGTATAAGGCCCTTGGGCTAACAAACATGCTTAACCAAAAATGTCCTATAAGATTTAGGCCATGGGTTCGAGTTAGACCATGCACAATCATACATGGTTCACTAGTTATCTCTTTAGGCACTGGAGTTTTAATCAAAGTCGGAAAGACCCCAAAGATAATATCAACCTATTGAGTGAATAACACTTCACAAAATTCTCTTGATAGAGTTGGCCTCCCCTCAATAAATAATTTTCCTATTTTCTTGTAATTTTCTTTTTATAATAAATCTGGCGTACCTTTGCAAAGGGTGAATGTACCTGAGAGGTCCTTATATTATAAGATTTGGATCAAATTAGTCTTTCTACTATTAACTGGATCAATTTAATCCCTATAGTATTAAAAAGCGAAAAAGCCAAATTGGAATAGAGTTAACATTTGTTATTCAAAAATATCCTTTACTATTTAATAGTTAATATTTTAAAAGTTTTTATGGTTCTAAATGAAATCTTTTGTTTGGAATTGAACAACAATTGTAAAATAATAATTTTCAAGACATTTTTATACAATAAATGTTAATTTTGTTACAATTTTGACTTATGTGATTCTTTTTAATAGTTTAAGGACTAAAGGGATCTAGACACTAATTTGATTCAGCCCCTATAGTACAGGGGCCTCCTAGGTATTTTAACCCTTTGCAAAGTTACGATTATACTCAGTTTAATCCCAAAATAAACATAACTAACATGTATAAAATAATAATTCTTTCATTTTGACTAAGAAAAACGACTGCCTTACATGTTCACTATACCCTAATGACAAAGAAGAATATTAAAAAAAAAAACTAAATCTGATTAATGAATTACATTTAAAATAAATAAATAAATAAATTGATAAATTCATATAATATGTTAGCCAAATATCCTATAAATATTGCATAAAGTCATCCCAAAGCCATCACACAAAATTCAGAACCAGCAAAGCGGCCTTGGTCTCAAAATCCAGACATTCCTAGGTAACATATTTTCCCATCAGCCAAACAGAAATTTTCCAGGAAAGTGTAAGAGATGGAGAAAAAGGGAACTTTATGCTTTGTTGTGGCCCTTTTGGGGATAATATCAGCAGGTGCTGGCTTTGCAGCTGAAGTTACAAGGGTTAAGGTAAAAACAAAACATCAAATTTGTAAATTTTAAGGGGTTTTTCTAAAATTAATTGGGTTTCTTTATTTTTACTAATTTTCTTTTATTTGTTTTAAAGGCTTCACAAGTTACACTGGAACTGGGAGAATGTGTATATCCACGAAGCCCAGCACTGGTTCTAAGCTTAATATCAGCAGCAACGCTTCTGATGGGTCAAATAATAATAAATTTCTCCACTGGCTGTTTTTGCTGCAAAAGAAACAATGCTCAATCTCATAGTTCTAATTGGACTAAAGCTCTTTGCTTCTATATTGTTTCTTGGTAATTTTTCAATCACATTACTTGTAGATTTCTTCTTCTTCTTCTTCTTCTTTTTAGGATAAATAATAATTACTCTTTTAATTTCATTTTTTTTTTTTAGTCCTTGAATCTTTTTTTCTCGAACTGGCAACACTTTTTCTCAATTTAATTTTTAAATTTGGATTTCGTTCAGGTGCGATGAAGTTGCACTATAAAATTATTCCATGACATCATCTATTTTTTAAAGTTTAGTTATTTCTTCTTCTTCTTTTTTGTATTTTTAAGATTTTATAATTTCTTTTAAAAGATTTCAAGTGATGACTTGACACAATCTCAAAATATCACTCATTATATTTACTAAGTTCAAGGACTAAATGTTTTATCTCTTCTTATCGTTTTGTGTATGTATATATATACACAGTAACCTAAAATCCTGATTAAATTTTGTATCACAAATTAATCAAATACCAACTCTTTGGAGTTATTTCGAGTTAGGTTGATTTTGATGAGAAGAAAAAACTGTGGTTAATGTGCAACATTCTTGTTTTCCAAAAACCCAGTTCAGGTTATTAAAATTTTTGAAGAAATATTTTTTTATTAATCCATTTTCTCTCATTTAAATATTAAAGTAAAGATTAGACTAAATAAATAATGACAATAATATGGAACAATGGTTAAAACTTTTGTCCGACATTCATTTGATACGGATTTAAACTGTGTCACTCTTATCTCCCACTCTTAATATTGTATGAAAAAACATAATATGGTCCAAATCGATTCAATTTGAAGAATTATGGTTTTTAATTTGTGATCAAAACAGAACAAACCCAATAGAAATCAAATAAAGTAATATCCAAACCAGTATGATTTTGACAAAATCAATCCAAACATTACTCTTCCAATTGGTTTTCGATTTTCTTAATTTTTTTTCCCAGAACCCTAAGGTTTTTCTATGTTTATATCCACAAAATATTGATGCAGGATAACATTTATGACAGCAGTCGGCCTATTGCTAACTGGTGCTGCACTCAATGATCGACGAGGTGAACAAGTTTACAAAGATGGTGGCATCTACTGCTATGTTATCAAACCCGGAGTCTTTGCCGTCGGAGCCGTCTTGTCCGCTTTAAGTTCGATTTTCGGAGTCTTCTATTATCAAACCCTAAACTCGAAAGCGAAGGATGCGAGCAATGCTCCAATTCCGAGTCAAGGTGGCATAGTCATGGCACAACCTCAATTCCCCTCTGAGAATCCTGGTTTTGTAAATGGAGATGCTTATAACAAGCGACAATTCAATTGATCAAAAAGTTTTCGACTATCGGAAGATCGATTCTCCGGCTGTTCGTCCGACGTGCGTTAGTCTTAAAAATCTGTTTGGTGGTTGCATTGGCATGGGTCAAATATTAAAGCTTATGAATTGTGAAAGTTATTTTATTTTCCTTGACGTAATGGGTGGTTTTTGTACATTGTGTATTGGACATTGTTTTGATTAATGTGCATGCATGGTTTTTTTAACGGAGTCAACTATTATGAATTGTTACACATACAGCTTCATTGAATTATCACTCTCGCTGTCTAGCATGATTCACCAGCGTTCTCCTCATTCGTTAGAGAATATGTTCCACCAGATTGTTAAAAACATACAACTATCATTGACAATCTAATCATACTGACAATACATGTATCACTCGTCGCCTATATACCTTACATCTTGATCACTTCACATCATATTGCCAACCTAGTAAAAGATCAATGAATGACACTTTGACCTCAAGAAGGACCACATGGCATGGGCAGTCAATCCATTTATATACATCTCTTACTTCTTAGCAAATAGATCTGGTTCACACACACATACATTCTTTCCTTCAACCATCTTTTATTCTTTCAGCTCCTTCTTCCCTTTTCTTCTCCATCCAACGCCACCATCTCCATCTTATGGTTCTCTACCCTCCAAGGGTGAAAATAATTCCGATCTTCACACCACTTCCTTGTGTCAATAAAAAATATTTTTTATAATATTATATATATTGTTATCATATAACTAGTATGGTTTTTATTCACGTTTCTCATTGGATTAATTTTTTGAGCTAAATTATAAAGTAAAAATTTAGAGGTTACAATGTGCCCTTATACTTTTCATATATTTAAGATTTAGTCCCCATGCGTTTATTTTCAAAACTTTAGTCCTAATTTTTAATTTAAAATTTTAGATCTAGTTGTTAATACCATTAAAATTTTTCGTTATTAGTGTGACATTTTGAAATAAAAAATATTCATTTGATAATCATGCGATAAAAAAGAAGACATTCCAATGGATCTAAATTTAGCAAAAATTTTTACTGAAGTCAACAATTCTTAATTTCATGTCAGTGTTTTAATTAAAATTGAGATATCAAATTATGTTAAAAATTAAAATATAGATATTAGATATTGAATTTGAGCGTAGTATAGGGATCAAAACTAAATTTTGACCATTGTTATATAATTTAAAAAAGTAAAGGAATCAGAATTGATATTTAAGCATTTTCTCATAAATAAATAAATAAATAAAGAGTTAGACCCACACGAGATCATAAGGAAGGCTTACATTATATATAAATTAAAAGTTTATTGGAACCAAAATTGAAATTTCATCATTGTAATGTAATTTCAAAACAAAATATAAAGAGACCAAAATTGGAATTTAATCAATATCTAACAATTTAAAGAAAAAAAAAACCTTTAACTTAAACCCGTATTGTGTAAGGAAGGTTTTAGTGAGATCGTATAATCCGTAAGAAGTCTCATTGATTCGAAAAAGGTTGATGCACTCTTTGAGGCTTGAACTTGGCAACTGTTCCCATATTGAGGCCTGAATTATTTTTTTTCCAAGTTAGTCCCTAATATTTCTTTAAAAGTTGGACAAAAAAAGTTCATGCCCCAATGTGAGAAATAATTAACAAATTCAGATCCCAACTAGTGCATAAAATACATATTATAAAATATAGGTTAAAATATATGTGTAATTGTATATTTGCTCCACATTCTCCAATTGGATCATTCTACATTCCTATACTTTTAGACTTTTAAAATTTTAGTCTTGACGTAAATGGCAGTCGTTAATTCATTTATTAGTGAGTAATGCGCGGAAATATTAAGTTGACATGGAATTACACGTATGATAATATATTTAACGTATCAAATTTTGAAAATAACAGAACTTAACGAATTTAACAATTAATATTTGGTGATGACTAAAATTTTAAAATCGAAAAAATAAGAGGATTAACAATGATCAAATTAAAATACAGAGATTAAATCCATAACTTTCACAAAGTACAGGGACTAATGGCGGAATTTAACACCAACATATAAGAAAACTTGGCTGTTTCTTTTACCAACGACTTTTGGCTTCATTTTAGAAGTCAGCTCATTAGATTACTCAGCAAAATAAATAATGTTTACAGAAAGTTTTTGAACATCCACATTCCCAATCAAATTTAATGTTGACTTTGCTGAACTGTATACAGTTACATGATCTCTTGACCTAACAATGCTGGAAGTAAATGTGAGAGGACTAAAAATGTTATTTTACTTTTTTATAGTTGCCATATAAATAATGTTTTTGAAAAATTCGATGATGGGGCCAAAAAAATGTACGAGAACTCTCTCAAAATTGAAGTGTATGAATTAATTTTAAATATAAAACAATACAAACCAAATATTAATTTTAATATAAATATTAAATACAAATAATTTCAAAAAAAAATGTTACACCCAATCATGATCGTCCAGACAGTCAAGTCTCTATGCAGTACAAATAGACTCTCCAAGGAGATTATTTATAAGAGCTTCTCGATTTACAAATTGCTTGACAAGCAAATCCATTTATTAGCCATCATATCAAGTCTCAACTATCACGTCTCGTCATTTTACCTAAGCTTATGGTATTAAGTCACATAATTCACCAATAGCAACTTAACACATGACAGCTTAACACGTGACACTCTAAGACAAGAGACAACAAGAATATAAAAATTAGAGATTAAGGACTAGTAACCCAAGCAACTTTCTCTATCTCCTCTTCTCTCCATTCCAAAACCTCATTCTCTCTTCCTTATTAATCGGATCATTCGTTTCGACGACTCTCTATTTTGTTCTAAACAGAATAGACCAACCATTTTTACCGCTATCCATCCTTGTATAGAAAATATATATGTATTTAAAAAGCCACCTACCTCTTGATTTTTAAAGAATATAATTATTCTCTTTGACTTTGAAATTAGATGATCAAGAGTAGAGATATTGCAAAGCACGTTCTCTCTAATTATTACCTTCTAATCCACTCTTTTCTGCTCTAGTTTTTTTTAATGTATTTTCATATAAAATCTAGGTATAATGAATATTTTATCTTCCAACTTTACAAAAAAATCATTTTAGTCCTATGTTTAATTTTTCGCCTCTTTTAGCGATTAAATTTACTTTTTTGTCAAATAACCCCAAAATAAATGAAAAAGTTAATGTTTTTAACTTTGCTGAGGTAGCATACACATGGATTACCACATGGATGACATGTTAGCATTTAATTAATTTTTAAAATTTTAAAAATATTAAAAAGTATTTTTAAATATTTTTAATAATTTAAATTATTTAAAATTTTAAAACAAATTTTATAATTTTTTGAATTTTTAAAATTTTAATAAGGCTGATTAAATGTTGACATGTCTTCCACAAGTTTAAGGGCTAAAAGAATGAAAAATTAAATGGAAGGATAAAATTCATGATTATACCAACTTGTAATCTTAAAATTAAAAATTTTAGTATTAACCTATATTAAAATAAAATATTTAAATCCCACAATAAAAATATATTTTTGACATGTATAAAATAATAATTCTTTCGTTTTGACCAATGAAAACAGTTAATTATCTTATTTCACATCCCTAATGACAAGAAGAATATAAAAACTGAGAATGGTTAATGAAAGCCTTTAAAATACTTTTATATTAAATAAAACAATTAATTTATGAAATTTAAGTATATTTTTAAAAAGGAATAATACACCATTTAGTCTCTAAACTTAACAACTTTTCTCAATTTGATCTTGAATTTTTTTGATCCATGTTAGTATTGGAACTTAACAATTTTTCACAATTTTGGTCTTTGAGATGATGTGGCACAATATTAAAGTGACATATCACTGCATGGAACAAAGTTGGGAAAAATTATCAAATTTCAATACTAATGTGAACTAAAAAAAATAGGGACTAAGTTGAAAAAACTTACCAAGATTAGGACTAAATGTTGCTTTATACCTTTTTAAATAGGGTAAACTACACCTGATGTATTAAACTATTAGTAAATTTACATTTTAGTCATTCAACTTCAAAAAGTTACAAAATGCTCACTGAACTATTTGAAGATATTTGTTCAAACCACTAAGTTGGTAAGTTTTTTTTTTAAGTTCGGCTAGCGAGCTCCAAGTTACAATTCGACAATCTGTACAGTGGAAGTAGAATAACATATCTTAGATCCAAGTTGTCTGATGGTCAGTGTCGGAGATCAGAGAAAAAATTAGTTGTTTGGATTTTGGTTTGCAAATTCTTAACGTTCAAAGTTGTTTAATGAAAAAAAAAGCTGAACTATAGAAGAGAAGCAAAATGAGATTAAAAAAGACCATACAATAAGGACTTTAACAGTCCAATGACTTAAATAAAAATTTTCGAATAATTCAACTACCATTTTATAACTTTTTAAAGCTAAGTGACCAAAACACAAATTTACTAATAATTTAGTGACCTTAAATATATTTTACCCTTTAAAATATAAAAATGTTAGCCTAAAATCCTATAAATATTGTATAAAGTCGTCATCCCAAAGGCAGGCACCACAAAACAATACTCAGAATCAGCAGAAGCTTTATAGTTTCAGAATTCAGACAGACACAAACAAACAATTTCCATTTTCTCATCAACCAAACAGAAAATTCTTAGTTTTTTTCCCAGGAAAGTGTAGGAGAGAAAGTAATCAGAGATGGACAAAATGGGTATATTATGCTTTGTTGTGGCCCTTTTGGGGTCAGCAGGTGCTGGCTTTGCTGCTGAAGTTACAAGGGTTAAGGTAATGAAACATAAAACATCATCATTTTGTTTTTGCATAGATTAAGGCTTTCTTAATTATGTTTTGTATATTGGGTTCTGTGTTAAATTCTTGTTTATGTTTTTTAGGCTTCGCAAGTGAAGTTAGATAGCTTCAGACAATGTTCATATCCTCAGAGCCCTGCGCTTGTTTTTAGCACATATAATATCAGCAGCAACGATTTTGATGGCTCAAATAATAATAAATGTTGCCACCGGCTGTTTTTGCTGCATTAGAAGAACCGCTGAACCTCACTTCACTAGAGCTTTTTGCTTCTATATTATTTCATGGTAATTTTCCATCACAATCCTAGAGTTGTTCATCTCGACCACCTGACCCAATCACCTCAGCTTGGTTTATTTTTAGTCGAGTTTGAATTTATATTTTTTAACTCCGAATTAATTTTACTATTTATAAACAATAAAAAATATAAAAATAATTTTAATATTTAATACTCTTTAAACAAAGAAATGAGCTTTTGGATAGATAGGTTCAAGCTTTTAAAGGTTTTTAGAATCACATTTTAACTCGAAACTTGAACTAAGGTGCCGGATACCGGTTAGATATGGGTGACAGGTCTAGCTTGAACACCTCTACTGATAATGCTTAGAGACTTCACTTTTTTATTGATCTTCAATTTTCTGGATTTCTTTTTCTGTAACCTGAATGTTGATACCCAGGGACATGTTGATGCAGGAATATTACATTTATTATTGGCATGGGTCTATTGCTAGCCGGTGCAGCACTGAATGATAGACATGATGAAGTAATTGTGAAAAACGGCGGCTACTACTGCTATGTTATCAAACCAGGAGTGTTTGCCACCGGAGCTGTCTTGGCTGCTGTAAGTTCCATTTTCGGAGTCTTTTATTATCAAACCCTAAACTCGAAAGAGAAGGGCACGAGCAATGTAGAGATTCCGAATCAAGGTGGCATAGTCATGGCACAACCTCAATTCCCGATCCAGAAATCTGGTTTTGTAACTGAAGATGCTTATAACAAGCGACAGTTCAGTTGATCGGAAATCTTTTTCGTTGATTTTCCGGCGTGCATTAGTCTTAAAATCAATTTGGTGGTTGCGTTGGCATGGGTCAAATTGTGAAAATTAATTTTCTTTTCATTATTATTTTTCTTACTGAAGGATTATTATTGGGTTTTTCGTTTCTTTTTCCTTTTTATATATATTTTAATTATTTTTCATGAAAATCTTCAGTGTTCGGCCTATTTTCCATATTATAAATAAATTTACAATAATAAATAATAAAAGACAAATGAAGAATAATGAATAACTAAAATGTGTTAACAAGTTTTGGGCCTTAAAAGCCCAAATAACATTGAAATTGAACTTTTTAAAATTTTAGTCTAATCATTATAATTGTTTGTAATTTCTGTTAAAATTTATCGACTTTGTCAATTATATGCAACGCCATATGAGAATTGAGAATAGTCTAATTAACGTGCTAAGTTGGTAAATTTTGACAGAAAATACTAACAATATTAATAATTGGGCTAAAATTTTAAATCTCAAAAGTAAGAGAAGTTAATTTTAATTTTTAAGTGCAAAGACTAAATTTTAATTTTTGTCTAAGTATAGGGACTAATATCAAATTTTAACCTTTTAAAATATTGATTAGATCTATTAAAGGATGAATGAACTTAATATCTAGCTCAAGAGAAACAGGATAAATATTAAAGCTATACATGAATTTTGATCTAATGTGCAATGTCATACATGAATTTCGATTTTATACGATTTTATACATGAAACTTTGATTTGATTCAATTTTCATAGATCACTAACACCATTGTCAAATTAACATCATTTTACGTTCATATATTGCACACAAAAATAATTAAATTAATTCAATATGAAAATAAATGTATTTATTTATCTAAATGTGCACATTAAATCAAAATTAAAATTCTAAGTATACATATAAACCATGATTCATATTTTATATGTATAATTGTACCAAATTCAAAGTTCATGTATCAAATTACACATTTGACCAAAGTTCATGTATAAATTTAATATTTATTAAAAGACTATTTTAAATATTTTTATTTCAAAAATACGTTTTTATGTTTCTTTTATGTGAAATTAGGAAAAGAAAACCATGCCCTTAATTTTATTTTTATTTTTTTTTAAGAAAAAATTGGGCTTAACTATTATTTAGGAGGAAAAAAGGGGATTTTATTATCCTTTAAGAAAATTTTAATAACCGGCAAATTTTAAAAAATTTCGAAAACCCTAAATTCAAATTTCAAATGCAGCCGCTCCAACGGTCAAATAATCTCTAGGGTTTTCTCTCAACGTCTCTTTCATCCTTTACAAATTACACCTTTAAAAGGCCGGCATTTCTTCCCTCCTTTCATCTAAAAAAAGAGACTTTTTTCTCAGTAACCAAACAAGAAAAAGAAAAACAAACTATCTCCGTTTGTTTCTTTGATCTTTTGAAAAAAAATGGATTTCGATTGCCTTACAAGGAAAGAGCTTCAGTTTCTTTGCAAGAGAAACAAAATCCCAGCTAATATTACCAATGTTGCCATGGCTGATGCTCTCAAAGCTCTTGAGATTGTAAGCTCCTTTTTTTTCATCTTTTTTTTTATATTTATCATTATTCTTTATTTTGAACTTTACCTTTTTATATATTGATCGAAGAAAAAAATTTGATAGAGTTTGAAGATCAGAGCTGGAGCTGCGTATCTTCTATTCGATTGAAAGTTTTAAATCTTAAATATCTCTCATGTGAAACGATTTCGATTATTTAAGGTTTCTGCAATTCGTTTAAGAGTTTATTTTTTCAATGAATTTACAGTTTGGATTCTTTGATTGAATGGTTCTTTTTTCTGTTTGGTTGCCAAGAAAACAAGGGAAAAGGGAAAATCAATAGATTTGTAAGGAAAAGAACTTTTTTTTTAGAATCCATTTGCCTACTGTTGTCTTCTTTGATAGTGAAATGGTTACCATCAGAAAATAATAATTCATTTAAATAATAACAATAATCATTTCCTTTAATTGATTCTTTTTAGAAGGCTCATTTTCTTGAAAATTCCCAATTTCCTTTTTGTAATGATCTGAATAAATCGATGTAACAGGTTGAAGGACTTGAGGAGTTCAAGAGTCAATCTCAATCCCCAGAAAAGACCATGAATAAAACATCACAAGAAATCCCCTCTACTATTTCCAGGACATCAACTCGGAGAAAACCTACCAAGGAAGAGCATCAAACTGCACAATCGACTGTCCGAACCCGAAAAGTGACAAGAAGAACAGCTGAATTGGATGAAGAAAACAAGAACCTGAATGTGACTGAGACTCCTGCGGTGACTACTAACACCAGCAGGAGGGCTAAGAAAATTGAATCTGAAGTTAAGGATCAAAAAAAGAGTGATTTGGTTGAGACTCCAGCTTTGCAGAGTGGTAGGAGAAGGCCTGGAGTGGGATCTACAAGGAGGAAAGTTGAGGATACATTGCAGACTGGCTACGGAACAAGGCGGTCGGTGAGGTTACTGGAGAAGTGTATGGAAGGGTTGAGTTTAAAAGAGAGTGAAAAAATGGAGCCCGTGAAGGCTGATGAAATGGTGGAAAGTGAAGTTCAAAACAACAATGGCCAATCTGGTATGTTTTTCTTTGTGTTGAATGAATTTGGCATTTTGATTTTTCAGGTTTTTTTATTTGTTCATCTCATGAATTTGAATATGTTTACAGAAGAGTTACCATTGGCTCGAAATTTAAGTGCATCTCTTGAAGATGAAAGGGATTTTAAAGATGATGTTGAGGAAAATAGCAAGTGTGAAAATGGAGGAAGTAATGGGACACTGATCTCCCTTAATGACAAGATTGATGAGCCTGAAGGTCCAAAGGGTATGAAAGCTATTTGCTTTTAACTCTTTTAACATTTATTGAACTATGGCAACCTATTTGTGCAGTTTGTTTTCTCAAGCCATCTATTTCGTTCTCTTTGAAAATGGTTGTCACACTTCAGGTTGTGATGATAATGCTGTCTTTGAAGACTCATATGAGACTGTGAGCACGCCGAATGAGGAATTGGTAGCTGATGAGACCAATGATGCTGCTGTATCTGAAGAATTGGTGGCTGATGAGACCAACGATGCTGTTGTTACTGAAGAATTGGTGGCTGATGAGACCTATGATGCTGCTGTTTCTCAAGAATTGGCAGCTGATGGAACCAATGATGCTGCTGTTTCCGAAGATGCACCTGAAATCGAGAGCTTACCTGAGAAATCGGTAGCTGATGACACCGATGATGTTGTTTCCCATGAGGAATTGGTAGTTGATGAGCCTGAAGTACTGGTTGCAAATGCTGAGGATATATCTGAGGAAGTCTTGGATCATTCTTCACCAGTGGAGGCTGTTAGTGTAGAAGAGCATGCTAATCAAGCTCCACAGGAAATTGAAGCAGTACATGATGATCTAACCATACTTCCGAAAGCTAAAGAGTATGCCGAGGGCGAAGTATCTCAAGATGTTCCTTCAGTTCTCCCTGAAGATCATATTGATTCCTCAGCGAAAAAGGGAAATGAAGCATCTAATGATGATCCAATGACTAATATGGTGGACGAAGAATCTGATGATGATGTCCTTGGCGATTCAAACATCGATGATGGATCTGTAGCTGATGAGGATCTAATGACTAATGTGGTGAATGAAGCAGCATTGGTTGATGCAAATGTAACCGAAGCCAAAACAATCCCTGTGAATTCATTCCACAATGCTTCCCAATCTGTTGTGGATGATGATTTCCAAGTGCAGGATCCAGAAGCATTGATCGATGTTGGTGTAATGCCAGAGGTTGAATTTGGAGAGACAACTGAGATTATTTCAACCACCACCTCAGTACCATTGCCATCACCATTGAAACCTCAACTTTCTCAACCAAGGAAATCATCAAGCAAGAAACAGACAACAATCCCGGAGGAGAACATCAGCAAGGAGAACATTGATGTTGTGAAGAAGGTGAAGAAAAACAAGAACGTCATTGATGAGGGTACCATGCAGAATTTGGAAGATTTGAGCCTAAGGAAACTAATGAAGCTAACCAAGATGTTTAACAAACTAGAGATCAATGACAATATGAAGAACAAAGAAGATGATAATCTCAATAAGGTGAGGTTACTTTCACTCTCCAAGTAACATAGAAATACTTTGAAATGGTTCAGTGACAGTAATTTGGGTTTTTTTTTTTTTATGAGTGCAGCAGCCATTTGGGAAGAGCAGAACAGCCTTGCAATCATTGCCACAGAATTGTATGAACAATGAAGAAGCAGAGAAGCAAAACTGAAACAAGCATGTGATAATGATGATGAAGGGATTCAAACCTTGGTTTGTTGGTCTCCATTGGGTTTTTTTTTTTTTTCTAGCAAAACTGGAAAAACAATGATGTTTTATTTTTTTTCTTTTCCATTTTACAGTCCATTATTTTGCTAATAGTGAGTCCTAAGATGTAAGAGAGACCATTTTATTTGGCTCATCAACATCATAAAGATGTTTTACAATTTCATCTCTGATTTTCTCTCCAACACTTGCGTTTACAATATAATACAAGGCACTGTTACACAGTTCATTATTTTGCCTTCTCTATAATATAGTCCTCCACTTTCTTTGCAAATCTGGGTTAATTTTTAACTGCATTCCAACCTTTTATTCCAAACTGTAAAAATCATGGGTAAAAAGAACTCTACAAAAACCGAGTAAATTGGTCCTCTACAAAAATCAAAGCAATTTAATCTTTATCAATTTCTAAAAAAAGGACAGCAATCAAGTGGGGCGTCAATGTTTTTCATCAATTTTATCAATTTGATTTTAATAATTTTTTAAAATTAAGGCCAAAAAGACCGATTAAAATTATTTACTAACTTTTGAAATTGACAAAGATACTTATTTTAATTTTAAAAAATCAATTTATTCAAATTTGAAATTGAAAAAGGTTAGAGAAATCTTTTCGCCTACAATGAACCTAACAATTAAACATGATATTAAAAATATAATGATGACATACCCATTTCACAAATCTATCACATGTTTCAAGTAGTTGAATATGGGTGAGAGACATAGTGGATTAGCATCGTCATTATCTTATTTGGTTTCCTCTTAAGCCGTCAAAAGCTAACTTGAAACATGTGATAGATTTGCTAAATGGGGTGTGTCTCCCACCTGTTATATACATTAAATTTCTTATTTATTTGTGCTCATTTTTTCTTTTTCTTTTTCGGATCTTCTTTTTCTGAATTTTTATTTTTTAAAATTTGAGCATTTAAAGAGTGAATAATTAGTTTAATTAGTTCGATCATCGATTCAATTTGAAAACTCAATAAACTATCACGTGAAAAGAGATTTTATCAAACATCAATTCCCAAAGTACAGATTCCATAAAAATAGATTATGCCCAATCCGAGGACCATTGTCGTTATATCTAAAAAGATTAAATTTTAGCATAACTGGAACCATTAGCAACTAAAGGAAAGAGAAGTTCATATATGCTTAAAGCACGTTTTTTCCGTGTTGCGAAAATCAAATAGAAGGTGGATCTTTGGATATAATCATGATTTGAGGGTTAACTCCAAGAGATTTTAGATGGCTTGGCTCTCCTACAAAAGTGGGCTTGATAGAGTATTGATCCAAACGGATAATTTAAAAGTAGCCAAAACCATTCAACATAGTCAGTTGAATTGTAGGTTCACTAGCTAAAATGGCAACTGATAAGGATCATAACCTTCAAGGATCGTAACATTCAAATTTTCTAGGAAATAGATCGTAACGTTCGAATTTTCTTGAAACTTTTGAAGTCTAATACAGATAGAAATGCTTTCGTTTTATATGAGCTCAATGTGATGTGGTGTTTATTTCTTCACCAAAAAGAAAAGCACGTCTTTTCCCCAATTTAAATAATGGAAAAATATTATAAGTAAAGTTAAATATTGTCTAAAAAAATCCCATAAATTGAAAACACTGCTAATATTAAGCTAATAATGCACCTTTTAGTTCACTACTAAAAACTCATTCACCAAAACAGTAAAATATGTGGATTGATCCATCAAAGCAGTTCCAACTAGTTTGGCATCCCAAAAGCCAAGGTTTTTTTTGCAAGTAATGAGAGATGAACCAATATCCCGAAGGCCACATTGTAAAAGTTCGACCTCCGGTTCGGTCCAACCGGCTAATTTTTGCATATGCATAAGTCTTAAAGGTTGCTTGGTAGAAAAGGCAAATAAAAAAACAAGCGAAGTAGTAAAAGAAAATTACAATGAATATTACATAACATTGGGGAGTGGTTTTAAGGCAAATTGATTACAAAAGTAAACGGAGTTCTTTTTTTTTTTGTATCTACATTAATAATATTCACCTAGAAGGTAACTCTGTTGGTTGTTTAACAGTTAATGAAGGATTAGATGAATTTGATGGATTATGGGATCCATTATCTTGAGAGGGTTCGATTACGTGAACCGCTCCATCACTCATCCCGAGAGCAATCTGGTTTGGTTCCGATGGGTGAGCTGCTATGACCACGGCGTAGGCTGCACCGTTGCTGCCACTGCAGAAAGTTCATTTTTTTGTCAATGTTTGCTGTTAAAACAGTTGTACGTAAAACTACTATAAGTTACGAACACCTGCTATATATGCTACCTGACGGATAACGAAGGTATGTAAGCCGAAGGTGCTATTCGACATCTGAGTCTCAAGTTATCGGAATCAAAAACTCCAATGGCGCCGTCACAAAAACCGGCATAAACCAGTGAGCCATCGCAAGAATATATTGCACTCGAAATGGGAGCATTTAATGACTCTTTTGGAGACCACTGCAAAAATGAAGATCAGCTGTTTATAAAATCATACGATCGAAACGGGTATTGAAAATGAATAAAAACAATATATATAATTTTTCATGCATAGACAACGCTAAAAACTCGTCCAAATAAAAACTGGAAACATACAACGAGCAAATAAAAACTTGCTGGAAAAATCTGCTACTGTTTTTCCAAAGAGCAAAGATCACGGTAAAAGTACCATGAAAGCCCGAGCCAAGATTGCATTTTGCCCCCTCTACTCAGAAAATAGACAAATTAGTCCATGTACGCTAAATCAAAGAGCAACCTTTCTATTAAAAATTTCATCTATTTGTACTGTTGAAAACTGACGTGGTTAATGAAATAACCAGACAATGACATGTGACGTGCCACGCGTACCTCATGCTAACATACAGGAACCAATTTTTAATAGTAGTTTTAAATGAGATTTTTAACAGAAAGATCAGTTTGCTCTTTGATCTAACAGAGATTAATTTGCCCATTTTAGAGGGGGCAAAATGCAACCCGACTCTTAGTATAGAGGCCTCTATGGTAATTTTACCCAAAGACCACAACTCAAGTTCGGAACTTCAGACCAGATAGATCCCGATAATAGTAATAACTGATGTTTTTGTTACCTTATTCCCACATTAGTCATGTTCTTGTAAAAGAGTTCCCCAAAGAAATATGATGAACTACAATACAAGGAAAATAATGCGAGGTAAACAACTTACTGAGCGTAAACATTCGAGCTTGCTGTCATAAATGGCTATTTGGCTCTCGTGGACAACCAATAGATGAGTTTGGTCATTGTGAAACTGGACTTTGGTTTCTCCTGCTAGCGGAGATTGACGACCAGCCGGAGCTTGTATGAACCTCGATTTTTTTTTCTCCCATCCATCTATGCTCCAAACACATAACTGCAAGCGAAATGAAGTCATATTAAACAGTTAAATTATGTATAAGAAAACTGTAAAATTGACAGTTGTTCCATGTTACTCGAACTTGGGGTGAATCTTGGATATGGGTATGTCCCATGTTACCCAATACGTTGAACATGGCTTTCAGACACGGCATTATACAATATTCATTCAATCAATGACTAACCTGTGCATCAGCCCCTGAAGACACCAGAGAATTCAAAGTTTGTGAAAAGGCAAGTCCGGTTATCCGATTTTGGTGGCCCTTGAGTTTGGTTTTGACCTGCAAAAAACAACAGCAGAACGTCAGACCAGAAGCTGAATGTTATTAGGGAAATGATACAATAAGCTTTTGACTTTCTGTGAAATATTTTAGCTTCAGCACCGTTGTTGCAACAACCATGAGGACGTGGTTCAAGCACACTTAACCACGTATTATCCTTCGATTTAAGGGTTTGGGGGTTATGAATAGTAGGACTTGTATAAAAAATGCTAAAAAGGATTTGATAAATGCAACAAATTAGCATTTTCCTACTCCAACAAAATTGTCCTAACCAAATATAAATCGAGAAGTTTCTATATAATTATGTTTCACCTCATCGACTCGGACATTGTAAATTTGAATTGTGGAGTCTTCCATGCCAATCGCGATAATATTATTGTCTTGTGGATGAAATGCCAAGAACGTGGCTTCAGGAGGAGGGGACATAAAGGTGGTCATCACCTGTAAAGAATTAACCCGTTGTGTAAGCAATGTCAAAAACTTCAATCAACATATAACAGGAAACAAGTGAAAACTGCATTCGTAGACCTTGAATGTCATCATGTTGAACAAAGAAACCTTCCCTCCCGAGGCGGACATAACATAAGAATCATTTTTAGATAATGCAATGCACGCAGCAGATTCTTCAGCAGGTTTAGTCTCGTTTATATCATTTGTCATAGGAGTGCCACTAGGTGGCTGCCACAATTGCGGTGCAACATATGCAGTAGCCTTCAAGGTTTAGAGATGAAAGAAATATTAGAAAATATATGTTAATAACTAAGAAATACAGCTTTTCTTATTTTAAGACACAAGACACACCTTGCCTAAGGGACTCCTTTCACTACGCTGCCATTTCCAAAGCTTGTGAACAGCATTCGATGCAAGGGCCAAAAGAGCAAGACCAGAGTTGGTATATAACAGCCTCACAACCTGCAATCAAAGATTGGTAACCCTCGATTACGGGAATATAGAAACCTAGAAGTTGGATAAAATATATAGAACAATTACGTTTGTGAATACATGAAGATATACACATGTAAAACTTATGCCTAATGTACTAAAATCCGAGAACTAATCACATTCTTCTAAGTACCTACCTTTCCTGCTGTTATGGCATCAGATAATCGTAGGACTTTCAGGTGAGAGGGATCAATAATGTCAGGAATTCGCCAGCCCTTTATCTTGTCTGCATCATCGGAAATTCGTGGCTTAACATCAACAAGCCGGCTGTTTTCCATTGTACCCTGTGAATGACACCCAAATGAAATTAGGAACCCCGGTAAGACCGAAGATAAAACGCAACTGAAACAGCAGGTTGAACATACAAGACTGCTAATGGATACAGCAGTTGGGACTCTATCAGGGCGTTCAAGGGATGGTGGAATGGCAGCATTTCCCACAGGACCAAGTGCGTTAATGATCAATGGCTGCGCAAAAAAAGTGTATGAATTTACATAGCATTGCGAAACCTGAGGAATAATTAAAACCGAAGCAGAAAACTACCTTAGAATTGACAGGTTCAGAAGGGCCTCGACTTTTATCAACGCCCCTACTCTCCAACATTCGTATCAAGCGTGAACCATCACTGTTAGCCAAGATTTTGATACCATTATCACTAGTTGTAACAGCCAACAACGACCCTTCCTTGTTGAACCGTAGTCTTGGACTGGCCTGTAAAAGGATTAAAATGGATTATTACAAGCAACTTAAACCTACTTGTGGGGAAAAAAAACTGTAACAATACTAACAGGCAACCCGCCGTCTGCGTCAACAGCTGTCAACATGGCAGTATTATCCATGTCCCAAAACTTAATTTGGAATTCATCGCCGGCTGCTAAGAACCTGTTCCTTGTTGTGTCGAACTGGACAACACCTAATGAACGCTTCCTAAAACCAGAATATGTTCTTTTGATTGCTCCTTCACTCTCATTCCACTCGACTAAATGGGATTCACCGTCTTTACTTGTTCCACAAGAGAAAAGCCTACGGGAATAAATCCGAGTTTTTGCTCATATGTATATCAAGCTTGAACATAAATAACATCGAAATAAGCCTTAAAACAAGATCAGACACCATCTAAAATGAACTATTTTTCAGGGTCAGATGAACCAAGGGAAAATAAACTACAATCTTCTTAATTTGAAATAGTTCAGATGCATCTAAAATACGAATAATGCAATGGTTAATTATGTACATGTATACGTGGAAACATGCCAAGACTTCCAAATAAATATGTGTATATTTATATATGAAAGAGCCATCTCTCCAAAAAATTAACATTTTTACCTAGTTCCATCAGCGCTATAAGCCATTGTCGTACACCAAAGTCCGGGAGCATCATAGTCCACTCTAGACCCCAAGCAATCATATAACCAAGCTTTAATCTTCCCATCAATGGCAGTGGAGAAAATAAACTGCTCATAGAGAAACAGTTTGTAAACTATGAGGATGGAAATGAAATTTACAGGCCAAAATTCTGCGGAACAACCATGAACGAATACCAGAAGCAGAAACAAAGAGTAGAATGGTAATAGTAATTTCTAATTGAGATTTACCTGAATATTTTCCTTATAATGAGGGCAAACAGAATATACAGGAGCTTCATGGCCTTCAAAAATATGAAGTCTACGTCCACCTACAGTATCCCATACCTGCCAAACACAAAACATTTCAATATCAATAAACACATTCTATTCAACCTACAAATATTAAATATGGTCAAAAGTTAATACCTTGATCGTCTTATCGTCACCACAAGTAATGATACAAAATTGCTTGTTGGGATAAGCAAATGCTATGTCGTTAACACCTCCAACATGAGCATCAATCTAAAAGATATAATAAGCTGTTCATGACCTTCTACTTTGTGAATTCCAATATATATTGTTACATGTGATAGGCTTACCTCCAAATGCGATCTTAATTCTCCAGTTGAATTATACTGATATATCTGGACTATATGTTTTGAAAATGCAACACCTATAGAAAAAGCAATATTTGATTCGAGAACATATAAAAGCAACTTCGAGGAAGGGGAGACAGGGAGATCAAACAGTATTCAAGTTTCAAGCAAAGCTTACCAAGCATAAGTCCATCAGGTGCCCAAACACATCGGTTGACTGATATCACAGCGTCGTTCAATAGAGCTGTCTGGTGTAGAATAAAGACAGAAAGATCAATGTTAGGTCAAAGGTTACTGATATCAGATCATCATTCAAGTTCCAAGCGTATCTTTGTCTGTGTTTTATATGGTAGGAAGGTATAATTGGTAAGAATTGACAAAGAATGATGAATTGGTAAAACCAGAGGAAATTGTAGAGTACCTGCAAAGGCATGGAAGCAGCTGAGATATCCCAAACTTTAAACAGTTTATGGGCCAATCTTTCTCGAGATCCTACTTCCCAAAGGCTGATGTCACCAACATTCGTGCCAACTAAAATAAAAAGTAAATCCATCAACACGTGCTAAAATTTTTAGAAGTTCATAGCAAAGTGACATGAAGAAGAAAAAATATATATTTACCTAGGAGAATAGTTTGTTGATGAGGATGAAAGTCCATGCTCATGACATTAGACCCTTGATTAAGAGCACGCACAACGGTTTTTGGAATGTCATCTTGTGAGTACACATTGGGAGTATGTGCGATACCAGAAAAGGATACCTGCAAAAGCCATTGTATTTAGATGAGTAAAAAAAACTGAGGAAACCCGGGAAATTGCACAATATATCTGTACCTCGTCAGGTTGGCCAGTACGAATGCGCTTCATCAAATGATCTGAATCGGCTGACTGATAATCCATTCCTGGCATACCAGATGGTGTCCTCGGATGCTTAAGAAATGCAGCTGAACCATCGAGGCAAAAAATAGTCAAATAATGCAAGTTTGCCGAAACATTATTATACAAAGACACCAAAAACCAATTGCATTGTTCCTACCTGCATTAGAAGGCTGGACAAGACCAGGAGGACCTGCCGCCACAGCAGCCGCATGAGGTAAAGAAGGATTACCACTTGAGATCCACCCCGCAATAGCACCAGAAGATGGGGAAACGACAGGCTGAAATGGCTGCACATCGGAGTTATCCAAGAATTTTTTTTAAGAATGATGTATATATTTTGTATGAGAAAAAATAATGCAAAATACTTACAACATGAGCACCGATGGGAGGGAATGTCCCAGCCTTGGGAATTGGTCCGACAAGAGGACTGCTAGTTGGTGGAGGAGGACGAGCACCATTAGTAGAGGGAGAACAAGAATGATCCATAAAAAGAGTTTTAATGTCAGGGTTTGGACGAGGATTCTTGCATAGCTGATGCTGCCAATTCAGACTGAAAAATTCAACAGAGAAAAATGAGCTCACAGAGACCGTACCAATCTAGAGTCAATTTTATCAATTGTTCTATGTACCATTTCTACAAGTATCAAGGTATTAACACGGAAACACTCAAAACGACCATAGAATAAGTAAAAGTCACCTCTGGTTTATTAAGGTCCTTAGTCGTGAACTTTTAAAAGCTGGGAATGCAAGCTTATCGCGAAATAAGGGATTTGCTTCAATCAGCTTCTTAAGCTCTACAAGCATGATATTCCGAGCAGATTTCGTGTCACCATATTTTGAAAGCTGCTCATTTTGTCTGATAACAGAATACAAACAGAAAATTTAGCATAATTCAATCAAGTAGCAATTAAGAACAAAGGAATGCAAGAGTACACACCTAAAGTTATCAAGAGTAAGCAACTGCGTAATCTCTTTAAAAAGTTCCTCGTTAAAGGATGCAAAAACCTTCAGATCCTTTACAAGAATTTCAACAGCCTTTGCTCGATCCTGCCTGGTAGAAGATAATGCATAGATTAATCCAACCATACAAAAGAAATATGACCCTTTGCATTATCTTTGACACCATTCACTTCAGAAATTATAATTGGAAACACATAGTTCGTGAATCCTAAACATCAACAAACAAGAGATTAACAGCAATACAATAAGTGCTCACCTGTCGAGAGCTTCCAAATACTTCTGCTTTCTAATTTCAAAGAAAATCTTCATCGAGTAACGGTTATCTTCAACCTTAGTGAACCCACATAGATAACGCTCGACTTCATCCCATTCACCAGCCTGGACTTGATCTTCAAAATGTTTCATATTGAAGAAAAAACCAGACTCTTGTTCTAACCTATAATTCAAGCAAACCATGCAAAACAAGACATTAAACAAGGACTCGAAAACTGGTCAAAGTCAATGAACTAAAAAGCCTACCACATAAAGGGTACCAATGCTTTTTCAGCTACTAACAAAGCACATTTCTATATTGCTAATCAAAATATCCATGATTTCTCACCATTTGCAACACAAAAAAAGCATTAACTACAAGTCTACAAGGTTTTTAACAAATCACATAACATGATCTAAAAAAAACACTCTTAGGGCATAATCTTCTAACCTATCTCAAAAGCCAAAAAAAAACAAAGAAAATTAACATGAATCAATATAGCAAAAGAAATAATCAACTTACTTATGAACAGTTTCCTTGAATTTTTCCTCATCAAGGAACTGTAATATCAAAAAGACCAGCTCCCTACTTAAGGAAGACATTGTCCCGGGTACTCCTAATCGCTCCAGCTCAAATATTAATGGTGAACCAAGAAATTAATTTTTTTAAAATTAACCCAAAAAACCACCACACCAAACAAAAAAAAAACCCTAACAATTCATAAAGACCCTAACAAAATACCCAGAAATGGCATTCCTTTAACTGCCTTCAAAATCAATCATTAAACACTCTAATTTCACTTTTCCCAACTAACAAGCTGCAAATCAAAATACCAAAACCTTTCTGGCCAAAACAACAAAAACCCAAATTATTAAAACAATAAATAAGCAAAAAGAGCCCTTTAAAAAAACCCCCTTTTTTCAACCTTTCACATAAACCCTAATTTCATTTCACCTTAAATAAAAGATCCAACAAAGTGTGAGAGAGTTAACTAAAGCTTGAACTTCACTCACAACAACACCAAAAGTCTGAAACTTCTAAGCTTTACTAGAGAAAAAAAAATTAAAAAGAGTAAAGTTTTGGCCTTTGCTGTAGCACCATGAAAGAGCAAGCAGAGTAAAAAAAACTAAAAACAGGGTTAGGGTTCTTTTTTCCTTGTTTTTTTTTCTACAACCACCTTAACTTTTGTCTGAAAAAAAAAATTTTTTAAAAAAAGGGGAAAACTCAAACTTTGATTCTCTTTCCCTGTCTGTATCTTTTTGTTTGTAAGATTAGGACAAAGCTCTGTTGGACTTTTTCTTTCTTTCTTTTTTTCTTTTTATGTCTCTCATACAAATACAAAATTGTCCGATTAAGTGGTATGACAGTTGGATGCTCTTTCAAATAATAGCAATGCTAGAATCTATAGAGTTTCAATGGTGAAAAAAAGTGTTAAATTTGTGAAAAAAAATAAAAAGAAATGGTGTTGGTGTTGGTGTAGGCTGCTATACATAGAAATAATTATATATTATATATAATATTATAAAAATACATAAATAAATACTAGATTTTATTTAAAATACATATTAATAAATGATTACTAGTGATGTGGAGAGAGTTTTAATATGAATTTGTTGATCTTATATTCGATTTTCAAATAATATTTTTAATTTTTATTTAAAATTTATATAAAAATATGAAGATATTATAATAATATTAATTACTCTTTAAAATAATAATATTTTAATAATTTCATGACTAAATTTATTCGAGTTAACTCATGACATCAACAATTCCTTTATAAATAATATAGATATGAAATTTAAACTTAAAACGCTATAAATTTTAGTGCTTTCACTTTATTCTTTTAATTAAAATTTTATTTAGTTTTTATATAAAAATTTATATGTTTTTTATGGAATGATATAATTTGAATTATTAATTTATAAAAATTATTAAATATAAAATAAAATAAATATAACAATGAACAATATACAAATAAAAGAGATCTAGTGGGTGTAGTGTAGCTGCCCTTTATTAAAGTGTCACAATAATTGTCTCTTTCACTCCCTATGTTTTCAACCTTTAATTTTAAAGAAAATGAAGTTCAAGTGTCCAACACTTTTGAATAAAATAATAGTATGATCCATCCAAAATAATAACTTCTAAATTAAGATTTTATGACTTTTTTTATCAGTCTACTTTGGTTGAAATTTATATTTTATAATTTATAATGTCTTTTATTTTAGTTTAATTATAATATTTTTTTTAAACATGTTATTTATTTGAATAGAGAATCAGCTATAAAGTAGAGTTGCTTAAAGGACGTCCGCTTAAAAATTGGAGGGTCTGAGTAAAAATATAGACTTGAAAAATAGATTTTGTCAAAAAAATAATGTCCGTTTAGAAAATAGGCTGAGCCTCAAATAAGGTTTTTGCCTGGGCCCATCTTAACCTAAATTTTTAATAATAAAAAAATTTGTTATTTTTGTTGTTGTTTTCTTACTTTCTACCACTATTTTATTATTATTTCACTATTATACTGCTATTATTTTTTTTAATGTTTAGATATTGTATAACACTTCTTCTTTTTTGTTAATTTTGTTTTATTGTATAACATTTACTTGTTAAGTTGTACTTATCTTAGTGTTATTTAAGTATAAAGACTTTTTTAATTTAATTTCAATTTATCGAGAAACATTTATTTTAATAATTTTAGTGCATTTGGTGTATTATATTTTTAAAATTTTGTATACATAAAATAAAATTTAAAAAAAATAATACTAGTCGAACTGAGTCCGAACCTAAAATTTTGTTAAGGCCCAGATTGAACCGACCCAGCCCAGCCCAGCCCACCCCATGGACAACTCTATTTTCAAACCTACTCCGACGTACTTAGTCCATGAACAAAAATTATTTAAAATTATTGCACGTATACAAGTGAAAATAATAATAAATATTAGATTTTATCACACAATGTGTAAAATGTTTCCTTTCAAATTTTATTTAATAATAAATATAAGTTAAGTGGTAATAAATGTATATTTTAATGTTATTAAACATGTGTTCTATTATTGGACTTGTATTTTAAATTATTTTATTTAAAATTATATAAAAGTAAGACAAAATCATTATACTATTAATTATAATTTAAAATAAAAGGTATTTTTATAATTTCATAACTGAATTTGTGACCCGATTAAGGGTGATAACAACTCACTAAAACGTTTAAATTTTAGTATTAGATATTTTATAATAATAATAAAAGATATAAAAACAAATAAGGCATAAGTTGAAATGGTAAAATAAAATTTTAAAACCCATAATGTTTTATGTTTCAAACTCTATTGCATGTATAGCTTTTTGTTTGTTTGTTTTTTTTAATATAAACTAATAATAATATCCTCAAAATAACATAATTTACTTCAGTAAAATGATAATATTATTGTTATTGCCTAACTAAATTAATGTTCGGTTAACTCCTGACACAACTCAATCAAAAGTTTAAGATACAATTTAGATAGTTGGATGAGGCCTTGCTTTTAATGGCAAAGTCGAGGCTTTGGTAACTCTATGATCTCAAATTCAAACCCAGAATATGTAAATTACATGTAAGTGAGCTTTATTTAGATTTATTATAATTTGGGATACAATTATCAATCATGATTGTATTTATATTTATAACTTCTTCAAATATATATATAGGTATACGGCCACCCACCTACAGTCGAGACACTCCAGTCTTTTTAAACCAAACTCTTAAAACAACTGATCATGATATGTTGGCTTTCAATAAAATAAATGAGACAAAATCCATGTGAGGATACCTTCAATTATTGGAGGACCAATTAACTTTCAAACGGACGACATTTTAAAAAAATCATCTGAAAAATGGACCCACTTAACAAATATTTAAACCAAAATTCTTAATTTTGAGTACTATAAATTCTCATTAATTATTTCCTATTAATATACACATTCTTTTGATATATATATATATATATATATATATATATATATATATATATATTCATTTAAAATTTTCATACAAGAATAGTAATAATAATTATGGTTTCTATATATTTAAACTTATATTCTGAATTTATGTTTTGTTTTATATTCCCACTTTGAGACATTCAATGAAATTTTATTAAATTTTAGTACTTAATCGATACTTTATTTAAGAGACGTTAAATTTTTATTGTTCGATGTAACTAATATTAGTAAATAAAAGTTATCAATAATAAATAAAATGTTAAGGTATAATATTAAATTTAACTCTTGATTTTTTTCAGTTTGACCATTATTTTTATTTTAGTTAAATTTGGACTCGATCTTTTGAAAATAGTCAAATTTGACCCTTAACATTTCAAAAGAGTGAAATTGTTGATTTTACACGAAAATACAAACTAAAATGTTAAATTTTTAAACATGATAGCCTACATGACAATATATATGTACTTTATGCTAATTTTTTAGAATTTTTATGATTTTTTTATTTTTACTTTTTAATATATTATGTTTTAAATCACTCATTGATGTGGCATAGAGAAAAATAATAACATATTAGCATGAAGTACGCGTGGACTGTTAAACGGATTGCCATGCCAACATTATTTGAAATTTAAAGTTTTAATCAACGTTTTCATTTAAACTTTAGTTTTGGTTAAAATTTCACATTTCGCTAACTCTATTATCTATGAGGCAAAATTTCCATAAATTATGTGTAAATTCTTTACATAACATTTTATTAAGTTAAAAAGAAATAATAAATTTAAATTATTTCCACCTAGATAAAAGAAAAAAATTAAGGGAAATATGAAACCATTTTTCTAAGTGTGTTTATCTTTTTAATCTATGTGAAAATAATTTAAATATATTTCATTGTTTTCCAGCCTATTAAAATGTCATGTCAATAATTTATGCATTGTTTAATGAAAAACTGTGCCACATAAATAACGGGTAAGTGAAATGTGATGCTTTAACAAAGTGATAATTAATGTTTGATCTCTTGTGTTGTGTATTATGTCCTCTTCGATATTAGAAAATAAGTATTTATAGGAAGAAAGGGTTTAGATTGTGTATCTTATACAATAATTGTCTCGTTGAAAGATTATGATTTAGACTCAAACTAGTGCATGGCTTGAATGCAACCCGACGTAAGATTGGTGTAAGCTTGAGAAGTTGAGAGCATTAATAAAATTGAATCTGATAATAACGTGATGTTGCCCTTTGTGGTGTCATGGTGATGCTCTATGTGTGGCATGAGGTGTCTAGATGTGGGATATAAGAAATATATTCTCTCAAGTAACATATTTTCATTATTTATTTATTTTAAAGATATTGTATTTTTCCCTAGAGTTTTACTAACCATTTTTTAAATTTAAGTTTAAATTTATATCTCCTATGACATTAACCATTTATTTTAGTACATATGTAATAGTTAAACTTCTTATTTTTGTTAGTACTCTAAATATTCAAAACAAAGGTCTAATGGCCCTTATTTTCCTCTTCAATCCCTTAGCAAATAGATTATGGGTATTTATATACTCGATGCTATATCTAACTGTCAAAGTTATTTGTCCAAACATACATGAATTTGTTTGAATAAAAATATTAGACTCAATAAATAGATTTGGACAAAATTTTAATCTCATTCTTCATTCGAATTCGGCCTTAAAATAAATTTTTTAGCTTAAGCATAATCGACTTGGTTGAATACTTATTTAATATATTATAATGGATGTGGCATTTATTTAAATATTTCATTATAATGAGATCCCGTGAGATTTTTTTAATTCAACGGTTGAAATGAAAAGAGAGAAGAAGAAACATCAATTCACCGTCAAGCATGCTACGTGAGATTTGCATTAAGAAACGTGAATTTATCTTTTAACAATTCAACAAGTTTCAACACTAAATGAGATAAACTGGTTTCCAAAGAAAAACAATGTATTCGGTAATCGATTTAACAAATTTCAGGCCACCAACACAATTCTTTAGTTTCTGGCATTGTTTGATCAAACGACTACAATCTTCTCATTTCCGTCTTTTTAACCATGATCGTTGATTTAAAAGCATCTCATAGGATCTCACAACAATAAGATCTCACCTAAAATTTTACATAGATGAACATGAGATTTGGCTATATTTTTAATATTACTTGAATTGTCAAATTTCATAAAAAAAAAAGAGTCATTTAATCGTTAACTTTTAACGGTATTTGTTTTCTTTCTCTTTTTTTGAGTTAATTCCACCACATGGCGACACATGCCAGAATAATGATAAAAAAATTATCAATGAAAAATCAATAAAATAATAACTAATAAGTTTTTTATAAAAATATAAAAAGTAGAAAATTATTTAAATTTTATAAAAAAAGAAAATATTAAAAAATATATATGGCATTTCGACTCTTCCCAAAAGCTTTGACGTCTCCATGTTTCCAAGAATTGGCATCAGCAATGGAGCCCAACAACTAGAATTTGTTGCTTCAGGCGACTGAAAGCTTTTTGGGTTCTTGAACAGACCATTCCTTCCAAATCTGCCACTTAGAGAAGCAGAAGACAAATCTGCCACGATTTTTTAAAACTTTTCTATATATATATATATATATATATATTTTTTTTTATTTATAAATTAAACTTTTTTCTATTATAATAATTTTAAATATTTTCTGTATTTATTTATATTTTATAATAATTTTAAATATATTTTATAATTTTTAAATGTTTTTATATTTTTATGAACATTTTAATAATTTTCTTTAATTTTTAGATTTTAATATTTTTTATATTTTCAATAAATTTTAAAAGTTTTCTACTTTTTAATAATTTCGGATTTTTTATGTTTTATATTTTAAAACTTCTATTATTTAATCCACATATTTTCTCAAGTTAACAATTCAATCCTTATCATCATAAAATTTCATATTTTTCCACAATTTCACTTTTACAATACTTTATGCATATTTCATCATCTTATAACGCAGTCATTAAACTATTATCATAATTTCTTCATTCACATATTAAATTGTTTCACACTTAAACTTTTGTACATTTTTCAATTTAGTCCCCATTGCCATGTAATTTATTTTTCACCATGTAATCACACTTTAATCAAAAATTCATTATAATATCTTATTTCACACTTCTCTTGTTTCAATTATAAATTTGACAAAGTTTACAATTTAATCCTTAACATCATGAAGATTCATTGTTTAATATAATTTTACCTTAATCAATTCACTACTTATCATGAATCTCAAATGTATGTTTGTTCTAATGAAAACAAGTTTTATGAAATATTTTAGGAATCTATCAAACAACATAAAATATTTTACAGATTCATCCAAATACCAAAAGTATAATTTTTTTCAAAAAATAATTATTTTCTAAAAGTTATTTTCAACCTAAATAAGTTAATTATTGTGACCAAATATTATTAAGAAAATGTACAGCTCATAATTGGAATTAGTACAAGGAGAAAGAAATAGTAATTAAAAATAATGTCCAATCAAATACTTTTGGTGATTTCGGAATTCCAAACAAACATGTGTTTACATTGAACTGGAAAAAAAAGAAAATAAATTTAATATAATAAATAAATCTGCCTTTAATGCCTGCCTGCCTGCCCTACGATGCTAGACCTTATAGGCTCTAGCCCACAAATAGGTGACGTGTCAGGTTATAATTGATTCTATCAAATAACCAAAATGCCCTTTCTAAGATGAAATCGACCACAGGGTATTAAAAAAAAATCTGATGACATGACAGTCCAAACTTTAAAAGACCAGACAGAGACCTTCGTAGGAGACAGAGTCCTATTTAGGTGGGCACTCAATTTGGCCTGCCTTAACTCCTTAATTTGGATTTCATTAACTTGAATTACAGGTTAATTTTTTAAATTCGGGACGGACTTATCTGAAAAATAGGGTTTTTTTTTTTTTTTTGCTTAAATCTAGTTTAAGAAAGATAAATTTGAACTTGACTGAACCCATCCATATATAATTTTTTTAGATTATTTTTATTTAAAATAAATTTTAAAAACATAATAGATCAAATGCACTAAAATCGCTAAAATAAAAGTTTTTCAACACATTAAAATATATTTCTATTAAAAATTATCATAAATATAATAAAGTTTTATTTTATTAAAAACAAATAAATAAAATAAATATTTTATTATATTTAATATAATCTTTAAAATTTTATATTTTGGGTTGAGTTATTTAGTTGGGTAATTTTTTTAGGTTTTTGGTAATGAATTTAATTGTTATTGAGTTAGTGATTTAATATAAATATATATAATAATTATTTAACATATATTGTAACAACCCGTTTTCAGTGAAATCGGAACAGTAATTTCGGGACCACAAATCCGAGTCAAAAAGAAATTTTATTTTAATAATATTGCATGGTCTGCATTATGGTAGGAAAGACGTATGAAAATCTCGATAAGAAAATTTTACGGATTACATGTTTAATTATAGAAATGACCAAATTGCATAAAATGCAAAAGCGAGTTCTAGTAACTATAAGTATCAAATAGCTATGAAATTCAAAACTTCAAGTCCTTATATGGTAATTAGACCATTAAGAAAAGTTATTAGATATTTTTATGATTCATCTATGGAAAATTAGAAAAGAAAAGGACTAAATTAGAATTTGGAATAAATAAAGATGATAATAGCCTAATATCATCTTATTTCATCATCTTCCTAAAATTTCTATGGAAATCCTATGAAAGAGAAAGAAAATCAAGCAAGCTTAATTAGGTAAGTAACCATGTCCTGTTTTAGTAATTTTATATTTTTGAGATCGGAATAACCTAATCTATCTATTTCGAGGATCAATTTGTAAATATGTTAAAGCATTGAAAATTTTCCATGGATGAATATGCTGAAAATTTGAAATTTTTGGTAGAAAATGAAAGGTTGTTGATAGATAAACAACTTTTATAAAGTGAATTTTCATGAAATTGTGATTTAGTGACTAAATTATAAAGATGTAAAATTCATGGAAAATTTATGATTTTATGAAATATGTGTGCTTGAAATGTTATATGTAAAAATTGGTTAGGCTTGGAATAATGATTAAATTGTATGAATTTCATTTTCCGAGCCTAATGATGAAATCGTCATTTATGAAAAGTATAGGGGCAAAATGGTAATTTGCCTAGGATGTGAATTGAATTAAATTGAATATGAAATGGATTAAATTGACGTTAAATTAATTTATATAGATCCGAAAAGACCTAATACTGGGTTGGATCGAGGAAAACAAAATGTATCAGATTAGTAGATCATTGTATACGAACGTTTATCGAGTAATTTCGTGTAACTTAATTGTGTAATTATATGTTTGAATTGGTTTGAATGATTTGTATGTGAATTATGTATTGTTCATGTATATGAAATCTGATTGCATATCTGGAAAATACCCGATAAATGTTAAATCTCGTTTGAATGAACAAAATTCGATTGGATACAATGTTTTGTTTCCCAATATGGTAGTGTTACTGCATATGTTGCGAACATACCGTAGCTCGAAAGAGCATCCCGATATAAGCCCTCTCAAGCTTTCTGTTATAGTGTTATTGCGAGTTTCTCGTTAAATGCTATTCGGAGCATCCCGATCGGTCGTGACCCTACATGTGTTTTGGGCACACTGCAGCTCTTACGAGCGTCCTGTTATATGGCTCTTTGTGAGCGTCCCGATTAAAGACTCTTTGGGAGCTTTCCGTTAGTGCTCGCTTGAACTTCACGTTATACTGCTATAAGGTGCTTCCTGTTAAGTGTTATTCGGAGCTACCCGTTATAGGCTCTTTGTGAGCTTCCCGTTACAAGGCTCAACGAGCTTCTCGTTATAGTGCTTGAGAGAGAACTTTCTGTTTAAGTGCTCATAAAAGCACTTCCGGATATGAATTGACGAAATTATAGTATTGTACACTTTAGGTGTACTACCCAAGTATACATCGAAATTTCAAATGATTCAATGGGTGAATTTCTGACATGAGAACATGTGAAATCAAAATGAAACTATTTTTGAAAACTCGATACCTGATGAGCTCATCCATGTTCTTGATATTTACATTAAATACACGACTAACATGCTTGGTGAAGTTATGTGTTGGGCAAATAGCCAATTTGCTTTGGATGCACTTTGTATGCTTACTTTATGTATAAATGTATGGTAAGTTAATTTCCGTTATACGAACTTACTAAGCATTAAGTGCTTACTCTGTATTATTTATTCTATTTTATAGTTCTCGGAGGCTCATTGGGTTGGAAACTTGGCGGATATCACTCACACTATCCATCGACCCATTTCGGTATATTTATAAAACTAATTTTGGTTATAATGGCATGTATAGGTTAAACTTGGGCATTTATGGCATATAAATAATTTGGTTGTAAATAGCCATTTGAATGGCTTATGTTTGGTATGTTTTGATGTGTAAATAATCTAAATATTGCTTGATGTGTGTTTGAAATGTCAAATGATGGTAAGTACATGGATGAATTTGATCAATTAGGTAAAATAAAGTTTATGAATACAAGTAATGAAAATATCATGTATATGACTTGGTTTTGGCTTGATTTAAATATCTTGTATTGGATTGAGAATGTGTTTAAGTGTTGATGTAGGTGGAAGACAAAATTGGTTGAGAAATAGGGCTTAGAAATGGCTTTATTTTGTCCACACGGGCAGAGACACGGGCGTGTGTGACACACGGCCTAGTACATGGGCATGTGATATGGCCGTGTGTCCCTTGCATATTAAAAATTCAAAACAGAATGCTCAGGTATTTTCACACGGGCGTGTGGCTTGGCCGTGTGACCCTTGCACTTAAATATATTGCAAGTCAAAGAGCTACACGGGTTGGGGACACGACCGTGTGCCCTACTTCAAATACCACACGGCTTAAGACACAGGTGTGTTACTTGGCCGTGTGAGCCACACGGCCTAACCACACATGCGTGTGTCCCCTGCACCTTGGAAAGATTTTGAAATTTTGTGAAAAATTCCATGAGATTTCGATTTAGTCTCGACTTGTTTTTAATGTATGTTTTGGGCCTCGAGGGCTCATATAAGGGACGATATGATTAATTTCTGATATGAATGTCAATTAATATAAAATATCTGAGATTGATCTGTAAACTCTGGTAATGCTCTTAAACCCTGTTTCGACAACGGATACGGGTTAAGGGTGTTACATATATAATTAATATAATTTTTATAATATAATATATTCGGGTTAAGTCGGGCCAAGCTCGGGAAAAAATATTGCCCAAGATTTGGCCCATGTAGAAAGTGGGCCTTAAATTTTACCCAATGTCCATTTTTTCGGGGCCCTATATTTTGTTCAAACTCTCCAATTTCTCGGGCAACCCTTGGCAAGAGGCCCAACCCATGAGCAAATCTAATATGAATCAACTAAAAATACATGCATGAATGTATTTAGGGTAAATTACACTCAATGTCACTAAATTACTAGTAAGTTTACGTTTTGGTCACTTAACTTCAAAAAGTTATAAAATGGTCACTGAATTATTTGAAAGTTTTCATTTTAAGTCATTAGGCTATTAAAACCGTTGTTGTTTGGCTTTCTTTGTTTGCACAGCATGCATTAATAAAAAACTCTCATTCATCTTCTCTTCTACAATTCAATTTTTTTTCATAAAACAGCTTTGAATGTCACAAATCTACGACCCAAAATCTAAACAACTTTCTTCTCTGATCTCTGACACTAACCCCCGGATTGATTTGGATCTAAGGCATGTTCTTCCACTTGTCGATGGATACTGATTTATTATATTGATCATCGAATCGTTGCTTAGAACTTGCTAGCTAGTTTAAAAAAAAAACTCAACAACCCGATAACTAAAATAAAAACTTGCGAATAATTCAATGAATTAAATAAAGACTTTTGAATAATTTCGTTGATCATTTTATAAAATTTGATGTTAAGTAACTAAAATATAAAGTTAGTAATAGTTTATTGACATTTGGTATTGTTTACCCTTATATTTTATATTGATATCTATAATAATTAAATTGTTAAAATATTTATTGTGTACAAAATTATGATAGTAAGTAGTTCTCTCCTTATATAAACCAGGCTTGATGATAAATTTTGCCAATGTTTGCATGTTTTGTCAAAATAGTCCTAATTGTATTTTTTAGTCTTTTTGGCTATCAACTTTTATTTTTTAATATGTTTTTCTAACAAATTTAATAAATAAATTCAAGGTTTCAATCTTTCTTTTATTTCAAAAAGTTTCAATCTTTCATATGTTTGTTTACGGATAAGTTTTTCTATTGAGTTAATTTTTTTAGATAATTACGTTTATTTTCTTTAAATTAAGATTTTTTAATTTAATGTATTATTTATTTTATTATTTTCACATATAATTAGCTTGTTGGGTTATCAAAGTAATAAATTACATCTCATTAAAAATATTCCACATATGAAATTCCACATCATCCCTGTTAACTTTTTTAACTGTACTTTCATTAAATCTATTAGAAAAAATAGATTGAAAAAAGCCAAAAAATGCTCAAAAATATAATTAGGGCCATTTTGACAAAACATGTAAAAACGTTAGTGGCCAAATTTGTCATCAAACCTACAAACTAGGGTGGCAAGTATAGTGAGAACTTTTAAAATAAGAATCGTGATAACAAAAGTTATCTTAGCCATTGAATCAAGATAAATGGTCCTAAGCCTTAGGTTTTGTATTTATCTTACATTGTTAAAATAAAACCAACAACACTAGATCTTTTCTTCTTTTTATTTTCACAAGTAATTAAAGTATCAAGGTGAAAATAATTGATAATATTTACTTTTTTTGAAAAAATAGAATAATAAGCAAGATATCAAGGTTATTAAGATTAATTAATTTGGGTATTAGGTGTTTATTTTTCTTGATTGAAAAATTGGTCAACCATTTCATTCTAAAAATGACCAAATTTTCAATCAAGAAAAACAAATATCTAATATCCAATTTGATTAATCTTATTAACCTTAATCTCTTGCTTTCCATTCTGTTTTTTCAAGAAAAAATAAAGTAAATATTATAAAAAAATTCACACCAAAACTTCAATTACCCAATGAAAAGGAAAATAAAAAGGAAAGAGATTGAGTCTTACTTGTTTTATTTTGATCAATTTATTTTAATCTAATGGTTAAAATCATTTTAATTCTCGCAATTTGCATTTTAAAAGTTTCCATTATAATTACTACTATAATAAACTTAATTTCAAATTACTTATTCAAGTCTCTTTGAAATTTAATTGTTAACATTATATGATCACATCGATTGGTTCGATGTTTAGATTTAAGTTCGAGTTTTGAGATTAGTTCATAATAGACATTTCTAATTATCACATAATGTTAGAAATAACAAATGCTTTTTTAAAATTTACTTTTCCATTGATATATTTACATTGTTTTCACTAATTAAAAAAATACATTATTTATTTTTATATCATATCAAATTAAAAGTTAAGTAAAAAAAAGATTCTACTGAATAATTGTGATTTTTAAAACCATTGCTTTATTTTATTTTTGTTAAATTCAAAATCTATAAATACTTTATTATTTTTAATTTGATAAAATAAATTGCAATATTTTTTACACTTCCCTAATGTAAATATTTTAATGATATCTATAGATTTATATCTTAGTAAATTCATTAGTTAAAATTTTTAATTTTATTATAAAATTCTCATCAAATAGACATTTTATAAAAATCAGCGAAATGATTTAAATAAAAAAAGCTGAATAATAAATTCATACAATTTACATAAATATGGTAAATATTTAATACAAAATCTAATATCTGACATTCATTCCTTTTATAAGATACAACATTCATATAAAAGGATCCAGGTTGAATATATACATGGTATGTAATTAATTGTAGATTAAATATGTAGGAAATGAGCTGGATATATCTTAGCTGTAGATTTAATTTGTTTGGTAACTTCAACTAACATTTTCTATTTTAGAAATAAATTTTATGGTGTTAGCTGGATAGTAAGATTGAGATTCTCAGAATTTTAAGATTTTAAGTTTGAATTATATCTTACGTAAATGTGCATGTTTTTCTTTAAGTTTGTTTTGATTATAGTAAGTTAATTTGAGGTTAATTAGTTGTTGAATTAGTTATTAATTTAGCGCTTGTAATAATTGATTTTGATTGAAATTGTTGATATAATTATAACTTAAACAAATTTTACTAACTCTTATGCCTAAGTCCCTTAATCCTAGTAAAGTAGTGGACTTTAGGCCTATCTCTTGTTGCACTACTAGAGTTTGGGGACTAAGTGATTCCTAAGCAACCAAAAAGTCTAGCTAACTATTTGCTGAGTCTTATATTACGACAATTTATAATTGAGGTTAATTACGTTAATTAATTACCTAACACTAAAAATGACTAAATTGCAAAATAGACAAAACTAAACAATTAGCAATTTAATAAACAACATCGGTTGGTTGACTTTGATTTTGCTGATTAGTCCTTGGATTAGGGGTCTAAAAAGATTAAACTTTTAGTTGACTCAATTTTACCTCTCAAACACCATTTTACCAAATTAGATGATTTAGTTCGATTTATCTCTCGACCTCACCAAACTAACTCGAGACAACCAATTTGGTGCTCAATAGGATCTCATCTTGGTCTCACCTATCTATGTTTTCCCCTAGAGGCGTCAATTCTAAGTTTTGAAGTTTATTTAATTTAGTTCATTTTTTATGATTTAGTCCCTGTACCAAAAACTGACCATGCAACATTTACATCAACTAATCGCCATAGATTCAACTACTCATCATCATTCCAATACAAGCAACAACCCAACATATATTCAAAGTATACATTAACATAAGCACAAATATCGGATTAAAAATATGGTCAAAACATCCACTGTGGTTCTTTCTCGCTTCCATTCAGGAATTGTGATCCTTTACCTGTTGACAAATTAAAATCTTGGAAACATATTCAATGATATCCTTTTTCATTCTTTTCCACCAATAATAGGGTTTCAGATAATGATAGATCTTATTACTTCTAAAATGCATAGCAAACATGCTACAATGAGCTTCTCAAAGTATTATTTGTTTCAGTTCATCACCCTAGTTACACATAATCCACCTTAAAATCACATGCTCCCTTCATTGTCAACTTCAAATCCGTTTTTCTTGCCATCTTCCACTTGTTCATCTTTCACAGCTTGTAACATAGTTGGTTTTACTTTTAACTCAGCTATCAATATCCCATTTGACTCGAATTTCATTCAAGCATTCATTGCTTTCAAAGTTGTAAATGGCTTTCTATTCAAGGCATTAGCTACCACATTTGTCTTTTCATGAAAGTTTTTAAAAATAAAAATAAAATTGTTAAAAGACAGATCACAATTAAAATATAAGAAAATCAATATGATAAGAGTTTGGTCAAAGGTAAAATCTCAATTTTGATTTATGGTATGATTATCGATGCAAAGATAAATTTCATTATTCAGTTATGAATTGGTTATAGTTAACAACAATCGCCAGACAACCAATCTTTTCTTACCGTTTCAATAATCAAAACAAACACCATTAATTATTCCCCTTATCAATAAATAACCTTATAACGAGTATTTAGGATTTTTTTTTTTGCTTGGCCATACAAATGCCTAGGATTTAATTGTTTAATTAACCAATAATGTCAATCGTTAAAATAAATTGGCAAATATTTTAAGTTATCAAAATTGAATTCAACATTCAACACACTTGAATATTTATAATTAAAATAGAAGATATGCAAATAGCCAAGAACAAAAAGAAGAAAAATCAATTAGATTTCATAAACTTTAAGAATAAAAACTTCGTTTTTAATTTAATGCGAACCAAAGGTAGGTAGATGTCTGGAAAATTTGAGTTTCAGTCCCTTGTTTCATCGCTAATAAAATTGTAAAATTTATATTTTAACCCTTTAGAAATTTAAAAATTATTAAGGAATTTTTTGTAAGGGATAAAACTAGAAGATAGGATTAATATCAACACATGTAAATTCATCAGTAAACTATTACATGTTTTATGTTTATAAAATTAATAATTTTATTATTTTATCTTTTTGACTCCGGTTTCTTGATGACAACTTGAAGTTGTATGTCTTTTCATTGTATTAAGAAAATTATTAGGTTAATATATCATTTGATATCTAATTTTTTATCTTAAATTGGTGCTTAAGTTTGGCTTTGATGTTCAATTTGGTATCTAGAACAAATAGCATCATTTGGCCCATTGAATAATTAACATGCATATTCTACTAAAAACCAAAGGTACTTAATTAGAACAAAAAAATTAAAGTACTAAATTTAATATTAAAACCAAACTTAAGTACTTAATTAAAATAAAACTCAGATATCAAATTGAAAACTCAAATTCAAAAGTGAACTTTAAAGTCAAAACTAGATTTAAATTCGGACAAAAGACTTAAATACCAAATTGAATTTGAAGCCAAATTCTGGTACCAAATAGAATATTAACACCAATTTATTTTTGGACGATTAAAATAAAAAAGTTTTTAAATTTCGAGTCAGAGTATACCTGACAATAAATAATAATCATATTATTTTACCTTCTTTGACTTAAATTGCTCAAAGATTTTACCTTTTTAACACTCCCTGCACACTGTCTCCTCCTTCTACGCTTCAGCGTTGAAGAAACATTGAAGTTTTTTGACAATGAGCAAAGACAAAGGGAAGCAGATAGTGGAAGAAGAAGAAGAAGAAGAAGAAGAAGAAGAAAAGAAAAAGAAGGAGGAGGAGGAGGAGGAGGAGGAGGAGGAGAAGAAGAAGAAGAAGAAGAAGAAGAAGAAGCAGAAGACTGGTGTTTTGTTTGTAAAGATGGTGGGAACTTGCTTCTTTGTGATCACAAGTGAGTTTCTTTTCTTTTGAAGTAAAATTTTCGTTTTTTTTTGGAAGGGTTTTTCTGGGTAGTTTTAGGGTTTTTCTTTTGCTTTTGATCAATGAATTATTGGGTTTGTTTTGTTTGTTCTAACTAAACATTCAGATTTGGGTTATATCTTTGTGTTGTATGTTGAAATAGAAGAAAAAAAATAGTGGAAAAAGAAAGGGAAAAAAGTTAACAAAAGAGGAAAAAGAAAATGAAAAACGAAAGAAGATTAAAGGTAAAGGAAAAAAGGAAAAGGAAAAAGAAAAACAAGTGCTTTTGTTAATATAGTATTGTTAATGATGGACCGTTGGTAATTTATTCTTGTCATCTTTAGGGAAAAACTTAAGAAGCATGTAATTTATTAACAGTGAAATTGATTGTTAGAAAACTTTGTTTTAAGAGTTCTCACATTGTTGAATTATTTGAATGTGTTTTTATTTTTCATTTAGTATGGCGGATTTAAATGGCTGTTGGATTGGATTTTCTTTTATGCAGCTTGAATACTTCATATAAGTACAATAAGTTTCGTGCTTTTCTATTACGCTGGTTTCGAATTTGGAATTTTGGTCATAGATAATCTGTACTACTCCGATTTTTCGTTTATCCATGCTTGACAAGTATTCAGATAGGGGTATGGGGTGTAAGTTGATCATATTTGTATGTGAAAGTCAGTCACCCTAAATCTCGGTAACGTAATATGTATTATTGTTAAGATGGTGTGTCGATATATAGATTCTTATTTCTGATTCCCTAATAATGTATGTATACGTTACTCGTTGTGTTCTTTGTTTCCAGGGGCTGTATAAAAGCTTATCACCCCAGCTGCATTGGTAAGAAAAATAAAGTACTGAAGTCTGAAGGTAGCTGGATCTGCCGTAAGTCTTTTCTTCCTCTTTGCCAACAGTTGCTACATATACTTGTGATTTGCACTGTTATAACATATCGGATTCCTTTTAGACCTGCTGTTTAATGTTGGTCTCGATTATTTGTGTTTCCAGACAGGCATTCTTGTGCTGAATGTGGTGGCCCCCCTCAGTTTTACTGCCTCGCTTGCCCTGATTCTGTCTGTAGGCTCTGTGTTTGGGCATATGAGTTTGTGCGTCTTAAGTTGGACAAAGGACTATGCAAAACATGTTTTGAGTTCGCACTGCTTGCAGAAAAGAATGCAGAAATCGACTCCGAAGGAGTATGCAACTCGATTAATAATGGCTTCATAACCTTTTTACCCCTTCTCTTTGGCTTTAGCATGTTTTCTTTGAATTTTGTAAATGCCATGTTATTTAATATTCGGAGGCTTTTTGATCATGAAACTCTTTTTTAGTAGATAGAATTTGATGTGTGTAGAAGATTAATGAGTAAGGAAAAGGAAATCGGGAAGCAGATAAGGGAAATGGGTGCAAGGCTACGATGGGAATATCGATAATTTTGTTTTCTCTATTCTGTTAATTATGCGCTTTATCTCTCTCCTATTTGTTTTCGGGAGAATGGGCCTTTGAATTTTTCGGATTTATCTGCAGGAGAAGCTAGACTTTCAAGATCCAACGACGGATGAATTCTTGTTTAAAGAATATTTGTTGATAATAATGGAGCAAGAAGAGTTGACCTTTGATGATTTACATCATGCTTATTCGAAGAGGGAGAACTATAACAGTGGCTCGGATTATGATAAGAACAAAGATAAAGATGATGTAATCTCAATATCGGATGCTGATAACTGCTCAGATTACGCTTCAGATGATTCGTTTGACAAAATAAAGAGGTCTCGGGTAAGAGAATATGTTCGACAGGGTTCAAAGCTTCTCACTGTGATCTCATAAGGAATGCTTTCTGATGCAAATTTGTATTCTCTTTTTTCAGAAGAAACGGGAACCAAAGAACAAAATATGTGATCTTTTGAAAAGTCATTTTGCTAATACTTTGGAACCATCGATATTGGATGGAAAGCGGAATGGTGGTGAAAGTCGTTCGGTGAATGAAGATGAACAAATTATCTCAGAATGCAAGAGGCCGAGAACATTGACCCCCTATAAAGTACCTATCAAGGTGGAATATGCGGTCCGAAAGAGTTGTTATGCTTCTGTAGTTGTTGAAAATATCAAACTTGTGTACTTAAGGAGGAGCTTAGTGGAGGAGCTGTTGATGCATCCTGATACATTTGAAGAAAAGGTTGTGGGAAGTTTTGTTAGAGTGAAGAGAAAGCCTGGAAACTGTTCGGGGATGACTTCTTTTCAGCTTTTGCTAGTTACTGGTATTCTTTTATATGAAAATAGATAATCTTTTACTCTTAACGTTATATAGTCTTTTGCTATAACCTTATCCTTATTTGCATTAAATCTAAGCTATAAATATCTTTGTTTCGTAAACGATTCAAGATTATGTTAATTTTTGCAATTTTTTATCTTTTACTTCTCAGGCGTAAAGAAAACCTCAAATGCTGAGAGCAACAAGGGGATTCTCCTCGAGGTTTCTTGCATGCCGGTTGATATTCCTATCGACATGCTTAATGATGATGACATCTCAGAGGTAATAAATGTCAAGGGGATTTATCTTTTGTCGTTTTTCCAAAATGTCGAATATTGATGTAAAACACATACAAATGTAACATTCAGGATTATTTTTCAAATTCATTTCTCAAACATAGCAGTAAAGTTACTTGAATTTTAATTTCCAGCAATATATCTCTGTATGTTTCAAGCATGTGGAGTCTCATAAATTTACCGAGGGAATTTCCTTGGCTTTCTATAAACAGTTAGATGGTACCGGCATTGAGTGAATTTCCCATGATAACACCTCTTTTTGCTTACATTGTTATTGAGTGTGTATGCGTTCATCTGCACTATTTTCCCACATTTGATTCACAGATTTCAGATAACTGCTTGAGCTTCCTTGCTGTATCAGTTATCCCTTGTGTCGCATACCGATTATATCTGTTCCTATGCTATTTGGAGTCGATATGTTCATCTTAAATTCATTCCTAATGAGATATGATATTATTGTGATTTTTGGTAACTTCCTGCATTGTATGCTTAGTTGCATGATGTTGTGTTAACAGGAAGAATGCATAGATCTGCAACAGAGGATAAAAGATGGTATTATCAAAAGACCTACTGTTGTAAGTTTTGCTCCTACACGAGAAACTCCTACTTTCCTAGAAACAACTTATCCAATAACCTTTTTTTATGAGTGATTACTGCTTGTTTGTTTATATGACCACTCTATGTTCTCGGAAGGTTACTGTTCTTAGAACTACAAGGAAATGAATCCAATGGAATAAAATGGTATTCAAGTTATTGGTGAAAGTATTGTGCTTAACTCTAAAATTGTTTAAAAAGAATACGTTTCAAGGATCCATAATTGCTTAAAGAATGAGAAATGAAAACCTAGCAAAAGTCATTTTGAAGTTCGGAGGAGGCAGCTGTGAAAAGTTTGATTGGGGTTATGAATGACTAGGTTCTTTACTTATATATGATTACACTTGCCAATTTACGATTTTAAGTTCGGTTGAAGAGAACTATTAAATACTTTCCTTTTACGGATGTGGGTTTCATGTGTAAACCATTTAAGTGTAAGATATTCATTGATTTTATTACTTTCCAATTTGTCTTTTTATAAATTTCTCACTTTATCTTGAAGCAAAGCCATATGTAAATGGCAAAGTTTGAGAGTTTATTTTGTAAGATGGGTTCTTATTTATTTCTCTTAATACATATTGAATTTGGATTGATTAAAAATTCATCGCAATTGGAGAAAGGTTATTCAGAAGCTTAATCCGAACATTTTTGTTGACAGGTGGAGCTCGAACAGAAAGCCAAAAGTCTGCATGAAGATATAACAAAGCATGTAAGTATATGTAATTATTCTGATTCTCTTGATATTCTATTGAAATGCTATACATTTTTAACTTTTATTTGCATTTCGATTCCATGTATGTTGTCTCTATATTGCTTTTATTATTTTTGGGGACTTGCAGTTTGAAATATGGAAACAAATGCAATGCTAATAAATGAATGTTCTAGTGTTTTCTCATGCAAATTTGGTTATTGTTTATGTCCTTGTATATGCATGCATGCACGTGCGACTATTGAGGGAGGGGGAAGTGTTGATTATGGACATCTTAGATTTTTCCGCCCTTATGTTATATATTTAAAAGCATGTTCAGTTTTATGTTTGCATGATATAATCTGTTTGTATGCTGCAATGATAATGCTCATGAAAACTCGATTCATTCAATCAATTTGCTTTTGATTCAATACCAATAGTCATTTGAATAATCTTATGATGTCCGTGTTAGTCTAATATCTGCATCTATTTATGGCTCATTCCATTATAGATTTCTCTAATTGTCTTTGCCTTGTTTGGAATTTTATTGGCAGTGGATTCAGCGAGAATTAGTCCAATTGCAGGGTAAAATCGATTTCGCGCATGAGAAGGGACGGAAATACATATATCCTTTTACGGTGTTGTGTCATATCATAGCTATTGAATTGGCAAATAAAATTTGTGAACACGTCTTTCATTGAAGTCTTCTCGTCGAATTTTCTTACGGGACGATGCAAATCGAATCTTTCCGTATTGATTTTTATGGATTGCCTCAAACTAGTATCTCCCTTTTAAGTTCCAACTTATGTTTAGGTAGTGCCAATTTCAATAAATAATTTTACCTTAACTCTACCTGGTTTTATACGTTGGAACGATTTCTGTATGAAAGGGAAATGCTGCAGAAACCGTCTGAACAGCAGCGACTACTTCAAAAGTTGCCGAGAGTGATTGCGGAGGAAGTCGAGGTTAAAAGAACTGCTGATAGGAATTACTCGGGAAATGATTGACCAACCGGATTGTGAAAGCTGCAAAAGCGAGCTGATAATGAAGCTTAATGGCAAAAATTGGATTGTTGATTCAAGTTTTTGTTGATTCCTAACCTCATTATGTTTTATGTCTTCATCAATGGTGATTTAGATGCTATATGAATTGCAGGGTTGATTGTAGACACTGTACTGTAAATAGCATTAACTTCATATACCTGGAAAATCATGGCTGCATTCTTTTGGATGAACCATTTTTCTAAAATTGATATTTTTTAGGCATCAAAGCTTATGGTAGTGTGATATGATTTAGAAGAATCTTGTAAAAATCATGGTTGTTTGAATTGGATTAGATCAACCAGTTGAATTGGTTTGATTGGGAGTCAGTTAGGGTTCCAATTTAGAGGGGTTTCAAATTGGTTGACTCATATTTGTGGCTAGACACTGATTGGACTAGTTTTTTTTTAATGATTTATTTAATCGGATTGGTTGGATCGACGAATTGGTGACTTGACCGGTTTAATCACCGGTTTAATCACTTGTATGGTTGAGCTTTAAAAACTAAAATTTTTGGGGTGTTTGAGTCGAATAACCTTTTTGTGAGATTTGTTGCTTTGAGTCGGTCTTATATTCATTATTCATGTTTGACATTTGGGTTTAACTGAAGTATTTGTGTCGAAAAAAACCACCATCAATGTGCTTTTGCCATTTTTGTGATAAAATATGTAAGGAATTCTTTTATCACTGCTCTTGCGGATTGAACTTTCATATTAAATGTGCTTTGTTTGACATTTAATATTGCTGAAAATATTAAATGTCCCACTTTTTTCCATTAAAATGATTGTTTTCCACTAAAATGATCGTTACTAGCTGCGTTGTGTTTTGGGAACCATTAGCGAATCATACCTTTTCTCCTGATGTGTGTCATCGCAAGCACCCTCTCGTTCTACAATTTGAAACTGAACAACTCTTTTACAAGATATGTCAAATGACTGAACGACGAGGGTTTGCATGTGGTTGTTCGCTTTGTAAGTTTGCTAGCCTATTGATGTTCAATGTGCACACCATCACAATGAAGATATAAGTCATCAACATCGTCTTTGCTGTTGAGACAAGCTCCAATCATTTGTGATGCGGCACTAATGGCAATCATGTTGCCTCGCATTATCAAAAGCAGGTTTTATGGCCATCGTGTTTTTCACACGTATTGCCTTGACAAAAATGATTCTGGAAGATTGGATTACGTAATATGCCATGATGAGGTCAACATGGAATACGGTAGTTATTATTGTACGAAGTGCAATATCATATTGCATGTGAATTGTGCAGTGGGAGATTCATCTTTGTTTTATGCTATTTCACCAGAAGATGAAGATGAGAAGCCTCTTGATGTATCTTTCAACTCTACTGATGTTCTTAACGGGAATGATGCAGGAGAAGCCACGATAATAGAGCATTTCAAGCATAAGCACTACTTAATTCTAAGTGATAAATGTTGTGATGGGTGCATGTTGCCGATCTTGGCTTCATTCTGCTATTGCTCTCAGTGTGAAATCTTTCTTCATAAAGAATGTGCCGAATTACCAAAGATGAAGCCTATTTGGCATCATGATTGCCAATTATCTGCCCTTGTCCTTTCAGACTACATTTTCAGATGCAAAAAATGTAAGTTCGTTTCTAATGGCTTTGCCTATAAATGTAATGAATGTGAAGAGCACATTTGCCTTCGATGTGCAACTCTTCCTCCTGATGCTCTAACATGTCCAGGACATGAACACCCCCTTCTTTTCTATAATGATTTTGGCGGGCAATGCAGTGCTTGTGCTAACAATATAACAACGGCATTCGGCTGCAAGGATTGCAATTATTCAGTAGATCCTTGGTGTATTCGACTACCAAGTAGAGCTGGACGCGAATGCAATATATATCTTCTTTCACTCACTTATCCGGAGGTAAGTGATCATTCAAAACATCACTACTGTAACATTTGTAAGTGAAAAAAGGATCCAAAGCACTGGTTTTATCATTGCATAACTTGGGATATTTGTGCTAATGTGAAATGTGTTCTTGGAAAATATCTATTTATCAAAAAACGGGAACATCTACGAAGAAGGGGATCATCCGCACCCTCTCACATACATAAAGTATTACCTTGAATGCAGTGAATGTGGTGAGGTGTGTGAAGATGTAGCTCTTTTATGTGCAGAACGTGAGTGCAACTGTCATGTCCATTTGAAATGTATCTGATAGCATGCAGTTTCACTTGTGCAATGTCGACAGTGATACTTGATATGTACAGCTTTTTTAAATGGATGTTTTAAATAATGTAACATTGAAATTCTGTTAGGTTGGAATTTGCGAGGTTTGGAATGTTCATTGTCGTTATTTATTCTTGTTATAGTGCTAGCCATCATCCGTCCTGATTCGATCTGTTATCCGATTAAAATCAACCTAACCGATTACTGTTTATGGGTATGTAGCTCGTTACTTAGTAACTTGCATACCAAACAATTCGCCAGTATGCTGGCAAATCCATGCCAGGAGGACACGTGCTGATATTAGGGGAGGATACATGTTGGCATGAATGAGACCTATTTGAACCTAGTACGTCACATCAAAGGACCGTACCTGATAAATATGAAAATGGACCTTCAAGGGAGGAGAGAGAAACACAACCACTCAACAAATCTATAATTTCCATATAATGGGTTGTATACGTCAATAGTGATACTCGATACTACGTGCATTGATTGTGTGAGTAGTTTTGGGGGAAGGGAAACTATTGAGAACACGAGCATCGGAAAAGATATGCAAGGTAAGAAGTCACGAATCATGATGAATTTATTATTTTAGATATAAGAAATTATTTATTATAAGACTTGTAAAAAGGATTACGTAGACGATAATGAATATCAATTTTGGTTGATTATGTTGATAAAAGATATTAAAAATAAAGTTAGAATTGAGGTATTGTAGTTGTCATTTATTTCCGGTGCTTTTATTCTAAATTTATGTTATTCGACTTGAATGTGAGTGTCAAATATGAATATATACCCGACATAACTATGTTGATGTTTTTAAAGTTTGTTCAGGATGATAAAGTTTCTTCATAACTATGTTCATATGTTCGTAAAAAATTGTCTATTTGATGTAAAGATTATAGTGGTAATTATAATGAAATTTTTATAATAAAAATAATGAAAATAAAATATTTTAAACATTTGATTAA